>NC_044554.1:149163333-150489469 GCF_007565055.1 Rhinopithecus roxellana | reverse complement strand
GGGTTAAATGTCTCCTCCAAGGAGCCAACAGCAACCCAGGAATCGTTCTCAACTGCACCCCGAGGTCTAGGGCCGAGGTTCCCTAGACAGGTAGCATTGCCACTGATGTCACACCAAGGGTCCTGTGTTTCAGATATTTCTCTCTCTCAACAAGCACATAAGAATGAACTCAAAAGAATGAAAAATAGTTCCATGTGATGTTCATCCAATTGTTTTGTTCTGGAAGTAGCAATTGTTAAGTTACAAACCATGAATTTAATGCCAAACTCCTGTGCTCAGGTAGGCATGACAGTAAACTCTCAATGGCCTATAAAAAGGAAGATGAAAGGATAAAGGTAAACCCAGTTTACAGAAGAATCAATACTGTCATTAACAACACTAATACGGAAGGTTCTATGATTTTTTTAAATTTCCTCTTTTTTTTTTTAGCATAAAAGCAGAAGTTAATAGTTCCCTCTAAATATGGAAAAATCTGAGCGACAAGCCAAAACCAATAGGTTTTGAAAGGGGCCTGTGAATAAAATGCAAAAATTGCCTAGTTGGAGTCAAGAACCAACTCACTTTAACAACTGTAGAATCTAGACAGCAAGTGTAGGTGTTCATTATACTAATCTTTTACCTTGCCTGCATGTTTGAAAAAAAAAAAAACAAAATCAAAAGTTGGAAATAAAAAAGTAAAATAGAAAAAGAAACAATTCATAAGATATTGTTGAACCCCATGGGCTTTGAGAAATTTGCATAAACTTGAGGCATATTCAGACTGACCAGTTGGTTCCTCTCTCCATACACAGCCCCACTCCCAAAAAATTATATAAAAGCTACTATCTGAGAAAATGGGAATCCACATTGCTTCATAACTCTTCTGAATGAACAAAATGCAACTGGTACAGACCTAAAATCATTAGAGAAATTTCATTTTCCAGATCATGTCATACTGACATGTACTAGAATAGCAATTGAAATATTCTAAACCCATCCCCCTCTCCATGTAACTATCTTTGTCATACTCTCTTGAAGTCAGAGTACAAATTGCTCCAGTGCTAAGTGATGACAGAAACATCTCCCAATTACTCCTAGTTACACAGACTCAAGATGGGAACAATGAAGTTCTAATGCCTACACACTCCTTAGTGAACTCAAATTTCCTAAGACAATGAATGATCAAAAAAGAGTCTATGAAAGCTTCTACATAAAAGACAGGAAATAAGACCCAAATCAGGATGGTGGGGGAAGCCCAGGAGGAGGGAGATACATATCCAGCCCTCATTTAAGATCAATTTATGGATAACTCCTAACACACCATAGAAAATCTGACACAAAAGCAAATGCACTGAACGATGCCTGCCACTCACTGCCACAATTGAGAACTGCAAACATTTTGTTATTATTAGAAGGTGAAACAAATATTCCCACAAAAGTCAAATGAGAATCAAAAGCACCATGTTCGCACTGTAGGCTGGGTGACAGAGCAAGACCCTACCTCTAAAAAAAAAAAAAAAATTAAAAAAAAAAAAGCACCATGGTTTACAGGGAAAGATACTGCTGAGGCTGCACAGACCTTTAATGTCTCAAAGCATTGTGCAAATACCTGTGTATTTCTTTCAAGCAACACGAGCATTAACTTGCAAATTTTAAAACCCTCTGATTTATCATTCCACCACTTCACTTATTTGTAAAAACAACTTTAAAAGTATTAAGAATTTCAAGATGGCAACATGAGAGCATCAGATCACGTACAGGGGCTCTTCTGAGCTCAGGCTGTTGAATCCAGGCCTGATGAACTTGCAGAGTGAAGGAGAGATGTGGGGTGGGGTAGGTCAAAGATGCTGCAGGCTGCCCAAATGAAGGCATGTGGGAGGAGAAAGGGAGCAAAGGGGCTGGAAAATAAAGGGGTGGGAGGCACATTCAAAAGAGGAGGAGGAGGAAGAGTACCTAAAGGCAGTATGATAGAGGTGGAGAGGAAAGGGCTAGATCAGGGGTCCCCAACCCCCAGGCCACAGACTGGTAGCAGTCAATGGCCTGTCAGGAACCAGGCTGCACAGCAGGAGGTGAGCAGCTGGCAAGCAAGCAAGACAGTCTGTGCTCTGGCTCCTGTCAGATCAACTGAGGCATTAGATCTCATAGGAGCATGAACCCTATTGTGAATTGTGCACATGAGGGATCTAGGTTGCATGCTCCTTATAAGAATCTAATGCCTGATGATCTGAGGTGGGACAGTTTCATCCTGAAACCATCCCCCTGCCATCCACGGCAAAATTGTCTTCCACAAAACAGGTCCCTGGTGCCAAAAAGGTTGGAGACCACTGGGCTAGATCATCTGGATGCAGTTCACCACCCACATTGCCTCAAAGTCGCTCCTTGTTTTCTCTTTCCCTGGGATCCTCTCACCACACACCCAACCTAGGTATCACTCTCTCATGCTTGAAGGGCCATGGTCTCCTTTTTATGTTTTTTGAATAAGGGGCCCCGAATTTTCACTGTGTGCACACTGGGCTCTCCAAATTACATAAGTGGTTTTGCCTAGAAGATTTAGAAGATCACCAGTCTAGATAGAGAATTATAGAAAATAATTCCTGAGGAAGGTCCCCTTTGATAATCTTTTAAAAATGTATTTCGTTTGCAGATTATCTGTTACCTCAGTTAATAAAAACATTGACTATTAAATTAAATGTTGACACAAATGATCTTGTCATGTGGAACCACTACCTCCTTTTCCTCTCTAAGAATTCCAGTAAACTAACAAATTGGAATCTGAAAACCCCAGGTTGGAAATCTAGGAAGATGACAGAAAACATCGTCCTTCAGAGTAGCAATTCCTGAAACCTCCTACCCCAGGTCCATGCCTTAGCTACTCTGAAGGAAACATGACCTTTCCTCAAAGTACCAGAAAGCAAAATGCAAGGAAATAATTATAAAACTTGAGGGTTAAAGAACAAACCATGGGAATCTGCTATCTAGACACCATCAAGCCATGAGTGCAACATCTCTCTTCTGAAGAAAGGTTTATCAACACAAGGATAAGAGCCAAGAGCAGACTAGTCAGCAGTACCATAGCAGTCATGAAATAAGACCAGATCATCACAGGGAAGGCATGGGGTTTTCTTACCATTCTTCTTTGCTTAGAGCTCTATAAAAGCGCTAAAGGGGTCTACAGTTTTTTACATAGTAGGGCTATTTAAATAATCTGTTAAATTACATTTATGATTGGCCCCCAAAAATTGGCTTTCCAGGAACCTTGAGAAATCTTTTTATCTCTAAGAGAAAAGAGCACTGAACTTTAATAAGTTTGTTTGTTTTTTTTAATTATACTTTAAGTTCTAGGGTACAGGTACACAACCTGCAGGTTTGATACACAGGTATACATGTGCCATGTTGGTTTGCTGCACCCATCAACTCATCATCTACATTAGGTATTTCTCCTAATGCTATCCCTCCCACATCCCCCGACCCCACGACACAGGCCCCAGTGTGTGATGTTCCCTGCCCTGTGTCTGTGTGTTCTCATTGTTCAATTCCCACCTATAAGTGAGAACATGTGGTGTTTGATTTTCTGTCCTTGTGTTAGTTTGCTGAGAATGATGGTTTCCAGTTTCATCCATGTCCCTGCAAAGGACATGAACTCATCCTTTTTTATGGCTACATAGTATTCCATAGTGTGTATGTGCCACATTTTCTTAATCCAGTCTATCATTGATGGACATTTGCGTTGGTTCCAAGTCTTTGCTATTGTGAATAGTGCCGCAATAATGTTTTTTTTTTTTTTAAAGGGAACTCAGATTCCTGCTCGGCCCCTTCCCCTAGCACTTGCCCCTCATTTGCATAACAGGTAGAATGACACTGGCCAACTCCCCTCACAGTGAGGGTGAAGTGGATTGAATAGTGTACCACCAAAATTCACATCTACCTGGAAACCTTGAGAGTGATTGTATTATTTTCTTAGGACTGCCATAACAAATTAACACAAACTTAATGGTTTAAAACAACAGAAATTTATTCTTGCACAGTTCTGGGAACTAGACATCCAAAATCAAGGTGTTTATGGGACACCTTCTCTGAAGGCTGTTGAGAAGAATCCTTCCCTGTCTCCTCCTAGCTTCTGGTGGTTTCTGACAATTCTTCATGTTCTGCACCTTGCAGCTGTCTGACTCCGATTACTTCCTCCTACTTCACATGGCCTTCTTCTCTCTATGGCCTCTCCCTATCTTGTAAAGACACCAGTCATTGGATTTGGGACCCACTCTAATCCAGGATGACCTCATGTTGACTAACTATATCTGCAAAGACTCTATTTCCAAATAAAGTCACATCCTGAGGTTCTGGGTTGATATGAATTTTGGTGGGTACATTTATTTAACCCACTACAGTGACTTTATTTGGAAATTGGATTTTTCCATATATAATTAGTTAAGGATCAAGATGAGCTCATATTGGATTAGGATGCCCTAAATCCAATAAACTGATGTCCTAGTAAGAAGTAGGGGGGCACAGAGAGAAGGCCATGTGAAGCAGGAGGAAGAGACCTGAGTGACGAGACCAGAAGCCAAGGAATATGAAGATTGCCAGGAGTCACCAGACGCTGGGAAGAGGCAAGGAAGGTTCTTCCCCAGAGTCGATGGAAGGAGCATGGTCCCACCAACCCCCTTGATTTTGGACTCCTGGCCTCCAGAACTGTGAGGGAAAAAATTTCTGTTTTAAGCCACCTGGTTTTTGATAATGTGCTGCAACAACATTGGGAAACTAACCAGGAGAGGGGAGCAGAGTGTAGAGGTTTTTAGCTGAAAATAGACTATAACACTTATAGAGTTTTCACTGAACACACACACACACACACACACACACACACACACACACACACACACACACACACACAAAACTAGGAAGAAATGCTTCTGTTTCAAGACAAACTCCAAACATATCGTCAATGTCAATACTGATTAAATTAAATAAGCATGAGTCAGAACTACTTGAATTCTATTGAGTCTGTGCCTTTAGTCAGCTGTGTGGAGGAAAACATGTTTGCATGGACTAGGACTAAGCTACTAGATATTTCCTTTATTTATTCATTGATGTATTTGTTTATTCAGTGGAGTGGTGTTTTTAAAAAAGAAGGCCCTTTACATTGTTTATTCAGGAAATCCTTGCTAAAGAAACAACCAGCTCTTGATAAACAAATGATTCTTGAGGAAATTAAGAAATGTAAACAGAGAGATACAAATGTGATGTGCAATTTAAGGCATTTACTCCCAGCAGTGCTTAGGAATCAGGACAGGATGAGGGCCCACCCAGCTGAGCTCATCATCCTGCCTCAGCCTCCCTTTTCCAGAAAGTCTGGTCACCTCAGGAGCAGTGGAGACATTACAGAGACCCAGAACTTCTAAAATGGCTTATAAAGGAAACCACCCACAAGCCTAAAGAGAAAAGAATGAACTTAGAAAGTAAGGAAAAGTCTCCAGCTGCAATCTCCTCACAGAGCTTTGTTTTCCGAGTCCCAGCTCTGAAAAGCACCCAGGTGAAATGAAGGGCCAGGGTCTTGGGTAATAAAATATTCCCTTCCCTAATAAAACCAACTTATTTAACATCACTACATGTTTTTTGGTTTTTTTGTTTTTCTTAGAGAACAATGTTATATCCTTAGAAGCACACAAAGTAGACTTAAAAGAAGTTATTTCTGGTACTGTCAGTAATAAAATCCCTCTGAATGATATCCAATATAGAGCTGTCTTTTGCTGAATTCTCTGGTGCAGAAAACTCTATAATGAACTTTCAGTGTAAGGCTGGAATCAGTAGAAACTGCTGTGTGTCTGTGTTGGTTATTCTCAGCTACCTTGGATCTGTTCTTCACCCTTCTCTGTGCCCGGGGGTAACTGTGGATGGAGCATCGCTGGCTCTCTGGCCCTCTGGTTTCCTGTTGAGTTTCTTTCTGTTGGAGGCACCAGCAGATCAGAAAGTAGAAAGGGAAGGAAGTTGGGGTAAACAAGGCACTTGTGGACCATAGGAAGCTCACACTGGGGCTGACCGTGACAGGTGGGATGGCTTGTCTCATAAGCAATATCTTGTCTCCAGTCCTGCCCGCCCCTACTGTGGCTTCACCCTCTCCCCTGCTGGGTCAGGCCCCCCAGTGTTGGCAACAACCCCCTGCTGTTGCCAGTCCCTGGGGGCCTCACAAGGCTTTGGATTCTGTCCACTCTGCCAAGACGCCTACAGTAAAGAGCACCTTCATCAATAGCCCTAAGTTAAACCCTTGGGCCTGCCTTGGTTTCCAGCCAGAGTCATGACCAAAGGTAATAATGCCAACATGTGTAAGTCACTTTTAAAGGTTTCCATGTTATTTATAAATCCTAACCACTCAAAAGATGACTTTACCTTACCTGCCTCCTCTATTCCACCTTTACCTGTTGAAATTCTGACTTATCCTTCAAGGATCATCTTTAACATATTTTTAACTGCATATAGTTTCCCAAACATTTGGGCCTCTGTAACTTTTTTTTTAATTTGATTATTTTGGACCTTACTGCCTGGTGTAGTGTCATGTGCCTATAGTCCAGCTACTCGGGAGGCAAGAGGATCAGGCTTGAGCCCAGGAGTTCCAGTTCAGCCTGGGGACAACAGAGTGAGACCCTGTCTCTTATAAAAACAAATAAATACAGGCTGGGCACAGTGGCTTACGCCTGTAATCCCAACACTTAGGGAGGCTGAGGCAGGCAGATCACGAGATTGTTTTTCTTAGAGAATGATGAGGCAGGTCAGGAGATGGAGACCATCCTGGCCAACATGGTGAAACTCTGTCTCTACTAAAAATACAAAAATTAGCTGGGTGTAGTGGCACATGCCTGTAATCCCAGCTACTCAGGAGGCAAAGGCAGGAGAATCGCTTGAACCTAGGAGGCAGAGGTTGTGGTAAGCTGAGATTGCACCATTGCACTCCAGCCTGGGCAACAAGAGTGAAATTTCATCTCAAAATCAAAAAAAAAAAAAAACAGAGAGAGAAAGGAAAGAAAGGAAAGGGAAGGAAGAGAGAGAGAGACAGAAAGAAGGAAAAAAAAGAAAGAAGAAAGGAAGGAAGGAAGGAAGGAAGGAAGGAAGGAAGGAAGGAAGGAAGGAAGGAAGGAAGGAAGGAAGGAAGGAAGGAAGGAAGGGGAAAGAAAAAAGAAAGAAAGAAAGAAAGAAAGAAAGAAAGAAAGAAAGAAAGAAAGAAAGAAAGAAAGAAAGAAAGAAAGAAAGAAAGAAAGAAAGAAAGAAAGAAAGAAAGAAAGAAAGAAAGGCACATACAAAAAATAATAATGATATTTTGGACTTTACTTACATTTCCCTCACTTTGCTTTGTTTTCATTTGCATTCAGGTCATATCCTCCTTCTCTGGCTAAAGTCTCCTTAAGATCAATGACAGAATGGCTCTAATTTCTGTATCTCCTCCCAACCCAGTAAGTAGTTCAATCCCAGTACACATACTCAGTAAATGTCTGCTGTTACTGCCAGCTACTTGTTTTCAATGATTTTTCTACCATCAAACCCAGAATATTTCCATAAATATGCATATCAGGTTTTATACATTACATACATATATATTATATATCTACACACACACCCTAACCTGAAACTTTTATCTAATTTTTCTTCTTCCATTTGGCCTATATATATATGCACAACAATGTTTTTGCCTTCAGTCAAGTGGTTTCTCAAACACTTTCTACATTCTCACACTTACATGTCTCTGCCAACCCACAAAGAATTCACTGTCTTCCTTGTTCCCTTTTCCCTTTTATGAGACCTTATAACATCACTCATTAGAGCTATAGTTGGCCCGTGATTGTTAACTGTCTTTTGCTCTCCCTGGCTACGATAACTGCAACGACCAGCTGTGTCTACGTCTCAGCCTTCTCCTGGGCAGGCATTTTATCTTGCCTGTGTTGTCACTTACTACTTATACAATCATATGCAAGTTACCTGTCTTATCCAAAACTCACATTTCATCCCTCAACTAGAAAAACATGGGAATAACTTAGCCATTCACCGATTCAATTATTCATTAACTACTTATTGAGGACTAGGCACTGTGCCAGGCACAGGGAAGGGAGTGAATCTGAAGCAATCCCTCCCTCCTGAAAGGAACTGGCAGTCCAGTGGGGACGTGGATGAATAGAAAAGCAGCTACAGTCACATGTGCTATGGGAAACACGGGCATTAGTGCAGGGCCCCTGGGGAGCACAGAGGAGGGCCCCTAAACTGGTGGGTTGATGGGTGATATGGTTGGCTCTGTATCCCCACCCAAATCTCACTTTGAATTGTAATAATTCCAGTGTGTCGTGGGAGGGACCCGGTGGGAGGTAACTGAATGATGGTAACTGAATGATGGTCCCATGCTGTTCTTGTGGTAGTGAATAAGTCTTATGAGATCTGATGGTTTTATAAATGGGAGTTCCCCCACAAAAGCTTTCTTTCCTGCTGCCATGTAAGACATGACTTTGCTCTTCATTTACCTTCTGCCATGAGTGTGAGGCCTCCCCAGCCATGTGGAACTGTGAGCCCATTAAACCTCTTTTTCTTTATAAATTACCCAGTTTTGGGTATGTCTTTATGAGCAGCATGAGACCAGACTAATACAATAGGAATGGGCTAGGTCAGACTTCCCAGAAGAAGGATGGCTAAACCACACTCCCAATTCTAAGCTGGGGTTCGATTTAAAAAACAAACAAACAAACAAACAAAAACAAAAACAAAAACAAAAACAAAAAAAAACCCTCAATATTTGGTTGATTTTGAGAATCATTAAAATAATGTCAGTCACATTTGCAACAGCAGAGAGATACTTTTCACAACCAAAATTAATACAAATTTGCTTGAATTCTGCTCTACGTAAAGAGAAATTATCTGCTTTGGTGAGGCTGACTATGAAACTTAATTCAGCTTCAAGATGAAATTATCCTCTGCTGGAGATTCACAAAGAGCAGCAAGATACAGGAAAAAATGAATTTAAATTATAATTGTACTTAAAAATTCAATACATCATTGTGATCTAACAATGATATTTATTTCATGCTTAAACTACCACATCTTTTCCTCAAACAGAGCTTTTACTGGCAACTCCAAGCTGGATAGCAAATGTGGATAGCAAATGAGGTTTCTAGCTCCTCAGTCCTCTTACTTGACTAATAAAGACAGTTAGGAACACTGAGGGAAACATTTTTATTTTTAATAAATTTAACTATTTTAACGCTATAAATATCCAACTTACAAATTTTCAAAGTTTATTATATATGTCATATGCATTGAATGTGTTACACACTCAAAGTTAATCTGTAAGCCATTTAATTGGAATGTGGCATGTATCTTCCTATGGAAATGATAGTTAATAGTGCCTACATTCTCAGGCTAGTCCTCAAAAGCCTATCAAACATCTCTATGGGGAAACATTAGGCAATGGTCAAATTCAGAGCTCTGGTTCTGATGATATAAAATGAGGTTAGGGCCTCTGAGGCAAAGATTGGAAATGAAGTGGTGGGGACAGTCAAGCAGTGTCTCTGAGGCTCTCGTGCTATACAAAGGAAAGAGCTAGGGCTTTGAACTCAAACAGACTAGGGTCATCTCAGATTCACCAGTTACTAGCTCTGTGGTAATCAAGAAATTATGTTCTTTGCCTTCACATCCTTACCTGTAAAAGGGGAATGGCTTGGGAGCACTGTGAGGATGAAGTAAAACAGCATATGCAATGCACCTCCATAATGCCTGGGACAGAGCAGGTGCTCAGTAAGTAACAGCTCCCTTCCATTCCACTGGCTTTCTGCACCTGTAACCTATCTTGGCCTACGGAGAAAATGACCTCTGTTGTAGGGTTGAAAAATTAAATAAAGTATGTGTGTGTTTGTGTATATATGTATGTGTGTGGTATGTATAAAGCCAGTAAGTAGTAAATACACGGCCTAGTGAATAGGAAGAACTCAATAAACAGTGGTTTGTTTTATTTTTCCAGTAGTAGCATACTTAACAATCTGTTTCCTTTTCCCTGGACACAGCCTGCAAAAATTCTGGCACACCAATTCTGCAGCGTGAATCATTGTATTTATCCTAACATATGCAAAGCTATTGTTTTTAGTTGATAATATGTTAACGGGTTCCTATTGGTTCCAGACTTACCTTGGTTAATCTGGAAAAGGGACAGGGAGGCAGTCTGAAGGCATCTGTCTCCGTGAGCTGATCAGCATGGCCTGAAAAAGGCCTTGGGTGCAGGGATGAGCATAAAGAGAATGATTTGTTCCCCAGTGGGATCCCATGCCCCAGGCCCAAGCCCAGTAGGGAGAAGAGCAGTACAGAGGCTGTAGTTTCGCAAGGATATCCTGGGTATGAGCAAGCATAGGAGCGAAACACTTCCTGTGTGTGCACAAAACACACACGGCTCCAGCTCAGTGACACCCAAGGGACCACACCAGGGGTCCATATCTAGCCAAGGAAGCAATGTTACTAAAAAGGATATCAGCCATGGTGGCAACGATGAAGGAGGCACCAGTACCTCGTGTTTCCAAGTGCCTTGGACATCAGGGAAAGGTGAGTTCAAAGAGAAAAACTATGATTTGTAATCACATATGAGATACTCCTGGGACTTCCCAAACAAATGGTGAAAGGCTTTGTTGGAGGGCAGGGATGGGATGCTGAGACCTCAGTGGGATGCAAGCCAGGGAAATGTGAATTCCCTTGATGTGATTCATGTTGCATCCAAAGGCTGGTGAGATCTGAAGGAGGGTACAGATAGGAGGGTACCTCCAACGAAGAAGTACAGCGACCCTATGTCAAGCAAATGCAGTCATTGGGCAGAGCTCAGTTTCAATGGCTTGATGGCAGAACAGAATAAATGGTTACATTATGGCTGTATAATAATATAGTTTCCAAATATTATGCTGTCAATATTAATAAGCATGACTCTTTTTAAACCAACACATGCTGAACTCTTATTGTTCATTGCGAAACAGAGATGACATAATGATAGCTTACTAGTACTTGTCAGGATCTTGGGTGGAAGACACTGTATAAATATCAATATAGTTAATTGAAGTGTTATTGTTTTCCATTCTGCATTGGAATTTTATATGGAATATAATGAAGTTTTTATCTCTAATCCTCATACCAAACAATCGGCACCTACTTAGGGTATTGTCTAGAATAATTATATTCTGATTAGCTTACAGTAGTTGCTCTAAAAACATTTCTTATGGACCCTTTTCATAGTCAATAGTTACTTTTGTGATGTATTTCTTCCAATACGTCCCAACATGTACTGTTAAGATTTAAGTGGTTTCACACTAAGATAATATAAAACAATATTGTGAATATATCTCAGCTTTCTCTCAGATAGAGAATAGCTGTGACTTTCCTCCCTATTTGATCATAACGCTACCATTCCTGATCATTCAGTATGAATGTTTAGCTCAATAGATAATTGCTGTTTTCTGGCTAACATTTGAGTAGGCTGGCTTAAAGATGCTCAGAACAAAGCATTCTGGGATAAGCAAAGGATCAAGGTCCAAGTTTGACTGGAATAAGGAGGGCAGATAGGGAGCCTAGAAGGGTATGGCTGCAGTTACGGGGAAGAGTAAGTTAGAAGGGAACAAGAAAGAGAGGCACAGAGATGGAGGGCATGTCACAAGTCTCCTAAGTGATCAATTAGAAAGCAAGAGGATGGATGAATAGCCTCTATAAGTCTAATTTTTTCTTATTGCACAATATAATAGGTTATAGATATAAAAGGCTTGGGCGTGGAAAATTAAGGAAAGAAATTTTGAGCTGGGGAGTCTCATAAAATCTTGCAGAAGCATAGAAAACATTAGTAAAAACAAATAGCTTGAATTCCAACATAAAAGATGAAATACAGTAAAAAATGAATGAAACAAAATCAGAAGGCCTAAGCTCTGCTAAAACTTATCCTCGTTTCGTGATATTGACAAGTCTTTTAATCTTTCTCAGTTTCTTCCTCATCAGTAAAAAGAAAATGATGAACTAAAGTGCTCTCTTAACAACAACAAACATTTTATAATTGGACATATGCAATAGCCCTGGATTTTCCATTTTGGGGCAATATGTGCTTTAAAAAGCAAACAACACGTATGTCTTCCCAATTTCCCTGTGTAGAAGACAGAATAAATCATTAACCTCCAATGAAGGGCAACTAGAAAGTGGAAATTCCATGTTGCTACTGAATCAATGTTGGAGTCTAACATATAATTCCCATTTTCCTCTATTTCCTGAGAGTCACCAAAGCAGTAGCAAGTGCACCAAGCCCAAGGAGAGCTGCATACAGAGGCAAAGCAACAATCACAATGTGTGGTAGAAAGGGTCACAATTTCCCTGATATGCTATATCTAATTTTATTTTATGGTCTTGAGTAAGCCCCTAAATTTCCTTATGTCTTAGTTTTCTCGCCTGGATGTGTAGCTAATATTCTCAAAACTACCTTCGTCATAAAAAGATACCAAAACTTTTTTAAATACTAAAAATTGAGGCATTTCAGAATAAAAAGTAGCAATTTTGAGAGGCAATGTGCTTCATGAGAATAGCACTGAACTTGGAATAAGACAAAAAACTGGGTTTAAAACTAGCTCATACTATCTATGAGCCGGTGACCCTATGACCTCTCAGTTTTCTTATTTGATAAGTGCAAGATTTTAAATATGCCCTGCCCACCCCAAGATTGCCAAATTTAAGTGAGATTATAGAAGGCATGGCTTTCCTTGAACTATATATAGCAGGCTATGCAAAGTGAGTTCTTCATAGCCTCACCATAATCATAACCGCAAGGAAGCTAATTACTTTCCACTCTCCCTCAGTCACTAAGTTTCACAGGTCCAAAAACTGTGAATCAGGAAACTTCACAAGTTCCCCGAAGGTTGAAAAAATATCTGCAAAATAAGTAAATTCAGCCTAAGTTTCATAACCTCAGACAAATCCAGGAAGAGTGATGGCACAATTACAAAGAGTAACTGCATAGCGTAAACTGTTCAGTTACCACTCTTACCTGGCTTGTAAAACAACAGCAGAAGGTGTTAACAAATGCTTGTTTACCAGTGAGTCCATACTGCAGCAAAATTCCTGGCCCTACTGAAAATGTAGTAAAAGCCTGTCTACAACAACTTGGGTCCTTATCCATGGAACAAAAAAAACCCACGTGGTCAGGACTGACCATGATAATGCTAATGAGAAATGTTTTCAGTCTTGTATCCCAAACAGACCTGTCCTGGAGAAAACATCTTTGCTAGTTTCATAAAAATGTTTGTTTCCATATGCTATTTTGAACGTTTCTTCTCTTCCATATTTTTATTCAGAAAGGCAGTTTTTTGTTTCCTCTGAGTACTACCTGTATTCCCTTTAACTATACGTGTAGCTACTGCCCAAGGGGCTCCTAAAATTATAGTGAGAAGATAAGAGGAAGGGAGAGAGCCACTGAAGCCTCTCTTGGTGAGAGGTCTATTTTGTGAAATGCTTGATGGACAAGAGAGCCCATGCTGCAATTTTTGTTTTGAAGACCCAAAACACACACTCTCACGCCTACCTGCAATGATTCATCCTCCACCAAACCCCCTATGCCCAGAAGCCCTGTTTTACAGCAGAGAATATTTCTCCAACATTTTTCCAACCCTAAATCTAAATCCATTTCACACTAAACCATTTTTAAAATTATGTTTAAAATTACAACATAATTATCATATTATGTTCCTATTTTTGCATCAAGCTTTTTGTTGTTGTGCTTTGTTTGTTTTAGTCTCATTCCTTCTAGATTTTGGCTTTGGCAAAATTGATTGAATTGCCAGTTCCTCGTGGGCAAGAATAGATTTTTCTACTCAACTTTGAAATTCCCCAAAGAACCTAGAAGAGTTTTACAGCTACATAGAGTGAATGCTGCTGAGAGCTGATGGGCCAAATGGTCTCTTAGCAAAGGGCACCAAATCTTAGGTCCAAAACAAACAAAAAGCATCAATTCTGAACTTTTATCACCATTCAGGCCTAAAAAATATGCCTTTGTATTTGTTCATGGTTACTGGCTGGCCCACATTCCCTCCATCTACTTGAAGTGTAGGCTGCCTATTTAGAGAGTATAACGACCCTTGGCAATGGGTGCAGGAGCCAAAAAGCATAGGTTTCTTGGGCAGCCTGCATTACCCCGAGAGAGACATCTGTTTAGCAGGAAGCTTCCACTCTGTGCCAGCCTTCAGAACCATCTGTTTCTTTACACTTCCGGACACACACACACACACACATACACACATACACACATACTTCCATGCATTTACTGGGTGTGAAAACCAAGTTGAGAGAGACAGAAGCTGGCAACATAGGTCTCCCTTGCAACAGAGCTTGGAGGGGCGCACGATAAAGAAACATCGTGATTACTCTATGGGCTTTGCATCCCTAGATGGAGAAAAGTTTTCCCACCCTGCCCATACCCCTCCAGCCCAGCTCCAAGCTAGAACAGTAACTTATAGGACTGAAAGACTTAATAAAGATCACCCGTGATGATCTTCAAACCTAAATTTCAAGGCAGTAGCTCTGATATAAAGTCTTCAAACACTCAGAAAAAATGCCTCTCTTAAAACTGCTTTCATAAGGGGAAACTAGAGAGGCAAAAGGGAAAGTGTCTTTTGGATGGGTGACCTTTTAATTACAAGGATTGGTTGGTTTGATGAGGCGATTACAGAATAAAGTCAGTGAGACTAAGGTCACACAAGACAGACATATGCAAGCCATGGGCTGGGAGCCTCAAGGGGCTTGTCCTACTAATATCTGTGTGTGTGCACATGTAAGTGTCTGGACACACCTGTGAATGGAAGGACAGGACATAGAAACTATTGCTTAAATGGATCCAGCATCTCTGCTGCTGCACATTGTAAAACTGACATCCAAGATGAAAAATTTGTTTAACTATTTGAAAAATGTTATCGTGATTTTGTAATTTATACCCTATCTTAAGAAATATTTGAAAACTCAAGAAGTACTTTAAAAAAGAGAAAAGACAGCAATAAGAAATTCTAAAAATAAAGAGGGAGATAATAGTACCAGATATCAGAGATGAGAATTACTGCAATTGAGCGCTCAATCTGGCTCTGCAGTCAAGCAAAAAGAGAATAATGAGAAGTGACATAGTCCTCACCATCGAAGAAAAAGGAACATTATCAGTGGACAGAAAGATAGTTCTCTCTGAACTGAATTTTAGGATAAATTTATTGCATAGAAATATACAGACAGACTAATAGGTGGGCAAATATTGACAAAACATTAAATAACAACAAACAGAGCTTCATAAAGCAAGTTAGTACAGAAGTTTTGAATATGGGACTTTTAGTAGTCAGGACTGGGTTCAGATTAGGAACTACAACATTGGACAGATTACTTAAGCATATAAAGCTTTTAATTTCTTACTTCTAAAATGGAGGTGATGGTACACACCTCTCAAGGTTATCATGAGGATTAAATAAGATGGCACAGGTAAAGGATCTTACACAGTATCTGGCTAGGAGATGCTTAAGAAATGTTGGTTCTACTCCCATCCCTCACCCCCACACACAATGGTAGGATTCAGGTCTTTTTGTGGATAGAACAAAAATCAGAGACCTAATGCCCTTGAAGCATTTCCACAGAAAGCGTAGATACTACAATGGCCTGAGTAAATTGCCAGTTAGAGGCAACAACACAGCTTGGAGAACCAGATGGGATGGTGACTGGCCTGTCTATACTGACAATGGTGTCAACACAATGAGGGAGCTGCTAAAGGGGTGTCAAGACTCAGCCATCTGGTAAGTACCTAAAAGGTAGATGCTGTCTGTTGCTCATCAAAGATAACTTGATGCTTGAGACACCCTTTGTCAAGCAGTGGGATTACCATCATTTGAGTGTCTCACCCAGATAGTGGACCATCCCACCTACACAGAGAGGGTTGGCTGAAGGCATGATTGTAGATAAAGCCATTTCTTGGTCTCAAAGAAAACATACATGTGACCCTCTCAAATGCTTAGATAACAATGAATTGGGATTCCAGAACTCTGCATCATAGAGCATTGGAGCATAATTTGAACTTGGAATATATGAAAATAAATGTCCCTTACTTAAAAAAAAATCAAAAAGTAAAACGCCTCTATGTGGCTGTTAGAAACATCTTATTTTTAATAGCATTGTCACTAGATGGAAAAATGAATGCACGCATTATTGGATACATTAGTAAATACGTACCAATCTTTCACCATATGTCTGACTCTAGAGCAGGCCTCTGTGCATATATTATGTCAATTAATTCCAGCAAAGGAAACCAAAGGTTATATACTGAATGATCATTGTCAACTATATTTGTACACATCTAGGTACAACTATAAGTTTATATTAGTGATCCATAAAAGAACTGTTAAATTAAATAATCCTACATAATCAGGTATATGGTCCATAACACAGCTAAAGGGACAGAAGCAGAAAATGACCATTAGAAGAAAAATTAAGGTAATTTAGTCATCATATACATCATGATTTGAACATAACTAACAATTTCATTAACACAAAAATTCTAATACTAAAAGTTCTTTAGCTAAATAAACAATTAACCAAAATGTATTTCCACAGCCAAATTCCAGCCCCTGGCAAGTTTTATAATATCTTCACATTTTCTCAAATGATGAAAGCAAATCAACAGCATTAAGCCAAATTGACAGTTTAATTACACCAACTCTCTGTGCAAAAGCCACTGCAACCAATCAGGTCACAGCTAAGGTTGCTGTGTCACCTCCTAAAGACTGGGTTGCCAGAAAAACCTCAGATCATTTGCAAGTACCCAAACATGAAGGAAATTTTGGGCTCAGCAACAGAAGAACTGATATACTTGGAGCATTTTCAAAAACTCTTTCCTACGCCGACCCTTCCTCATCTTCCTGAAGACACAACCTTTCATTCACTCAGTATTTCTGGCTTGCTCACTGTGTGCCAGGCACTGTGCTAGGTATGTGGGGAGGGGACAGTGGTGGGCAGAGTCATATCAGACACAGGCACAGCCCCTCTAGAACTCACATTCTCAGAGCTAAGCATAAATTCAGAGCACTGTCCTATGGAAGTAAAGGACTTACAATCAAAATGCAGATACATTAATATGCAAAAGTGCTCTTCGTAAGAACATATCACAGGTTGCACATGTTCAAAGTACACTTAGGAAAATGATCCCACATAACTGACACACACTACTACAACTCTGTTCAAATACCTATCCCAGGGTCCCACAACCAGGGTAAGGGCAGGGGAACTGTGCAAAACCATGCTCAGGAGAGCCCACCAGAGCCTGGAAAAAGCACCAGGAATCTGCAAGACCCAGCTCTCTGAAGCCACCTCACACTCAGCTTCAAGATGAGCCTCATATAACATTGATAAATTATTAAATCTGTTGATTGCATGGCAGATCAGGAGCCATAGGGTAAAAGGCACTCCTACATGGATATAAAAACACCTTTAGTTAAGAGACAGATGAACTCAAGGTGAGATATCAACATTAAGACATCACATGTCTTTACACTTTACCATATACAATTTCAAAACATTTACAATGAGACATGCCTTAAAGTTTTGGTAATGCAAGGAACCCTCACACACAGAGCAGTCATAAGAGAGATTAATCATTCAGCAATTATTTACTGAGTTCAACAGCTGAGCACGGCTGTTGCTTGGGTAGAAAAGAAGACCCCAGGAGTAGTGGGAAGAACAGGCACAAGTGCCCCTAATACAGATTTCTGTGCAGAGGCAGAGAGTTAGTGGGACAGTTGAGAGAATCAGATTACAAAAACAGTTCTGGCACTTCCTACAGCACAAATTTGGCAAGCTGTTCAGCCCCTCTGAGCTCCCATGTTTTCATCTGTGAAAACGGAGATACCCACACCTACTTCATGGTCACTGTGAGGATTAAACGATAGCAGTTATGGTGACTTCAGGCAGTACAGCCAGACTGTACTAATGTAAATTGGGCTTCACTGCTCAGGAAAGGGGGGAACCTTTCTGTGCCTCAGACTTCCTCATCTATAAAATGGGGATGATAACAGTCTCTTATAAGGTGGGGTAAGGATTCAACGAGTAAATTCATGCAATGAGCTCAGAACGGTTGGTGCATCTGGTGCATAGGGAAGACTCAAGACAAGTAGGCTCCTATCACTGCTATATTCCTGATGCTATAAGAGGGAGACAAGATGGTTGGGGGAAGGTTTTGAAAGAGTAGGATTTCACCAGGAAAGGCTGGTGGGGTAGAAGGCATAGATGTGGAGCAAAGGGAGAAAGCACCAAAGAGGCAGGAGAGTGGTCTGGGAGACCTGAGCCCATGATGGCAGCCACACCCCTCATCATCTGTTTCTGCTTCACTCAGTTCCTGAGCTACTCACAAACAGCACAGAACCCTCTCACCAGCTCAGACACAGCCAGAGGAGTGGAAAGCAGAGCTTTCATCATGGGGCAGGTGCCCAAGATGAACCCTGGACACGTTCATGTCCCATGGGACTCTTCATATTCCCAGCCTCGCCCATTACCACCTCTAGTCTCCATTCTCTGCTGGGGATGTCTGGTATCCTGGAACCAGAGCCCTTTCCTGATGCCATTTAGTTCAAGCTCCAATACAGCCCCCACACCACTTCATATGGAATATATTTACTTTTTAAAATATATTTTTGCTTTTACAGAATATTCTCACAGGACATAATTTTTTAAACCTATCCCTGAAAAAGACTACTACTTGCTATCAAAAATAAAAAGGTCAAGATTGATCTCTGCACATTTGTGTGCATGTGTCTGTGTGTGTGTATATGTGTGTGGGGGGGGGGGGTGGGAGGGTGGAGACAGCAAAAACACCAAGTGAGAAAACAAGGCATAGAATTGTATATAATATGATCACACTGTGTAAAAGAATGGATAGGCATATATGCCAGCACGTGGATAAGAATTCTTAAAGAATATGGAAGAAAATGTTCATGGTGATTTTTCTTTGGAGAATAGGACTGAGAAATCTACAGTGGAAAAAATATCAACTTTTCACTTAATGCACTTTTATGCCTTCAGTTTATACTATGCATGTATACTATTTTAAAAGCTGTTTTTTAAGTGAGTTTTAAAAATAAACAAAAGATCCCATATCAGGAGTTGATTCTAATGCCTAAATAAAAGTATGTATTTCTGATACACAGTAAGTTACTGATAAGTGGCAGCTGCCTATGGCTCGTGTTATTATTTGTATTATTATCGTGTATCAAGGCTATTTATGTGTATGAGATCTTCCCTGTGAGTCTGTGAGCTCCATGAGCACAGCTCACATCAGGGCTGGCCCTGGCATAACAGCGTACACACCACCTTCCACAAAGGAGTACATCGCTGCAGACTTACTAAACCAACACCCACAGGAATGAATGACCTGCCCAGCGACCCCATCACTGAGGGAGTAAATGCATCCTTATCTCCATTTTGCAGATGATGAAAAAGGTGTCATGTAAAAAAGTAAAAAAAAAATTAGGGGAGGAGTTCAAACAAAATCAAAATCCCAAGGCTCCAAGGCAGAACTTCCCATCAGCAAACATTAAAACACAATAGATCTGGCCGGGTACACCTGTAATCCCTTTGGGAGGCCAAGGCAGGTGGATCGCTTGAGGTCAAGAGTTTGAGACCAGCCTGGCCAACATAGTGAAACCTCATCTCCAATAAAATACAAAAATTAGCTGGGCATGGTGGCAGGTGACTGTAATCCCAACTACTCAGAAGGCTGAGGCAGTAGAATCACTTGAACCCAGGAAGTGGAGGTTGCAGTGAGCTGAGAACATGCCACTACACTCTAGTCTGGGTGACAGAGCAAGACTCTGTATCAAAATAACAAAAAAACACAATAGATCTGACTTAGTGCTGGAGACTAAGAGAGACCCCAGTGAAAACTGTAGTGGGAACTACCAAGATGTGAGTTTTCTAAAACAGACCAACAACACTATTTCATTGTACACATATGTATGCAAGTTTCTCCCCTGACACTAATGAAGTCACCCTAGAGGCACACACACATGTTCATGGGTTACAGACATGAACAGAGTGAAAAAAAGAAACACACTCCTAAATATCTACAGAGAGCACACGCAGGAGGGTCCTGCTAACCAGCCAGAAGCAGGAGGCACCATGGAGCTGGCGGGCTGATAGCTGACAAGAGTCACCTAGTTGAAGGTAGTCTCCTCCACATGACCTTGGGCAAGTTACTGATCCTCTTTGAGCCTCAGTTTATTCATCTGTGAAAATGGGGTGATGGGTTACAGACATGAACAGAGTGAAAAAAAGAAACACACTCCTAAATATCTACAGGGAGCACATGCAGGAGGGTCCTGCTAACCACCCAGAAGCAGGAAGCACCATGGAGCTGGCGGGCTGATGGCTGACAAGAGTCACCTAGTTGAAGGTAGTCTCCTCCACATGACCTTGGGCAAGTCATTGATCCTCTTTGACCTCAGTTTATTCATCTGTGAAAATGGAGTGATCCAGGTACCTGTGATCCACAGAGTCCACTTCGGGGATTAAATGAGAGTACAGGTGAAAAAGTAATTAGAACAGTGCCTGACATAAAAGGCACTCAACAAATGTTAGTTGTGTTGTTTTTGTTTCCAGTATTATTAAACAGAAACCATAGCCAGAGAATAAACACAACACACACATACACACACCACCCCCATCCCAATAAGAATTATTTGCCACCTCTTATGAAATTTTGCAGATTTCTATCATACTACTTATAATATATATTAAAATCAGTGGTGTGCAGATCTGTCCCTCTTCCTTTCAATGGGGGTATTTCCTGAAACCAAAACAGGTTTTTAGTACCTGGAAAGTGCTCATATGTGTTTGTTAAAAATGTCAACGTAGAATGAAAATATTTAAATCATTTAGACTAACAGAGTGATAACTACAAGCAGTATTCTGAACATTGAAATTGTTTCTTTTTCTTGATATTCTTTTAGATAGTTCACCATAAAAGTAGTATCTATAAATAAAGCTAACTTATGCTCTGAGGTCTACTAATGTACTAAATCAACAGCACTGTAGCTTCTCTTGATGGTCATTCAATTTCATTTCTGCAAAGTTTAAGCCTGCATGTTTGAGTAAATGAATTCAATTCATCAAAGAGCCCAGCCGACAACAGAGCTACTCAGAGACCCAGTCAATGGCTTCTTTCTGGAATAAGAAAATGTAGACTCCCTTTAATGAGTGCAGTTGCTGGAATCAGTTCTTTTTCTCACAGAATAGGGCAATGGGGCATCCATAAAGGAATTGACAATGGAAACTCTAGCTCATTTCCAGGAACTATGATAGAATTCTATGAGTGAAGTAACTACTACTTCAATATCTCTGCAAGTAGATAGTGAGATTTTGAGTATTCTGTATCTGTATAGTGCAATCACATTTGTCCTCAGATGCAACTGTGTGGTTCAAGATAAAACACTGTATAGTACAATGCTTATTGTCTTTAAATAAATGTAAGTTCCATCCATCATGAAGGCCAGACTCATTCCTCGCCTAAAGCCAGTAATATGTCTTTTGGATAAAGTACAAACTTTGGGAGTTAATTACATCATTATATTGCATGGTCCATCCATTATAACAACATAGCTATGACTGGATTCAGCAATGGTAGTCATTCAATACAACCTCATTTACAAAACACAGTTTGCACCTACTGCCTCTATAGAGATTGTAGAAAAACGGTTCTAGAAGCTATTCATTCATGTTCTAGGAACTGTGTACTGAGTACCTACTATATGCCACACTGTTTTAGATGCTGTGGCTACTGAAGGAAAGAAGATAGAAAAACATTTTTACTCTTATGGGGTTTAATACTCATGAGAGGTTAATGAGAGCACACAAAAAATAAATAAACGACTAATCTCAGATAACAATGTTTTATTAAGAAGAATGAGGAAGGCCTTTCTGACAAGGTGAAATGTGAATGATGAGAAAGGGGCATCTGTGCAGACTTCCCTCTGTACGGAATGTAATGTGGCCACTCTGTACGTGTTTATGTGGAACTCCGGGGAAGCCATATTGATCAGTTTGCCAGAAAGCTACAGCCAAGACAGGTAATGAGGACTTGAACTCAGTTGCTTGCACCCAAATCCCTGCATCCCAAGATCACTAGAAAGATCCTGTCAGACCTTTGGGTGCAGTTTAGATACTTGGGGAAAACCTCTGTTGTTTTATTGCCTGTGAACACAAAATGACCCCCAAGAAACCTGAAAAAATATATATATAGCAAATTAGACTATTTGGACCTCTCATGATCTTATTAAAAATAATATCCCTTCTCTAAATTTTACCTGAGGAGGAGTGAGCTACAAAGGCCTGGAGAAGGTAACCAAGAGGTCCATAGATGGAGTGGACTCTTACTGCATACAGGCCACCTGGTGTCCACTCCTCCTTTCCTCTGGCTGTAGAATACTCATTTCACCCCTCGTTATCAGACCATGCACTTAGAGAAGACCCTACTCCCAGCTCCAAGAGGGAAAGCCTGACCCAGACCTGGTCAGTGTGCACACTGAGCATCCCTTCTCCAGGAACTGTTAAGGGATAAGCCTGTGTCCCAAGCTCCACTAGTCCAAGTGAGTCCTGGGCATTGTGCAAGAGTTACTGGAGACTCTTTTTCCTTCTGGATTTGAACCTGGGGTCTTGTGAGGCCTAGCTGCAACAGATAAGCCTCTAAAGAGCAAAGCCTCTTTAGAGCAGGGATGTAGGAAGATGGAGTAAGACACCTGGTCTCTATGCCTTCACCTGAGCGCCCAGATCAACCCACACCTAAATCCAATATGCTCTCAGATTCTCCAATTACTTTGTTAATAAATTATGTTTTTATTTCTTATACTAAGATGGATTTTTCTATCACATGCCACAGAAATAGTTCAAGTACATATACTAGGTACATTTTCCTTAATACTAAATTATTGAGAACAGAATATACTTCTTAACATATTTGAAGAGGCACTTGTAAAGAAATCTAGATTGTTAGTAAGAGAAAACTGAGGTCTCTTCTGATTTCCATGAGGTAATTTATTTGATACATATTATGTGTTCATATTGGTGCTAGCTCCAATGGGGAATGAAATGGATAAAACATTACCTCCTTGGATTCAAAGTACATATCCTACATCCTAGTACCATTACCAATGTTTCACTGATCCATAGCATTTTATTGGTTATAGAGCACCTTTAAAACATTGAACTTCAGGTCCGTAGAATTAGACAGAATTGATCAAAACTCCTGGTCATGAACTCTCATCATTACTCCATGAATGGCCCCTTTTTATCAAGTGCCCACTACATCATCTCATTTCACATTCACAACTGGATAAAAATTTTGAGATTCTGGCCGGGCGCAGTGGTTCACGCCTGTAATCCCAGCACTTTGGGAGGCCGAGGCAGGCGGATCACGAGGTCAGGAGATCGAGACCATCCTGGCTAACACGGTAAAACTCCATCTCTACTAAAAATACCAAAAATTATCTGGGCTTGCTGGTGGATGCCTGTAGTCTCAGCTACTCAGGAGGCTGAGGCAGAATGGCATGAACCTGGGAGGCAGAGCTTGCAGTGAGCCGAGATCGCACCACTGCACTCCAACCTGGGCAACAGTGCAAGACTACATCTCAAAAAAAAAAAAAAAAAAGAGATTCTGAGAAATCACACAAACCTCACTAGATCCAGAATTTTGACTGTGTAAAAGAAGGGGTATATGAGTGTATATTAGTATAAAAGAAGGGGTTCCTCCAATCACACTAGAAGGAGCCACATCCAAATGGCTGGTGTGTTTGAAGGGTATAACTAGAATAGACACTTCAACACGAAGCATACATCCAGAGTCCTGGGGGTTGTTTCTGGTCTACCGCTAATTTGGCATTTTTGAATGTGCCCATTTTAAAGAGGTTTCAGACAGATTCAGAATCTGCATTTGCTACCTTTTTTTTTTTTTATTTTTTCTGCACACACTGGTACTTACAGACACACTTAAATGTTCAAGCCAGACTTAAATCAAATTTTTCTAGTACTATAAAAGATATCTTAAAATATTCATGAAAAAATTTGTTTTTGAAAAGTCACTTCTTTAAAATGTCATTATTGCCTTTCTTTAGGGGCCTTTTCTTTTTGCAGATCAATAATAAGTCTATCGTTCCTTTCTTGCTTCCATTGGTTCTGACTGAAAAGTCAAACACGTAAGAAAAGACACAGGAGTTTTATTTGTTTAATCTGGAAATAAAATCACCTAAAAAAATCATTTAAATTTTTGCAGGCAATTGATTTCCACTTCTTTGCCTGAAACAACTCTCTTCTTGTTTTCTTGGCATGTTAATTTGGTGAAGTAGTTTCACTTTATAGGAACAATGCTCTCCAGAAGAATTAATGTTCTCTGGCATTGGCTGATCAATTTGAAAAAAAAAAATTGTCTTATTTATCTTAAAATAGAAAATCCTCCCCCATGCAATACAATTCAAGGAAGGGGTAGAGGATATAAGATGTCTTTTTACAGGAACGAAATCTTTCTACGGTGGTGAATGTTCACAGGGGAAATAAGCCATGTCTTGGGTGTCAGATCCTTCAGACACCACCAGCAGAACTGGGTCAGAGGCGCTGTGTCCAAGGAGGGCTCCACTGCCAGGCCCATCACTTACAGTTGGTACTGACAGTACAAGATGCAGTGATGCCATTTCCCTTAGAAGGATAAGAGCTCAATGCTGGAATGTTTTTCTTCTACTCATAGGCACTGCAGGAAACAAAACCGTGATGAAATTCCACAAACAGGCAAGTTGGGTATGGGAGAAACATGGTTGATGCTGGCAAAGAACTGCACTTATGGCCAACAAAGGTGAAAAACAGAGAGAAATTATGGCCCATGAAGCCACCAAAGACAGTAAAAAAGAAGAGTGCCATGATGGAAAGTGCTCCATCTATGGAGTCACCCAAGGCAGGTCTAAATCTTGGCTCTGCCACCCTGCAGCTACAATGCTCTTAAGCAAGACAAAAGTACCAAAAGCTCAGCACCTGGCATATCAATACTTAAGTGGTAGAGGACTCCCTTCCTCCCCGCTTACATTCACTTTCTGTGATGCTCTTTGGTGTAATCATAGTTCTCTATGTCTTCCAAGATTTATCTTAATCTTTACGACATTTAAGTGCATGCACCATGACTAAATAAGTGAGTATGAAATTTGGAATTCCATAAGCCACCTATATTTTATCAAATTAGTTTAACTAACTCTATTAGGACCCAAATAGGTCTTAAAGACAGAACTTATCTGGCTGTGTCAGAGTCCATTGCTTGCCATCTTCTGTTCAATATCACTGTCTGTATATAGGCCATGTGTCCTAAAAAATAGCTTGACCCTCAAAAATGTCCCACTAACTCTTTTCCCCCAAACAGCCACCTCAGCACATCCACCACACTGGCCTCCTAGCTCTACTTTTTTTCTAACAAAGCTTCAGCCCATTGACTTTTAAGATATTGTAAATCAGATCAGTTTTACAATCCTGCTGTTGTGGCTGGGATCAGGAAAATGAGTAAAGGAGGCCATGAGAAGGAATCACATGTGCAAAAGATGGCTTGAATTATTATTTTTTAAAATATCATGGAGGTTTATTATGAGACAAATCATCAGGATAGCTGACAAGAGATATAATGTTCAGTCACTTCAGGTCTTTGCCTTTTCTGTCCACACTATACACCTAAAACACCCTCAATACCTAAAACTACGTGGCACAGGGCAGGGATTCAAAAAATGTTTGTTGACTGAATGGTCAGATCTAACATTTTTTGAGACATTCTCTCTAAAAAGACTATTATGGGGAATAGAAGCTAATATAATAGGAATTTTAGAACAAAGCATTTCAGAGAAATGGGGCTGAAACTACTGGATTTCCATATGTAAATTTCCATATTGCGTTTCAAACCATACTTCCCAACACATACAAAAATCAACTCAAAATGGATCATAGACCTAAATGTAAATCCTAAAACTATAAAAGTTCCAAAAGAAAATGTAGGAGAAAATCTCTGTGACACTATATTAGTTTTCATTGTCTGTCACAGAAAAGTATCACAAACCAGGTCGCTATAAAAACAGAAATTTATTGTCTGACAGTTATGGAGGCTAGAAGTCCAAAATCAAGGTATCAGCAAGGTTGGTTCCTTCTCAGGGCAGTGAAGGAAGGACATATTCCAGGCCTCTCTCCTTGGCTTGGAGATAACTCTCTTCTCCCTATGTCTTCACATTAGTCTTCCCTCTGCACTTGTGTCTAAATTCCCCCTTTTTATAAGGACACCAGTCATATTGGATTAGAGCCCATCCTAATGACTTAATTTTAATTTGGTTACCTCTGTAAAGACTCCATCTTCAAATAAGGTTACATTCTGAGGAACAAGGGGTTAGGATACCAACATCTTTTTTAGGTGGACACAATTAACCCATAACAGACACCAAAAGCACAATCCATACAAAAAAACAAGCTAATAAGCTGGACTTCATTAAAATTAAGAATGATATATTCTTCAAAAGACAGGGTTAACAAAATAAAAAACAAGCCACACACTGCAAGAAAATATTTTCAAATCACAAATCTGATAAAGGACTTGTACCTGAAATATACAAAGACTCAAAATTCAGTTTTAAATAAACAATTTTTTTTTTTTTTTTTGAGATGGAGTCTCGCTGTGTCGCCCAGGCTGGAGTGTAGTGGCACAATCTCGGCTCACTGCAAGCTCTACCTCCCGGGTTTACGCCATTCTCCTGCCTCAGCCTCCCAAGTAGCTGGTACTACAGGTGCCCACCACCACGCCTGGCTAATTTTTTGTATTTGTAGTAGAGACGGGGTTTCACCGTGTTAGCCAGGATGGTCTCCTTCTCCTGACCTCATGATCCGCCCACCTCGGCCTCCCAAAGTGCTGGGATTACAGGCGTGAGCCACCGCGCCCGGCCAAATTAACAATTTTTTAAATGAGCAAAAGATTTAAACAGATATTTGACTAAAGAAGATGCAAAGGTAATAAGTAAGCACATGGAAATGTGCTCAACATCATTAGATGTTACAGAAATACAATTATTCACAGTGAGAAACTACTGTTTATTAGAATGGCTAAAATTAAAAAGGCTGATTGTGCAACGTGTTGACAAAGATATGGAGCAACTAGAACTCTCATATCCTACTGATGGGAATGTACAATAGTACAATCTTGGAAAAAAGTTTGACAGTTTCTTAAAACATTAAACATGCAGCTACTATATGATGTAGCCATTCCACTTTTAGGTATCTCTTCTAGAGAAGTGAAAGCGTATATCCATACAAAATCTTGTATAATGTTCTTAGCAACTATATACATAACAGCCCCAAAGTGAAAACTACCCAATTCCCAGTCAACAGTGAATAAATCAGAATATTGTGATATATAAGCCATATAATGAACTAGTATTCCACAATATAAGGAATGAACCACTGATATATGCAACAACATGGATGACTCTCAAAGTAGTCAAACTAAGTGAAAGAAGTAAGCTACAAAAGAATATACTATATGAATCTATTAATTTCACATAAAGAAATACCTGAGGCTAGGTAATTTCTAAAGAAAAGAGGTTTAACTGGCTCATGGTTCTGCAGGCTATACAGGAAGCATGACACCAACATTGGCTTGGCCTCTAGTGAGGGCCTCTAGTGAGGAAGTTCACAATCGTGGCAGAAGGTGAAGGAGGAAGTCATTGTATCACATGGTGGCAAGAGTGGGAGCCAGAGTCGAGGGTGGAGATACCAGACTCTTTTAAACAACCCAATCACATGTGAACTCACTGAGTGAGAATTCACTCATCACCAAGTGGATGAAGGAAGTAGGCTATTCATGAGGGATCCACCCTCATGACCCAGCCAGCTCCCACCAGGCCCCACCTCCAACACTGGGAATTACATTTCAACATGAGATTTGGAAGGGACAAACATCCAAACCCATATCAGAATCTGTGTATGTAAAATTCTAGAAAATGCAAAATAATTGACAGTGCTAGAAAGCAGATAACTGGTTGCCTGAGGATAGTCATATGGGGGAGAGGGAGGCATTAAAAAGGGTCATGAGAAAAACTTTGGAAGTGATGGATATGATCTTTATCCCGATGTAGTGATGATGTTGGTGTATGCATATGTCAAAACTTATATTATACACTTTAAATATGTGCTATTTATTGTATATGAAATCAATAAAGCTGATTTTAAAATATGCATTCCACAGTCAGATGACCTACTGTTTCATCTCCTGGCTCTACCTCTTTCTAACTTTATTATCTTAAGCAAGTTATCTTTGAGCCTCTCATTTTCCAGCCGTAAAATGATCATTCATACCATACATTTCGCAGGATTATTGTGATATCAACTGATAACTAATTCAATCCCTGAAAATAAAAGATAATCAACTGTAGCTATAAATCATAACAACAATAAAGTCCCTTGTTCTTAGTTTCTAATTTCCTGTAAAAGCAAATTTGAAAGCCAAGATGTACAACTCATATTTTTAGAAACTGAAAAGCTGAGTCTTCCCCAATTTCTCATTCAGTGTTTCAGACAGTGTTAAAGTACATGAGTTTTGATAAGGTAAAGACTGCACTGGAAGAAATTCAAAAGTAAGTTTTTTAATTATCTAAAATCAAATTTTCAAATATGAGTTGTGATCTCCCCTGCTAGAAACACAAAGGGTTTAGACAATAATAAAGTACCAGCAAAATAACACTCCTTACGCACATATGTGTGTTGGAAATGCTTTTTCCCTGGTGCCATAAAGAAATAGCACTTGAACATAAATTTAATTTTCTCAGCAAGGTCAATTTTACTTTCTGCAGAAAGGGTACACTTGCCAGCAGTTTTGCCACAAGAATACACCGAACAAAGGAGACAGGGTTATTTATAACTTAACGCATCCATCCTACTGCTGTGTTTGGTTTCCATTGGCTGGAACGGAACCTCACATACTGTATTTGTCCCAATTGGCTAGCAACTTAGAACTTTTTAAAAGAGGAAAAGGCAGAGGAGAACAAAGGAAAGAGGAAGTAACTTGTGGAATGCTGAGAAAGGTAAAAACACCTCCAAATAAGGAAAGGAACAGGCTATGACCTAATGCTTGCTTGGACTAGTATAAGCATGCCAGGGCAAATATTTAGGCTACATTGTGGGAGCTAAGGATACAAAGTATATTGATTTCTTTATTACGGCTAGCAGATTCCTAAGAATGTTAGCACAGGTCTTTGAATAAATTTTAATTCTAAGAGAAGTTGCTATTTATTCTTAATTAGATGGGAGGAAAGTCTCTTTGAAGAGGAACCTCTACTTTACTTTTTACATGTGAGCCTTCCTCAACTGCAGTTGGTAAAACTGCATTTCCAGTTTTAAAAAATACACACACACCCTCAAAAGAATTTCAACTTAAAGCTCTTTTACATATGTGCTGTTTAGCTTAGATCCTCAAGAAAGAAGACAAAGACAGCCCTAATGAGTTATCCCTGTCCCATAGATCACGTGGGTGCCCCCGTGGGGTTATGCAAAGAGACTGGTCTGGATAGCACCTTCACAATGTGTAGCTGAAAGACTAGACCCAGGAAAAAAAAGGGTAACGCACTGCAATAATTGGTAAACAGGCAAGAAACACAAGTATTTTCCTGAGACTCTGGAAAACGAAATAAGGAAAACTCACATGCTGAAGGTATTAAACGTCAAGTCAGTAAGAAGATAGTCTGAAAACATTTAAAAGCTATAACGTTAAAAAAAAAAAAATCTGGTACAATGTGACTCAAAAGATCACCCTATTACAGCAGTAGTTTCTGAAAAAGTAACATTGTTTTAATGCCCACAAATCTAGTTTGTGTAGAAGCATACACTCTCAAGAACTTTCATTTACTGTGTCTTGAAGAAATATATTAGTCTTTTTTTTTAAGTTCTGCAATACATGTGCAGAACATGCAGGTTTGTTACATAGGTATACATGTGTCATGGTGGTTTGCTGCACCTATCAACCTGTCATCTAGGTTTTCAGCCTCCCATGCATTAGGTATTCGTCCTCATGCTTTCCCTCCCCTTGCCCTCCACCCTCCAACAGGCTCCAGTGTGTGTTGTTCCCCTCTCTGTGTCCAAGTTTTCTCATTTTTCAACTTCCACTTATGAGATAACATGCGGTGTTTGGTGTTCTGTTCCTGTGTCAGTTTGCTGAGAATGATGGCTTCCAGCTTCATCCATGTCCTTTTTTAACCCTAATTGGATAATGTGTGATTTTTCTAACCAATGGTGCTACAAAAGTCCATATGATCTCACACACATTAAGTCGTTTGTACGTGATATGGTTAGGCTTTGTGTCCCCACCCAAATCTCATCTTGAATTTTAATCCCCATTATCCCCATAATCTTCATGTGTCAAGGGAGACACCAGGTGGAGGTAATTGAATCATGGGGGCAGTTTCCCCCATGCTCTTCTCATGGTAGTGAGTTCTCACAAGATCTGAAGGTTTCACAAGGGGCTCTTCCCACTTTGGCACTTCTCCTTCCTGCTGCCCTGCCTTCCTACCTTGTTCTCCTTCCTGCCTTACTTCCCTGTCACCTTCCACCATGATTGTAAGTTTCCTGAAGCCTCCCCAGTCATGCTGAACTATCAGTCAATTAAACCTCTTTCCTTTATAAATTACCTAGTCTCAGGCAGTTCTTTATAGCATGAAAACAGACTAATACATCATGTCTTCATGCTAGGAGCAAATTTAAATGAGTTAAAAAAAAAAACCCACAGGGAGGAAAATATTGCTGAAACCCATATAACTGGGAGGAGACACTAATTCTCTACCACAGGTGGCCTCACTACTGACATTGTTAACACCAAATGGTTAAGCTGATGCTTTATTTCCCTGTCAGTTAAGGGACTGCAAGTAATTAATGTCTAAGATAAAACATGCAGCAGAAATAAAAAGGACAGTTTATATTTCACATATTTCTGCCCACCGCCCCCCCCACCCACTGCCCCCTGCCACCATCATCTAGCTCATAGAAGACAGGAGCTAGAAACGGTTTTTTGACCTTTTATTTTCAAACACAAAGATGCCATAAAGAAAAAGATGTATATTTTTTGCTGATAAATTTTGCCACTTGGACATTTAAATCTTCTATACATCAAAAAATTCCCAAAAATTTTTTTAAAAAATGACAAACTAGAGGAAAACACCAAAAAAAGATACATGGTTAATATTTTAGTATATAAGGAGCTTTTTCATGGAAATATGGGTAAAAATATGAATAGGCAATTCCCAGAAGAAAAATTATAATAATCATTGATACACATTCAATCTCACTGAGAATCAATGAGATTCACACTAAAGTGATAAGAGGCAGGACCAGACTCTACAGGCAGAGCTCGGACACTGGACCAAATTGAGGACTAGCTAAAATAGGGCCAAGGTGGAAATGGCTTTCCATAAGACACCCACCAGTGTGTCATGTCAGTTTACTATTGTTATGGCAACACCCAGAAGTTACCGCCCTTTCTCTAGGAATTTCTGCAGACTGCTCCTTAATTTGTATATAGTTAAAGGTGGGAATAAATATGACTACAAGACTGTCCTGAGCTGCTAGTCTCAGCATATTCCCTATGGGGTACCCCTGCGCTGCAGCAGAAGTCATGGAGCTATAACACAGCCGGACCTATAACCCTGCCGCTTTAATAAAGCTGCTTTCTTTATTAGAGAAAGAAAGAATTCAAAGACTCACCTTTGAATTTTTTCCTCGGCAAAGCTAAGAACCTTCCCAGCTAAGCCCCAATTTGGAGCTTGCCTACCCTGAATCAGTATCGGAGTAACCTATCAATTATAAAATATTAATCGTAAGTAAGCAGAAACTTCCTAGAGAAAAAATTTTCAAAATGCACTAAAAGTTTTAAACGTTTTCCCATTCTCTTTACGTTTCTTCTAGAGGAATTTTTTCTTATCTTAAAGAAAACAGTGGAAAGAATATAAAAAGAAGTGTGTCCAAAGATACATACATCAGAACATTGTATATAAATGAAAAACTCAAAAGCAACCTGACTGCCCAATAACAGTGGATTGGTGAAATCAGTAATGGTGCAGACATGAGATAGAATATTATGTAGCCATAAGAATGACGCTTTAGATATAGAAGGAAGGAAAATTAGTAATGATACATCAGTAAAACGAATAAAATCATTTGAAGAATGTATATGTAGTCTAATCCCATTATTATAACATTTTTTGTACAGAACAAAGTCTGGAAAGCTATACATGAAAATTTTGACAATACTTCTCTGGATAACAGAATTTTGGCTGTTTTAAAATTTTCTACCTCCTATAAACAAGACACAGTCAGGCACAGCATGATGTCTAAAAACAGAGATTCTATAGTTCGGTTGCCTGAGTTCAAAGCCTGCATCCAACACTTACTACCTGTATGACCTTTGCCAAGTTAATCTTTCCATGCCTCTTCTTCCTTAAGATAAAAATGAGGATAATAGCAGCACTTATTTCGTAGTTACTGGGAATGCTAAATGGAGATCTTCTAGAATGGTGCCTAACACCTAATTGAGACTCAATAAAGCTAATCATTATTTGTTAAAGTGTGTTACCTATATGGCAAATAATTATGAGGATAATTATGACAAAAATACCTTGACATTGACAAGAGTGCCAAGATAATTCAATGAGAAAATAATAGTCTTTTAAAGAAATGGTACTGGCTGGGACAAGTGAACATCTGTACACAAAAGAATGAAGCTGAATAACAACCTTACATCATATGCAAAAACAAACTCAAAATAGATCATAGATCTAAACGTAAGAGTTAAAACTACAAATCTCTTAGGAGAAAGCATAAGAATAAATCTACATGACCTTAGATTAGGCATTTGTTTCTTAGATATGACACCAAAAGCACAAGCCACAGAAGAAAAACTTGATAAACAAAATCAAAATGTTTTGTGCCTTAAACGATACCTTCAAGAAAGTAAAAAGAAAGCATACAGAATGGGAGATAACATTTGCAATTCATATATTTAATAAGGGACTAGTATCTAGAATGCACAAAGAACTCTTAAAAATTAATTATTAAAAAGACAAATAACCCAAATAAAAAATGAGCAAAGGATCTGAATAGACATTTCTTCAAGGAAAATACACAAATGGTTAATAAGCGTATGAAAAAATGCTCAACATCATTACTCCTGAAGGAAATAGAAATCAAAACCACAATGAGGCCAGGCATGGTAGCTCACACCTGTAATCCCAGCACTTTTTGAGGCTGAGGATGGTGGATTGCTTGAGTCCGGGAGTTAGAAACCAACCTGGGCAATATGGGGAAACTCTGCCTCTACAAAAAATAAGAAAAATTAGCTGGGTATGGTGGTGCATGCCTGTGGTCCCAGCTACTTGGGAGGCTGAGGGAGGAGGATTGCTTGAACCTGGGAAGTGGAGGTTGTAGTAAACCAAGATTCCACTACTGCATTCCAGATTCCACCCTGGGTGACGAGAGAGAGAGAGAGAGAGAGAGAGAGAGAGAGAGAGAGAGAGAGAGAGAAAAGAAAGAAAAGAAAGAAAAGAAAGAAAAGAAAGAAAAGAAAGAAAAGAAAGAAAAGAAAGAAAAGAAAGAAAAGAAAGAAAAGAAAGAAAAGAAGGAAGGAAGGAAGGAAGGAAGGAAGGAAGGAAGGAAGGAAGGAAGGAAGGAAGGAAGGAAGGAAGGAAGGAAGGAAAGAAAAAGAAAAGAAAAGAAAAACATAATGAGATACAACTTCACATCATCTAGGATGGCAATAATCCAAAAACATAATAACAAGTGTTGGTGATGATGTTGAAAAATTGGAACCCTCATACACTATTGATGGGAATGCAATATGTATGGTACAGCTGCTTTGGAAAATGACTTGGCAGCACCTCAAAATGTTAAACAGAGTTACCATATGACCCAGTAATTTCACACCTCAGGATATACTCAAGAGAAATGAAAACTAAAAACATACGTCTACCCAAAAACTTACATAAGAATGTTCGCAGCAACATGATTCATAATAACTGACATGTGGAAACAACCACAATGTCCATCAGCTGATGAATGGGTAAAGTCTGGCAAGCTCATAGAATGGAATATCGTTTGGCAGTAAAAAAGGAATAAGAACTGATATGTGCTACAACATGGATGAATCTTCAAATCTTGCTAAGTAAAAGAAGCCAAACACAGAAGATCAGAAATTGTATTGTCCCATTTATATGAAATGTCCAGAACAGGTGAATCCACAGAGACAGACAGTAGATTAGTGGTTGTGTAGAGTTACAGGATAGTAGGAGGGGAAAATAGGGAATGAATACTAATAGGCACAGCATTTCTCTCTTGAGTGATAAAAATGTTTTAAACTTAAACTTTGAGAATGGTTGCACAATTCTGAATATATGAAACACTGAATTGTATACTTTAAATGGGTGACTTTTATAGTATTGAATTATATCTCATTAAGATGCTTTAAAAATGTTTTTCTAATCCCTTGACAACTCTGAGCTTTATTTCCTAAGAATGCCCTTTGAAGAGCCAGCATTTTATAGTGGAAGCAGAACAACAGCTTGAAAAGATCTCCTACTGTACTACGGAGGATCCAGTCTTATTTCTATATTCACACCCCATCCCACCCCACACCCTGATTGATACATTAACTCCTTATTCAGTACCTGTGATAAACCAGGTATAGTGCTAGGTAATGGGGCGTAAAGGTAATCACACCCTAATCAAGTTTATCATTGAGTAGAGGGGCACCACAAGTCACATTATGTTGTTTAAAAAAAACAAAAAACAAAAAAAAGCAAAGATGGCAAAGTCCAAGGTACCTGGAAGCACAAGGCCACATGGGTGAAAGAAACATCATAGAAGCAGCAATGTCTACGTAAAGAACTAAAACATGAATTAGAGTTAGTGAGCAAATGCGCTAAAGAAAGAAGGAATCAATTGTGTTCTGAGCAGAAGCAATGTGCAAGGGACTGGAGGTGCACATATTATTTGAGAAGTTGAAACACATACAATATGGTTGGTGCACACAGTGTTCACTGTGGTAAGGAAAGGCAAGTGAGGTTCCTCATAAAGGCCAGGCACACCATGCTAGTGAGCTCAGACTTGGGTTTGAAAACAATGCAGAACCATTAAAATGAAAAATCGCTTGATAACACTCATGTTTTAGAAAGATTATTCTGGCTTCAGCACAGCTACACATGACTTGAAGGAAATACAAATGGAAGCAAATATCTAAATTTAGAGGCCACCGGGAAAGAAATGATAGTTTGAACCATGCTATTAATGGTGTGGTGGAGAGAGGCAGCTAGATTCAAGAAATATTTTACATATTGAACAGACACAACTTTGTGACTGACTATATATAGGATAGGGAAACAAAGAGGGAAGGGTGACTCCCAGATTTGTGGCTTTGGCAACTGGATGATGGTGCTCTTCACTGAAATAGGAAACATGCAAAAGCAGCAAACCTGGAATAAAAGGTTTTAAATACATTCCATTTGGATGTAGTAAACTGAAGTGTCTATGAAGTTTGTTTGTTTGTTTGTTTGTTTGTTTGTTTGTTTGTTTGTTTGTTTTGAGACAGAGTCTCGCTTTGTTGCCCAGGCTGGAGTGCAGTGGCGCAAATCTTGCCTCAGTGCAAGCTCCGCCTCCCGGGTTCACATCATTCTCCTGCCTCAGTCACTGGGCCCGGCTAATTTTTTGTATTTTTAGTAGAGATGTGGTTTCACCATGGTCTCAATCTCCCGACCTTGTGATCCGCCCACCTTGGCCTCCAAAAGTGTTGGGTTTACAGGCATGAGCCACCGCACCCGCCAGTGTCTATGAAACTTCTAATAGAAAACATCAGGTTGGATACGTAGGTCTGAAGGTCAGGGGAAAGAGCAGGCTGGAGGACATAGCTTTGAGAATTAAGAGTCTGCAGAGATGAGATGAAGCTCTGAGGGTAGCTGAGGTGTCAGAGAAGGGAATGAAGAGGAACAGGGCAGACCCCATGGAACACGGGAAACACAGGCCATGGAGAGTCCACTCCGGGATCCCTCAGGCTCTCAAGTGGTCTCTCTTCTACCTTCAGTGGTCAGCGTGGTTGGCCCTAGGACCAACACTGAAGAAAGTGGTTTTTCATTCTTGGCCTCAGGACACCCTACCCTTTTGTGCACCTTCAATAAGCATTTGTTCCAAGAATATTTAGGAAAGGCTATATGTCAAGGACTTTCCTGGACACTGGAATATGAAGAAGTCAACAAATCCCCTGCCCTAAGAAACTCTAGTTGGTCAAGGGACATATGGACATAAGGTCAAAATAGACATATGGAAATTCTTCATATTTTTTCCTCCTTTTGTGTGAGCAAAACAATTTTTAAAAGGTAAATTAATTTTATAAATTCTAAATTTATTTTTTTCTGAAATAATAAGCACATAAAATGACACAAGGACTTCAAAAATACCAAAGTTTTATAATGTTCTCTCAAGATTGGCCACTTAAACCAAATTTCATACCTAAGAAACAGAGATACTTTAAAATCAAAACAGAAAGAAAACACAGATACTTATTTTTAGGGAGTAAAAACATTTAGGGTAAAATTGCAGTTACATTTTTCTGAAAAGCACACTAGAGCCTCAGATCCTGGTGATTTGTACAATGAGATAAACTGTATTCAAACAAGGCCCAAAAGAGTTCAGTCAGTGTCAAAAAAATTTTACACAAATCTGAATTTTACTCTGGGGAGCAAATCAAAATCTTCCTAACAACATGCGGATCATATAGTATTTGTTTTCATCGTGATTGCCAGGAACATAAAATGCAAAGCAATGTTTTGCATTGCAGAAATTTCTAGACCCTCAGACTGGTAACATTCTTGTGACCTGTGACATAGTTGGGGCAGCCATATTTCTCTGCTGCCAGATGCTTTGCTACGGAAACAAACTAGACACAGGAAAGAAATGCCACAATGCTAGCATATGAGGTAGCTATATAAGTGGCTTTTAGAAAGAGGTCCTCAGGTCACCCGTCTGTCTCCTTTCTAATTTGAGTGTGATCCAGCCCTACTGGGGCCATCAGTAGAACTGGTTTGCCCCTCCTGATAGTGGTTCTATCCCCCAATGAAGCCGGCTGCTAAAGGTTGCCGAGCTCCTATGATCTCTGAGCCCTCTGCCTTGATATTCCCACATCCATAGTTGCAGATGCCTTGATGTTCCCCAAAGATTTTGTTGTGTAGAAATGAACTCTTGCAGACTCTACATTTATTCCCTAAAATCCAGGGCACTGAACTTCTGACAGCTTTGTAAACTTTTATCTACAAATCCCCACTTCACTGACCCCGCTCTAAATAAATTACACTTAGTGGATGTTCCCAGCTTTGAGTATGTTCTTTCCACAATAACTTTTTGAGAAGAGAGAAAGGTGGAGAAGAGTTAGAGGATGGCATTCTTGTTTATCATGTATCAAACTCCTCAGTCATAGAACAATTTACAAAATTAGATACCACACAGGAAGTAAAAACAAACCAAATACTCATTCTCTAGTTCTACTTGCCTTTTAAAATAGTTTTTTTAAAATAATTCAGAGCTGTTTTCCTTGGCTGAAGCATTTTATGTACCAATAAAAATTATTTCAATACATGATTTGAATTCCAGTCACATCTCACTCTAGCACTTTCAGTTTATATCATCAGCTGACACCTAGTTGATGCCTATCCACAAAACTTGGAACACAATAATTTTCCTTAGGTTCACAGAATCCTGGGTCTGAAACTGAAGTGGATCCTATTGCCATTTAGGAACTCTACATTCACATGCTCCTCTCTAAATTATTTTTCTAAAGAAAAAAAAATAGTTGCCTTTCACTTAAAATTTCTCTAAAATTTTTGTAAAATTCCTCTAAAAGAGGAATATCCAATACTTTCTGTCTTAGGATGTTCTTAGTATCTCAATCTAACAATCAGGATGTTTTTTTAATTCCTCATGTTTAACTTAAGTGTATAATCAGGTTGCCTTAGAAACCTACAATGTGTCTTAATTGTCTTAATTCTTTCTACTCAAAGCCCCTATTACAGTGTCTGGTACATACTAGTTGTTCAGCATATACTTAATGAGAGAAAAAAATGAATGGAGGGAGGAAAGGAAGAAAGAGTGAGAGGAAGGAAAAAAGAAATGAAGGGAGGGAAAGAGAGAACAAATAAACACTAAAAGGAATCAAACATGAGTCCACTACTCAGGAAATTAACAACAGAGTAGCAAAGATGTTAAATGGACATAAATAACCACAATATAAAGTAGAAAGTTTTAAAGGGCCACAGACACAACATTGGAGGAAATCAGAAGAAAGGTATGAAATTTCTAGCTAGAAATCAGAAGCAAGTCAACAGAGGAGGTAAGACTTGAGGTGGGATTTGAAGAACAGGTAGATTTCAGACAAGTGATCAGAGGAGACAAGTGTCCCAAGGAGAAGTCATGAATGTGGAAAATCATGGGGTGATGGGGAATGAAGTGGTTTAAGGGGAGCCCAGAAGGTGGGATGGGGCCCCATTATTATCTAGGCTTATAAGCAGAAATATTAATAATTATTCAGAAGATCATTTGAATGAATGAATAAATGAACAAACAAATGAATAAACAAACAAATTAATTAACTTAGGCCTGGAACTTTAAATACAAAGCAGAATATGAATGTGGTTTCTATAATTATTCCTATTGCAAATTACACCTCTATCTCTGTAAAGGACCTCCTGGGAAAGCCTTCTGCCATCAAATTCGATCTACTTGAATAAAAAAATTAACAACAGAGTTTTATTATTTCACAGTGTTTGCATGTTGCTTTATTTTAATCCCAGGGATATGGGAAATCAATATAAAATAGTTTGTTACTTTCCTATCACCAACACAATAATCCATCAGTGTAATTTTTCTTTCTTTACCTTCTATTTCTGTTTTATTTTTTTAACATTTAAAAGCAAACCAAAAGAGGCTTTGCTCCCACTCTTCCTCTTTCCCATTTGCTCCCAACAATTTAATGCACATAAACAAGGCCGGCCAACCAATTTGTCAATGAAGTACTCTCCTGCTGGCTTTTGTGCCTGAGTTATTGCCTTTAAAGAACTAAGAAATAGGACATACTGCTGCACAACTGGTCCTGGCAGAAACGTTAACTCTAGAATAAGACGGATAAAACAAAATCAGTATAAAAGCCAGTGGGATTAGTGAAGGCTTTAACATACAGCTTGCAATGGCTGAAATCTCTTAGGACCCATGATGTTGGTTAAAGATCATACTTGCTGAAAAACAACCTTAGCCACTGTTATTAAGTTCTCATTGGGTTTTCTCTCTATAGCTGTCAAACTCCCTCTACAATCTGGTGACTTTTTTTTTTTCATACTTTAGTGCAAATGAATTTTAAGACATACATCATGAGAACGTAATCACTTTTTAACACAGGAACTTGTACACAAATGTTCATAGCAGCCTTATTAACAGCCTCAAACTGGAAACTCCCCAAACATCCTTCAGGGCATGAATCGTAAGACAAAATTCTGGCACATCCGTACCATGGATGACTATTTAGCAATAAAAAGGATCAGAATACTGATATCTACAGTTTATGCTGAATAAGAAAAAAAAAAGCCAGTCTTTAAAGAATACGTGCCATATGATTCCATTTAAAAAACATCTGTGAAATTACAAAATTATAGAGATGAAGAACAGAGTAACGGTTGTCAAGGCTTAGGGATGGAGGAGAGGGGATGGGTGTGACCATAAAATAGAAGTGATATGATGATGGCACAGTAGAGAGGCTGTTGATTGTGGAGGTGATTACACAGGGCTACACATGTGACAAAACTGTCACAAATGCAAATGATGTGTGCACAACTGGGGAAATCTGAAAAACCTCTATGGATAATATCAATGTTAAATCCTTGGTTTTCAGAGTGTACCATAGTCAAGTAAGATGTGAACCCTGAGGGAGACGGAAGGTGAATACACAGCACTTCCCTATACATTTCTTTGTAAGCCTCTATGCATCTATCATTATTTCAAACTAAAAAGTTTAAAATATATGTAGTCAATTTATATCAGGATGTGTCATGAGGTTTCTCTCTCCTGAGTTGAACAGTATCTAACATAGAGCTGAGTTGACAGTAAGGTCTAAAATAAACACTGTTCAAAGAAAAGAAGGGAGGAAAGTGTACAACCATCCCTAGTCAATCTAAAATTGATGAAAACCTGATTTGGGGGACAATTTATAAAATTGTCTGAAGTTTTCAATACACCTTTATACAATAAGGACACTAAAATCAACATTATAAGGCAGTTGTGAAAATTAAAGGTATATAGATATGCAGATTTCTTAATATACGTGTGTGTGTGTGTGTGTGTGTGTGTGTGTGTGTGTGTACGCATATGAGAGAGTGCATTTAGTAAGAGCCTGGGACTCAAGAAGCATTAATTCTCTTCCAATAATCAAAAAAAGATAAAAGAAAAATAAAATCATCATTATATTCTTAATTCCTCACTCTCTTACTCTTTCTTACTGCATAACCTTACATCTTGGTGAAATTAGTTCCTCCTCCTTCAACAACTAACAGAGAGAGCAAAGATTAAACACAAAATCAGAGCTCTTTTCATCTAGGTGCATCTGTGTAGGTAGGCCTAAGTTGAATCACTGAACCACTGACACACAGTTCTGTGAGCTCTTGGAAGCTCAGAATCCCACATACAGTTTGGCCACAGGGCTGAAATGTTATAGCATTTTATCAGCAACCATGTTTTGAACAATTTAACACCCAAGCTCTCTCTCTCCTGTCTCCTTCCCAAGGCAACTACAGATTCCTCTTCCCTCAGGGAATATAACCCCACTACCTTTCCTCCTTTTAGGGAACTGTAATAACCTGGGCAGATGGTAAAAGAACACTGGAAAAGTGATGTCTTCAAGTACCAGCCCAATGAGGGAATCTATTCAGGGGGCTTAAAATGGAACAGTCAAGCACGCCAATGACCAGCAAAGCAGGAAATGGTCCCAGAATCACTGACAGAAGAGGCAAATTTCCCAGAATACAATCCATTCATGCCGACCCCCAGGGTCAAAGCAGACAGAGCAGAATCTGGGCCACGAGCTTGGAATCATCCTCATGTAGAGTTACCCTCTTTTCAGAAGATGCTTCCCCATCTCAAACTGGGCTTTTACAGCTGAGTAAAATTTACATTGCATATATAATTTACATTAATTTGTTTGCCAGGCACCAAAAAGGCAGTATAAGAGAGAGATCAGAGAGGTAAGACACAAGTAACAGTTTGAAACCCAAGGCCAGGGTCCAGGTGGGTATAGAGAGGAGCTGGGGTGAGAGTTGAGGGGAGGGGGATTAGCAGAAACCAGTGGCGCATGCAGACTACAATTAGGAGCATGTATGTATTTGGGGCTTGAAGACACTGCTAAACAGCTGCAAGCCACTGCTCAGGAACATGAGGAGCTGATCCCAACAGGGCTGGTTGATGTTTCCAAGACTGGACAGACAACCTGAGGAGGCTGGCAGGAGTGGGCAGTACTAAAAAAAGTGAGAGCAACAGCTCTGAGCAAGCAAGTCCTACCAGCATCATAAATGAGATGAAGAGGTAGGTTTGCCATAGTCAGGATTTCGCCACAGCGGGGAGGGAATGTTAAGGTCAGTTATTGGCTGGCTCCAACTGGCTTGCCCACAATTACTTACTCAGCGTCCATGTCATGAATGGAGTTCCCCATCTGTACATTCAGCCAGAGGTCATACAGTGAAGATACTGGCCCCTCTCCACTTCTCTGTTCACAGGGGAGCATCTTCTCTCTTTGATCATAAGGAGGAGGAGCAGAGCACCTACCTAGCTGTGCCTTTTCAGGCCAACCACATGCTGGCAGCTTCTGTTTCCTTGTAAGACCTTCCCAGGAATCTGCTCTGCTAATGAGGCGCCTCTACCTGACAGCTGGTTACACAAGCTGCTATCAGAAAACAAAAGCTGCCTGTTGAGGTAACCAGTATTTCCCCACCTCACACACAAGCATATGTGTGCACACACATACACACATACACACACACACACACATGTGCTCTCCCCAGTACAATTCAGAAACCATGCTCAGAATGAATCAACCATCAAATGGAACAAAGGCTGCCTCCCAGATAATTAGAGTTTGGACTGAATTGAATTTTTTCTAGCTTAGACTCAGCATTCTCACTTCTTTGGTTACCAGCCTCACAGCCTACACAATAGGCACATAGGGCAAAGCTGGCTGCAGCTTATAGTTTTAGATGAAATGCTAGTAATCCATCCTCTGGTCTCCCATCTTCTCTTATTCCTCAGTAACAACCACAGAAGACATTCACTGTCCATCTCAGAACATCAAGAACATACCTTGGTCCATTCTTCTGGGACAAGAGAATTCCAACTGAACCACTGATTTGGGCATATTAAGACAACCTTCACACCTATTAGAATGGCCAAAACACAAAACTCTGGCAACACCAAAAGCTATGGAGGATGTGGAGCAACAGGAACTCTCCCCTATTGCTGGTGAGAATGCAAAATGGTACAGCCACTTTAAAATACAGTTTGGCAGATTTCTTCAAAACTAAACATACTCTTAACATCAGATCTGGCAATCATATTCCCTGGAATCTACTCAGATAAAATGATAACTTGGGTCCACAAAAAATGGCAGCTTTATTCATAATTGACAAAACTTGGAATCAACCAAGATGTCCTTTTATAGGTGAATGGTTAAACAAACTGTGGTACATCTAGACAGTGGAAAATAATCCAGCACTAAGAATTTAAAAAAAAATAACTATCAAGCTATGAAAAGACATAGAGAAAACATAAATGCATATTGCTGAGTGGAAGAACCTAGTCTGAAAAGGCTATATGCTGTATGGTTCCAACTATATGACATTCTGGAAAGTATAACACTATGGAGACAGTAAAAGGATTAGTAATTTCCAGGGATTTGAAGGAGGAAAAGGTGAACAGGCAGAGCACAGAGAGGTTCCAAGGCAGTGAAATTACTTTGTATAACACAACGATAATAGATACATTTCATTATAAATTTTTCCAAACCTGTAGAATGTATAAGAACCAAAGTGAATCATAATGCATACTCTGATCTTTGGGTGAGAATGATATGTCAATGTAGGTTCATTGATTGTAACAAATGCTCCACCCTGGTGGGGGATGCTGATAGTGGGGGAAGCTGTACATGTGGGGATGGGGGGTATTATGGAGAAATATCTATACCTTCCTCTCACTTTTGCTGTAAACCTAAAACTGCTCTACAAAATAAAGCCTATTGATTAAAAAAAAAAAAAAAAAAAAAAAAAAAAAAAACCTTCAGAGACTGACAAAAGTCAAATAAAAAATATGTCGACATGCAAACTTAATGGTGTATTGTGTGGGTTTGTGTTTGTTTGTACTTATATGTGTGTTTAAATAGATACCAATTTACAGCATTCTAAAAGAATGCTAAATTTACCAACATGGAAAAATAAAAGACTCCAAATTCACCACAAATGGAACGCCACTGCTTCAACTTCTTTGCAAAGGCAAAAAAAAAAAAAAAAACCAAACAACCTACACACACCCCAAAAACCCAAACACAGACACACACAGACACACACACACACACACACACATCAAAAATGGTAAAAAAGACTAATGGGAAGAAATTTTTATCAATCAAAACTCATCACTCTGATCCTCTATCAAGATGAGCCTCACTGTTATGAGCTGCATTACAAACTACTGCAAAAAAACTTTTTAAAAAATCTGCTGTTAGGCTAATCTAGTGATTATTATTTTCCTCAAATTCTTCACTTGATGTTTCCAAAGCAACAAAAAAATCTGATATAGCAAGCCTTACACTGAAATCATATTAAATCTTCAAAAACCAATAAGAAAAAAAGCATAGGCAAGTCTTTTTGGGATTCAGACTTAATCACCTTTAGGTACTAAAGGTGGGATTAGAACTTAAGTATGTCCCTAATAAACAGGATGATGCAAAAGCAATCCTGGCTCACTGCCAGTCTTCCTCCTGATTGACAGCTAGAGCAGGGCTGTCCAACAGCAAGACACCTTGAATTGTAGACATAATTTAAAAATTTCTAAGTAGTCATGTTTTATAATATAAACAACTAAAATTAATAGTATATTGTATTTAACGAATAGACCCAATTATTTATCATTTTAACATGTGGCCATGGTAGCCACATTCCAATGGCTCAATAGCCACATGTGGCTAGTGGTTACCATATTGAACAGCAGATCTAGACTTCCAGTGTGAATCTAACAGGTCCCAAGTGTCTCCCTTTCAAATATGTATTTATTCATTCAAACACACAAAGTCTCTTCATATGCTTCATTATTCCTACTACTGGAGGTTCACCAGAGTCAGCAGCAACAGTGCTTGAGTCACACCTTCAATCTATGTGAACCATAAGAAAGATTAAGCTCTATGCCAATGTGAAAACCAGCTCAACTTCAGTTTCTTATTGTTATTATTAGTAGTAGTAATTTTTTCCAGTATATATCCTTCCCATTTCTTTACCTTAATTTTTATTACATATTGACTATTTGTAATTACATACATTTATGGAGTACAAAGTGATGTTATAATTTATGAAAACAATGTGGAATAATTAAATCAAGCTAGTTAACATATCCATCACCTTAAATGCTTAATATTTTTTGTGGTAAGAACATTTGAAATTTACCCTCATAGCAATTTTGAAATGTACAATATTATTAACTATATTCACTACATTGTGCAACAGATTTCAAAAAAATTCCTCCTGTGTAACTGAGATTTTGTAACCTCTAACCGTCAATTCCCCATTCCTTCCCTTCTGCCCAGCCTCTGTAGCCACCATTCTATTATCTGCTTCTATGAGCTTCATTGTTTTAGATTCCACATCTAAGTGGAAACAATTAACAATGTACAGAGACAATCTACAGACTTTGAGAAAACATTTGCAAGCCATACATCAGATAAGGTATTAATATCCAAAATATAAAAGGAGTTCAAACAATTCAATCGCAAATAATCAAAAAAACCTAATTTAAAAATGGGCAAGGGACCTAAATAGATATTTCTCCCATGAAGACACACAAGTGGCCAACAAATACATGAAAAAAAAAAAAAAGTTCACATTGTTAATCATTAGGGAAACACAAAATAAAACCACAATGAGATATCATCTCACACCTGTAAGGACTATTATCAAAAAGTAAAAAGATAAATGTTGATGAGGATGGGGAAAAAAGGAAATCCTTATACACTGTTGGTGGGAATGTAAATTAGTACAGCCATTATGGAAAACTATACAGAGGTTCCTCAAGAAACTAAAAATACGACTACCATATGATCCAGCAATCCTACTTCCTAGTATTTATCCAAAGGATTTGAAATCATCTTGTCAAAGAAATACCTGCACTCCCATGTTCAATGTAGCACTATTCACGATAGCCAAGTTACAGAATCAACATTTTCACACTGTTTGGGAAAACAAATAATTTCTCAACTCAAGTTTATCTTTGCGATAGGATAAATCAAGAAATAATATGTGCAAAGCCATCTAGGGTCTGCAACAAAAGTGAAGGTAAGTGTAGTGAGGGGTGGGAGGAGAGGAAAGAAGGCAGAGAGAAAAGAAAGAAGGAAGGGGAAAATATCACAGCAGGTCATAGAAATTACCTCAAGGAGTCAAAAGTTTAAGAGCAGGATTCCCACATTCAATGACTTTCACCCAAACAGGTAATGCAACCCAGGTTTAAAAAATTATGTAAATGTTGTAAAAGGGATTTTCAAGGCAATGAACATTGATTACATGCACCAGTATATCCAAAACAGCTAGAAAGCACAGAGTTTAGCCAATACATTTGTGCATTTTAAAGACTGTCCCTTAATAAACACAATAATGAACTTTATTTTACTGCAACATTATTTATCACAGCAAAGAACTCGAAACAATCTAAGTGCCATCATTAAGAGAACATCCCAATTAACCGTGATTTAGCCATACTGTAAACTTTTTTAAAAGTGGTACATTTCTATGAGCTGGCATGGAAAAATATCCAAGCTATGGCGGAGTGAAAAAGCAAGTTGCTGAAAATGCATATTATACGATACACACACACACACACCACAAAGTGACAATAACTATAATCTTTCAGGAGGAACCTAAGATCAGATGGTTGTGGGGACAGAGGAGGAGTCAAAGAAGACTGGACACTTTGGTCTTCTCAGTAGTATTTTTTTTATAAAGAAAATATATTCACATTTTACTTAGATAGAAAAAGAATGATTTTAAAACCACAGTACACACCCTCAAATGTGTTTATCCCAAATCAAAATTTAATATATTGAAACCCACCAAACTCAGGTTTATGCTCACCTAAGAAAAGAGCTTCTCCCACCATGTCGATGAATATATTTGAACACGTGGAGATATCCTTGAATACAGAGAAAGTGTTCTCTTGAATTGGGTATTTTTAAAAAATTTAGATCACTGAAAATCTTCTCATGCAAAACTGAAGACATCAGTAGGCTTCTACTTACATGTTGATGGGGTTTCAGACATGTTACCCCAAAATAAGTCACCTGGACATACTGAATATTTTAAGCTGAAGGAATTGAGAAACAGCATGTACAGGAAGGACTTTCTGATCTTCCCCTGAAGCAAGGCATAAAACTTAGGAAGGATTTTCTGGTCCACTTCGTAATAAACCTATCTAGAAACTTATAATAAACCTGAATAAAAAGTTATAAAATAAATGCGAACTGTGGTATTCGCTATTACTATTTGCGAATAAAGACCTCCTTCTCTCCCCAAGGAAGGACTGTGCTCCTCCATCCCATTTTGGATTTGACCAGGATATTTGCCTTAATATAAACAACCACCAAGCAAAATATTTAAAGGTGACCAAGTGGTCTAAGTTTCTCTTGCCCCTGTCCTCTGCAGCAAGAGGTACATCCCATAGAGCCTTTGATCTATTTTACAACTATGTAAATTGTGGATAACTGACAACAACATGAAATAATTCCTGTCCACTGATATGCAAATATTAATTTCTGTCTCTTGAAGATTCAGTGAGCTTCCCTCCCCCACTGTGGAAAGTGTTTTGTCCTTCATTTGCACATTCCTAATCTATGAATGTGGCTATTATTTGGATTGTCATTTGAACTAGTCATAACATCCTACCAGTTCCCTCGTTAATAATGAGTTAAATAAAATCTCTAACACATGTTCATTTTATATCCAAAAGAGAGTATAATTTTACCTTTCTTTGAAAATTATCCTGAGTGCTTAAAATGTTAGATAATTTTACTATACACTGATATCCCCTTGCAACCCTATCTTTAATGAGAAAATGGAGCCCCACAAAGATTAAGTAACTCGCTTAAAGCCACACACTGATTAGTAGCAGAGCTGGAATCTAAACTCCGGGTCTAGATGACACCTCCACACTGCTTCAAGGGCAACCCTTCAGAGAAAGGAGAGAATAGGATGGAATCAGGGTATTGTGAAATCACAGAAGTCTTAAGGGCCAGTTCCTTTTTTGATCATATGAGGGAATGAAGGCTCAAGGGTATAAAGATCTTGGCCACGTTGCATAGTTTATTACAGGTAGGGATCAGAACCGAAGGTTCCTTACAACCAGCCTGGTGATCTTGCATTCAGGGAGGAAGTCAAATTAAACTAGGGCCTTGAAGGATAAATAGAATCAACAGACTGGCAAGATGCAGGAAAGAGGGGCTGGACACATGTGAATGTGAGGTATGGAAAGTAGGAGAGGCCCCTCTACCACAAGGGTTCCAGGAAATTTACACAGTGGGGAGCCTGGGAGTGGGAAGAGATGGGGCAAGGAGACTCTGTGTCCAGACATTGTCAGAGGGGGCCACAGGTTTGTACTGCAGGAGAAGTACTACTTGGGGGAGAAATTCCTGGAGGCTGTAAAATGAGTTATCTGCTTTCCCAGTAGTCAGAGACTAGAATGTTTGGCCACCTGACTTTGGGCATAACCCTTTGCCATATGAGCTTGTGCTTCACCTGAGGCTGAAAAAGATGACATCCAAGATTCCTTCTAGGGCCAAAAACTACAGTAAAGTCAAAATAGTAGACATACTTCCTCAAAAGTTGATCATGGTAGCATACTCTGTTATAATCACATGCGTTCTAGAAACCCAGGATGCCACGTGGGCCAGAAAAGTCAGAATAGCCCACGTGGGGTCCTGGAGAGAAGAGGCTGCCTCAAAGCTTATTTTGGAGGAGGAGGTGGAGAAGACCTCATGGCCTAAAGAGGAAAACAAACCTACTTGCCCTTGCCTGACTGTCAGGCTGTGTCCCAAACCAGCAGGGACTTCACAGCAAGGCCAGGCTTTCTATTCTGTGAGTTCCTCACACCTGGAGAGTGTCCCCATCTCTCTGTCACTTAGGCATACCCTGCTTCTCACAACTCTGAGGCAAGAATCAAGTTCGCAGGGCATCTGTTCACTGCTACAGGTGTGTGCAGACAGCCACTGACAAAAACACTGATTCCCAAAAGGCACGTGTAAATACAAGATGAATGCAAAAAGAAAAGTGACTGGACTAGAGAGAAAAGATCAGCTCTACCAAGAAGGAATCATGATTCCTGCTTCTATTATTGTAGGTAAAAACCTACCATCTTATGGTCACATGCTGGGTCTTATGAAAATAAGGGATGTGCACACAGACGGTGCCCTCTCCACACCTATGCACCAACCTGTGAGCCTCCCTCCCCAAAGAACAGCCAAGAACCAGGGTATCAGCAACCGTTAGAAATGCAGAATCTCAGGTCCCATCCCAGCTCTGCGGGATCAGAATCCACATTTTAAAAACATCCCCAGATGATCACATTAAACTTTTTGAGAAGTGCTATTTGTAGGGTTCCTGAGAGTAATGCAGCAGCAAAGCTCAGGTACACAAGGAAGGACTAACAAGTGAGCAGAGAGCTGGAGATGGGAAAAGACCAGACCATGAATTGGGGATCACAAGCTCTCTTACCAACACAATAATTCAGGTAACTTCTGAAAACTAATCTTCAGCTGAGATCAGCTGACAGAGTAAGACCTTCCCAGGATGAAAGGAGTGCTGAATCCCCAGGCAGGACGAGGCAGAAGGGAAGGGGCAGACTCTCTCTTAATGGCATCCTAGCAGAATCAATTGTCAGTTCCCAAAGCTGTCCTAGAGTCGTGATGCTCTGTGGTGTATTTCCTATCTCTTTGTGACTCATCCACAGATGAATGGGCTCAAAGAAAAGGGAGAAGCGAGCCATGAAATACAGTAAATTACAGCTTAATCTTCCTCACCCTGGAATTCATTCAGTAGTTTTAATGAACTTACAGTCTGGAAGGCAGGTTGAAGAATGTATATGGAATACATTTCATGCCACTCTGAGCATCAAAGGAGCCCGATTCCCTTTGTTATTAAGGGGATAAATGTCCTTCCTTCAGTCAGTACCTTGGCAAAGAAAAACAAAATAAAACAAGAAAAAACCTGCTTTCCATTATTGCTGTTATCTACTGCAAAACTCTAAAGAATACAGATTTTCAAGAAGTGGTTCCCAAGAGCACAGTCAGCTTCCTGACCTTGAATCTTCACCCTGAACCACTGAGACAAACGGGGGACCCTGAACTGTCACCTTGAAACTCCACCAGGTTCTCTCCCTGTGGGTTACCTCCTTTGACTTGACCCATAGACCCAAGAGAGAAATTGTCATGGCTTGCTTCTAATTCAGGTTGGATGAAAACCCAAAGACCCCTGGAAGGATACTGAGCTATCTCTAGAAAACAAAAACGGTACCCTGATTTATTAACATATTCATATGCATTAATATATGTCCAGATCAGACCTGGACATTTAAATTCATCTCCAAAAGGATATAGCTTATGCTCTCATACTCCACTCCCACCAACCATTATCAGTAATTTTCAAATTATGGACTGCTCTCTATCAGTAGATAATAAAATCAGCTTACTGGGTTATGGCCAACAATTTTTATGTTAATAAAATAGAATAGGAAAATTAGACTTAATCAGTGGTAGTAAGATGAGTTCGTGTGTGTGTGTGTGTGTGTATTTGCAAGCATAATGTAAAATGTATTTTTTTTACTATGTGTCACAGTCAAACCAGCACAAGAGCTACTTGTGGCTACACAGCACCTGGTTATCAGCCGCTTACTGGAAAGAGCAGAGAGGCAACATGAGAAAAGAACTGGAAAAACAGGTTTCCTCCATGAGCTTCTAAAAGCAAAAGGAGGAAGAAATTAAGCCCTCTTGTGGCCCAACAGATGGGCTGGAGCTTCTGGTTACCCTCTCCACTACTCACATTCCCCCCTCCCCCTACCCCCTACATCTCATAAATCTCACAAGAATGAAGAAAAGCTGATTTGTGCCACACAGATTTGTGCCTCAGACAAAGATGCCAATCTGGTGGATGGATTCCCCTTAGCAATGAAAAAAGAGGCTGAGCAATTTGGAGATCCTATTCCTTGGCACAGTTTTCACTGAGGTACTCATTCTCTACAAAAATTATTTTTCTTTTCTCCCTAAGGTGTGTCCATGGTAGCCCCCTGTCATGCTTGGCTTCAAATGCACAAAAAATCTAAACAGGAATTAACCAAATGTCCAAACAGTACTGATGTGAACTTTAATGCAAACACTAAGTCATAATCCCACCTTTGTCACTATATCCCAATACCTCCAAAGTTAAATATAGAGGCAAGGTAGCATAAGAGTTAAGAGATTGGGGCCAAAAGTCAAATTGGCCTCAACTGAACCAAGCCCCATCATTTCCTGACCTTGAAAAGTTACTTATGATTCTCTAAGACTCAGTTTTCTAACCCATAAAATGGAGGCAATAATATTATAGCACCTATCTCAGAGGGTTTAATAAAAATTAAATAAGTGTGTAAAGCATTTAGCTCAGTGCCAAGGACATAATAATTATCATGCATCTTCAAGTAATATTATGGCTATTTTTATTATTACAATCATACTCTATTATTTAAAGGCAATGTTTAGTTTCTCCTCAGCCTCATGACAGAGCAGGAGCATTGCCATCTTGGACAAGCACCACCATTTTAAAGTTCCCCTTGACCACCTTGACCAAAAACCACCTAAATCCAACCCAAAGGACATCAGCCTAATGGCTAATGTCAGCGTGACCACAAACAACAAATGACATCTCCAACCAGAAACATTCCAACCCTAAGATAAACCCTTCCACAACCAGAGACATGCCAGCCCCAAGATAACCTCCCCTCCAACCAGAGACATTCCAACCGCACAATAAACTTCTCCTCCACACAGAAAGATTCTGAGCCTGTGATAAGCTGTCTCACCCTGAACCCTTAAATACTCTTAGTCTGTAAGAGAGAGTGCTCCTGACCAAAATTGGTCAGAAGCCCCTCTCATGTTTATTTTCTAAAATAAACCTGTCTTTGACTGTTGAGCTGCTTTTCATGTTTCTTTCTTCTGTAACTCTTACATCTAGCTTGTTTGTTTGGTTGTTGTTTTGCAATCAATACCAATGATATAAATTTAAAAGGAGGAGAAAAAAGAAATTATATTTTGTGATCAACGTTTGTTGTAAATGATGTACATAATGATGGCTTCCAAACTAAATTTCCCAGGGAATTCCCTATTTCCTTGAGTGGGGAAAGAGCATCTGAATTATTTGCCCATTAAATGAGTTGCCAAAAGCCAGAAAATCTATGCATCTGAGAGTTTTCATCTCAAGGACCCAGGAGCTTGAAATCCTAGCAGTATGAATCATCTCTGTCCAAGTGTATAGAGTCTATTAGCAGAGGGCAGCTCCTGCCTCTGATGGCAATGGACACCAACTGCTACTGAGAAAACAGGAAAGGTAATCCCATGTTTTAGCTTTAATGTGCCTGGTCAATTGTGAAATCTGACTTGAAGGGAGAGAGATTTCATCTTGACCCCCTTGGATAATGAACAAGAAGGACAGCCTGGCCTGCGAAGGAAACACCAGAGTGGGGCCAGCTCAGAGAAAATTCAGCCAACATAGCAGTGGAATCATGCTCTTTAAGGGTCAGGCCAGCCTCATAGGTACCATACTCTTTCTAAACACAGGTCTCTCCATTCACAAATTGTTTGCTTCAAAAATGACTTTTTCTCCTATAAATGTAATTCCTTTGTCTGAGAACCACATATGCAAGAAACAAGGACAAAGGCAAAGCCATCTAAACTACCAGGTCAGCTACATTCATTCATTCATTCACCTGCCCCAGCATACCCATCCTACAGGTTTACTAGGGTAACAATAGGGGTATGGATGAGGCAACAGGGAGGTATGGAGGAAGAAAGTGCTTAGAGTGAGTCGTATAGCTTAAATGCTCATATTAGAAAAGATGGAAGGTTTAAAATCAATGCCCTACCTTTCACCTTAAGAAGTTAGAAAATGAAGAGCAAATTAAACCCAAAGTAGAAGAAAGGAAATAATAAACATAAAAGCAGAGCACAATAAAACATAACACAATCAACAGAAAAAGTTAACAAGCACAGAAGATTTTTAAAAGCATTAATAAAAGTAACAAACAAGTAGCAAGGTTGATCAAGAAATAAGAGAAGGCACAAATTACTAATGTCATGAATGAAAAAGAGATATTGCAGATCTTACAGATATTAAAAAGATGGCAAGCAACATTATGCCAATGAATTTCACTACTTAGGTGAAATGAACAAATTCCTTGAAAAACCACCACTTAACCAAGAATGACTTCAGAAGAAATAGAAACTCTGAATATCCCTATACCTATTAAGGCAGAGGTTATCCACGTGCAGCTCCAGCAGACAGGCAGCATCAGCAATACCTGGAAACTTTTTGAAATGCAAATCCACAGCTCTCGCCATGACCTACCAAATCAGAACTTTAGAATGGGTGGGGGTGGGGGTCTTAGTAATTTGTGTTTTAACAGACCTTGCTGGTAATTCTGATACCATTTGAGAACTCTTTGAATACTGTCTTCCTATAAAGAAAGCCAGATCTAGATGGTTTCACTGATGCATTCTACCAATTATGTAAGAAAGAAATCATACCAGCCTTACAAAAACTGAGAAAACTTAAAAAGGAGGGATCACATCTCATCATTTACTGTCAATCTCTACTCTTTTATGGAAGATGTAGGAGAGTCTTTATTTTCCCTCTGATTCTTACTTTAAAGTGATTCCTGGTTTCTTTGAAATGGGCCATTCTGACAGACAAGTGGTCCACATAGCCCAAATGGCCACACTGCATGTTCTCAAGCAGAGAAAGGTCTTTACTAGTTGTCTTCTGTCTTTTGCTCACAGCCCTCAGGGGAGTGATAATCTAGTTCACAATAAGGTAACTAAGGCAGGGAACTGCAGCGCACCCACAAGGACACCCACAGCATAGTGATCCTTCCCTACTCTTGCATACAAACCTCACTCAAGCCAGAGCAGGGACTGGGGCTCAGAAAACAAAAGCGGTGATAAAAAATGAACTATCTGCTCATAGTATTCCTTCTAAATAAAACACCCATACCACCTTTCCACATCTGGCTGTTTCTCTTACTCATCCTTAAGCCTCAGGTGTCATCTACAGAAAGACTTTTCTGAACCCCAAACTAAGCAGATGTAACTAAATCTTTACATCTGAATCCAAGAGCTTAATATCGAAATTCTCTATGACTTTGCACCTCTGTCAAATAACTTATATTGAAATTGCCTGTCTGGGTCCTGTATCTCTCCTTTAATGTCATTAGCTCCTTGAGGGCAGAAACCACATCTCATTTTTTGTTTTGGTTTTGGTTTAATGTCTCACAGTGCTTGACTATTAATTGCATAATTCTACTCAGTAAACTTGTAGTGAAATGAAGAGTCTGAGAGTGGAGTCAGACAGGTCAAAATTTACCTCCATAAATAAAATACACTCAACTCAAAACTTTCAGTATGACTTATTTTTAAAAATAAATATTTTCAATTTGTTCAATCTCTCAGTAGTATTATTAATGCAAACCACATGGACTGACTTTCATTTTGCAAATCTCACCTGCCCTTTTTAAATCTATGGTGGACACGTAAGGTCCCTGCCCACAGATCCATGCATTGTAGAACCTACTAGAAGATAAATACAGGGACCAAAATAATAGCTGTAGTAGGTGACACCTAGAATCTTAGGATAAAAGGGTTGAATTTCGTCTTTTAGCCTCTTTATGTGGACCTGCGCTTTGCCTTCACAGCCTTGCAGGTCATCCTGAAGCACGAGGCGACAGATTCTCCCACCTCCACCCATTGCAGACCCCATTCCAACGAATCCTCCAATAAACGAGATCCTGAAGAATTAATCTCCTGCACAAGCAGAATAAAGGAGGCCAAGTTTTGCAGAGAGTTAATTGTGATGAAGGAGGACATTCTGTGGCCATTAATTTTTATTGGGAAGTTGGGCATTATATTAACAGCTAGTATACATATCTAGAATTGGGTCATATAGCATATATACATTGTCTCACTTACTTCTTACAACGCTTTGAATTAGGTACCATTAGTAACCCCCACCCTGAGAATAAGCTTAACTGGCTGAAAAATTACAAAGTTGAAGTGGTGGAAAATGGATTTAAATTTGCATCTCTCAGACCCCAAAATCCATGCTCTGAATGCTAGTGTTATATTGCCTTGTTTACAGACTTCTGGTATAATTATGCTCCTACAATGTCCCACCCAAGCCAATGGCAAAAGTAAGTCACTGATATCAAAGAGGGGGGATCATCTACCCCACCAATCTGAAGACAAAAAGCACCCTTTAAACATGATTCATTTTCGACATAAGAGACTAATTTAAGAAACATTTTTTTCTATTCAAAATAACGATGCTAAATGGTAAGTGATTTAAGCTTTACAATGGCTTCATCAGAATCTCATCTGTCAAATCGCAAAATCATGCCCCCAGAACATATTTCTCAATAGAGTGAATCAGCAGGAAAGAAAAGCAGATGTAAAGCAAACAGGTGAAAGTATGAAGTTAGCAATAATTGTGCTCATGGACCACCACCATCAGCACCACCATCATCATCCTCATCACGAGTATTATATTGTTATTATTAAGTACTTTCATTCCCAAATAGTAGCATTATGTCCCCTGAAGGAATGGGGCTTCTGTTTACCCAGCAAACAGGCACTGTTTGCATTGCTATAAGGGTTAACCTACTTTCTCTCTTGATAATGGGTCATGAGTGAGTGGGGGTGATCAGTAAAGATAGTACTCCTACAAACAACAGAGTACACTTGTAGTTACTAAAATTATCCAAAAAATCATGGCAAAATTATCAAAGAAGTGGAATTATGAATTTGGTATGACAGCAGAAGGATGATTGCACATCTCACAGTCCATATTGCTCACATCGGGTTCTCACATGCTTTAATTGCAATGCTAATTCTGAGAACTCTTGATTATGATCTAATGGTGGAACACATCTGAAAGATTAAAGAACTAATTGTAGAAAAGTCAACACAAAGTCCTCCATTTATATATGTACCACAATACGACAAGACAACGGGGACGACCCTGTCCCCTGGTGGCAGAGCATTGCAATTCAGAAACTCACAGCAGGAAGGAACTTGCCTGTGCCTCCACATTTAGCCAGGCTTTCAGAAGCACTGGACTTGTATCAATTTCTACGGATATTTGAGTCATCAGGGTGTACTAAGTAGGAATCTATTCCCATTTATATTGTGATTTGCTTTGTACCTACTAATTTTCACTGAAATCACTATTATAATTTACTCTCTCTACCCCTATAAGTAAGGGATGGAACTTCATTTCCCAGTAAATTTATTTTGTTTTACTGCCTCCTAGGTAACAATGTGCAATAATACCAAAGTGTTCCATTTAAGACCTGTGATTCTGTGCTTTTCAGGACTAGTAAAATATAATAGCAGGTGGAACTTATGATTTCTAATTTGTTTCAGGAGGAAGTATACTGTGTTTATATAAGCCACACAATATTAACCCTTCAAGACAACTTTAAAATCTCTTTCAAAGCATGATTAAAAGTACCTCTAAAAATTTTCCTCGTGAAATGTAAATGTATCTAATACACCTATAAAATATTTTCAGCTACATTTATGAAACATAATTCATAAATTTACTACATAACAAGTCAAAATAGTAACATTGATAACAATTGCTAAAATGTTATTTACACTTACAAAAAGCCAGGATATACACTTAATGCTTTTAATCTTTATCTCTTTTAGCCCTTACAACAAACCCATAAGGTAAGTATGTTATTCCCTTTTTAAAGAAGAAGGTAAAGTTAGAACTATGTACCTCAACATTGGCACTCTAACAGTTTGGATAACCCTTTGTTGTGGTGGAAATGTTCCATGTATTATAGGCTATTTAGCAGCATCCACGGTCTCTGTTCACTAGATACCAGTAATATACCCCATACCCAGAAGTGACAACCAAAAACTGTCTGTAGACATTGCCAAATATCCTTTTAGGGCCAAACCAGCCAAATCGCCCCCAGTTGAGAACCACTGGCTTAGAGAAGTAAAGTAACTTACTAAAGGTCATATGCTTAGAATATAATTGATCAGAAGCCAGGCATTCTGACACAAGAATGTATACTCTCAGTCAATGAAATACAATGCTGTTTACTCTGTGATAATCTACAGAACATAAATTTTCCTCCAAAATAGAAAACTAAAAATGAAGACAAACTATAAATGCCTTCCTATAGAAAGATATTCCATGGCCACAAGAGACTGTGCCCTTCCAAACTTTTCCTTTCCTAATTAAGGTCCATGTCCCAATGCCTATTGCCCTTATGTAGCTTGATCTCCTGCCACAGCTACCCCAATCTTCTTTAAGTCCTACTCCATGTGCCGCAAAAGACAGTCACCAATCCCTTGTAAAGGCTGATTCCACCCTTTAGTAAATAAGATCCAGCCTCTGCCTCACAGAGGCCCTGAAGAACAGGACCTGTCTGCTTCCTACCAGTTCCCTTAGATGACCCAAGACTTCCACCTGTACCATCTCAAAGTGCAAGCCTTCTGCACAGTGGTCACTGAATTCTGGCACTGAAGTCCCAAGCCTTCAGTGACCAGGCACTTTCCACACACCGAAGACTTCCTATGTGCCTCACATAGACTATTTCATTCCAGGCTCACAAAAACCCTAGGAAGCAAATACTACTTCCATTTACCAAAAGAAATAGATTCCAGTAGGCAGAGGAAACCCACACAAGCTTTTCACCAGGTTCAGGACTCAGATTTCAACCCAAATACGGACAACTCCAAACCTCTGCTCTGTATTCCAACCCTATACTCTTCCAATTTCATGGCAGGGCAAAGACTACAGACAAACCCTTCCAAAGCATGTTCTCATCATGACATACTCCCTCCAGCTTGCTTAGAAGTTCATCAGTCCAGTCACCTCTCCTCAACAACCCAAATTTATGGGAATAAACAAAGCAGAGCTGAGCATGACTTCACTTGTGGAATAGAAAAGGGAAACATTCAGGCAGTGACCTCACGAACTTTGAAAAGGCAGTGTCATATTAAATCAGAGGATAGAAAAACACAGAACATGTTTTCTCTTATCTGATTCTATTTTTGTTATTTACTTTTTTATGCATAAAGAGTTATGTATTCATGTATGACTGATTACATTGCTTCAAAGCACTTTAAGCTGTTAAGTTACGAAAATAGACAGTTTTGAAAAAAGAACCTGGTGGTGGAGGTGAGGATTTTTCCCTTTCAATCACATTCCTTAAATATAGCTTGTTGTTTTTTTGTAGTCTTCATTAAACTTTCCTGAGAGCTTCAACTTTTAGGTTAAGGTCAAATACAAAAACTTTCAAACATAAAATGTCTGAGGAGAAAAGAACAATTGGCAGAGCAGGGAACTGAACTAACAAAGGCAGATCTTTTTGATGTGTTGACTTTATTCAGTTTTAAGCTGCTTCATCTGGGGAATAAAAACAAAGGAGGAGCTCCACAGCTGTAAAAATCTATAAAGCCAGGCTGGGCACAGTGGCTCATGCCTGTAATCCCAGCACTTTGAGAGGCCGAGGCGGGTAGATCACTTGAGGTCAGGAGTTTGAGACCAGCCTGGCCAACATAGTAAAACCCCGTCTCTATTAAAAACACAAAAATTAGCTGGGCACGATAGCATGCACCTGTAATCCCAGCTACTCAGGAAGCTGAGACAGGAGAATTGTTTGAACGGGGGAGGCAGAGGTTGCAGCGAACTGAGATCTTGCCTCTGCATTCCAGCCTGGACAACAGTTCAAGACTCTATTTTAAAAAAAGTATAAAGACAAAGGGATAGAAAGAACTCAAGAAACTTTCAACATGTGAAAGGCCTGCCTTTAAACCCTGGCCCGACCATTTGTCTGCTTTGTGACCTCGGTTGAGTAACCTCTTTTCCATGAGTTCCTCTTCTGTAAAACAGGATCATTGTGAAGATCAAATAAGAAAATGCATGTAAAGGACCTGGCACACAGTAGACACGCAATAGATTTCAATCAGTAGGGGGCCCTTTGGACATACCTATGTGTTTGCCAAAGTTTGTGCTTTAGCAATACTTTTAACGTCCCATGATTACTTCTCATTAATTAGGTGAATTTAGAAGTGTTGTAAACCAAGGGTAATCTGGCTAGGGGCTGAAAGACAATATGTATGGGGCATAGACTATGTTACCTGCCCAGTGATCTCTGTGCTAACTGGCAATTTTGTTCTTTTTGGGTGATTCGGTTAAATAGCACAGAGTGCCAGCCATCACTGCAGAAGTTGTTCAGTGACCTGGACTTCCTCCAGGAAGGACCTCAGTAACTGGAACCAGAGAATATGGTTTCTGAGCTAAAGACCATATTCATTCTCAGATTCATTTTCATCTCTTTACAGACAAGGACACTGAACCAGAGAGGAGCAATTTGGCACAGCTAAATAAGTGACAGAGCCCAAACGTGATTCTTAATCTTACCTCTATACCAATGGTTCTCAACTGGAGGTGATTTTGACATCCAGGGGACATTTTTGGTTGCCACAACTAGGGAAAGATGAGATGTTACTGGCATCTAGTGGGCAGAGGCCAGGGATACTGCCAAACATCCTATAAGGCACAGGACAGCCTCTACAGTAAAAGCATCAATCGTCCATGGTTAAGAAATGCTGATCTACTCCATTGGACCAGTGTCTCCAGGGAGTCCGAAATCTGCCTTTTAAACTGCTGCTGCTGGAAGTTAAATTTGGCCCCAGCATGGCACCCCACACCAATGACTGACTCAACCCTGTCAATTGTGCCTCTTAGCATTGAGAGGATTGGGAAGGATTTACAGATTTACCTCCTCAGGTAACTTAAAGTCTGGACATAACTTTTGAAGCACCCTGATATGCCCAGGCATAAGTGCTATTGACAGTCCTGAAAACGCACTTCGGTGTTATTAGGCAGTCTAAGAAACTTATTCTCAAAACCATTTTGGCAAAACACCACCGAACAGCCAAATGATGCACAACCACAGTTATCAAATATTCAGAATGATCTGCCCTGAGCAAATACATCTGATACTGTACTGAGCACCTCCAGGATTAACGGCTTGAGTAGAGGAAACACAGAGATTGAGGCACTGATTAAAGCTAAAATACTCTTAGTGTTTCCACCCAAACTTGAGTTCCATGTTGCAGGGACTAAAAAAAGAAAAGAAAGGCAGAGTCAATGATTAAAGTAATTATGTAGTTACTGGTTCTTGCCATGCATGCCACCTGTCTTGCTGACCTCACAGGCCTCTACACCAGCCAGTGTGAGGGTCAAATAAGAGTCTACATGTGGGAGTATGCAGTTTCAAAACCATTTGAAAGTATGAGTCACAATCCAAACTTACTTACCCACAGTTCCACCTGGTAACTATGATGTTAGTTCTGACTCATGATAGAAATATATGAAGGATCCCAATCTGATTAAAGTCAACACATATTTAATAAACACCTGTCATGCCCAATGCTTTTGGGGAGCATATTCCCCACTTAAAAAAAGCAGTGATACCACAAAGAATGACATGCACCCCATTAACACTTATACAGAATTAGAGAATCAGGAACTCTTTTAGGTGGAAATACCTAAGAAGGTTCCATTGAAAGAGATGGTCTTTGACTTGGATCTTGAAGAAAAGATGGGTTTTCAACAGATAAAAATGAGAACATTTAGAGGACTGGAAAGAATATGAAAGAAGAAAGGATCATAAAAAAATCAGGCAAATATGACAGTCAGTAAGGAGTTCAAGCTCGACTAGAACTTAGGGTGAATGGAAGGAGGTAACAGACAAAGCAGCAAAGTTTAGGTAGAAGCAATTATAGGGAGCCTTAAAATCCAAGACAAGAAGACAGGCATTTAATGGCCAACAGGAAGCAGATGGAGATTTGTTGTTATTTTTCAAACATAGAGGGCACAATCAGAGGAACTGTGGAGAAAGTAATCAGACGTAGGTGTGCAGCATGGAGATGAAGAAACCAGAGTAAAGAAACAGATTAAAGAGGCCACTCAATACTCTAAGAGACAGGCAATGCGACTGGACCAAGATTATGGGAGGCAAAGTAATGTGAAGGAAAAGTCCACAATCTGTTAGAGACCCATTGATCATGGGCAGAGGAAGAATAAAAAGTTAAAGTTGAAGAAACACCCAACAGAAGATCATACAAAGGGGCTCAGAAGTTTTGATACTGGATAAATGGAAGAAAGGTAGTATAATTATCAGACATAAGGAAGATGGAAGAGATGAATGAATTGTGCCTAGATGACTCAGAAAATGACAGCTCAATTTCTTGACTCAGAAAATGACAGTTCAATGCCAAGGTCACTCCTGCTACTGGTGCCTAGATACACCACCCAGACTTGGTGCCTGAGATATTATGCCTGCTACATCCCAGCACCCTCTCATCCCATGCCTAGTTCCCAGGCTAAAGCCTCTAAACAGCCTTTCTGGGCCTAGATCCCTACACCTATGCTGTGCCCCCGCCCCCACCTCTGCCCCTGTCCCCAGACTCCTGCTGATGCATTAGCAGGGTAAGTGAGTGAATGACTGAGTAAGGAGTGAATGAGTGATGGCTGCCTGTACTCAACTCTGATCAAAACTATGTAGACTCTCCATCACTCCCCTACCCCTACCCCCAGCCATGTTTCACCTGAAACTGTAGTGCTTGCTGGCCCTTTCTCACATTAACTGCCCTAGGACTTACCCTTGCAGGCTAAGTCTCAGCATCCATCTGTGACTGGGGCTCTAACCAGACCACTGTGGCTGCTATAAAGTCACCCTGATTCAGGTGGCAATCTTGGAATGTAAACTGGACACATTCTCATGGCTGATGCACTTGTTCTTACTACTTTGAGACTGTATTAGTCATCACAAATATAGGAAAATATTTGTAAAAGGATTTATCTCTTGGAAGAGCCTCTTGTCCCTGATGTTACCATTTAGGCTCTGAAAATCAATACTGCCAAGTAAGAAGGAGAATGCAGGATTGGTTGTGCGTTAAGTATGCAAAAATGTATGATTTGATTTATCCTGTGTCGCCCCTGATAATTTTCCCAACAAGTTATTTAGCTGCCACTCTTAACTGCAAACGTAGGGGACAACAGTCTACCAATTCTATTTCAAAGATGCTGAAAGAACTTCGGAATTAACCAATGGGCCTTAATATATCCTGGGAAGGAAACATGGGCAGAGTTCAGCAGAAGATGTACCACATCCCATCCTAGGATACAGCTACTCAGAAGGCAGCCTCCCACAGGGTGATAACCACTCGCCTTCCCACCCTCCACCCATGGCAATCTATTATTACCAGCAAAGGTGGCTGTTGTTGATGACTTATTAGATATGCCGATTCATGAAGACCGAACATGGGCAGGCCTGACTAAGGGAATTGTTTGCTGGATTTAATCAATTACTGGGTTCATCAAGTGTGATTACTGAGCCATGTCAAAATCCAAGTGAAATAACATATTAGACATTCACGGAAAAAATAACTCCTTGCTTTGCCTTGCCACAGATAGAGGCCATGCTATTATATATGTGCAATATCCAGGTTATCAATTATCTGCACACATCTGTATCCTGGGCCGTCTTCCTCCTAGTGTCTAGAATATTTTTGAGCCATTTGCCTTTTTGAAACAAAAAGAAAGCCTAAATTAAAAGTCAGTAAAACATATATTTTTAAAATAACTGAAAACACGAAGAAAACAAGGAGAAAAGATTCCGGGTTATCCTATTAGACTTCAGTATGCCCATACTTTCAAGCACCAAAATTAATAAGCAATACTGGAGGCTCACTTTGTAATCTAGTGAGAGAAGAGTATACGATAATGTAAGTGTCTTCCCAACAGACCTGGTTGTTCCCAATGACCTTCAATACTTATATCTATTATAGCACTCACCGCATTTTATTATAATCCTTTAGTTCACCTGTATCTCACCTACAAGCCTGTGTACCTATTAACAGAGGCATTTGTACATATGTTGTTATTTCCAGTATTTACTGAACTATATGGCAATATACTATAGTAAGTATTAAATAAACTTTTGTTAAATTGGAAGATTTTTGTAAAGTACTGTGCATGTGACTATCAATATAATATGATTATCAAAAACATGAGAGACACCGTTGGCTAAAGTTACTCACAGAAATATGTCTAGATTTAGAAAATGAATAAATCAGACACAGTAAGAGCTACAACTTCTACCTAAACTATCTAAACGGTGCTATGATTAATAAATAAAAACATTCATGCTACACATGATCTTAGCCAAAAGGCCGAGAAGCGATAAAAACGTTCATGCTAATGAGGTTTTTCACTACGTGGTATGGCTTTTTTAAGCCACAACTCCAACTTCTAAACATTCTGACCAAAGTATTGCCATAATCCAGACACATGAAAATTGAACGTGTGTCTGTAGAACTCCCCCAGGTTTGTGGATATGTCTTTAATTTGTGCCTCTATTTCTTAATCCGCTATCATACTGAAATAGGGGTGTGTGTGTGTGTGTGTGTGTGTGTGTGTGTGTCAGAGAGAGAGAGTGTATGTGTGTTGGAAGCACTTCTATCATAGATTCAGCTTGCAACATCGGCTCTGATAGCAATTCCTTCCTTCAAGGGCAGCCCATAAGTATTTGATTATTTCTAGGTATTTCTCAAAGGTATAAACTTCTGCAAGCCAGACCTGATAACTTGAAGGTGAAGCTGTATTAAAAGAAACTGGATGAGAAATTTATGGGTAAGCGGGTTTACTGCATAATCCTCTCTAGCCATCAAATTACTACTTCACAACTTCTGCAAATCTCTTGTAATGATTGACCCTCATGAACGAGATTCCTTCACAAGCACAAGGATGGTTTCCCCTTAATTATATGGATTTAAAACCCAATGCAATAAAGTTTTCTGTGAGGCTTACCTACTACCTATTGATTCCCTTGCAAACCCGGTAAAGAGGACTTATGAAATCACTCTTTCTACTGAAATTTGGTCTTGGAAGAGATTAGTATACTCTCCTTAATGCTAAGAGTGAGATTCAGTAGAATCACTATTATCAAAACATTCCCTTGGGCTACCAAAATATGCCTCATACTTTATGAAATACTTAAAGAAAGGTAACTGCCTCAATTGTGTTGTAGTAGGATGACAATTACTTTGAAAGCTGTGGGATCTTTTTGCTTTAACAAGGTTTTAATAGGTAAACAAATACATAAGTGAAATAAAATGAAAGTTAGCAAGAAAACTATAAACAAATGTAGATTATTTTTGTATCCTGGGCTGTCTTCCCCTTGATGTCCAAATCATGGGGAAGTTGATTTGGAAATGTTTTTAATATAACATTTATATCAATTAGTTTTCCTATATTAAGCCACCTACTTTATTTGACTAATTATTAACTCCAGCCGAATAACTGCAGTTAGAATTAAACTCACCAGTTAAGTCCACATTGCTGTGTTTATTCCTACCATGAAAAAGGAATGACAGCTATTCCCAGTCCAAAAAAACCATCAAGTACGCAAGCAAACATTCAAACAGACCATTACTTGACGGGGGGTGTCGAAATATATTCAAAATTGTCTACCATTCATCAAATGAGGAATCCACCTACTCCAAATCTACAGATCCCCAGAGAAGGTCTCAAGCAAGATTATTCTGAAAAAGGCTGACGGTTTGCTATATGGATTAGAGAAGGCTGGAAATTTTCTTAACACTTCTTTTAACAAGAGATTTAGTCTATGTTCCATTCCCTTGAATGGGTAGGTTCAGTGATAGCTTGACCAATAAGACACAGCAGAAGTGATGCTGTGCCCACTTTTGGACCCAGGCCATAATTAAGAGACTAGCAGCTTTTACTTCCTGTCTGTTAGAACACTTAACCTAAGAAACCAGATAAGTGCAATTGCCCTGAGACCACCATGTAGTAAGAAGTCCAAGCCAGATGGAAGCACCCAGGAGGACAAAAGCCATGTGGGGAGACAGGGAGAGAGAGAAAAAAATAAAGAGGGAGAGTGCAAGAAACAAAGAGCACCAAGACTCCTAACATGTGAGCAAAGACACTATCTTGGAAGTGGAGTCTCCATCCCCAGCAGCCCCAGTTGACACCAGGTGGATCAGATTCAAACCAGCCAGCCAAGTCCTTCCTGAATTCCTGACCTACAAAATTATGAGCAGAATAAAAGTTATTTTAAGCCACTAAGTTGAGGATGGTTTGTAATTCAGTGATGGATCAGAAGCACATGGATCTACTTCATATAAAAATATGTATCTCATTAAAACTAGAAGAGCTCAAACTGATCCTCTATTAATTCACACTTTAAATGACTTCAATAAAGCTTGTTCAATGCAATTGGCTTATTTTTCATTACACTGACAAAATAAAAAATGCAACAGCATTCACATCAGATATGCAAAAAACACACTTTCAAAACAAAATTGACATTGTAATTTGAACCTTGACAGGTTTGAGCAGCTCTCTTGTAAAACTTCCTCTCACTGTCTAAGTCTCTCTCCTTAAAATAAAATTGAGGCAACTTTGAAGCACCTCATACTCCAGATTAAGTACATGTGAAAATGATAAATTACTTTTTACTACTGAAGACTACTGTGCCCTCTAATCTGAGTGATTAATTTACATCCTGCTCAGTGGTTCACATGCAATTACTACCGTGAGTCCAACGAACCTGAACAAGACAGAATTGTTTAGCCATCTGTACAAGCTCACTATATTTAGAAAAGTACGCAATCTCCAGGAAGCTTTCAAGTTTTAGTTCATTTTCCTCTCAATGACTGGTGCACTCTATGCTGCATATCAAATTATAGTACCACTCCTTTGGACCCAATTTTGCTCAGCCCACCTTATTTTGTTGTTGTTGTTGTTTTGTTTTATTTTAGGCTTTTGGCAGGCTGAAGCCATGATTTTTAGTTTCTGTCTATAGTGATAAGAATAAAAGAGGGATGAGGAAGGGGCTTTATTGGCCCAACTGGAAGCAGAAACTAGAACTCATGACCGTGTTCTCTCCATTGGACACCCCTGGAGGAGACCATGCAACACAGGAATCTCTACTGTGAGACGATGCTCATTAGAAAAGGCAAAACTAGGGGCCGGGCGCGGTGGCTCAAGCCTGTAATCCCAGCACTTTGGGAGGCCGAGACGGGCGGATCACGAGGTCAGGAGATCGAGACCATCCTGGCTAATACGGTGAAACCCTGTCTCTACTTAAAAATACAAAAAACTAGCCGGGCGAGGAGGCGGGCGCCTGTAGTCCCAGCTACTCTGGAGGCTGAGGCAGGAGAATGGCGTAAACCCGGGAGGCGGAGCTTGCAGTGAGCTGAGATCCGGCCACTGCACTCCAGCCTGGGTGGCAGAGCAAGACTCCCTCTCAAAAAAAAAGAAAAAAAAAGAAAAGAAAAGGCGAAACTAAAGTGGTCAGCTACAACTGCCATTGTTGAAACCTACTGGCAAAGTTTAATTGCATTAATCATTTTTTTAATCCACATGTAATCTGTTTACTTCCCTAACACCCAATTAAGTACAATGAAAGCAGACACAGGCCTTCTAGATTGAATTGTGGGCTTCAAATGCTTGGTGAGCAAAAGGTCTAAGCAACTTTATTTCCAAATTCTTCCCAATAAAAAGAATAAATATTCCAGAACATAACAATGGAGTTACATGATAATAAATGTGTCATTAGGCAATATTGGCATTGTGTGAAAATCAGGTGTATTTACACAAACCTAAATGGTATAGCCTACTACATGACTAGGCTGTGTGGTATAGCCTGTTGCTCCTAGGCTACAAACCTGTACAGCATACTACTGTCCTTAATACTGTGGGCAACAGTAACACAATGATAATAATGTGGGTATCTAAATATATCTAAACATAGAAAAGCTAATGCATTGTACTACAATGTTACTGCAACTACTGTGTCACTAAGCAATAGGAATTTTTTAGCACCATTATAATCTTATGGACCACCTAACTCAAGAAAAGACTAACATACATGAGGTCTACACCCCTAGATAAGCCTAAGATAATATGCTTACTAAAAGTTTATGAAAACTCTTCCTAAGAAAACAACCATGATCAGCTGGACCTTTAGAATCCCAACTTTGATGGAGAGTCATAGCTAAGGTTTAGAGAATAAAGATAGAGGTTGGAAGTAGCAAGAGATGACACTGGAGAAATAAAAGAGGTCATGGAAGACCATCTGTGCCATTATTGTTCAATCAAATTTGTGAGAAATCATTGTAAAAAACAGAAAGCAGTGTATACAAAATGAACCAATGAATGAACAACGTGAGGTGATGAATATGTTAATTTGCTTAACTGTAATGACTTCACTATGTGTATGTATATATATACAAGGAAACATATCATACACTTTAGATATATATAATTTTTAAAAGATGAACCAATGAATAAATTCCACCAGGAAGTACATGACATTTCCTAAGCTCATTTCATTATTCTATAGTCACAACTTATGTGCATGCACAAATATACATGCTGTTCCACCAAGTCAGCAAACTACATCTGTCAACGGGTACTGTAATGGGGAATGAAAATCACATATGCACTGAAAAATGGGCTTCCCATTGGACCTAGGAGGCCATATACTCAAAAACCTGGTAAGTCATTTTTGAACTATAAATACGGAAGATTTAAGTCCAATGTTTAATAGCAACATAGGTCAGGGCCAGTGACCAACTGATCCTTCATGGCACCTTATGCCAAAGAGTCTGCAAAGCACAGCCCAGAGGCAGGCTGTGCACATGTGGGATGATGACAGATGTCATTCTAGTTAAAATTACCCTTTCCACAGTCAAATCGAAAGACTGCCACTGCCCTTAAAGGAATCTGTACCTGTGCTTTGAGCTCAACAGCATTTTGTCAGCAAATCAGGCAAATCAGCAAGGAGAGTCTGAGACAAAGAATTCAGAAACTAAACATGCATATAAAGACCGCTTTGTGCTCCCCATCCATAAACCCTCAGTCCCTGCCAGCCCAATCACTCTCTGGTCAAGGTTTTAGGAAAATCTCTAGACAGCATGGCAGTAACAAGCTTTTGAGCCCACAGGATCCACTCTCATGTGAAGGCATCCACCTACTGTGCCTCACTAGATGCCTGCAATCAATTTCTAATTACAGCAGCAGTCACGATTGGAGATAAAGCAGGCAACATGCGGAGAAAGAACCAAGAGCCTGTTTATTACAATTCCAGTCCACCATGACCCAGACTTGTGAAGAGCTGGGCCACAAATGCATCAACCAGTTGCAGCTCAGAAAGATGTTCTTACCTCTGGGACGTTTTCTTATATTTCCTCCTGTAGGAAAAGAGGCATAAACACATATCAGAAAAGGGTTGTGGCAGGCAGTGGGTAAGAAAGGGATTACTTCAGTGGGGATGGGCATGGAGGTCAACACTTCTTAGGGGGGTTTCTCTGTGAAGCTTATGGGTTTCAAAGCCTAGTTAAAAGTTTGGGAATGCTGTGTTACATTGTAGTCAGAAGTACAGAACCTAAGCCTTTACAGTAAAAAATAGCATCCCAAGAGCTCAGTGGCTCTGCTCCCATGTTCCTCGCTTTTCCTTTTGAAGGTTCCATGGCATTTTAGTTGAGGTCAGGCTTTAAAGACCACAAAATCTAGGTTCAAACCTCAATCCTTCCTTTACCAGGTTCATGAGGTTCTTGCAGAGTAAATGAACACACACTTACAAAACATCTCTTTTGTCTAGCACATATTAAATGGGTTAAATGGTGAATAATTATCAGTTATTTATGTTGTCACTATTGTTACTATTATCCCCAACATCTAGCACTGAGGTCCCTTTAAAGATGTGCCTTTTTTAATGTAAATGTGCAAGCATGCAGCTAAACGATGAGATGAGACATAAGGTCTTCAAAAAAAGAAGTGAGGAAAGGGACAATGAGAAAGTCTAGAAGCAAATGTTGAGAAGAGCATTAGGAACCAGCATTAGGAACCGCCCCCAGGAAGCAGAAGAGACCCAGTTCCAGCCCACCTCTGCTATTTACAGTCATTTAGCCTTAGGCAAATCTTGTGCATGAGGCTTCTTAATCTATCACATGAAGCTAGTAACATCTGCTCTGACCTAGGTCAGAGTGGCAGACAAGGGGAAAATGGCCATAAAATGTATGTTGTCCCAATATCCCAACGTTCTTCATGTGTGGGTCAATTTTTGTAGACTCTGAAGACCCTTGAAAGAGTTTCAATAGGCTCAGCACTGGAGAGGATTAGAGGAGAGGAAGTGCTAAGGAGAGAAAATCCATCTCCTTGTAGTATATCCAGGAAGTACAATGTTTCCCAGTAGACTTTAGTTCCGCACCTGCACTTCCATTACAGTCACTGTACCCAGGAAGCAAACCCTTGATTTGCTAATGGAGAGCTGTGCACCATATTTTTTTGTAAACTAAAGAGGTTTCAAATTGAGAATCACTAGGACCTGTTACATCTCTGTTAAAATGAAATCACACAGGGCAGTGTCAGGCGTGTAAAGCAGCATGTAACACAGAACCTACAGTGTGGTCTTGACTGGATATGTACTGATATCTATTTATCTTAAAGGAGACACACAAAAATGACAACCATGACTCCAGGGTAGTAGGATAATAAATCACTCCTTTTTAGTTTTATGAATTTTCCAAATTTTCTTTAAAGAGTGAGTATTATAATAGAAAAAATATTAAAATATGGATACACCTATATAGTTACATATAAAGATATATACAAATACAGGACTATATAGAGATATTTCCATGTTTCAATTATATCACATATAATAGGGAGGAAGATTGACTAAAAGTGGATTAAGGCTTGGCCTTTCAAGCAAACTACCCATGTTCCAATCTTGGCTCTAGCACTTAGCTTTACAATGCTGGACTAGTTATTAAATCCCCATGAACCTCAGTTTCTTTGTATATAAAGTGGGAAGAATCAGAGCCCCTCTTCTGAGACCTTGTTATCAGAAATAAATGAGATAATTCACCAGAATGTGAGCTCCCCAAGGGCAAGTTCTTTGTGTGGTTTACCTCATACTCTCCACAAAAGCTGTGATGCATGTGCACTGATCACTCTCTCGCACCTGGACCCTGTCACCAATGACAGCTCACACTTTCCAGGCAGCAGCCAAGGGCAGAAGCTTCACCCTCAGGCAGGGAGCACAGTGATCTGTGGGTGTGACCTGTGCCCTTGGACTCATTAGCATAGCAGTCTAATAAACTGATATAAGGCACAGCTGGCAAGACGAAAAAAATAACCCATTGAGCGTATACAGGGTCCAAAGGCAAGGGGGCAGTTGGAAAAGAAGAATGCCCCTAGCCTCTACTCAGAAGCCGAACTAATCCTATCAGCAGACAGTATCTTCGGAGGTCAGAAGAAGACAGCCCTTGCTATTGATTTCCACAGAATTCTCCCAGCACTTGCCAAGGAAATATATAAAGGCACTGCTTGGAGTTCTGAAAGAATCAAAGATAAACAAAAATAAGAAAAGCTTCATTTTCAGCACCTACTAGCAATAAGCACTTAATATACTTTTCTAATCCTCATAACTCTGTAGGATCCCCTCTCTGAAAGAATGCAAATTCTAAACAGGAAGTTAAGACATGCACCTAAAGTGCAAACACAAGGGATCGCTCAGGGAAGCTTTGTGAAAGAGGTAGTCTTGATTGATGGGTGAAATGTCAGCAGGAAGAAACATGGAAGTATATGGCAAGCAGAAACAGAGGGCATGCCTCATGGTCTCAAACCAGCCCAGCAAGCAGGGACTATAGAGTGAGGTAGCAGGAAACAAGGCTGGCAAGTGCTAAGGACAGAGTTAAGTGGGAAGAGTAATAAAATTTATATTTTAGAAAAAGATGATACCCAGGGGGAGGGTCACCTCTTGTGAGAAGCCACATTACACACCCTCTTCTGTGCTCCCACAGCATGCTGAAACCTCTCTGACACCATTCTCCATGGCACTGCATTGTCTCATGTCTGTGATTTTGTGGAAAGGCAACAGGGCTCTGGAGTGTGACAGACCTGGCTCAAAAACCCAACTTCACCCTCACTAGCTGTGAGACCTCAGGCAAGCTCTGTGCTAAATCAAGCTTTCATTTCCTCATCTATGAAATGGATGAGATGATCTCAAATGAGATAATGTATTAAATTTGTCATGTAGTGTGCCTGCCATGTAAGAGGCATTCTAAGACTTTTTGGCCCCTTGGTCCCTTGTTCTGAGCTTCTTGAGGTCAGAGGTCTGTCATATGCATCCCTATATCTATCCCAAGGGCATGCACATTAACTGGCACATGGTTGGCTAAATAAATGAACTATTTGCAACTGTCATCCATACACATCAAAAGATGGGTTGTGCATCTGGTAGACACAAAGAAAGACAGACCAGAAGTCTGATTTTCAGTCCAACTCACCTTCCTGACACTCCCCACATTCACAGATATATTCCTAGCTTCAGATATTGTAAAGTTTCCCCCTTCAATCTTCTCCCGTCTAGACATAGCCCTAAAATCAACCCAAATGGTGTCATCTTACAATGGGGTTTGGAGGTTAGCTCTTAAAGCACAAGAGAAAATGCAACTCATAAAAATTACTCAAGATCCAACTCTCAGATTATTCTGAATGTGCAAGATTGGTAAGGCCTGACTGACCCCTACTCATCCTTCAGTTCTCAACTGAAACATCATTTCCAAAGACCTTCTAGGGCCTCCCAAACTGGGTAACACTCCTTCTGTGTGTCCCATAGTGGCCGGAGCTTACCCACCACATTGCACTTATGACTGCTCATCGTCATGATCTTTTATGCTTGTGGGAAGAATGATGGCTTACCTGACATCTGCTAGTGTTTCTTCCTTGTCTAACACATAGTGCTCAGCAAATGGCAACTGCTCAATATGTTGTTATTGAATTCATGAATGCATTTACCCAAAAATTAATCAAAAATGGTTTCATTTTCTTCTTTTTCCTTCTACTAAGCAATGATTTATAATGAGCAGTGAGGACATCCACCATAGCTGTGGTTTCCTACATACAGGGGGAAAGCAATGAGAAGGCTGGGGAGCTCACATTTGTTGAGCACCTCCTCTGTTCCATTCCTCTTACACAAGTTAACTCACTTACAACTCCTACAAACCCTGAGAGGTTCTACCCACTTTCCACCTGACAGAAGTGAGTCTCAGAGAGATTAAGTAACTTACCTAAGGATACAGAACCTTAAAGTGGCTGAGAAAGAAGGCAAATTCTGAAGCCTTCGAAGAAAATTAAGGAATTTATACAAAGAAGGCAAAAGATACTACCAAGAAACTTAGACACTAGACAAAACCAAAATAAAATTAATAACAATAAAACATACTGCGTTCTGGCCACCCAAATGCAGGAAATGAGCTGGGAAAAAAAAAACCCCAGTTTATTCTTGGCCTTCTATTTTTAAGAACTTCAACAGAATCCCTGACTCAAATCTGAAAGACAAAGGAAATTTGTTTTGTTTTGTTTTGTTTTGTTTTGTTTTGTTTTGTTTTGTTTTTGAGAGGGAATCTCACTCTGTTGCCCAGGCTGGAGTGCAGTGGTGCAGTCTTGGCTCACTGCAACCTTCTCCTCCTGGGTTCAAGCAAATCTCCTGCCTCAGCCTATGAATAGCTGGGATGACAGGAGCACACCACCACGCCCAGCTAATTTTTGTATTTTTAGTGGAGATGGGGTTTCACCATGTTGGCCAGACTGGTCTCGAACTCGTGACCTCAAGTGATCTGCCTCCCTCGGCCTCTCAAAGTGTTGGGATTATAGGTGTGAGTCACCATTCCTGGCCTGCTTTTAAAATTTGTTTCTAAAATTTAATTTAAATTTATAATGTTTTGAAACTTGAAACAACACACTACAAACCTCAAGATTTCATGTAGCTAGACCAAGCTGATGTCGAAAGTAGAGAATGACAAAGAGCTGTTGTGTTCTGGGACCTGGCAAAGTTGGTAGGGTGGGAGATGGAGAGGCCAGCTTTATGCTGAGAGAGAAGGCAAGGGCATCTTTACAAGACCAGGCTGAGGACACCACTTCAAAGAAGGTCTAGAGTGGCGCTTTGCAACGTCTGTTCCCTGGAATGAGCTCTACTGTTCTCTCTCTCTCTCTCACACACACACACACACCCGCGCGCGCGCGCGAGCACACGCACGCACACACACACACACACACACACACACACACACACACACGGGTTCATCTGTTTGTTGTTTCTGTTTTTCTAAGGAGAGGCATTACAGCATACTGGTTAAGATCACTTGCCTGAGCTTAAATCCCTTCTCCAACTTATTGTATCTGACAGGCTGCATGATCTTTGGCAACTTATATCACTTCTCCAACCACCGGTTTCCTCATCTGTGAAATCTGGGTAACAGCAGTGCCTGCTTTACAGGGTGATGTGAGAGTTAAATGTAATGATGAATGCAGGGCATTTAGTATAGTGCTGGGCATCCTGGAAATGCTCAAGATTCAGCTACTGTACTAAAAACAGTAGTACTGCATAAACAATAATGACATTATAATTCAGTAGGTTTTCAAAACTTACTTGATCAAAAGTCTTTCATTGATTATAAAAGTCACAAAAAAGGTTGAAGATTGCTTTTCTAGAATGGAAAAATTAGATACTCCCAATTCTCCTTATCTTGGAACACTTGAACCACAAAGAAAGCAGGTGCTAATCTCAGTTCTGCTAAGAGGGGGATGAGCTGAAACACTGCCCAGCTTTTCCCATGCCTAAAGGGCCCTGTGCCTGCCTGTATACCCTGCCACCCACCCCAGCAATGTCCCACTTAACCTAGCAGAGTCACACACTCTTCTCAAATGTCAAAGCTGAGCCATTGCCCAAAAGGCAGGAAAAAAAGAAAGTAAAACTGGGTACTTATGAACTGGATATCACAATAATCCTTAGAAATATCTAAAATTATCTTTCAAAAAAAGCCCTTTTTATCAATAACTCCCTAAAAACTGAGCCCAATGGCTTGCTTACACAACATCCTTAAGCAGTCTCAGGAAGTTGTAACTCAATGCGGAGATCTCATGTGCTATGACTAGAATTATTGATTAGCCCATACTCATTGAGCTCGTAAGTAAATTAAAGGACCACTGGTCTTCACTGAAAATCAATGTCTATTTAAGTCCGGAATGTTTCAATAGAACTGTGGATTACGCAAGAAGTATTAAATGATGCATGTGTATGTGTGCATGCACTTATGCACAACAGGGGAAATGAGCCCCAAAACCCCCCTCAACGGCTTCGGTGCATTTACAGCCAGCTGGTCACATCCTGACAGGCAGATTTTGAAACAGGAGCATCATTAAAGGGCAAAGAGCACTGGCCTCCAATATTTAAATAGGTTCCCCAAAGCTCTCCACTGCAGTGTCATAAAGTGGAAGCTTCTAGACTCTGAACTTCATTTTCCATCTCCTGCCCTCAGTCAGGGAGATAAAGAATGAAACTAAGCAAGCTTAAGGGGTGATTCTGTCCACAGTCAGGGGCAGAGTAAAGACAAGCAGGCAAACAGCAAGAAACAACAGTGAGGTGGGAGCAAGGATGCTTTTAAGGGTCTTTATTTGCTTTTTGATGGCTAGGAGTTCCCAGAGTACTGGGCACACCTGCAGTCAAATGTAAGCATCAAGTACTCCAAAGTCAAACAGATGATTTGGAAATCGTTTCTAATAGCCTGGATAAGTGAGAGTCAATTAAACATTGATGCTAAATTATGAAGCTCCTGGCAGTCTTTCACTTTTTTAAAGTGAGTATCTTTGAGCAAGAGCCATATGGGTGCTGCAATAATGAGGTTTATAAATAGGCTTAATATTCTAACAAGCTGGCTTTGAAAAACCATAACTTGTGCTCTGTTTCTAAGTTGACAGAAAGATACCTCCCAGTTGGGCACAAGATTTCCTGGTATGGGAAGTTGAATACGCAACAACTGCATACACACAATACGAATTCTAGCTCTGCCTTCAGCGTTCTCCAGGGTTTCTGGGTAACAATGACTCACTCTTCTCCAAGTCCTATCCTGTCTCCATTCTTTTCTCCAGAGACCACTACGACCGCCGACACACAGACAGCTTCGGAAAGCTTGGTTCTCAGCCCTCAGTTCCCTCAAGAGACAGGACATTAAAAGACAGGCTCAGATAAACACAAAATGCACAGCAAGGCTCATATAGTTAACTACAGGTTCTCATGACTACAGATCACATATGTTTCACTCATGGGAAAGTGGACTGAGATAAAATGTCACAAATAACCATGAAATGAGTGAGGATCTGAACGATCATCTGATCCTCTGGTTTTGTTTTTCATTGGCATGCAGGGTACAAATTGAAAAGAATTGGATATCCCTAGAAACTTCTAATGGGTCTCTTACATCATTTGTATGAATTAATCTACATGCTACTGAGAATAGAAAGTCTTTGTACATTTCTTCTCATTCCTACCAGTGATTTCATTTCCATAATGCACGTATTAAAAACTAACTTTGCAAAGCTATCCATTGCTTTCTGGCCTTTCCCACATTTTGAACAAGTAAATGCTAATGAGAAAAAAATATATATATAAACTGGTGGTCTCTTGGCACCTTCCACAAGAATATTTAGGGGTGAGAAAGGAGATAACAGAGTAAGAGAATCTCCTGTCTTACTAGCTCGAATATTTAACTGATGAGCTACGAAATGAAATTCCATGTGCACAATTATTGTATTTTCCTGCTTGGCCAAAGGTCCAAAGCAAGACCAAAAGAAAAAAAAAAAAGATTATACAATGAAAAAAAAAAAAAAAAACCTCATTTTTACCTTGAACAGCCCAATCATTAGGAAAGAAAAACAACTAATAAAAACAAAAATTCTAGGGAATTTATTAGCTAGGTTTTCTAGTAGAGAAAATTGTTCTACAGACTCATACTGTCATTGAATTCTCTCAGAAAAGGAAGATCATATTCAGAGATAGCCAGCTCCCAAAGATAGAGAACTCCAGTATGTTTAGCCAAAAGTGATGAGATCAAATTCACATGAAGGAAGGCTTTGACAGTGTGGTTTGCGGCTGGGGATGGTGACTCCAAAGAATGGGAGAATGCAAATCTGAAGCAGAGATGTTAATAAGACAGTCAATTTTTTACTCTTTCCTAGGAGCAAGTGCATTTCTACCTAGTGCTGGCCAGGCAGTGGAAAGTAGAGAACCCTAGGAGAAGGTAACTCCAAACTAAATAACCCCACAGGAAGCCCCACCTGGGGCTACACCAACTCACATGGCAGATCCAGGTTGCCCCAGGGCTCCTGTCCTCCCAAAGCCAGCCCCTCTCTTCACTGTTCTCCCTCCACATCCCCTCGGCTGCCTACAGACAGCTGGCCAGACACAGAAATCAAATCTCCTGCTCATGCCTGCTTCTCTTATGAGCCTGGGTTAAAAATTCCAGCACTTGGACTACTATTTGAGAAGCCCCAAATGGGACCCCTCCCCATAGAAAGCTGAATTCTTCCTTTGGAAGGCAAGATTTTTTTTAGTAAACCAAACACAATTTCCTTTCCTTCTAGCTAAAAGTCTATTGCTTAAAGCCGGCAATGAGCTAATCAGTGGCACCAATGAAAAAACAGGGAAAGGTTTTTAGAGAAAGAAAATAGAAAGCAAATGTCATGCTTGTGGAAGCCCAAGTAGTACGTTTTTTGCATAACTGATTTAGTCCTCTATTCACGTATTTACAACCACTTGCTGTGTTATAAGTACTGCAAAATTGTGTGGGTGGGAATGGAAGCGATTTTTGCGACCTTCTTCCTGGGAGCCCGTCTTCTACTTAAATAAACATCAATGAGAAAAGCTAAAAGCAAAAATATCTCTTAATATCTGTGACGGCACTGCCAAAGTAGAGATAAATCCAAAGGATTAAGACAAAATCTCACTCTTCACAGATCTATCCCTGTAATTAGGGGAGGAGTAGGGTTTTTTCTAATTGAATTATCCACAGAGCTGTTTCAATCCTCCACTTTGTTTTTCCCCTTGTAGATTTAGCCAGAACAAAAACTGTAATCTTCTGCTGAGTTTCACTTCAATGTCAGTCTAATTTTTCTAAGCCTTCCCTACCCACTCCTGCAGTGTTCCTTCCCTCTCCCCACTCTGTGCCCTTCCTCCCAACTCTTATCAAAACCGACTCCTGGCAGAAAGCAGCTGCTGGTCATTTACAATTCCAGGTGAATTTGAGTCAGTGCCATGGCTCCTTGGGAGCATGAGTCCTTCCTATTTCCTCTAAAATCCTATCTTGTAGTAGCATCATCTGTGTAAGCCTCCCTGAACACACGCTCTGTAAATCTCAACAATTTAAATATGGCAAAATGAGCCCATTGTCCAAAATACAGGGGAAAAAAATGCCAACTAGCAGATGCATTTCTTGGGACCATTTTGAGCTCTTCTGTCAACTGAAATCAGATGAGCATTGGAAGCAAATTTTCCTGAGCTATAGTAGTTACCTTCGCTGAAACTATGCCAAATCCCCCAGAAATTGTTGCTTTGAATGATTCTTTCATTTTTTTACCAATGACTAATTTCAGTCAGTGATTTTGTAGTCAGAATGGCAGTTCTGAAACAACATTTATGAGGCTTGATTTATGATAATTAATCCTTCTATTTCACTAATGAGCTAGGCAAGACCTTATTTATGAAAGTGTTTATAATTCCTCACAGTTAGCAGACAGGGTTTCCAGTGACACCCACATGGAATGGTATACTAAATGCAATAAACTTTTGTGGGTCATCCTTAGACAAAAGTCAGAGAGACAGACGAAAATAAGTGTCGGGATATTAGTCTGAATTTGAACTACTCCTAAAACATCTGGAAGGAGCTTTCAAAGATTAATCTTTCACTACCATGTTTACTAGATGTATCTCTAGAGTATAGGAAAAGACTTGGTTATTTAAGCATTTTCTTTGTTTGGAATCTGGATAAACAACAGTTTAATGGTCTTTGGATATCCAATTGTGACTTTCAGACAAAATGCTCCATGCACTCTCATACTGATTGTCTAAATTATCGCTCTTCTGGTGGCCTTAAGGGAAAGGAAAGCTGTATTTTGGCAGAACATTGAATACTGGGTCCCCACAATGGGTCCTTGGATTTGGGTAGAAAAATAGATAGAAGGCCTTAAAGAGAAGAAAAAGGGCATGAATGGGCAGAGGTGATGCAGTGAGGGAGCATTGTGGCCAGAACTGTGGACTGTTCCAGGAGACAAGGCCCAGCCATATCCATGGAGGCACCTCTGGAGCAGGCCCAGGGAGGCCAAGTCCCCTTAATGGAACCTAAACTGCAGAAAGGCCTCTTGCCAGACCCAGAGAGCCTCCACACAGCCCAGCTTCACTTGGCCCTTCTGCAGCGGGCTAGGCTCCAGGCTTCAGGTCTCAACCCCATGGCATGTGCCCTCTACCTCCCAGAAGGTCCGTGATGAGGGCTCATCCCATTTGGCTCCCAGGGTCATGGCCTCTTTCTGCCCTTGGAATACTGGGAATGACCATACAGGTTTCTGTCTCTGTTCCAAACCTATGTTGTGATGGGCATGATACTAACTAGTCAATATAAGTTTCAAGTAAAGTTATGATTACTAGCTGGCCTAAGTAAATGCCAATACTTTGAAAAAGTAAATGCCAATGAGAAAATATACATAAATTTTTGGTCTTCTGAAACCTTCCTTCAGACTATTTAGGGGTCACACTAAACTGTATTCTCTACTTATAAAATTTATAGATATATTTGGCATCATTCAGATATACACAGAATTTTTCTGCTTACTTTGCTGGGCTGTAGACTATATCTCCAGACCTTCTGTTTAATCTCCAGACTTATCCAACTGCTCTTGCCTTCCCCATATCTCTCCTCATAGTCAGTATATCCCACACTGAACCCATCCCATACTAAACTCTCATTCTGTTCCCACCCACGACAAGACCTGCAAACGTGTTCCCCCCTCAGTGATCCTAATCTAAGAAAATAGAACCTGGGGATTCAAGCTAAAAACCTGCGAGTTGATCTTGATTCCACTTTCTTCCTTATCCCCAATATTCAAGTCCTGTTGGGTCTACCTCCTAAAAAGTTCTCACGTCCATGCCTACTGATAACGGCTTCCCCTTGCTGAGGCCCCCTGGTGGATGAAGTCGGACCTGGCTCCTCTCCAGCTGTGTCTGGAGCCTTCCCCTCCTTCCAGTCTGTGCTGCAGCCTCGTGGCCTTCTTTCATTTTCTCAGAGGGGCCATGCTCCTTCTTGTCTTTAGATTTTTGCAGGTATCAACATCCCAGGCCTTAAATGCCTAGAATACGTTTCCCTAACTCTACTTAACTACTACTTACATAATCTTCACGTCTCAGCATCAGTCTTTTCTTCAGAGAAACCTTCTCTGAATCCTGGACCAGGTTTGGGTCCTCTCTTCTATGTTTTCACAGCTTCCTGTGCTGGACTTCTTGCAGCACTTGTCACAGTAGGTAGTAATTTATGGAAATATTGTTTAATATATTCCTCTACTGAACATCCCCCGAGGGAGGGAGCCTTTATCTTGTTTCCCACTAATTCCCTGGTGCTTAGCACAGCACCAGGAACACAGTAAGTACCTGAGAAATATTTGGTAAGTGAATGAATGACTGAATTTTCTGCATATGGATGTGTATCCTTCAACTATATAAATAAAACTCATTACCTAAAATTATCAATTTTTATATCTTCTGGATGGAATTATTCTCTAAGTTTTTTCATAATCTCACAAGCTAGGAACATCTAGCTTTCTCTTACGGTCATTAAGACTCATTTATTTTGTTTAATAATAGCTGTCAAGAGGACTCTGTATAAAGAGTACAGTAAAAGCCTGAAGAATACCAACACTTTACATGAATTCAGTACATTTCCTCCAGAAATAAAGTGTTGCATTTGTTGTAGAATTCATTTTTATTGCTAGTGAGAAACCTATGATGGTCATTCTCAAAGCTGTCACAGTCTATTTTAATGTGGCTTATATTTGTTAAGTTGGTGCAAAAGTAATTGCAGTTTTTGCCATTAAAACTAATAGCAAAGGTCCTATAAACACTTTCCTTCCATGTGGGGAAATGGAAACCAAGGAAAGTAGTCTTCCATGAGCCAAAGAAAATTAAAGATTGAAAACTAGAGATGGTAATGTGCAAACCTATCTGCTGAGGGCTGCTTCCCAACTGACAGAGGTATGCTGTAGAGCTCAGTCAAAATATTAAGCACTCCGCTGCTAAATATTGAGTTGTAATTAACTAGCTTGTAATTAACTAGAATAATCAAGTGATGATGTACTAGTAAACTGTATGAGTAGTCAAGTAAAGAAAATTTCACTGTAAATGTGAGAATCTACTTACCCCTTTTGATATTCACATTTTTTCACTTTTAGTATACATTAAGAATGTATTTCAGAGAGATTTAACTTGATCTTTATTAAGAAAAGAATGACTCAAAAACAGTCCTTCAAACACAAATGTCTCCTTTCTCTGAATCCTAGCATGTAGCATCCCTATCACTTAGTCAGCAATTAACTATTGCCCTCTCTTTTGTTGTTGATTTTTAACCTTTTCACATGTATGAGAACTATCTTGTTTCCCTCAATATATTCTAAGTTTCCTGATGGTAAGGATTTTCTTCTGATATTTTCAGATCCCTTCTGAAGCTCCTAGCACCTAGTACATAATGGAAACCCAATACAAATATGCTGAATGATCTGTCAATTCCAATTGAATGGGAGAGTAAAAGGACAAATTAATACCCTAAATATGTAATCTGGAGGAAACAAACAATGATTTTTTAAAGTATTCTTCTGGAATTGCTTTTCTGCTAAGATTCAGGCAATGCCCTCTTCCCTGGGTCATCTCCTTGCAAGAATTTAACTAAGAACCAAGATTCTCAGACCCACCGCTCCAGGCCAAAGGTCTTTCCATGGCTCCATATTGCCATCACCAATAGCTACTTGAACATTCCAGAGGCTACCAGTTTAACATATCTACACCAAAGTTCATCATTCTGCTTTATCGAAGCCTGCTGTAATCTCCATAGTCCCTAACGAGGCAAATAACACCAAATTCGCTGAGACATCTAAGCTGAAAGAACTTGCAAGACAACTACTCTTCTTTCTCTGCTCTAAATCTATGTTCTGTCAATTCTCACTTCAAACATGCCCCCTGTTCTTTCATCTTCAGCAGCACTACCCCAAATCAGGCATCTTCCCCAACTGGTCTCCAGGCCTCAAGTCTCATCTCCAATCTGTCCTCCACCCTTTTCCCAGAATTACAATCCTAAAATTCAAATCTAATTTTGTTACTCTCCAGCTTAACATCTTTTAACAATTTCTTATAACTGAAAGGATAAAACACAAACTTCTAAAAATATTATGTATCATAAAAATATATATATATTTCTCTAGAAGATATGAAAGAACACCTAGAACACAGCACTTTTTTGTTGTATAGCAAAATGTGTTCAATTACTCACCTCCTCAAACTATGAGCATATATAATTTTGAGTAAAACAAAAAGTAAAATTTTTAAATGTCATGTATTACTACCCGGCCCCTGCCTTCCTTTCCAGCATCACCTCTCATGACTAAACTTCTATCTGTCTCTCAATATTGCACTAGATGAGCTGCAAGAGGATACCACACATTAACCTTTAAGGAAAGTAAGGCTCTTAGGCATTGATTAGCAGGAGAAGGTAATCCTGTTACCCGGACCAATTCAGGGGCCAACTACTTCTGAGGGGACAGGGGAGATTTCTCTCCAATAGCTCCATGTTGCATGACAGCAAATAGACCCAACCATATTCTCTTCTTGGGGAATTCTCAGTGAGTGATGAACATAGAGAAGATTCATTAGAACTCAAGCCATGTCTCAATTAAGTGCAAGCAGCTTTGCCAGTAGTCCATAAGAACAGCTCAGAAATCTCAACTAGTTTATTATGGGCTGCCTGGAAGACTCCTTGTTTTTCTCTCACCTTTGTAAAAGGTTTCTTTGCATTTTTGCAAAAGGCTGACATTAATGAAAATGTCTAAGCAAGTTTATTCCTTATGACTCTGATGAGTCTGCTAGAATGAATACACAATTCACTGTAGTCTGTAACACCTTCTCTGGCCCTCCCAGGTAGAGGTAGTTTCCCCCGCATCCCCCTGGAACTATATTCATCACCTCCAGGCACTCATGTCAGTCTCTGCCACTAGCCTTCAAATTGCTGAAAGTCAGGTAAGTATCTTACCTACTTTTGCAAACCCAGGGCTTAGCAAACTGACTGGCACCTAATGGACACTCAGTAAATGTTAATTGAGTAATCCCATGTTGCCAGAACACTAATTATATCATTTTAAAATTCAGTTAAATAGAAAGAAAACACAGAGAGGGCTTAAATAAGAAATTTAAAACCAAAGGCCCAGGCTTTTTTGCCTATGGCTTTTCTCATCTTTGCTGTGTAGGTTGGAAGAGTCACTTAACTTCTCTGTACATCAACAGGGTATTAGTTAAGACTGTTTCAGAGAAACTGAATTCAAAACATCCTAAGCAAAAACGGAGTCTAACTAGCTCATGTAGCTGGGATAGCTGACAGAACTGGAGACACATCTACAGGAACTGGGACCTCCAGGAACTGACCCAGGGATTTCCACTCCATCTTTTCTGCTTCCTTTTGAGCACTGGCCTCACTGCCTCCTATCATAAAAAGGTCTTCTCTATGAGGTGGGAAATGGATCCAATGGCAGCCCCATGAAAGTCCAGAAGAAAAGAAAGCCTCCCTTTCCCACAGTCAATACAGAAACGTCAATGAGAGACTTTAATGCTTCTGTTTGGGATCCATACCCTACTCGAGACTAACTTTTACTGCCTGGAAGGTAAATTCTGTGATTGGCCAGTTGTACTATGCTGGGGTGAGGACTAGAGTCTGTTAGCATAGTAAGGTGGATGGGAAGCTTGCTGCATAGACAAAAACAATAGTTGTGCAGTCTATTAACTTAATAGCCATTCTCTTGCCTTTATATTAATAATATTACTTTAGGTAATGCAAAAAAGCATCATCATCTTCATGGAGTGTTATATAAGCATAAAATTTATTATACAGACTACCTCATAGTTGGGCAAAATAAATATATGAGATTAGATAATTATAATTGTGACAATAAATGCCAAGGAATAAGTAAAACCTGCTCTCTTGCTCTCAGTTTTTCAAAAATGCAGCATAGAAACAACTTTCTGTCATCATCTAGCAGGCTGGCAATAGAAAAACTTTTGATCGGGACCCAAGGTACAGTCATGACCCAATTGCTTAAACCCAAGGAGCCCTATGAGGCTTCATCAGGGGTCTATAGAACACCCACAGCCCTATTTCCCTGACTGGAAGATTCTGTAACAAAAAAAGCAATTGAGAGGGACTCAAAAACTCTACCCAGTCCTCCAGAGAAAAGAAGTATGACAACAGCTTATTGGGAGGAACTGAGGTTTATGGGAAAGGAAAAATGAGGCACCTCTCCAAAGAGTAAGAGGACAGCATCCCTCTGACAGTTTCAATTAAGAAAGCTCAGGCGTGCAGTATTTGTTCTCTTCTCACTTAGAGAAATGGGAGCATGTGCATAAGATCGTCAGGGCCGCAGAGCAAGGCTGAGGACCAGCACCCACCCTGGAATCACAGCCAGCCTCTGAGCATTAGTGTGCAGCACCTCGCTCAAGGGGCATGGGTGCCATCATCATAACAGACACCTGGGCTTGCAGATGTCTATAATCCCAGCTAAGATAGTGTTCAAAACTCGCATTTCCAATATTTGATGCACTGTTAGTATGTTGATGATGCTACAATGCTGTTAAGAGTTCTTCCTAATTCTTTCTTAGAGAAATATGTAAAACAGCTCTATGTTTCAAATATGTATTACTGTATACTGGGTGGAAGTGTAGGCACTGGGGATAAAAAGCAAACCAAAAGCAAGTGACCAAAGCGAACCAAAAACCCTGTCTTCATGGGGCTTATATTCTAGCTGGGGGAGACAGACAATAAACCTAAAAATAAATAAACTATACAGCATTTGGATGGTGGGAAGTGCCAGAGAAAAATAAAGCATGGCAGGGTATGGGTAGGGGTTGGAATGTATAGGGGACACTTCCCTGCAGTATCCTTTGCTGTTGATTCTTTGCAGGTGATAACCAGAGAAATCCTCTTGCTCTGGTAAAGACCATCCTTCACCAGTGTGAAAGAAGGGCTATAAAGAGGGGAAAGAGAAAGCCCGCACGATCACAACAGTGGGATTCAGCCCTGGGCCACAACTCTGCCACACATCTGGCCCAGTTCCCACCTCAGTTTAGATTTCTATGCCCCAACCTGGGCAATGATGTTAATAAAACCTGCATCCCAGCTAGCTCATGGCACATTGCGTTGACAGGTCTCATGGCCATAAGCTGTCCTAAATATATATTTATCTTCATTTTCAATATTTAAAAGCTCACATTTGGGTTTTTATGCTTCATCACCTATTGCTTGAGCATCTACTATGTGCTAAATGCTGTTCTAGGTATTGCAGTGAGTATCTGTCCTCATGGAACTTACATTCTAATGGAGGAGATGAAAAATTCAACAATAAATTAAATACTGGAAATACAAACAAGAAGGAGATGAGATACCATTGAATAATCCAGGCATGAGATGATGAGCACATCCTGAACTGAGATGTCTCTCAGACAAGTTGAACTGAATTCCTCACCATCTTTGGTCACCTACAGAGCCCTTTCTATAAAGGTGTCACGGTAATAAATTGATATGAAAATCCAATTATGGTTTGAGCCTTTCTAAAATGTTGAAAGAGCAGCTTCCTTTCTCTTACTGACAATCTGTTGTGTGGACAAATATGCACACACCCTTCCTTCTCCTAAGGGTTTCTATTTTGTGGACTGCAAAACTGTTATTCCAACTTGTGGACTGCAAAAACTTTATTCCAAGTTGTAGAAAAGAGTGTGTGCTTTAGTTTCCAGAGTCTTTAGCTATTTATTCCAGCACTGCTGTTAACATTTAAAAAAGAAGAAGAAGAAGAAGAAGAAGAAGAAGAAGAAGAAGAAGAAGAAGAAGAAGAAGAAGAAGAAGAAGAAGAAGAAAAGAAGAAGAAGAAGAAGAAGAAGAAGAAGAAGAAGAAGAAGAAGAAGAAGAAGAAGAAGAAGAAGAAGAAGAAGAAGAAGAAGAAGAAGAAGAAGAAGAAGAAGAAGAAGAAGAAGAAGAAGAAGAAGAAGAAGTAGTAGTAGTAGTAGTGGTAAGCATCACATACTGGTAAAAATATGTATAATAATAACAAACAATAGCATATTCTTTTCAAATTAGAAAATGAAGCTAAAGATCTTACGAGATTGCTGTTGGGCTGGGAAGGATAGGTAGAGGGATCCAAAAACACACATTTGGGGAAGAATCACCCCACACTTTCCATGTTCAAAAGCACTAGGTTCTGAGTAGATACAAGAGACTAGAAAATGAAAATGTGGCTACAGTGCACTGCAACACCCTGGGGAGAGAAGCCTAGCAGATATGAAACTGAGAAAGCTACAAGACAGAGTGTTGTAAGTGCTAATGCTTTTCCACACAAGTTCCCGCCTCAGCATTGCTGATTTGACCAAACACTTGTCTCTAGCCCAAATGTCTCCATGGAATCTATTTAAACTGAAAAGCAGCCCAAGAGAAGTTGTTCCTGGGTGTGTGGTTATGAATCCTTCTAGTAAGCATGGCAAGGAAACCAGCTCGACAACACTTTCGCATTATACACTTCGGGCCCAGACTTTGTGGACACAACAAACTTTCTGTGTGCAGCGCAATACAATCGGACGTAATGTTCACTGCATATAACATGAGATTACTATAAACACCACTCCGAGAGCTGCTGCGTTGCAGGCATCTAAACTGTCAGGAAAGCCTGCCAGCTAGAGACAAGGTTTCCAAATAAGTTTACAGCCTCCACTAGCGGTGGCTAGACAAGTCAAAAATCAAATTATTTGGCATGGTTTCCCATTGAAATCAATGGCAATGAAGCTCACTTGGACTATATATGGAATGGCTTTTATAAATTGCACCTGTCAATAAGGACCTCTTAAAGAAACACATACTACCTTAATGCTTCTCCTTAAAAACTTTGAATATCAAGCTAACTTAGATCAACACATTTTTTATTTGTCTTTTGTTTGTGTGTGTGCTTTCAAAAACAATAACAGCAGCAAAACAAACAAACTGGCAGGAAGCTGGTTTTCCCATCAGTGCCCTTGTTAGAAACAGAATGTCTAGAGAATATGCTTGGAGAAAAACCATATTTTTAAACCACACTAGATATCTGATGCCAAATGTCTGATGAAAGTAGTATCTGGTAATCATGGAAGGTGTCTTTGGGACTTGCCTAGTGACTGAGGAGCAAACTGTGAATGTACAGCTATCCCTCCAGCTTCTGACTGGAGTGACCAGCAATTCATTGATGATGAAATATTTTTTCAGGAAATACTACGTATTTTCAGGTCACCTCTCCTCAGTACCCAAAAACAGACAGAACCCAATGAGGTGAATGAAATTCAGAGATCTCCATCCGTCAGGGCAACTAGAATTCTGGCCACTCTATTTCACTGTTCGAATATTGCAAGACAACTCCAATATCGTTTCTGCCCCCCACTTTCTCCACAAGAACCTTTCTTTCTAGTAAGCATTTCTCCACCAAAAAGAACCCTAGGAAATATCAGAAGTTCGACTGGGCTAAGGAGAGGGAAAAGAGAAATGTAGCAGCCAGAATGCATGTTGAATTTTAACTGTTGGTAAGTTTTTGGACCACCTGCCCTAGTGTTTGCAAGCAGTTTGCAGAGAAAAACTCTTCTTTCAATTAAAAGTCCCTGTCTGGGTCCCAAACTTTTCTCCCTGGGCAAAAAGGATCAGAAACACCTCACTGAGTATTCGGCCACCATAACTGACTCATCAAAGGACATCTCTCCTTAACCCCCAAAAAGCATGACTTGGAACAGTAAGCCATTCTAAGACAGAAAGACAACTCTCTGTGTTGGAAGAAAAGTAGCAGTGACTGTAATTAACGGAGCAGCAGTTGTGGAACTTCTAGGGTTGTATTTAAAGGGCCATGCAGGAATGGGGTGAACAGTCGTGACTGCGGCTGTGTAGTAAAATAAGAATGGGAGCGGGAAATGGGGCAGGAGAAGTAAATAGGTGGACTTACAGCCCGCGGAGCCGAAGCCAGATTTTCTCGATCTGTTCCGGTTGCAGGTATTTCAGAGAGTTGCTCTCAAATTCTTCAATCTCCTTGGTTGGGGACTCCATAGCTGCAGGTAGGTGACCACTGGCGGTGAAGCTGAGAGAGTTTGGGCTGTCCCCTTCCCGTCTCCTCGCCCAGCCCGCGATGCCCAGCTGGGCGCGGCGCGCGTTTGCCCGGCACTTTATGGGCGCGCTCCCCGTTCTGCGCCCCCAGACTCGGACTTAGAGCAGACTCCAATCGCGGGAAACCACGGCCCCAGGTGCGCCCCGGTGGCAGCTGCGGGAACCAGCCATGGTCCCGGGCTAATGCCCAGGGATAGGCATAGAGATACGGATTGGGATTGGGATAGGGATAGGGCTTCTGCTCTAAGAGAAAGCACCTCAGGTCTATTCGTATTCTCCCCCTACCCCCAAACAAAGCCACAGAAGCGATCAGCGTGCGCGGCTAAAGGGTTTGGAGGAGAAAAGGAGGACTGGGTGGGGAGGAGAGAAAGTGAGGAGGAGAAGGAGGAAGAGGAAGAGGAAGAAAGTGAAGAAAGGGAGAGAAAAGCTGTGACTGAGCCAAGCGGGAGCCGCGCTGGCTGCGGGGCCTGACCTGGAGGCCGCGCACCCGGCTCCGCCCAGTGCCCGGCGCCCCTCTCACTCCCTGACCGCGCTGCCTTCGCGCCCCTCTGTTTTCTCTCACTTACCAGCAGCTCTGCTGACAAGCGAGAAAACTGACAAGTGAGAAAAGTCGTCTGTCAGCGCCCGGGCTGGCGTCTGGGCTGTCACCGCGGGCGCGGAGGGAGGGGCACGCGGGCACCGCCGTCTGCCGGGCACACGCGCGGCTCCGACCCCGGCCGGGCACACCCGCCCCCGCAGGGCAGCCGCGGCCACCACCGACCTGCGGAGCTGCGTGGGCTCCCGGAACCCGCACCTCAACAAGAGCTGGGCTCCGCGCGCAAGTAGTAGGGAAGGGAAATCCGTATCCTCCCGGGGCACGCAGCAGCCGCGAGGCTCCGTGGAGGTTCTGCCTGGAGGTCCCCCACAGCCTCACTCTCGGACCCGCCACAGAACCGGTTCCATTTTGAAATATTAAAGCGACTGATGGGGACGAAGGGAACCACGCACCACACTCAGAAAGTCTTGATGTTTTCTTGCTAAAGGGGCTTGCTCTCGCGCGCTCTCTGTCTCTCTCTCTCCCTCCCTCCCTCCCTCCCTCTCTCTCTCTCCCCGCAACTCCATCTCGTGCAGAAGAAAAGGAGAAAATATACCAACAGTGAGGAGGTAAGTTTCTTCAGTTCAATGCCACAAGCTACTCAAGAGGGTCCCTCCTGGGGGCTGGCTGGGCGGCTGTGGATGGTGACAAAGTTTCAGCTCCACAAAGCTGCAACTCACTGTCAGGGTTCCCCTAGGTCATGCACAATGTTAGTAAAGTAGAATGCTCTGGAAGAATGGGACCAGGTATGAAGTTGGGAGTCAGGGAGGGAGGACAGAGGAAGAGAGGAACCAAAGACTGGGGAATCCATGCCCAAGATGATTGCAAGCGACATCACAGAAGGGTCCGACAAACTTCCTTCTAGGTGAGGCCACCACCAGGTGCTATTTTAAACCTGGTTCTCAGGGTTCCTGAGATTCAGGGTGGGGCATGCCCTATACAGTATTTTTCCTCAATGACAGGTAATACTTCTTTCCATCACACTCTCAGAATTAATTTTCTATCCATTAAATGATCAGAAGTGAGGACTAGTTTTTCTTCACTGCTCAAGTTCCATTCGCCTGACCTTAACAAAGGAAAAAAAATCGTCTCTAAATCATAAATGCTCACCCACTTCGTAATTGGTATTCGTTTTCCAGAAATTAGAGGTGAGAGTGATGAGGATGCTTGGCTGGCCCCACGCATTCTAGCAGAGAAGGCAGTACCTCAAGGTAAGACAAAAGACTTGTTTGATGAAAAACGACTTACCCACTCACCTACCAGGTAAATCTGAAGTCGCCCCATTAAAGTCAGCCCTTTAAGGTTTATGGAGGCGCATACATTTTCACTGAGTTAAGGTATTATTACTAGGCAATGGTAACATTAAGCAATATTTTAACATGGAGTTCATCTATCTGAATAAAATCAATTACCCTTCCAGTGCCACCCAGCAGAGAAACAGTGCCCTGGGGAATAGAATGCCACAAGAGGAAATTTTTATAGTGACTTGTTTTGAGAATGGAAGACAGCAGCATGGTCCCCAAATGGGTATTTCCATTAGTGTGTGCACCTTGGGCAGCCTGCTGGCAGAATGTGGAAGTATAATAATGATAATAACAGCAAAGAAGTATCAGAAACTTTCCATAGCCCAAGCATTGTTCTAAGTGTTCTACTCTCATGTAATACTCAAGACTACCCTATGAGGTAGATACTATTATTATCATCCCCATTTTACAGTAAGAAAACTGAAGCGCCAGGAGGCTTCCTAGACCAACTAGAGAGAACTGAGCTAGAAAAGACCAGTTTGAGTTATGGCTGGTTACCTTATCCTACACAAATTCATCCCTCTCACAGAGTCCCATTTTCCACATCTATAAAGTGATACATTTAGGCAAAAATATTTTTGTGTTCTTTTCACCATTATGATTCATTGAGGTCATCTGAAGGGCCTTGGAAAAAGAAATTGCTGAAAAGAGAGAGGAATGATGCTGAAATTCACATTTTAACTATGTCATAGTTTCTCTAAGTACTGGCCTAGGATGAAAATATACAAAGGAATATTAAGGATGATACTTACCTTTCTGCTTCATACCACAGCTATTACTTTTTTCCTACTCTTAGTGGAATTTTGATTGTCAGAGTAAAGCAAATTTTGGAAGAAAAAGAAAAAATTCGACTTTTGCTGTAATTAAGCAAATCAGAGAGAAAAGACCAAAAAAAAATCTTTTAAAAAGTTTTTAAAGCTAGATTTTGTTTCATTTTAGAAAATTTCTTACAAAATTAATGTATATTAGAAAGTCAAGAAAAATATAACTTTGCTTTATTTACAGCCATAATAATCTTTAGAGCAGAAAGGAGCCCAAAAGACAACACAGTTTGGAGGTTTTCACATTTTTGAAGCAACAGAGTATTTTATTTTAAATAATATAAGGAACTCAAATGCATAACTCAGCTTTAAAAAATAAAGATAGAGTGGCTCCAGTTGAATGGGGAAGGGAAGTAGTTAGTTCTCAGGTACAGAGTCAATCTCTGCCTCCTCTTTACCCCAGCCCTTAGTGCCCAGTGCTCCCACTTTGCAGATGAGAAAACTGAGGCCAAAGTACCACAAAACAACTAAGGATTCCTTGCTCCTAAACCACACTAGAAAACAACTTTGTCTTCTCTCTGCCAACAAAATATTACAATTTTTAGATGCACCATGTTACTATGTCACTCAGATTGTGTTCTCTCTTCATCTATCACAGCCAAAGTATCTTTGATAGTTGCAGCAACACCACAAGCCACAATTTCTACTGGCATTCTGCTCAGAGGCAAGCAAAAAGAAACACATGCAAACAGACCTGGAAACAAAAGGTCTGAGAAAACACAAAGCCACTCACAACTTAGCTTTACAGGTTAATTTCCTTTGTTTCTTCCTAACCCATATTTTTCAGTAAGACTGTTTAGGAAATATTACATGGTCTAACATCACTAAATGCATATAGACATGCATACATACATACATATATATATGCACAGGCACATATACTGCATATATGCATGCATACACACATATAACCAACAATTTAAAGTACTCCTCCAAATACACACAGAGTAAGTCTATGGACTAGCCAACCTCTGCACTGTCAGAATTAAGTATCATAAAAGATTAGGAAGAAGGTGAACTACCTGTCCCAGAGTTCAAGGGGAAGCTAGATGTTAATCTGACAAAGGAATATGAATTAGGCTTTGAAGGCATGAGAATGTCCCCTCTGGTCTCTTTCATTGCTAAGATTTCATGATTTAATAATAATCACAATAACTGCATCTACCACCCCTACCAGTTTTTGAGAACTATCTCGTGCCAGGCACCATGGCAGGCACATCACAGGTTGGTCCATTTCATCCCCAACAAAATACTTCAGCACAGTTTAATTATGCTCATTGACAAGTAAAGACAGAAAGGGCTCCCAATGGTCAGATAACTTCTGCAAAGACATACAGCTAATATATGGCACAGCAAGTTCCAAACCCAGACCAAAAGGCAAAGCTCATGTTCTTTTGCCTTTACTTTACCACCCCCATGCAGACACACAAAAACTCTAGTAAAGAGGTATATAATAGAGAAAGTAGGGAAAGGAGCAGGAGCATGGATGAGGGGGTCATTCATGCTGTGGGGAAATTAGGAAGGCTTCATAGTGAAGGTGACATTTGAACTGGATCTTGAAAGTAGGTGGAGTAGAAATTGTTTGCATGAAAGGTGGGTGGAGGCAGGTGATTCCAGAAAGAAGCCACTGCATGAAAAGAGCCACAGAAACATGATAAGGGGTAGGGTGTCCTGCAATCCATGAACAGTTTTGTGTGGTGTGTCTGTGAATGTGACTAGGAACAGAAAGAGAAAATGCTGGAAAGATAAGCCAGATTCTCGTTGTCATGGAAGAAGCTTGGGCTCTCTCCTATAGATGTCAGGGAGCCATGGGTGCATCTAAATGGTGATAGGCATGGCCACATGTGGAGGGTACCTGCTGCCCTGAATATGCCAAGGGCATTGTGCACAAAAGTCAGCTCTCCAGGAACCTGCCATAGGAGCATGCAACAACTATGGTGCAAATGATAACTAGGGCTGCAGAAGAGAAATCCAGTGACCAACTACAAACAAGCTCCTCCACTTACAAGCAAGGAAGAATAGAAAAAGGAAAATAGGCAAAATCAGAAAAAGCAAAGCTGTTTTTCCTTCCAGCTACAAGATGATGACTACTTGCTTTGACCTCCATGAAGCCAGCCTGTGCCCTTGATCCATTTTTCACAACTTGGCAGTGGCATCATGAAGAGAGTCTGTTGAGGGGGAAATTCTGGAGACACATTTAGGACATCAGAAGTAGCACCGCCAGGCACAGCAGCCCCTCCTCCCCGCCCACACCAGATGTGAGGCAGCCCCCATAATGTTCTGTCAACAGAGGCTGTTCTCTCTCACTGGCTTCCTTTGTGGGGAAAGGGGCCTCTTTGGCGACAGTCACCCTGCTTCTCCCTCTGACATCTTTTCTGTTTGATTTTATAATTTGGGGCAGATTCTGTCTCAGGAACCACCTTCCCTAGAAAAAAGAGGTGAAAGAAAAGGCAAAGGACTGGCTAAGCCCAGAGGTACCCTCACTCTAGCCTCCATATGAAATGGGACTCTGAAGAGCCATAATCTCAACTATGTGACCAAGTAGTGGCCCAGAGAGGTGAGAAGACAAAAAGAAGAGACAGGGCAGCTCAGGGGCAGCCTGATGTAGCCTGCATGTGACCCACAGTTTCTATGCCTCTCTCTGCCAGGATCCTTCAGTTGCTCCCGCAGAAGGAGCTCACGGAATCCTCCCGATAGAGATGGCACAAGCAAAGGAAAGGACTTGGAGTGGTACTGCCTCACCACACCACCTAGGACAAGATCCTTCTCTTGTTTGGCCATGGTTGGGTTGGTCTCAGGGACCTCTGGATCCCTTTCCAATGCTCACATACCCTAATGTTCCATCAACAGAGGCATGGTTAGTCTGGCCTGGGCTAACCAAGATTTTCACGGACCCAAAAAAGCTGCAGGAAAACCTGCGTCTGTGCCCCCGGGCCAGATTTGACTATAATAAACATAACCTAGATTGCCCAACCAGAACCATGGACACCATACCCATGGATAGAGTGATTGGTCTAGGGGGTGACATGTGACTGAAACAGATCCGGTCCTTATGGGAGATTTGATGTGGCCACTAGGAGAGAGATGGTCTATTTCTCTTTTCTTCGAGAAAACAAGCCATATGGCTTGAAGTTATCTTAGCCATGGGGTTATCTTTTCACCATGTAGAGAGAATATACCAGAAAAATGACATCAGGGCTGGGCGCAGTGGCTCATGCCTGTAATCCTAGCACTCTGAGAGGCTGAGGCAGCCAGATCACCTGAGGTCAGGAGTTCGAGACCAGCCTGGCCAAGATGGCAAACCCCATCTCTATGAAAAAAATACAAATATTAGCTGGGCATGGTGGCACACGCCTGTAATCCCAGCTGCTCAGAAGGCTGAGGCACAAAAATCGTTTGAACCTGGGAGGCGGAGGTTGCAGTAAGCAGAGATCACACCACTGCACTCCAGCCTGGGCAACAGAGTGAGACTTCATCTCGAAAAAAAAAAGGAAAAAAATGACGTCAATACAGAAAAAGCTGAGATAAGAACTAGAGAGACAAAGTAAAAACAATGTGAGAGGATCCACTGAGCCCTTTGATCCTGCTATGCCTGAAGCCAGAATGCCCATTGACTTTTAGGTTATATGAACCAAATAAATATACCCCACCTATTTTTTTTAACTTAAACTAGTTTGAGTCAGATTTATGTTACTGACAACTAAAAGAATCCCAACTAATAATACCATTATCCCTTACAGGAATGTTGTAAGGAGAAAATAAATAAATAAATAAAAACCCAGGGCCGGGCACAGTGGCTCATGCCTGTAATCCCAACACTTTTGGAGGCCGAGGGAGATGGATTGCCTGAGATCAGGAGTTCGAGGCAAGCCTGGCTAACATGGTGATGTAACCTGATCTCTACTAAAAATACAAAAAAAATAGCCAGGCGTGGTGGCACATGCCTGTAGTGCCAGCTACTTGGGAGGCTGAGGCAGGAGAATCACTTGAACCTGGAAGGCAGAGGTTGCAGTGAGCCGAGATCGCACCACTGCACTCCAGCCTGGGCGACAGAGCAAGAGTCTATCTCAAACAAACAAACAAACAAAAAACCACATATGGCCAGTGCCTTGTACATTGGAGGTTCTCATAAAATAATTCCTCCTCCATCTCATCCATCCGGCAGGACACAAAAGGATGGAAACTGGAACACTATAAAGGGATCTAGGGGTGGGCAGAGCACTCAAGGTAAATAGAAAAAGCCTGTATTATCTTGATAAATAGATATACCAATAATTTTCAGTTACATTTTGATAATGACCTATCAAATCATTGCTATGTTACATACATTAAACCCTCAGAACAAACCTGAAGTGAATGAAACACTTTATTTATTTATTTATATTATTATTATTATTATATTATTATTATTATTATTATTATTATTTTAAGACGGAGTTTCGCTCTTGTTGCCCAGCCTGGAATGCAGTGATGGCATCTCAGCTCACTGCAACCTCTCCGTCCTGGGTTCAAGCAGTTCTCTGCCTCAGCCTCCTGAGGGCTGGGATTACAGGTGCCCACCACCACACCCAGCTAATTTTTGTATTTTTAGTAGAGACGGGGTTTCACCATCTTGGCTGGGCTGGTCTTTAACTCCTGACCTCATGATCCACCCACCTCAGCCTCCCAAAGTGCTGGGATTACAGGCGCACTTTATTATTATTATTACCTCCAGTTTAGAAATGAGGTGGCGAAGGTCCGAGAAGTCTGCCGGCTTCCCTCGGGCTGGTCTGCTCTCCTCCAGCTAGTGGCAGGGCAGCAAGACAGTGCAGGCCTCCTGACTTCTGGCTCCGTGGCCATTCTGCCTCTCAGAACACACTGCCACCCCAGCAGAATTAACTTGGCTGTACTAATGAAATTGAAATTTTTGTTCATGTAAAACTGCTGATGCTACAAGTCAGCCAAATTCTGACCCAAGTGTACGTAAATCCGCGGGTTGTTCTTCCTATCGCTGTAAAGCAAATTTGAATATGGAAAAACCTCAGAACTGAAAGGGATCTTTATCCAAGCTCCTAATTCTTCAGATAAGGAACAAGCAGCTCAACCACATGAAGTCACCACACAAGTTAGCGGCAGAGCTTGGACCAGAAGCAATGTCCCCGAACTCCCAGCCCAGTCCTCCACTGTCTCTAAACTTTCTTCTGTGGGATCAAGAATGGCCCCCATTTCCAACTGAGGACTGGTCCAGTGGTTTGCTCAGTTAAGAAGAAATGCCCACTAAAAAGCATAGGCTGTTGGTAAACGCTTCTTGAAGAAAGGGGGTCTCTTGGAGAACTGGTAGAAGTAGAAAAGAAAGGCTCCAGGAAAGTGGAAAGGTCCACAGCAGCCTAGACAATAACAAAGAACCTGATGTGATGGGTGTAAGAGGGTCAAGAAAGGGACACTGGGCAACGGCTGTATCTGCAGACTGAAGGGGCCTAGAGTACCGCATTAAAGCTTAGGCTTGGCCAGGCATGGTAGCTCACACCTATTATCCTGGAACCTTGAGAGGCCGAGGCAGGAGGATCTCATGGGGCTAGGAGTTGGAGACCAGCCTGGGCAACATGGGAAGACCCTGTCTCTATAAAAAATTTTTAAAAATTAGCCAGGTGTGGTGGTGCACACCTGTGGCCCTGGCTACTAGGGAGGCTAAGGTGGGAGGATTGCTTGAGCCCAGGGGTCAAGGCTGCAATGAACCATGATCACAGAATTGAACTCCAGCCTGGGCAACAGAGCAAGACTCTCTCTCCAAAAAAAAAAAAAAAAAAAAAAAAAAAAAAAAAAAGCTAAGGCTTTATACTCTTGCCAATAGGGAAACATTAAAATCTGTTGAGCAGGTGTGTAGGAGATGCAAAGTGGAAGTTTGATTTGCAAAGAAGGATTTAAAAACAGGATTTTCGAAGGTTGTTTTTGAAAGGCCACCAAAGGTGAAGATTTACAAATTCTTATCTCTGTATCTGGAGGGAAATGATCTCACAAACAAATAAATGCTGGAACCTTTTAAATTCATTTATTCATTCAACAAACATTGGCTGAGTGCCTACTATGTGCTGCACACTCTGTGATACTAGGTATGCAATGGTCAATTAGAATACTCCAGTTTTGCACCATGGATCTTCAATCTAATTGTGTAAACAGATACTAAACAGATTATAAAACAACAGATACATCATTGTAAAGGTAAAGGATGCTGAAAAGAAAAACAGGGTGCAGTGCAGAGAACAGAAGGGATAGGATCTATTTACAAAAAGAGTGGCATTTCAGCTATATTGCTGTGTAACAAACGATCCTCAAAATTGTATTTTTTAGTAGAGACGGGGTTTCACCAGGTTAGCCAGGATGGTCTTGATCTCCTGACCTCGTGATCCGCCCGTCTCGGCCTCCCAAAGTGCTGGGATTACAGGCTTGAGCCACCGCGCCCGGCCCAAAATGTAGTGGCTTTTTAAAACAACCAATTTTTCTCTCTCATGATCCTGTGGGTTGGCCAGGTAGTCCTTCTGTTGGTCTTGTTTGGGGTCTGCTGTGCAGCTGTAGCCAGATGGCAACCTGGGCTAGAATATCCAATATGGTTTCACTCACATGTCTGGTGCTTTGGCAGTGACAGCTGGAAGGCTGGGACCTCTCTCTTTCTCCACATGGTTTCTCCCCATGGTCTCACCATGTAGCTAGATTAGGCTCCCGTACATGGCAGCTACATTGCAAGGGCAAGTGTGCCAAGAGTGGGGAGGCAGAAACAGCCAGTCCTCTTATGGGCTAGGCCTAGGATTGGCACGACATCACTTCTGCTGCACTGGGTTGGTTAAAGCAATCACAGGGCTAGCCCTGATTCAACAGAAGAAATAAACCCCACCTCTTGATGCAGGGTGTGGGGAGGGAGTAACACAGATATTTGCAGCCATCTTTAATATACCCAAGTGGTCACGGATGGCCTCCATGAGCAGGTGACATTTGATCTAAGACCTGAAGGAAAAGGAGACAGCCAGGTAACTAGGAGGAAAATATTTCTGACAAGAAGGAACAACATGTGCAAAGATTATTAAGCAGGGAGAAGTTTGAGGAGTTAAAGGGCTTAGAAGGAGATAAGTCATGGCAGGAGCAATGTGGCAAGGGGAGAGTGGCCTGTGATGAGGTCAGGAGGCAGGCGGGTGGGGACAAGGGAAGAATCCTGGGGACAGATTTAGGGACCTGTCTTCTAGAGGGCAGAGATCACAAAGGTCTTGTTCACTGTCCCCTGTCCCCCTGACCTTCCCTCCAACCCCCTATGCCTGACACACCAATTGACCAATGACCAATTGGGCTTCTCAGACAAGTACTGTGAAACTTATTTCATTTATGGCACCAGGTTAGTGATTCCTAGCAATACATTATACTCAATGAGCAAACCTCAGCCATGGACACAAACTTGAGTGTTCTACTAGACCTGAAGATGTGGGGCTACTCAGGAAAAGGCAAAAAGCACTGACCAGAGTTACCTTTCAGTGCATAAAGGGTTAATTTTCAATTATTTGATTAGCTGCACCTTTCAGTTATCTGGCAGAGAATTACTGTTCCTTGCACCCTCCAGATAAGTGAAATGTTACTTTTCATGTGACTCAGCACACAGGGGGAAATGAGGGATATTAACTACTCCTGACAGTGTTTTCAAAATTGCCCTTGGGGACATCTAAATGGTCCATGCTAGTCCCTGTGATTCTCAGAAGTGAAAGGATTTTAATACTCAGGAGAATAAAAGAATATAAAAGAATAACATATCTATGAATGCCTTCCACCCACATGCTTTTAACAGATTCATGCTAATAAAAAAGACCCTGAAGGCACTGTGACTCGGCCCATAATCCTTCACTCGTAGACTGACAGACCCATCAGAAGTTGACACATGCATATATTTCTGCGCCTGAGATATAAACTGGCTTCTATGAGCAGGGAGTGGGACTTGATTTATGGAGAGGCATGGAAACTTATGGACACAATTTAAAAGTAATTAACATGGAAAGCCAATCTTAGCAAAAGACTCTCAAACTGCTTATGTGCTGCCAGTACCGCCATGGAAACAGGTGGACTCTCACACGTAGAGCTATGTGGCTTCCCTGCTGCCTTAGCTAAATGTAAATGGAGAAATGAAAATTATTCTCCTCAATGGGATTTAGGAAGCACTTGGGAATTTTAATGAAAGCATTGAAAGGAAAGAGTGCTGAGTCCTTGAAAATAGCTCCCAACAAGTCAATTATGACCCTGTTAGAAACCATTCTCCCTTCACTGCGGGCAAAGCCAACAGAGCCTTCTGAATCAATGAGTCTCTTTTTAAGAAACATTTCCTTTAATACTTCCCCCCCGCAACCTAGGCATAAAGAGCATTTGTGAAAATCAGTCCCACTCTCACCCATTCATATAACATAGCAGAAGTATCCACTGCATCCTGCACTGAAATCAGACTTATTTGCCATGGAATTTCCTACTGATAATTGGATATTTCCTATACTCCTATTCTACACAGAATTCAACCTATCAGAATCCAATCATTCTGCCAGATCAACACTCAGCAATTCCTAAGGATGCTGCTGTTACCTAGGACTTTTGGCCACTTTTTCCTCTTCATTTATTGCCAGATTCATCATCTCAAACAGTGTGCTGGAATTAGTCGGTAAGAGAGGAAATTTTAACGCACGATCTTTTCAAAACCCCTCTGCCTTCCATAGTGAAATCCAACTTGGTTAAGGATTTATTGATAGAGGGCTGGTCATTGACTGCTGGTGACCTCGGGAGATTTATTTAATAACCATGGCTTCTAGAAGTGACATTCACATCAAAATGAAAATGTGTTTATGTCAAAATATTGGCAGGAAAACTTACATCATTCAATTTTATTATAAATTTGAATAGCATTTCAGTGATAGCCTACCTTCCACCATTACTGTCTCGTACTGGAAACCACTACTAATAAATGCATCATCATAAATCACTTAAAACATAAAGAAAAAAAGGAAGAAAAAAAACTTTAAAAAGCTGCAGAACATTTCAAGGCAAAAAGACTTCTGAAAATGTAGTGATTGGACTTTTTTTTAAATACCAGTTAAGCCGGTGTTTAAAGTTAAGAGCTTATCAGCGTTTGCTCTTCAAAACTACATTTGAAGACATGATTCTGGGCATCTTGGCAACAGCCTCACACCGCATCCTTTTGTGCTGCCTGAAATATAGATCTGCTGGCTGAGCCCACCTATCTTGGCAACCGCAAGCATTTGGGGCCGGGCTTTTCTAATCTGCCTAGTCCACCAAGGTGGCCAGAGCCCTGCAGCGGTGAGGAGGCCTCATTTTTCCCAGCTGCTGCTAAGCACGGCACTAAATCAATATCCCATCAGAGGGCGCTTTGCTGGCAACAATTGCAATTAATAGCGCTCCCAAGGCTGTGTGACGTCGCTGGGTGTTTGCAAAGCAGAGGAAAATCCCTCTATGCACCAGCGGTTCTGACCTCACTCCAGTGAGCTACTCGCCTGTCTTTAATCACCCGTGAAATGGTGCAGGAAAAAAAGCAGTGCGGAGGAGAGGCTGCAAGGAAATAACCCACGGGGATGACCAGATGTGACTCATGCTTTTCACCTCTGAAGGGAAGGAATATTTTGGAGCAGGATGGCACTCTAACTTGCCTCCAAGGGACACAAGAGAGAATACGCTTCTTGCTCTCAGCAGACAAGGATTGTGCAATGCAGCTGAAGAAAACGACCAGCATCAACAATGCACTGGCACCCATGGCTGACATATTTTTCAGCTATCTGAGTAACTGAACAGTTGCCAAAATATAGCTCTCAAAGGTCATGTGTGGACAGAGCCATCACTGATACTGAAAGGGCAGGTTTAACCCTGGATGGTATCCAGAGGGCATATCCCAAAGTCTCTTCTTTCCCCAAACATAAATACTGCTACCAACACATGCAGTAGTAGTAATAGAAGTATAGTACTATTTATTTTTGGTATGTTGTATGTACTATATTTTTTTTTACAAGCATGATATCCTAGAAATTCCTCACATAGAAGCTTTAAGTAACTCGATCAAGGTCGTATAGTAAGTAGTAGAAGTGGATTTGAACTAAAGCCTGTCATTGACCTACAGAATCCTGGGGCCTCTCAGAAGTAGGTATTTTGGTGTGAGTTGAGAGGCTAGCTCTGTGTCTGGTCAACGAACAGCCCTCTGGCTCAAAGCCCTCTGACAATGGTATTATGACTTTGCAATTACCAACCACATCAAGCTATATTTAAGCAGCTTTAAAGATTTGAGAATGAGGAGACAAAGCAGAGAGGAAAACACTAGTCTAAGGCTATAAGTGGAGACAGTGGCAATGCTGAAATAAAAAGGAACCTGCAGTTCTCATGATAGGAACTGCTTCAATCATTCATTTGAGGGTCTGCACAGCCTTGCTATAATGGTTCCCAAGACCTCAGGGAGTGCAAACTGCACAGCTTTCACAGGGAGGCGATGCTCTCTTCACAAAAGTTTCCAATGACAAGAAAATGTCCAAGCATGCTGAGCAATGTGTGGAATCTTGGAAGCAGAGTCAAGGACCCCAGATAAGAAACCTACAAATAACATATCTAGAAAACTCTCTATCACCACAATCCATTTTCTTGTTTTTGCCTCAACAGCATTTTTCCTTCTCTCCACAAGGAGTCAAGAGACCACAGTAAAAATGTTTCTTGCCTGCTTCACTAAGGGAGGACAAAATAGTTTCTTGGTACCATTTTCTTGTCTTTTAAACTTATCCTATTCCTTTTATCTAGTTTTTATTTCTTGCATCTAGCAAGAGATGCAAGAAATCAAACGAAAATGTTTTCCTGATACAATGTATGAAAATGAAAACAGGGGAGCTTGGATTAAATACTACACAGCTGAAAATAATGCATGGAGCTAAGTGAGCCAGCAGCCTTATTGCTAATAACATAAATAAAAATAATAGTAAAATAACAACGCTCCTACATTTATCTCCCTTCGGGACCATCCTTTTCACAGGCTTCCCAAATCAGAGCACAGAATTATGCTGAGTGCCTGAAGGGCTCTGCCCTCTGTGATCTGAGATCACCCTAGATTAATGAGGCATTCCTAACACCTGTGCTTACATTTCTTACACTGCCTTCAGCCATCTCAGGGGTGGTTTTATCTACATGGGAGCAAGTCTCTAAATTCCAGCAGTACCAGGGACTCAGAAGGCAATGAACTTGACATGCATGGGCTTTCTTCTCACCACCCAGGAAGCAGGGGACTCAGCACCAATATCAGTCAAAAACCATCTTACATCCTGGAATTAATCATCATTTCAGAGTTTCCACTTCAAATCATTGTTTAGGAAAACCCAGATAGAAGACCAATAATGGGGGCTGGGAAAGGAAATCCCATGGTTTGGATCAAGGATGGATAAAGGACACCCTTGAAAGGTGTCCTTGGATGGATGTATCAAGGACACCCTTTAAGAATCTGATAAATTTTACAAATTTTGTCTCTACCTATTTAAACAAAATAGGTTATACCATGATTTGTATATATATTTTAGGAGGCTCTTGGACCCTCCTGGAGCCCACCCAAAAGCTGCCTTCCCCCAAAATTCTGCTGCAGTTCAATGACGTGCAAGCCAGCGCACATGTGTGCATGTGGTATCTGTTTTAACCTAGTTTGCTCTTTTTAGCAGTACAAGAAAATGGTATAAACTAAAAAGGGGAGATAACTAACAGAGATATATTCAAGTTCTTCAGAAAGGGAACTATTTAATGAGCACCGAAAATATTCCTTGTTTTCTACCAGGCATGTTATATGTGTTCTTGCATTACATCGTCTTTACAACTGCATAACAGCAAGGACTGTGCCTTTCATATTCACCTCTCTATCTCCAGTGCCTTTCATAGCAATAGTGCTTATTGAATACTCCTTGAATGAATTATTAGTATTTTGTAGAAGAGGAAACTGAGCCTCTGGAAAGTTAAGGAATTTACACAAATCAGACAGGGAATAAATGGGAGAAGTGGAATTTGAACTCAGGTCTTTCTGTGCAACTTTCCCCTGTGCTTCAATGAACTTTAGATGCAATCTTCTCTGAGACTAAATAAAACACATGAACATAATACATAACCAAATTATATGCTACATTGGCAACCAGAGCTGTGGGAAAAAATACAAAGTAAGGTCAGGGACTGGGAGTATATGGAGCAGGAAGGACACGTTGCAATATTGATCAGCGTGGTCAGAGTCAGCCTCATCAAGAAGGTGAGATGGGAGCAAAGCCTCAAAGGAGGTGAGCGGAAGAGTAAGTCAGGGAGGGGCAACAGCTGGCTTATTAGAGGCTGGCATAGGAACCAGCCTCAAATGCAGAAGTATGGCTGGTGGATCAAGAAACAAGGTGGCTAATGTAGCCAGAGTTGGAAGAGCCAGTGGAGAGTAATAAGAAATGAGGCTGGGCCGGGCGCGGTGGCTCAAGCCTGTAATCCCAGCACTTTGGGAGGCCGAGATGGGCGGAAAACGAGGTCAGGAGATCGAGACCATCCTGGCTAACACGGTGAAACCCCGTCTCTACTAAAAATACAAAAAACTAGCCGGGCGAGGTGGCGGGCGCCTGTAGTCCCAGCTACTCGGGAGGCTGAGGCAGGAGAATGGCGTAAACCCAGGAGGCGGAGCTTGCAGTGAGCTGAGATCCGGCCACTGCACTCCAGCCTGGGCGACAAAGCGAGACTCCGTCTCAACAAAAAAAAACAAAAAGAAATGAGGCTGGAGAGAAAATGGGCGCTAAGCAAAATCCATTACCTCTCCAGTCATTGCAAAGGCATGGGTTTTTACTCAGAGTGAAATGAGGACTCACTGCAAGACTTGGAGCAGAGCAGGGACATGATGTGACTTCTGTTTACAAAAACCACTGTGGCTGCTGGGTTGAGAATAGACCATGATAGGGGAAAGGGCAGGAGGGGAAAGTCCAGGTAAGAGGCTATACATTTAGTTCCCAGGCAAAAGATGGTGGTGGCTCAGTCAGGGGGTAACCATGGAAACAGAGAGAAGTATATTCTGGATATGTGAGAGAAGAGTGGACTTACTGATGACTCTAAGATTTTTGGCCCAAGGAATAAAACCAACATATATTCAGGCTCATCCCTATGTTCTAAAAGGGCAGAAGCCTGAGGGCTGATTCCCAAGGCTCCAAGGCCAACCTGAGAGAAAGAATAGGATGTTCTGCAGTTTCCAAAGATGTTTCCTTTTGTTCATGAGAGAGACAGATACTTACTCTGTATAGCCCATGAGAAAAGAGGAAGGAAAGAGTTCCTTAAAGAACATGATTTTCACTGGATTTGAGGTTTGTGAGTAAAGTGTGTGCTTTGAAATGTTCCCTCCCTTCATGTCGGAGGCTACATAATCTTCTCTTCTGCGCTGCAGGATGCTGGCTTACCTGGACCTAGCCCTGCTGGTCACTAAACCCTGGGGCCTCAAACAGCTTTCTAAAGTTAGGAGCTCTGGGCAGATACTGACTTCCCAGTGACCCAAATCTGACAACAAGGATGAGAGACCAGGGCTCCTCTCTCCTGTCCCCCGACCTCTGCATAAAAAACACAGGCATCTCTGGCTAGCCTAGGCTGCCAGGCACATGTTAAGCCATCAGCTCTGGACACAATCAAGAGTGAATCTGGAGGGCCCTTTCAGATCCCACTGCTTAGCCAGGAAGATAGTCTATGGGAGGTTAAAGCAGAAATTACTAAAGGTTTTACACAGGATAAGTCTCCCACTTACTTGCTTTCAGGGCTTGCCTTTTAAAATACTAAAATGGAAAAGCCAAGATGGTACAAAAACTATAGTTTTGTAAGGAAAAAATGTATTATACATCCACTGTGTGCAAGGCACTATGTTGAGTATTCTTACCAGCATTGTCTTTCTGAATCTACACAACATGTAGATTGTGAATTCAGCATTACTACTTTTTTTTTCTAAAGAAAGTTTAGAAAGGCCAAGCAATTGGCCCAAAGTGATCCACTAGTCAGTACAGATGTCTAACTTCAAAGTACAGCTTTCACCACAACTATCTCTAAGGTGACAGACTGTCCTGTCTGCTGGGGACTAAGAGGGTTCATGGGATTTTCAGGTTTAAATGCAAGAAAGTCTCTGGCAAACCAGAACAAGAGGATCACTCTATCTGTGCCATTATACTAAAGTATGCATATAGAAAGTGCAGTCATTTCAAGAATACTTAGAAGGGTATGTGGAATAACTGCCTAGAGGGTTTACCTTTCAGAAGAGCAAGCTCTTTCCCACCTAGTTAATGGCCAGTCTTCTGTAGTCACAAGAGTGGAGTCCTTGGTGAGAATTTACTGCAGAGCATTAATCCCCATTTTCCCAAACATTCAACCCCACACCAGGATCACCTCCTCCAGCTGACTCTCAAAGCAAGCTTGCCATTTGTGTTTCCAAAATCTCATTCCCTTTTGCATCTGTTTGCTGCAGAATGTCAACTGCATCTCCTGCTTTGGTCATTATAATTTATATTGCTGACTCATTTACCCAAGGACTCTGGCCCAGTATCTTGATGAGGGAATATCAATGAATTCAGTGGCTTGGGATAAGATTCAACTGCTTAGAAATGTGGTGTTACTTCTCTGGAGCCTAGGTTGCACCATTTGCTGGCCCTGCTCATGCATTCCTCCCACAAACATTTATGCCAACATTGGGCCAAGCCTGGGGCTGTTATCTTTACATGACTTTGTCAACTGGCAAAGAACCCTGTCTTCAAGGAGTCTCATTGACATGGTTCAAAGAAACTAGTTGCCAAAAAATAAGCCAAAACAGTTGAAGTGTTGCCCTGGACCCTGTGGCTTTGAGAAGCTAACCCAGCTGTGCCAGGGGCCAGAACCCCTCGCTGAAAGCTGCTGTGTGCTTTGGAACAGTGCTGGCAGGGAGAGCTCTGCACCAGATGGGCCCTCTCTGCACTTCTCTCCACAGGCCAGGAGCACAGGAAGGCACAACCTCTGGATCACCTCTTAATCTCAGGGATAATACCCAAAAGGGAGAGAAGGTTGAATGAGTCACTCTGACCCAGGAATAGATGGTAAAGGGCTACTCCTTCTCCAGCAGGAATGTGTGAGCCACTCTGCCTATCACTGTCTCACTCATGCAAGTGTCCCCCATGGCATAGGTGTGCTGGTAAATGTCTAACAGTTGGCTCTCAAGATTGGAAGTGGGGGAAGAAACTCTTATTTGTAGCATTTACTGATACCTGTGGCCCACCATAGCCAATTCCAAGCTACCGATATGATAGCACTGAATACAGAGTAGGGAAGAGACGCCACGAAAAGTAGGGAAAAGATGCTGTCCTCTCCAGAGCTGCCTCCAGCCCAACTCCTCTCAAAAACCCACACCAAGGACTCAACCCCTTATCTTTAGTCACACTCTCTTCCAATTATTGAGTGAGGGAGGAGGGAAATTTTGTGCTTGTAAGAACACGAGGAAGCACATGATATTTTGCTTGACTGTAGCAGAGGGTATGTGGATTTTTACTACTTTAAGTACTTTCTCCCTTAACTGCTAAACAAGTTCACATGTATGATTTCAGAGCAACTTGACAAACTGCTGTGAAAGAGAAGCAGCAGTTATTTGTTAAACAGATAAGCAAACAGCCTCAGAGTGGCTAAGAGAGTGCCAACCAAACAACTAAATCTGAGCCCAAGCTCTATCATTATTTATTTATTCATTTGTGCAAGGACCCCCCTCATCTCCCTAAGGAAGAGTCCAGCGGTCCAGTTAGCAGTGAGTGTGATGATGGGCTCCTGGCTTTAAGGCTTTCGGTGGCTTCCTATTACTCATAGGATGAAGTCCCAGATACACAGCATGGCACAAAGGCGGTCTTTACCTTGACCCCCACCTTCTCTCCAGCTCCATCTCTTGTTCTGCCCATCTCCTCACCAGCCCTGCAAACTTGTCTAACCTCCAACCACCCTGCTTGGAGTTCCTTTAGCTCCTTCACAGCTCTGGCCTCTAGCTATACCTTCCTCTTCCCCACTATTTGGAACACTCCTCCTTGTGACCTCTCCCAGCCCCTGCTAAGATGTGCGTATCTTTCCACTAATTTATGGTCCTTATTTCTATAGAAAGCAGTATGCCCCTCTAGACTATAAATCAACTCCTTGAAAGTCAAGGTCAGACTCAATGTGTCCTCTAGAACATAAAGGAAATTTGAAATAAATGCTTGCTGAATCATTCTATTTCATTAGAAAAAATCAGGCTTGCTTCTCAAAAAGAATGTTCCATGCTCAGCTTGCCTGAAGACTGAAAATCTTGGGAAAGAAACCAGATATCCCATCAGTGGCATTTCTGATGAGGGGCAGACCCTTATCAGAGGGAAAAACAGCGTGAAGTTAGACCACAATCAGGTTGTGTGCCCATAACAGACAGATCCAGTACCCTTGCAGGGCCAGACATGGAATCCTACCTTCATCCTCAGTCCCTTCCTTCCAGACAATGGCATTCAAGATGTGTCACGCTTAGCAGGCTTCCTTGCTAAAACTGGTTCACCCTTTACTACTGTCTCAGTTGCAGCTGCAGAAGTATAATGGGTTGGCCAGAATCATACCAACCCTGACCTAGGCCAAGGGAATGCCAAGAGGGACACAAAGTTCTTATTGTATTTCTCCAGCCGACTTTGGGCCTCAAATACACGTGTGGATTTTCTTCATCCTTTCGATATACCAAATATGCTGCTTCTAGCATGGGCAATCTTCATCAGCTTAGTTTACAGAATTAGAAAGCTGCTGCTGGGGGTGCTTCTCTGTTTCCTGAACATGAGAAACAGGGTGCCTCACACATTGACTATCCTTATGCAATGTGAATATACCATCCAGGCCTTGACCCCAAACTAGACCTAAATGAACCTGTCTGTAAGTAGACTGCCTGCAGAATATGCAGTCTGCTTACAAAATGATGTGAGGTACCCCATTCCTGGCTCCTTTCCAATCTCAACAGGTGCCAAGTCCCAACATTGACCCCATGCTTAGGCCAATATTTCCCATAATATTATGTTGCATATAATTAGTCACTGGCATCACAAACATGGCCTTTGCTCAAATAAGTTATAGAAATGCAGGGTTACAAAATATTAAGAGGGTACCTTTGCTACATGACATCTGAGAGCTTTAACTTACTACAGCATATTATGAACCTCCAAAATAGGGTACAGTAGGCAGTGTTTCCAAGACTTCATGGACCATGGAAAACCCTACTCAGCCCTGACTTTGGTGGATCATCTTGAAGCATTGATGTGCTCCCAATATAACCTTGGGAACTGCGCTCTACCTTCATGCTCATTCAGTCACTAAGCAGGCTGTGCATTTCAACCAAAGCTGGGGAGAGGAAGTACTAGTGGGTTTTGGAAAACGTTTCTTAAAGCCCACGTCAGAGGGTGAAGTCAGACAACAAAATGCTAAACAGAAAATCTTAAAGTATCTCCAAAACAAACTTTTTAAATCTTTAGTTGTAGGGCCATAAGGTGCATAAATGTTGTTAAGAGAACAAACTGTTCATTTCCCCTGACATCTTGTCAATCTTACCATGGTGGAAAGACTATAGGATTAGGAATTAGGTATACCTGGCTTCAAATCTTGGCTCTGCTCCTCTTCACCAGTTCTAAATCAGCCTTGTGGGGCTGTATTAAGAATTAAATGAACACTACTACATAATAATAAGCAATTAAAACATGTCTTAAAATTATTATGTTTCTATGACATGGAAAACATCCCACTATGTCTTCTGCACATAGCCTATGCTCTGTTTATATAGAAGCAATTGTCCTATTGCAAGCTCTGGTGTATGTCCTGGTCCAGGACAAATTTGTATTAGTCAAGGTTCTCCAGAGAAACAGAACTAGTAGGAGATAGGTAGCTAGGTAGGTAGATAGATAGATAGATAGATAGATAGATAGATAGATAGACAGACAGACAGATGGATTGACAGTCAGCCATGAAGAGATTTATTATAACAAACTGCTTCAAAGATTATGGAAAATAAGAGATTCCCAAATCTGCAATGGACAAACAGGCGACCCTGGAGAACCAATGGTAGTGGTCCAGGCCAAATGCCAGCAGGCTCAAAATTTAAGAAGAGCTAATATTTCCATCCAAATCCAGGCCAGAAAAGACCAATGTCCCAGCTTAAATCAGGGAGGAAAAGTTCTCTGCCTTACTCAGCCTTTTTGTTCTATTTAGATCTTCAGTTTATTGGATGAGACCTACCTGCATGAGGGAGGGCAATCTGTATTACTCAGTTTACTGATTCAAAAGTTAATCTCATGCAGAGACACCCTCCCAGACAGAGTCAGAACAGTATTTGGTCAGATGTCTAGGCACTTCACAGCCCAGTCAAGGTGACACATAAAATTAACTATCACAACATCTAAATATAGCTACTGAATTAACTAGGTTGAGTAAATCTGGGATTTGGGGCTGTCAGAAGACCAAAGTGCCAAACAGCAAGTTGGAATGCCAAATGACAACCCAACTCCAGTGCTCAGATGCCTAAATAACTGGAGGAAACATTCAATAACCTTGCTGGAGTCAACTCTTCAGCAATTTTGTCTGCTGCCCACTGACTGGCCCTCAAAGGTCAGTAGATCATGGCTCCAACTTCATTGCCAACATTTGGAGAAGTATAAATCAGAGGGAAAATGCTCTAAGCCACCAACATCCCATGGTGAGAGGGATGTTTTGTTTTACTTTCTCTTAATAACTTTACCTTGTTGGTGCATTTTAAAAGAAAAAATGATAAAGCCTCCCAGCTAACCTCAGCCACCACTGATAAAAATGTGCAACTGAGATTCACACTGGGAAATGGGGAGGTAAACAGAAAAGCGTAGTTGCTAGAAGCACTAAAACCTCAATTAATGAGATTAACAAAAGTAAGCCTTCATCCTATGGTACTCTTAATAGGAACACAAGTCACAAGATAAGGAAAGGTGCTAATAATGGTGAGTGCCCATGTGCCACACTGTACCCAGCCCTTTAAAGACATAAATCCACATAATTTTCACCACAACCCTGAGGTGGGTAATCATTTATTTTCTCCGTTTTATAGATGAAGTTCCCAAAAGTTAAGTGATTTGCCCAAGGTTATATGACCTTCGTGAGCCCTTCTCTTTAAGGACAGAGAAGTCATGTAAGTGAATATATTTGTCCTTCATTAAAACTAATAGGAAACTCAAATTCTAATGATCCTAATACAATCCCTGCTCGTGGATTTTATTTAATTTCTTTTTTTTTTTTTCTTGCGTTCTTGCAAGCCACATCAAATCCTTCATGAAACAAAGTAAAGAAAGATAAGTAGAAAGGTAGACACACAGGACATCTGAACTGACAATCCACATTTAACTGATTCCAAAGCTCTTACTCTTTTTACTTTATTAAGTTGGAGAGATTTCACTGAACTAAGTTTTTGTTTTGTTAGGGATTTTGTTTATGCACCCTGTGGACTTTCCAGGGTGCATCCAGACTTATATATCTTGGGCCTGCAGCAGACCTTCAAGTAATTTCCTCTGGAATCATCCCCATCTTCTCTATTCTATCACCTTGACTATATATTTGAAATTTTTCATTTGAAATGCTGAGGATTCATAGGGAAAGAAAGTATAATGGTGGTTGCCAGGGGCTGAGGAAGAGGACAGGAGTTTCAATTTAGGATGATTTTTAAAGTTCTAAAGATGGATAGCGGTGATGGTTGCACAATAATGTGAATGTACTTAATGCCACTGAATTGTATACTCAAAAAGGTTAAAATAGTAAATTATATGTTATATATATTTTGCCACAATAAAAATAAATAATTTTAAAATGTTGGGAGAAAGCAATGAATTATTCTGAAAATTTGCTATAGCAACAGTGGTTACTCTTGACAATACACAGAAAAGATAGAACAAAAGTAGAGAGATTTACAAATATTGTTACATAAACATGAAAAAAATGAAGTAAAATACACTAAATAAGCCAGACCCAAAAAATAGTTTGTCTTCTAAAAAAGAACGTTATACACAGATTATTTGCTTTCAATAAAAGGAAGTACCTACAGGAGGAAATGTTATCTTTGCCATTATAAAGAACCCTCAGGGGAATGAGGAAATAGGATGTTACTTCTAAGAATTTCCAGTACATAACTGTGTGCTGTTCCTCAAAGCACTGTTCACCTGTGTCTTACTCCTCCGTGTTAATGTTGTCATCTAGAAGAAAAATGTTGGATTAAGTGCTATTTCAGGTCCTTTTCACCTCTAACATTTTATAATTTTTGCCATCTTTTGCATGTTCTGTACGAGTCCTTGTATATTATATGGTTAGATAAACAGGACATTAACAAATTAAAAAGCCAACAAACCTACCTCTCTGGATTCCTCTTGTCTGCAAATCAAGTCAGAACTCCTGGGGATGGCAAAGAAGGCCTCCCATGCCTACAGTTCCAGCCTCCTCATCTCCCATCACTCTTACCTTTTCTAGACTATAATTATTTGCCTTTATTCAAGTGCACCATCCCTGTGCCTTTACTTATGCTCTTTCCATGGGCCAGAGGTCCCTGCAATGCCTCCTCTCTCCTGATACCCACTCCCGACATGGGTACACATCCCCCTGGTTTACTCTGACATTTCCTTCAACATAACTCACTTATCACCCCTTCAGTGAGCTCCTCTCTGACCTTCACTTTTCCATGCCTCCACCCCTCATTGTCAGCATCACCAACATAAAAGCAGTTGTTCTACCTTCTACACCCACCTTTTCTACTTTCAACTATCCACTGTACTCACATTGGAGAAATTTTTTGGTAATATGCTTATCCCCACAGCAAGTGAATCTGTGGCACAGAAGAGCCCCTTAGACTCCATCCTACGCCCAGTGTCTCGCATAGCACAGGTAGCGCATGGCAACTTTTCAGTTTTTATTGACAGTATAGAAAAAAGGAAGGGAGGGAAGAATGAAGGAAATCAACATTTCTATATGTCCCAATGAACTCCAGGCTGTTTTACTATGACATTTCTAGAGAAGAATTTCTTATTTGCAAAAATAAATGGTATAAATTCTGCTATGTTTGAGAGAAAAATAAATCCATAGTTCCCATTAGTCATCCAGTGCCATAAATTAAACTTTTGCCTGGTGGCATATTAATCTACTTTCCCTTAAATTACACACTCATGCCATATGCTTTAAGCTACCAATCTATTAAATCAAGGAAACAGTAAAGATGATGTTTTACTTGAATTTTTCAGAAAGTCATGTAATTACTTCAGTCCTGGCTAAGGCAGTGTAAATGCCTTTAGAGTCAAACGTTGATCAGCCTTCCCCTTTAATTTAGACTGACTCATTCATAACCCACCTACTTACCAGAATAAGAAAACCCAATAAATCAGCCCAAAACATCAAATGGCATCTGAGGCAATGTGTGAGATGACCACATGTACCTATACACACACATGTGCATACACACAGATATGTACACACCTGTTTTCCTGCTCCTGAATTTCTCTTTGATGAAAAATTTAGACCCAAGCTCCACTCCAACTGGAGGTCAGATGTGTTTCCACGTTCTCCCTAGTATTCAAACAAATGTGCCAGAGGGGAAAAAAAAAAAAAGAATTGGACACACATGCTTGTAAGAAGGGGTTGATTCAATTCACCATCACTTTGGCCTAAATATAAGTAATGGAATTTCCACGTAGCACAGTAGATCAGACTCATTGAATGTTTTGGTCACATTTGATGTCACTTCCCACACTGAACCCCCTTGCTAAACATGGGACCACCACACTGGAAATTAAGAAGCAAGACCCAGATCTAAATTTTTTTGCCTCCTCAATATAAGTTTTTTTTTCCCTTGCTCATTTCTAAAACATTCTTTTGAAAAATTATAGCAAAAGGAGGTCAGCCTGTCACAGCAAACACAGATGTGACATCAACCAGCAAAGTTGTTCTCACAAGGATTCCCCACATGGAGCCTTAAAAGTAACAATAAAAATTTGGTTTGGGTAATATCAGATACCCAAGATATATTTCTTGGCCAAGGACAATTGAAAGTTGGTTGTGTATTTGAATTTCTGGATTCTTTGAAATCATGATCTACAATTCAAGGTACTTGCTATGGTTTGGAAGTTTTGTTCCCTCCAAATCTCATGTTGAAATATCATCTCCAATGTTAGAAGTGGGCCTGGTGGGAGGCTTTTTGGCCATGGGGATGGATCCCTCATGTATGATTTGGTGCTATCCCCATGGTAATGAGTGAGTTCTCACTCTGGTAGTTCACTCGAAAGCTGGTTGTATAAAAGAGCCTTATACAACCTCTCCTGCTCCCACTCTCACCATGTGACATGCTAGCTCCCCCTTTGCCTTACACCATGATTGGAAGCTCCCTGAAGCATCACCAGGAGCAGATGTTACCACAATGCTTCTTAGCCTGCAGAACTGTGAGCCAAAATAAACCTCTTTTCTTTATAAATTTACCAGTCTCAGATATTCCTTTAAAGTGACACAAACAGACTAACACAGAAAATTGGTACAAAGTAGTGGGGCATTTCTATAAAGATACCTGAAGATGTGGAAGCATAGTGCCAGCATGTGCTTCTGGTAGGGGCCTCAGGAAAGTTACAATCATGATGGAAGGTGAAGGAGGAGCCAGCATGTCACATGGCAATAGAGTAAGTGAGGAAGAGAGAAAGAGAAAGATGCCAGTCTCCTTTAAACAACCAGATCTCACATGAACTCACGGAGTAAGAACACACTCATTACCATGAGAATAACACCAAGCTATTCTTGAGGGATCTGCCCCCATGACCCAAATATCTCCCACTAGGCCCATCTTCAACATTGAAGGTCACATTTCAACATGAGATTTGGTAGAGACAAAATACTGAAACCATATCAGTATTCTTGAAGATTTTAAGAGTAGTCAGAAAGGCAGAATCCTTCTTCCATCTTGTTTGTTCCCTCAAACCACATTGACTGAGAGCCTCCTGGGTATACACTTAACAAAGAGCATGGTTTCTTTGAAGTTTCTTGGGAATGGAAAGAAACCATCCCAAGAATGTCATTCAGAGTGATATACTGGAGGTCTACCAGATTTTTTCTTGGCATATTTGGATTCAAATCCCCATTCTGCCACTTAGCAGCCATGCCCTTGGCAAGCTATTTAACCTCCCTGAAACTCAGCTTCCTTATCTGTGAAGTGAGAGTAATAATACTATCCTCAAAGGGTTGTTACAAGAATGAGGTTAGCAAACCTATATAAAGCACCTGGCATGATGCCCCCTCATTAAATGTCAATTCCCTTCCCTGCTTTCTTTCCTATCTAGGAAGAGGCAACTGTCCAGAAAAAATAACACTCATTCCTGGGAGGTCTGGAGTGACAACTGCTTCTACAGCATGGCATACTGCCAAATGGGAGACAAAGGCACAAAGGATGACTTTTGAGGTGACTGCTGTTTAGTCTTTGTGTTCTTGGTGTTGTCTCCTGGAGACTAACAGCAGAGGCACTGGCCCCTTGCCTGCTCTCAAGAACGGGCCATGGGGGAGCTGGTTTATTATAGGCATTCTACATTCTGCACATGCATACACAGAGGCCTCTCAGCTCTCCCTTGGCCTCGGTGGCATTGCTTCACATAGACAGAGAAGTCAGAATTGTGAGGCATCCCCAGATGGCTTAGGAGCACATGACAACTCACATAAAACCATATTCTATTCAATAGGGAGAGAGGCTCCCGCTTTGGCCAGCTGAAACTCAGTTGCCACCTACAAATAAGGGAGAATTGCTTGGGCTAAAAGCACAGGTCTAGAAGATGTCAGTTAAATAACAATCAATTAAGTTCAGAGTTTTATCACCTCAACTATCCCATGAAATATCCTATAAGAATAAAAGGAGACAAAAAGAATGTGGTGAAGACATTAGAGGGTGAGAAATTTCAACAGATATTTGGAAGCAGAAAAGGAAGGGGAGAAGGTAAAATGCGGCTATTCTACCAGAGAAGAGAATGCTATAATCTAAATGCCTATACCCCGCTAACTAAGAGTGAGTTGATTCATCCTGTAAAACCCTGAGAAGACCCCCAAGACTTGAAGGAATCAAGTTCAGTGGAAAGTAGGGGTGAGGACGGAGTGGAGGACAGAGGTCTTAGCCTGCATCCCTATCCCCGGGATGCTGGCAGCCAGATGGATGCGTCTCCCACCCACTTATGCCCAGGTAGCAAACTAAAACATTCTTCTCTTGAGAAATTAAGGAATTCTAGAAAAAATAACACAATGTACCATTCATGATTCTCCAAAAAAAGACTGACTAAAAAGCTGCCCAACTGCCCTCCAGGAAACATGAAAGCCCAACAATCAACAAGACCCACCCACATAGAGAGGGCTTGCTGTTAGCTTGTAATACTCTTAAATACAAATGGACAATGACTGTCATGTATTTAAGAAAAGTCTTCTACTAAATAATACGAGTCAAAAACAAATAACAAAAAGGAACCTGGAAGAAAAATCAACAAAATGCAGGGAAGAGATGAAACTTTTAGAGAAAAAGAGTAACTGATGTCTACCGCAATAAGATAAAATATTGCAGAGAAGAAACAATAGGATGCTACCTAAATAATAGAAGAGAATGAGAGAGCTATTAGAAACAAAATGTATATTAGATTAAATAAAATGATTCAACATAAAGGGTAGAGATGAGCTTGAAAAAAGTCTAACATAAAGTAAGACAAAAAGACAAAGACATGGAAAATAATACAAAAGATTTTTTAAAATGAGAAAACAATCAATTAAGCTCAGGCATCTGACTGAGGTGAATTCCAGAAAGAGCAAAGTGAGAATAGAAGGAAATAAATTATCAGAGGAATGATGCAGTAACATTTCCCAGAATAAGGCATAAGTTCCCAGATTAAAAGGGTCCTCACACTGCCCAGCATAAAGAGAAATAGGACACACATCAAGGTACAACATCATGAAAGTTCAGAACACCAGAACTAGAGACAATATACTAAGAAGTTTCCAGAGAGGGTGAAAAAAGTTCAATTAGCATAAGAAGAACTAGAATCAGAGAGAATCATAACTCTCAATTATAATACAAAAACCCAAAAGCAATGCCTTGTTTTGAGCAAAATATTTCTCAACCTGGAACTTTATGCCTAGCTAAAATTTCAAACAAATGTAAGGGTAGAACAAAGACATTTTAAGACATGCAAGTTTTCAAAAAAGAAAAGTATCCCTTTTCTCAGGAAGCAATAGAGGATATGCACTCCGTAGGGCTCAACTTGACTTTTCTCCTGACTTGGATTTTCTGTTTTTGGGGTCCCATGTCAAAATGATATACACACTAAATATTGATGGTGGAGGCCAATAGATAATGTAAATACACTGGGAGGATACAGAGTGGGGAAAAGGGACTGGTAGTCTAAGGAAACTGAATCTTTGTTTACCAGAATAGGAGGTCAATGGATTATGTCTAAACTAAAGAAAGCAATAACAGTGCTACACGCATGTATTATTTTGATAAATCCATATTAATTTAAAATAAAAAGGACCAAAAGCTGAAATATGACTCACCATGCAATTTATACTGGTCACATCAAAAGTATAAGTGACTAATGATCCAGTTCAAATGCATGACAGAAAGAACCCTTCAAACATCTCTTTGAGATCTGAACTCAATTTGGTTTTCCTCTTCAAGGCTTCAGGAAAAAATAGATATATATTTTTAGCTCCAAGAACCTGCCAAAGTCCTCCCATATGAATTATGGTTAAAAACTTCATGTCTCCCAAGCTGGTGAAAATAAGGGTCAAACTACAAAAGAAGATCTCAGCATGCTCAAAAATTCCGTGGTTGCGTTGACCGATGGGATCGTGTGAAATGGAGACAAAAGGCACATTTCTAGCTAATCATGATGGAAGAAACCACACTAACCCCCTTTCTCTCCTAAATTTCCAATAAAAGGGACATGAGATAATTTTCTTTTTTTAAGGTATAGCCTGGAAAAACAAAGAAAATGAGAGAAGATACAATAGCATAAATATTTAGGAACCTGACAAGCAAAGAGATGAGTAATAACTGATTCAGGAGACCCATGGAAAAATCTTTAAAATGCACAGTAACTGGTAGCAACATGGTCCTCTGGAAGAGAAAGGTGGAAATAGGAAAATTGGGTGAAAATCTGATGAAGAATCAGATATCAAGATTCACTGACCTGTTCCACCTAGATAGACAATTCCCTTATCCCAATAAGACTGAAGGTTTAGTCTTTGTGGAAGATAAAGTAGAACATCTCTGGAGGGAGAAGGCCATACACTCCCCTTCCCCTTTAGCTCCCAGAATGTTGGCAGATAAGCATTCAGCTTCCTTTCAGCCTGGATCTCTTAGGCTTAATCTATCCTCCCACTTCAGCCTCTCAAGTAGCTGGGACTACAGGGATGTACCACCACACCTGGCTATTTTTTTTCTTTGTATTTGCATGTTGCCCAGGCTAGTCTCAAACTCCTGGACTCAAGCAATTCACCTGCCTTGGTCTCCTGAAGTGCTGAGATTACAGGCGTGAGCCACCACGCCTCGTCTGGAAAATTCTTTTCTTAGCAATTTAGAGCAGTCCAAGAGAAAAGTCCAACTATGCTGATATTAGAAATTCTGCCCCCAAACAACTTAACTAGATAACAGAGAAGCCCACAATCAATAAGAACCACCCCCACCATTTTCTCTCTATCCATGTATAGAGCTTACGACTGGAGTTTTACTTACTTGTATTTAGTTTTCTTCTTTTTAGAGGCAAGGTCTTGCTCTGGCACCCTGGCTGGAGTGCAATGCTCCGATCATGGCTTACCACAGCCTCGACCTCCTGGCCTCAAATGATCCTCCTGCCTCAGCCTTCTGAGTAGCTGGGACTTGCAAGCTTGTGCCACCATACTCGGCTAATTTTTTATGTATTTATTTATTTTTGCAGAGATTGGGTCTTGCTACATTGCCCAGGTTGGTTTCATGACCCAGGCCTCAAGCAGGCAGGCTCCCGAAGTATTGGGATTACAATACTGCCTCAACCTCCTAAAGTACTGGGATTACAGGTGCAAGCCACTATGCCCAGTTTTACAACTAGAGTTCTAGTGTCCTTCTCTTAAATATGAGCAGTCAGGGAAATGCCAGACATCTGACAAAAACATGTAATGAAATAGATGGAGATTAGAGAGAGACAGAGATAGAGAGAAGCAGGAAAGGGGAGAAACTGAGAGGAAAGAGATTTTTTAAGGAAATGGAAACTTTAAAAAACTACCATTCTCCAAACTTTAACACCACATCAACAGGGCTCCTGTATAATAATAGGGGATTTAGCTAAAAGAACTCCAAGCCTCAGATCCCATTTAAGGAGTCTCTAGGAAAACTCAAAAACAACAGGAGAGACAGAAACAAGAACATTAGAGGAAATTTTAGCTACAACAAGGCAACCCAATTCCTCAAGAATTAGGCCTTAGAATTAGACTCTACACCAGTTCTTTTATCTGATACATCTTTCATCTGATATGGTTTTCAGCAAAAAATTATAAGCCATGCTAAAAGACAAAAAACATAATCTGAAGCAATAAAGTATAAAAACCAGACTCAAATATGGCAGAGATTTTGCAATTATCAGACAGGGAATTTAAAATAGCTAAAATTAATATATTAATGGCTCTAATGGAAAAAGTGGACAGTATACAAAAATAGATGGATAATGTAAGCAGAGAGATGGAAACTCTAAGAAGAAACAAACAAAAGAAAATGCCAGAAATACATTTTTAAAAATAATGTAAAAGAAATGAAAAATGCCTTTGATGGACTCATCAGTAGAATGGACATGGCCAAGGAAAGAATCAGTGAGCTCAAATATATGTCTGTCACTAGAAACTTTCAAAACTGAAATGTAAAGAGAAAAAAAAAGACAGAACAGAATATACAAGAACATAGGACAATTACAAAAGGTATGATATATATGTAGCAAGAATACCAGAAGGAGAAAAAGAGAAAGAGACAAAGAGAGAAAGAGAGGGAGGGTGAGAGGGAAGGGGGAGGGGGGGAGGGGAGGGGAGGGAAGGAAAGGGAGGGGAGAGAAGGAAGGAAGGAAGGAAGGAAGGAAGGAAGGAAGGAAGGAAGGAAGGAAGGAAGGAAGGAAAGAAGGAAGGGAGGGAAGGAAGGAATTTAAAGTAATAATGGCTGTTCCTACAGTGGAACAAGGATAAGAAGTGCATTGAACTTCTCATCAGAAGCCCTGTAAGCAAGAATAAAGAAGAGTAAAATGTTTAAAGCATTGAATGAAAAAAAGCAAAGTCAAAAAATACTAACTTAGAATTCTGTAGCCAGCAAAATTACTCTTCAAAAGTAAAGAAGAAATAGGCTTTCTCAGATGAACAAAAACCAAGTAAATTTATTATCAGTAGACCTACCTTGCCACAAATGTTAAAATAATTTATTCAGAAAGAAGGAAAATTATGTAAGTCAAACTCAGATCTACAGAAGGAAAGGAAGAATATTAAGAAATAAATGAAGATCAGATAAAATCTTTTTTCTTAATTATCAAATAAAAGTTTGTTAAAAGTAATAATAGTAATCATATATTTAAGGATCACAGCTTATGAAAAAGTGAAATGAATAACAGCAATCTTATAAGGGACAGGAGGGATGATTGGGAATTCTCCATTATAATCATGAAGCAGTAGAGTGTTATTTAAAAGTGGACTTGGACCCGTTGTATATGTATATTGCAAATTCTAGGGCAATCAAAAAGAAATTTTTTAAGTATAATTAATATACTAAGAAATAAAATAAAATTCGGTAAGATACTAAATTAATACCAGAGAAGACAAAAAAGATGGAAGATAAAAATGAAACAAAGAAGAGAGATATATAGAAAAGAGTTACAAATATGGTAGACATTAATCCAACTATCTCAGCAATCACTTTAAATGTGAGTTACTTAAAGATGCTAATTGGAAAACAGAGACTATCAGCATGGATAAACAAGCAAGACAAAAAAAAAAAAAAAAACCAATACCTAACTATATGTTGTCTACAACAACAAAAACAACAGAAACTATCACATTTACCTTCACTGAGAGAAGGGAATAAAAAAGAAGTCTTAGAAATTAAGAATATGATAAAAGCAATTAAAAATTCAATTAAAACATTGAAATACAGGTTGAGAAAATCTTCCACGGGGTAAAGAAAAAAACCACCCACACGCACACACACACACACACACACAGAAGCAGAAATAGAAAAAAATAAGAAAATTAGAAAATCCATCCAGGACACAGTGAAAGTTAAAATTATTTCCCAGGCCATAATTCCAGAAGAAAATTCTAGAGATTCAAAATACCACAACCTCAATCCTCCTCTAAACATTTATTGGGCACTTATTTCGTACCTGTACCATGACAAAGACCAACATTTGACACAAAATCCATATGAAATTGTTCCTTCCTTGTTCTAGTAAGTATGTAAGATGCACTGCATGAATGTTCATGATTTGGAAAATCTAGCCATGGTTTCCTACTGAATTTCACGTTGTCAGATATAAAGCCCAGGTGCACTCTGGCCTGGTCCATGCCTACAGACCCAGGCCTGCAAGCAGTGCCAGAGCATGGAGATTGTAAATGGTATCTGAGTCACTCAGTACAGTATGCCAGCTAACACAAGCTTCTGTGCCAATATTCGTGCGTTCTTGTCAGTTCAGCCTTACCCCTGGCACATATATATTCTGATTCATCTGGCCTTCACTCCAGGACTTGAGGTAAAATAAGGACCTTTGGCCAAAAGAACATGCATAAAATTGGCCACAAATACTGTAGGAGCAAAGGAATGAAGAAAAATGGAAGCTCAGTATTGAGGTACATTTCCTGAGGGCCCACCCTTCTCTGGGCGCAGTATAAGTCACTGAAGGTACAAAATTAACAAAATGTACTCATATTTATGACAAGGGACCTCCTCAGAGTGTTGTTTTGATAGCCAGAAAAACTAGATAAAAACTAAATATTTGAAAATTTTAAAAAAGGTTATTTAAATCATGGTAGAGCCATATGAAAAAAGGGATAACATAGGCTTTAATAATCGGAGAGAGATGGATTTATGTGTATGGACAGATGTTTATCACTGAGCAAGGGAAAAGACGGCAAACTAGAATCTGTCTTTGATTCCAATTTTGTTTTTTTTAAAAAAAGCACAGAGAGCCCGTCTAATAGGTCTGAATCAGGATTTCTCAGCCTCAGCACTACTGACGTTTTAAATTGGATAATTCTGGGTTGTGAGGGCTGTCCTGTGCACTGTAGGATGTTTAGCCACATCCTGGCCTCTAGCCAATAGGTGCCAGTAGTAACTCCCCAGTCATGACAACCCAAAATGTCTCCAGACATTGTCAGATGTCTCTGGGAGGCAAAACTGTCCCCAGTTGAGAATCACTGGTCTAAATGAAGAAGTCTAGAAGGGGACACAGCAGAGATTTTGGTACTTACTATTCAACAAAGTCTTCACCATGGCTGCTATCTCTGCTTGGTAGAATAACAGGTGATTTGTCTTTTCATTTTTCTTTTCTTTCCTTTAGAGGGAAGAGGGCCTCTGAGGTGTCTTTAAAGATTTTCATGGCATAAGCATATGTTTTCTGAGAAGCTATTATTTTTAAAATACTGCACAGTCAAGATGAAACAAAGAACTCACTTGGTCAACAGAGTTTGTTAATAAACTTAAAGTGGAATGTACTATTTCTGCACTTGGACTTGGGATGTTCAACTTAGATATACTTGAAAGAGATGATTTTTTGATTCAGAGAATGACAGCATTTTGGAGTTGGAAAAGACCTCTAGCGTTCCTCTAGCTAAGGGGTAGACAAACTAAGGCTATGGGTCAAATCCAGCCTGCTACTGCTTTTGTAAATAACATTTTTAGGAATCCAACCATGGGAATGTTCTGTGGTGGATTTCACACTACATCAGCAGAAATGAGTGGTTGCCACTGAGACTGTATGTCCCAGAAAGCTTAAAACATTTACTGTCTGACCCCTTGCAAAAGGAGTGTGCTGATCCTCTTTCCATGTGCAGGTATCTCCTCTAGGATATTAGGCCTTGGCTGGTGGCCTCCATTTTTAAAACCATCAGATTTCATGAGACTCATTCACTATCATGAGACTAGCACAGGAAAGACCCACCCCCATAATTCAATCACCTCCCACTGGGTTCCTCCCATGACACATGGAAGTTGTGAGAGTTACAATTCAAGATGAGACTTGGGTGGGGCCAAGGCCAAACCATATCATCAAAGGACTAACCTCAATCTATGCACCACTCTAACAAGATGCCAGTGAATCATCATCCCTCAAAATGGTACTTCTGCCATCAACCTAGCAGCCTTTCAGAGACTTCCCTCTGATTAAGCCCAAGATGGGTGGTGTTTTCTGAGCATCGAATTCTGAGATCAGAGGCAGGTGGGAAGTAACAACTGAGCTTATTGGAAGATGACTTTAATTGCCTGAGAAGAAAGTAAAATTCTCCTTGAAATCCCCAGAGAAATTTCAAAAACTCCAGATCAGCTCTGAGCACAACTACACATTGGCGACCAGTAAAATATCTCACATTGAGATATGTGAAAATATCTACCAGTAGAACAGCTACCAGTAAACTATCTACCAGAAAAATCAGAAAATATCTACCAGTAATATAGTTACCAGTAAAATAGCTACCGGTAAAATATCTCACATTGAACATACTCTCACATTGAACACATCTCACATTGAACATACTCTCACAAATTGGAGGGTGCTGTTAGGGAATGTGAGGGGAGGCAGTGGACTGACACAAATTAAACTTGATAGTGAGGACTTTCACACACACACACACCACAGCAGGGAAGAGGGTTTCACATAAACCAGATGGCAAAACAGGGCTTCTGAGAGTGAGGAGCTATTCCCATCTTAAAAGAAACGGGTCTTCCTGCCTCTTTTCAAGAGAAAACTCAAGGGCATTTTCCAAATCAGGCTCATAAGGACCAAAACTCTTAAAAGCCTACAAAAATATAAGAAAATTAAATCAGTAAGTACCAAAATTATATATAACTAGTTCACCATCCCTAGATTTTCAAGCTTTGAGCAGAGGAGCAGATGTGAAGTGATGGTAAGAATCTGTTTCTGAGACATTAAAGACAGTAGGTTTGAACACAGATTCTAAAATCTTCTAAAGAATAGTACTACATTCATAGCATTTTAAAGACACAAAATTGTGTAAGATACAAAGGACTGGTTATATCAAACTTGTCAGAATCCTTCCCCCATCATGAGATGGTGCAGGAAACAGGGTTGGGATGAGGTGGCAGGCAAGGATAGCTTGATCACAACCAATTAGCCTGGGATTGTAGAACCATGGTTGGGATTTGGGTTCTTCTGGAGCCACAGAGGTGTTGGGAGCCAGGAATCCACACAGGTCAATGTCTGTTGGGGAAACTGAGATTCAGACCAGGATACCTTTGGACCATAGTCAGACAGCAGCCAGAACTAAGTTCAGAGCTAACAAGGCAGATTGTGATCAAAAAAAGTTTGGAAATGCTGAAGGTGTACCCCTACTATGTGGGGATTGGTAGCTCACTTTATGAATCAGATATGAATGCCATTAAGAGTGTAACTCACACTGTCTTAAAGAGAAGAAGGGTAAACAAAACAAAATTCAGTAACAAATCCACATCAGTTACCTGCTTGCCCACTCTACAAGATAATACAGATGGTCAAATAAATAAAGCTGATTTTCCTTGATGTTCTCCCAGTCTCATTTTGGTATCTTCACCCAAAGTGAGAGTTACTTACAATTCTGCCTTAATTCATTTATGGCAATAATACTATCCTTCAGTTGTGAAACCATAATTCTGTTCCCAAACAGATGGGCCATTTGAAACCTAAACTTTCTAAACACACTGAGAATCAAGGGAATCCTTGTATTGAAGAGCATGTGTCTCTGTAAGATGAACATGAGATCTCTTGTGGGTTTTCCCAGGACTTGAAAAACTCACCTTAGATTGCTGGAGAGCCCCCGTTACTCAGACTTTCTCACCTCCAAAATGATGTTTTCTATCTTCTCCTGCTTCCTTAGGTTATTTTCATCTTCCTTCATCTTTTTTCATCTTCTTCCTTCCTCCTTCTCCTCTTCTTCTTTTTATATATTTTCCAAAATTTATTATGTGAATGATAAATTATCCAACTTCATTTTTAACAAATGTTTTGCCAATGGCTGCAACACATTTTATTGAGATAACTATCCCTTCCCCATCAATTTTAAAAGCCTAATTTTAGTTTTCTTTTTTTGTTTTGTTTGTTTGTTTGTTTGAGACTGGGTCTCGCTCTGTAGCCCAGGCTGGAATCCAGTAACAGAATCATAGCTTATGGCAACATTGAGCTCAAGTGATCCTTCTGCCTCAGCCTTACAAGTACCTAGGACTACTAGGATTACAGACACTTGCCACCACACCTAGCTGGTTGTTTGTTTGTTTTTGAGATGGGATCTTGCTAAGTTGCCCAGGCTGGTCTTGTAATCCTGGCCTCAAGCAATTCTCCCACCCTGCCCCAGCCTCCCAAAATGTTGGGATTACAGGCAAAAGCCACTACATCCGGCCTTAAAAAGCTTCCTTGATTACATATAAAACATATATACATATCTCAACCCCTGCCTGCTTCTTGGTTATTATGATGCTTCAGCTTTGATCAGAGGCAGTAAAGACATACTCCTCCTCTTCCCCCAAGAATAGCATGTGTATTATCTTATGAGGTTTTCTGAGTACATTTAGGAGCATCCTTTGGCAATGAGGTAAGTACAGCTCTGTGCTAGAAGGAAGGTAAGTGCATCAATCTTCTACAAATTGAATAGCATATGAGCACCCCCATAACAGTTATAGGTAAAGAAATAAAAGGAGAAATGAGTTGACTAAGATGCTATCAAATCATGACACGAAGTTTCAAAGCACCCTGTAGTTCCACCTGAGGGAAGAGTTATATATATATATATATATGTATATATATATATATATAGAGAGAGAGAGAGAGAGAGAGAGAGAGAGAGAGAGTCCGTAAATATAAATATATATATGGATATGGATATATATGGATTTGTGTGTATATATATATATATATGTATATATATTTATTATATTTACCTCCATTTCTGGGCTTTTTATTCCGTTTTATTCATCTCTGTCTACATGTGAATCTGTACACAGTGTTTTGTTATAGGTTTATAACATATTTTTCTAATAGGAAAAATTCTCCCTCATTATATTCTTTGTTTCTTAAAAATAACTGTCCTTTCATTTCTAATTTTATGAGACTTAATTAGAAATAAATATTACCTTTTAACATCAATTTATGTAGTAATGAAATAAATTTCTAATACTGAACCATCTTTGCATTTCTGGCATATTTATTTGGTCATGATATAGCTAGAGTCCATTTGGTAATGCTTTTAGAATTTCTGCATCTATATTCAGAAATGAGATTGGCAGTAGTTGTTCTTCCCTACTCAGACAGTATATTTTCTGAGAAAAATTTTCACCAAAATTTGCAAAGTTGAGCTTATTATATTTCTAATTTCTAAAATCCACAAGAGCTAATGAGAAAAGGTAATCCTACACACCAATAATAGACAAGCAGAGAGCCAAATCATGAATGAACTCCCATTCACAATTGCTACAAAGAGAATAAAACACCTAGGAACACAGCTAACAAGGGATATGAAGGAATTCTTAAAGGAGAACTACAAACCACTTGCTCAAGGCAATAAGAAAGGACACAAACACACGGAAAAACATTCCATCCTCATGGGTAGGAAGAATAAATATCATGAAAATGGCCATACTGCCCAAAGTAATTTATGAATTCAATGCTATTCCCATCAAACTACCATTGCCATTCTTCACAGAATTAGAAAAAACTACTTAAATTTCCTGTGGAATCAAAGAAGACCCTGTATAGACAATCCTAAGCAAACAGAACAAAGCAGGAGGCATCACACTTCCTGACTTCAAACTATACTACAAGGCTACAGTAACCAAAACAGCATGATACTGGTACCAAAACAGACATATAGACCAATGGAACAGAACAGAGGCCTCAGAAATAACACCACACATCTACAACCATCTGATCTTTGACAAACCTGACAAAAACAAGCAATGGGGTAAGGATCTCCTATCCAGTAAATGGTGCTGGGAAAAATGGTTAGCCATATGCAAAAAACTGAAGCTGGACCCCTTCCTTACACCTTTAGAATAACTCAATATGGACTAAAGACTTAAATACAAAGCCCAAAGCCATAAAAAACCTAGAAGAAAACCTAGGCAATACTATTCAGGACATAGGCACGGGCAAAGATTTCATGATGAAAATTTCAAAAGCAATTGCAACAAAAGCTAAAATTGACAGATGGGATCTAATTAAACTAAAGAGCTCCTGTACAGCAAAAGAAACTGTCATCAGAGTGAAGAGGCAACCTACAGAATAGGAGAAAATTTTTGCAATCTACCCATCTGACAAAGTCTAATACCCAGAATCTACACGGAAGTTAAACAAATTTACAAGAATAACATAAACAACCCCATCAAAAAGTGGGCAAAGGATATGAACAGACACTTCTCAAAAGAAGATATTTATGCAGCCCAACAAACATGAAACAAAGCTCAACATCACTGATCATTAGAGAAAGGCACATCAAAACCACAATGAGATCCCATCTCATGCCAGTCAGAATGCCAATTATTAAAAAGTCAAGAAACAATAGATGCTGGCGAGGCTATGGAGAAATAGGAACACTTTTACACTATTGATAGGAATGTAAATTAGTGCAACCATTGTGGAAGACAGTGTGGTGATTCCTCAAGGAGCTAGAACCAGAAATACCATTTGACACAGCAATCCCATTACTGGGTATATACCCAAAGGAATATGAATCATTCTACTATAAAGACACATGCACACATATGTTTATTGCAGCACTATTTACAATAGCAAAGACATGGAACCAACCCAAATGCCCATCAATGATAGACTGGATAAAGAAAATGTGGTACATATACATCGTGGAAAACTATGCAGCTGTAAAAAGGAATGAGATCATGTTCTTTGCAGGGACATGGATGAAGAGGGGAGCCATCATCCTCCACAAACTAACACAGGAACAGAAAACCAAACACCGCATATTCTCACTCATAAGTGGGAGCTGAACAATGAGAGTACATGGACACAGGGAGGGGAACAACACACATCAGGGCCTGTTGAGGGGAGGGGAGGGAGGGAGGGAGAGCATCAAGACAAATAGCTAATGCATGCGGGCCTTAAAACTTAGATGACTGATTGATGAGTTCAGCAAACCACCATGGCACATGTATACCTATATAACAAATCTGCACATTCTTCACATGTATCCCGGAACTTAAAGTACAATTAAAAAAAAAGAAACAATAAGCCAAAATGCCAACAACTTTAGACAATCCGCCAAATAGTTGGTCAACAATAGTGTAACAGTTTAATCATTATGGGATACAATTATAAATGTAGGAGACTTCTTTCCCCAATTCCTTTGCCCTTTTAGCTTCTTCTTTGTCCCCAGCTCTCTGAGGAAAGAAAGAATGAAAACTATACGGACAGATTCTGAAGAGAACTGTCATCAGAGGCAAGAATTCTACCCACAATGAGACTGCCCAGCGGAAAGATGTGACTTGTCAGCAATACATTACACAAAGTTGTGCATGACTAAGGGACCAAGATGGCAGGGAAAAAATGGCATAGGTGAGAGAGGTCTACTCAAGTATGAGAAAAATCTCGGGAAATTGGGAAATTACAAAGAGAACAATGAGAGACTTTAAAAAGAATTTTCTTAGACCAAACCCTTAAGATTCCTAAAACATTAGAGAGACATAAGTACAATTAAGGTTTTGTCCTTAAATATGACCTTTCCCTGGGATGGAACTACAGGGTGCTTTGAAACTTCATGTGATGATTTGATAGCATCTTAGTCAATGCATTTCTCCTTTTATTTCTGCACCTACAACTGTAATGTGGTGCTCATATGCTATTCAATTTGTAGAAGATTTGATGCACTTATCTTCCTTCTAGCACAGAGCTATACTTACTTCATTGCCAAAGGATGCTTCTAACTGTACTCAGAAAACCCCGTAAGATAATACACCTGCTATTCTTGGGGGAATAGGAGGAGTGTCCTTATTGCCTCTGATCAAAGCTGACACATCATAGTAACCAAGAAGCAGGCAGGATTTTGTCAGATTTATTCCAAGTAAACACCTTAATGACCTCCCCAAATGGCAGGGGGCCTGCTCGTAATAGGTGCATACATATGTAAAACAGCAAAAGAGAAGGTGCCACAATTTTTCTGCCACCTGTACTTTCCTCTCCTGATTCACCACCTGGGGAGAGAGGAATGATGAGCTGTTGGAAACCACAGAAGGTGCAGTAACCTTGAAAATCTGGAAGCTGAGGAAGCAGTGAGCTAGAGAGTGAGAAGCCGGAACACAGGAGGTTGGTCTGAAAGCCTTGTCAGTCTACATTCCCTATTAGATAATTTTTGTCCCCTTTTGCTATTGCTTAGAACTACAAATTTATGGAATTATAAAGCTTATGTCCCTTATAATCACATGGTCATTTCTTCCCAGAGCTTTAGTCACATCTCTGGACAATTTCATCTACAGCACCCTATAGACCATTTCATGGCAATAAGCATCCAGAGTGTTAACACTCCTCATCTCACTATGACTTCCTGAACCATACAGGGAAAGCACTTTCATAAGCAAGTTATTGCTCAACTACACAAGTGAAAAATCTCTACCTCTTGGCTCCTCAGAGTACACAGATGCAAAAGGCAGAAATCAAAACTTTCATTTGGTAGGCATCTAGAAGCCCATCAGTAGGAAAACATCCTTGAAATTTCTACCTCTTTTGATATGGTCAACTTCCCTTTCTATCCAAACCTTTGTAGAGGTTTTGTTTTAAAGGTCAAAAGGAAAATATGAAGAATCTCAAGCAGTTTGGCTAGATAGGCTTTCAAAACTATTTGACAAAAAGCTATGGCCATGCTCCACTAATAATAATAACACCTATAAGAAAACTATGTCATATGTAACCATATGTCATATGAACTGTATAGTCCATACGGTGACTTCACATATGTGATTCCTTTTGGGTCTCAGGGCCTATGAATGCAGACCTGTTAGGCTCTTCTATAGATAATAAAACTGAGTGCCCTAGCAGTTTATAGACCTGCTTGAAATTATTATCAGAGCCATAACTGGAACCTAAGCCTTCTAACTGCAGTATAGAACCCTTTCTCATCTTTATGTTTTCTAGTCTTTTACCCTTATTATAACAGTTGGTCAGTTTACCACAAATGTGGGCACACACATGTGCACATATACATATGTGCATAGCAGGATCTATATTAATGTCCCCTCTTTCCTTCCTAATGCTTATAATTTGTTCTTTCACCTATTTTCTTGATCACTCTGGCTAGAGGTGTGTTTCTTATGGCAGGTTTCAGTCAAGAGTGTTCAAAATCTACTGCTCACTTTTCTTTCCCGAATGACTAAAGAAATTGTGGAATAGAGTCAGTTATTGATAAATTAAATTGGTCTCATACTTTTAATTCAAAGATTGGGGGAAGGGGTGTGGTTGTGAACTCATCAGCCAAAAGAATTTGGGCTTCTTCCTATCCACTCCCAAGAGGGAGCCGGCTGCACTCTGTATCCTTGAGGGCTGGTGTCTGTTACCCTAAAGGAAGCTTTAACAGGACGGTATTTTAGGAGAGATTAAGCAAGAGGAGGACAAGCTGGACACTGATGCAACAAGAAGAAGAGAGACTTGTCTTTTCCCTAAGGGTTGGATTCCCAGAACCTGGGAAGTCATGTGAGTGCTTTGGGGGAAAAGGGCTAAGGAGAGAGTGGAGGGTTACATGGCATTGCCATGGTTAAATATGCAGTCAGTGGGGAAGGATCCTGCGAGCATCACCACAGACAAGTGTAGAAGCAGAACCTGACAGCACAAAGGACCAAGTCCCAAGAGGAACATCTGTGAGCAGATGGAGAAATATTCACAATGTGATCACTGTGGACTTAAGGCCAGGCTCTTTCTTTATTGTTCAAGAATATATAAGCGCTAAGGTCCTTGCGTGATTCAGTAGAGAGGAAAAAGCCCCAATAAAAATGAATATTAGAATTCTTCCCCTAACCATAGCTAGTGAGGCTTAGAGCCAAGTTTGATTTTATTTTCAAAAATAAAAACAAAATGTGACCTTCCTTTACCTTATCTTATAGTCTGTTTCCTGCTGCTACAATACCAAAGACTTCATGATTTATGGTGAACAGAAATTTATTTGGTTCACTGTTCTAGTGGTTAGGAAGGGAGACTGCAAACACTCTTAACTACTAAGCCAAAACTGCCAGCTGAAAACCCACAAAATGACATTGAAAAGCTCCAGGTTACGCCAAGGTCTTAACTACAACTCCAGGCTTGCCTCACTTCAGGCTCCTGTTGGCAGCTACCAAAGGGGTCTCTGGAAAGCAACAGCTTCAAGGGAAATGTCCTAGTTTCCATAACAGCCTGAAACTAAATTACAACAAGCTGGTAAACTTTCCAAACACTGAAAGTTTCAGGTGGTTGGCAACTCAAAACATAATGAGAGATGGCCGACTAGAAGCAGTTGCAATCAGAGGCTCCAATCAAAAAGAACCATAATGCATGTAAATCCTGCACCAGCAAGCAAGGTATCCAGGTTCTTTCATCAGAAGTGACTAGGCTGCTGGCATGATCCATAGAGGGGAAGGAAGAGCAGTGTGGTGCAGCAGCACACCTGAGAGTCACACGGGGCAAGGGAGCCCCCACTCCCCAGCCAAGGCAGGCGGTGAGTAAGCCTGTTACCCAGCCATGCAACCCATGAATCAGAAGATCCCACTCAGGGACCCATGCTCCCAGGGCCTTGGGTCCCAACCCTGAAGCCATGCAGATTCTCAACAGCCTCTCAGCTAGAATCTGCTTAAGACTGCCAAGCTCCCAGGGGTAGGGGCAACCAGCACCATAGCTGTGACTGCCTGCTGTTGAAGCCATTAGAGTTCCTTGGCGGAGGGGCCACAGCCAGCACTGAGACTCATAACAGCCTAACATGCTAGTTCCCTGGGTGGGGGAAGGGCAGCATCCATCTCTGTAGCTCCAGGTCACGCTTTTCCCCTGCTGGAGCCAGGGAGGCTAGACAGCTTCATACCTAGAGGTGCCCCCCACAGCCCAACACACCAGCTGTGTTAGACTGCAGCCAGAGCACCTCTTCAGGTCTTACCTTGACTCATCCTTCCTCACTCGGCAGGACCTCCCTAAAGGAACTCCAGCAACTCCAGCTAGAGGCTCAGGGACAGAACCCTGATCTCCCAAGGCCTGAGCCCCTAGGGGGAAGGGTGGCCACAGTATCTGCAGACCAGCACACTTAGCCTTTCCTCGTGGTAGTTCTGAGGAATCTGGGCAGCCCAGACAAGTGGGATTCCCCTCAGCAAAGCACATCCTCACCACCAGGCAACAGTCAAAGTGCTTCATTAGCGAGTTCTGTTCCCCATGCCACCCAACTGGTACAGGGGTTGTCAGACACCCTATACAAGAGCATTCCTACTGGCATCAGGTTGGTACCCCATGAGATCAGAGATCCCAGAAGAAGGAGCAGGCACCCATCTTTGTTGTTCTCCAGTCTCCTTGAGTGACATCTCCAGGCACAGGGGTGAACCAGATGAACAGGGTCTGAAGTGAATCCCCAGTAAAGACAGCAGCCCTCCAGAAGAAGGACCTGACCATTGAAAGAAAAACAAACAGAAAGCAACAACAACAACAAAAGTCCCCACAAAAGCCCCATCTAAGGGTCAGCAGCCTCAAAGACTGAAACTAAACAAACTCATGAAGATGAGAAAGAATGAATGAAAAAAATGCTGAAAACCCAAAAGGCCAGGTGCCTCTTCTCTCCTCCAAATGATCACAACGCCTCTCCAGCAAGGGTGCAGGGCTGAACTGGGGATGAGATGGATGAATTGACAGAGGTAGGCTTCAGAAGATGGTTGATAAAAAACTCTACTGAGCTAAAGGAGCATGTTCTAATCCAATGCACAGAAGCTAAGAATCTTCATAAAAGATTAGAGAAGCTGCTAACTAGAATAACCAGTTTAGAGATGAACATAAATGACTTGATGGAGCTGAAAAACACAACACAAGAACTTCATGAAGCATACACAAGTATCAATAGCTGAATCAATCAAGCAGAAGAAAAGATATCAGAGTTTGAAGACCACCTTGCTGAAATAAGGCATGCAGACAAGGATACAGAAAAAAGAATGAAAAAGAATGAACAAAGCCTCCAAGAAATATGGGACTAGGTAAAAAGACCAAACTTACGATTGATTGGAATACCTGACGGAGACAAGGAGAATGAAAACAAGTTGGATAACACACTTCAGGATATTATCCAGGAGAACTTCCGCAACCTAGCAAAACAGACCAACATGCAAATTCAGGAAATACAGAGACACCACCAAGATACTCCACGAGAAGATCAACCCCAAGACACATAATCATCAGATTCCCCAAGGTTGAAATGAAGGAAAAAATGTTAAGGGCAGCCAGAGAGAAAGTCCAGGTCATCTACATAGGGAAGCCTAACAGACTAACAACAGACCTTTCAGCAGAAACCCTACAAACAAGCCAGAAAAAATTGGGGGCCAATATTAACATTCTTAAAAGAAGAAATTTCAACCCAGAATTTCATATCCAGCCCAACTAAGCTTCATAAGTGAAGTGATTCCAGACAAGCAAATGCTGAGGGATTTTGTCACTGCCAGGCCTGCCTTGCAAGAGCTCCTGAAGGAAGCCCTAGATATGGCAAGGAAAAACCAGTACCAGCCACTGCAAAAACACACCAAAATATAAAGACCAATGACACTATGAAGAAACTGCATCAACTAGTGTGCAAAATAACCAGATAGCATCATGATGACAGGATCAAATTCACACATAACAATACTAACCTTAAATATAAATGGGCTAAATGCCCCAATTAAAAGACACAGACTGGCAAATTGGATGGAGTCAAGACCCATTGGTGTGCTGTATTCAAGAGACCCATTTCATGTGCAAAGACACACATAGGTTCAAAATAAGGGGAAGGAGGAGAATTTACCAAGCAAATGGAAAGCAAAAAAAAGCAAGGGTTTCAATCCTAGTCTCTGACAAAACAGACTTTAAACCAACAAATATCAAAAAAGAGAAAGAAGGGCATTACATAATGGTAAACGGATCAATTCAACAAGAAGAGCTAACTATCCTAAATATATATGCATCCAACATAGAGCACCCAGATTCATAAAATAAGTTCTTAGAGACCTACAAAGAGACTTAGACTCCCACACAATAATAGTGGGAGATTTCAACACCCCACTTTCAATATTAGATCAACGTGACAGAAAATTAACAAGGATATTCAGGACTTGAAGTCATCTCTGGATCAAGTGGACCTAATTGACATCTACAGAACTTTCCACCCCAAATCAACAGAATATACATTCCTCTCAGTGCCACATGGGACTTATTTTAAAATCAACCACATAATTGGAAATAACACATTCCTCAGCAAATGCAAAAGAACTAAAATCATAACAAACAGTCTCACAGACCACAATGCAATCAAATTAAAACTCAAGATTAAGAAACTCACTCAAAACCACACAATTACATGGAAATTGAACAGCCTGCTCCTGAATGACTCCTCAGTAAAAAATGAAATTAAGGCAGAAATCAAGAAGTTCTTTGAAACCAATGAGAACAAATACACAACATACCAGAATCTCTGGGACACAGCTAAAGCAGTGTTAAGAGGGAAATTTATAGTGCTAAATGCCCACATCAGAAAGCTACAAATATCTCAATTGAAACCCTAACATCACAATTAAAAGAGCTAGAGAAGCAAGAGCAAACTAATCCAAAAGCTAGCAGAAGACAAGAAATAACCATGATCACAGCAGAATCGAAGGAGATAGAGACACGAAAAACCCTCCAAAAAATCCATGAATCCAGGAGCTGCTTTTTTGGAGAAATTAACAAAATAGATAGACTGCTAGCTAGACTAACAAAGAAGAAACGAAAGAAGAATAAAATAGACACAATAAAAAATGATAAAGGGGATATCACCACTGACCCACAGAAATACTATACTATAAATACTATATATCAGAGAATACTATAAATACCTTGACACAAATAAACTAGAAAATCTAGAAGAAATGGATAAATTCCTGGACACACACACCCTCCCAAGACTAAACCAGGAAGAAATCAAATTCCTGAATAGACCAATAAAAAATTCTGAAATTAAGGTAGTAATTAATAGCCCACCAACCAAAAAAGACTAGGACTACATATATTCACAACCAAATTCTAGCAGAGATAAAAGAGGAGCTGGTTCCATTCCTTCTGAAACTATTCCAAACATAAAGAAGGGGCTCATTTCTAACTCATTTTATAAAGCCAGCATCATCCTGATACCAAAACCTGGCAGAGACACAATAAACAAACAAAAAAAAACTTCAGACCAATATCCCTGATGAACATCAATGTGAAAATCCTAAATAAAATACTGGCAAACCACTGGCACATCAAAAAACTTATCCACCATGATGAAGTTGACTTCACCCCTGGGATGCAAGGCTGGTTAAACATATGCAAATCAATAAACATAATCCATCACATAAACAGAACCAAAGAAAAAAACCACATGATTATCTCAATAGATGCAGAAAGGGCCTTCAATAAAATTCAACTTCCCTACTTATTAAAAACTCTCAATAAACTAGGCATTGATTGAACATATCTCAAAAAAATAAAAGCTATTTATTACAAACCCACAGCCAATATCATATTGAATGGGCAAAAGTGGTAAGCATTCCTTTTGAAAACTGGTACAAGACAAGGATGCCCTCTTTCACCACACCTATTCAACAAGGTATTGGAAGTTCTGTTCAGGACAATCAAGCAAGAGAAAGGACTAAAGCATATTCAAATAGGAAGAGAGGAAGTCAAATTGTGTCTGTTTGCAGACGACATGATTCTATATTTAGAAAATCCCATCATCGCAGCCCAAAAACTCCTTAAGCTGATAAGCAACTTCAGCAAAGTCTCAGGATAAAAAATCAATGTGCAAAAACCACAAGCATTCCTTTACACAAACAATTGAAAGCAGAGAGCCAAATCATGAATGAACTCCTATTTATAATTGCTACAAAGAGAATAAAATACCCAGGAATACAGCTAACAAGGGACGTGAAGGACTTCTTCAAGGAGAACTACAAACCACTGCTCAAGGAAATAAGAGAGGACACAAACAAATGGAAAAACATTCCATCCTCATGGGTAGAAAGAATCAATAGTATGAAAATGGCCATACTGCCCAAAGAAATTTATAGATTCAATGTTATTCCCATCAAACTACCACTGACATTCTTCACAGAATTAGAAAAAACTACTTTAAATTTCATATGGAATCAAAGAAGACCCCATATAGCCAAGACAATCCTAAGGAAAAAGAAAAAAGCTGGATGCATCACGCTTCCTGACTTCAAACTATACTACAAGGCTACAGTAACCAAAACAGCATGGTACTGGTACCAAAATACACACATAGACCAATGGAACAGAAGAGAGACCTTGGAAATACACCACACATCTACAACCATCTGATCTTTGACAAACCTGACAAAAACAAGCAATGGGGAAAGGATCTCCTATCCAATAAGTGGTGCTGGAAAAAATGGGTAGCCATATGCAGAAAACTGAAACTGGACCCCTTCCTTACACCTTACACAAAAATTAACTCAAGATGGACTAAAGACTTAATTGTAAAGCCCAAAACCATAAAAACCCTAGAAGAAAACCTAGGCAATACCATTCAGGACATAGGCACGGGCAAAGATTTCATGATGAAAATGCCAAAAGCAATTGCAACAAAAGCTAAAATTGGCAAATAGGATCTAATTAAACTAAAGAGCTGTTGCACAGCAAAAGAACTATTATCAGAGTGAACAGGCAACCTACAGGATAGGAGAAAATTTTTGCAATCTATCCATCTGACAAAGATCTAATATCCAGAATTTACAAGGAACTTAAACAAATTTACAAGAAAAAAACAACCCCATCAAAAAGTGGGCAAATGATATGAACAGACACTTCTCAAAAGAAGACATTTACATGGCCAACAAACACATGAAAAAAAAGCTCTACATTACTGATCATTAGAGAAATGCAAATCAAAACCATAATGAGATACCATCTCCCACCAGTCAGAATGGCAATTATTAAAAAGTCAAGAAACAATAGATGCTGGTGAGGCTGTGGAGAAATAGGAATACTTTTACACTGTTGGTGGGAATGTAAATTAGTTCAACAATTATGGAAGACAGTATGGCGATTCCTCAAGGATCTAGAACCAGAAATAAACCATTTGACCCAGCAATCCCATTACTGGGTGTATACCCAAAATAATATAAATAGTTCTACTATAAAGACATATGCACACATATGTTTATTGCAGCACTATTTACAATAGCAAAGACATGAAACCATCCCAAATGCCTATCAATGATAGACTGGATAAAGAAAATGTGGTACATATACATCGTGGAAAACTATGCAGCTGTAAAAAGGAATGAGATCATGTCCTTTGCAGGGACATGGATGAAGATGGAAGCCATCATCCTCAGCAAACTAACACAGGAACAGAAAACCAAACGCCACATGTTCTCACTCATAAGTAGGAGTTGAACAATGAGAACACATGGATACAGGCAAGGGAACAACACACATTGGAGCCTGTTGGGGGGCGAGGGGAGAGAATTTAGAGGATGGGTCAACAGATGCAGCAAACCACCATGTCACACATTTGTATACCTTTGTAACAAACCTGCACATTCTGCACATGTATCCCAGAACTTAAAGCAAATTTTAAAAATAAAGAGAAAACACAATGGTATAAAATAATTAAGAAGCAAGCTATTCTCCAGCACTTTCTGGGTGCCCCTACTGGTCACATGCCTCAAGACACTGGACCTACACATTATAGGTAACCTTAATAGATGCAAAATTGGAACTATTGGGACAGACACCTGTCCCAATATGATTGAGAAATCTGACTCATGAAGAAGTTTACTTTTGATAACTTGAGGAATGAAACAGGAATCATGGTTAATCATTATTGATTTTGTTTTCCTGGAACCCTTCTGGTCACTGGAAAACCATTATTCCTGCATAAAAGTAAGTTCTGAAAGAACCTGTGAATCACAGAAACCCAATCCACCATTATAGATAGATAGATAGATAGATAGATAGATAGATAGATAGATAGACAGATAGATAGATTCATTTAAATATCACTGCAACCCTATGAAATATGCACTGTGATTATCTATAAATGGGAAACTGAGACCAAGAAAAATAAGGTAACTTACTCAAGGAAGAGTGGCAGAGCCAGGTTCTGAACTCAGGCAGTCTGGCTGCAGACTTCAGGCATTTAACCACTGTATGACACTATAGCTGTCACTCATAAGTATATAAAGAGCACGATGAAACGTAACCTGATAATTTTGTTCACTGACAAACAGGGAGTCTGGCTAGATAACTAAGGAAAAAGTAAATAACATAGGATCTATGAAAAACTGATGTATTACAGAGTTTGGAAAGCTCAATTTGCATAACTCAGAAAAGGAGTATATCTTTGACAATAATCTAATGCTGGAAGCAGACAACAATTTTAGATAACTATTTGTCATTCCCAATATCATGGTACAAAAAGGTATAGTCTCTATGAAATAGAAGAGTGAAATAATAGGGATAACTAACCTAAAATTTTACTACACAAATAAAGAGAGGTACTAGATTAGATAAGGAAGACTTACAAGAAAATAAAAAGTACAATGGCTGAATTAAAATCAAATTAGAAGTAAAGCATAGAATGAACCTTGAAGATAATTGAGGCAGTGTGACAGTTAATTTTGTGTGTCAATTTGACTGGGCCACAAGATGCCCAAACATTTGGCCAAGCATTACTCTGGGTATATGTGGGAGAGAGTTTCTGGATAAGATTAACATTTGAATTGGTAAACCGAATAAAGCAGGTTGCTCTCCCCAGTGTGAAAGGGCCTTGGCCAATCAGTTGAGGGCCTGCATAGAACAAAAAAGGCTGTTGGTCCTACCTGACTGGCTTGAGTTGGGACAATAATTCTTTTCTACCTTTGCACTCAACTGAAATGTCAGCTCTTTCTGAGTCTTCAGCCTGCCAGGCTTCAGAAGAGAATGATACCATCTGCTCTCCCTGGTCACCAGATTCCCAACTGCAGGTCTTGGGACTTGTCAGCTTCCATAGTTGTATGAGCTTAATTCCTTATAATAAATCTCTTTCCATATTTGCATACATATATGTCCTATTGGTTCTGTATCTCTGGAGAACCCTGACTAATACAGGCAATAATGTAGAAGACCAATTTAAATGCTCTTTAGAATACAGAGAAAATCTCTGAAAGAGTACTTTATTATAATAGGAACTCCTAAAGACAAGACAGAACCAATGAAACAAAAGTTACAACCAAAGACATAACAGAAAAAATCTTTCCTGGGTTAATCTTCAAACGCTATGATTTTCTACCAGCAAAACTAAAAATAGAACCAAATAAGAAATCAGGAAAAGAAAGTAACAAATTATAGTATTTTAAAAATTACTTTATCACATATCAACAATAAGCAAGACAATATAATAGGGGGAGACAGTCTTCTAATAGCAACAATAAAATATAAAATGCCTAGAAATAAGCATAACAAAAATCATATCAAAAATTAATAAGGACTAGTATAAGTAGAACACAACAGTTCCTGGACTGTGACACTCAATATTGTAAAGATGTAAATTATCCCCTATGTAACTATAAAGTTAATATAATTTCAATGGGACTTTTTAGAAGTATGTCAAAGATACTCTAAATTTTACTTTGAAGAATAAATGTACACATTGATTATGTTGTTTCTGGGAAAAAGAAAAGAACAGCAATGAAAAGAAAAGATCAGCAATGAAAAGAAACTTACCCAATCAGATAACAATATGTACATTATAAAGCTATAGTAAATACAATAATGTTATACTAATGTAGGAAAAATCAGACACATACATGGATTATAATTGAAGAAAGGAAGAACAGAAGTAAACTTTAGAATTTAATGTAAGAAAGTGTGGCATTTAACATTACTAGAGATAGAATCTTAAGAGTTGGTATTATATTAGTTACATAACAATTCAGTAAAAAAATTTAGTGCCTATTGTATATAAGACACCAAAATAAACACCAGTGTATTAAAAATATAAATGAAAAGCATAGAGCCAAATGAATGCTTTAACTATTTACTATAACTTTATAGTTATAGTTATTGCAGCACTATTTACAATAGCAAAGACATGGAACCAACCCAAATGCTTATCAATGATAGACTGGATAAAGAAGATGTGGTGCACATACATCCTGGAAAACTATGCAGCTGTAAAAAGAAATGAGATCATGTCCTTTGCAGGGACATGGATGAAGCTAGAAGCCATCATCCTCAGCAATAGCTGAGTTCTATATACTTTTTTGTTCTATATACAATACTATAACTTTATAGTAAATAGTTAAAGAAATATTTATATTATAGTAGTGGAAAATATGTTCCAAACATGAAACATAAAGAATTGAGAAGTTTGATTTTCTAAGAATTCCTATAAGTCAACACACAACATAAAATTAAAAGTAAAAAATCATACAACAGGGAAACTGCAACATGTACAACATATAAATAGGATACTGTTATAATTCTTACACTTCAATAAGATAAATATATATTGTTAAGAGACACACATGAAAGAAGAAATTCAAATGGTCTATAACACTATAAAAAGTTTGACTTCGGCCGGGCGCGGTGGCTCAAGCCTGTAATCCCAGCACTTTGGGAGGCCGAGACGGGCGGATCACGAGGTCAGGAGATCGAGACCAACCTGGCTAAAACAGTGAAACCCCGTCTCTACTAAAAAATACAAAAAAACTAGCCAGGCGAGGTGGCGGGCGCCTGTAGTCTCAGCTACTCGGGAGGCTGAGGCAGGAGAATGGCGTAAACCCGGGAGGCGGAGCTTGCAGTGAGCTGAGATCCAGCCACTGCACTCCAGCCCTGGTGACAGAGCGAGACTCCGTCTCAAAAAAAAAAAAAAAAAAAAAAAAAAAGTACATGTAACATTTTTGTAAAAAAAAATTTCAAATTTGTTAAAATATAATAAACAACCCTCGAGTTTCTCTTTATCATGGTGTTAACATCAGTAGTGGTTTATCAAAAGAAAAGCTTATGCTAACAAACTCACTCTTGTTTTTTTCAATAACCTAAGATTAATACTAGCTTTCCTCAGATTCAAAACTTTTTGCAAGTACTTTCAAGTCACTCTACATTAACTTGAAAAAACACAAAAATAGTCTTGTAATAGTATAACTTCTTTATTGCTTTCATTCAAAGACTCCAAATTGTTTTAATGGATTTATGTTTTTTTGTTCTACTGAGTTAAGACAGAAATAATTTTTCCAATGACTCTGTTATCTCAGTTTAGTATTAAAATAGAGCACACATTGTTCCAATATAATTAGTCCTAACATTCTTTTACATGGTACTTTACAAAGTTAGAGAATTATAAAATTGTGATTTTAAGCTGCCAAGTTTTTCTTCACTGTTACCTGGAAACAATGTACCTCCCACAATAATAGTGGAAACATATTTTTAATATACAAGTCCAAAAACCAAGCTAACTCCTTACTTTGATTATTTTTGTTTTATAATACAGATTTCTCTTTTTGGTTGTTGTTTTTATTTTCAAAAAATAATGCCTAAATATGCAAAAAGAAAAGGCAGGACCAACAGAAAAGTTATCCCTTTCGCATTCAAAACAACTATCTTTCCCTCTCATTGCAGAAGTTATCTATCTACCTTTGGATGGAGAAATGCTACAGATATTTTTCTGGAATAAATGGAAGCTAACATTTCTTCATTACAAAACATAGGAGGTAATTAAGACAAGGAAAGTACACTACAAATTAGGTCAAGACATGAATGTTAATCAGGGACTTTCTCCTCTCCTCTCTCTCTTTCCTCTCTCCTCCCTGCTTTCTCTCTCCCTCCTTTTCCTGTGGTATTCTGGAATAAGTACCTCACTGTCCTAAGAGCTAGGATACTCAAGTACTACTGTCCTCGTATGGTCATTATTTGTATGTGTAATTTCAGCATAATTAATTCCTCTCTTTACATCTCTTGTTCCTCAACCTCAAAATAATCTCCACAGTCCTTCACTTCCTTAACTCCCTATGGTCTGTCTTACAAATTCTTCCTGTCCCTGTAGTATTCACCAAAAATCTAGCCAGCAGGAAAACAGACTCCCACATACCTCTCCTTTGCTTGACCACCTCTGGTGCAGGAGATAATGAAGAACTTAAATATCATCACCATGCACATCATGTTGAAGAAAAGGAGAGAGTTGACAACCCTAAAAAATGGTAACCTCTCTCCCCTTACTGCCTTCCAACTGGGCAAGTGATGACAAAAAGTATAAGAGCACCTCAGCTCATGATCTGCCCAATTCCCATCATCATAATAATGGTAATACATATATAATTATTGCTAACTTTTACTGGGCATTTTGTGCTCTACACTCTGTTTCATGTTCCCTTTAAGTCCCTTCAAGTTAAGGAGGTCAGGATAAATCTATGTGAATCAAGACTGACACATTCCACCATAGAGTGCTGGAACTTTCCCACAGGTTATGGATCTCTTCATGGTTTCCCTACATGAATCTGTACACATGCATTTCTCTTAGTGTCTCGGGAGTTTTAAATTCAAGCATCTCCTTTCAAAATTTTTCTTGAAGCAATTACACTCACTCTTGGAGTGACAGCCTCTGTCACACACACCCATTAGAGCATTTATCATGTAAGATAGCACTGAATGCTAGACAGACATTTTTGCTAGACAGACATTTTTGAATGTCTGATTCTACTAGTCTGAAAACACAAGGTCTGTATTTAATCACTTCTATATCTCCAGGATCTGGCCCAGAACCTAGTTCATGGTAGATTCTCAGCAATGATTTATTTGTTGTTTGGTTGGTTGGTTGATTGGTTGGATGGACGAATGTAAAATTTTAAATATTTAAATACTTAGAAGGAAGTATCAGAGCTTCCTTGAGTTTCCATTCGTGAATCAGTGACCCTTAGAAGCCCTGATGAAGCCATCTTATTAGATTCAATGAGGCCTATTGGGCTTAATTCAAACTTTGCCTTAGGATAATTTATTTATATTGAATTTCAAACTGATCTGACAATATGATTCATGATAAGATAACCTAATGGGTCTATATTCCCTCCTCTTGATTGCCATTGTCCTAGTTCAGCTTCTCCTTTTCTCACCTTTAGACTAGAGACATTGCCTTCCAAATGATTTCACATTCATTTCTTCATTCATTTAACACCTCTTCATTTACCACAACCAGGCATTGTTTTAGACATTGGGTACACAACAGTGAATGTGACAACAGAGACTCTAACTTCATGAAGTTTATAGTTGGGAGACACAAAGGAGTTAGAAAACAATAGTAGAGGTAGTAGTGGTAATACTAGTAGTAGTAGTAGTGGTGGTAGTAGTAGTAGTAGTAATAGTAGTAGTAGTAGTAATGTGCGATGACAAAAAGAAGAAATGATTTAACAGACAGTGACTGGGAAACCTGGCTTGTTTGAATGGTTAGGGAAGGGCTCTCTAAGAAGATAATATTGAGGTAACTGCTGATGACAAGAAGGAACCAGCATATGATAACTTAGGTAAAGGGTGATTCAAGCAGAGGAAAGATTAAACGTAAGACTTTGGGCAGAAGGAAGCTTGGTAGAGCCAAGGCACAGAAAGAAAGCAGCAGAGCTGGAGCCCAGTGAGCAAGCAGCAAAGGGGATCCAGATGGGAGGAAACAGACAGGCAGGAGCCAGTCATGGAGAACCTCCTAGGTCAAGGTGAGGAGAAAAGACCCTTTTCCAAGCAAAATGGGAAGCCATTGGAAGGTTTTAGGCGATACAGTAGCATGATACATATTTGACTTTTATAATATCGGTTAAGCAGGGTACAGTGGCTCATGCCTGTAATCCCAACACTTTGGGAGGCCAAGGTGGATTGCTTGAGCTAAAGAGTTCAAGATCATCCTGGGCAACATAATACAAAAAAAAATTAGCCGGGTGTGGTGGCACATGCCTATAGTCCCAGCTACTCAGGAGGCTGAGATAGGAGGATAGCTTGAGCCCAAGAGGTCAAGGCTGCAGTGAGCCATGATCACTGCATTCCAGCCTGAGTGATAGAGCAAGACCTTGTCTCAAAAATAACAACAATGACAATAAATAAAATAAAATACCAGTTAAGTTGCTACCCAGAAAATTGTTGGGGGCAAGAATAGAATCAGGGGTCCAGTTCAGTTAGAAGGATATTTTAGTAACCAGATGAAAATGGGGATGGCTTGGACTAGAGTGGAGAAAAGAGCAAACTGAAGATACATTTTAGAAGTACAGCTAGTGAGAACTTGGTATTAGACTAGGTGTGGGATTTGTGATAAAACAAATCAAGAATAACTCCTAGGTTTTTATTTTTTAGTTGGAAAGTGAAGTGAAGAGTGCTGCCATTTACTAAGATAGGGAATATTAAGAGAGATAGGATTTAGGAAAAAAAATTATAAGTTCTGGTTTGAATATCTCAAATTTGAGATTTCTATTAGACGTGCATTAGAAGTATTAAATAAAAAGTTGAATATTTGAGTGCAGAACTGAAAAGCTAGGGTTGAGAGTGCAGGTGGGATGGGAAAAGTGAAGATATAAATTTGGCAGTCATGGACATATATACAGTATTTAAAGACATGAGCTATATCTGCTTCTGACATACAGAAGAACATGTCTAACAAAGTGATCCTTAGCAAACAACAGCTATAAACTCTGGAAATAATTTAAAAAGCAACTACCTGAAGGCTCTGGAGACTAGACAAAGGCAGGAAGATTTTGGAGGAAGTTGAAACTGCAGCATGTCACCAGTACAGAGTAAATTCTCCCTCTTTTGGAGCTTCATTCTGAGGGATTATCACAGTGGTAGGCAAGAAGATAGTGAAGACACAAAGAGAAAGCCTGCCATCTTTGTGGCTGAAGGAACCAGGGGAAAATCCTGGGGCATCCAGTGCTACCAGGGAGTGAGGAAGGACCCTGAATCAGTGTATAAATTTAGCCCAAATGTCTGGATGACCCCTTCACTCGCAGCTCTGTCTTAAAGTACTAAAATGAAATCTGAGCGACCACCCACCACATGCATGACAGCTTATATTAGACTATAAATCAAGTTAATTGTCAGCTAAATCAAAAACATCAATACTCTTTGGGGGCAACATAACAAAATCTACAATCTCTGCAATATTGTGTTCATAACTTCCAGGATATATATGAAAAACCAGGGTAATGTGATCCATCCTCTACAAGTCAATATTAAGATAACCCAAATATCACAATTACCAGATAAAAACTTGAAAGCAGCTATTACAACCCTGCTTATGGAAATAAAGGAAAACATGCTCATCATGAATGAAAAGACAGGAAATTTCAGCTGGTAAATATAAAATATATTTATATCTTATAAATATAAATATAAAAAGAAACATAATAGAAATTTTAGAATTGAAGAATACTATACCTGAAATTTAAAATTCCCTTATGGACTTAACAGCAAAAAGAATATGACTATGGAAAGATTTGGTGAATTTGAAAATAGATATCATAGAAATCATCTAATGGGAAGAACAGAGGGGAAAAAAAGTTGGAAAAAAATTTAAAGAGCCTCAGAGATCTGTGGAAAATTTCAAAACGTCTATCATAAGGTAGTTGGAGTCCCAGAAGAAGATTTAAAAATTGGCCAGAGGAAGTAATAAAAAAGATGCCCCAAACTTCCCAAATTTGGTGAAAGACAAAAATGTACAGATTCAGGAAGTTTAGAAAACCCCAAAAAGAATTCATTCAAGAAAGCCACACATATCCCCATTCTAGTGCCTTGAATTGAGACAAAAGACAAAGACCTGGGACAGATTAAATCACTTAAAATATGGATAGAGAAGAGGCCCAGGACCAAGCCCTAAGATCCTCTAAAATGGAGATGTCAACTAGAAAGAGCCAGTAAAAGATATGGAGAAGAAATAGCCAATGAGGCATAAAAAAATATATAGAAGAATGTGATGATCACACTGGTCACCATGGAATATTATGCAGCAATAAAAAAAAATGAGTTCATGTCCTTTGCAGGGACATGGATGAAACTGGAAGCCATCATCCTCAGCAAACTAACACAGGAACAGAAAACCAAACACCACATATTCTCACTCATAAGTGGGAGTTGAACAATGAGAACACATGGACACAGGGAGGGGAACATCACACACCAGAGCCTGTCGGGGGGTGGGGGACAAGGGGAAGCAGAGCAGTAGGACAGATAGCTAATTCATGCGGGGCTTAAAGCCTAGATGATGGATTGATGGGTGCAGCAAACCATGATGGCACATGTATACCCAGGTAACAAACCTGCACATTCTACACATGTATCCCAGAACTTAAAGCATAATAAATAAATAAATAAATAGTTAACTGTGTAGCATGCAGTACCATGGATCAAGTGAGATGAGGCCAAAACATGACAGCATGGGAATTGGTAGAAACCAAGACAAGAGCAATCCCAGTGAAAGGGCAGAGTAAAAAGGGCAATAAGAAGAGGCTGAGGAAAGAAAAGAAGGCCAACGAGAGACAAAGACATCCTGGGCACCACTTCCCAACATGCCAGTCTAGAAGGAACACTAAAACACCAAGGAAAATGTAATACAATAGAGAAAACTGCATTTACCAGAACTCCTCTCATGATGAGCCCTATAGGATGTTGGAAAGAATACTTTGAAAAAACGTTTAAGGCAGTGATGGTGAGAAGTGAGAGTTCTCAAGGATCAGCCAACAAAATTAAAAAGCAACCTACAAAATGAGAGAAAATAGTTGCAAACCATATATCTGATAAGGGGTTAATATAAAAATATATAAAGAACTCATACAACCCAATATCAAAAAAATGAAACAAACAAACAAAAGAAATCTTCAAATGGCAAAGGACCTGAATAGGCATTTTTCCCAAGAAGATAAACAAATGACCAGCAGGATTTAAAAAGGTACTTAACATTACTAACCATCAGAGAAATGAAAGTCTAAACAACAATTACTTCACACCTGTTAAGATGGCTATTATCAAGAAGACAAGGGATAGATGTTGGCAAGAGTGTGGAGAAAAGGAAACTCTTGTATATTGTTGGTAAGCATGTAAGTTGGTACAGCCATTATGAAAAACAGTAGAGAGGTTCCTCAAAAAATGAAGAATAGAACTACCACATAACCCAGCAATCCCACTTCTATACTTCTAGGTATATATCCAAAGAAAATGAAATTCATATCTTAAAGAGATATCTATACACCCATGTTCATTGCAGCATTCTTCACTACAGCCAAGATATTGAAACAACCTAAGTGTCCATCAGTGGATGAATGAATAAAGAAAGTGTGGTATATTATTCAGATACAATTAAGAAGAAAATTCTGCCATTTGCAAAGACATGATAGCATGCAGCAACATGGATGAACCTGGAAGACATTATGCTAAGTGAAATAAACCAGATGCAGAAATACAAATGCTATATGATTTAACTGAAGTGGTATCTAAAAAAGTTGAGCTCATAGAACCAGGGAGTAGAATTGTGGTTACCAGGAGGTAGACATGGGGAAAATGGGGATGCATTGGTCAGAGGGTACAAACTTTAAGTTTTAAGATGAACAAGTTAAGGGGATCTAATATATAGCATGAGTGGAGAAGGATGTGCTCATTAATTTTACTATGGTAATCACTGCACGGTGTATACATATACCAAATCATCACATTGTATGCCTTGAGTACATAATGTTTATCTGACAGGTATTAAAAAAAAAAGCATTATTTTTTAAAAGGAGACAGCATGCTAAAGGAAGCACAAATAGCACTAACAATCCCACTAACCCTAACCTAATCATTTATCCATTTTTTTTTTTTTTGCTTCCCTGTGCCCAGAGTGTCTAGCACATATTAAAATACCCAATAAATATTTACTGAAAGAATAAATTAGTTCCAAATGGCTCAATGATACACCTTCCTTGGATTTTATACTTTACCAAAGGACTATTTCTAATGCATATTTAGTCATAAAGAGAGAAGGGGCCAAAACAGGCATGTACTAATAATGGGAAGGCCGCAGCTGCTGAAATGTTGGTGCATATTGAGGTAGCTTTAGCTCAATTCTTTGCCCCCAGGATAAATCTATACTGCATCGTAATTAAACAGAGGAAGTGTCTGGGCCTAGCACAATCTAAAACATCTCCCTCCTTTTGCAAAAATTGTCTTCATCTGAAAAGGCATGGAGGGTTCACTCGTTTAACTGAAGTAGTTTGATGTTGTTTATTTATCAGTCCTTAATAGAAAGAAGAAAGCAATTATACACATAAGATTTTCTTTTTAAACCCCACATTTATACAGCATTATATTCTTTTAATGCATTCATTCTTGATCATAGAGTCATGTATTCACTCCATCATTCATTCATCATTTATTTTATCCCTGTATGTAGTTATCCAGATGGAGCATGAGACTGTCATAGTGTTTTTATAAAGTAAAAGTCTGCTTCAATAAAGACCCCATACAATGTTAAACCCAACATGTACTGCGAAGGGAAGTTTGCTTCCAGAAACCGGATTTCATGCTGCAAGCAAAGATGCATAGCAGGCAATCATAGCAATCTAAAAATAGACCAAGATACACCCCCAGCCCCAGCACTTCCATTCTTCATTCTCCAGCAGGAAAAACCCCAGAGTCACCTGATTCCTCAAGGGCTGTGCAATTGCAGCACCTTTTGAGTCCATGCTCCATTTTCTAGGCAACACAATCAAATCAATCCCCGTCATATGCTTTGCTTAGGTGTCACCATTATTAAAAAGCAATGTGGAGGCTGCCTGGGAAAAAGCTGATTAGCAACCATGGTTAAATAAAAGCCCTAAAATAGAATAATCAACCAGGTGGGGAATGGTCTCATTGTCACCTGTTGTATTTCCTCCATCCCCTAGAGAAGCAGCAGAAGGGTAAATGACCAAGGCTGTTCATCATGAGATTAAATAACAAAAAGAGCCAATAATCATTTTCTACTTCAGTATTTGTTATACAATTCACTCAACTTATTATTCAAGTTTTGTCTACATCAGTTGAAAGAGTGCTTCCTGTCTGGAAGCAACATTAGCAGTGAATATGTAAGAAAAAAGAGATGTGTCTATCCATTCAATTCCCCATCCCCTCCTCCTTCCCTCCAATTCTCTTTGACATCATCTCAGTGTGTACAAGGAAATGGTTACTTACAGTAAGTAAGAGGTTTGTATCCATCCATAAGTGTTTACATCTCTGATTGGTCAGTTGTGTCATAATTTAGCATACCTTTTATATAAAAATCCCCAGGTTTTTCCACAATTACTTAGGGATTGAGTCCATTTATTTTTGTATTTTACAACTCCCTGTGACAGTTTAGCATGGCCATTTGTCAATTATCTCTGGCAAAGAGGTAAAATACAATGGTGTAGTAGAAAACAAAGAATGGAAACCAGGGATAATATAAGTAGCACTAAATTTTGAATCAGGAGTCCTGGGTTCAAATTCTAGTTTTATATCCTTTTGAAACACGTGCCATATATGTTTAGTGAGAATTTTTTTCAAGCCAAGTTCTTACTTTATTAAAAAAAATTTATCCCAAACTAATGTACCACATAGTAGTAATCTAGTCTATTTTCTTGTCTAAAAAATTGGAATAATAAAATAACTTAGAGGTTTGTTATGAAAAATAAATGAAATAAATGTGAAAGGGATATTCCAATATGAGATCCTATTATTAATAATGTCAGTACATAATTATATCAACAGGTCCTCAGAACTCCTTCTGCAAACCAATGTTCTCCCACCAAACCTTCACCCAAGACACTGACAAACTGTAATTTTTTACCGTTTGAATTTAGCACACTCTCCTTGCCCCATCGTCTGGCTGTAATGAAGGTGTTAGCAGCTGGGAAACACAGACTACTGTGCAGACCAAGATAAGAGAAAAAACAATAAGTTCAGGGACCATCACTCCCTGAATACCCAAGAGTTGAGGTTTGTGGGCATTAATGACTAATAAAAATTATTAATTAATTAATTAAAACACACATTGCAAATGTAGTTTTGTTTGTAGTTGAGAATTGTTAATTCCAGCTTATATAGATAAACTGACAACTTACACTGAAATTTTCTAAATGTTGACCCATAGATCATTTTTATCATTTTTTCACCAATTTACCCATCCAAATTATTAAATTCATACATAGACATTAGTAATCCCGAGTCTGTCACTTCCTCAGAATTTTAAAATTTGAAAAGTTTGGAGAGAAGTGCTGTGCAGTAGAACTTTCTGCAATGATGGAAATGTTTCATAATTTGCACTGCCCAACACAGTAGCAACTAGCCACATGTGGCTACTGAGCACATAAAATGTACCTAGTGTAATGGAGGAACTCAATTTGTAATTTTATTTAATTTCAGTTTCAACATAAATAACTAACCAGACTTGATACACCAGAAGCCATTCAGATACTTCTATCCTGGTGGGAATTTGAAAAGAGGGAGTAATCAATCTTTATTTTTTAGAAATAGGGTCTTTCTCCATCACCCAGGCTGGGGCACAGTGGCATGATCACAGCTCACTGCAACCTTGAACTACTGGGCTCAAGTGATCCTCCTGCCTCAGCCTGCCAAGTAGCTAGGACTACAACCAGGCAACACCAAAATCAAACAATTTTTTTTTTTTTTGAGACCAAATCTTGCTACATTGCCTGGGCTGGTCTCAAATCAATCATTCTTTAGACATGATTTAGTGAGAGTCCTTCAAACTCTGTGAAGAGAATGAGCCAAACAACCAATTCAAAAGGGAGGAAGAAGTATCCATGTTTTAATCAATCAGGCCAATAACCAGCCTCATGAGTGACCTCAGTATCCTTGTTTGCTTGGACATGCAAAAGGTTTGACGTACTCAGATGCTCCTCCCTCTTAATAGAATCCAGGAATCCAGGGGTTTTTTCCAGGTAAAAGTGTAATCATTGCATCGGAGGAGACTGATGCTTCCAAGCTTTGCCTCAGGAATTGATCCTGATTGTTATAAACCTATTATGGTGGCCCATGATTTAGACACTAATTTTTTGATGTAATTTTAGCCAATGAGACATGAAAAGTAGTCAGCTGGAGAAGGAAGGATGTGGGTAGGGTTATTTTTGAAAATGGGTTCCTCCTCCTTAAGAAAGATGCTGGAAGAGATACCTCATCTTCTGCCAGAGCTGTAACCTCTGAACATGATGCCTGGAACCTCAACAGCCATATTGTGGCTGTGAGGAGAGTTGGTCTAAGACCTAACCCATCATGCTGAGGATGGCAGAGCAGAAAGCTGGAAAAAACCTGGGCATTGGATGACAATGCTGAGCCTCTGAACCAACCAATCCTGGAGTTATCCTACAATGATTCTTCTACATATGTGGAATAACATAAATATTCTTTTGATTCTTTTGGCCACTTTGGGTTGGATTTTCTATTACTTGTGCCCAAAGCATTCTGATGCAGTTGCCATCTATTATGTGCTGGATAGGCACTTACCAGGCATTATTTCATTTAATCCTTGCGACAACCAACCAAAGCAAATTTCAAACTCCATTTTGCAGCTGAGAAATCTGAGGCTCAAGAGAGATGAAGTTACAGAGGTCACCTGGCTAAGAAATAGCAGTGTCAAGACTGAAACTTAGGTATTCTTGATCCCAAAACCCACATACTTCTCTTCCAGCCTCTGCCTCTTAGAACTGTATGTCGCAAAGAGCATGTGAATTAGCAGACAAGTCAGAGCGGCCTGTTTCCTGCACTCAGCTGCATTACTTTCACATCATCTGTGGATTCTCACGTGTAGAATAAAGTGATCTGCCTAGATGATCTCATCCAACTATGATTATAAATGGAAAACAATTAAAGCTGTGATTCATTTCAATTTTTATTTCAAAAGCATTCCCTTCACACTTTTCCTGACAGCTGAGAAAGCAGGCTTTGAAGCGGAAACTCTACCTCCCATCAGACATTCTGCGGGTCCTCTGACTTTCTGAGGCATTAAGCTTGGCTAGGTAGGTAGGGTATGATTGGGGCTGTTACGAGGCAAAGCAAACCTTCTACCCACTTCCAGCCAGCAGCCAGCAGAGTGGCTCAGCACCTTGGCCTGCCACAGAGGCTGGTGCCGCAGTGTGCCCACTCCAGAGTGAGGATGTGGGATGTATAATAGAGGCAGTAAGTGAATCCAGGAGCATCTTGCCACTATTAGCGAACTCCAAGGTGTGCTACTGCACAGAATAATTATATGCTAAGTGGTTCATTCACTTGCTTTGTTTTGATTCCCTATGGACTCTCTCTCTTACCTGTGGAATAAAAATTTCCAAGACTCCTCATTTGGTTGCCAGGGAAATAGCTTTAAGGCCAAAATTTATGTCCGCCTTTCAGGCTGAAGTCTATTTAAAAACTTTGAAAGCATTTAAGTGGGGAAGCAAAAAGAATAGGATGTTCCAAAATAAGTAGCTATTCCTCCTGCCAGGAGGTGGAGCTTAATCCCATCCCTCATAAGTGTGGGACTTACTGACTGGTTTCCAGTGAATAAGAGTATAGAAAGGACATGTAGTCCCAGCTACTAAGAAAGCAAGAGAATAGCTCAAGGCCAGGAGTTCAATGCTGTAGTGCACTATTATCATGCCTGTGAATAGGCAGCTACTACACTCCAGCCTGGACAACATAGCAAGACCCTCATTTCTAAAAAGAAAAAAAAGAGCATGAAAAGGAGAATACGGTAACTTTAAAGCAGAGAAATTTGGCAAACACTGCCTTAATTAAGTGATCAAGTCTAGCAAAGTGAGTTATGTCATGTGGATATCACATATGCCTGGTAGGTTGTGATGAGGAGAGAACTTCACTTCTGTAATCTTCCTCCTAAGAACCTAAAACCCTAAACTAATCAGGAGAAAAAATATCAACAAACCCAAACAGAGGGACAACATTTGACCAGTATTCCTCAAAATTGTTGAGGTCATCCAAAGAAAAGAAAGACTGAGACACTGTCACAGACCAGGAGAAACTTAAAGAACTAGGACAACTAAATCCTGTGTGGTACCCTGGATGGGATCCTAGAACAGAAAAAGGACATTGGTGGGCAAATTGGCAAACTCCAAATAAAGTTTGAAATTTAGTCAATAGCCATGTACTAATGTTGGTTTCTTGTTTTGACAAAGACACCACAGAAATATAAGATGTTAACGTTAGGAGAAACTGGGTGAGGAGTATATGGTGACACTCTGTATTGTCTTTGCAACTTCTCTGGAAATCTAAAATTATTCCCAAATAAAAAGTTTATTTAACACCCACCCCCAAAAAAATAATAGAAGGAAATGAAAGAGCTGGCCTTTTTTTAGTTTGTCCATGACCACACACGTGTCTGTCCCTGACTCTGTGCACTTACACCTTCTGCAGTTGAGTTTTGAGTGGGAATGAAAAGTAGGTTATGAGAAGACAGAGAATAGGACAATTTTAAATAAAGAGGAATAGGAGAGGAGTAGAAGGAAAAAGTGATAAGGAAGAGAAGAAGAAAAGGCAGAAGGAGAAGGGGGAGGAGAAGGAAACAGAGAAGGAAGAATAGGAAGAGGGGAGAAGGGGGACAGAGGAAGGTACAAGGGCAAAGGCACTCAAGGAGGTTTTATTCTTGCTCAAAAGCAAGGAACAACATCGCAGTAGCAGAACACAGTGAGCACAGTGCAGCCTGTGCACAGGCTCTCAAGGGTGTCAATTTCCCTGCAGCCTGATATGTTTAGGGTACTTTGCTCAGACTGGCCAGAGGGTGTAGAAATGGGACAAACTTCTCCAGAAGGGATGTGAAAGTGACTGGCCAGACACTCACCAATCCCACTTTCTTGTCCAGAGCCCACAAAAAAAACTGCACTTCCCAGCCATTTTGCTTTTAGACAGGGACACTATCACTCATCTCTGGCCAGTGGTGTGCAGGTGGAGATAATATGCACCACTTCCCAGGCTAGTCTCTAAAACATCCCAGACCATCCACCATCTTCTCTTTTTCTCTCCTGTTCTCTGGACGTGCAGCTGGAAGCTAAGGCCTCTGAGATGGCAAAGCCCCACTATGGAAGATGCCCAGATTCCTAAGTCCCTAGTTGGAGGTAGCCCCAAAGAAGAGATGCTCAAGCTGCATAAGATGGTGGACGAGTAAGAAATAAAGTATTTGTGTGTTAAGCCACTGAGACTTGTGGGTTATCTGGCAGCTAGCCTAACCCAACACAGAATATATATATATACAAATAACTCTCATGACCGAAACATTTTAGGGTAGTTCAGAGTGTAGAGAGACCAGTTCAACTGGCAAATAGCTTCAGAGAAGAGGCAGCACACGTCTGTATCCTCAAAAAATGACAACTTTTGGTCTTGCAGAGTTGGGAACTGAATATTGTAGGTGGAGAGATTGTCCTAAGAGAACGACCAAGACAATCACAGCAGGGCATGGTCAACAGCAGGGATTGGCACCTGGTTTGCTTCAGCTGGGACACTATGGGAAGGAATGGAAAGATGTTTAAAAATGAATCTGTGAAAGGAAGTTCAGGTCATACTATAGTGAGTCTTAAGCGATGCTTTAAAGAGATCCCTTAGGTACTTAAGTTTTGTAAGCAAGGCAGTAAAAGGAACAGAGCTGAACTATAGGATCATTCTGATCCCACATACGAGATGACTGGGGAGCCCCATGAGAAGACTTCTTCAGTATTCTAGTGGGAACGGCCTGACCTAGGGAACGGCAAGAAGGGTAGAATCCTGAGAGACATTCCAAGAGTGGACATCCCATCTGCTGTACAGGACACAGTGTCACTGACCGTGATTTTATGTGACTCAGAAGGAATCAGGCTTGAGCTTCTCTTCTTGCCATTTCCATGTGCTGTGCTAAATTCCTCCTGTCTGGGAGGCTACCATATATTTTGCAGCTGTCAAGTGCAAACAGTTCCCAGAAAAAGAGATTAAATAGATTTAACTTATTCAACAAGTTGTTCCCATCTTCCTCTACTCATAGCCAAAGCCCAAGACTCACATTTTAAAGGGCAAAATGTACTTTTTCTCTTTTATTTTCTATCTTTCCTCCTTTTATTTGTCCTCTTTTTCTGCCAATTTAGTTCAACAAATATTAAATGTCTATTCACAGAAGTTGTGCAAAGTATTACAGATATAAATTAAAGTGTCTGAAATTTGGTGTCCCTTATGCAAAGAGCCAGAAATTCCAATGCACATGTAGCTAACTGTAAGACGAAATGCAATGACATGTGTGAGCCCATGCTACAGGAGCACGCATTCTGTCCAGGTGGGGTGGAAAGGCACTGGGAATATCTGACCCGGACCTGGACAGATAAATAGAATGCTGCTGAATTGAGAGATGGAGATGGGCATCCCAGGCAATGAGCAAAAACACACGAGCATAAAGGGCTTGCCATATGGGCAGTGGTAAGGAGTCTAGTGTGTCAGACTCTTGATTTGAGATGACAGAAAAGGAACTCGTGCTGACTTAAATGACAGAGAGACAGAGAGACACTATATCAGCTCATAAAACCAAGCTTTATCTACCTTCAAATGGATCCAGGGGCTCAAATGAAGCCACCAAGACTTTGTGTCTCTCTGTCTCCCTTCTGTGCCAGTTTCATATAAAGGTAGGCATTATCCCCAGGGTGCAACAGGACCCCTGGCAGCTCCAGACATGAATCCTAGCAACTTGGCAGCCTTCGTGGAAAGGCAGCACCACTTTCCCAGTAATTCTTGAAAAAACACAGATTGGTTTTGATTGACCCAGCCAGAAACACCTGCCCATCTCCAGGCAATCATCATGGCTGGAGGAATCCTGTATTTCTTCCGGCCAGTCATGGGATACAGGACCCATCCTGAGGGGCTAAGAGGTGGAATCAACCTATGAGGTGGAAGTAGGGGAGCAGAACTTCCCCAAAGGGAAACCAGGCTCCTATCACCATGGAAAGGAAAGATGCATGCTGAGTAGGAAACAAATGTCCTTATACCTGATAGAAGTACAGAAGACAGGTATGGTTAAGGGTGAGAGGGCAGGAGCAAAACCAAACTGGCACCAGATAATGAATCCCTTTGCTGACATGCGAGAGGGAGTTGATTTTATTTTTCAAGCTACTGGGTGTCAACTATTTCCCCCATAATGTAAATGATGAACACCACCATCTGCAGGCATGGCTGGGTGTTGTTTGTGAATTTTCCATGCATTAGCTCTAATTCTACCCTTATTCCACCCTTACTCTCCCTGGATAGACAGCAATGATACAGTGAACCTTGCTCTAATTGGTTTTTAAAGAGTAAAACAAAAAGAATAAATTATTCACAGACTTTTGCTCTCTAATTATTAGCAATAACAAATTACTTTGATTCAACAATGTCTCCCAGTGCCTCTGTTGAGCACAGATGTTTTGGGCAATGGGGAGCCACTAAAGGTTTTTAAATGGTAGAATCTGTTGTAAGAAGATAACTGCGATGGCAGAATGTAGGCTGGATTGGATGAAAAGATTCTAAAGGCAGAACGGTCAGATGGGAGGCTATCATGGTAGGAAGGGAGAGGAACCAGGGACCTGAGCCAAACTAATAAAGAGAATGGAGATGGAGAAACTGCTCACACAGGTATCGCACAGGACATAGCTACTTATTGAATGAAGGACAACAACAGAGTAATGATGCTTCAGGTTTAGCTGACACCTTCCAGACCATCCATTCTCACACGCTTTTTCCCACTAGCTATGTGACTTGCCAGTGAGCACACACACACACTGAAAAATAGTAAATGAGATGGACAGAGATAAGGATTCCTGTCTGAGCAAAGCTCCCACTCTCAGGTTCAAATGAGTGTTTCTTCACAACTACTTATTAATTGTACTTTAAAATACAATACAAAAAATAAAAATAAAATAAAATAACTTATAGTGACAATTGACTATTTTGATGTGATAATTATTCTATGGACATCACTAATGATGCCTATAATTATTATAAAATTATTATTATTACTAATAACTGTTCAAAATAGTGCCTTGAATTTTATAGCCCTTTATAAAGCACTTTTATCTATCTGTATTTATTTTATTTTCACCATAATTCTGATGCAAGTATTACCAATCCCATTTTACAAACCATTTCAGACTGAGTGAATTGCCCCAATTCATACAACCCACGAAGTGGCAGAGGCAGGGTTGAACATCCAGACTTCTGATTCCGAGAACAGTGATTTTTCCTCTTTGTTTCTGTGCTCATTATCTGCAGTAAAAATAAATCAGTGAAAACTGTACCCTCAATCTGAGAACTGGATTATCTGTGGGCCTTCAGATTTTTAGCTGGTTACATATTTTTTCCAAGGAGAAAATTTAAGTAAGGAGGAATGAGAAGGGGTAGTTAGCGTGGGGGAACTGGAAGCTAATAACAGACGGATGGACAGATGGCTGCCATGTGGCTCAGTTTCAAGGATTTCCCAGGACTCTAAGGTCACTCTGACACCAGTGCCCTGTCATGGTGCCCAAAACTCTGCATTTCTGATAATAGCGCTATCTCCAGAACACCCCAGCTAATGTGCTATTGGGAGGAGTGTATCCTTTTCCCATTGTCACTGGAGCAAATGACCACAACCTTAGTAGCTTCAAGTCAACACAAATGCATTATTTTGCAGTTCTTGAGGTTAGAGGTCCAAAATGGATTTCACTGGGGTAAAATCACAGTGTTGGCAGGGCCTCACAGAGGAGGATCCATTCCTTTCCTTTTCCAGTTTCTATAAGCTGCCTGCATTCCCTGGCTCATGGCCCCTTCCTCCATTTTCCAAGTTAGCAGCATGCCATCTTCAAATCTCTATCTGGCTATGATCCTCCTGCCTCCTTCTTTCGCTCATCAGGATACCTTTGACTATATTAGATTATCTGAGATAATCCTGGATAATCTCTCCATCTCAAGATTCTTAACCTAAATACATCTGCAAAGACCCTTTCTGCCATGTAAGGGAACACAGTCACAGGTTCCAGGGATTTGCATGTGGACATCTTAGGGAGGAATTATTGTGCCTACCACGAGGAGTAATACATTAACAGATACTAATGTGATCTAAGTGATCAAATTAGGTAGCTGTCATCTTTCTGAAAGCAAAATATGAAGAGAACAAGGTATAGAAAAAATGAGTTTTTATAGAAATTAAGGAAGTCAGGAAAGTTTACTAAAACAGGGATTCTTAACTAAGAGATAAGTTGGAGGCATTTTCCATTGTTGTTCGCATATATTGTTTATAAGAGTATAAACTATGGTAAAAAACAAAAAAGTCAAAAAGTAATTTGGCAATATGTTTTTCCATTTTAATTAATCTGGCAATTCCACTGCTAAAAATGAACAAAAGTACTTCAAGATGCCAGTACAAAGATATATACTAAATACCCACCAAGAAAGTATCACTAAGTAAATTAGAAAATATTCACATAATGGAATACTCTGGTGTCTTTAAAAAGGATGAGGTAAATCAATCAGCATATGCTGACTGGAAAATCCAAAAAAAAATTTTTTTTAATTGTTTTCAGAAAAAAAAAAAAAGATGTTGAAGAGCCCTTTTAGTGTGATCTCATTTGATAAATGAAAAACAAACACACAAAAAACACTACTTGTAGGTATGTTTGGTGTTTGCATAAAATGTTTGTCTTTGGGAAAAATATCAGTGGCCATTAGCCAAAAAGGAAGACTTTTAAAATTTTTCTGTACTACTTGAATTGTTAATCACATACACACATTAATTTTGCCTTTTTTGAACTGTTTAAATATGTATGCCCAGGGCTTTTTCTGGAGAGTCTGGTCCAGGAGGTCTGGTGTAGAACCCACACATGGGTATTTTGAAAAAGCTCCCAAAGCCATTTCTGTTGGGCATCCCAGGAGGTTCTCAATTGGGTCACTATTGGCATTTTAGCCAAAATAATCCCTCCTTGTCCTGGACTCTCCTTCCATTTTAGGAACTTAGAATCTTCCTCCCACCCCCACCTCCAAGCATTGAGACAACCACAATTCCCACATGTATTTTCTCCATCACTTCCTGAGAGATTGGGTTAGTCCTGCTGGATACCTGGGCAGGATCTGGGTTTGAAAGGGCCTTAACCAGCTGAGACTTCCAGACAAGGCAGAGAGCTAAAGCTGATGCCATTGAGAGTTGGGGGAAGCCATTATGCTCCCTAATAACAGGCCCCAAACTTTCTGACCACGATATCTTTGCAAAAACTACTTCCTCTCCCTGGAACTTGCCTCTCAACCCATTTATTCTTTAAAAAAAAAAAAAAAGAAAGAAAGAAAGCCTACCCTTTAAAATAACTATATTTCTTGCCTTCAAAACTGAGTTAAAAGACATCATTCCAAGAAGTTTTGCTGAACTCCCTGCCGGTGGAATGATTCTGTTCTCCCCACAACCCTAAAATTCCCAGAGCATTCTGCATCACATGCAGTCTGTGCTAATCTCACTACTATGAATCATGCATCTTTTCACTTTTATTACCATTGCCCATTAGAAATATAATGCAAACCACGTATCTAATTTTCTAGTGCTACATTTTAAAAAGCAAAAATAAATCAGTGAATTCATTTAACATATTGTATTTAACCAATACATCTAAAATATTTCAATATGTAATTAATATTAAAATTATTGAGATATTTTATTTTTTACATATTAAGTCTTAGAAATCAGTGTGTAATTTACATTTACAGTGCATCTCAATTTGGCAGATATGCTTTCCTCAGAAATACTTGATCTATGTTTCTATTTCATAAAATGGACATTTGAAAAAAGTAGATTCACATACTCAAGTTGTTCCAACAGTAGGTGTTTTTCAAAAACTAAATTGATCTTAGTTTCTAAACTTATATATTTAAGTTTAATAAAATTAAAACTAAAAATTCAGTCTCTTTGTGGCACTGTCCACATGTAGCTAACGGCTACCACTCTGGACAACGCCACTATATGTACTAATAGACTATAAACTCCTCAAGGATTTACAGAGCCTTACTCACTGCCATATCCCCAGCTCCCAGGTCATTGCTTTGCACATAGTTATTACTCTATAAATGTGTGTTGAATAAATAAATGAATGAATTTTTCATCTTAGTGTTACCCACAGCATCCAGGAGGCCACTTTGCATATATGACAATAATTGTGGATTTTAAATACATAACACTGTACAGTTTACCAAGCTCATTATCTAATCATCTCACAAGCACTCACTGAGAAAGATATTTTCACTTTTCAGGTGGAAAACAAGATGAAAACAAGATTCAGAAAAGTTCATTGCTATGTATAAAGACATTGGTAAAACGGCAAAACCAGATGTTGAACCTAGATTTTCTGACTCCCAATTAAAGTCCCTTCCATTGACCATACCTGCTCTTCAGTTAATCAACAAATGTGTGGAGATTAAATTAAACACAGAGGAGTACACAAAGAATGCTGAGTACGGCTGAGAAAGGATCCTCCTCAATGTCCTACATCAATAGACAACATGAACATCAAAGTTAGTTAGATATTATGCATCTATTAGGGGAAGGGTCAAGGCAAAACATTCTAAAACCAAAACGATTACAGTCAACACCTGTTTGATAAGAAAATGTCAAGTGAAGGAGGGTTGGAACAGTGTCTGAAGAAGGACAACAGAGAAATTATTAGCCAGACCACCTCTGATCTCAGACCACCTCTGATCTCAGACCACCTCTGATCTCAGACCGTCCTGCTCATCTGGGCAATTCCACAAATTCCACCTGAAGTATGAGAATCTATCCCAAGAAAATTATTCTAAATCTACAAAAATCTATTTGAGTGAAGATGTCCATCACGGCACTGCTTATATTACATTTGCAAAAACACTTAAATAACTTCAGTGTCCAGATATGGAGAGACAGTTGACTAAATTACAGTACATCCACTAAGGAACATTTACAATTTTTTTATATTTGTGAACGTTTAAACATGGGGGAAATGTTGGGTGGGTTATAATGGTAAATTTTAGAACATGATACTATGTGATCAAAGAGGAGTTAAACATTCATAAAGGAAGTCCACCAAATTTTAACATTCACAAGAAATACATATGTTTCTTTATCATACTTATTTGTCAATAAAGTTTACTGTCTCTGTTAAGTGAGTGTGTTTTCTGTTTGGTGTGGGGTTGTGCTCTCTGTGTACATCATTCACATGAGTTTCCTCCCCTTTTTCCTGACTCTTTTTATTTGATTTTATTATTTTATTTTTGAGACAGGGTCCCACTCTGTTGCCTGAGTTGGAGTGCAGTGGTGCCATCATAGCCTCAGCCTCGTAGTAGCTGGGACCACAGGCATGTGCCACTATTCCCAGCTGATTTTTTTTTCTTGCTATGTTGCCTAGGTTGGTCTCAAACTCCTGGCCTTGCTGGGATAACGGGCATGAGCCACCATGCCTGGCCTCTCCTCCCTCATTTCTCACCTCGGGATGAGTTAGGTTTCAGCAGCCACAATCCCAGGGCTCGTGTGAATGAAAGACACTGAAGCAATAGGAAAGATGCTGATCCTGTATCTGACAATGGGGACAGATCCTTGTCCAGCCTTTGGTTCCTCACCCTGTCCTGCACCCCCACCCCAGTCCCCTTTCCCTACTACAATCTGCAGTGATAACATCAGGAATATCACATTTCATTTCACATGATATTGGGCCACTTCTTGAACACTTTCATAAACAATTTCATAAACCTCCTTTGCCCTCACAGGGTAAAGGGATGGGTAAAAGGGAAAATAGGTATCCCCGTGGTACAAATGATAAAACTGAGGCACCTGGAGGTTAACAACCTGCCTGATACCACAGGGCTACAGAAGGGCCCGGGTTGCTTGATACCTGTGTAACATGCTTTCCAATGTACTGAAGGTTCTGAAGTTTTTTGAATCACAAATCCTCATGAGAATCTATTGAAAGTTTCAGATTCCCCAAAAAATGAATATGCGACCCTGGGTCTGCATTTCAGACATTCCTTTTGAACCCCTGATGCTATCCAGGTTTGCCTGAGTGCAGGACCTGTGCTATGTTCAATGCCCGACCACATTAACCCAAAGAAGAAAAACTGAGTCTGGAGCCACACGGAGGTGCAGAGGCCTTGGTCATGACAGAATCCTCAAGAAAAACTGTAACATTATCTTGCTTTAGTTAACATGGGACAAGGCAGTGGGAGATTCTTCTTGACCTTCAAAGATGGACTAGTAACTGAAAATTTCAGAAATACCCTTATGGGGTAAGCACTGAATGACCACAGAGCCTAAATTTTTCAAGGGAAAGCTAAGATTTGGTCTAATGATTGCTATGATGTTTGATTAGGATAATAGGATCACTTTAGTAGGCCTCTTTGCGACAAGGCTTGAGAAAGTTCTTAGCTCCCTGCTATGCTCTGGAGCTATAAATAATTCTACAAGGACAGGGACCATGCCTATTTTGTTTTCACTGTACACACAGTACCTACTACAGTGCCTGGCACTTCGTAGGAGCTCAATACATGGTTATTATAAATGAATGAAACCTAAAGCGTTTCCAAGTCCATGCCTGACCCAATTTTCCTGCCCTTTTCCAAGCCACCTCTCATGCTGTATGTCTGACCACAGTCCCTAATGAGACTTCCTTGGCGTCACAGTCAGGTTGTTGGTGGTGTTCCTGCCAGAAAACTGCTGCTATTCAATGACGAATGGAGGGATCAGAGAGGAACATTTTGGGATTGTGTGGAATGAAAAGCACTGCTATAAATGTACATTGTTTTCCTATAAACATAGTTTATTATTCACAGAGAGGAAGATGTATAAAATATTGAAAGATAAAGTAAAGTAGCTCAATTTTTCTTTCCACATGTTTTTCTATTAACTTTGAAAATTAATTCTTTTGCATTCCACATGATACCTAAAATGTCAGAGCACAGTTCCACACTTCATCTAAAACACAGTGATTTTTTAAACTGTCTAGATAGGGAATGTAAAGAGTTTTTTTAAAATGCTTTTCCCCAAAAGATTGAATGTATTTACTTCTATTCTTCAAATAATCATATATGTAAAAACTTCTAAAAACATTACTTACTCTGGCCCATAATCAGTATTTATTTCCTAAGCAATAAATCTTCCTTCAAACCAAACAGTCTCTGTAAACACAATAGTGTTTCTTAGCAGTCACATGTGCAAAGTCCCCAAACCAGCTATTTTTAAGTTAGAACCAGCCCCACCCCCACAAATAGAATGATAAAGGACTCCCCAAGACAAAGATATTCCACTTACCAACTGTTCCCATGAAATGCTTCAATTCCCTCCACTCTATAGTTACTTATTGCCCAGAACTAATTTCCTAGCCTTTATGGAACAGATTGTCTCTTACAGTTCCTGAGAGCTAATTGTGTGCATCTCTTCCCAACTCCATTCTGTGACTCTGTTTTGGAAATTTGAAATTGGAAATGGTGGGAATATTTATACTACAGAAACTGGCAAATGCTAATGTCCACCAACAGCTGAATGGATAAATCATGGTACATCCATACAACAGAATACTACTTAGCAACAAAAAGGAATGACCTATTGATACATGCAACAACATAGATGGTTTTTTAGATAATTATACTAATACAGATTTGAAAACAGAATATGTACTGCATAATTCCATTATATACAAATCTAGGAAATGCAAACTAATCTATATAATCAATAGCAACAGAAAGCAAATCAGTGGCTGCCTAGGACAGACTGGGGATAGCATGGAGAGGCAGGAAGGAGGAGTTACAATAGGGAACAAAGAAACTTTTGAGGGTAATGGCTCATTATGTTGATTATGGTGATGGCTTCACAGGCTCAAATGTCACACTTAGCCAATTGAATATTTGAACATGTGCAGTTTTTCTATGTCAATTATATCTTAATAAAGCTGTTTTCAAATGTTCTTCTGTTTATTGCTATGATGACATTTTTATTTGAATAAGTGCAAACAAATGCCACTTCACTACGCGGAATCATTGATTTACTTCTCTATTTCTCTCACTAAATTCTAGGTTCCTTGAGGGCAAGAACCTCCATGAAGTCTTTCCTAGGCACATGCTTTCTCCTCTCCTGTACCCCATCTCCTTGCTCTGGAGCAGAGCATGACTCCATTCTCTGTGCTCCTGTTTCCAGGTAGGTCATGGAGTGGAGCGGAAAGCACAAAGCCTTGGAGGTCAAAATGATGCAGGTTTCACCCTCCGCTCTGCTGCTGTTCAGTTGTGTGTCCTTGGGTGTGGCAGATAATTTTTCTGAACCCACTTTGCTAGGGCATAAAAGAGGGAAGCTATGGATCCCTACCAGGAGCAGAAAAGACAGTGACTACAGTCCTCACATGAGCAGTGTGTCAGCAAAAGGCACCAAAACAGCACAGGCATGCTCTGGCTTTAAAAAAAAAAAAGGGCAGGCTACCTTGAAAATAATAATTTTAAATAGTGACTTCAAAGCTGTGACAAATGAGCCCTGTTGCATGAAATCTAAGGGTTCCAGGCTGATGGGAATTGCTGGAAGAAGCCCCACGAAAAGGGCTACTCAGGGCCCCTCTTTTAATGAGGATTATCAAGTCGAGATGCCCTTTGACCCAGTGTTTCCGTTTCTAGTTATCTATCCCTACAATGCAGTTTAAATTATCTAGATGGATATGGACTTATATCATAGCATTCCTTTACAGAGTGAAAATCTGAGCAGAATCTAAATGTCCAGCAGTAGTGATGTGGGTAAATAAATGCTCATTTATCACATTCAGGCACATACACACTATGTGGCAACATGGCAAAATGACTAAGATAAAATGATCCGTGAAAAACTTAGGACAAAAAAAAATTGTAGCCACACTATAATTATAACTATGAGAATAAGGCATAGATATTAAGACTTCAGAAAGCCAAAATGATCATGAGGATCATATTTAGGACATTTTATCTCTTATCATTTATCAGTGGTCTACAGTGTATGCCTATTATTTTTATGTCAACATTTCACTTTGGAAAAGACTAAGAAAGGAGGAACTGGTGTCTAAGAAACTGAGGCAATGTCTCAAAGTCAGCCTATGCAGAGCGAAACGTGGCAGCCATTGAAATAGTAGTAAAAATAGTCAGTGCCCAGCAGGCTTTTGAAAGCTTCTACAGATCACGTTCCCAAAAGAATACATGCAATTCGCCTGCATTCTGTTGAATTGGCTTTTGGAGAAAGACAACATAAGGGACATTTGGTGACACTTCAGTTATCTAAAATGGCATGGACATATGGCATCTCATGGGGTGGGAAAGCTCATTCTGTGATCATTCCAAATCCTTAGATGCCCATTCCAGATAAATGCTATAAACTTGTGAAGAGAAGGGAGCAAAGTCTTTATCTGGTGACTACAGTTAAGATGGGCCTTAATGGTCATGAGAGAAACAGTGACCTGCAGAAGCAGCACCCACCAAGGCAGTGTGGAAGGAGAAGAATGAAAGAAAACAAGAAAAGGTCAAGGGGGAGCCTGGAACAAGCAGAGTCGGGGTTCTCAGCCCTGCTGCATGGCAGCAGCATGGGACCAAAGAAGTTTTAAACATGTGCCTCCCGGCCCTACCTAGCAAGGCTGGTTTGATAGCTCATAATTCTACTATGCAGCCTGAGTTAACAATCAGTGAAATGGAATGTCAATCAGAAATCTAAACAGGATAGAGCCCACGCAGTATAGTCAAAGGCAAGGTTTTCAAGTGGGAGAAGATAAAATTTCAGCAAGAAGAGAAGTGATGTTGTTCAATGTGTTAGAGTAGGGAAGTGATTTTAGAATTTGTTTGGTCACCTTATCTTAGGTGGATTCCTCTCTTTATCTGTCTTTTTCTCTCTCTCCCCAAAAGGTTGAGCTTGAGCCGAATAACAGAATTCCTAGTGATATTTTATAATTTTTTTAAAAAAAGTATGGCCAGGCACTGTAGCTTATGCCCGTAATTCCAGCATTTTGGGAGGTCAATGCAGGTGGATTGCTTGACCCCAGGAGTTTGAGGCCAGCCTGGACAACATCATGAAACCCTGTCTCTACAAAAAAATATTTTTTAAAAATTAGCCAGGTGTAGTCACTTGCACCTGTGGTCCCAGCTACCTGGGAGGCTGAGGTGGGAGGATCACCTGAGCCTGGGAGGTCGAGGCTGCAGTGAGCTGTGATTGTACCACTGCACTCCAGCCTGGGTGACAGAGTGAGACTGCCTCAAAAACTTAAAAATTTAAAAATTTAAAATGAAATAAATAAATAAGTATAATTAGTAGAGATTAGGCACTACACTAAATGCCTTTTTTAACCTTCTATTTAAATGATTAGGGACACACAAGAAGCTGTAAAAATAGTACAGAGAGGTCCCAGGTACCCATTATCCAGCTCCAATGATAATATTTTAGTACATTATCCAAACCAGCAAATCGATGTGGACATAATCGAATTACCTAAACTACAACCTTACTCAGGTTTCAGGAATTTTTATGCCTAGTATTTTCACATACATTTTCTCATTCCATCCTCCCATCATTATTGCTTCCATTTTGCAGAAAAGAAAACTGAGTCCAAGAAAAGCTGAGTAACTTACTGAGTCAACTCTGTAAGTTACAGAGGCAGGATGGAATCTCAGGTTTGTCTGACTCCAAGCTCTAGTGCTAACCTACCTTCCCTACCACCCCATACCATACAGCGGGCACCACTGTGGTCACAGCAGAGAAAGGGCTCTGGCAAGCCCACAGGTGATGCTGGTGACTTGCTCACAGGTGAGGTCTATGGAGGCAAATGTGTGGCAGACATGAGCTCACAGCCAGACAGGCAGTGAGTCTGAAGAAGGGCTTCCTAGTTCTCCAGCCCAGCAGCTAAAGTTGCATTCTTAGACTGAACAATCTCCTGCTCGGCAGGAGGCCCGGGCAGGCAGTGAATAAGCCCAAGGTGACTGGCCAGCCAGTGCTGCAGTGAGAGTCCACACCAGGCACAAGGAAATGGCAGGAAATGAGCAGGTTGGTGTGGCACCAGCATTGGATCAGGGTGCAGAGGCAGGCAGGAAGCAGAGACCTCATTGAAAGGCAAGTCCACAGCAGCATCAAAATCAGAGGACGTAGATCTTCTGCATCACTGCTGGACCAGGGAGGCAGTGTGGCCCAGTGGTTAACTGTGGGTTCTAGAGTCAAACTCTCTGGCTTTGAATCCCAGATCTACCAACTGATAGTAGGATCTTGAATATGTTAATGTCTTTGTACCTCAGTTTCTCCATCTGTGAAATGGAAGTAATAAAAACACTTGTCTCACAGGGTTGTTGTAAGGATTCCACAGCTTAACACATACAGCTTGTAGAAAAATGCTTGACACACAATTTCTAGTCAGGTTAGCTATTATTGTCATCATACACAATGTGACTGGATGAGGGATAAGAAGAAAATGCTAGAAAGGAAAGAGAGAAACCACCTCGAAGGTCCCAGGTAGCAGAGTGGTTGGTCAGTGCTGATGGCCCAGTGAACATAGTTGATTAACCCAGAAAAGGTTAATTCCTCCAAACAACACAGAGCCCAGAGCTCACAGTGCACCTTCCAAGCATTGAGCAGGATGCTGACACTGAATCATATCACTTTCTAATTATAAAGCATCAGCTGCTGCCAGACACCATGCTCACCGCATGCATGCCTCCTCGACTCCTCACAGGTAGCCCCTGAGGGAGAGAACATCTAATCCTGTTAAACAGATGAAGAAACTGAGGCTCAGCTTAAAGAGTGTGCTCAAGGTCAGACAGCAGGCAAGGGGTGTAACTGGGATTAAACCAGAGCTCAGTGTTCCCACTACACCCATCATTAAGACGAACACAACGCTCAGTAACAACGGTGTCTGGCACAGCCATGGGTCATGGGTCAGCAGGAGCAGGGAGCAGCATAACTGGGCAGAAACGGCCATGTGAGAAGTGGGATGATTCACCCAAACCCCTTTCTCTGGCTAAGTAACTGCCTCCCCCAAACCATTCCATGAGTTTCTCTCTACTCTTCAATTTCCTATAATTCTAATGGCATCATTAAGGCCAGATAAAGGACATAGTTTTTGGCTGGGCGCAGTGGCTCAGGCCTGTAATTCCAGTACTTTGGGAGGCTGAGGCGGGCGGATCACAAGGTCAGGAGATCGAGACCATCCTGGCTAACACGGTGAAACCCCATCTCTACTAAAAATACAAAAAATTAGCCGGGCGCGGTGGCGGGCGCCTGTGGTCCCAGCTACTCGGGAGGCTGAGGCAGGAGAATGGTGTGGGCCCGGGAGGCGGAGCTTGCAGTGAGCCGAGATCGAGCCACTGCACTGCAGCCTGGGTGACAGAGCAAAACTCCGTCTCAAAAAAAAAAACAAAAAACAAACAAACAAAAAAGACATTGTTTTCATTTTATTTTATTTTTACTTATTTTAAGTTCTGGGATTCATGTGCAGGACATGCAGATTTGTTACACAGGCAAATGTGTGCCATGGTGGTTTACTGCACCTATCAACCCATCACCTAGGTATTAAGCCCTACATGCATTAACTATTTATCCTAATGCTCTCCCTCCCTCTACCCCCACAACAGGCCCCAGTGTGTGTTGTTCCCCTCCCTGTGTCCATGTGTTCTCGTTGTTCAACTCCCACTTATGAGTGTTTTCTACCAGATTAGGGGACCCCACAAGAGCCCCACTTGGCCCTTCACATCACCAGCAGGACAGGGAATTAGACCTGGATCTGCTGATACACACCTTCATATTCTAAGTCAAAGTTCAATTCTACCCTTTAGGGTTGATGTCTCTCCCTCTAGGGTTGATGGACCACCCCACTTCACCTCTGCTGGGCCCTTGTGACCTTTCTCTCACAAGCAACTGCCTGGACTCCAGGTAGGGTGAAGATACAATGGCTTGTAAAACATTGGATGAGAGAAGAGTCCAGAGTCTATACTGATACTAAAATGTAGAAAGGGAGAGAAAGGGAAAGCTCTTATTTGTAGTCAAATATCATCCAATACATAGAAAAGAAGTGATAGAGTTAGAAAATATCATTGATTCAGCCATCAAGTGATGCTAGAATCACTGCATATGTTTGTTGGGGAAAAGGTTATTTACAGTCTCAAAGTGTCTCCCCACAGATGATTTAATCACAATTAAGGTGCCCATTGATTGTGAGAAAGGTACCCTGACAGTGGACAAATTGTGAGAAACAACTTTAACCAGTGACCAAAGTCAACATCACCCATAATAGGATAAATCTCCCTCCTCATTGCTGTGCCGAGAAGGACTCAGTGTCAATTATGTAGTATCCCTGTCAAATGGATGACCTGAGGACACTAGAGGCAATGATCTGAAAAACCAAATTGAGGAACATTCTGCACAACAAAACACACGGCCTGTTTGCTTCAAAATGTCAGTGTCATGAAAGGCAAGAAAGGCTGAAAAACTGTTTCAGTTAAAGGAGACTATCTTTTTGTACCCATTAACCAACTTCTCTTCAACTCCCCTCCCTATTTCAAATAGAGTTAGATAGAAGGAATAAGTTCTAGAATTTGACAGTACAACAGGAAAATTATAATTAACAATAACGTATTGTATATTTCAAAACAACTAGAGGAGAATTGTAGTGTTCCCAAAACAAAGAAAAGATAATTGTTTGAGGTGATGGACATCCCCATTACCCTGATTTGATCATTATACACTTTATACCTGTATCAAAATATCACATGTACCCCAAAAATATGTACAACTATGTCAATAAAATACAAATAATAAAATAAGGGAACCTAAAGAAACATGACAACTAAAAGTGATGTGTGCTTCTAGAGTGGAGCCTGGATCAGAAAAAAAAATATGGCTGTTAAAGACATTATTGGGACATTTGGTGAAATTTGAACACACACTGTATATTAGGTAATAGCATAATATCAAGATTAAGTTTCCTGAATATGGTAACCGTACTGTAAGGAAATGACCTTATTCTTAAGAGATGCAAGCTAAAGCTGAAAGGTCATGATGTCTACAATTTAGGATTAAAAGATTTGGTGGGGGGAATGGATAGATAGATTGATAGATAGATAGATGATAAACCTAAAGCGAATGTAGCAAAAGGCTAAAAGGTGACTTAGATGGAAGACAATAGTCATTTTATTAGTCTTGCAATTGTTCTAGAAGTTTAAATATTGTCAAAACATTATTTTAAAAAACAAATGCAAAAGCATTTCTTAAATACAAGTACCTATAAGTTGGCTTAGAGTTATACACTACAGCCAGATTGAGTGCTACCCAGGGAAATTTAACAACTAAGGAAACTCAACCCTGATTTGAGTAGATGAACTTAAGGATAAAATAATTAGCAGAACATTGCACAAGCATGTAATTATACAATTATAACACAGGTCCCCTTCACACACAGTTTTCTTATTCAAAACCGGGGCCATTTTCAAAGAATGAGAATGTTAAACAAATCAAAGTTTAAAATTTTGGATCCCTAGACCACGTTTACTCTTTGACTGACATATTCCTATTTCTGACTTTGCAGAGTTCATGAGTCACGCTCTCAGGCAGTTTGTGATATGTCCACCTCAAGTACTTGAGCCTCGTTGCCTGAGCTGGAGTTATCATCCCTTCTAAATGAGGACAAGCATGTCTGCAGCTCTTGTGCAAATAACAATGCTCCCACAGCTGAGCTGACTTCCAGTGTTAGGAGGTAATTGGACCTAGCAAATTCACTTCTGGCTGCACTTAACAGTAATCAATAAATGGGGATCTGCAGCCAGGATACAGTTGTAGGGCTGTTTAGTCAATGACCATTAGCTACTACAGCATTTAGAAGAATGTAATTTTAAAAAATGGTCTCTGTTCCAATCCATGTGGGAAAGCATATTTTCACAAGTTTCTTCCCAAAATTGTCCATGTACTTCCTCCAGGCACCATAGAACACCCAGTGTTTAATCCCCATGCTGTTCTCTAGCTCCATTATTTCATCTCTGTCACAGGCCAGGAAACCTTCATTTTGATGCTACGTGTGCAGGAAACTGAGGCATGGAAATATAATTCCTAATTCTGTAACTTAATTTAAAAATATATACAGTCTCCTTTCCACTTACTCAAAGATTTCCGAGACCTCCGAAGATTTCTGCCTGTGGAATAAAACTGAAACTCTTTCTCATGGCAAACAGGGCCCTACATTACATTGTCCCAGGCTTACCTTTCCTTTACCTGGTTCCAAACTTTACCTGCCTCTCATTCACATGCCTTAGTCACAAATCAAAGAGTTCCTTCAACATAAGGCATGTGTTCCTGTCTCCTGGCCTTGGTTCACACTGTTCCTTTTGCTTCCCTTTTATGTCCACCATAATCCAGGGTGATCTGTTTTATGGTTATACCATAGTGCCATTCAACATATTCACCCATCTCTGTGAGGTCTGGGAGACGGGGAGAGGGTAGTGGAAGACAAATGGGGCCTGCAGTGGTCTGATTCACCTCATGCAGCTTCAGTGCCCAACACAGGATGCAATTGTAGAGTATGCACTGGGCACATGAATGGGAAGAGAGCATTTGTTATCAGAAAAATTTTAATAAGAAGGAAACTGCTCCTTTTCCTCTAGCAAGGTCAAAAACCCTGCCCTAATGCTGTAAATAGGAACAAATATTTCTAGAGAGTAAAACACAGGGCTAAATTATCATAAGGTAATGAACCAATCACATCAAGACAGATTTGCATTATTACAGGGCACAGTTTTAAAGGGGTCTGCTTTATTTTTATTTAGGGTACCTTAATTTCACTGCAACAAACAAATGCAGTTAAAGTCATTCATCACGGAAAGTTGTAAGGGGTGACATATGGTGTTTTTGAGATAGTTCCCAGCGTAGAGTCCCATATCGGTAGGCCAATCTGTCTCTTTACTTCATCCACCATTAAGACTTAGCCCTAAGCCTGGTACTGGGGAGGAGGAGGCTATAAGGGAGGAGAAGTAGAAAGGCAGAGATCCAACTTTTCTGGCAGGGGAGATGACAGGGAGAAGAGAAACTAGAGCAGAAGAGGCAAGGGTGAGACGTGGGTGTCCTCCTCTTCTCTCTCTGGACGGATATTCACCCAAAAACCGGAAGCTCTACATCAAAGTAAACTTGGTGGCCAGTAGAGTCAGGTAAAGGGAAGCTGAGTTTTAGTTTTTCCAGGTTGTCTGTAGGCTCTTTGTGGTTTGGACAGGCCCCAGAGGCTCCCACAAGCTCCTGAAGCCAAATCTCAGAAGTTACCTGGGATTGTGACTGAGAGTAAGTCCTGGAGGTTGCCATGGGGACAAAGTAGCCACAGGCTAAAGTCTGGACCATCTGATCCTGAATCACACAATAATCAAAACCAGACCCTCCTTGGGGCCTGTAGCACTGCCGTAGGGGGAGTGGAAAGGGGCTGGGAGAGAAATACAGGCAGCAAGGGGGGCCAGATCACACCAGACAGCAGAGTCACACAAACCAGACACCATCTTGGTGAGCTGCAGGGTGCCAGAAGGGACATCTGAACCAATGAGCATTTTTCTGAAAGAAAACTAAATCATCAGAAAAAAAAAAGTGTCATCCCATGTTTGACTTTAAATGTAGGGTTCTTCCCTAGTTCCCCTTAAAGTGGGGGCTCCAGAGGAAGAGTAGTTCAACTAAAAAGGAAATTAAGAAGCAACATTTTCTCACACATCTTGGGGTATTGACAAAGTTGCAGCCCTGTTACATAGGTATTTCTCACGTTAGGCTGATAATCTATAAAGTACATTTTCTGGATAGTAATTCTTCATTCCCTACTAATTGACAAGAATAAACCCTCTATCCTCCAATAAGCCAAGTCAAAAAATTTTAGTGAAGAAAGAAATATGGCCCAGGTGTGGTGGCTCATGCCTGTAATCCCAGCACTCTGGGAGGTCTAGGTAGGTGGATCACTTGAGGCCAGAAGTTCAAGACCAGCTTGGTCAACATGGTGAAACCCCATCTCTACTAAAAATACAAAAATTAGCTGGGCATGGAAGCTGAGGCACGAGAATCACTTGAATCCAGGAGGCAGAGGTTACAGTGAGCTGAGATCACACCACTGCACTCCAGCCCGGGTGACAGAGCAATACTCTGTCAAAATAAAGAAAGGAGAGGAGAGGAGAGGAGAGGAGAGGAGAGGAGAGGAGAGGGAAGAGAGAGAGGAGAGGAGAGGGAAGAGAGAGAGGAGAGGAGAGGGAAGAGAGAGAGAGAGAAGGAATATGGTGGGGGTAGGCCCCTACTAGCTGACTTCTGCAAACCACTGCCTATATTTTAGGCTTCCAAATTCTGCAGTGCATTTTCAACAGCATTACTCTTGCTGCCCCCTCTCCCAACCAGGAATTTCTCTAATGCCTGAGATGTACTGAATTTATACTTCCAGCTCCTAGAATTATACCACCCTTTTCATAGGAGGTTCATGAGCTAAACCATAAAAAATGAATTGGATTGCAAAACCACAGCCCATTCATTCAATCAACAACTACACCCAAAGCATCTATGATATGCCAGGCAATCCAGGCAGTGGGTCCCTGCCACCCAGAAAAATTTCTATCTAATGCAAAATATGAATAAGAATAATGTGGGATGTGCTACTATGGGTCAATGGTAGTGTCCAGACAGCACGTGGATAGGAGGTTGGGCAGCCCAGTTGTGGAGGTATCCAAGAGCACCCTTGACCTTGGGCTACACCCATGAGCTTACTGCCAATCTCCTCCACTCTGCTGCTCCCACCTTCATAGCTTCTTGGTGCTACCTTCACACATCAAGTACTCTATTGAAAATCTCTTCCCTGTGAGTCTACAGGTTGTGTACAATGAAGTTACTGCTTATGCAACTGAAGACGAGAAGTGCATTTACCTCGTACCCCACACTGACCCCCAGGGGTAGTTTAGTCCAAGCTGATCTCAAATCTTCACACTTCCTTCCTTTATCCAGAGAGAACTTCAGGGATTCCCTGCATATTTTGGGTCTTTATGTGGGCTGGAACAGCAGTTCCTGTTGCTAATTAGGAAACATAGAGAAGTTTATCCACACTTCACATTGGCAGGGTGAGTTAGGTGGAAGCTCCAGAAGGAATGTCCCGCTCCTCCTCCCAACCCAACAGCACTGAAAGCTTCCTGAGGGTTATTCTAGGATGAATAACTCACACTTGGTAAAATGTGCCGCTAAAATTTATTGTGGTTGAGGCATATGCTGAGGGGTTGAGGACACCTCAGATGAGCTACATTCCCGGGAGTGGAAGCCTGGATTTCTCAACGGCCTGAGAAGAATGTGCTCTGGTTGGAAAAAGGATGCATTCTCTAAGGGGAGTCAGCCCTGGAGACAAGCCCACTGGCTAGGAGCCAGAGGCATCCATCAGCAGACCTTCTGTGTGGAGTTCAACATTATATTTTGAGTACAATTACAATTTTCTCCTTATGTTGTAGTTTCTTTAATCTCAATGCTTCCCCAAAATCCCCTGTAAGGCAATAAAAGTACAAGATACTAAAGAAAATTGTGGCTTGCCCCATGTTCCCTCCCACTAGAGCCCATAGGGAAGATACAGTATCAAATATAAAATTAAATATAGAGAGACTGGCCCAGAATATCTATGCCAGTAACATTGGAGCTATGCCCCCCACGCCAAGCTAGAAGTAGTGCACCAGCAGAGAACTGCAGTGTGATGGGAGACTGTGGTTTTCTGAGAAGCAGATGTCAAGACAGGATTAGACATACAAGAGATGTATTGGAGTAAAATCTGTAAAAATAAATGAGTAAAGAGCTGAGCGAGGCTGAGAAAGCCATCAGACCTGGATGCAGGTCTGACTCCCAGTAAAAGAAAGTTGGGTAGAAGTGTCTGAGACTGTACTGCAGCTCTAAAGAAAGTTCAGCAAGGCCATTAGTGAGTCTGAATACCAAAGTCACCATCAGAGGAGTTCCATGTCTCCCAGGAACAGCTGACCTTAGGGTCCCTGCCATGCTCAGTCAATGTCAATGGGCTCCTCTGGAATGCATAGCCTTGGCCATCACAGGGATAAATTTCCCCCACACAAGCTAAGAGGCCATGGGTCAAGTTCACTTTCTGTGATCAGAGATATGAAAGGTACATTCTCATGGCCACCACAGAGATAAGCCCTCCCTTCCCAAAATACCAGGGAGAGGACCAACAAGAATGCAAGAGGAATAATGTCTACCTCATATATACTTGGTCATTTTTTAACACTGAAAAATCTGTCTCTAAAAACTTACAAAGAGAGACCTAAACATTGCCTTTATGTGAAGCCAAGGTTGCAATAAAAACTTCTCTAGGCTTTAAAAATTCTCAGAATTCATTCTTTCATTCTTCCCCTTGGCAAATGATTTGGATTTGCAAAGACTAAAGGTGAAAAATAACTCCAGGAAGGCAACACTAAGTCAGGAGAGTAGGTGTCCCCAGAAGTTTCCAGTGGGTGAGCAACACTCAGTGATAGAAGGGTATGTGTGACTAGACTCCTATGAGCTAATTGGGAATTTTAACCCATGATTCATCCTAGGGAGGGGCCGAAGCTCCAGGGGACGCTACCCCACACCATGCTATATCATCAGCCAGATTGCACATTTCCTGAAAGTAATCAAGTCAGAAACTGACATTTTGGCAGCAGCCCCTAGTGGAAAAATGACTGCCAAAAGTCAAAATTAGGATGAGTTCAACGATTTAATTCTGCATGGAAAATGCAATCCATTAAATGGGATCTGACAAGGCCTTAATCTCATCCGTAGCTGAGGGTGTTGGCTCAACGCGGTTCTGCTCTCTGGAACATATTCTTAGTAAGCTATCTATAGAATCTAGAAAGCCTTTGCCAAAGCCCAAATAAGTCCATTCTAAGTGGGAAGAGAAGCTCACCAAGCCCCCACTGACTCTGTAGGGAGTAAGCACACGATTCTTCCAAGTGCAAAATTATCAAAACCTGGCAACTCAACCTGTGTTGGGAGTCACATGATTCAAGGTAAAGTAACTGAGGTGGGCAATGCACTGAGTGGCTTCAGAATTTCCACCACTGCCCAAGGAGGTCAGGCCCACAGCCAGCATCACTCACAAAGCATCCATAGGGCTCATATTCCCCGGCTGGGGCCCATTGCATAACCCAGTCACAAAAGAAAGAGTTGGGGGTGTACAGGATCAATCTTCTCCCAAACAGGGTTTTAAAAACTGAGCGAGAAAGACTTAGAGGCTGTCACCTTCGTTGGCCCACTTAATCCTAACAGCAGCCCCCAAAGCCCATTATTTTACTGTTTGCATGTGGAAAATGAGGAAAGAGAACAAAACCATTACTCAAATCATGTAGTTTAAAAGATTGTTTGCAAATTCATACTTGTGGGATTCCAAAGCCTGTGTTTCACCACACAGAAGGTGGTGGTCCTCAGACCACTGCATCAGTTGGAGCTTGTTAGAAATGCAGATTCACAGGCTGCACCCCAGACCTACTGAATCAGGATCTGCATTTAACAGGATTCCCCAAGGAATTCATTTAGACATAAGGTTTGAGAAGCAGTGCCTTCAATGGCTTCTATCCAAAAGGGGTAGGTGGATTGAAAACATAAGTCTAGACTAGAAAAAGATTCAGTGCAATAGAACAGGGCCAGTCTTATAGGATACATAAAATATGTATCAAAATATAACTCAAATTATATATCCAAAGTGCACATTCAAATTAGTATAACCAATCACACCATATCTTTTTTCACCAACAACAAATCCGGAGACATGAAGTCCAAGGTTATGTGGTGCTAGTAGAATATGCTAAAGGAGCAAGGCTGTAGAGCTAGGTGGACTTGGTTGAAATCTCCAGCTCTGCCACCTGCTGGGTGACTTTGGGCAAGCTGCTTGATCTCTCTGAGCCTCAGTTTCCTGACCTGTACAACTGAGAAAATAATACTCAACTTGCCAGGGTTTGGGGGGATTAAGTGAGCAAATGAATGCACAGTCCTTGACACACAGCAGATGCTCAATAAACACTGGCTTCTCTTACTTGTGGTACCATCTGAGCCAGGTCCCTCCCACCTCTGGGAATGTGTACACCAGAGGCTGGGGAGAGAAACCTCTCTCAGCAGCCAGCTCTTTCCTGTTCTCTTGGGTCCTCTAGTGGCAGGTATTGAGATTCCTGTGACTAATCAGACTGGATGGACTTGTCTGTCTTCCTTAGCCCCAGGTTCAATTTATTTTCTATCCTCTTTCAAGAAAAGCCTAAGCAGAGCAACAGGTTTAAAGGGATAAAATATGAGAAAGAAGGAAAGAGGCACCCAAGGTGAGTTCCCAGGAGTGTCTATTTTCCAGGCACTGAAGCCTTTTTCTTTATTTATGGCTCCCACTTTCTTCTTTTCAAAAATCTCAGATTTTGAAAACAGACCTTTCATGCCACAAGTTTAGTGAGCTTTCAGGGCCCACATTGTCTGCACGTGGAGCCATAAAACCCATGTTTGATCCTATTTAACTTTGTATGTGTAAGCTCAAGGGCATGCAAGGATTCCAGTGAGTGCTGAGCACGAATACAAAATTAACACTTACTGAGCTCGTTCTAGGTGCTGGACACTGTGCTTGGCTCATTCACATGCATTATCTCCTTTAAATCCTCCCCAAACCCCGGGAAGGGGGTCTCTTTATCCCCATTTCAAAGATTTTAAAACAGGCCGGAATAGGTCGGTTTGTTCTCACACTGCTATAAATAAATACCTGAAACTGGGTAATTTATAAAGGAAAGAGGTTTAATTGACTCACAGTTCCACATGGCTGGGGAGGCCTCAGGAAACTTACAGTCAAGGCAGGAGGTGAAGAGGAAGTAAGGACCTTCTTCACATAGCAGCAAGAGAGAGAAGAGTAAGCAGGGGAAATGCCAGAAGCTTATAAAACCATCAGATCTTGTGAGAACTCACTCACTATCACAAGAACAGCATGGGGGAAATGCCCCCATAAGCCAATCATCTCCCATCAGATTCCTCCCTCGACACATGGAATTATAATTCAAGATGAGATCTGGGTGGGGACACAGACCCAAACCATATCAATAGGTAAGTGACCCGCTCAAATTAACATAGAAAACACTCCTAAATCTCACCTAGTGCAGTGGTTCTTTCGGTGTGATCCTGGACCAGCAGCATCAGTATAACCTGAAGCTTGTTAGGGAACATTCTTGGGCCCCACCTACATCTGGGATGAGCCCAACAATGTTTTAACAATCCCCCCCAGGTGATTGTGATGCACACTCAAGTTTGAGTCATCAGACCACTCTTCAAGGCCAACCTTAGCCTGGCAGTTAAGAAAACAGAGGTTTTGCCACCAAAAAAAAAAAAAAAAAAAAAGACATTATGTGAAGTGGTGGATGTTATTTAGCTTGATTTAATCATTTTGCAATGTACACATATGACAAAATATCATATTATTTTACATTGTAAATGATATACAAATTTTGTCAATTATACCACTATAAAGCTGGGGGGTTGGGGGGAGGAGGAAAAAACAGGCTTGAAGAGATGAAGCAATTGGCCAGGGGTAATAGAGTTGGAACTGAAACCCAGTACAGCCACTATCAGAAGTCAAATTTTCCCACCTGGATAGCTTAAACTGTTCCTTTCTTGGAGAGTAAAGACTAAAGCCCTTAGTACAACTAAGCACTAAACTGTGTTGCCTTCCAGCAATATTGGCTGGGATCTGAATCTGGGCAGCCACGAGGAGACCTTCCCCTCAAGCCCTGGAAGCTTCGTCCGAATACTCTGCTAAACTGTCTGCCCCAATACACAGAGTATTTGCCTCATCAGCACTGCCCAGCCAGGAAGGGGACAAGAGGGAAGACTGTCAGGGACCATACCCAGAGTTGAGATGGCATTTGCACAAACCTCAACTATTGACACAACCCTTGGGGAAGAAAGGTGGTGCCTTCATTTTCCAAAATCTTTATTTCCAAGTCAGTGTGTCGAATTCTCACTTTCAGCTATACCCTCTGGCATTATTAGTAACTGACATTAATCCAGCAACAATTCAGAGTGTTTGCAGGCCATACTTAGGGATCGCAGCCTGATTGGAAGACAAGGCCCAGGGACATGTCTTGAAGCTGCATTTGAATCACAAGCATGCTTTTTATGTGAGTTTATAGATGATATACTTATTTGGGGTGGGGTGATAAAGTAAGATTTAAAGTTTTCCTAAGCCACTCCTTGCTGCTGCATTGGAGACTAGCAATCCACCAGCAATTTTTTATAGGCTTTCTCTCTCCAGGCCAGTTTCTTCATCTCTAAAATGGACAGAATCCTTGAATTTTTTGGGTTAAGCCTGGCAAATAAGAACAGTTATTGCTGATGTAACAGGGAGTCTGGTGGAGATTGAAACATAAAAACATTTGAAATTTTTTTGAAAAACACCCATCATTGATAAATTTGTAAATAATTCATATATTTGGAAATGGAAAGTAGAATTTAGCTTTAGAGCAGACTGTCCCTTTGCTCTGAGAAGAACTACTTAAATGAAAATACTAAAGGCAAATATTAAACAAGTACACACATTTTGTCCTGGTGGTAGCTTGTATATATTTGCCTCCACCTTGCAGAGAGCTAGAAAAGATTTCTGGGGAAAGTGGAATTAAGTATCTAACCCCTTCCTTTTGAGAATCAACATTATTAGAATACGTCTGAGAAAAACTGTGGTTGTGCTGAGGCCAAGGGTCAGGAAAAGACAACAGAAGCCACAGACAGGAGACATCACAAGGAAGAGGTAATCTAGGTTGGTGACAAAAATGCCTAGTTTCACTGAGGTCAGAAAGTCCACGCTCAACATGAGACCTCATTTCCCTAGCAAGGGACAAAAGGCATAGCAGGATAAGCAATGATTCTTGAACCACTGTCAATAAGGCTGGGGGTCCTTAGGAATAGTGAGGGTCAAGAACCCCAAGAAAAGACTGGACCTCCTGATAATTTGGCACATTGGGCTTATTGACATTGTCATTTGTATCTTGTTTGGTAAGAGCTGATGACCATATTTCCTGGCCCTAAACTCCAAATGCCCTCCAAGTATGACCAAGGAAAAAGAGAAGTAATCAAAGCTATCACTAACCCTTATTGTGGTACCAGTCAGTGGTAATGACCCTACAGAGGAGCTGTAAGGTAACCTTGATTCTGCTCTGATTTATTCATTGATAAACTCTTCCCATACCTGAGTAGTTTACTTGTAGTAATTTATGCACAACAAATCTCACAGCTGATCATGCCACCACAGTTAAGGACAATTGCAGAAGAAAATATTTACCATTTAGCATTGTCATCAAAATCAACCATCTTTTTTGGAAGAAAGGATAGTTACAGAATAGTATACAGTTGTATTAAGGGTACCAGTAAATAAATAAATAAATAAATAAATAAATAAATAAATAAATGCTAATGGATTTCTTGTCTCAATTGCTAAAGGGTTGGCATACACCTGCATGCACCTGCAGTCTTCTTCCTACAGCACCAAATGTTACAAGGAAACAGAAATAAGTCCTGATATTCAATGTATAACTTAATCTCTTTCAGAAACCAAGACACTGCTACATGTTACACCTAACAGATCAAATGACGCTCATGGGCATCAATACATTCTCTCTATTAAAGAGCACCAAGAGAATGCAAACAAAATAGATGATGGTAAAGGAGTTGAGTGAGCAAATAAGATGTTTTTTTCATGAGAGTAGCTCTTTGCCCGTTCATCGAAGAAGATGATGAACCTGGTTTGGGGTGAAAAGAGTAGCTATAAGAACCCTTAGGAGAAGAGATTGACTCCATAAGAGATGCTCCAAGGCGATAACACATAGACAGTGAAAGCCATTCACAGTCCCCTCTTTCATCACAGTCACTTGCTGAGAATTGCAGGTTCATAAGATGTACTTCTCTCCAGGTGAGTGAGTTTTAGTTTATTCAAAACCTTATGATGCAATAACCAGGCCCTTAGTAGGAATAAAAACAGCATTTGCCTGCAATTCTTGTCTCACCAATGCACTCGTCACACTGTATAAAGAAATCCAAACCCCTATTTATCACTCCTTTCTGAACTCATCTATAATTCAATAGACACTAAGAACCTTCACACAATGAAATGGCTCTCACTGAGGAATTACGCATATCACCTGGATGCAAAAGAGAGTACACTTTTCAAATCTATTTCATGGAACTCCAAGAGCTGTCTGAATTGTTTATGGGGAAAGAAAAATGAGGTTTATATGTTCTGCTAACCATGTGGAGAGTATGAAAGTCTATAGTGGAAAGAAAAGTGAAAGAAGTAAAATTGATATAACAGGAAGAAAGGAGGGGCAGAAAGCAATCTGGAAAAATGATCGAGTCTTAATTTCTGAAACCAGTAGTACTGTAAATATACTGTTTCAAATGTGAGTCTGAAAGACCCATTTGGGGAAAAAAAATCACCTTTTTACACCACATTCATACTCAGATTGGTTTTTATTTAATATGGGTGAGAAGGTAAGGGACGGAGTTATAATGAAAATGGAGTACAATACCAAAAGAAAATAAGAGACCTTGCGGGAAGATGCAAGGCTAAATGATGAACTAGCACAGAGTAAACAGCCACCTGGTAAACAACATGAGAAAATTCTCGCTTCATTTCCGTCAGCAGCAGCTCTTACATCTTTTACAACTGGAAACCTTCCCCCAGCAAGAGACTCTAAAGACACAGGACTGAATTAATTCCCAACACGTGCTTTTCTTCTACGCCCTTATCTGGATGCGTCATCCTCCTTTGAAGCAAAAGACTCATTAATCCAATTCAAATTGCCAACATCAGTAAATCCTTTGCCTCAGCATTTAAATGCCAATACCAATTAAATACCAACAGCAACTTAACTACTGATAAGATCTTCACTACATTCAGGAAATCCAGCCAGAAGTCCAGCTAGCATTGATTCCAACCCTCCTTCATCAATTCTAATTTACTCAGTGCAAAGAAATGAAGTAATTTGCTGTCCACACTGACTATGCATCTAACTGGATTGAAACAACTCCACAAGCAAATAAGAAGGAACACATTGAGTTGCAATCCACCAAACCTGAAGGATGTCTTCACCAAGACTTCCGGGCTATCCAGCTGTGGCAATTCATCAGCTAGGATTTCTTCTGGGGGTCGAGGGTCATGGACAATTGTTGGCCGTGGCTTCTCCTTGACATTCCCTGTGAGCCCGTCGATGAGGGAGTTCCACAGACAGTTCTGTGACTTAGACCCTGAGGCACAGGGAAAAGAGAGATGCAGGTGAATCATCCACCAGTTGACTCCATGTCCTGCCTTCCCCAACTCAGGATCTTCCAAAGCAGAGCAGGGAAATTTATATATTTCTCATCATCTCCACCAACATTAGAGAGCTGTAACCAGGAATTTTTACATTTATATGTAGAAAATAGGCTACCACTCTAAGTATTTTGACTCAAAGCTAAGTTATTGGATATACCTTGTCTCATTGCAGTGGTGATCAGCCCTAACTCCTGACAGAGCCACAGGTATCTATTTAGATGTTTAGTCAGCAATTGGAAGTATATAAAGCACTACCATTTTAGGGAACAGTGAGGATGTTCAAACACAAGTCTCCCCTATAAACTCGGCTTGCCTGAAGCCTAAGACTCCATTTTATGGAGACACCCACCCCAAAGAGGGCACCACCTTTAAGAACTAGAACTCACGATCAACAGGTTGATTCTTCTACAATATCAAGACCCAGGAAAATTACATGTATGTTTATGCATGTAAAACTTCAAACATGTGAGATAAATGTTAAAGGTGGGCATCAAGTGAAAGCGGTGTCTACAAAAGGAGCGCCTGATCCGCCAGGTGATCAAGGTCAAACTCAACAGTGAGAAGTTGTGCTGATAGTGTGTGCCCTTGATATGATGTCATGAAAATGTCACTTTGCTCTGTGTAGTAGGCATGTTTCTAGCTTCCATAAACTTGATGCTGTAACATCTGCCCTACATGCATGTGCCCAACACAGCTAGTTCTGGACAACCAATAGTATGCCCGAGTCACCTGACCTTGGCCTCCTGTCTCCCTTGTTGCCCCACTCTCCCCGAACCCCCAACTCCCCAGGGAAAGTCCTCCTTCCCGGGGTGTGCTTTTAAAACACAAACCGGCCAATCCAGAGTCCACACACCAACTACCTCCCTTGTAGGACTTTCACACCCCTGGCCACTCTCCACTGGGCCTAATCACCTCAGGGCCTGGTACCAGGCAACTAGGTATTAGGCAGCCCCTAGGCTTCAGCCCCCCAAAATCATTCAAACCAGCCAGTCCCAACCTTGCTTACCCTGCCTTGCCTGTTCCTTCTTGCAGAAACCACAACAAAGGTTCCTGCCCACGATGTCCCACCCCCACTTCCTAATTGACACCAGTGCTTCCCCAGATGGCCCCGTAACATGACATGGAAGCCCTCTCTTGGGAACTGTGGGTAACAAATTCTCTTTACAATGGCATTTGTCTCCTTATCTGTTGACCTTACCATACCTAAACAGAAATAAAACTTATTAAATAATCAGTCTAAAACACCCAGTCTAGTCATGGAGAAAACATTAGATAAACCACTTGAAGAACTTGTGACAGAACACCTGACTAGCGCTCTTCAAAACAGCCAAAGGCACCAAATACTGTTGAGCCTCCATATCCATGGGTTCCATGGATTCAAACAACTAAAGAAGGAAAATATTCAGAAAAAAAATGCATCTGTAGAGAACACTCACAGACTTTTTTGTCATTATTCCCTAAACAATACAATAACTACCTATTATTATACTTAATTATAATTATTATTATTAAAATTAAATTATTAAAATTATTATTTTAATAAAATTTTGTTATTTAATAAAATTTTATTTTAATAAAATTAAATTATTAAAATTATTGCTATTGAAATTATTATTATTTACTTAATATTATTATTATATTATTCCTTAAACAATACAATAACTAGTTAATATTTACATTGTATTAGGTATTACAAGTTATCTAGAAGTGATTTAAAGTATATGGGAGGATGTGCATAAATTATATGACAATACTACATCATTTTATATCAGGCACTTGAACCTCTGAGCATTTTGGTACCTGAGGGAACCAACCCCCTTGGAAATAGAGGGACTAGCGTATAAGGAAAGTCTGAAAAACTATCACAGCCAAGAGGAGCCTAAAGACATGATGACTAAATGTAATGTGGCATCCTAGATGGGATCCTGGAACAGAAAAAGGACATTCAATTAAAAACTAAAGAAATTTGAATACCGTGTGGATGTTCGCTGCTCAGAATGTACAGATATTTGTTCATTAACTGTTACAAACGTACCAAGCTAATGTAAGAGGTTAATAATGCAGGAAACTGGGTATAGGCTGTATGAGATCTCTGTATTATCTTTGCAATTTTTCTGTATATCTAAAACTGTTCTAAAATAAAAATTCATAAAAATAAAAGTAAATAAAAATCATAAATAAATCATAATTAATTAAATAACTATTATTTTAAAAATCTATGAGCAAAAAATTTTTTAAGTACAGCCTGAAGACATTACCATTACCATTAACCCATTGCCATTGGTTTGTGCTGGTTATGTCTACCCAGATAAAAGAAAAAATTTGTCTTTACACAAAGACACTGTCAGGTCGAGTGAACAGGCCACGTATAGAATGGGAGAATATTTTTGCAATCTACTCATCTGACAAAGGTCTAATATCCAGAATTTACAAGGAACTTAAACAAATTTACAACAACAACAAAAATAACCCCATCAAAAAATGGCCAAAGGATACGAACAGACACTTCTCCAAAGAAGACATTTACATGGCCACCAAACATAAAAAAAGCTCTACACCACTGATCATTAGAGAAAAACAAATCAAAACCACAATGAGATACCATCTCATGCCAGTCAGAACAGCAATTATTAAAAAGTCAAGAAGCAGCCAGGCACGGTGGCTCATGCCTGTCATCCCACCACCTTGGGATGCCAAGGCAGGTGGATCACCTGAGGTCGGGAGTTCAAGACTAGCCTGACCAACATGGAGAAATCCCATCCCCACTAAACATAACAAAATTAGCCGGGCATGGTGGTGCATGTCTGTAATCCCAGCTACTTGGGAGGCTGAGGCAGGAGAATCGCTTGAACCTGGGAGACAGAGGTTGCAGTGAGCCGAGATCACGCCATTGCACTCCAGCCTGGGCAACAAGAGCAAAACTCCATCTTAAAAAATAAATAAATAAATAAAATAAAGTCAAGAAGAAATAGATTCTGACGAGGCTGTGGAGAAATAGGAACACTTTTACACTGTTGGTTGGAATGTAAATTAGTTCATCCATTGTGGAAGACAGTGTGGCGATTCCTCAAGGATCTAGAACCAGAAATATACCATTTGACCCAGCAATCCCATTACTGGGTATATACCCAAAGGAACGTAAATCATTCTACCATATAGACACATGCACACATATGTTTATTGCAGCACTATTTACAATAGCAAAGACATGGAGCCATCCCAAATGCCCATCAATGATAGACTAGATAAAGAAAATGTAGCACATATACACCATGGAATACTATGCAGCCATAAAAATGAGAATGAGATCATGTCCTTTGCAGGGACATGGATGAAGCTGGAAGCCATCATCCTCAGCAAACTAACATAGGAACAGAAAACCAAACACCACATCTTCTCATTCATGAGTGGGAGTTGAACAATGAGAACACATGGACACAGGGAGGGGAACAACGCACACCAGAGCCTGTTGAGGGGTGCGGTTTAGGGGAGGGAACTTAGAGGACGGGTCAATAGGTGCAGCAAACCACCACAGCACATGTATACCTATGTAACAAACCTGCACATTCTGCACACGTATAGTGGAACTTAAAGTAAAATAAAAATAGAATAATATAAAATAACAATAAATAAAAATTTAAAAAAAAAAAAAACACTGTCAGATCACTAAGCCATGCACCATAGAGCTGTGTCTATGCAAAATACTGGATTTTTCTAATTCACACAAAGGCTCCGTATGGGGCATGAGGGATGGGCATGAAGGAGTGAGAAGCAGTGCTAGCTAACACACACCATGCATGGGATAGGCAGATAGAGAATGGATTTGTGTGCACATGGGGATTCCTCCCTGAGACCTTGGCCAGCCACCTGCAGCCCACCACAGGAGAAATCACCCTGGCTTGTTGTGTCAGAAGGACAGCTCTGCCAGGAAGATTGAAAGAACCTCACGCACAACAGGGAGTGCCTCACATGGATCCCTGAGCCTACAAGCAAGGACACCCATGTGTCAGCAAACAGCTCTTTCAATGCCCATGCCATAACTGACCTCCCTTGGGGTGTCCATACAAACTGCTTTTGTGTCTATCAAGAGAAAATTAAAGTGCATCAGTGGAAGGAAACAGATTCCTCAAACCCCTGAAAGACAAGACAGCTTTTTTTGTTTTTTAAAGGCCCTACACATATATCTTAATAAGATCTGGTTCTATTAACGAAGTCTGGTTCTGTATTAATGAAGATCAGTTCTATGTTAATGAAGGTCTGCTTCTGGGAGGAAGAACAAGAACAGCAGCCTGTTTTCTTAAACCTGATCTAAGTGAAGGCCTTACAATAAAGTTCCTGCACATCCCCCTTTATTCCTTCATTTTTTTCATTCAGTAAACACATATTGAATTCCCTCAATGTGCCAGGTTTCATTCTTGGCCCTAGAAATGGAAAGATGAATGAGACTGGTTCCCAAGGGAACCCACAAGCAATCACAATAAACTGGCAATGCACCATAACTGAGGGGCAAACAGAGGGCTATGGGACCCAGAGGAGAGCTCACTCACTCTGCCTCGGGGCCCTGGGGAAAACCACACAGAGAACATGACATTGGATATGGTCTAAAGCATGAGACACTCTTCAGCAGGTAGAAAAGAGGGGAAAACAATCAGTGCAGACAGCATATGCAAAGGCTTAGAGGCGTAACAAAGCAGCTCCTGAGGCTGGCACGAAGCCACAGGGGCAGTGTCCAGAGATTCGGTCAGAGGCCTGTTGGACCATTTGCAAAGTGCCTTGAATAAAATGCTACACATTTAAGAATTTATCCTCCAAGCAATAAAAAGAAAGAAAAGACAGATTTTTGAGCAAGGTTGTGGTGATACAGCCGTATCTGTGTTTCAGAGAGGAAACTACTGTGCTGTGGAGTAGCGACTTATGAGGAATGGCAGGCTCATAGGAAGAGCTTCTGAATCCATAGAATGCCATGCATTTAACTGTGGGTGAAATCACATCTTACCCATAAATATGTAACTAATTTTTAAATATACATAGATGTGATTAATAAATCTACAAATTCATCTAAAACTATTAATGAATTCATAAGAGCTTTTTCACCATTTTCCCAGTCAATGAATCAGAAGGATCATAAGACCCAAGCCACCTCTACATTAAGGGCTCCCAAACAAAATTGTGATGATACCTCCAAAGTACCAGCCCCCACAAAGACACACATTGATGAGTTTAAAAGAAGACTGCGATTGAAGAGATGACTATGATTCACTCAACACTCACTCTCAACTCCCCTCTCGCTTGCCTTCATCTTCTAAAAAGGTTAGAAAACAATATACAGGCATACGTAGAAGATATCATAGGTTCACAGTTCTAGACCACTGCAATAAAACAAATTCACAATATAATGAGTCACACAAATTTTTTTGGTTTCCCCAATGCATATAAAAGTTATGTTTATACTGTAGTCTATTAAGTGTACAATAGCATTTTGTCTAAAAACACAATATACATACCTTAATTCTAAAATGCTTTATTGCTGAAATTTTAAAAAATGCTAACAATCATCTGAGCCTTCAAGGAGATGTAATCTTTTTGCTGGTGGAGAATCGTGCCTCAGTGTTGATGGCTGCTGACTGATCAGGGTGGTGCTGCTAAAAGTTGGGTGGCTGTAACAGTTTCTTAAAATAAAACTCTACCTTCCCTGCACTCAAGAAGGTTTGAAGAGGCAGAAAAACACAAGGCAGCTGCTAATTGATTTAGACTAGAGTCAGACTTTAGAAAACTAAATTTGTTTTCCCTAGCCCTCTCCTTAATCCCCTCCATAAACAATTTTCCAATCCATCAAAGTGTTTGAAATTGACCAAAAACTTTCATGAATGTCCTATCTATCTCACCCATCTGAATTGTCTTCACTTTTCACTATCTTGGAACTACTTTACAGTACTGTAAATTGGAGAAAACTGATAGAAACACAAATGAATCTTGTCCGTAGAAATGTAAAATGTGTCCCATGGAATGCAATTAATTATGGCCGTGTAGATATTGATGAGTCTTGCCAGTTTCACATCCATTAAGTAAATTCATTTCAGCATACCTGATGGATTTACATATTTGTATGCTCTTTGGATTTTCTTCCAAACTAGTTATAACATCTTACTAGTTTCTTCATCAATGTGTTGAATAAGATCTTTGACACGTGTTCACTTTGTACTTGTATGAATTTTCAAAAAATTATCCTTTAACAGTGCCAAAGTCCTCATGCTGCTCCCCTTTAAGAAATCTCTTGTAGTTAGCCTAACTACATCTGAATTAACTATAGTACATTTATGTAATGGATTGCTATGCCACTGACCAATATTCCAAAATGAAAGATCTCTATAAGCTGATAAGGAGTGATTTCCAAGATCTATTATAAGTGAAAAAGAAACATGCATGAGTCTGTTTATATTATGCTCCCTCTTGAATAAGAAACAAGGAGAAATATATGTGTTTATTTTTGCAAAAGGCAAAGAAGACAGGACCAGAAACAATGAAAATTACCCACAAGGGATGAGTTCGGAATAAGTAAGACAGGTTAGAGATGAAAGACTTCACATTTCTATACAGTTTTTACTTTTGAATAATGTAAATGTTTTAATATTCAAATATATAGTTAACAAAAAATTTTTAAAATCCTAAAATTGAATAGAAACAGAAACAAACCTAACTGTGTGTGATATTAGTAATATAATTATAATGGAAAATAATTAATTTAAATATCTTATGAATACAGTACCCCTACTATATATCACTAGAGAGATCAATTCTAAATATGCACACACACATACTCACACACACACAGCAGAGAAATCTTGAACCTCCCTGGGTAGGTTTGCTGTTGTTAGTAATCATAAAGGAGCAGTTCTAAACTATATCATATATACTGTAGGACAGAGCAAATGAGCAGCCATAATGAGGGTGCTGGAAACCACAGCTCTTATTCCAGGAGACAGAAAATACAAACAGACAATAGGAGAAGGTAAAGATGCCTATTGTGTTAGATTTGAACTAGAACTATCAGTGTGAACTCATGATTATATATTCAGCAGGCTCTGAAGAGATGTTTGCTGAATGAAATCATAAATGATAGACTATTTTTCAAAAAGTAAAAATAAAACTTTAAGGCAAAAGGTGAGTAATAACAATATTAACAATTTTAAAGTAAAAAAAATATATCGCAGGAAACACTCTAAGAAAGATGAACAAAGAACACTGCCGTGTGCAGAGAAAAAGGGCCTTGCTCAGCCCATTCTGAACTGCATCCAGCATAAGGTCTTGACCAAGTTTCTTTCTGAAAAGTAGATTCTGAGACAAGGGCTTGTGGCAAGCTTTTTATTTTGGAAGTGATTCCGGGAGGCAGGAGAGGAGAACAGGGAGAGTAAATCAGGGAGTAACAAGGGAAAAACCAAGACACAGGTGCAATGTCAAGTCGTCATCCTGTCAAGTCGTCATCCCCGTGGGTGTATTCACCCTATTTCTAGCATCTGTAAACTTTACGCTGTAACATCTGCCCTATGTGCATATTCCAGACATGTCTGGTTCCAGACAACCCAATAATAATATATCTGAGTCACCTTGCCCCTGCACCTCCTCAGGCAGTAGTCCTCCTCCCAGGGGTGCGCCTTTCAAATACAAACCAACTGACCCAGAGTCCGCACCCGCAACCACTGCCCTTATAGAGCTTTTGTGTTCCTGGCCACTATCCATCTGCCTTAATTACCCCAAGACCACTGACATTATCCAACTAGCCAATCCTAAACCTGCTTACCCTGCCTCACTCACTGCTTCCTGAACCACATTGAGGCTCTTGCCCACAGCAGCCTGATCCCCCTCTGCCCAGTGACCAGCCCCAGTGCTTTCCTGTGTGGCCCCCACGGTATGATGTGTGCCTTCTCTTGGAATCTGTGAGTGTAACACACTATCTTTTCAATGTCAGTCACCTCCTGATCTGTTGGCCTTACTGTACTTAATAATAAACCCTATCAAGACAGGATACCTGGGGCTGGGTTCTATGGGGATTACAGAGAAGGTGGGGAGCATGCTCAGAATTATCCCCCTGAGGAATCGAACTGGGAACATTTATCTGCAGGCTCTCATCCCCCATGGTCAAAGGTAACTCCATAGGGAATTAATTCTCTAGCCCTTCGGGATCTACCCACACATGAGTATGGGGCAATTCCCACATAAACTGGGTGGAAATTAAGAGAAATTAAGCTGGAGCTTAAAAATAGGACCAAGAGGATGTAAAGCCAGGCCAAAGAGGCGCCCAGGATACAGGGTATCCACACAACTTTTATGTGCTAGAAAATACAGCCAGAATCTAATCTGCTACTCATTCCTGCCTTAGAAGGATCACCATGGGCCTCTCCCATGGCTCATCTCAACTCAATCTGGTGACTCTTTTGGAGTAAGTACTCTCCTCTGTGAACTCTGAGACAGTGGAAAAGAACCCCTCCTCTGACTCTCCATAAATGTGGGCAGAAGACTCTCCAGGGGCACTGGAAAGGTCTGCTCTGACAAAATGAAAAATAAAAATTCCCCTGCTCTGATTTATTTTAAGCTGATGTTGAAAGCATGAAATGTTTCTGACTAAATAGAGCCAAAAATACACAAACAGATAGAGTCACACAGGTCTTTCTCAATAATATCAAAAACCCCATGAGGGAACTCTTAGGTGAAATAAGCCTTCAGGACACCAAAAATAATGCGGCTCAGGTGCAGGAGGTGAGCATCTCCCTTCAGCCCACTCCATCTCATCAGCTTCTCCTCACTCCCCTCCTCGCCTCCTCTTTCCTCTCTCCTTTGACTTATTCCTGACTCTCATTCAATGCCTACTACATTCTCCTTTCCTCTTACCTCCCCTCTGTCCCTGCCATAAATCATCTCCCTTCTTTTCACAAAGACAACTTTTCATGGACCCATAAACCCTCCAGACTGGTTATAAATCCTCCAGACTGGCAGCATCTGTACCACTGAACTCATCAAGAGAGCAGGGTCTCTGATTCAGATGTAGCAAACATTTGTTCAGTACTTGCTATGTGCTGGACTTCACCTGTGTTAGCCTACTGAATCATTAGCCCTTCAAAGTAAGTATTACGGAAACTATTGAACACTGGGACATTTAGTCTCCAAGAAATCAAATAACCCAGATTACAGGGTTAGAAAACAGATGACTTTGACCCAAAATTCTCATTCTCCTAATCCAAGGCTCTGTGTGATACATCACCCTGTGTTTATTACTTCATTACAGAGCAAATAAACAGATGCATAGTGTAGATCATGCAGAACGTCCTGCATTTCTGAATAGGAAACAGACAATTTTTTACATAGGAAATAGAATTTGCCTTATCGCAACTAGGAAGAGTCCTGACTTAGTCTCCACGATTTTTTTTTTTTTTTTTTGGAGTCTCACTTTGTCACCAGGGCTAGAGTACAGTGGCGTGACCTCGGCTCACTGCAACCTCTGCCTCCCAGGTTCAAGCGATTCTCCTGCCTCAGCCTCCTGAGCAGCTGAGGCTATAGGTGCCCGCCACCATGCCCAGCTAATTTTTGCATTTTTAGTAGACACGGCGTTTCACCATGTTGGCCAGGCTGGTCTCAAACTCCTTACCTCGTGATCCGCCTGCCTTGGCCTCCCAAAGTGCTGGGATTACAGGCCTGACTTACTATCTTGCATGCAGCAGTTTGCAGCTTCCTTTAACAAAAGAAATTCGGGCTGCAGGGGAGGATAAATAATGCAAGGTGAATTTAATGGGCTGAGAAAAGACAAGAAAGCAAGAAAATGAGATAAGAAGAATCTAAATCAGAAATAACTACAGATTCATCTTGTGGTGTGGCTAAGAGTGGCAGCTTGATAAACTGCTGCTAGGAGGAGCCCAAGGTGATGTGGTAATCCCATTTAAATCTGACAAGTGACTTATCAACTCAGGTCTGTATAAGAATACTCAAAGATTATGCTGGCAGAAAGCTGAGTCCTGAGAAGCACAGGGAAAGAAAGAGACTTAATTCTCTGTAAAGGGAAGGAAAAAACATTACTGAAAACCTTCGGTGGTTCTCAAAATATCTGTGACGTGGGTTTGTAGCCTTCCTCTCCTTTTGATGAATAAAACCCCTAAAATTCTCAGTGGGTAGGAAGTTTGGGGCTGGGATACATAGGAATCAGGAATGAATGGAATAAAGCCCAGATGAAAACAAAAAAATAATGATGGTACAAAAAATAAAGTACCAATAATGTTTTGAATATCTTAAATCAGTCACCTAGATACTGTTTTGTTATTTTCAATACAGTAATTATTGGTTTTAGGAACTTTTCAGGAATTCTGTCTCCTGCAATTGCAAAAAGATTTGAAAATTCAACTCCTTATCAATACATCACGGTGGGGAAAAGGACTCCCCCATCAAAATATAAGAATCAAATTTGATCTGTGATGATACATTCTAAATTCCCAAAGACATTAGAGTTTATTTCTGAGTTATCTTATTAGATTAATCTGTTTTACCAAATCCCCAGTATAACATATTAAGAGGTGTGGCCTTTGGGAGGTCATTGGGTCATGAGGGATTCATGGAAGGAGTCTGGTTCCCTTTTGTCCCTTCCATCATGTGAGGACGCAGCGCTCCTCCCCTCAGAGGACACAGCAACAAGACACCATCTTAGAAGCAGAAATCAGGCCCTCACCAGATGCTGAATCTGCCAGCACCTTTATCTTGGATATTCATCCTCCAGAACTGTGAGAAATAAATTTTTGTTTTTTATAAATTACCCAGTCTCAGGTATTTTATTATAGCAACACAAATGGTGTAAGACACTTGGCAGATATAAGTGCAGAATTTTCCAAAAACCTATACCTCTGGCATTTGTGTTTAAGTTAAATGCTATGTGGAATTGTAATATAACTGGCTGTCTGGAATCATAAAAGTTTCACACACTTGCTGCTTTCTGAAAGTTACAATGCAGAGAGGATTTAGAAATTATGAAGAATGGATTGTGTCCTATCCTTTGTTATCTGCAAGACACAAAGTATAGGAAAAAATGCAACAGACTCAGAAAACAATAGCCAGAAGTAATGAGGGGAACCCCTAAAATTTTCACAGAAACTTTAAGGATTAAAACTCTACGTAAAATGAAGGTTTGAAACAATCTTATATAGCTCTTAAAGGGAAAGTCTAAATGACATCTGGATCATGTATTAAAAACTTCTTGACCGGGCGCAGTGGCTCACGTCTGTAATCCCAGCACTTTGGGAGGCCAAGGCGGGCAGATCACCTGAGGTCGGGAGTTCAAGACCAGCCTGACCAACATGGAGAAACCCTGTCTCTACTAAAAATACAAAACTAGCTGGGCGTACTGGAGCATGCCTGTAATCCCAGCTACTCAGGAGGCTGAGACAGGATAATCGCTTGAACCCGGGAGGCGGAGGTTGTGGTGAGTCAAGATCGCGCCATCGTACTCCAGCCTGGGCAACAAGAGCAAAACTCCATCTCAAAAAAAAAAAATTAAAAAAAAAAAAATTCTTAATGCAGGAGAGTCGCTTGAACCTAGGAGGCAGAAGGTTGCTGTGAGCCAAGATAGTGCCACTGCACTCCAGCCTGGCCAAGAAGAGCGAAACTCTGTCTCAAAAAAAAAAAAAAAAGAAAGAAAGAAAGAAAAAGAAAATTCTTAATAGTAAAGCCAACTTGCATTACTCAGATAAGTTCTATTTGGTCATATTATATTGTTACTAGAACATACTTACAGATTTGTACTGCCAGTAATTCTATTCCTTGCCTTTGGTTTCCATTCTAGCCTTTAGTTTCATCTTTTACATTGTTTTTATCCTGGGAATAGTCTATTCCCCAATATTTGAATAAAATTGCCTATAAAACTCTTGGAATCCAAAATAATTTTAGCAAAGTAATTATTTCACAAATTTTTAAAAGTCTTTGTTATTGCTGCATTCATCTTATCTATTTCTTTTGGAATATTTCCCCTTAAAATTGCCATTTTGTAGAGATATTCAAATTTGTTTGCATAAATTTATTTGCATCTTCTATTTTAATCCACATCTATATATTAACATTTTTGAGTATTTATTTGCTTATTTTCTTCTCTGTCTACTTTCTAGAGCTCTTCTGTCCAATGTGATACCCATTAGTCATATGTGGCAATTTAAATTTGGAATAACTAAAATTGAATAAAATTAAAAATCTTCTTCTTTTGTCTCACTAGCACATTTCAATGTTCAATAGACACATGACTAGTAATTGCTGTATTGCACAGCACCAACGTAGAATTTTCCAACATTACAGCAAGTTTCACTGGACGGTGCTATTCTAGAGATCTGTTAATTTCATTGCCTTTTTAAAGACGTAGTTCTTGAATTTAGAAACTCTGCTGCTTTCTCATTTCTAATTCATTTGTCTTTGCTTTTAGATTTGATATTTTCATTCCCCTGCTTTCAATAGATTAGTCTTCCACTTTTTTCCCTAATTTGTTTTGTAAATCAGAGAATTTCTATCTATGGTTTTGGCTACAGGTCACCCGTTTGACATGTCAACTTCTAAGAAGACCACAATGGCAATTTTTATTTCCCAGAAGTTGTCTATTTTTGAAAACATATTTCCAATAGTTGTTTTTAGTGGTGGTGCAACTTAAAGTTGTCTTCTTCCTTTCTTTACCTTTTTTATTTTCTAGATAACAATATGGTCATTATGGATAGTTACATATTATGTAATTAATTTAATAATTAATTAATTTAATAATATTACATATTATATGACTGTAATATGGTAACATTGTAACAGTAGAGTCAGAGAGTATGTCCTACATAATCTAATCTTGATTTAATCTAACCTGATTTTTTGTCATCTAACTTATGGGAATTTTTGTAACTATTTCATGGGCACTAATTTAAAGAAAAGGACCATACCTAGCGTAGCATGCAAGATCTATCCTATGGCTGAAATAAGGTGTAGCGTTTTCACATCTTCATTGTGGACTACATCCCTCCCTTATCAATAGAAAATTACTCATTTTGCTCTTTGTTCCTTGAATTCTGCTTTTTAGAAAGTTGATCCTACCAGAGCTAGCTCCTTTTTATTTGTAATTACCTGAAACATTCTTGCCTATCATTTTTGGTTTTAGTTTTTCCTCTTGAAACAATATATAGCTGTAATGTGTTTTAATCCAGATTGGGAAACTATTATAATTTTCTTTTTTCTTTATTTCCTTCTCTCTCTTTCTCTTTCTCTCTCTCTTTCTTTTATTTTTAGAGACAAGGTCTCACTATGTCACCCAGGCTGGCCTCCAACTCCTGGACTCAAGCAATACTCCTGCCTTAGTCTCTCAAGTAGCTGGGATTACAGGTGTATGCAGCCATGCCTGGCTGATAGTTATCTTTAAATTTAAAATTATATATTCTTATATTCTGTTTCTCTTGTATTTTTATCAACATCAATAACTTAATAGTGTCAACTGACTCCTATCTGTCTGAGGTGATGAGATTACCTTTCCCATCTCTTTCCTTCCCTCTATTCACTTTTACTGATAACATGTGAATTTTTAGATATTTTGCTAAATTGTTATTTTAATATTATGATGCTTCACTGCTAAGAATTATGATGGTATTTCACATTACATTCTGTTTTCTAAGTTTATGCCCAATAAATATTTGGATTTAAAGATATATTTACCTGGTTTTGGTGCTCAATACTTCTTTAACATAACAATTTATAATCTAGAGCTACACTGTTCAGTGGAACAGATGCAAGCTACATATGTAATTTTAAATTGTCTAGTAGCTACTTTCACTGAAGACAAACAAAAATAATTTTATCAATTTTAAGCCAATAAATCAGAAATCTGGTCATTTTAATATATAATCAATACAAAAAATATTAATGGAATTTTTATATTCTTTTGCTTTTTCTCAAAATCCATTGTGTATTTTACACTTACAGCACGTCTCAATTAGGACTAGCCACATTTCAAGTGCTTAATAGCCACATTATACAGGACAGCACAGTTCTGCAGAATTTATTTTGATTCATGTTTCAATTGGCTGAAGTATATCTTTGAAGAATTCTTTCCAAGAATGGCATGGTGGCTAATGAGATACACAAGAACAACAACTTAGGTATTGATTTATTGAATTTTCATTAAATTCAACATATTTCTCAGTTGTCTTATGCTATTTGTATGCTGTAGAAGAGAATTAGGAATAAAGTCTGATGGGGTTTTTTTTCTTTGCAGGCAAACATTTTTCTTTATGTTTTGTAATTCAAAAACTTTGCTAGTATATATGAAATTATGGGGGAGGGGAGATTTTTACTAAAAAAAAAATTATTTCTTTTGAACACAGGGAGCCCTTTTAATCTGCAAACCCAGGTCTTTACTTTCTTCTGTTCAAGCAAGTTGCCTTCAATTTTTTCTTCACTACTTCTTTTCCAGCTTTTGTCTCAGCATACCTACGATTCATTTATTTATGTTGGTTCTTTCTTTTCTGACCTCCTACTATCTTTTCCCATCATTTTCAATTTTCATCTATTTTCCAAGACAGTGTTTTCAAATTTATCTTCTAATCATTGATTAAAATTTTGTGGCTGTAATTTTTATATTTCAGTGAGGATTTTAATTCCTATGTCACATATTTTTATTTATCTCTATCTCTAAAAACACCTGTTTCTCTTCTTAAGTCTTTCTGCTGCTATCTCACCAGGCTACATCTTCTCATTTCTTTGGGAGAAGGCAAAGTAAGATTTGCATTTTTCTTTGTGCTTCTATATTCAGAAGTCTACCTTTCTCCTAAGTCTTCAGGATGGTATTTTCTTTCCCTAGTTCTTCAGACTTTATTTGAAGTTTTATTTTAGATTCATTCCTAGTTTAATCATTCTGGGGTTCAAAAAAACTCATAAAGCGCTTGTTAATTTTCACAAGGCAAGGTATGTGTGTTACTCTAGATTTTATTCATCGTCTATTTGGGCACCATTTACTTGAGCTGTCAGCAGAAAGAATCAAGAATAAGATTAACATTTGTATTCAAACAGCTAGTTATCACAATAAGCAATGCATAACCTAAGCCTAAAGAGTTAGAAGCAAGAATGGGACTCAACCTGCTTCAAAGCAAAGCATTACATCTGTCCTCATCCAACTGACGTGCACAGCCCCGAGATAATTTTCAAAGTCTGTTTAGAAATTCATCTGGTGCAGTGGATCACTATATAGTGAGACCATCAATTCCAAGAGGAAAGGTCTCCATTACTCTTTGTCATACATAAAAAGAATGAATCTGTTCAGCAGAGTAATGATGTACAAAAGATTAAAGGGAGACTGTTTTGAAGAACTTCAACAGCATTCATTTAGTAGACTAATTAGAACAAAAGCTTATCTGTTAGCAGTGACATATACTTGACAAACATTTTGTTGATGGTTAGTGTAAGCTGGATGCTTGAGAGTTACAAGACAGCATTTTTTAAATTTTCTATAATTTATACTTTCATTAATTCAGACACTGCCTCGCCCAAAATTAAGTGAAAATTTTTTAATGTGTAATTACCTTGAAGTATGCTAACGTCTGCAAAGCAAGCAAAAATCCAAGTCTTACCATCTGCTGGATGATTCACTTTGTAAATCTGCCTAGTATTCCTTTGGGAAGTTCCAGGGCTGATTTTTAACCTCATTATAAAAATTTGGTGGGAATGAATTCAGGGATATAGTACATATGAAGTGCTCTGAGCACTTGGAAGAGTGTGCCACGTTAATCTGAGATGCGTTTAAATGGGATGTGCACTGCGATCAAAAATAAAAGTGTTTGAAAGTAATTGAAGATTTATGGTTTTTAATCAAGAGTTCCAGAAAAAATAGAGGCTTTAGGGTAATATATAGATCATAAAAAGTAATTTTTCTACTTTTTGCCCAAACTAGCCTTTGCTGATAATGAAGACACTAAACTCCTATGGGAAAGAACTGTGACTTACTCATTTTTATACTCCTGCACCCAGAATGTCCTTTCAAGGTTAACTTTTGTATCTACTTCTAAGATGTCTTCTTCTGAGGTTATAGAAACCACATTAAAAACTTGGCTGAACATCTCACTAGCCTTGTCTGTCTTCCACCTGCTTCAATTATATCATTCATGGGCTTTCTTTGGTTTCTGACCCAAGTGGCTTCACATCTTCACCTCCTTTCTTACTAGATTGCTCTATTGGATTAGGGAAACTAGCTTCATAAAATGTACTGACCTGGAAATCAGGCAATTATTTCATGGGTTTCAAGAATTGCAGCTGCAAATGTAAGAATTTCAATAGGGCCTCCAAAACTACACAGTTGAAGAGGGAGTTGTTCATAGCTTAGTCTATAGGATGATGTTCCCTGGACTTGCACATTTCACAGCCTACAAAACTGTATGTGTTCACCCTGGGCTTCAGTCCATGGCTTAGCCATGGCCTAAAGCACACCATGGCAGGAACTGTAGCACCACCTTGGTCTACCTGCCTGTCCAGGGGAGGTGTGCTAGACATAGTGCTTGGCACACTATTGAGTTGGTACTCCATAAGTATTCATTGAAAAGGAGGCATCACAGGAACTTATGACTGATAAATCATGTAGTCTCATAAATTAATAATGCATCTGAATTCTGTCTAGTAGAGTAACTGAGTATGAATCTCTAAGAACTTCCAGGGAATGAGTGGATTTTCCCTCCTGGTTTGGAGGTGGCACAGATCCAGAATCTTTTCATTCACTCTGCTTTCAGCCCAGTTAAACAAACATTTATTGAACACCTACTATACACTGACTGGTGGGGCAGTTTCTGCTTTCAAGGAACTCCAAATCTAGTGGGGAGACAGCCATTAAAGACATACTTAGGATACAGTGTGAAGCAAGCAATACTATAACCATGTAGAAATATATAGGTGTCAAATAAAGGAGAAAGTGATTAATTTTACCCTGGGGAGTCAGGCCAGGCTTTGTAGAAGTGGTGGTCTATGATCAAAGTTTTGAGAAATGAGTGGGTTTGTTTAGTGATCAGCAGAGGGACAGGATTTTCCATGCAGAATGGACAGCATATGCAAAGGCATGGAGAAGTGAAATACCCTGGGAGAGCAACTAGTTAAATTTTTCTGGGGCTTAAATGGTGAATTACTGCATGACAGAAGAAGTCAGCTTGAAGGAGCTTATGTGGTATTCCAAGGGCTTTGATTTTATTCTGCAGGCCATGAGAAGTCAGTGAAGATGTTTTTAAATTAAATTCTTTTAATCACTCCCTCCTTTTGAGAGCATTGTAAATTCACATGCAGTTGTAAGAAATAATATGGAGATTCCATGTACTGTTTATGAAGTTTCCACCAACGGTGACATTTTGTAACACCATAGTACAAGATCACAACCAGAACGTTGACACTGATGCAGTCAATTTACAAACATTTCCATCACCACAAAAATCCCTCATGTTGTCCTGTTATAGCCTTACTCATTTTCCTTCCACCCTACCCCCTCTTTTAACCCTCGACAGCCACTAGTCTGTTCTCTATCTTTATAGTTGTGTCATTTCGAGAATGTTATACAAATAGACTCAAAATATGTAACTTTATGGGATTGGTTTTTTCACTCACTATAATTCGCTGAAGAGTCATCCAGGTTGTTGCATGGATCAGTAGCTCATTCCTCTTTCTTGCTGAGTAATAGTCCAGCACAGTTTGTTTAACCATTCATCTGTTAGAATATATCTGGGTTGCTTCCAAGTTTTGGCTACTATGAAATAAGCTGCTATAAGCATTCATGTAGGTTTTTCTGTTAATATAAGTCTTCATTTTTCTGGGATAAATGCCCAAGAGTGCAATTGCTGGTCGTATGGTAGTTGTATGTTTAGCTTTTTAAGATACTACCAAGTTACTTTTCAGAATGGCTATATCACCAACCATGTATGAGTAATTCAGTTTCTCTGCTGCAACCTCAGCATTTGGAGTGATGACCATTTTTATTTTAGCTATTCAGGTAGGTGTGTAGTGGTATCTCATTATGGTTTTAACCTGCATTTCCTTCTTCATGCGCTTAATTTGCATTTTCCCTTTTCATATCTTTTCATGTGTCTATTTGCCATCTGTATATTTTCTCTGGTGAAATGTCTATTCATGTTCTTTGACCATACTCAAAATGCATTGTTTGCTTTTTACTGTTGAGTTTTGAGAATTATTTATATATTCCAGATACCAGTCCTTTGTTGTGTATGTGGTTTGCAAATATTTTCTCCCACCTTGTAGAATGCCTTTTTATCCTAACAAAATCTTTCACAGAACATCAATTTTTAATGTTGATGAAGCCCAATTTATCAATTTTTACTTTTATAGATCTTATCTTTTGTGTCAAGTCCATTTTTCCTAGTCCTAAGTCCCAAAGATTTTCTGTTTTTTCTATAAAATTTACAGTTTTATATTTAGGCCCATGATATATTTTGAATTACTTTTTGTTTAATGTGTAAGACAGGTCAAAGTTCACATTCTTGTTTATAGATGTCCAATACTGAAGCACAATTTGTTGAAAAGGTCATATTTCCTCCATTGAATTGCTTTTTCATCTCTGTCAAAAATCAGTTCAGCATATTTTTGTGGATTCATTTCTGGGTTTTCTATTCTATTCCATTAATTTGTGAGTCTGTGCTTTCACTAATACCACTCATCTTGATCACTGTAGTTACATATTAGGTCTTGAAATCGAGTAGATAGACTCCTCACACTTTTTTTTTTCTTTTTAAAAATGGTTTAACTGTTCTACTTTCTATGATTTTCTGTACAAATTTTAGAATACTCTTATCTATGTCTATAAAAAATCTTGCTGGGATCTTGATAGAAATTGTGTTAAATCTGCATATAATTTTAGGGAAAATTGACATATTTGCTATGTTTCATCTTCTTCCAATCCATGAACACAGTATGCATCTCCACTTATTTAGATGTTATTTGATTTCTTTCATGGGCACTGAATAGTTTTTAGCATACAAGTCTTGTACATGTTTTGTTAGATTTACATCTACATATTTCACCTTGTTATATGATTCACCTTGTTATATGTTGTAAATATGATTTTATTTTCATACAAGAATAAAATTGATTTTGTATGTTTATCTTAGATACTGTGACCTTGCTAGAACTCATTTATTAGCTCTAGAAATTTTGTTAATTAGCTTCCTTGGGATTTTCTATGTAGATAACCATGTCATCTGCAAAAGGGATAATTTTACTTCTGTCTTTCTTATCTGTATGTTTTTAAATTATTCCTTTCATCCCTTATTACACTGGCTAGAGCTTTCAACACTATGTTGAATAGGAGTGGTATAACTGAATATTCTTGCTGTTTTCTCATTTTTAAGGAAAAGCATCCGTTTTTTGCCCTTAAATATAATGTTAGTTGAAGGTTTTTGTAGATGTTCCTTATCAAGTTGAAGAAGTTCCCCTAAATTATTATTTTTCTGAGAGTTTTTATCATGAAGGAATGTCGAATGCTGTCAAATATTTTTGTGTATCAATTGATATGATCATGTAATTTTTCTTCTTTAGCCTATTAACATGGTGAATTATACTGATTAATTTTAGAATAGTGAATGATACTTGCATCCATAGAATTAACCCCACTTGGTTGGGTGGTGTAGACTTTGTTTTATATATTATTGAATTCTATTTGTGAAAATTTTGTTAAAGATTTTTGCATCTATATTCATGATATATTGGTCTGTAATTGTTCTCTTTTTGTACTGTCTTTCTCAGTTTTGGCATCAAGACAATGCTAGCTTCATACATGAATTGAGAAATATTCCCTTCTCTTCTATTTTCTGGAAGAGACTATGTAGAATTGATGTTAATTTTTCTTTAGAAATTTGGTAGAATATTCAAGTCACACCATGTGGACCTAGAGCTTGTGGCGGGGAGGGGGGCAGTTTTTTATTACATACTAAACTTTCTTACCTACTTCACATTGGATGAGTTTTGGTAGTTTATGTGTTTTGTTGTTGTTGTTGTTGTTGTTGTTGTTGTTGTTGTTGTTCTGAGATGGAGTCTCACTCTGTTGCCCAGGCTGGAGTGCAGTGGCACGATCTCAGCTCACTGCAAGCCCCACTTCCTGGGTTCATGCCATTCTCCTGCCTCAGCCTCCCGAGTAGTTGGGACTACAGGCACCCGCCACCATGCCCAGCTAATTTTTTTGTATTTTTAGTAGAGACGGGGTTTCACCATGTTCGCAAGGATGGTCTGGATCTCCTGACCTCATGATCTGCCCGCTTTGGTCTCCCAAGGTGCTGGGATTACAGGCGTGAGCCACCGCACCTGGCTGGTAGTTTATGTTTTTTAAGAAATGGCCCATTTCATCTAAGTCATCAAATATATCTGTGTAGCACTGTTCACAGTGTTCCCTTATTATCCTTTTGATATCTGCATGGTCTGTGGTGATATCCCCTGTTTTATTCCTGATATTCTTAGTTTGTGTCTTGTGTTCAATCTATTGTTGAGAAAGATGTGTTGAAGTCTCCAATCATAACTGTAGATTTTTTTATTTCTCATTTTAGGTGTAACAGATTCTACTTCATATATTTTGCAACTGTATTGTTTCATGCATAAATATATAGGATTGTTATGTCTTCCCTGTAGGTTGACCCTTTTATTATTATATAATGTCTCTCTCTGCCTCTACATTTTCTTCATTCTGAAGTCTACATTATCTGATGTTAATATAGCCAAGGTTTCCTTCAATTAATATTTGCATGAGCTGTCAACCTGTCTATATAGTCATATTTGAAGTGAGTTTTTAATAGAACATAGTTGGGTCATGTTTTTTAACCCATTCTGCCAATCTCTGTCTTTTAATTACTATACTTAGACCATTTACATTTAATGTAATTATTGATATGTCAGGGCTTATATCTGCTATTTTAATTTTTGTTTCCTGTTTGCCCTCTTTGTTTTTCATTTATCTAGTTTATTTTTCCTGCCTTCCTGTGGCTTACTTGAACCTTTTTTAGAATTCCACTTTATCTATTGTGTATCTCTTTGCATCATTTTCTAAATAGTTGTACTAGATATTACACTATAGATACATAAATAACTTACCAAAGTCTTCTGATGTTATCATTTTGAAAGAGTAAGTAAAATGTGGAAACCTAACCTCCCTTTACGTCCCTTTACTTTCTCTTTGATATAATTGTACTAAATATTTCCTATACATACATTTAGAACATTATCAAATAGTGCTAACATTTTTGCTTCAACCATCAAACATAACTTAGAAAACTCAAGAGGAGAAGGAAACATTATTTGATTTAGCCACATTGTTGCTTACTGTGCTCTTTCTTCCTTTCTGATGTCCCAAGTTTCCTTCTCTTATTGTTTATTTTTGTTTAGAGAGCTTTCTTTAGATATTCTTTTAGAGTGGTCCTACTGGCAACAAATTCTCTTAGTTTTCCTTCATTTTATAATGTCTTTATTTTCCCTCCATTTCTGAGGAATATTTTTGCTGATTAGAGGGGATTCTAGGTTGACAGTTCTACCATTTCAGCACTTGAAAAATATTGTGGCTCCATGGCTTCTGATGAGAAATCTGTTCTCATTCAAATTGTGTTTTCCCTATAAGTAAGTTGTCTCTTTTCTCTGACTGCTTTCAAGATTTCTCTTGAGATTTTAGAAGTTTAATTATAAGGCTAGGTTCAGTGGTTTATGCCTGTAATCCTAGCGCTTTGGGAGGTCAAGGCAGGAGGATTGCTTGAGCCCAGGAGTTCAAAACCAGCCTGGGCAACATAGTAGACCCTGTCTCAAATTTTTAAAAAGAAAATAATAATAATAATGAATCTTGGCATGGGTTTCTTCATACTTATCCTGTTTGAACTGACTTTCTCTGTCACAGATCAAGCAGAGGAATAAGGTGCACTCCCTTATTATGCCAGATGGAGGTAGAAGTTCAAGTTCCCTACTGGGCTTCCATTGCTCCATTGACACCTGAGGAAGGATGTAGCTTTGTTATCACTGGGAAGGGGTGAGAGTTTCAGCTCCCTACATGGTCTCTACTGACACTGTGTATGGAATGACCTCATTGTCATTGCACAGTGCTATAGTCCTGATTCTCCTCTAGGCCTCCCCTGACACTCAGCCCAGCAGGGAGGAAGAGGGATGCTTGGTTACTGTCAGTTAGAAGTGGCAGTGTAGGTTCCCCACATATTCTCCAGTGACATCATGATGGGAGGAAGGCTGGTTTAGATGAAAGGGCCAGCTCCCTGCTTAACTTTTTCTGATACCACCCCAGCAAGGGTGTTGAGATACCTTGTTACAGCCTTGTGAGGGTGGACATCCAGGTTTCCCAGCAAGCCTTTTTCGGAATGGGTGAGGATGGGGCCACAGCTTTTTCTGTGATGTTTGGTGGGAGTAGAGCATTTATTATCTAAAAGTTTTCTGTCTTGCTAGGCTTCCCCTTTCCTGGTCCTTAGGTAGACAGTAGAGTTATGTTGGGGCTCTTTTTTATCTGTACCTGTTGTCATTTCAAGGTTTTTATCTTTTTCAGCTCGAAGTCTATGGTATGTGATAAAAATGAAAACTCAGGGAACTCATCACCATGTTGTTTCTTGGGTCCCAAGTCTTCTAGTCACTCCGCCTTCTTCTTTTTGCCTTCAGAGTATTCTTTTGTTTATTTTGTATATAATATCCAGGGGTTTTAGTTATAATTCATGGGAAAAATAGAAAAATGTATGTCTTATTTTATCTTCCTAGAATATGTGTGAAGGCTTTTAAGAGGGAGAATGACATGGTCAGATTTATCTTTTAAAAGATTGCTCTGGCAGGGAGGAGAATTGATTTCACAGAGGAAGATGGAGACTCAGTGGAATCCATTACATAAGGAATGATAAGGATTTAAAATAAAGTTGTGGCTGTGAGAATAAAGTAGAATGATCTGAATAAGACAATTCAGGAGTCAGGATCAGTGGAATTTGGTGACTGATGAGGGAGAATATGATTTGTAGGTTTTCAGTTAATATTGCCTAATAAATAGGATGGTACCAATTCAGTTAGAAAACACAGGAGTAGAAACTTGTATAGGGATGAGGAGAAATTATGAGTCCAGTTTTGGAACTAACACTTTAGGGGTTTCTACTTTCTTCTACTTTTGGTTAATAAATAAGTTTGGCAGCTTCTTTGTGATGGCAATTTTCCATCTTAAGTATGCTTCCTTCAACGAGAAATTCAGAGAATGGGATGCTACCCCTTTTCTTAAAACCTAACTAGCTCTCCAAATAAGATATGAGTGGGCAATAAGCATATTAAAATATGCTAAACATTATTAGTCATAAGAGAAACACAAATCAAAGCCACAATAGATCGATATTTCACACACATTAGGGTTAAATTTGTTTAAATAACCATACCATGTATACAGGAGGATTTAGAGAAATTGGAACCCTCACACATTGTGAACAGAAATATAAAAGAGCAAAATCACTTTTGATAACAGTCTGGAAGTTCCTCAAAATGCTGAACTTAGAGCTACCATATAATCCAGCACTTCCACTCATAGGTATATAAGCAAGCTAAATAAAAACATATACACACTTTTTAAAATAATATACAAATATCCATAGCAACATTATTCACAATAGCCAAAAATTAGAGACAACTCAAATGTCCATCAACTGATGAAAGAAAAAATAAAATGTATATCCATACTATGGAATGTTGTTCTGCAATATAAAGGAATGATTTGCTTATACATGTTACAACGTGGATGAACCTTGAAGACATTATGCTAAATCAAAAACATAGCCAGTCACAATAGACCACATATTGTATGACTTCATTTATATAAAATGACCAGAATAGGCAAATCTATAAGAAAAGAAGTATTTATATAGCTTCCTAGGACTGGGGGTATGGATCTCAGATGGAAAGTAACTATTGAGCACAGGGCTTCTTTTTGGAGTGACAAAAATTATCTGAAATTAGATTATGGTGATGGTGGCACAACTCCATAAATATACTAAAAATCATTGAATTACACCCTTTAAATGGATAAGCTTTATAATATGTAAATTATATTTTGATAAAGCTATTTTATTTTTTAAAACTAAATAGCAGCAATCATCTTAATATTCATTTTCATTTTTAATTGTGAATTACGTAAATAATGGTTAGTCCTTTTATCCTATGTTCATTCTTCCTTCTGGATTCAACAGTCTTCCTGAGGTATATCCTTTAGCAGTTATCTCAGGAAGGACGTGTATGATAAATTCTCTTAGAATGAGTTCACCTGAAAAATGTCTTTATTTTGCCCTCACTCTTAAATGATATTTCTCTCAGTTTAAAATTTCAGGTCAACAGTATTCTTCCCTCATCTCTATACAAACATTATTCAATTTGACTTCTGGCTTTTAAATAGACTATTGGGAAGTCTGCAGTCAGTTTGACGATTAATCTATGATAGACACATCAGTTGTGATTAGTTATGTCTGAATAACAGAAACTCAAAAATCCAGTTAGATTAAATGAAATAAAAGCTTGTATCTTTGTTATATAAAAATCAGAGATAGAAGTTTATATCTCTGTTGAGTGAGATGTAAGCCTTTCAGAACTGATATAGCAGCTCTGTTTCACAAAATCTTTAGATTACCAGTCTACCAACCCTTGGGTTTGAGCATTACCATTGTGGTCCAAGATGGCAGCTACAGCACTAAGCATTACATTTGTGTCCTAGGCAGCAGGATGAAAAAGGGATAAAAAAGAAAGGGGATGAAGACTACACAAAAGCCTCAAGAAAGTTTCCAGAAACCTTTATTTGACAGTTCTGCTTACATGCTATTGACCAAAACTTAGTTACATGGTCACATCTAGCTTTAACTCTGTTTTTGGATATGGGGACATAGGCCCAGCTAAAAACTGAAGTTCTTTTAACACAGATAAAACTAAACTCAGCCGGGCGTGGTGGTTCATGTCTATATCCCAGCACCTTGGGAGGCCAAGGCGGGCGGATCACTTGAGATTACGAGTTCAAGACCAGCCTGGCCAACATGGTGAAACCCTGTCTCTACTAAAAAAAAATACAAAAATTCGCTGGGCGTGGTGGCACATGCCTGTAGTCCCAGCTACTCGGGAGGCTGAGGCAGGAGAATGGCTTAAACCCAGGAAGCAGAGGTTGCAATGAGCCACAGTTGCGCCATTGCACTCCAGCCTGGGTGACAAGAGCAAAACTACCAAAAATTTAAAAATAAAAATAAAAATAAACACTAAACTCATAGTCTCAGACACAGTAGGTAACCTGTCTTTTCTCTTCAATTATCTTTGGTGTTTGCTCATCATTTATACTGTTCTACAGTTTCATTATAATGTATCTGCCAATAGATTTTTATTTTCCCGCTTGAAACTAGGTACAATTCATCAGTCTGAGGATTCGTATCACTAGTCAATTCTGAAAAATTCTCAGCCACTAGATCTTCAGTTACTATTTTGTCCATATTCTCTCTGGACTTTCATTCTGAACTTCTACTAATGTCTGCTGGCCCTTCTCATTCTGTCTTCTGTGGTGTTTGACCACTCTTTTACATCCACCATTTCTCTGTGCTGCATTTTGGATAGTCTCCTCAGATATATCTTTCTTCTGGTTCATTATTTCTCCTTTTAGTCCTATTCAACACAGTTGGTAAACTGTGTTTGGGTTTCGTTTTGTTGGGGTTTTATGCTATATTTTACATTGCTTGAAGTTCTACAGATTATCTTTAAAATTTTCCATTTTTTTCCAAGGTCTTGTTCCTTTCTTAGAGTTTCAACTCATTTTATATCTTCTGTCATTCTTAAATAGACCTAGTCTTTTTTTTTCCAGTTTGTCATTATACCACAGGTTGAACATCCCTAATCCAAAAACTTGAAATCCAAACTGTTCCAAAATTCAAGACTTTTTAAGCACCAGCATGACACTATAAGTGGGAATGTCACATCTGACCTCACATGACAGGTCGCAGTTTAACGATGATTTAACGTACAGAAACTTTGTTTCACGCATGAAATTATTTAAAATACTGTATAACGTTACCTTCAGGCTATGTGTTTAAGATATATATGAAAAGCAAAAGAATTTTGTGTTTAGGCCTAGGTCCCATCCCCAAGATGTCCCATTATGCATACACAAATATTCCAAAGTCAGAAAAAAACTCAAAATCCAAAACATTTCTGGTCCCAGGCATTTTGGGTAAAGGATACTCGACCTGCATCTCAAGTTCTTAGGCTCTAATTATCTGTGTTCACTGACTCTTGCTCCTCATGGAGGATTGCTGCCTCTTATAGGTTTTTTATTTTGTTTTTAATTTTGACTATGAGCTCACACTTAGTTGGTCTTATTTTCTCCATGAGAGTATGTTATGACTTGGGTTGTATTTCAAAAGATTTTTCATTTGATTCTGCCATTAGTAGCCCAGAACTAATGTTTGTTAATTTCTTAGGCTCAAAGGGTTCCTGGATCATTCAGATAGTTTCAATTGCCCAGGGAAGACTTTTACTCAAGAGCCAGAAAAACCAAGCAGGTTACCTTATTACCTCCCTATGTTAATGGACGAGTTTTGTTTTCCTGATCTCTCTTTTATCGAAGACATAGCCCTTGTTTCAACTACCTATTGATGCATAACAGGTCACACCAAACTTGTGGCTTCCAACAACAGTAACTACCCATTTTGCTCACAAACCTGTACTTTGGGAAGCACTCAGAGATGGGCTTTCCACAGGGTCTCTGTTTCCTCACAGCATTATGACACTACACTAAGAACAAGTATCCCAACAGGCAGCAGGTGGAAGCTGTCTCTTCTGATAATCTAACTTTGCAAGTCACATCATATCATCTCTGCCACATTTACAGGCCACCCAGACTCAAGGGAAGAAAACAGAGGCCTCGCCATCTCAGTGGGAGGCTTGTCAGCATCACATTGCAAGAAGAGCATGTGGGATGGGAGATATAGTTACAAATATTTTTGGAAAACACAATCTGCCATATGTTTTAAGAGTCCGAGTTAGGCAGAAGTTTCAGATCCAACTTCCCCACCCTGCATAGCCCAAGGTCTTATCTTCTTTCCCCATGTAGATGTTAAAACATGTGTTACTAGATTCCATGGACTTAACAGCACCACCCCCATGCAGCATAGCTGCAAAATCTGCACACATGTTAACAGCTTACAGTACTGATATTAAATTCCTCCTTCATTTCTGGCACCTGTGGGCTTCCCTTTCTTTATTGCAAGTTTATGCATTTAAAAGTATTTTTAAAACATTTCACTCAGCATTTCTATGTGCTTGTAAAAACTGAGAAGGTTTCAGGTTATCCTCGTCTGTCTCTTGCAGAAACCTAAAACTTCATCTTAACTTTATTCAAAGGAGTATACATTGAAAGGATAGAGGAGGAGATGCTTAGAATGCAACAGCCAAGCCACGTCTTCCTTGCCCTCCCTGGGGTCACATTACACACAAAAATTTCTATTCATATTTTTCAATTATGTAAGCTTGCACACATGTAGCAAGAGTAAATATTTGCTATTATCTCAATAGGTGGTACCACAATTCCCGTTAAGGGAGCAGAAACTGGTTTGCATTTAGGCAAAAATAAGTTGAAAGGAGTATAGAATGTGAGATGCAGAGGACAAGGGTGTGAGCAAGAGAGATAGTCAAGCTGCTGCTCTACATGAGAGATCCCAGGAGTGGCTTTGATTCCTAAAAGGGAGGTGGAAATAAAGGGTAAATAATGGAAGAGGGTAAGGATAAAAGGATGTACAGTGGTAGGTCAAGAACGGCATGGGCGAAGTGGTCTTTAAAATTTTTATTGGTGGTAGAATGGCTAAATGGATTGTTGAAAATCAAACTGAATTTAAATGGTCTGCAATTGCAGTGCATAGTGTGGATCTCTCTTGTTCATCCCTTCTTAATCTTCAGTCAAGCTCTGCTTTGACCAAAGCCTTTGGTTACTCTCCAGAAAAAGGAGGAGGAGCTTTGTAGCACATCTGAGACTAGGTCAGAGCAATAGGAAGATAGCCAGAAGCAAATAAAGGAAAGCAATCGACAGAGGTCAGGGTCAGAAGAACACCACCGTCCCAGATACTCATGGAAGCATCGGGGAGTGCTCTGAACTTCCAAATGTCAGCACACAACAGCAGTGTAAGCCTCTTCACCTAGATCTCAATGGACTGGGAGCTTCCAGCTGACATCTGGGTTACATGTATGATCCATAAACTCCTAGAAGCTACTTATGGTATCATCAGCCAGTCCACTGGTGGACCACTGGCTAACATATTAGGGACCTAGAGATATGTCTTTGGATATATTTCAAAGACTCTATCAAGCACATTCAAAAAGAGAAGGCAGAGTGAGTCTCAGTGTCCTGCCCCCTACCCCCATACACATGCCAGTCCGTCACTCTGACCATGACCATCAGTGCTTTCCAGGACACGGTGAATATTCCTCCACTGGATGGGCTCCTGCAGAGAGCTCATGACCCCATGACAGGGATGTCATACAAGGAATTTGAGCTTTAGACAGAGTGGTGAGCACTGGACTGGATCATTTGTAAACTCTACTAACTTGAAATCTTTCAAATCCCAGTAAATACATCTGTTGACTGAACCAAACTGATCGGCTTGCCTGATAACAACTGTGTCTGATGAAAGGGGTGGAGAGAGGGGGTAAGATAAAGTGGTGAAGCCTCTTGTGGGCAATCAGAGAAATTTGGGGTCAACACAAGTTGCGGTCTAACTGTGGCTCTGAAACACAGATGTGTCACAGGTCACTGGGGGAGCTGTGAGAGGATGATTATAAGTGTAGGTAAGAAGCTAGTAGCCAGCTGCCTTGTGTTCTTTTGTGTTGCTTGCGTGGTTGATTGATTGGTTGGTTTTTGTGGTATGAAAACTTAACAGGAGAGCTATCTTCTTAATGTATTTTAAAGTGCACAATACCATACTGTTAACTACAGGGATTATGTTGTACAGCAGATCTCTACATCTTATTCCTCTTACATAATGGAAACTTTACACCCATGGAGCAACAACTTTCCGTTTGTTCCTCCCCACACCCAGCTCCTAGCAAACACCATCCAATTCTGCGTTTCTATTAGTTTGACTATTTTTGCTTGCCGTAGCACCCAAAATGTACCTGATTCGTCTGTCCCGGATCCCTTATATGGTTCTGCCTAAAACGTAGTACATGCCCCTGAGAACACTGAAAGCCCAGCCACCAGCCACATACCCCCACTCATGGCATTTCTCAGTCATTCCTCCCACTTATTTCTTCTTCTTCTTTTTGTCTTCACCCATCCCCAGTTCAAGCTCCCTTCTTTTGTCACCAACCCTCCTAGCTATAACAACTGATCTAGCAAAGTTCCCTGACTGAACTCTAGCACTGTCTCAGACATGATTTTGAGTTCTCCCTGGGGTTCCACACATGGCATCACCATGTCATAGGTGCTGCCTCCCTCTATTTCAGTCAACCCTGGCGCTCACCCCACTGCACATCTCTGCCTCCCATTTCCCACCTCTGCTGAGGGAAGGGGATCATTCACCCAGCACAAAAATACAAAAGGCCTCCCCTTGCTTCAATCCCCCATCCACTGTAAGTACTCCAGCTCTTTCACAGGAAAATCTATTTCCAAAAAATACCTGGATTTTTAATTAATCTCTATTTTCTTATTGCTTTTGATACCACTATAGTAGTCCCCCATTATCCAAAGGGGTAGATTCCAACAACTGCCTGAAACCAGGGATGGTGCCTAACATGATTGCTGTTAATCAGAACACGATTCTGTTCATGTCTACCATGCGCAAATTTAATAACACTTCGATCTTAACTAAGCACTTATCCTGTCCTGTGGCTGTAACTTTTGTAGCTTTAGTGTGACAACAAAACTAGCACAAATTTCTGTTTCCTTCTTTACAGTTTCACAGATAGAAAATCTGCTCTCCCTGTGGATCTCAGCAACCTTGGCATACAATTTTTTTTTACTTTTTTTCTTTATTAAGTCAAGAACTTTCACCTTTTCACTTAAAGGAAGCACTTGATGGCTTCTCCGTGGTGTATCTGAATTGCCAGCATCAGTACTCTTGCACTTTTTACTAAGTGCACTTCGAAATTGCACTTAGGCAATTCCTAAATAAAACAAATTTACAAGAAAAAAACAACCCCATCAAAAAGTGGGCAAAGGATATGAACAGACATTTCTCAAAAGAAGACATTCATACAGCCAACAGACACATGAAAAAATGCTCATCATCACTGGCCATCACAGAAATGCAAATCAAAACCACAATGAGATACCATCTCACACCAGTTAGAATGGCAATCATTAAAAAGTCAGGAAACAACAGGTGCTGGAGAGGATGTGGAGAAATAGGAACACTTTTACACTGTTGGTGGGATTGTAAACTAGTTCAACCATTATGGAAAACAGTATGGCGATTCCTCAAGGATCTAGAACTAGATGTACCATATGACCCAGCCATCCCACTACTGGGTATAAACCCAAAGGATTATAAATCATGCTGCTATAAAGACACATGCACACACATGTTTATTGCGGCACTATTCACAATAGCAAAGACTTGGAATCAACCCAAATATCCATCTGTGACAGACTGGATTAAGAAAATGTGGCACATATACACCATGGAATATTATGCAGCCATAAAAAAGGATGAGTTTGCGTCCTTTGTAGGGACATGGATGCAGCTGGAAACCATCATTCTTAGCAAACTATCACAAGAACAGAAAACCAAACACCGCATGTTCTCACTCATAGGTGGGAACTGAACAATGACATCACTTGGACTCAGGAAGGGGAACATCACACATCGGGGCCTATCATGGGGAGGGGAGAGGGGGGAGGGGGGAGGGATTGCATTGGGAATTATACCTGATATAAATGACGAATTGATGGGTGCTGACGAGTTGATGGGTGCAGCACACCAACATGGCACAAGTATACATATGTAACAAACCTGCACGTTATGCACATGTACCCTAGAACTTAAAGTATTATAATAAAAAAATAAAATAAAATAAAATGATTTCTATAAAAGAAAAAAATAAATAAAATCAGGGTGATTTGAACACAAGCACTGCAATCTGATAAACAAGAGGGCTCCTAAGTCACTAACTTGTGGGTAGCATCTACACATGCATCCACTGGACAAAGGGAGGATTAACATCACGGGTGGGGCAGAGTGAGATTTCATCTCGCTATTCAGAGCAGCACTCAGATCAAAACTTGTGAATTGTTTATTCCTGGAATTTTCCATTTCACATTTTCAGACCACTGTTAACCACAAGTAACAAAACTGGGAAAGTGAAACCGCGGATAAGGGAAGACTTTTGAATTTTTTTTTCCACGATTGCTCATCTTAGGGGAGAAATTAGTCCTCCCTCAGGGAAGCAGTCAGAACTCCAGCATAGAGCTGCCCAGCCACAACAGCTTTGTGGGCGCTGTCTCCCTGGCTCTGGCTCCTCCAATGCCCTGGACTCCCGACAGAAGCTCTGTCCAATGCACTGAATGCAGTGTCTTTTACATCTTCTAGAGGAGAGAGACGCCACCAAAATCTGGGCTTTTTCTGCCACACTGTGGCCATGTCTGAACACTACATGTGGCCTTCATTCCCTTACATGTGGTATTGAGTTTTTTTCACTGAAGATTAGAAGTTACCTTCTTTACCTGTTATCCCCATTCAAGCCCTTAAGCCTCAGCTGATGCTCACCTCCTTCAGGAGGACTCCCTTGAATTCACCTCCACGCCAGGCTGGCTGAGGCCTCCCCGTTCTGACTCTCCCAGCTCCTCCTACCATTCGCTAGCATTTCCCTCCACACGCTGTATTGTAGCAGTCACTTCTGTCTCCCTGATTAGATTGCGAACTCTTTGAAGACAAATTGTCTCATCTGTGTTATCTCCAAGGCTCACGGAAGAATAGAAAATTCTTCAATAAGTATATATAAAGTTAAAGAAAAAAGAGAAGAAGAGAGAGGGGGAAGGCTGAAAACTCAGGATAATAACAACCACCCACACTTATTGAGCGCTTGTGGTATACAGTCCCTGTGCTTCATATAATGGATTCCAGGGTATCAGGGCCAATATCCACCTCTGCTGCCCCAACTTCATCCAGCAATTGAAGGGTCGATGTCTGTCCTGTCAGGGGCTTCCTGGACTCTAGTCCTTCATATAGTCCATGACCAACATCTGTTCCGACGTTCAGTGACCACTTAACATATTTTTAAGTATTTTAACATTCACCCTTGCATGTGATCATCCACAACAACTTGGAAATAAGTTGTAATATTGAGAGGTGAAGCCAGCTGGGCTTCTGGGTGGGGTGGGGACTTGGAGAACTTTTCTGTCTAGCTAAAGGATTGTAAATGCACCAATCAGGGCTGTGTCTAGCTAAAGGTTTGTAAATGCACCAATCAGCACTCAGTAAAAATGGACCAATCAGCACTCTGTAAAATGGACCAATCAGCTCTCTGTAAAATGGACCAATCAGCAGAATGTGGGTGGGGCCAAATAAGGGAATAAAAGCAGACCACCCGAGCCAGCAGCTGCAACACTGTGGGGTGGGCTTCAAAGCTGTGGCAGATTTGTTGCTTCCCTCTTTGCAATACATTTTGCTGCTGCTCACTGTGGGTCTACACTACCTTTATGAGCTGTAACACTCCCTGCGAAGGTCTGCAGCTTCACTCCTGAAGCCAGCAAGACCAGGAAGCTACAGGGAGGAAAGAACAACTCCGGACGTGCCACCTTTAAGAACTGTAACACTTACTGCTAAGGTCTGCATCCTCACTCCTGAAGTCAGCAAGATTACCAACCCACCAGAAGGAAGAAACTCTGGATACATTTGAACATTTGAAGGAACAAACTCTGGACACACCATCTTTAAGAACTGTAACACATGAGGGTCCGCAGCTTCATTCTTGAAGTCAGCAAGACCAAGAACCCCCCGGAAGGAATCAATTCCAGACACAGTATTGTCCTAGGATCAAGGTGAGGAAAGTGTGGCTTAGAGGGGTTAAGTTACCTGCCCAAGGTGGTACAGAATTCATAATTCTGGACGCAGAATCCAATGCCAGGCTTGACACCGGCGCTTACATACCAAATGGTTTCTGAAGACTCTCTCACTAGCATGTAGGAGACCCTTGAAGACATATTCTGGAGGGATTTGGGGAGTGTGTACATTGGCAATGGGACGGCTCACAGATGTTTATGATGTTAGGATAAGGAGCATTTAACAGAGCAGAAGGGGGTCTGCTTACGCAGTCTTCATTCAATCAGCGTTTGTTTCTACACCAGGCACAGTCAACCAGACAGGGCCCATGGGCTCAAGGAGCTGTCAGTCTCCCTATTAGACAGACAGATGCATAAAATAGACATCTCCAGGGAGGAGGGCTTTTAGGGCTTGGTACTGGAGAGCAGCTTCACCAGCATCCCAGAGAGCAGGACTAGCAAGGGACCCAGAGCCAGCTGACATCATCCCAGAAGTCCCCAACGTCAGGAGCCCCAGCCACAGTGGGTTCAGGAGCTCCTCACCGAGTTGAGGTCTGGACCTGAGCTGGGGAGGTCAGCTGTTCCCCACACTGCTCTGGTGCCTATCATGCAATATCCACATGGGGTAACTTCCATGCGGCACCCATGTGACGTGCCCACCATGAAGTACGCACATGAGGTGCTCCGCTGGCTCACCTTGCCCACTGCAGAGCATGGCAGTGCCCACACCCGGTGGCTCTCGCCTTGCAGCTGGCCTTGTGATGGATACCATTCTCAAACCATTTGCTGGTTGGAAGCCGGCGTGCCTGCATTCACACAGCATTCTGAAGTCAAGGTCATTCTCAACTTCTCACTCTCCTGGACACTGTCATTCTCCCAGCATTTGTGAGGGGAAGAGATCTTCTCTGCTTCCTTTGCGTTCCCCTGCCTCCCTCCTCTCTAACCCCCACTTCTGGGAGAATGACTTCCCCATGTTACTGTATGTGCCCACAGTTGCTAGGCAGATGCTCCAATTGAAGTCAGGTTGATCGGAAGCCACTGCTTGAGCCTGCTATGATGGGGCACGGGTGGTGAAGGGGCCTGGTAGAGCCAGAGTCTCACAGGACTCACTCCACAGCATCCACGACCATAACCAGCACTTCCCCCATCCCCACTGCCAGATCTTCTATGCTGACCCCTAGAGGGTCCAGCAATCACAGCAGAGGCTCTGGTCCCCCATCCCCATCGTACCTGATTTCATGCTGGGCAATGCACACTGTCAAGGCTTTCTATCTCTCTTGTTGGAGGCAAACATTAGAGAATGTTGCAGTACTTCATCTTCCAGTCTCAAAAAAGAAAAAAAAAAAAAACTATCATCCGAATCCCCCCAATTTTCCCAAACTGAACTCTTCATTCACACCACACAATGAAGCTCAGTTTCAAGGTGGTAAAGTGAAGTGAGCATCAATCCAACATGCTACATTAAAAATAATTTTTGGCCAGGCGCGGTGGCTCAAGCCTGTAATCCCAGCACTTTGGGAGGCCGAGACGGGCGGATCACGAGGTCAGAAGATCGAGACCAACCTGGCTAACACGGTGAAACCCCGTCTCTACTAAAAAATACAAAAAACTAGCCGGGCGAGGTGGCGGGCGCCTGTAGTCCCAGCTACTCGGGAGGCTGAGGCAGGAGAATGGCGTAAACCCTGGAGGCGGAGCTTGCAGTGAGCTGAGATCCGGCCACTGCACTCCAGCCTGGGCGACAGAGCAAGACTGCGTCTCAAATAATAATAATAATAATAATAATAATAATAATAATAATTTTTTTTACCTTCTTAAAAGTCACCTAATCTTTTCCTCTCTAGTTTTGACTACAAAAAGACTTAGTAGCTCACGTGCCATCTGACTTTTTCCAGGGCAATGCGATTAACTCAGGAGATTTTTTTTTCTCCTGTTTTTCCCCTATATCAGTCTAACCTAATTGGTTTGCCACTAATTATTTGTTTCCTCTACAGATATGTGTTCATCATGTCCTCACTTGTCTCAAGCTAATAAGCTTTCAAGAGACATATCATCCTTTCAACCCAGTCATACAGTTGAGAACGTCACATAAGAAATTACCTTCCTTTGTCTGTGAAGGGACTAATTGCCTTCACTCTCATGCAAGGACCCCCCACCTTCCTCTGTCTTGTGGTGAGCCTTGGGAACTCCTATGGGGGAAGGGGCACCCAGCATAGCCCCCACAGCTTGGTTGGGTCACGATTCCAGCTTATTTATTTGCCTGACTACTACTCAGGAGTTGAAGGAAAAAATGGGATAAAAGCACATTCTTCAACCTTATTGAGCTGCGGGATGAAATATCTATTTTGGAAATAATGATTCCAGGTAGGAGGGCAGTGAGGAATGGGGCTCATGAGAAATGAGTGTTTTATTACACAATTTCTAAAATATGAGCACTTCATGCTCTTTCATTATCGTACATTACTATAGTTCTACAAAAATCATTTCTGGGAAATCAATCTCAACATTTCAAAGCCTTCCAAAAAGTTGGGAGGTAGAGTTTAGAGGAAGCCCTGTAAATAGAGAAATTATACTTTCAGCTTTATGTAATAAGATTTACTATGGCACTGTCCACACTCAGACCTAGTCAACCCTGCATGAGGAATGCAGTGACTGGGGATTTGTAGAGTTCCTCCCATGCCACAATTTCAAAAGACAGCAACATTTTTCACTGCCCTGGAAAAACGTCATACAGCATGTGAGCTACTAAGTCTTTTTGTAGTCAATACTAGAGAGGGAAAGATTGGGTGACTTTTAGGAAAGCAAAAAAAAATTATTTTTAATGTAGCAATGTCCAATTTTGAATATTTTCCAAGTGAGAAAACAGAGGCCTAGATAGTGTGAGTGAAATTACTTTTACTGAAAGCCAGTGAGGCGGCGATAAATCTGTTTCCGTTTACAGCTCTACCATTTATCCACCTGGTGCACAGTGGGTTTGGGGAGCATCTCCACTCCACCCTGATCCGTCTCTAGTATTTCCACTCCCTTTGGAATCCGGGTTTTCATTCCAGGAAGTGCATTAACTTGCTGGATAAGTTGCTGATCACACTGGTACAGAAACCATTTAGAGGCTTTAGACTCCTATTCTTCTTTCACAGGGATCAAGACCTGGAGACAAAGCAGCTAAGGGAAGCCCCATGGCCTAACCACAGCCCTAGGAATATCCCCAATGCCTAAGGAAACCCATTCAATCCATCTGAGCTTCAAGATGTCACCAAATTGAGGAAGAGCCAGTGGAGTAAGTTCATAAGTCCATGTTGAATGGTGATGATGCCTTCATAGCTACAAGCATTTCACGTACGTCTCCTCACTTTATCTTAAAACATTCATAAAAAGGATAGTCCACAGCACTTCTCAAACTCTAATGTGAACAGGCATCCCCTGTAGATTTGATAAATACAGATTCTGACTCAATAGGTCTGAAGGAATGGTGGGGGGACTGAAGCTCCACATTTCTAAAAAGCCCCCAGGTGATGTCAATTCTGCTGCTCTGAGGACCATACTTGGAATTGCAAAGGCTTAGAGCACAATCTGGAAACCACAGTTCTAAGGATTGAAAAGGCAGTAACAATGAGTAGCTCACCAGCCTGGGCTCAAGTGGGATATTAACCAGATGATGATATTTCCTACATTACTGTTTTATTAACACCTGATAGGATTGAACAGCTATACCTCACAGGGGAAAGATCTCTGGAGAACATTTTCTGATGGAGACCAGGAAAGGAGTGAAACAAGATTTACTCACGAGAGAAGCGGGCCAGTGGTCTGGCATTCTTGTCTCCAGCTTCATTTGCAACTGGAAAAAAAAAAACATAGGATGCAATTTAAAATAAAGCACACGTGTCCACCAAATATGCCCCAATACAGCCAATCCCCTGGATACTTTGACATCAGGCTGTATTTAAGAGTCTTTGTAAGTGAATAAAAGCAACTTTACTCCCTCTGTTTCTGTATTTCCAAGGCTGCCCTCAACACCTAAATGATGTCAAATGTCTCAATCATTTTGATTAGAATATTTGGATGAAGCTAGAGAGGATCTCAACAACGTCCAGTTTAGTAGGCCTAAAGAAGTTAATTGGCTTACATCCACTTAGTAAGAGGCATGCGCACCACATTCCAAGCTAGTGGACGTCCTTTGGCTCCAAGAGTCCTCTTAACAGGGCTGTCTGTCAACACGCCGATGCACCCCAAGCTTCAAAATGAGTCTGGTTTCCTAGGACCCATAGGGGCAAAGCCGAGGCAGGAATTTCGGAAGATAAAAAGCTGGTTTATGTTCCGAAAGATACTAAATTTAGATGCTAACAAACAGGGAAGTTCATCAATAAAATTGTTCAGAAAACTGCCCTAGAAACCTTACCCCTAAAGCTTCTCAGCAGGGCAGGCTACCTCCTGCGAAAAGCCTCCATATAATTTATCAGTGGATATAGTCATATTTAATGCCTCTTATAACTTATGAACCCATTTTATTGGGTAAAAGAGATGGTTATTAAGAGGAAACACAAGTTTCACTCACTTTAAATACCATGTTTCATGCCCATAAACATTATACCTTGGTGGTTGTATGTATACATAGCAGACAGACATGGGTATTTGTGATCTACTTGAATAAACACCCAAAGCAATCAATAAGAAACACCTGTTCATTCTAGCTGAGAAAAAGCACTCAATGCATTGGCAGAATAAAGGAGATTGCTAACGTCATCATGAATGTATGAGAAGTTGCAGCAGCAGGACAAAACCAATGCAGTAACTACTTTCTAAACTTATTACATGATTTTACAAAGAATGAAAAGTTCAAAAATGTATTCCACCCTCTCACAAAGGTAAGCATTTTAAAATTTACTACATTTGGGCAATTTTTTAAAAATTAATAGATTCCATCTCAGTATCTTTTGTTTTTCTGGCATTAGCTTTGCCTCACCATCTCCACTCGATTACTAATAAGGGCAATTACTAGTTTGGGCAATTTATTACTAATTTGGGCAATTTTTAAAAATTAATTGATTCTGTCTTAGTATGTTTTGTTTTTCTGGCATTAGCTTTGCCTGGTCATCTGCACTATTACTAATAAGATGTTACATAAAAATGACCAGCAGGGGGAGGCAATAATTCATCCAGCTCCCATCATCTGTCACACGGCAGCATTTCAAAAAAAGAAATGGGCCTGGCGCGGGTGGCTCACGCCTGTAGTTCCTGCACTTTGGGAGGCCAAGGCTGTCGGATCACGAGGTCAGGAGACCAGCCTGCCCAACATGGTGAAACCCCATCTCTACTAAAAATACGAGAAATTAGCCGGGCGTGGTGGTGGGCACCTGTAATCCTAGCTACTCGGAAGGCTGAGGCAGGAGAACCACTTGAACCCGCGAGGGGGAGATTGCAGTGAGCCGAGATTGTGCCACTGCACTATAGCCTGGGTGACAAAAGCGAAACTCTATCTCAAAAAAAAAAAAAGAAATGAAATAATTACTACACTCTGTACCAAATACATTTTAAAAGAAAAGATTTCCAATTCAAAAAAAGATCCAGGACTTCTAAGAGCAATGGCTATTGCTGTCTTCTCAAATGTTTTGTAGAACCACCACATGAATATAAATAATTCACATTCATATTCTGCCTCCATTCAGAGCTACATCCAAAATATTTCAGAACAATGGTCAGCTATCTCGGTAGAAGTCTTTAACCACAACTGCATATCCTCACATCAGGAAAACTTGGATGTTATCATAGCTAAGTATTTAAAAAAATCTTATGAGCACTTGGAAAACTCTCAAGAGTTTTCTACAACCAAAGTTGTCTTATAATTTAAAAAAAAAAAAAAAAAAAAAAAAAAAGGAAGAAAAGAGAGCAGGGAGGGAGGGATGGAGAAAGAAGGAATGAGCCCCAGTTAGGTATAGACATGAATTTCCATGACCTTGAGTTCAACTTGTTTCTTCCATTTAGACACTGTAAATGTCTGAAGAAAGAAATAGAGCTGGGTGGGGCATAATGGCTCACGCCTGTAATCCCGACACTTTGGGAGGCTGAGGCAGGAAGAACACTTGAGCTCACGAGTTTGAGACCAGCCTGGGCAACATAGTGAGACCCTGTCTCCACACACAAAAAAAAATTTTTTTAACTTAGCTGGATGTGGTGGTGCATGCCTGTAACGCCAGCTACGCAGGAGGCTGCAGTGGAAGGATCACTTGAGCCCAGGAGGTTGAGGCTGCAGTGAGCTGTGATCAAACCACTGCACTCCAGCCAGGGCAACAGAATGAGACCCTATATCCAAAAAAAAAAAAAAGAAAGAAAGAAAAGAAAAGAAAAAGAAATAGATCCAGGGTTTTACCAAAACCTTTGCTGCAGAAACTTTAAAATGACATTTTAAAACGGGATTACAAAGACCATTGCAATTGCTGAGAACACAAGCAACCACCTAAATACTCAGTTTGGAGTCTGCGCATTCTCCAAGAGTATGTACATTCCTCCCAGAATAAAAGAACAGAGACACCAATGTCGCTATTTCGCGTGCAGCAATAGCCACATCTTCACACAGCCAGGCCTTCCCTGCCCACCACCCTATCCAAGGATGGGAATTGCTGACCCAGATCCAAGTCACGCCAGGAAAGGCAAGAATCAGGATCCAGGCCAGTGGGACACCAGGAGAGTTTCCTCTATCCAGAAGGAATTTGAACCTCACCACCAGCGTGATTTCCCTACAAACATACCCAATGCCACACTCCACTACTGGAGGGTCTCCCAGCCCCTAGAGAGCATAATCCAGCTCACCTGCCCCAACTTTTTCTCCCACCTCATTTCCCAGAGCATCCTCCAGCACTTAGTCACATGCGCTAGATGGACAATGCACTTCACACACTCTTCCTGCCTGGCTTTGGCTCCTGCTGCCCCCTAATCTTGGTGCGTTCCTCCCTCATCTTTACCTGGCCAACTCCTTACTCATCCTTTAAGATCCAGCTGGAGCCATTCACTTCTGAAAAGTCTCGTCACCTCACACCCCACCTTCTCCATCCCCCAGATCTCTGCCCATACGTGTAACTCCCCTTCCCACACCTGCCTGTTGTTCTCAAACTTCAGCAGGCATCAGAACTACTGGGTGGGTTTCTTAGAATACAGTTTCTAATTTGATGCATCTGGTGTGAGGCCCAAGAATTTACATGTCTGACAAGCTCCCAGGTGATATGGTGGATGCTGGTCTGGGGACCATAAAAGCTACCCCACCAGGCCGGGCATAGTGGCTCAAGCCTGTAATCCCAGCACTTTGGGAGGCCAAGACGGGTGGATCACGAGGTCAGGAGATCGAGACCATCCTGGCTAACACTGTGAAACCCCGTCTCTACTAAAAAATACAAAAAAAACTAGCCGGGCGAGGTGGCGGGCGCCTCGCCGGGCGAGGTGGCGGGCGAGGTGGCGGGCGCCTGTAGTCCCAGCTACTCCGGAGGCTGAGGCAGGAGAATGGCGGGAACCCGGGAGGTGGAGCTTGCAGTGAGCTGAGATCCGGCCACTGTACTCCAGCCCCGGCGACAGAGTGAGACTCCGTCTCAAAAAAAAACAAAGAAAAAAAAAAAAAAAAAAAAGCTACCCCACCCAAGGCAAGGATCATCACTTTCTATCATTGTATTTCCATTCTTTTGTACAGTGACTATGCATTCAGTCAATATTTTTGGAACTCAAGTAGACTGAATGCCACAAATGGTTTAGTAGACCAGACATCTCAGACTGCCTTCCAGATGACTACAGAAAGTCCCAGGTGTGTTTTGTTTGGTCTCACTGGTCTCACTTTTAATTTTTAAACAATTGTCAGCCCACATTTAAAAGCAAGAGATTTCAAATAGAAATACATATTACTGGCTTCCTTCAAATAACTGGGGTGATTGGAATACAAGGCCCCCATCCCACATGACAGCCATGGTTCACCACTGAGATACCCCCTCGAGTGGCTCTGCCTCCTGGATGTTCAGAATGCAACTCTATACTGACTGTTGTTGGACTATACACTCCGCATGGTCTAGAAGGTAGGTGAAAACAGAACCTCTTAGAAGCTTAAAGAATGAAACTAAACCTCAACAGATGCTAGCACCACAAAAGTGCTGTAGCCCAGCTCACCAAGCCCTTCTGTCCCCAGTGCAGAACTGCCCAGATGCGTCCACCAGCACGCTGCGGGCCTGCTCGGACACACCCAGCCTTCTCCACTGGCACAGTAACCCTCAAACACTGCTGCTTGCCTTGCATGTTTAAAGGTATACAGAAAGCTTTCACGATAAAGTAGATGTTCCGTTTATCAGGTGCAATTAGAGCTTAAATGTGATGAGATCTTATAAGAATGATTATGTAGGTTTATGGAAAGTTATCTATGCCACAATGCTCACAAAACACAGATTCCAGTTCAGAATGCATAATGATTCTGTTGACGTTCAGTTGAGTGTCTAGGCTACATGTGTATATAGGCACAGAAGGATGAGTAGAAGTGTGGTCACCAGATATATTAACAGTTAATTCTCCTGTGTGGTGGCATTTGAGAAAATCTGTAACTTTTGAAATACTTTTCTGCATAAACTCTATAGTTTATGATAACCATGTGTTTATAATCAGGAAAAAATGTTTTTATTAGAGGGCATCAGACAACTGGTTATTGCTCTGTTTCAAAATCCATATATTATTTTGGATATGTGTATATATGTACATGTGTATGTATATGTGTGTATGTAAAAGACTTTTTATACATACACATGTATAAATGTTTATACTATTTTTATATAGACATGTGAACATATATACACATTTTATATACATGTATGTATGTAAAAAAACATACATATATATAAGATGTGTTTTAGATTCTGATTTAAGAGTAGTCCTGGATCACAGAATCCAAGGCACCTGCCATCTCTAGTCCAAGAGGGCTCCTTGTAGGACTCAAGAAATGCATCTCTTACTCCTCGCTACAGGGATCCCACACATTTTAGGTCAGTGGTTTTCAGCCCTGGACACACATGAGAATCACCTAGGGAATGTTACAAAATATTGATGCCCAGACCAAAATATTGATGTTGAGAACAACAGGGCCTCTAGGGGTAGGACTCAAGCATCAGTGTTTTTTAAGCCCCTGATGCCAGTGAGCAGCCGAGTTTGGGAAGCATTAATAAATGGTGCAACTCCATACATCCTTACCAAAGCAACACTTAGGGAGGAGGACGTGGCTCTGATTCCTTCAAAAATAATCATCCCTATTCAGATCTTCTTTTCAGGATGCTATTGCTTTGTCAAAATCCTGAATCAAGCGAGGTGTATCTTTGCTTTAAAAAAACTTCAACCATTAAGATGCAAACCTAACTATGGAGACCTATTAGTGGGCAACTCTTTGCATTGTAAAGAGTTCTTTATAAAAGGATTCACCTCACATTGCCTGCATCCTTCAGCATATGTGGATTGAGCTCTGCCTGGGCGCTGGGCAGTGAACTAGACTCGAGGAGGGTTTCAATAATGGATTCCACCCAACCTGGACGTGCAAGCAAGGAAGGCAAACCGTGCCTTTCAATCTGAGTTAGTATCTAAGTGTGATCAGCTAGGGAAGTGACTTGATGATGATGATGATGATGATGATGATGCAGTTTCCTTGGTCCTGTGCCAGATCCACTGGGTCAGAATCCCTGCAAGTGAGGACAGGACTCTACATTTTCCCCAACCCCTGGGCCACAGAACCTAGCAGCCCATGGCCTGTTAGGAACCGAGTGCCCAGCAGGAAGTGAGAAATGGGGGACTGAGCATCACCACCTGAGCTCCAGGTGGCATTAGATTATCATAGGAGCATGAACCCTATTGTGAACTGCACATGTGAGGGATCTAGGTTGCATGCTCCTTATGATCATCTGAGGTAGAACAGTTTCATCCTGAAACCATTCCCCTCAACACCCGTTTTGTAGAAAAAAAAAATGTCTTCCATGAAACCAGTCCCTGGTGCCATAAAGGTTGAGAACTACTGTTGTAAACAATTGCTCCAGAAGCCACTTGGGCACACGAATGTCTGAGAAGCAGCAATCTAAAGGAAATGTTCCCCTGGTGTGTTTGCTGTAGGTTTTCCCTCCCAAAAATTGACCGGAAACAAATCTCAGAGTAAGTAGTTGTCATGGAGACCAATAGGAGGAGGCAGGTGAGACAGGAAGATAACTTGGAGCAATGAGCATCCTAACCCCAGGCAACTCGAAGAGCTCTGATGTCCCAGCTATGACACAAACAATATAGGACATCAGAAAGGACAAAGGAGAATAAGGGGGAGGCTAAGGTGGGCCAAACCATTGTGGTGGTGACCTAGGCAGGTGCACACTGCTTTGTAACCAAAACAGTGCCACCCTTGTTTTGAAAGCCCTGGCACCTGGGTAAGCATAAATGCAGCTGGTGTCCTGGGTGCCAGGGCAAACAGCGAGTAGCCGACCCAGGGCAGAGCCTGGCTTCCTGCAAGGAAATCTGCCCAGTGCACTGGTTGGCTGCTGCTTTACCACAGCCCTGGGTCTGGCCCAGGCATTCTCTCCAAGTGAACTCTTTTGGGAAGGCTGGTGGCTGGAATGCCAGGCACCACAGATTCCCAAAGAAGAGAGCATTGGAATGAGGTTCCAGGCACTTTCAATAGTTACTGCAGAAGGTGAAGCTCGGAATTACTCCAGGTGTTTGACCTCACCTCATCTTACCTTCAACTTGCAAAGACCCAAGCAATAGCAAGGAAAACAGGAAGGAATGCTGGGGGGAAGGAGACCTGGTACAAAATCATCATTAACTATCCTAGCTCAGATATCATCTTCTAGGTGGGACTTTCCATGACCACCCATTAAGACCGCAGCTCTCGACTGCCTCCTTTCTCTAGTCCCCATCCTCCTACCCTGGTTTATTCCTTGTTATGGCACTTATCACCTTCTCATATGCTCTGTACTTCAGTGGGTTTATTGCCTTTCTCCTTCCATGACAATGTAAGCTCCACACAAGCATAGATTCTCTGCCAATGAAAAAGCTGTGATCTCCCCAGTGCCCAAATGCCTGGCGTGAAATATTTATGGACTGAATTAATGACCAGCCTCCTAGCAATCTACCATTCAGAATGTGATGGAGCCAAGGATATTGGAAGGAGACACGAAAAGGAAGTTGCAAGGATATCACATCCCTTGAACACCCTAAATACCCGTTCAGGTCTTAAAAAACCAGACACTGAATAAATCACAGATACCAAATAAATCTGCAAACACCCAGTCATGGTCCCTGCCTTCACACTGAATAACACTGCCCTTCCAATTTAATGGGCAGGAGTACAAAAAGACTGGCTAATTTTTTTCAAGACCACACAGGTTTTTATGGCCAAACCCTATCTAAACCCGGGAGTATCTAGTGCCAAAGTCCATGTCTCTTCCACCTTTGTCTCTTTGCCTTCTAAGGAGGGGGACAGGTAGGAACCGTGCTCCAGAGAGGGCTGCACCTAGAGAAGAGCCAGGCTGCAGCCTCTATGCCTCTAGCCCGAGTAGGAGGAGGGGCCAGGCAATAGGGGAGGTCACCCGCCTGGCCCCTGGTACCAGGCATAAGGCCAGGAGACTGTCAGGAGAGAAAGGTCTTTGTTGAGGTGGGCAAGGAGGCCAGGACTCACAGCAATAGGATCCAGTAGAGGGAGAAGCTACTGACGAGGGGAGGAGCTTCATTGCCATGTTCATTCAAGAGCCCCAAGGTGTCTCCCTAACCCTATTAAGCCTCCGATAGGTAGAAAATAGCAACAAGGAAATAGAATCTAGAATCAAATGCATCTCAGTATGAACAAGCACAACTCACAAAAACAGCCCCTACGAGGCAATTGTATTCTCTTTAACAGGTGAGGAAAGTGACATTCCAAGAGATTAGGTAGCTTGTCCAAAAGCAGACCAAAGTAAAGCAGTAGAGTGAGAAATGTCATCCATTCCTTCCAGCTCTGAGTCCAGCATTCTCAGAGAAGGGATGTGCCCCATCTGTTTAATTGTTGTGTAATGATCAATGGTAAAGCAAAAGGCTTGACTTTCTTTGCCCCCGTGTGGTTTGATAAATGTTGATGCTTGACAAGCCTGGGATCTGTTTCAAGCATAAAAATGTGTAAATGTATAACTCGGGCGATGGCTGAATCGTGTGCTGTGTTAAGAAGTCTTCTGATGCCAAGACTGAGCTTAGCAAGATGTTTTTGTGACACATGACAAAAGCCTGCCATGGTTGGGGTGGGGGGAAACTGAAGGGAGGAAGTAGGATGGGTAAATGGGAAAATCCTGCCAGGTTATATGGAACATAAAAGAATGTGGCCACAAAATGGATAATTCACAAAGGTAATTGACTTCATTCAACACATAAAATATATTATCCCAGTTGCTTAAAATGAGAAATGCTATATAATACAATAACTTCATACACCCAGGAGCCATCCAAACAGACTGGGCATTTCCAGAAGGCTGTCATCTAAATCAGACTTAGCCATGCCTTTCACAAGGCTCTTGGTCTTGTGAAAATGCAGATTAATTGCATCGGATGAAATAACTTATACTGGTAGGTCCAGACATAGAAGCTGGTACCACCTTATTTCAGAGGCAGTGCCTTTCACCTCGTGCTACCCATCGCATTTTCAACATCCAAGTGTTACTACCGCAGGATCAGCCTCATTGCCATGAAATCCAGTCCCTTGTCTCCCCTCCACTTAGCCTCAAGTCGGAAGCCTGCTCCTTACGGGAACAGATCTCAGCAATCCAGTTGAAATTTGTACCCCAGAGCCATAAAAGGCATCACAACCCCCACTCTGTTCCTTCCCCATTTCTTTATTCAGAAATGCTCAGCATTGCTTCATTATACCTTCCGGGCCAATTTGGCTGTCAAATCCACTCTGAATCAGGCACTTGCACAAAAGAAAATAAAACCAATTTGTAGTTGATGACGCATCAGGGCTGATAATTTGAAAGTGGCAGGGATGGTGCACTTTCCAGACCCTTCTCTCCTAGAGTAATGGGCAAATCCTTACAGAGGGCAAGGCTCATCTTCCAGAGGGCAGGATGGCTCCCTGGCTCATGCAGCCCAGGGTATCACACAGACAGAGGTGAAATCAAAGAGGCCTTTACCAAGCTGAGAAGACAGCTTGAAAAACACACATCCTGTACTTTTTCTTTTAGTTTGGAAGAATTTGAGTCATATGTAGAGGCTCAAGCAATCTACTTCTTCCCTGGACCTAATTTCATAACTTTGCTTATTTATCTACACTCTTATCTCATTTCACAAATTATATTTTATGTTTTGCTCTATGCTCCTATCCTTTATGCAACAAAGTGAAATGTTAATGAAAACTGAAATTTACTTATTTCAATCAATTCCTTGCTCCCTTTCCCTGATCCCGCTTTCCAGGCTTCCAGGTTTCAGGTTAACTCTACAGGGCCCTCCATTACAACGAGATCCAACAATCAATTGCCGTCTGTTGAGTCCCCCGCCCATCTATTGGGCTCCCTCGTCCCAGAACTGTGCTGGATGTGAGAATGGATGTAACCTCATCCTCAGGTAGCCAGGAATCCAGCTGAGACCCAAAGGCCTGGCCCTGAACGTCCTGGTACATATCATTCAACTTGTTGCCACATGAATTTATCAAGGTGTTTGGTGTTTCTGTGGAAATCATCAGGCCAAGCTACCAGGCTGTGACTTCAGGAAACTTGAGATCTCATTGTGGAAATGTAATTTTCATGCATGAGATGACCCAAGCTCTGTTGAATGCTAGACAAAGGGTCCTTTGTGGCCTGGAGTGACTAGTAGTGGGAGGTTTCCTGGAAGATGAGGACAGGTGAGATTAGAGAGGTGGAGAGGATGATGGAGTCTGCCCAGGGAGAGGAAAGCGGTGTGGTGCATTCTAGGACCTGGGAGCAGACTGAGATGCATCAATTACTCATAAATATTTCCTTTTCATAGCAAGAAAAGTTTTTTATTGGAGGAGGGGAGTAGTGAAACGCCATGAAAGGCTAGCACTCAGATTTTTCTATCTGCCTTCTTTCCTATTTCCATATACAAATATGTTGCATCTGCAGATGGGGATGTGATTTTATCTAAGAGCAGATGTGTCTGAACATGCTCTAAATTCAGGTGCTGGGACACCGATCCAGTGCCAGCAATCGCTCCAAAGCACTGCCGCCTGACTTGGATGTGAATTCTTCCTTGTGGTGATGGCCTGGGCGGCCCAGTCCAGCCCTCCTGGTTGATACCCTGGTGACCACCATTGGCATCAGGCTGCAGGACTGCTGGCTCGCATGAGGCCCCCTGCAATCCCACTATAACAACCCAGTTGAGCAAACCAGGCAAAGCCAATCACTAGCAGTTAACATGAATCAAAAGTGTTGAGACAGAAATACAATATTGATATGGTTTGGCTGTGTCCCCACCCAAATCTCATCTTGAGTTGCAGCTTCCATAATTCCTATGTGTTGTGGGAGGGACCCAGTGGGAGATAATTGAATCATGGGGGCAGTTTTCCCCATACTCGTGGTAGTGAGTAAGTCTCATGAGATCTGATGATTTTACAAGGGGCTTCCCCTTTTGCTTGCCTCTCATTCTGTCTTATCTGCCACTATGTAAGTCATGCCTTTCACCTTCCACTGTGATTGTAGCCTCCCCAGCCACATGGAACTGTGAGTCCATTAAGCCTCTTTCTTTAAAAAAATACATTACTCAGTCTTGGGTATATCCTTATCAGCAGTGTGAAAATAGACTAATACAGACATCAAGCTGGTTGCTCAAGCTGTTAACTAATTACAGTCCACCCCGGACAAAGCAAAGAAAAGTATACAGAAGAGGTGGAGGGACACTCAAATTTATTAAGCCCCTTCCTCATGCCAGGCATCAGTAGGAACTTTATGCCCATAATTTTTATTCAATTTTCACACTGTTCCAGGAGGTAAACAGTATTCCTATTTTCAGATGAGGAAGGTGAGATTTAGAAAAAGTTAAGTCACTTTCCCAAATCAACACTGAGAAGTGTGAAAGCTGGGATTGAAACCCAGTCTGTGTGAGCCCCGTTATTCACTTTTCTCTACAGTTCGCACCGTCGGAAACACATTAAGAACCCTCTGGTCTGGCCAGGCATGGTGGCTAACACCTGTAATCCCAGCACTTTGGGTGGCCAAGGCGGGCGGATCACGAGGTCAGGAGATGCAGCCCATCCTGGCTAACACTGAGAAACCCCGTCTCTACTAAAAAAAAGTACAAAAAAATTAGCCGGGCGAGGTGGCGGGCGCCTGTAGTCCCAGCTACTCGGGAGGCTGAGGCAGGAGAATGGCATGAACCCAGGGAGGTAGAGCTTTCAGTGAGCCGAGATCGCGACACTGCACTCCAGCTTGGGCAACAGAGCCAGACTCCATCAAAAAAACAAAAACAACAACAACAACAAAAAACCCTCTGGTCCAATTCCACATATCATGCATGGATCCCCTACAACATCCCAAACAAGTGGGCCTCCAGCTCATGCCTGAACTGTCTCTAGGGATGGGAGCACCTTGCTTACAGAGGCAGGAAGCAGTTCTCCAAAAGAAAGGAAGCTCTTCTTCATAATGATGCCATCTTTCCAAAGGTCTTCATGCTGCCCCTCACAGAATAGGCCTGGCTCCCTTTCCTCCTGAGGGCCCTTCCAACATTTGAGGACAACTGTCATGAACTCAGACCCTTGAGCCTTCTCTTCTCCAAACTGACAAGCCCAGATCCCTCCTCCTGTGACAAAAATGTCCCAAGGCCTTTACTCAAAAAAGCAAAGTTACTTAAGTCATTGCTGAAAGAAGAGAATATTCGTATCTTAAATAAGCCTCAGCAACATATTCTTCAACCCCACTCATTCCCACAGTAATCTTCAGGCTGAGTCAAATTTCCATCTCCCTCCATCAAGCCCCTTTCTTGTTTGATTCTTGGGAGAAGTGGAAGGCACCTAGGAGCCATTTTCAGCATCATACGCCCAGGAGCCACCCAAACAGGCTGGGAGTTTCCAGGAGGCTGTCATCTAAATCAGCTCATCTCAGACATGGCCATGCCTTTGACAAGCCCGTGGTCTTGTTAAACTCCAGATTCATTTTCAGATGGTCTGGACCAGGCTCTGAGAGTCTGCATTTCTAACAAGCTCCCAGGTGATGGTTCTAGTCCAGGTACCACACTTCGAGTAGCTCGGTCTTCTTTAAAAAGGAAAAGCCAAGTACATGTTCTAAGAGCTCATTGGAAAGCCATGGGTGGTTGTGAAAATGCATGCTATGAATTTAATGCTCAATTCTCTTGGTTTTTCTTCAGCAATGTTTTTTTGAGAAAAATAACTGTTAACATCATGACTTTTTAAACCTGCCTAAGGAGAGATGTTGATACTGTATAAGAATGAGAAGGCGTATCCAATGCAGAGGGTGACGGAAAGAAACTCACCCCTCTCAACTGGCATTCAACAGAGCAGAACTGAGCTAGATCACTACCCACCTGGGCAAGCCGCCAGCGGAGCACAAAGCCCAAAATGCATCAGGAGATGCTCAGATCTGAGACAGGAAAGAAACTGTACAGCCACGACTTCATTTGAGGTTCTCTATTTTGATCCAAGCTCCTGGCAGTACTTTGAGCTCATGAGATCTAGCATGTACACACACGCACACACACACATGCACGTATGCACACACTTGTGCACTCATGCACACAAACACGCCTCCCCAACATCAGATCGGGCATGCACTGTCAGCACTGTGATATCCAGGAGCATAAATCATCGCATCGTTACCAACTGGCTTCAGGCTGAACAGATCAAAATGCATCAAATAAATGAAATGAGGCACAGGACATCATTCCCTTGGGCATTTTGGGAACTCAGATGTTCACTAGACTGAGCTGCCCTCAGCAGAGCTACACCTTTGCATACTGTTCCCCCAGACTAGCACAGAGCCTGGCACACTTGAGCTGCTCGATAAAGGGCTAGTCCTGAAGTCACAGAGGTCCTGGAATGGAGATGAGCCAGGCTGCTAGGAACTGTCCTCCTCTGTCCAGAAGCCAAAGAGCCTTTCTACCAACCAGTTAAGGACTTGATGTTAACTTGGCATCTTCTAAGCCTGTTGGAAGTCTGGGGACCATTTGGGGGTCACAAACTGGAGGCAGGTGCGTCTGGCTTGACAAGCATAGCATTTAAGAATAATCTGGGAGGGGCGGAGCAAGATGGCCGAATAGGAACAGCTCCAGTCTCCAGCTCCCAGGGCGAGCAACACAGAAGACAGGTGATTTCTGCATTTTCAACTGAGGTACTGGGTTCATCTCACTAGGGAGTGCTGGACAATCGGTGCTGGTCAGCTGCTGCAGCCTGACCAGCGAGAGCTGAAGCAGGGCGAGGCATCACCTCACCTGGGAAACGCAAGGGGGAAGGGAAACCCTTTTCCTAGCCAGGGGAACTGAGACACACAACATCTGGAAAATTGGGTAACTCCCACCACAATACTGCGCTGTACCAAGGGTTTTACCAAACAGGCACACCAGGAGATTATATCCCACACCTAGCCGGGAGGGTCCCACGCCTGCCCACGGAGCCTCCCTCATTGCTAGCACAGCAGTCTGCCATCTAACTGCAAGGCAGCAGCAAGGCTGGGGGAGGGGCACCCACCATTGCTGAGGCTTAAGTAGGTAAACAAAGCCGCTGGGAAGCTCGAACTGGGTGGAGCTCACAGCAGCTCAAGGAGCCCTGCCTGTCTCTGTAGACTCCACCTCTGGGGACAGGGCACAGCTAATCAACAACAACAACAACAACAACAACAACAAAGCAGCAGAAACCTCTGCAGACACAAATGACTCTGTCTGACAGCTTTGAAGAGAGCAGTGGATCTCCCAACACAGAGGTTGAGATCTGAGAACAGACAGACTAACTGCTCAAGTGGGTCCCTGACCCCTGAGTAGCCTAACTGGGAGACATCCCCCACTAGGGGCAGACCGACACCCCACACCTCACACGGTGGAGTACATCCCTGAGAGGAAGCTTCCAAAGCAAGAATCAGACAGGTACACTTGCTGTTCAGCAATATTCTATCTTCTGCAGCCTCTGCTGCTGATACCCAGGCAAACAGGGTCTGGAGTGGACCTCAAGCAATCTCCAACAGATCTACAGCTGAGGGTCCTGACTGTTAGAAGGAAAACTAACAAATAGGAAGGACACCCACACCAAAACCCCATCAGTACGTCACCATCATCAAAGACCAGAGGCAGATAAAACCACAAAGATGGGGAAAAAGCAGGGCAGAAAAGCTGGAAATTCAAAAAATAAGAGCGCATCTCCCCCTGCAAAGGAACGCAGCTCATCGCCAGCAACGAATCAAAGCTGGACGGAGAATGACTTTGACGAGATGAGAGAAGAAGGCTTCAGTCCATCAGACTTCTCAGAGCTAAAGGAGGAATTACGTACCCAGCGAAAAGAAACTAAAAATCTTGAAAAAAGAGTGGAAGAATTGATAACTAGAATAATTAATGCATAGAAGGTCACAAATGAAATGACAGAGATGAAAACCATGACACAAGAAATACGTGACAAATGCACAAGCTTCAGTAACCGACTCTATCAACTGGAAGAAAGAGTATCAGCGATTGAGGATCAAATCTATTGGAAAATAGAACCAAGTTGGAAAACACTCTTCAGGATATCATCCAGGAGAACTTCCCCAACCTAGTAGGGCAGGCCAACATTCAAATTCAGGAAATACAGAGAACGCCACAAAGATACTCCTCGAGAAGAGCAACTCCAAGACACATAATTGCCAGATTCACCAAAATTGAAATGAAGGAAAAAATCTTAAGGGCAGCCAGAGAGAAAGGTCGGGTTACCTACAAAGGGAAGCCCATCAGACTAACAGCAGATCTCTCGGCAGAAACTCTACAAGCCAGAAGAGAGTGGGGGCCAATATTCAACATTCTTAAAGAAAAGAATTTTAAACCCAGAATTTCATATCCAGCCAAACTAAGTTTCATAAGTGAAGGAGAAATAAAATCCTTTACAGATAAGCAAATACTTAGAGATTTTGTCACCACCAGGCCTGCCTTACAAGAGACCCTGAAGGAAGCCCTAAACATGGAAAGGAACAACCAGTACCAGCCATTGCAAAAACATCCCAAAATGTAAAGACCATCGAGGCTAGGAAGAAACTGCATCAACTAACGAGCAAAATAACCAGTTAGTATCATAATGGCAGGATCAAGTTCACACATGACAATATTAACCTTAAATGTAAATGGACTAAATGGTCCAATTAAAAGACACAGACTGGCAAACTGGATAAAGAGTCAGGACCCATCAGTCTGCTGTATTCAGGAGACCCATCTCACATGCAGAGACATACATAGGCTCAAAATAAAGGGATGGAGGAAGATCTACCAAGCAAATGGAGAACAAAAAAAAGCAGGGGTTGCAATCCTAGTCTCTGATAAAACAGACTTTAAACCATCAAAGATCAAAAGAGACAAAGAAGGCCATTACATAATAGTAAAGGGATCAATTCAACAGGAAGAGCTAACTCTCCTAAATATATATGCACCCAATACAGGAGCACCCACATTCATAAAGCAAGTCCTTAGAGACTTACAAAGACACTTAGACTTCCATACAATAATAATGGGAGACTTCAACACCCCACTGTCAACATTAGACAGATCAACGAGACAGAAAGTTAACAAGGATATCCAGGAATTGAACTCATCTCTGCAGCAAGCAGACCTAATAGACATCTATAGAACTCTCCACCCCAAATCAACAGAATATACATTCTTCTCAGCACCACATCACACTTATTCCAAAATTGACCACATAATTGAAAATAAAGCACTCCTCAGCAAATGTACAAGAACAGAAATTATAACAAACTGTCTCTCAGACCACAGTGCAATCAAACTAGAACTCAGGACTAAGAAACTCAATCAAAACCACTCGACTACATGGAAATTGAATAACCTGCTCCTGAATGACTACTGGGTACATAATGAAATGAAGGCAAAAATAAAGATGTTCTTTGAAACCAATGAGAACAAAGATACAACATACCAGAATCTCTGGGACACATTTAAAGCAGTGTGTAGAGGGAAATTTATACCACTAAATGCCCACAAGAGAAAGCAGGAAAGATCTAAAATGGACACTCTAACATCACAATTAAAAGAACTAGAGAAGCAAGAGCAAACACATTCAAAAGCTAGCAGAAGGCAAGAAATAACTAAGATCAGAGCAGAACTGAAGGAGATAGAGACACAAAAAACCCTTCAAAAAATCAATGAATCCAGTAGTTGGTTTTTTGAAAAGATCAACAAAATTGATAGACCACTAGCAAGACTAATAAGAAAAGAGAGAAGAATCAAATAGACGCAATAAAAAATGATAAAGGGGATATCACCACCGACCCTGCAGAAATACAAACTACCATCAGAGAATACTATAAACACTGCTATGCAAATCAGCTAGAAAATCTAGAAGAAATGGATAATTTCCTGGACACTTACACTCTCCCAAGACTAAACCAGGAAGAAGCTGAATCCCTGAATAGACCAATAGTAGGCTCTGAAATTGAGGCAACAATTAATAGCATACCAACCAAAAAAAGTCCAGAACCAGATGGACTCACAGCTGAATTCTACCAGAGGTACAAGGAGGAGTTGGTACCATTCCTTCTGAAACTATTCCAATCAATAGAAAAAGAGGGAATCCTCCTTAACTCATTTTATGAGGCCAACATCATCTTGATACCAAAGCCTGGCAGAGACACAACAAAAAAGAATTTTAGACCAATATCCCTGATGAACATCGATGCAAAAATCCTCAATAAAATACTGGCAAACCGGATTCAGCAGCACATCAAAAAGCTTATCCACCATGATCAAGTGGGCTTCATCCCTGGGATGCAAGGCTGGTTCAACATTCGCAAATCAATAAACGTAATCCAGCATATAAACAGAACCAAAGACAAAAACCACATGATTATCTCAATAGATGCAGAAAAGGCCTTTGACAAAATTCAACAGCCCTTCATGCTAAAAACGCTCGATAAATTCGGTATTGATGGAACATATCTCAAAATAATAAGAGCTATTTATGACAAACCCAAAGCCAATATCATACTGAATGGGCAAAAACTGGAAGCATTCCCTTTGAAAACTGGCACAAGACAGGGATGCCCTCTCTCACCACTCCTATTCAACATAGTGTTGGAAGTTCTGGCTAGGGCAATCAGGCAAGAGAAAGAAATCAAGGGTATTCAGTTAGGAAAAGAAGAAGTCAAATTGTCCCTGTTTGCAGATGACATGATTGTATATTTAGAAAACCTCATTGTCTCAGCCCAAAATCTCCTTAAGCTGATAAGAAACTTCAGCAAAGTCTCAGGATACAAAATTAATGTGCAAAAATCACAAGCATTCTTATACACCAGTAACAGACAAACAGAAAGCCAAATCAGGAATGAACTTCCATTCACAATTGCTTCAAAGAGAATAAAATACCTAGGAATCCAACTTACAAGGGATGTAAAGGACCTCTTCAAGGAGAACTACAAACCACTGCTCAGTGAAATCAAAGAGGACACAAACAAATGGAAGAACATACCATGCTCATGGATAGGAAGAATCAATATCGTGAAAATGGCCATACTGCCCAAGGTTATTTATAGATTCAATGCCATCCCCATCAAGCTACCAATGAGTTTCTTCACAGAATTGGAAAAAACTGCTTTAAAGTTCATATGGAACCAAAAAAGAGCCCGCATTGCCAAGACAATCCTAAGTCAATAGAACAAAGCTGGAGGCATCACGCTACCTGACTTCAAACTATACTACAAGGCTACAGTAACCAAAACAGCATGGTACTGGTACCAAAACAGAGATATAGACCAATGGAACAGAACAGAGTCCTCAGAAATAATACCACACATCTACAGCCATCTGATCTTTGACAAACCTGAGAGAAACAAGAAATGGGGAAAGGATTCCCTATTTAATAAATGGTGCTGGGAAAATTGGCTAGCCATAAGTAGAAAGCTGAAACTGGATCCTTTCCTTACTCTTTATACGAAAATTAATTCAAGATGGATTAGAGACTTAAATGTTAGACCTAATACCATAAAAACCCTAGAAGAAAACCTAGGTAATACCATTCAGGACATAGGCATGGGCAAGGACTTCATGTCTAAAACACCAAAAGCAATGGCAACAAAAGCCAAAATTGACAAATGGGATCTAATTAAACTAAAGAGCTCTGCATAGCAAAAGAAACTATCATCAGAGTGAACAGGCAACCTACAGAATGGGAGAAAATTTTTGCAATCTACTCATCTGACAAAGGGCTAATATCCAGAACCTACAAAGAACTCAAACAAATTTACAAGAAAAAAACAACCCCATCAAAAAGTGGGCAAAGGATATGAACAGACATTTCTCAAAAGAAGATATTCATACAGCCAACAGACACATGAAAAAATGCTCATCATCACTGGCCATCACAGAAATGCAAATCAAAACCACAATGAGATACCATCTCACACCAGTTAGAATGGCAATCATTAAAAAGTCAGGAAACAACAGGTGCTGGAGAGGATGTGGTGAAGTAGGGACACTTTTACACTGTTGGTGGGATTGTAAACTAGTTCAACCGTTATGGAAAACAGTATGGCGATTCCTCAAGGATCTAGAATTAGAAGTACCATATGACCCAGCCATCCCATTACTGGGTATATACCCAAAGGATTATAAATCATGCTGCTATAAAGACACATGCACACGTATGTTTATTGCGGCACTATTCACAATAACAAAGACTTGGAATCAACCCAAACGTCCATCCGTGACAGACTGGATTAAGAAAATGTGGCACATATACACCATAGAATACTATGCAGCCATAAAAAAGGATGAGTTTGTGTCCTTTGTAGGGACATGGATGCAGCTGGAAACCATCATTCTTAGCAAACTATCACAAGAACAGAAAACCAAACACCGCATGTTCTCACTCATAGGTGGGAACTGAACAATGAGATCACTTGGACTCGGGAAGGGGAACATCACACACCGGGGCCTATAATGGGGAGGCGGGGAGGGGGGAGGGATTGCATTGGGAGTTATACCTGATGTAAATGACGAGTTGATGGGTGCTGACGAGTTGATGGGTGCAGCACACCAACATGACACAAGTATACATATGTAACAAACCTGCACGTTATGCACATGTACCCTAGAACTTAAGGTATAATGATAATAATAATAATAATAAAACTCATAATGTTTTAAGAAAATTTTAAAAAAAAGAATAATCTGTCTGAATTTGGTGGGGAATAGTTCTCCAGGGTCACATGAATCCCTGTTGCTAACATCAGACCTGCTTCATTCCAGCTGCTTCCCAGATATCTCCACACAGATGTGCATTAGGACTCTAACATCAAACATACCAGAGCAGAACTGTCTGTTTCTCCCAGAAATCTGCTCTTCTCCAGATTTTACCATCTCAGTAAATGGAACCACCTTCCCCCTACCCTGCCCTCCCCACCAAAATTGATCAGGACAAAAATGCGACAGTACCCTTATTTCTATTCTTTCTGTCATACTCATAGCCCTTGCATCAGTAAATCGTGTGGGCTTCACTTTTAAAATAGATCCTAAACTCCTACCACTCCTTCCAGCTTCTCCCCTGAAATTGACCCAAGCATGCAAGGCCCCTCACTTAGAGGTTCCCCTAGACTGTGGCACCTCCCTGTGCAAAGCCCTCAGTGTTTCTCCTGGCATTCAAATCACTGCCTCCAAATCCCTTCCTGTCCAGAGCTCATCTTCTCCTCTCATCTGCTAGTTAACTAAGCTCTCGAATCTGCCAAATGTATTCCCATTTCACTTGTTTTTCCTGCCTGGAATGCTATGCTGCTGGTACTAAGGGTCCAGTTGTAGTGTCCACCCTGGCAGACCCTTCCACATGCACTTACATGTGCAAACTCATGCAGTCTTTGTAACAGAGCTTTGTAACAGGGAGGCAGGGCTATTGTTATCCCCTTTACTCATGAGGCAACTGAGGCACAGGGAGGTTAGGTGCCCCGCCCAAGGCCATACGGTAGATAAATGGCAGCGCTGGATTTATATCTGAGCAGTCTATCCAGGACCTCACTGAATCACTGCCACTCTGCCCCTTACAGAGCTCGTCACTTGCACAGCTGCTTTCTCACCTTACAAGATTCAGCCGAAACATCACGTCCCCTGGTACTTCCCTGACCATCCCCTGTCTCAAGCACCTATCAGTATCTAGAATTAGCCTATTTACTCATGTGCTTACATATTTCTCCATCACAAACACAGACACAAAAGGATATAAGCTCCCTGAAAGCAGCCACCAGCAGCCTCATTCTCTGTACCCTCAGAACCAGAATAGTGCCTGGCGCAAGCCCCTCTCATCAAATATTAACCACCCTACTGCCTACTTTATATTAGCACCGGGGTCCTGCGCGCGCTTGAGTCTCCATACTCTGCCTTGTCCTATCCTGTACATTCCATAGGCTCCCGGCAGCTTCCTCTACAGGACACAGTCCACATCTGGATGACAAAACGCTCCATAATGTGGCCCAGCCATCCCTCTGGCCTTGTCCCCACTCTTCCCCTCCCACACACACCTGCACATCAGCTGTCCTGAGCCGCTCCACCTGCGCCCCCCCACCTCCGAGATGAATGAGTCCCTCTGTACATGCTCCTATCCCTTGGCACCAGTTCTCTATAATGAAGAATGTAAAGACTGCAGGCTTGCCCAGGCGCAGTGGCTCACACCTGTAATCCTAGCACTTTGGGAGGCCGAGGTGGGTGGATCACCTGAGGTCAGGAGTTCGAGACCATCCTGGCCAATATAGTGAAACCACATCTCTACTAAAAATACAAAAATTAGCCAGGCATGACAGCACATGCCTATAATCCCAGGTACTTAAGAGGCTGAGGCAGGAGAATCACGTGAACCCAGGAGGTGGAGGTTGCAGTGAGCTGAGATCGCAGCACTGCACTCCAGCCTGGGCGACAGAGTGAGACTCCATCTCAGAAAAAAAAAAAAAAAAAAAAAAAAGACTGCAGGCTTTAGAGGTCAGGAAGACCTAACTTGGAATCCTGGCTCCTCTGCCATCTTACCAAACCTCTCTAAGTCACTTTCCTTGTAGGTAAAAATGTCACATACTCACTCCTCAGGGTTGTCAGGATGAAGGATAAACTATGTAAAACACTTAGAACAGTCTTGGCATGTGACCATGATGAGCTGCTCAGTAAGAAGTAGATGGTGGTGGTGGTATTGTTTAAGGTCTATTTGTATTAAAGAAACATATAGAGACACTTCCTTAACATTGTTTGCATCTTCACTGAGCACGTGTGTGACACATAAATCTCAATAAACACCTACTGTAGAAATGGGTAAAGGATGTCCTTGGAAGCTGCTTACAGATGCCTCTAGGATCCCAGGAAGCCCAAACCCTGCTCTGGTCTTTCATTTTGCTATTAACAAGAGAAAAACAATTGGGAAATGGATAAAATTCCATGTTCAGCACCTTTGATCTTATGTTAGAAAAAAATAACCTAAAAAAAAGGGGGGACAGGAAAGACTCGGCTATGGTCTCTGGGAGGGGATGGGAGAAGGAAGGCTGGCAATGAAGAGCTCCCCCAGGAACCTGGGCATCTGATTGAACCTTCAGGAATCACCTTTCTTATTTAAAAAAAGAAAGACTATTAAAATATACAACTATGTATTTGTGAGCCAGAAAGAAATGAAGCATTATGGGCAAACCTATCATTGTCAGTTTTCAAATAAGGCAGTTCCTCATCACATACTGGCAACCTGGCTGGATTTGTTAAACTTCCAGTGTCCCCTCTAAAACAATGAATAACATTAAGAGGTGGTGAGGCAGCTGTGCTTTTGGAACGTCCATTATAAACCTTCATGGACCTGCCTGATTGTTTTTTCTTTTCGTCTCCCTTTGTATACGTTTCTACACAGGTTCATTTTTATTCCAAAGCATTAAACATGCACACCCACACACACACACTCACAAACACACATGTACACACACACTCACAACCCCTAATTGCCTGGAGAACCATAGCAGTTTTCATTTTCTGTCTCACAAAGCTTTCTGCTGCTGAGCTTAGTGTCTACTCGCTAAGGATTCCAATCCATGAAAAGTCCAGGACACTGAGAGAGGAAGGTAGTAGGGGTTCTTGTGTTAGGTCGGGGATTGGAACAAGACCCTGAGGAAATTAAATTTAAGCTCACCAGAATTCAAAAACATACTGCCCTTGAGTGTCCAAGAGGAACTACATTTCCTCGGCTCATCTTCATGCACAGCCTTGAGAAAGGAAAAACCAAGGATGTGCGCAGCCAAAGGAAACTGATTTTTCTATTCACTGTAAGCAACTGAGTGTCAGCAAAGCTGTATTATGAAAGTTGCTTCTAGGCCGGGCGCGGCAGCTCACACCTGTAATCCCAACACTTTTGGAGGCCAAGACGGGCCGATCATGAGGTCAGCAGATCGACACTATCCTGGCTAACACAGTGAAACCCCATCTCTAGTAAAAATACAAAAATTATCCAGGCATGGTGCTGCATGCCTGTAGTCCCAGCTACTCGGGAGGCTGAGGCAGGAGAATCGCTTGCACCCAGGAGGTGGGGGTTGCGTGAGCCGAGGTCATGCCACTGCACTCCAGCCTGGGCAACAGAGTGAGACTCCGTCTCAACAACAACAACAAAAAAATGAAAATTGCTTCTAATCGTGTGACAGAGGATTTTGACGTCCATTGCTGTTTGTCACTTATAACATAGGGTAGTGACGGAGCTCTGGTTTTAGAGTCCCAGGGCCTGGTTTTAAAGCCCCACCTCTACCTGTCTGGCCCTGACTCCCTCACTCAGCCTCTGTGGGCCTGAGCTGCTTCTCCTACAAAACAACTGTAACTGTACAGTATCTGCCCTGTAGATCTCACAGCACTGAGAAAAAACTGAATGAGCTAACGTAAGCTATAAGGAGATGAGGGCCTCAAAGGGACTTCCTGACACACTGAAATTTTATATCTCAACTAATACAAAGAATTTTAATGTTTTAATCTCTTGGACAAACACTATGACCCCTTTATTCATCTTCAGAGTCTGTATTTAAACATCATCATAATGGGTATCATTAGTACAATGGGGAGAAATGCAACCAGTAAGAAGATGAAGCAGGCCTGGGGTTTAGATGGGCTGGTCAGAGGGGGGCCTCTGATGAGGGGCTTTGAGCAGAGACCCACGTGAAGTGGGCATGTCCAGAGAAAAGCACAGCACGGGGAGAGAGTGGTCAGTGCAAAGGCCCTGAGGCAGAGTGTGATGGATTGGAGACCATGCCCACTGCAGTGTCTAGCACATAGGAAGCACGCAGTATGCAGGAGCCACTGTGATAATGAGCATTGTTCTTACTGCTGCCAAAACACCGAGTTACCAGTTGTGGGTGAACCAAACTCAGGGAAACCCAGTATATTAATACATCACCACTAATGCTAGTTAGGGCCCCTTCAGAGAGCAGCTCCCCAGCCAGAACTGCAGCTCTGGGGGCTCTTTTTAGGCTGCTACAGAAAAGAGCCAGGTGCAGTCAGGGGCCGTTAGGAACAGGCACAGGTGAGCAGCATATTTACTCCACTTCATCCTCAATTGCTTTCTTCCTCCTCCATATTTGCCTCCTCCCTTTCCCCAAATGCACCTTCTGAGGAAAGGAGGTCTCTGCCAGTGACCAACCTTGCAGTCGCACTGCTCACATGTGCTGAGTGCCTAGTGTGTGCCCAGCTCTGGGCTAGGACTGGGAACCCTGAACTGCAACAAGGTGAGATCTTTCTCTCTAGGGGCTCACAGTTTGGGGATAAGTTATGGGTAGAGGAAAAAAGCTTCTCCAAAGTAACGCCAGCCTGGCTAGAGAAGGAGCAGGGTGATCATCAGCTCTGGGTCATAGAGAAGAGAACATCCTCAGGGAAGCCCACCCTATACCGCTCACGACATGAGGTCCCCCCTTATATGTTCTCATTGTACCCACTTCCTTTCCTCTCTTTCCTTTGTGACCCTTATGAAAACTATAAATGAATAATGATTTAAAATCTATCTCCCCTGTTAGACTGTGGGCCCTGTGAGCCAGGGGGCTTGCTCTCTCTTGTTCACACCTGTATTCCTAGCACCTAACACATGGCTAGAACATGGCAGCGGCACAGAAAGACACCATAAGTAAATGAAGGTTGATGAACAACACAGCACTTCATTCTGTTGGGGAAGTGTGATATCTGCCTCTAAGATGGCTCCCAATAAGCCACCTGCTAGAATCCAAACCCTATGTGCACTCTTCCCACACTGAATCAGGAAGGACCAATGTCACCAACAAAATACTGTAAAATGATGATGTATGACTTCCAAGGCTTGGAAAATGTCCAAGGCTCATAAGAAACATTGTTACTCCCACCTTGCTCTCTCTTAGATCAATTACTCTAGTGGGGAGACCAGGCAGCCATGCTATAAAGACATGCAAGCAGCCCTGGGGATGGGTGCATCTGGGGAAGAACAGAGGCCTCCTCCCAAAAGCGAACATCAATTTGCTCATCATGTGAATAAGTCACATTGGAAGTAGGACCTCCAGCCCCAGTCAAGCCTTCAGATGACTGCAGTCCTGGCTGACATCTCAAATGTGATCTCATGAGAGACTCCAAGCCAAAATCACCCTGCCACGCTGCTTCCAGTTTCCTGCCCCACAGGAAGTATGTGAAATAATACCTTTCTACTGTCATTTTAAGCTGCTAGGCTTCAAAGTAGTTTGTTACTCAGCAATAGATAACTAATATAAGAAGGGATGAGAGAACCTTCAGAGAACCAAACTTTGAAGAACAAAAAGGATTTCACCAGGCCCAGAGACACATGCATTGTGTTTCATACAATGAAATAAGGAAAGTACATAGGGGATTGTGTGCTCAAGAAATGGGAGAGCAACTCAGGTGGCTGGAGCACAAGGTACCAGGAACGTCATTGAAAGAGGAAATTGGACCTGGGTCCTGCGTAGTCCTTGAATATTATTCTAAAGGATCTAGGTTCTTTAGAGGCGGGAATAATTATTTTCATCTTACGAATGAGACAACTAAAGCTCAGAAAGTTTAAGGAATTTGTCCAAGGGTACCCAGCTAGTAAGTGGCAGTCCTGAAATTCAAATGCAGGATAAATTGACACCAGAGCTGGTGCTCTTTCCAACACCTTTGTGTCCAGAAAGCTCCATGCTCCTCAAACAGGGACCTCAAAGGCTCAGAAAACTTTCAGTCCCCGGTGACTTCTAACTTCCAAAGACTCCCCACAGCCTGACCCAATGTGTGATCCAGTGCTTCTGCCCTGCCTGCTGCATAGAGCAAGGTGACATAACAGCCTGTGTCCTCCTGCCCTGCCCATGTGGACGACTCCCCAGGGTCACCTTCTTCCAGGGAGGAACTCCTCACAGCCCAAGACACTCTTCCTTTCTAGCCCCAGCTCTCCTGGGCCTCCCCACTGCCTCACAACCATGACGCCACTCTGTACCCCCAAGTGATTAACTCTGTCCCTGAGGGGCTCTCTCTTCCCTCCTGTAGACCAGGCAAAGGCAACATTCCAAGGCAGCTTTGAATGACCTCCTGAGACAGCAGCAGAAGCTGGAGCAAGCTGACAGGATGTGTTTCCCACCCCCAAGCCCACCATGAGGACATTAGACTACCACCTGCTCCTCTTTTGTAAGGGAGAGGTGCTTTGGGTCCTGAAGACCACACCTAGAAAAAGAGAAAGGAAATTCACATTTCAGAGCAACTTCTCTATATGAGTCCTGGGCTTTCTCCACATTATTTCTGTCCTCACCATGACCCTTTAAGGTAGCCATTACTATTCTCTTTTGCCAGGTGAGTAAACAGGGGTCCAAATAAGTTAATTTGCCCAAGGTCATGGACAACTGTTGTGTACAGCCAGGCAGGTTGTGTACTGCACAAGTCTAGGGAGCACTTGTCACATCATAGTCAACATAGATTTATATATTTATTGTGAAAATTTTGCAGCAGAAAGTGACTTCAGAAGGGGTACCTTTTCCTATTTGCACAAAGGAACATCTGGGTCGCAGTGATTCTGTGAGAGTATCCTCTTGGTCAGTGGTGATTTGACCTCGTGTCTGGTTGACTCTAAAGCCCTGTCTTTTTCCACCAGACCTTTATACCTCTCTTGGGATAATTTCAAGCATGTTCATATCAAGTTCTTCAGAGCTGAACTGACAGTGATGGAATCACAGGCATCTAGACCATTCCAGCTGGAAAAGACATTGGCAATCTATAATCTACCTCAAAACTTTCCCTTTGCATTGGAAGAATACAAGAATAAAGATGGAAAGTGAGCTGCTCAAGGTCACACAGCTGGAGGTGGCACAGCTGGGACCTGCATCTTGTGCAACTGAAGGCAGGTCAGCCTGACTATAAAGTCATTCTAATTACAACCATAAATGGTCAGAGCTAGATTATGTAGGCTAGTGGTCTCAACTGTCTTTTGCAGCAGAATCACTTTTTCAGTTGTGAGTGGAGGCAGTGAGTGAAGGGTCACAAGAGACAGTGTCCCTCACCTGACAACTTTCTGAAGTCCAAGCTTAAAAACAAAAGAGGTTGAAGGGAAGGAGGGGGCAGCTCAGAAGCCTCTCTGGAATAGAAAAGAACATTCCTCTGTAGGCCTGTCAGGTCCTGGGAGGGAAAACGTTGTCAAGTGAAAGCTTCTAAGCCCTCCCATGTGGCTCTCAAGGCAATCATTGTCCACCTTGAAAGGAGGACTCAGCCCCTGCACAAGCCATCCTGGCTCCCATGGAGCCTCTGAAAACCATGGTGATGGCCCCCGAGTGGCAACTCAGTTCTGTCTGGGCTCATGCCAAGGTGACAGGAGCCAAAGGAGGAAAAACACAGGGAGGAAATCGAGCACGTAATTTGCTCTTCCTTGGAAGATGCCAATTAAAATGCTTCTGTCTGAGAAGAATGCCCGTTCAGCCCCTACTCCTATGGGGCTGCCTCATTCGCAGCCCCTTCCAGTGTCCCCAGGGTGCAGCCTCCTTTCCAGATAATGAAGCCCAAACATGCCCAAGTTAGAAGCCTTAAGACCCTCTAGAATCACAGTAACCACCACTCCTCCTCCCACCAACAGACACTGGAGCTCAGGGAGGCAGGGAGACCTACCTGCCTGAAATCACTCGACTGATCCTTCTTGGCTCAATGGCAGCCATGAGATGAAATTGTAGGCAGCATTGTATGAAAATGGTCACTCTAGCCTCACATGAACCCAGAGTCCACCCCTTTTCCTGCTTGAGTCACTGATACAGACCCTATGTACAGCTGGTTAGGAGTCATGGAGGTAGAAGACCCAGGATGCTGTACTCCTGAAGCTCCATACTTCACACAACCCAGGGGAGCAATGACTACTGAGCTCCCTGAAAACTGATGCCTGACAAAGCTTTTGGGTAAGTCATAGAATAAGGGTCTAATTAGTCACCAACAGATCTCTGTGCAACTATCTTCTCATCTGGTACTCTTCCATTATAATTGGAGTCCAATTTTTATGAAGTAGGAAGACCAGCTTACCACCCCACAGGAGCTAAGTAAATCTTAAAGCCTGTGGGGATAATTATTTAAATGAGAAACACCCTGAAAGAGGGTCTGGGAAAATTTAATCTTTTCCTGGTATTACTAATGAGTTTAGTCCCATTTTGCAAGTGAACAAGATGAATGTGCAACATTTGGTCATAACATAGAAGTCATTCTCAGTCAAAATATTATCCAGAACACAAAATAAATTATGAAAATCACACCCAATCCAAAACCATACAACAGAGAGTTCACTGGTTCTAAGGATTTGCAATAGTGTTCTGGGAAGATACTCACCAGCTTAGAGTAACTGAGAGCACAGGATAGAATGCCAATATAAATACACATGTGTACACACACACACACGTGCATGCACACACACTTTCACACACGTTAACAGTATATAGAAAACTATGGACAACTATATGTCAATAAATGTAAAAATAGTTGAAATGGATAAATTCCTAGAAAAAATTTAACATCAAAACAGATTCAAAAAGAGATGGAAATACTATCTGAATAGACCTTATACCACTGAAGAAATTAAATCTGTAATAAAACATTTATCTACCAAAGGAAAAAAGATACAAGAAAACACCCAATCCAGATAGTTTTACAATCAAGTTCTATTAAATATTCAAGGAACAGATCAATCAAAACATACAAACTGCACCAGAGAGACACTGCTCTCCAAAACTGAAAAGGACAACACATGAAAGAAAAATTGTAGATCAATTATTATCACTCAGTAATCAACAGAACGATTAGCCAAAAAATTAGCAAGATATAGAACTCAATGCCATCAACCAACTGAACAAAAATGACATTTATAGAACCTTCTACCCCAAACTAGCAGAATAGAACATTCATCAAGATAGACTAAATCGCGGGTCATAAAACAAAGCCTACCAAACTTAAAGGAAATGAAAGCATACAAAGTATGTTGTCCCACCAAAATGAAACTAGACAGAAAGTCACTAATATAAAGATAACATGAAAATCTCTAATTGCTTAAAAATTAAACCAAACACTTATAATCTATCAGTCAAAGAGTAAATATCAGGGGATATTTTAAGATATTTTGAACTGACTAAAAATAAAAATGCAATTTATCAAAATTTGTGGGATGCAACTAAAGCAGTGCTTTAAAAAAATTATAACATCAAATGTTTTATTAGGAAAAAAGTTATTAAATCAATAATATGTGCTTACCAAACTAGAAAAAGAAAATAAAATTATACCCACTGGAGCAGAACTCAATGAAATATTTAAAAGAACAACAAAGAAAACCAATCAAACCACAACCTGATTCTTTAAAAAGATCAGTAAAGTTGATGAACCTATGGCAAAACCTGAAGACAGCAAGACAAAGAAAATATGATAGAGACACAAATTACCAATATCAGGAATAAAATAGGGGCTCAACACAGACCCTGAAGGCAATGAAAAGATAATAAAAGACCATTATGAACTCTATGCACGTAAGTTTCACAACTTAGATAAAACTTAGAACACCTCCTCAAAGACTTCAGATTTCCACAACTCAGTTAAAATGAAATAGTAACCTAAATTATCCTATAACTGTTAAAGTAGTTGAATTTGTAGTTTAAAACTTTATGAAAAAAATACTCCAAGTCCAGATAGCTTCACTGCTGAATTCTAGAAAACTAAAGTCTAAAGAGGAATTAACACCAATTCTACAAAATTTCTTCCAGGAAACAGAATAGAAGGGAGACAGACTCTCCAACTCATTTTATAGGTCATCACTACTCTGATACCAAAACCAAACAAAGACAGTATAAAGAGAAAAACAACCACAGACTAATATCCCTCATGTGCATAGATGCAAACACCTACATAAAGTGTTAGCAAATTGAATATAGCAAAATATAAACAAACAGGTAGGGTTTATGCTTGGAATGCAAGGATGGTTCAATATTAGAAAATCAATCAATGAATTTTGCCATGTTAACAGCCTAAAGAGAAAAGCCCTATGATCATATCAGTTGATGCAGGAAAGGCTTTCAACAAAATTCAACATCTGTTCATGATGAAAACTTTCAGCAAACTAGGAACAGAAAGGTGCATTCTTGCCCTGATAAAGGCAATCAACAAAAAACCTACAGCTAAAATCATACTTAAAGAGTGAAAAGCAATGTTTTCCCTTATTCCCTTATTGGGAACTTAGGGGAATTCCCAATAAGGGAATAAAGGAAAATGTCCACTCACCACTCCTATTCAACATCATATTGGAAGTCCTAGCCAGTGCAATAAGGCAAGAAAAGAGAGAGAAAGTGAGTGATGAAGGAAGGAAGAGAGAGATAGAGGTCAAGCATGTTAGAAAGAAAAATTAAAACTGGTCTTATTCATAAGTGATATGATTGTCTATGTAGAAAATCCACAGAATCTACAAAAAAACTCCTAGAACTAATGAGCAACTTTAGTAAGGTCAGAGAATCTAAGATCAACACACACACAAAAATAATTTTTCTATATACTAGCAAGGACAATTGCAAACTAAAATTTCAAAAACAACACTGTTTACAATACACTCCCTCCCCATGAAATACATAAACATCTAGTGAAACATATACAGGATTTGAGTGCTGAGAACTATAAAATACTGTTGAAGAAACCAAAGAAGACATAAATAAAAGGAGAGACATATTGTGGTCCAGAGTTGGAATATTCAATATTGTAAAGACATCAATTCTCCAGAAACTGACCTACTGATATAACACAATCTGATCAAATTCTAGCAGAAATCTTGGTAAATATATGCAAGCTGATTTTGAAATGTATATGGAATGGCAAGTGAGCTAAAATAGCCAAAATAATTTAAAAGAATAAAGTTGGAGGGGTCATACTACCTTATTTTAAGACTTAAGCTACAGTAATCAAGACAGTATGGTATTAACAAAGGGATAGACATGTAATCAATAGAACAGAATAGAAAGTTCTGGAAAAGACTCGAACAAATATGGCCAATTGATTTTTGACAATTGCAAAGCACTTTAATGGAGGAAGAATAGTCTTTCCCACAAATGATGTTGGAATAATTGAACATCCATATACCAAAAAAAATTAGCCTAGACCTAGACCTCATATATTATAAACAGATCAATTCAAAATAGATCATAGATCTAAATATAAGACATAAAATATATTTTAAAAACTTTAAAGACCACCTAAATAAATGAGAGACATACCACATTCATGTATTGGAAGACTCAATTCTTAGTGTTCTTAATATGACAACAAAAGATCCATAAAAGAAAAAAATAAACTAGACTGCATCAAAATTTAAGATGTTGCTTTGCAAAAGACACTGTTAACAGGATGAAAAGACAAGCTATAGCCTGGGAGAAAATATTTGCAAACGACATATATGACAAAAGACTTGTATTCAGAATACATAAAAAATTCTCAAAACTCAATAGGAAAAAAACATTCAACCCTAATTAAAGATGGACATAAGATTTACACATTTTACACAGAAGATACACAGTAGTCCAAAAAAGCATATAAAAAGATCTTAAACATCATTATCTATTAAGGAAATGCCATTATCTATTAAGGAAATGCCACCGTGAGATGCTACTCCATATCTCAGGCTATATAGGATGGCTAAGATTAAAAATTGTGATGATACCAAGTGCTGGTGACAATACTGAGCAACTTGAATTCTCAACTCCTGTTATTAAGAATGCAAAATAGTACAGCCACTCTGGAAAATAGCTTTACAGTTTCTTATAAAGTTAAACATCCACCTAATACAAGTTTTTATCCTAAAGAAATGAAAATTTATAGTCACACAAAAACCTGTACACAAATGCTTATGGCAGATCTATTCATAATCACCAAAAACTGGAAACAACCCAAATGCCCTTCAGTGGGTGAATAGATAAACAAACTGTGGTACATCCATACAATGGAATACTACTACTCAGCCATACAAAGGAGAAAGCTACTGATACATGCAACATCTGGAATGGATCTTGTAGGCATATGCTGAGTCAAAAAAGTCAGTCTCAAATGGTTACATACTGCATGAATCTATTCATGTAATATTCTTTTCTTTTTTTTGTTTTTTTTTTTTTTTTTTTTTTTGAGACGGAGTCTCCCTCTGTCTTCCAGGCTGGAGTGCAGTGGCATGATCTCGGCTCACTGCAAGCTCCGCCTCCTGGGTTCACACCATTCTCCTGCCTCAGCCTCCCAAGTAGCTGGGACTACAGGCACCCACTACCACACCTGGCTAATTTTTTTGTATTTTTAGTAGAGACAGAGTTTCACCATGTTAGCCAGGATGGTCTTGATCTCCTGACCTCGTGATCCGCTGTCTCGGCTATTCACGTAATATTCTTAAAAATAATAAAATTATAATGTCAGAGAACAGATCAGTGGTTGCCAAGGGCTAGGGATTGGGAGGGAGTTTGATTATAAAAGATTACACAATGGAGTTTCTTTTGGGTGATGGAACTATTCCATACTCTTACTGTGGTGGTAGATGCATGAATTTAAATATGCTAAAACTTATTGAACTGTATGCCAAAAATATTTCTACATTAATTTAAAAAATAAAATTTGAAGCAAAAAAACTCTCAGCCAACTAAAAATAGGAGAAAATTTCTGATCAAGAGAATCTACTAGACACCTACCAAGCATTCTTCTAAGAGGTGAACATGAGAATTTCCTTTCAGGTCAAGAATGAAATAAGGATAGCCACTATCCACACTTGGCTCTGTTAGGCCAGGGGTTATAATTTTTTTTTTTTTCTTTTTTGAGATGGAGTCTCGCTCTTGTTGCCCAGGCTGGAGTGCAATGGCATGATCTCGGCTCACTACAACCTCTGCCTCCCGGGTTCAAGCGATTCTCCTGCCCCAGCCTCCTAAGTAGCTGGGATTACAGGCATGTGCCACCACGCCCGGCTAATTTTGTATTTTTAGTAGAGATGGGGTTTCTCCATGTTGGTCAGGCTGAACTCCTGATCTCAGGTGATCCTCCCACCTCAGCCTCCCAAAGTGCTGGGATTACAGGCATGAGCCACCACGCCCAGCCAAAGGTTATAATTTTTACCTAGGAAATCCAAGAGAATCCACAGACAAACCATTAGAATTAATAAGACAGTTAAGCAAAGTTGCTGGATCTAAGGCTAATGACAAAAATCTATATTGTGTTCCTTTACACCACCAATGTACAATTAGAAAGTATAACTTTTCAAATGACATCTTCTACAATGGCAATACAAATTTATAAAGTGCCAAGGAATAAATCTAGCTAATGCATCAAAACCATTATGAAGAAACTTATAAAATGTTATTAAAAGATATTTTAAAAGGTCAGATATTGATCCTTTCATGGATAGGAAGACAACAGAATAAAGATGTCAGTTCTCTCCAAATAAAGGTATACATTTTAACTAAGTATTTGTAAAGCATTTAGAACAGTGCCTGACATATAATAAGTGAGATATAACTGCTGTTGAATAAATAAATCAAAATTTCAACAAAGTTTTTCATGGAACTTGACAAGCTTGTTCTAAAATTTGTAAGGCAGAACAATGGTCCAAATATAGCCAAAGCAATCTTGAAGAACAGAGGTGGGAGGAAGGATAATGTTCACTCTATCAGATATTAGCACTTAATTATGAAACCATTAAGACAATGTTTTTATTGGCCCAGGAGTAGACACACAAACTAATGGAATGAAATAAAGAGTTCTAAAATGTTTGCTATATGAAAACTCGATATAGAACAAGTTACAAATTAGTAGACACGGGAACTGTTAGTTATCCATATTGGGGAAAATAAAGTCCTAATTCACACCATTTACAACTTTCAATTCCAGGAAGAATAAAGACCTAAACATGAACTGCAAAATGTTATCTCCTCAGGGTGTGAAAGGACTTCCTTAGCCAAAAAGTGCAGACCATAAAGGAAAGGATTGACAAGCAACAACAAAGTGTTTTAAAACATCTGTGTTTCACAAGATAACCAGGCTGGGTATAGTAGCTCATGCCTGTAATGCCAGCACTTTGCGAGGCCAAGGCAGGAGAATTGCTTGAGGCCAGGGGTTTGAGACCAGCCTGAGCAATGTAGCAAAACCCCATCTTCACAAAACATTTTTAAAAAATAAGGCTGAGGTGGAAGGATCGCTTGTACTCAGGAGTTGAGTCTGCAGTGAGTCATGATTTTGCCACTGCACTCTAATATGGGTGACAGAGTGAGGTCCTGTCTCTAGAAAAAAAAAAAAAAAAAAAAAATATATATATATATATATATATATATATATATAAATAGCCAAGTGTGATGGTGTATGCTTATAGTACTAGCTACTCAGGAGGCTGAGATGAGAGGATTGCTTGAACCCAGGAGTTCTGGGTTGCAGTGAGCTATGATTGCACTACTGCATTCCAGCCCAAAAGACAGAAGGAGACTCTGTTTCTTTAAAAAAGAAAATCCATAAACAAAGTGCAATACAAACCAGAGAGCAGAAGAATATATTTATAACCAACAAAATGCTACTATACAAAATACAAAAGAACCCTATAAGTCAATAGAAAGCAACAAATAACATAATTTTAAAAATTAGATAAAGTAGATAAACAGGCAACTCACAAAAGTGGAAACTAAAATGGATAATACGCTTTTTTAAATGCTAAACTTTACTAATAATCAGGAAAATGAAAAATGAAAACCACAATGAAATGGCATCAAATTAAGTATAGCAATGTTCTTTAGAGGACAGGGAAAGAAATGAGACCAGGAAGGAGGTCACAGAGAGCTCTGACTATATTTGTAATTGTGACAATCACTAGAACCATTCACAAACATTTAGGTTCCACTCCTTTTAGGCACATGGTAGGATTGTTCTTCCTCACATCTTTAAGTTAGGCAAGTATATATGATTTGCTTCTGCCAAGGTAATGTATGCAGAGTTATCACTTATAGGTGGAAACCTTTAAGAGCCAGCATGCAATTCAGCATCTCTCTTTCCTTTTGTCACAATCTGTCAGTGACTGACAACAATGCTCTCAGCCTGGATCCTGAATTGGGCCCCTGCCACCCCATGTATAGGCATGCACCATGAGTTAGAGGTAAAACTTGTTTGTTTGTTTGTTTTAAGCCACTTACACATGAAAGCTGTTTGTTGTGGCAGCATAAGCTAGCCCATTCTGAGAGTTACCTTTTATTCCTGTAACTGGATGGAGGGTACGTGTACGCACATTATATTATTCATTGTACTTTGTGAATATAAAATATTTCATAATTTTTAAAGAACAGTTTATGGTAATGAATGATTATCTAGGTTAGATATAAGACATACATGCCTCCATTCTACAAATATTAACTGAGGGCTTACTATGTGCTAGGTAGGCACTCTTCCATGTGCTAGGGATTCAACAGTGAACAAAATGGAAAGTCCCAGATTTTGCAGAGTTTACAAGAGGAAAGGCAGAAAACAAACAGATACATATTTAATATGTCAGGTGGTGTTCTTTACTATGATAAAAAAAAAAAAAAGCAAGGTTAAGGGTATAAAGAGTAAAAAAGTATTATTTTAAACAGTGTGGTCAACAAAGTCTCTGATACAGAAACATCTGAGTGGTGAAAAGAATGCAGGGATTTAGGAGAGGGAGGAGAGACAGTAAGTGGCAAAAATTTTACTAAAAAGGTGAGGACTCTTGTGTCTGGAGCTGAATGAGAGAGCTGGGAACAAGACAAGATAGGGCCCTCCAGATCACAGAAGGCCACCAGAGGGTTTGGAGCAGAGCAGGGATATGACCTGACATGTTTTTAAAGGGTCACTCTGGCTGCTGTAGCAAGAATCTTTAAGAGCTGGTGGGTGGAAGCAGGGAGACCACTTGGGAGGCTAATACAAGGTTCAGTCAAGAGAAAATAGTGATTTGGTCAAAAAGGAGAGCTGAAGGTGGTGAGACATGATCTGCTTCAGGATTATGGGTTGGACAACAGAATCTGTGGTTGGGTTGCATATGCAGTATGAGGGAAAGAGGTAGGTCAAGGATGACTGTAAAGCATTGGCCTGAGCAACTGCAAGAACGGAGATGCCATTAACTGAGTAGAAAAGACTGGAGGAAGGGCAAGTTGGGGGAGAGGACCGGACCAATTTGGTTTAGCTATGTTCTGTCTGAGAGTCCTATTTGAATTCCAAATGGTGGCATCAAAGAGGCAATTAGATACACGAGCCTGGAGTTCAGGGGAAATGTTCAGGCTACAGCAGTCAGCCTGCAGCTGGTATTTAAGCCATGGACTGAATTAGCTCACTTACAACATAAATGTAGATAAGAAGCCACCCAAGGAATTAACCTTAAGGCAGCACAGCCAACCTAGAAGGAGCCTCCACTGAAGAACCAAGGCTTGTACCTCATACCCAAGTGAAGAAGGTGTTTTAAGAAGGAGTGAGTGGCCAACCATGTCAAATGCTGCAGGTATTTGGGTAAAGGGTAAAGTGGCCATTCAGAGAAAACATTGAGGACACAAGAAATAGGATGGCTTCCTGATTTGGCCAATGTGGAGGTCATGGGTGATCTTCACAAAAGCAATGCCATTGGAGTTGTGGTGGGGTGCAGGACTGGTGTAGACTGAAGAGAGAAAACTGAGTCTCTATGTAAAAAAAAATTATGTTAAGAAAATTTTCTACAAAGATATCTAAGAAATGGGGCAATCACTAGAGGAAACAGTTATGTCAATACATGGTTTCTTTTTTAAAATGGAAGCTATTAGAGCACATATGCACGTGGGTAAGAATGATCCAGTGGGAAAGGAATAATCAATCATGCAGTGGAGGGGCAGCACTTGCAAGCAAAGTTCCTGAGAAGGCGAGAAAAGATAGGATCCATTACACCAGTAAGGATGCTAGCCTCAGCCGCTGCCTATCTGCTGTATCCACAGAGAGGAGATGGGTAGAAACAGCAAGTGATGGAAACAAATGCAGAGTGTGTGAGTGCAGATGCAGGGAGGGTGGGAGACACAGCAAGGGGAGCATGTGGAAGTTCTCTTCTGATTGCTTCTACCTTCTCAGGGGGATAAGAATCAAGGTCATCAGCAGAGAATGGGAAGAGTGGGCAAATTTTGAGAGTATAAAATAGTTGTCTCTCAGAGTGGGAGAATGCACTGACCAAGATTTGCCAGATAGCACAAGGATCCATTATAAGATTTGTGGTCATGAATTTTTAAATGAGACAGTAAGCATGGTTTACCTGGATTTGGGGCTTGCCAGGCAAATAGAAGGGAGAGAGAGTTGAAAGGATATGCAAGGGAGTGAGTGTAATGGTAGCCCATGAAAACAAAATTGGGTAAGGAGAGAACTTAGAGTCTAATAGGGCTGATGGACAATGAAGATAGGTTCAAGAATTCGGAGTTCCCAGGGGCATGAACAATTGTTGAAGGTGGGCATCTAGAAGGAATGAACTGGGAGCAAAGAAAGGAGTAGTCAATGAAATGTTGCTAATGGGGTGTTGGAAGGGGTGCAATTATTGGTAAAAGCCTAGGGTACGCCCATGGAAGCAAGTAGCTAAGACGGCAAGATCATTCAAGGTGAGGAAGTCAGTTAATGAAAAGAGAAGGGTACTGGGAGGATTGTCTACTTGGTAAAACAAAATCACCAAAAACTATGACAAGAGTGGTGGCCTGAGTGCAAACATCTTCGAGGAACAATTGGAGGTAGTGTACAGATAACCATAACAAGGAGGAGTGGTGGGTGGGAGAGACTGGCGGCAGGAGCTTTAAAAGAGCTGTGGGGGCTTCTAAGGAGGATGTAAGAATGATGGCCCAAAGCAGCCATGAGAAGGGAGAATTTCACCTACGAGCCTCTGGGCTTAGAGGCCATGGGAGAATAAAACTGCCAGTGTCCTCCAAAGACAATCCAGTTTTAGTTGAAGCAAAAGGGTAAAGTGGCCATTCAGAGAAAACATTGAGGACACAAGAAATTTTGTCAATGAGAGAATGAGAGCTGTACAAGGCCCTGTGGAAGGTTTAGGGGAATAAGGAAAAGAGAGAGATTGAAGGATACAGTACAATCAGATTCAAGGATACAAGAGATACAAGGGACACGGGTCCAGGAGATTGTGATGGATGACCTTGGGCTTACTGGGGTGCCTGACACAAACAAGTTACTCCTGGTGGACACCCAGGGATAGACAGTCTCTTTGGCAGATTAGGATGGTAAGTGGGAGAGAGTAAGGAGGGAGAGTGGGTCTTGCCTAGACCACACAGGTACTACACACTCTTGCACAATGAACATATGCATGGTTTATTATTTAGGAAAATGGTTCAGAGACAGAGCTTTCTACAAATGAGCACCTGAAGAGGTCCCTCCATAACTAGGGGGTTTCAGTCTTCCTGGGCTGGTGCACATACTGTTCACAAGGCAGGGAGAATGGGGAAAACTCAAATTAGTCCTTTGAGCCCTTAGAGATCAGCAGCTTGGGGTGATATTTTTGAGAGGGAGGAAGCTGATGACAATGGTTAAAATGGGAGATGAAAATTATCTGTGGTTTTCAATTATTCATACTCTCCTCAACCCACCTGTCATAGGACCAGCTCTAGGTAGACTCAAAATGGTTCAAACTGCACACCAGACATCACAAAACGAAGTAGTACTTCCATCACACAGAACTGGAGAAAGGTCAAGATATCAGGAACATGATGGTTGGAGCAGGAGTTGGTGACAGTGGGATCTGGAAGAGTCCTTCTAGTGACCAACAACCAGAGGTAGGTCAGGCAGGCCTGGATTTAAATCCTGCCTCTTTTCCTGGGAGAAGTCATATTTCCAAAATTTAGTTTCTCTGCATGTAAAGGTGGAGTATAATAATATCTGCATTTGAAGGTAGTTATGAAGAGCAAAGACTGTTGAGCTCTCCGTAGCAAATCAGTGCAGTAAGAGGACAAGAGAATGTGGGTGTTCGTGATAGGAAGGACACTTAGACACAAGAGATTCTGGACTGGCTGTAGAAAGAATGAAGCATGTCTCAAAAGCCTTTCAAGATGAAGGTTTATGTGTCAGTGAGTTTCCAAGGAGACAGATTTTACAAAAGCTACTATGAGATATGCTTCCTCTACCAAGACAAGATAACATCATACGTTGCTCTCAGTACGTTCCTTCTACATTCTGACACATGATGGAATGGTAGGAGGAAGAGGCCTAAAAGCCAGAAATGAAGGCAGCAACCCAACGCCTGATTTGTGGAATGAATGAATGAATGAACTAATGCTGTGTTTTCCCTTCATGCAGAGATAGGGAAAAAGAAGAGGGGAGGACATGTAAAAGTGGCCACATAGGACCCAAGGAAGGAGGATAGAGGTAGTTGGGGATGTAGTTGTTGGCACTGGGACAATTAGTAGGTGCTAAATAACAAGAAAGAAGGCAAGAGCCCAGACTGCTTCTTAAAACTCAGTGTACCCAAAGGCCGTGCAGCCAAAATCACACATGAAAGCTGGCCTTTCAAGCACTCTCAGTATTCCAGAACCAACTGACTCGACCTGGCCAGTCCTGCACTGAAGCAGCATTTTAAGAAGAGGTGTCTGTGAGTCCTGACACTGAACATGGAAAATGGAATTCACTTTAGATCTTTTTCCTTTGTGGGTACTTACTATTTCCACCTAATCAATGTGTGGCTGGGGAGGACCTAGGACAAAGTCTGAGGGATCCCCAAGGCCATGCTCTTTCCTATGCCAAGGGCACTTCCCAGGGAGAAAATGCACTCACAGCAACACAGTGTCCTAGTTCCCTTGGAAGTTCAATTTCTCATTGTAACTAAATAAATTTGTGTGGGAGCCGTGATGACCCCATCATAGTACTGCCATCCTGTCAGCCCAAGCAGACAGATAGCCCCTCTCTGTTTATCTTTAGCTGAAACAACAAAACTCCTAAAATGCCCTCCAATCCTAAGATACCTTGCATCTATAAAGGAACTAAGCAATATAATTAGCTCACTGATTGCCCAAAGCTGATCCTAAGGCAATTTCTGAAGAAGCAGAATTCATTTCTGTGAGCTTTGCTCTCTAACACCATTTTCTGTACCTTCTCCAGCCCAATCCTTGTTCTGCTTCCCCTTCTGCCACCTTCCCCCGCTCTACTATCCTGCCTTCTGCTCTCCCAGAGAAGACCTAAGAAAAGCCAATCACAGCTTATTGAGCAGTTTATAGCTCTGTGTTTTCTCTCCCAGGTGTATCAGCATCTTAGTCTGTTTGGGTTGCTCTAACAAAATAACATAAACTAGGTGGCTCACAAACAACAGAGATTTATCTTTCATAGTTCTGGATACTGGGAAGTCCAAAATCAAGGCACTGGCAGATTCAGCATCTGGTGAGGGCCCACTTTCTGGTTTACAGACAATACCTTCTTGCTGTGTCCTCACATGGTGGAAGGGACTAGCAAGCGCTCTGGGGTCTCTTTTGTAAGGGCACTAATCCCAACCATAAGGGCTCTGCCTACTATCCAATCAGCTCCCAAAGGCCCCACCTTCTAATAGTAACACCTTGGAGGTTAGGATTTCAATACATTATTATTATTATTATTTTTTTTTTTTTTTTTTTGAGACAGAGTCTCGCTCTGTCTTACTCCAGGTTGGAGTACGTGGCGCAATCAGAGCTCACTGCAGGCTCGAACTCCTAGACTCAAGCAATCCTCCTTATCCAGCCTCCTGAGTAGCTGGAACCACAGATATACACCTCCACTCCCAGCTAATTTTTTTATTTTTAGTAGAAACAAGGTTTCACTATGTTTCTCAGGCTGGTCCCAAATTCCGGGGCTTAAGCAATCCTCTTGCCTTGACCTCCCAAAGTGCTGGGATTACAGGCGTGAGCCACCATTCCTGGCCATTCAATGTATGAATTTTGAGGGGGCATAAACACACAGACCGTAGCAATCAGGCACTGACTCTTATGCTTATGATAAAGAAGAGCTCTGCCCCATTAAAGGCAGGTAGGAGGCAGTAGCAGGGGGCAGATGTGTATTCTCCAACTCCCAAGCCAATTAGGTAATTTCAAGAAAGCCCAGAAGATCAGATGCTCCCACAGAGAACACAGCCCTAAGTAGCTACTGGCCATGGCTGGTCAATGTTTATGTATTTGGAATCTTCTTAGAACATAGAGAAGAAGCACTTAGCAAAAGTGAGCCTACACAGAATGTAAGAACATGGAAATCTATAATCCCTATGACGTTCTTTATTGACACATTTAAAAAATATTTATTGCAAGAAGGGAAGCATGTTCATGAAGAACAGAGGCTCTGGAGTCCAACAGACACAAGTTCAAACACTGGCTCTCCTAAATATCAGCTGTGTGACCTCAGCTATGTTTCCTCAGATATAAATGGGTTTAATAAGAGTACCCACCTTGTAAGACTGTTATGAGAACAAAATGAGATAACTCATGTTAATAACCTCCTGTCACAATACATAGCAGGTAATGTGACAATAAATGGTGGCTATAATTTTTTTATTAAATGTATTCAGTGCTTTCTCTGTGTCAAGCACAATACTATGCACTGAGGCTGAAGGGATAAATAAAATACAGTCCCTGCCTTCAAGAAGCATTCAGTGGGAGAGAAGTCATGCTAACAGGTCATCATAACCTTATAGGGCCAAGACTGTAAGTACAAAAATTAGTGCTGTGGGAATCCAGAAGGAGTGAATAACACTGGGAGAATCAAGAATGGCTCCACAGAAAAGATGACACTTGAACCTATAAAGGAGGAGTAGGATTTTAACAAATGAAGAAAGGTATCAGCATATGCAAAGGCCAAGAAGAGTTCATGAACATGGCATGTTTGGAAATGACTAGAGAGGTTTTGTGCGCAATGAAGCAGGGGCCACAGACCAGGTCTTGGGAGCCTAGGGCTTTTTGGCCAAACTCAAATTTTTTTTACGTATTATCTGTCTATATGAGGGTAAGGGCTCTTGTCTTATGCATTTCTGTGTCCTCAATGCCCAGGATAGGGAATGATACATGGCAAATTCTCTCAAGAACCATTTGTTAAGGCAATGAATTAATTTTATCCCAAAGGTGATGGGTGGGCCATAGTAAGCCCACTGAAGCAATGGGATAAAACTTGGCCTGCAGGAAGAAGAGACAAGTGACATGGTGAGTACAGACAGTGCCCAACTTACAACGGCTCAATTTACAATTGTTTGACTTATAATTTTTCAATGCTGCAAAAGTGTAGGCAGTCAATAGAAACTGTATTTCAAGTACCCATATAATCATTCTTTCTCTCACTTTTAGTATAGTATTCAATAAGTAACATGAGATACTTAACACTGTATTACAAAATAGGCTTTGGTTTAGATGATTTTGCCCAACTATAGGCTAGTATAAGTGTTCTGAACCTGTTCAAGGTAAGGCAGGCTATAATGTTGAGTAGGTTAGGTATATTAAATGCATTTTCAACTTACAATGGTTTTATCAGGACATAACCCCATCATAAGTCTGTACTATGTACAGACTAGTACAAAGTACTAGTACAAGGGGCATTTGTACTAGACTATGGTAGTAGTAAGGGCCTCCAGGGAAGCATAGCAATAAGGATGGAAAGGAATGACTGGATTTCATAGACATTTCCAAAGTGAAATTGACTCAGCTCAGTAAGTAACAATATACTATGTGGGCAGGAGCACAGGATGGCTGTTTGAAGTAAGACGTGTTGCCAGTCAGAGTAGGCTTGGGTAGCTCAGATGAGGGTGTAAAGATAATTATTCAATATTATACATGTTGGGTTTGAGGTCCCTGTGGGGCACCTAAGTAGAGAGGTCCAGTTGGCAATGGGATATGTAAGTTCAGAGTTTGGTAGAAACAGTGGGGGACTCCAGACAGAATTTATTGCAATGAGCGAAGTCCTCGAGGGAAAGAATTTAGAGTGGAGGAGAAGACCAAATCCTCTTCAAAGAATGTGCACCAAGAATGTGAAATTCACTGGATTATAAATACTTAGGTATACAAGCCAGATTCCCAGGCTTGAATGGGTTTATAACCTAACAGGGACTCAAGAGATAAACATGAAATAGAGAATTAAAATATAGCATGCAGGCCGGGCGCGGTGGCTCAAGCCTGTAATCCCAGCACTTTGGAAGGCCGAGACGGGCGGATCATGAGGTCAGGAGATCGAGACCATCCTGGCTAATACGGTGAAACCCCATCTCTACTAAAAAATACAAAAAACTAGCCGGGCGACGAGGCGGGCGCCTGTAGTCCCAGCTACTCGGGAGGCTGAGACAGGAGAATGGCGTGAACCCGGGAGGCGGAGCTTGCAGTGAGCTGAGATCCGGCCACTGCACTCCAGCCTGGGCGGCAGAGCAAGACTCCGTCTCAAAAAAAAAATATATATATATATATATATATATAGCATGCAAAATTGAAACAGCAGCTTGATTCAGTCCCAGAAGGAATTTCCCAAAACCTGGAAGAAAGACTACCCACTGAATTACACAAATACAAAGCCGGGGGCAGGGGGGCAAGGGGGCACAGACTGAAAAAATTCCTCCTGAGGAGGTGAGCTCTGCAGAGACCTAGAAGGATGGGTACAATTTATAAAAGGTAAAGTACAACCTCTGCAAATAACCATTATTATCTCTCATCAGGTAGACATGCCAGGACCCTCTGTTGCAGCAAATGCTCTCTGACCCAGATATTGCACTATAATTCACTTCTAATCACACTGATGAACAAAAATGTCAGCAACACTTGTAAAACAAAACATTTGGAGAGAAAAGACTTTGTGAAGAGCTTCCTTTTGTTTTTGTGCTTTGTACGTGCATGCTACAGTGTGTGGGAAGAACAGACATGAGACATGTTGGGTAGGGGTATCAGGGGAGTTGTTTACGGCAAGGAAGAGAAGTGCCCACAGTCTTCAGGTGTATGAAGGGCTGTCATGTAGAAGAGGGACTAGACATATTCCCTAAGATGCTGGTGAACAGGAGTTCTTGGGAGTCGAAATCCAGAACCACTATAAAGATGTTCAACGGTCAAAGGTATCAGAAAGGAGTAGGTGGCCTTGGGGGATAACAAGGTACCCTTCACAGCTGGCAGTGTGCAGGCAGAGTCTGGACAACAAGGGTGCTATGGAATGGGTTCAATAAAAGTTCCTTTCCAAGATTCTAAGGTTCTGCAATCAATTCTTAGCCAAACAGCCTAGATCATGTCACTACAGGTGGTGCTTCTAAATGCTACAAAATATATATGGGAGAACTACTTGGTGGTGTTTTTTCCTTAAGGTGGTAAATGCAAGCCCACAGAAAGTAGGCATCTAACTGCTCCTTAGAGGATCTGCTGAGCAGTAAGGTCCAAGCTTCACTTGGATCAGGGATATGGCATCCATCACCTTGCTGGAAACAGGGGTGCCCCTCAGTGATTGCATGGGACACTGAGGGAGGAGATGCCCTCTTAAACCCCAGGCTAACTCAGTAAAAAGGCTATTCATGCCTTTAGCAAGAGGACAAAGGACACCCAAAATCTATTTTTGAGAGTTCATCTTGAAGAGCCATCCCACCACACTGGCGACTATTTTTGTCAGTTCTTCTTTGGACTAATTTCAAACTTTTTCTTTTTAAGAACTAAGTGCCTTTCACAAATGCTATCTCACATATCCATTCCACAGCCCCGGAAATGTCATTATTTCAATTTTGCAGATTAAAAAAAAAAATCAAGGCACAAAAATAAGTCAATCATCGTGTCTTAAGTATAGTGGAGTCACACCTTCTATGGGGGTGAGATTCTAAAGTTAGTTCATGAGGCAAAAAGCACATGTGCTCAAGGGTTACCTGTGAAAATCCCTTAATTCAACTGTATAGTCCATGCAATAGAGTATCAAATAAAGAATATAAATACAAAATATACATTTTAAATTTGCATTTGCCTTTAAATTATATAAAAGAGAGAAAAATTCAGGATATACAGCTAACTTTTCCTAAGTAAAATGTGCACAGGTTGCCACCCCACCATATGCAGAGTGTGTTTCAATCTATAGCTCTGTATTAAGACAAGTGAGCTGCCCTAGGTCAGCTGGCCTGTCAGAAGCTGAATGATGACACAAGAGCTCCCATTTATTAGACACTGCCTGCCTGCCAAGCACTGTGTTAAGCACTTTATTGAATCCTCACATCCCCCTGCCTCTGGGGAAGACACTGCTACTATCCCCATTTTATAGATGACACATTTGAGACTGACAGGAAAAGGAGACCCTGGGTCACACACACAGCCATTAGGCAGCAGAGCTCGAGCCAGAGGTCTGACTCAAAAACATGGCCTTTGGGGAGCAATTCTCAATTAGGTGTGCATCAGAATCACCTGGGGAGGGAGCCTGTTAAAAATAGAGTTCCTTGGGTCCATCTCAGACCAATTGAATCAGATCCCTGGCTCCCTTCCCAGCCTATTCTGATCCGGGTGGTCCACAGACCACACTTTGAGAAATCCTGCTGTCGGCTCTAATTCCCTACCTAATACGTTTTCTATGAAATCACATGTCAGTGTTATCTCTCTAATGTCGTGAGGACTATAAATAAAATGTTTGATGACAATCACTGATAATGCTGTAGCCACATCCTCTTACCACTCAGTTCAGAAGCAACAGCCCACAGCCCCACCATAAGCACACCCAGTGACCTTGGGTTCATTTTAATGATCTGGGGCAGAGTAAAGCCTTTGAAACTATGAGACCTTTTCCTGCATGAAATCTGTTTCATAGTTAACCCAAATAAGCTTTTTGCTAAAAAGAAATACCTCAAAGCCTGATTATGAGTTCAGATTTGGCTGTAACACACCGCGAAGGCATCCTGTCATGGGCTTGCATTTCTGAATGGAATCATTCTGCTTCTTTTGATTGAAAAGGCGCATGATCTAGTGCCAGATGGCGACATTTGTACAAGTCAAGCCGGATTAAGTCAAGAGCTCTAGTGAAGCATGATGCAGATAAAGAAAATGACGGATTATCAACACACACATGCGAGCGTGCGCACGCACAAGCGCGTGCACACACACACACAGACTAATGCTAACTTCTTTAAACTGTGGCAACAGATTCCCTGTCACACTATCCCTGTTACCTGGCCTCTGTCCCCAGCCTCTACCAGCTGGATACACTCCCACATTTGCTCACCTGCTGCTGGTGTGTCCACAGTCCAGGCAGACCTAGACCTGAATCCAGCAGCCCAGGACTAGGCCCCTTATGCCCTCTCTCACCCCACTTTGACCTGCATGTTTGAAGCTGGGATGGCCTACTCTAAACATAGCATAAGCGGCCTAGAGCTGCAGCTCAGGGAAGGGCACCATCATCTACCCAGTTTTCCAGACCAGGCACCTGCATCATCCTTCACTCCTTTTCCCTCGCCTTCCAAATCTAATCCATTACCAAGTCCTGTCAGTTCCCCCTCTAACCTGTCTGCCCCTTTCCAGCCACCACTTCCAGGATGATCCTAGTCCCTGTTCCAGCCACCATGCATCTTCTCTGGATTGTTGTCATCATTTCCTAACTGCTCCCCTGCCTCAAGAGTTGTCCCTCCCCACCCTGCCTCCTCACACACCCCCTGCACATGCACAGTGCCTGGCTCAGAGGAGAATAATACACACACTGAATATCATCCATGAATACTAAATATCTCATTGAAATGTTCATAACCCTTTGCCCTGTCTCCATTCTCCATTTTCCACCATGTCTGCCCTTAAACCTTTGTAGCTGCCCCTTGCTCTTAAAACTAAGTCCAAACTCCTTATGATTCCTGACAAAGGTTGGCCATGGCCATCATCCCGGGTTGTCACCTGCTACTCCCCTCCTCACACTCAGGGCCAGCAACAGTGAGGTCCTTTTAGGTGAGATCTGGTCTGACAGTATCAATCAGATCTCCTCCTGGGGTTGTAAAGATGACCCAATTGATGGACAACCGTGAATATCTTCAGGGAGGGTTCCATTTTGCATCTCTCTATAGAGCCAGGATCCTTAGTGGTTATGAAGATCTTATGCAAATTTCAATTATTCAGGGACCAATTATCTAATTGTATATTACAAGATCACTTATGTCTCCTCCTCTCTGACTTGTCTACTCTTAGTCAACTCCTTACTAAGTATATAAACAATGCACAAACATATTTCCCAAATGATTCTTCATTTGCTCACTCAGTAACTACTTCCTGACCATCTGCTCTGTGCCCAGCACTGTGCGGGATCCTAGGACTATAAGGCACAAACCACAAGGCAGTCACAATCTCTTCCCTCATGGAACATATATTCTAGTAGGAAGATGGACTTTAACAACAAATCACACAATTATTTGTTGATGATTTTGTAAAATATCATGAGGGAGAAGAACCAGGTGCAAGGAGAGCATATAACTGTCTAGTCTGGGGCAAAAAGGATACTTCTTTGAGAAACTAACTGTGAGCTGAGACCTGAATGATAAGCAAGAATTAAATCCACAGTAAGGGCAGGCAAGGAGGAAGCATTCAGGCAGAGGAAACAGCATTTGCACAGGTCCACGTGGAAGGAGGATGAATGTTTGAGGAGGCCACTGTGGCTGCAGCACAGAGGAGGGTGGGAGAGGACTAAAAAATAAATCCAGGAAGGCAGGGCCAGAGCCCTCAGGCCTCGCAGTCCAGTGCTACTCAAACTATGTATTTGCAACGTGTCAAGGACTGACACTTTTGTGAAATACGATAAAAATTAATTACTAGAAAATTGAAATTAAAAGACATACATTTGGGCCCATATTAAATTTGCATGAGCCCAAATGTTTTACCACTAGTTTTAACACATATAAAATTATTCTGCCAGTTACTATAAAAGTTTCTAAATGCTTGACCTCTATTTGTGTCCCTTCTCATGGCCTAACCATAACAAACAGCTCACACACCAGCTCTTGAGCTCATGCTTTGAGTAGCACAGTGGACAGGAAGCCATCAAACGGCTCCAAGCATAGGTGTAGCAAATTCAGAAGGTGTAGCAAATTCAGAGCTGTGTTTTTCAAAGATCACTCTGGCTGCTGAATGGAGAATGGATTCGGGGTGGGAGAGGCAATTGGGGCTATTGGAGATGTCTTAGTGAGAGATCATGTATCTTAGAAAGAAAAATATTTAGTACTTGTGACAACCTATGAAGTAGGCATCAACGTCTATTACGAAGTGGAAATTTAAGGTCATCCCCAGAAGTAGAATTCACATTTCCAAAAACAGTGAATCCAGACTCTCTGAAGCCTTATTTAAACACAGTCCTTAGGGCCACCTTATTGGTGACCTTCTACCAAGATCTTTTTTGTTGCTTCGGTAAATAGCCTTTCTATGCCATTCACAGCTGATCTGGCCTTTACAGAAACCCCACGATGCTCCAACAGCCTTACGTGCCTTCCAGAGAATACAGCTGCCATTCTTCATGCAAATGTCTCACAATGAAGGAATCCCCAGAGGTAGAAAGAGAATCTGCTTATAATAGCCTGTTCTTTTCACTGCTGTCTCATCTCTCTTAAACTGATGGATTTCCAAAGGGTCCTGATTACTTTTAGGAGACAATTGAGTTTATGCAGCTGGGGAAAGAGAGGATTCAGGGAAAGGCAAGATGATTTCAGTCTAATTCAAACGAATATTTTTGTGGCATAAGCAATGTGCCAGGCATTGAGCTAGACATGGAGGTTACAGACATGGGCAGATGATGTATAAACAATAAAGGGCGCTGCTGCACAACAAACACAATACGCAGACACACACGTATAAGCAGAGCCCAGGAGAGGGAGTGTTCACTCTAAGGTCAGGGGACAGAGATCAGAGAATTCGATCAGAGATCAATGACTCTGATTAGAGATCAGTGACTGATTCACTTTTAAAATAGGAAAAGGAATTTTCCTAGGAAATAAGCCTAAGAACACCATCCTAGGGAGAGGGATCAGCATGATGCATTTGGAAAACGTAGGCAGCTCACTACTGAGAAAATCCATGGGAATGAGGGAAATAGAAGAAGGCAGGACAGGAACAGTGAATCCCAAAGGGCCTCATGCACCACTGAAACAATGAAATGAGGCGATACGGGGCGTATCGGAGGATCTGGACTGGGTTAGACTCTGAGAGTACATTTGAGTACAGGTTATTGTTGGCGCATTGTTGCAGGTGAAAGAGAACAAAAGAGTAGTTCTGGGCCAGGCACGGTGGCTCATGCCTGTAATCCCAGCACTTTGGGAGGCCGAAGCAGGTGGATCACAAGGTCAGGAGATCGAGACCATCCTGGCTAACACAGTGAAACCCCATCTCTACTGAAAATACAAAAAATCAGCCGGGCGTGGTGGCGGGCGCCTGTAGTCCCAGCTACTCGGGAGGCTGAGGCAGGAGAATGGCATGAACCCGGGAGGCAGAGCTTGCAGTGAGCCAAGATCTCACCACTGCACTCCAGCCTGGGCGACAGAGTGAGACTCCGTCTCAAAAAAATAAATAAATAAATAAAAATAAAAGAGTAGTTCTGTCCACATGACACTCCTCCATGGATATCTCTAGAAACAACAGGATGAGACTCTGAGGGAGCTGGAGGTCCTATGTTATGCAGGTGAGGACCAAGGCCAGTGACATTTGACTTGCTACTGTAACCTCACTGGAACTGACAGGTCCAGGAAACAAGTCCCCTGCACATTCTTGAGAAGGTACAGAACTTTTTGTGTTGGCCCTGGTGGAAAAAGCACAACTTTCCTCTATCAGACCTCCTGAGAGAGTAGGAAAACAACCCTCTCCCTTTTCCTCCACAACTTTAAAATGTGGCCAGAAAGCCCAACATCTTCCTTCACTGATATCACATTCCAAAAGTAATAAATAAATGCAGTTTTCTGGTAGATAATGAAGAGCAAGAGATTATAATGTTTTCTCTACTATTCATCAGAGACAGCACCAACTTGGGGAAATCCATGCAGAGTAAGTGTGTATGTTTTTGTGTGTGTGTCATGTATGTGTGTATGCATGTGTGTATATGAATGTGTACACACATGCCGAAGCAAGAGAGGGGAAGGCAGAGGAGATCTCAGAAACCCCTGCTACAGAGGAGTTACACTCCACTCCAAGAAGGGCTGCACTACTCAGGGGTCCAAGACCCTGCAATCAACTCTGTGCTTCCAACAAGCACCCCTCTCCCAATTCCCCCACACTCCACCTAAATTCACTCAGCAGATAATGGCTGCCCCAGAAAGTCCAGTTCATGCCCTTAAGTCTGACTTGCAAAAAATCAAACAAACATCTTTCCTTTCTTCTTCGGAATCTGCCAAACGCAGCCAGCCTAAGTTAGATGAAACATGAACCTTTCCCCATTGCCAAACTATTCCCAGAAGAGCTCAGAAACCGAAGTCTCTGTTTTGGAAATCACCCACATTGATAACAAGAGGTCCCAGAGGCTAGTAAGAGCCCAGCGCGTGAACCCAGGGTGGCTGACGTCACTTTGCAAAGCTCTTAAGAGCATTAATGAGTTCATGGGAGTCAAGGCCTCTCAGATGGGAGACACCAAGATAAACCGCCTGGATTTATTTCTATACCAGTGAGGTCCTGCCTCACATCCTTCCCTCTCTCACTGAGAGAGCAGCAGATGCAGGGGAGGGGAAGGAGCCTGGGCTTTGGATTTGCATAGACCTCAGTTTGCATGTGGCTAGGCCACACTCAAACTTCTTAACTTGAGAGTGCATCAGAAACACTTAGCCTCTGGCTTCAGGATCATTTAATCACGAAACATTAGAGGGAGCCATAGTTTTACACCGGGCTCTGGGGTCTGAACACATTTGAACAGGCCCCAGTTCTGTCCCTGAGAATATGTCAGGAGCAACTACGATGCACTGTGCTAAGTATCACCTTAGACATATTATGAAAGGTCATGGAAGCCAAAGAGAAAAGGATATTTGTCCTGCATGCAAGGAAACAAGAGGTTTGGAAAGCTTCACCAAGGAGGGTACATTTGTGATGGGCCTTGAAAATACATAAAAGGAGGAGAAAGCACACCCCAAATAGAAAGAAAAGTACAGAGGCAGAATAATAGGTGGCAAGCTTGGGCATTACTAGCTCATCCTGTGGTATACCCAGAGTTAAGTATGCATAGTCAGGAGTGGCAGAGGCTGGTGCAGATACCTGTGCCGATACAGAAAGGGCTGGTGGACTATGATAAGAAATTCTTCATGAGGGAAAGAGGACAAATCGAATGTCTAAGCAGAGAAGTGACACAATCCCACAAGTGTTTTGGATAAAGCACTGCAGCAACTGTGTGCAAGGGGAGCAGAGTATGAAGATTAAAAGTAGAGAAACCATTCTGGAGGTTAGAGATGCTCAAAGACTGAAGCAAAGTGTTACACAGGGCAGGAGATCAGGGAAGGAAATCAGAAAGCATTTCAAGAATTGCCCGAACTAGTTCCAGTGTATTTTGCCACTTCACCCAAGGCAAGGTTCACACAAAAAAATTACTCCTCGGGGACCTGAACATATGAACTTTAGCAAACAGATGTCTCCCAAGAAGTTTTTTCTGAAGTGCGAAGATGACATTAACAGCTTGTTTGATGGAGTTTTCTAAAAGTTTAGCATAAACATCCTGTTTGGAGCCACAAACCAGTGGCACCCACTGCAGCCCTGGAAGTGTCACTGTCCTGTCAGCTGACTGGAGTACTAGGCCCAAGAGGGAGGCAGCCAGGCAGCCAAGCCAGTTGTATGGTGGCAAAGCCCTGGAGTCCACACCTCAGCTCCCCTTCCTCCAAAGCAGAAGTGCAAGGGCCTGATGGCAGCCAGCTCCCCAGAGAGCCTGTTTTTCTGCCAGAAGCAGCAAGTTCCTTCTGCCAACATCTCTGCCAGCCTAGCCAACGAATTCCTGTTGCCCACTCAGCCTCACCTGGCCACAGGGTTGCTCAGCTGTTCACCAGGTTCCCCCGCCCTGCTCTGGGTCTGACCAGTCCTATGGAGTAGTGGGAGAATTACTGAATAGAGAGTAATGTGACCTTGGGCAAGTCACCTCTTCTGTTGGCCTCAATTTCCTCATCTGTAAGACAGAGGTAATAACATCTATTCTATCTACAATATGCATCATTATGAAGATTAAATACAAGTTATATTAAAATGCTCTGTGAAATCCAAATCAATAATAGGGTGCCACTGTTTCAACTTCCAATCCAGTCTCCTAATTTCAGCTTCTTGTTTTGTCTCTACCTTCTTTGAGCAGGCCCCCAGCAAAGGTCATTTTGAGGCTGATCCCAGGGAGGCAGGGATGAAATTCATCAGTCCATCTGTCCATCCATTGCTCCCTGCTTTCCACAAGCATATGCCCAGCATATTTCATGCATCAGGCAGCTGCTGGGATTATCAGACACACAGTTTCTGACCTCAAGGATCTCACAGATAAGCTTCTCAACCAAAGTTTCATGATTTGTGACTAGACACCAGTGTAAGAAATGAGGAAAGATTGAGATGATGAACAACTAAACATAAGATTTTTGAAGAAGTTAGACAGAGAAAGGAGAAAAAAAAAACAAATGAGAAAGAGGAATGGCAACTTCTGTGGTGCTGCCCAAAAATTGCCCTGGCTTCCTATATCCAGTTCATCTCTATTCACCTCTACTCCAAAGCTAAGCCTGTTCTTGGAACACAACAAAGGTGCAATGAAGACTAATTGATGTTTAAATGACGTTCCAGGAACCAACTCCATGAATTCAAATCCTGGCTCCCATATTTACTGCTTGACCATGCGCAAATTATATGACTTATTTGTGCCCTGTATCCTCTATAAAATGGGTAGATAATGATTGTACCTACTTTAAAATGTTGTTGTGAAAATTTAAATGACTTAATACTTACAAAATGCTTAAAACAATGCCTGGCACCTTGTAATTATTCTATGAGTGTTTACCATTATTATTGCTATTATTATTATCACCACTACTATAATTATTAGCAATCATGAAACAGAAGTGGTGGCTATCTCTTAGGCAGCAGGCAGCCACTCAAGTTCACAATCACCTCAATTGTCCAAACCTAGTGAAGCTAAACACCAGAAGAGGGGGCTGCTCCCAGCCAACCAGACACCAGCAAGGGCTCTGCCTGGTGCTCTCTGACTTGCATGGCCACATTTTATCTCTGGGAGCAGAACCAAATATCCTCATTACTCCTGACAATGTGTCCAAAAGAGTCAGGCAGAGACCAGACCTCTCAGGGACTGCTCTGCAGCCACGGAAATGGGCATAGCAGGTTATGTGCTGCCTATCCATCTACCTGCTCGGCAAATTGAATAATCTCCAAAGCGCCAAATAGGCCAATTCAAAGCCACCGGGTTTCTCTGCAGTTTCCAGGGGCAGCAGATGCATGGAACGGTACCCCAAAGGTACAAGACAAATGCCTCACTGTGCTTAGGGCCAAAGGCAAGTTTCTGCTCTAAGAAGGACACTGACTTAGAGTCAGGGCAGCTGAACTTGAATTTAGGCTCTGCCGCCCACGAGCTGAGGGACCACGGGTAAGTTCCCTAACCTCTTAGATTATATGTGTCCTCAATTATATGATGAGAATAATAAAACCCATTTCTCAGAATTAAGTTATATCCTAGCCAAAGGTGTAGCACATTACAGGCATTCAAAGCTGTGAGATGAAACTCTGTATTGGACCTGGTATCAATATTGGCGTTGACTATTACTTGCATCTTCCATACAGGAAAAAGACAATGACTCACCAACACATGTTCCATGCATTTCCCTTCCTGCGCACGAGAGCTGGGCCCTGCACGTGGGGGTGGCTGATGTGCAGAGGGGCGGGGCAAGGGCACGCCCTGCCAAATTCTCCATTAACAAGCTGTGCACATGCCCAGCACAATCTGTACCACCCAAGGGAATTCAAGACTATGGGGTCCCTGAGGAAACATAATGTTAAAAAAAAAAAAAAAGCCAGGCCAATGAATGAAAAAAGAGGGACTGGCTAAGACATGGAAACTCCAGGAAACCCAGCAGGCAACAGCAGCCAACTTCCTGAAACTTGATTTTGGATAAGCTTGCCGCCTTCTATGATTTTTTACTCAAGCCAAGTATCTTTTACCCAAGGATATCTTTCTTCATACCCTCAAGGAATCCTTCAAAAGGCCCAGCTCCCTCCAGGCCTGCAAGACCCAAGTCACTCACCCTCCTGGAGCCTCAGTCTTCCCATGTGTGACTTCAAACAATAGGATCTGCCTATTGGAGCAGCTGGGAAGACTGAAGGACGGAATGTCCATGGTGCATCCAGGACTGAGGGGTCCTCAGTAGGTTCCCCCCATATCACTTCATGGTTTGGACTTTGGTGGGTTATTGCACATGGTAGAACATGAGTAAAGGTTTATTAACTGGAAAGACATTTTTACATTCCGGATTTTTAGAATTTCACGTGGTGTATGTTTCCTAACTCCCTACACCTACAAGAGATGGTGTCAGCATTTTTCTCCTACTAAACATAAGTTTTGATAAATTGTTCTTCCATACTCAGAATGGAGAGCAAGAAAGAGCCAAGGTTGGGGAGGGGCAGCACGGAGACCCCAACTCAAGGCTTTCTTTGTCTAGCTTCTTTTCTTCCTTTTCCTCTCTCCCTTCCATCATCAGCTCTTCTTTAAATTTCACTTACATGCTAGTATGGCTGAATAAGTGCCCAAAAGGTACAGGACAAATGTCTCACTGTGCTCAGGGTCCAGGCAAGTCTCTGCTCTAGGAAGAAGGTGGGGCAACTGGATTCAATTTGTACTCTGCCTCTCACCAGTTGTGGGAGCTGGGGCAAGTTCCCAAACCCTTTAGAGCCTCTGTGGCCTCATCTGGGATGAGGAGGCATTCCTGGGACTCTAATCCAGCTCTGGCTTAAAATCTCATGAGTTTCTCACTACCCTGGGCTGAAATTTTAAGAAGTGAAACAAAACAAATCACTTCTCTTAGGGAAAGATTTTATTTATTCTCCTCATCCAGTCCCAGAGAAATTCCTTGAGCTAACATCATGATATTTCTACCCTACGATGTTGCTAAAGAAGCCAAAATGGACCCAATTAGTCTGGAGTAAGAGGACACTGCCCGCAGAGGCCATCTGTCACCCCCACGAGCCCCTCCTGCCCCCAAGCAGGTGATGAATGGGTTTACTTTGCACATTCGCTTCTCAAAACCTCCAGCTACAGGAACCCATCAAGTGACACAAGGTAAACACCTGGCACAATCCTGCAGCATGTCCTTTCTCTCACCCAGCCATGGCTTGGCGCCCAGAAATTCTTCATCCCACCTGAACACTGGGCTGTTCCCAAACAGGTGTCATCAGACTCTGAGAACCAGGCCCAACCAGTCTCTAGAGGGCTGCTACGAGGCTCTTCCTGTTTCCAGGCAGACTGATGGGAGCCACCTGACCATAGGAGGCTTCAGTGTTTTTAGGGCTTTGGCTTCAGGTTCTGACTCAAAGCAGAAGGTCTGTGAAAATGAGAGTTAAAGTCATAGAGGGAGGCAATGAAGTGAAGAGCACTATCTGAACGCAGTCCCACCAAAAGTCAATGAGCAAATCAGTCAACAGTGGAGAGGCCTTGAAGCCTGGCTCCCCACTCATTAGCTCCATGACCCTGGAAACCTTATTCAACTTTTCTCAGTTTTCACTTTTGCAAAATGGGAATGTGTGATTATTTCTAATATTCACGACTGCCCTGAGCACTGTGAGAAGATGTATGTGTGAAACATCCAGCACAGAGAAGGCCCCCGTGAAACATGGCCCTCAAATTTGTTCACCTTGATTCTTTGTTTCATGAGCAGAGGGCTCAGTTCATGGAGGTCAGCCCTCTGTGGGTTTTCTCTATGGAGCGATCTCACTCCTCCCCTCTGCAGTGAAACCCCCTTTGCAAAATTACAACTGAGGAAATTATGACAGTGAAAGAAATCAGACCTAACAAATCTATCTTGCCTCTAACCCTTAAGCTGTCCTTGTTCATTCCTGGGCATAGGCTGAACTAACTTTAGGAAGGAATTCAGTTCATGGTTTGACTCTGAAACAAAATTTATAACAGCCCTTTCCTGAAAAGACCCCCTTCTTGCCTGGGGACCAGTCTGCCTTTGCAGGACTAACAAATTAGCTACAAGATTAGAAATTGGCCAGGCGCGGTGGCTTACGCCTGTAATCCCAGCACTTTGGGAGGCCCAGGTGGGTGGATCACCTGAGGTCAGGAGTTCAAGACAACCCTGGTCAACATGGTAAAACCTCATCTCTACAAAAATACAAAAATTAGCTAGGCATGATGGCAGGTGCCTGTAATCCCAGTTACTCGGGATGCTGAGGCAGAATTGCTTGAACCCAGGATGGGGAGGTTGCAGTGAGCTGAAATCGCGCCACTGCCCTCCCGCCTGGGCAACAGAGTGAGACTTCATCTCAAAAAAAAAAGAAAGAAAGAAAAGAAACTACAGTTGAGGGGTCAAGCAGCCTCTGGCTCCAAGAGTCTGAACCTCCCCAAATTGCTCCTGGAGGTAACATCACTATTATAAAACCTAAGAGCAGTGCCTGAGATATTTTGCAGACCCTGCACTTGATGGATCAGCTGACACCACCCAGACTGGTAATCTGGCCAAACCAGTTCTGCCATCACATACAGGAACAGAAAACAGCATGAAAATCTCACTTCCACTCCCTGTGATTCCATCTCCAACCTCACCAATCAGCACTCCCCACTTCCCAAGCCCCTGCCCGCCAAATTGTCTTTAAAAACTGATCCTCAAATGCTCAGGGACTTGAGTAATAATAAAACTCTGGTCTCTCGAACAGCCAGCTCTGTGTGAATTACTCTGTGTGAATTACTCTTTCTCCATTGCAATTCCCCATCCTGATAAATCCGTTCTGTCTAGGTAGTGGGCAAGGTGAAACCACTGGGAGGTTACAGTGGGATTGACACAAGTCAGAAAGTCCCCATCAATGATTTATGAGTTCACTGTTGGCCTCTTGGATCAGAAGCCAGGAATTAAGTCTACTTTGATTTTTACATTGAACCTGCCCAGAAGTGTCTATAAATGTTATAGTTAGAACAATGTGGATCAGAAAAGCTAGGCAGACATTTTGGTGGATATAAGTTATTTTGAAATCATGTATTCTCTCAGCATCCATTCAATATCACTACTTAGTAGATTTTTCTTTTAATATGCCACCAGTTTTAAAATATCGTTCTTAAGGGGAAAAAACACTAATGGACTATAATTAGCCTGAATCTTCCATTCAGAAAAGCAAAATATTTACAAACATGGTGAGCTAACCCTGAGAAGGATGACTCACACCTGGGGTTGCTTTGGGATTTTTTTTTTTTTTTTTTTTTTTTTTTAGATGTGACATCTAGTGGTTGGTGAAAAAACAGCCATCAAAAACCAGGTAGAGAGGTAGAACTTCGCCTGATTCACTCCCACTGGATGGGAATATTTTTTAGTTTTTTAATTTCTAAATTGAACTATTCACAGGAGATGAAAAGCTATCTGCCAGAATAATTCTTGACATTAATTTGTATTTTATTCTCTGTGATTCCCACCTCCACTTTACACTCAATTCTAAGCAAATAACCAAGTAGCTAAGTCTGTGGTCCCCTCCTATCTTCTGTAAAATCTTAAACTCAATGAAAAAATTATGCTGGTGAGTGAGCAGGTGCTGGGAGGAAGGAACAGAGGGTGCTGATTGCCTTTGAAGGAGAAAAGGGAGTCATAGCCCCCAGAGGGCAAGAATTCCAAACTGAAGACAGGTTCCTCTGAGGAGCACTGTGCGGCCTGCAATGTAGTAGGGTAGAGGCAGGACCTCACAAGGGTGGCTATAGGAGGCCCCAGCATGGGAGCACGCCTGGCACACAGGGTCCTTGTGTGTTGACTATGGCAGATACACAGCAAAGCCACCAACACTACTGCAGGGAGCCAAGCCGGGACACGCAGGTCCATGGTACCCAGTGTAGACCAGTGAGCCACAGCTGGGCTTTTCCCTCCCTCCCACTCTGAGCTGCTCTGATTCCTAGGACATTTGTGAGCCTTGGGAACGGGGAGCCCTGGAAAAACTCTTTGAACTTTCTGACAACTTTTGGGGATAGTATTCTGGAACAAAATTAAAGTTGAGTTTTAGAAAATTAAGGCGGATGATGTGTCTTGCAGGCCTAGGTATAGGAGCTAAAATTTCTATCTAAAGGCTCTCCTTGCCCCATAAGGCTTCTATTCCCACTTTAGTCCTCACTCACAAAGTTCATTTCATTCAAGACTCTACAAAATTAAGATTCTTGGTTTTATCGCCATTGAATTATAATTAATGAATTTAGATATCAAATGTGATTGCCAGAGTCCAGCTTCCTCCTTTCAGTCAGGTGGAGCTGGTGGGATATGAAGAGCTCCTGGAATGTGTTCAACACACCACATTCATGACTATCACCCCAACATCCCTGCTAACCCAGATCTCTGGGACCAGGGAAGGTAGAAAGAGCACAAGGTATTGTTTTTAACTTTTCTGGAAGTAATTTCTAACTTACAAAAAGTTGCAAAAACAAAAATAATACAAACAATATCCATACACACTTTACCCAGATTCACCTACTATTAACATTTATCTCATTTGCTTTTCTCCCCCTTGCCTTCTCCCTCCTCCCCCTGCATATATACGTGTGTGTGTGTCTGTGTATCTGTGTGTCTGTGTCTGTGTGTGTAGTGAATAAATTTAATTTTTATTTATTTTTCTGAACCATGTTAAGATAAGTTACATACATTATGGCCTTTTACTCCTAAATACTTAAGGTTCTATTTCCTAAGAATAGAGATAGCACACTACAATTATCAACCTTTTATATTTACACTGATACAGTACTTTTATCTCCCATACACACTCCAGTTTTGTCAACTGATCTAATAATATCCTTTATAGCACTTTTTTCTCCAGGCAGAATCCAGTCTGTGGTCAGCAATTGCATTTAATTGTCATGCTTCTTTAGCCCTATTTAATCAGGAGCATTTCCAGCAGCCTATTCTTGTCTTTTATGACATCGAGATTTTTTTAAGAATACACCCTCCCCCCAACACTTTTTTAATAAGAGAATGTTCCTCATTTTATGTGTGACTGATGTTTCCTTGTGATTAGATTGAGGTTTTGTATTCTCAGCCAGAACTCTGCATAAACAATGTTTCCTTCTGGGGCCTCACATCTAGAGGCACACAATATCAGTCTCTCATAAATAATTCTCATTTTGATCACCTGGTCAAGGTACTATCAAATTTTTCCTCAATATTTCACTGTCTTATTTTCTCCCCTGCAAGAGTCTTTAAGGCCATGCAAATATCCTACCCTTTATGAAAATTCCACCCACCCCCCAGATAGAACATCCATTGATGATTCTTGCCTGATCTGATCTTTACCACGATGGATGCAAAATTATGATTGTTGAAGCTCTGCAGGTCACTAGGGTGCCAGTACCTCTATATTTCAAACAACTGAGAACCACTAGCTAGAGAATTCCTAAAACAATGACAGGTGCTGAAGATTTTATGTAGAGGAGTTATGCAAGATAATGTTATAGGTATTTATCAAAGAAGGAACAGAACCCAACATTTATCAAGCACCTACTATTAATATATCCAAGCCCTTCATATACATTATCTCAATGAACCTTTATGGCCACTCTTTGAGGTAGGTATTCTTACTGCCTTTTATAGGTTAACACATTGAGGCTCAGAGGGATTAGTTAACATGCTCAGAGTCACACATCTACCAAGTGACTACACTGAAATGTAAACCTAGTTCCATCTGACTTAAAAACCAATGCCTTTTAGGCTCTGCTATTTTCGTGGCTAGCTTCTGGTTCTCTCCAAAATGGATCCAAGTGTTAGTTCTACTCATCAAACTGAGTGTCCACTGGGATGGGAGACATCATGCAGGAATACTCCATGCCATCCAGAACTTTGGTTGGATGCAGCCCATGTGCAATGCTCAAGTAGTTGCTGATGAAGGCCAACAGCAATTATCCAAATAGATTCACTGGATTCAGTACCCACACTGACCCGTTTTTCTTTCTGTCCTGGAGTTGATGAATCAAGATGTTCCATGCTTCCACATTGTCTGAGCCGATAGGCTCCATGATAATGGAGCCAGAAAACAACCAATCATATGACCTGGTGAAAGTTCTACTGAGAAGCCTCTTGAACTTCTCCTTTCCTTTTCAAGAAGGCTTTCTCAAAATGCCCAAACAGATACTTTTTTGTTCCCCCAGTTTCACACTACAATGTCCTCTATTGTTTTTTAAGCCAAATTACATTTCCCTTTGGAATCTGGAATGGCTTTGCCAAGAAGCAATGGCAACAGTCCAGTTTGTGATGAAACTCACTCAGATATATAAAATTAAGGGTAGTAATGAGTTCAAGCAGTTAACAAAACAGAAAGGGTGGCCACTCCAGAGAGAGCAACCTTGCAAGAAAGTAGTAAAAGAGAAGGGAATTTATTTCACTAGCACCTTGTGCTGTCTTACTACCCCTTAGTCCAGATATTTATAATGCTACTAACATGTAATGAGCAATCTTGCGCAGTGCACCTACAATCTCTCTCAGATGATAAGGTTTGAGTGAAGCTGCTCTATCCTTCTGCTCCAGGGGTGGCCACCTGATTCAAACCTGGCCAATGCATGCATCCAACTATCCCCCAGCCATAGTGATTGGTTCAGGGATGGGCACATGATCCAATTCAGGACAACAGGATTCTGTCATAGACTTAAAGCTAGAATAACAGGAAGAGAAAAATGTTCTTTCTCTTTTAAGGACAATGTAATGGACGCCACTATATAGACAGAGTTTGCCTGAGAGTAAAGCCAACACAAAAGAAAGTAGAGCCAACAGATAGAAAAAGAGAGACAGGGAACAAATGTGAGGGCCTAATTTGAGTCACTAAATCCAACTATGCCAAAGCTAGGCTACTTTTTAGTTTCTTTCTGTTTCATGAGTCAAGAAATTAGGATGTTCACCAAAATCAGTTCAGTTTAGCCCATGTTACTTGCAACCAAAATAATCCTAACCAACAGAGACATATATGTATCCAAATAGCTTTACAGTATGTCAGATTGGTAGCTGTCAGAAATGAAGAACATGTGGTATTAGGCGTGTTCACAGAAGAAAGACATCACTTCCAATGGAGCAATCAGGGAAGGCTGCATGGAAGAGGAGGTATTTGGACAAGCTCCCAGTGAATTTCTAGGAACATCTGGAAGACCTCCCCTACAAGGTGGGAAGTCGAGTGGGGGTAAGAGGGAAGGAGAATAATACCAATGAAGATGATCAAGAGCAGCAAAGGTGTACAGTGTTTAAAAGCAAATTCCAGACATCATTTCACCAACAAAATCGTCAGTATTTATCTCAAACAGATAGACTGTTTTAATATAAACACAAGACCATTCTGACACCCAACAAAAAATAATTCCTTAATAATATCTAATAGCCAGTCTATGTTCAACTTTCTAGTGGTGTCCAATGTGTATTTCACATTTGTTCAAATCCTGATGCAAGACAGGCACCAGAGGGTTTGAACAGTCAGATTTACAAGTTTAAAATATCAATCTCAAAAATTTACAAGTGACAAACCTTTCGAAGGTAGGTAAGTTAGGAGGTGACAGCTATGATCTTAGTGAGAAACATGGAGGGAGAAGAGGCTGTAGAGATGGAGAGAGGGGTGGATTTGAAACTATGTAGGAGATAAAGTCTTCCTACAAGGGAAGGAATCAAAGGTGAGGAATCAAAAGATGACAAATAACTTTCTGATTAAGGTGAAGGCAGAGTGAGGAAGTAGCACCATTAGCAGAAGCAGAAAGAAGACTTGGAGAACAAATTAATCAATTTAAGAAATCGTTTTTTGGCCGGGTGCGGTGGTTCACGCCTATAATCACAGCACTTTGGGAGGCCAAGGTGGGCGGATCACGAGGTCAGGAGATCAAGACCATCCTGGCCAACATGGTGAAACCACGTCTGTACTAAAAATACAAAAAAATTTTGCCAGGCATGGTGGCGGGCACCTCTAGTCCCAGCTACCCGGGAGGCTGAGGCAGGAGAATGGCGAAACCCTGTAGGCGGAGCTTGAAGTGAGCCGAGATCGCGCCACTGCTCTCCAGACTGGGCGACAGAGCGAGATTCCATCTCAAAAAACAAAAAAGAAAAAGAAAGAAAAGAAAAAAAGAAATCGTTTTTTGAGAGTCTGCCATAAGCCCTGGAACCCAGCTGAGAACAAGTGGGACAAAAATCCCTGTCCTGTAGTCCCAGCTACTTGGGAGGCTGAGGCAAGAGAATCGCTTGAACTGGAGAGGCAGAGACTGCGGTGAGCCGATATCACACTCCTGCACTCCAGCCTGGCAACAGAGTGAGACGCCGTCAAAAAAAAAAAAAAAAAAAAAAAATTCCCTGTCCTTCAGAGCTTACATGCTAATTGATGGGTGAGGGAGAGGAATAAACAACAAAATACAAATTTGGCAAATAAAAATAATTCAGATATGCTATGAATGAATTAAAATCCATCATGTGATAGATAAGGTCCAGGGCCAGGGGTAAGAGTTGGACTTCTTCAGACAGAATGGTCAATGCAGGCCTCTCTGAGGTTCTGGCATTTGAGCAGAGTCCTGAACCAGGAGCTGGAGCTAGCGGTGCGGATGAACACTCAAGGCAGGGGGCAGTGCGAAGACAGAGTGCAAATTAGCTCCAACAAGAGTGTCTTAGCCTCAGTCCTCAGATGCCAAGACAGGATTAAAGGTGCAAGGATTTCAGAGGTGCAATGCCTGTGAATAAAGTGGGTGGCAGGGGCGCTGGAGAGGCTGGAAGAGGAAGAGAAAATTGGGTGAAAGCTCCCTAGGCCACCTGGCATTCTCATGGTCTGGCAAGGCTGTCTGGAAGCAAAGTCAGCAGTCAGAATTCAGAGTGTCCCAGGAACTCGCCTGCCTCAGTTTCCCTGCCAGCTGGCCAAGCCCTGACAGGCAGGGCCTCGACCCAAAGCCCTGCACAGTGGCGGCCCCTGGCCAATGACCCTCCCCGTTGTTAGAGACCCAACCCTGAGCAAGGCTGAGTGCAAGGAGACCAGGTCAGAAAGGAATGCAAAGGCCCTCTGGCAGTCTGAGATTAGGAGATTTTAACTTAAGGGCAGAGAGGGAGCACGTCTAAGGGGCACTGGGTGGAGCTGTCCCGTGGGCCATGGCTCTGGAGTTTGGGAGACATCTCCAGGAATCTGTGGCACACAGGTGGCACAAACACCTCAGAGGGAATGGAAACATTCAGAACCTGTGGAATGAAAAGAGGGGGCATCTCCATGTAAGGAACAGATGAAGAAAGGGGAGTCGGGTAGAAGAGGGTGACCCATCAAGCCCTGGGGCCAAGGAAGGCTTCTGGAAGAAGGCAGAAGTGGTCTTTTCCTCAAACTACAGAAAATGCAGCCTCTCTCTCTCTCTCTCTCTCTCTCTCTCTCTCTCTCACACACACACACACACACACACACACACACACACGCTCTCTAACAGCCCAGCAAATGACAGCACCCCAACAAAGTAAGTCTCTTCTCCAGCACCCCTGGCAGTGACAGGGAAGCCATGGAACATCACAATGAGATGAAACCCCCTCAGAAGTCACTTCTTTTTCTCCTAGTCATTGCCTCATTTCTCCGTCCAACCAGGGCCGTGCATGCCTCGGCCACAAACCACAGTTATGACCCCTCCACCCATGGAGCGCATAGGCACTTTACAGGGATTATTCTTTATAATAATCACAGCCCTCCTAGGAATTAGGATTATTCTCCCCATTTTACAGAATTGAAAACAGGCTCAGAGAAGCTTAGTGAGGACGACTGTGCTGAAGGTGACACTCGTGACCTTTGGTGAAGGAAAAGTCAGGCTGGCACCGCTAGCAGGACCAGCCACTAGGTGCAGTGGTCACAGGGCAACGTCGGGGTTTACCCACCAGTCATGCGGGTCACACCAGGCCTGGAACCTAAATGTGGAGGTCCATTCCTAAGCCCAGCCCCAAGGTACTTAGCCTAAGTCCTGATGTCAGGAATTGAAGTTCAGTTCAGTCTTGAAGTTTCTGAATGGTTCACTGCTGCATTTTCCAAAAGTCTCAGGAGGGTGTTTGGCTCACTGTGGTCTGGTGACTACAGGGGCAGGACTTGGAGACAGACCTGGGTTTAACTGCTGTGTTGGCCCCATCGCTTACTGACCCCTTGGCTGTGAGCAAATCACTCACATCTCCCGCCTCAGTTTCTCTACTATAAAATGAGACTAATGATAACCTCTCTTTCTGGAATGATAGGAGGATTGAATAATATATATAAAGCATAGCACATAGAGACACAAGAAAAACAAAGTAAAGGCTCTGTACTTATTTATTTCTACTTTCCTTGTTCCAAAAGAGATTTAAGGCCGCTGGTGCACAATAAATATTTGTTAACTGAATAAATGTAAAATAGAAAATAGAGACTAATGAGCTTGATCTCCCACAGAGAGACTCAAAGAGAAAATGAGGGGAAATTGCCTACGGTGAAATTCATTAGGTTGTTTTTCAAATCAATGATTTGAACTCCAGCCTTTCACTGGAAGGAAAAAATGAATTTATTATAGTTTTTAGGTACAGTTAGGATAATAGGTAACATTCCAAATAATATGCCTCTTTTCACTAGTTAATAGCATTGAATGTTACATCCCCATACCCCTTTTCTTCCTGGGTCCTCAAATGCATGCATATGAAAGAATTCCTGAATGCTAGCCAGGGAGGGGGCAGGAGAGATCAAGGGACCAGCTAGCTAATTTATTATCAGAGTAACTGATAATAAATTATTAGTTCTTCTGACTTGGACAGAACCTCTCACAACTTATGAATTCTTTACCATGAGACCTGAAACAGACAGTGAGCTATAAAACACAAGTTGCTCAAACTGAATTCATGTTGTCACAACAGCTGTGGCAGTAGCAGCACAGAGGCCTTCTTAAAGATGCCCACTAAATGTTCACCATAGTGTTGTTTATAGTTAAAACACAGGAAGCAACCTCAATGTTGCTCAATGAAGACTGCCTTAAACCAGTGCTTCTCACACTTCAATGTGACATGAACTACCTGAGGATGTTGTGAAAACAGCAGATTCTGAGCCAGCTGGGGGTGAGATGCTGCTTCTAGGTGAGAACAGTATCCACAGACCACAATTTTGAGTAGCAAAACCTTGGTTAAAATAACCAGTAATAAGTTTATACTGGAATAATGTACACCTCTTAAAAATGATGATGTGGATCTGTATATATGCATATAGAAGGGAGTGTAGGATATATTGTTTTTTGATGTGTTTGTTTGTTTTGTTTTCGTTTTTTTGGTTTATTCTTTTTAGATGGAGTCTCGCTCTGTCACCCAGGCAAGAGTTCAATGGCACAATCTCAGCTCACTGCAACCTCTGCCTCCCGGGTTCAAGTGATTCTTCTGCCTCAGCCTTCTGAGTAGCTGGAACTACAGGCACACACCACCATGCCTGGCTAATTTTTGTATTTTTAGTAGAGACGGGATTTCTCCATATTATCCAGGCTGGCCTCAAACTCCTGGCCTCATGATCTGCCCGCCTTGGCCTCCCAAAGTGCTGGGATTACAGGTGTGAGCCACCATGCCCGGCCTGCTTGTTTGTTTTTTAAGAGACAGCGTCTCACTTTGTTGCCCAGGCTGGAGTGCAATGGTGCAGTCCTAGCTCACTGCAAGCTTGAACTCTTGGGCTCAAGGAATCCTTCCACCTCAACCTCCTGAGTAGCTAGGACTATAGGCATGCATCACCATGTCTGGCAAATTTTTTTTTTTTTTTTTTTTTTTTTTTTTAGAGATGGGGTCTTGCTATGTTGACTAGGCCAGTCTCAAACTCCTGGCCTCAAGCAATTCTCCTGTCTTGGCCTCCCAAAGTGCTGGGATTACAGGTGTGGTATTGTTAAGTGATAAAAGTAGGGCATCCAACTGAAAAGTTAAGGATTTTAAAACAGAGTATAAAATAATATGTATATTATAGTTCTATTTTACATGCAAGTGTTTGCATGTAAAAGAAAAAAATCTAAAATAATATACTCCAAAATCTGGCAGTATTTATCTCTAGGTGGTGAAATTTAGAGTGATTTCATTTATTTTTCTTTTAATGCAACTGTATTTTCTTTCCTTCTTTCTTTTTTTTTTTTTTTTTTTTTTTTTCTTTTTACAATAAACAAGTAGCACTGGGTGATATAAAAGGAAAAACCTGCAAGAGGTTATAAGGCCCAAGAAAATGCTTTTTCTCTAGATGATTGCATAAGAATATATATACACAATCAGTCAAGAATAGAAAAATATGAAAGGCTTCTCAGAAAGTCAAACTAATTTCAAATGTGACCACTCTACCCACCAAGGTAAGGTACCCCAAAGGCCATTAGAAAAGGAGGTTGGTTTCCAGTGGCTTGCTGTGAAGAAAGGACTTTGAACAGGACAAATTGAAACTCAACATGCAAGGAGCTGGTTAGGAATAGTGAAGAAGATAGTGACTGGCCTGGAGGCCCAAGGCACCCCAAGCCTCCAGACAGGGGCTGGATGCTGTGACCCTAGAGATCTGGGGAGCGTATCTTTTGGGGCACGAGGATCCACAGTGCAGAGGGCTTTGGAGCACGTGGGATCCAGATTCAAATTCCAGCTTTACCATTTACCAGCTTAATCACCTTGTGCCTCTGTTTCCTCAAATGCAAAACAGACATACAAAGAGAGCTCTGCGACCAGGCATGGTGGCTCATGCCTGTAATCCCAGCACTTTGGGAGGCCAAGGCAGGCAGATCACCTGAGGTCAGGAGTTCGAGACCAGTCTGACCAACATGGTGAAACCCCATCTCTACAAAAAAAAAAAAAAAAAAAGATTAGCTGGGCCTGGTGATGGGAGCTTGTAATCCCACCTACTCAGGAGGCTGAGGCTGGAGAATTATTTGAACCCAGGAGGCAGAGGTTGCAGTGAGCGGAGATAGCACCATTGCACTCCAGCCTGGGTGACAGAGTGAGACTCTATCTCAAAACAACAACAACAACAAACAAACAAAGAGGGCTCTGCTGAGAGTCACATGAGATAACTTTTGAGAATTGTTCCACAATGTCAGCCACCTTGGGCAAGCCTTCTGGACAGTCTAATCTACTTGACAGGGGTGGAGCCAGTGGAAAGAGTTTTGCTTTTTGTTTGTTTTTTAACTTCAGCACATATTATTGTGCTAAATTAGATACACATTATTTCCTTTAGATAATTTCATATGAAGATGTAATCCCACACTATTCTAGAACAGATAAACAATAAGAGATATCATTTCTTAAAGAAAAGTGTATGGGAGAAAAATTTAAAAATAAGAATATTTAATCCAGGAACACAATCATATCCAAAATAGGAATAATGCTGTAAGTGGGTAGTTTTTACTAGAAGGAAATCTACTACATTGGAAGAAGATATAGTAGCAGATTAGTTAGTAGAAATTAAGTAACGTTCTTGTGAAAATGTAGAAAACTAACAGCCTCAGAAGAACTTATTGACAAACAGACAAAACAGAATGAAGTTCACATACCTGTTACAGATTTTGCACCATCCCTCCCAGCTTTAGCAACAGGGCCTCCACCTTATGATAATAATAATAATAATACATGAGGCAAATGCTTGCAAAGAAAATGAACACAAGCCAGAGGGGCAGCCTTGTGGTCTATCTACTCCACCTTGGAGAACATCCACAGAGGCATGCAGCAGGACTTTTTGCTGCAAATACAGGAAGACGCCATGAAGGGAAGTCTTTGGGGAGATAAACTGGGTTGTCTTGCTTAGGAACTCCTGGGGTGCTGCAACCCATTGTTTCTGCCATTGCATTAGTTACAACAAATGCCAACAAGTCACCCCCACTTTGTCTCACCTGTTCTCATCAGCAGCAGCTCAGCCTTAGACGGACATTGCCTGAGAAATGAAGAAGCTCATTAACTTGGGTCAGTAGATTGGACAGTGTAGCACCTGTAGACCTTGAATCTTAAGATGCCTTGTGTGATCAGCCAGGGAAATGAAAACTAATCGGGAGGGTGAAACTGCAATGGGGCCCTCAATGAATAGTGAGGAGGCATGGCCAGCAGGCTGAGGCCCAGACTCAATGGTAGCCCATACAGCCCAGCTTGACTGTCCTGTGCTGGGAAATACAGCTGGCCTAAGAAATGATTAAATCCTCACACATCCAAGACAAACATTCCAACCATCCCACCAGGCTAGATCATCTACATATACATCCATTTGCTCCACAAGGGAAATTCAGGAAAAAAATGACTTCTCATTGAACTAATGAAGATGTCGTTCTCCCACTTAAATGAATCCTAGAAACTCTAAACACTCATTTGCACAAATCAATAGAGTCTCAAAGCTGAAGTTCATCGCCTTCAGTGAGATTTATTATGCTGTAAAAACTTTGACTTTTGACCAGCAAAATATTAAAAATTAAGTTGCCTGTGTCACTCTTGGCTATCCAATCAACGGCCATTCTCCCTTCAAAGACTAGCAAACAGAATTCTATGTTTGGGTGCGATGGACCAGTCCCATGAAATGACTTATGATTGTTCTAACTCAATAATGGCACCCCCTTCCACTAAGCCAATGATTGATTTAGGAGTGTGCATGTGACCCAGTTCTAGTCAATGAGATTTGAGGAAATAATTGCTGAAGCAGCCATATTGCCACCATTAAGCAATGAACTGGCAAACAAAAGCTGAGAATTGCAGAGCTATTCTTATTGTGCATAAATATTGAATGTGACAAAGGAAAAGAATGCATTAAGAAAAAAGAAACAGGTCTATACTATAATATTAACAAGCATTTATTAAGCTTCTACCATACGCTTAGTTAACCCTATGATACTGGGTATGGAATAATTATCAACCTCTATAGCACTGGCTTTGAAATGGAGATGGAGATGACGGTGTTTCAGGTTGTTAAAGAAGTGCTCTAGTTACTGGTGATGAAGAAATCTATTTCAGCTAGGACATACCCAGGACGTGACTTCCAGCACAGCACTCAAATAACATTAGTTGCAAAAAAGAAGAGTAGTTACAGTCTTAGCAATGACAGACATAGGACAAAGAGTGGCCCAGTGAGAGGGCAGACAGTAGTGTTCAGCCTCTCATATCAGTCCCCTAAACCAGGAAAATAGGCAGCCAGCAGTTTGCAAAGCATATTAGAGAAAAGCAAAGATGTCCATTAAAATGAATTGAAAAAGTCTTGGTCCTATGCTTTGAGCAAATGTATTAACATAAACCAAGAACTTCCTGTAATTACAGCACTTCTGAAGTAAAAGTATGGCTGGGCTACCCCAAAGGACAGTCATCCCACAACTATCTACTTAGCCACAGTAGACACAGGGTTATCACAGTAAGGGTAAGTGGATTCACAGTAGACATAGGGTTATGACAGTAAGGGGAACTGGAACTCAATTTCAGACCCCACTGGACTTCATTCATTGCATTTGTTTGTTAGGGAGACAGTATTCACTTCAGGGCTCAGGTGACAGGACAGATGAGCACGGGGGTTTTCAGAAGAGGAGGTCCATGAGAACCAGAGGGTAAAGTTTGCATTTTGCCTTCAAAGACTTGTACACCCATTTGTGGGGGTACCACAACTATAGGTGTGTCTATAGTTATAGTCAGCATGATGCCAACTGACTCATTACCAAAATCAGTTGTGTCAAAACCATAAATGTGGCAGCCTCATTCAGAGAAATCAAATGTAAAAGTGTTTTAAATTTAAAAACACTGAGTGATTTTTAAATTGTGCTTGAGGTTAAATTGTTCCCTCACCTTGTTGAGTTCCTGAGAACAATGCAGTTAGAGTATCAGTCTCGCTGCTGCATCTTTTCTAGAGATCTCAAAGCATGACTTGAGTGTCATTCTCATTACAAAAGAGGAGAATGGAGGACTGCTTGGGCAGAAACATACACCAGAGGACAGCAGGAAAGCTTGAAGATAGTTAATCTTAAGAGAGCTCTAGAACTAGAAGGGGTCTTAGAAACATCTAGTATAACGTCTCAAACATTTTTAGCAGTAGAACCTTTTATTCAAATGAAATTTTACACAGAACCCCAATATGGATATAATGGCATTTAATTAGCGTAGTTTTTTAATTTAATTTTTTTTTTTTTTTTTTTTTTTTTTTGAGACAGGATCTTGCTCTGTAAGCCAAGCTAGAGTGCAGTGGCATGATCACAGCTCACTGCAGCCTCAAACTCCCAGGTTCAAATGATCCTCCTACTTCAGACTCCCCAGTACCTGGGACCACAGGTGTGCCCCAGCATGCCTGGCCTTTTTTTGTTTTGTTTTGTTTGTTTGTTTGTTTTAAGAAACAGGTTCTCCATATGTTGCCCAGGCTGGTCTCAACTCCTGGATTCAAGGGATCCTCCCACCTCAGCCTCCCAAAATGCTGGGATTACAGGTATGAGCCACCACACCTAGCAGATAGTTTATTTTTCAAGTGAAAACTTTCATATTATAAAGTGGGTCTGCAAGACCAATTAGATGCTTTGTTGGATGTGAAAATTTCAAATCAGGGGTTAAGGATTATTGTGACTAGATCAGCTTCAGCATCCATTGTATTTCTCCGTTGTATGTTAGTTACACAGAATCGAGAAACTTCTGATTGGTAAGTAGGGACAAACTTGAAAGTAGGGATGAGCTTCACCACTCACCCTGCAATCTCAGGACACTTTTCAAAGAAACTGAAATCACAGGAGAAGCTTTATTCCAAGATGAAACAAAAAAATAGTTCATCCTGCAACATAAATTAACATGTTTACAGTTTGCTAATGTGCTTTAAAAATTGATATGGTTCATAAAGCAAGGGCATGCATATAATGTTTAAGTACAAATATATTTCATGACTGATGGGTGAATCAAATGTTTGCCCAATTTCTAAAGTAACTCTACAGGTCGCTAAGATTCTGCAGAACCATCTAGAACACACTGATTGAATTAAATTTCCTCTTTTTATAGATAAAAGAATTTAGGTCCAGATTGGAGAGATTATTGCTCGAAGTCACACAGTTAGCGGTGCATATCTAGGACTAAAACCCAGAACTTTTTACCCAAAATCTACAGGGGATTCCCCTAAAGATGCTGCAGTTCTATGCAAAAATGTTCTCTTTTATATAGATGACTTCTCTACTGTTAGCAAAGAAAGTAAGCTCACACATTTCATCAGATGAGACCTTGAACACTTTGACGTGTATTTCCAAGCTAATGAGGAAAAAAAGAAACTTCTCAATAAAAACTTCTCTGCAGGATGCCCACACCCAGCTCCTACTGACATCAGTGGCTCTGGTGAGCCAAGCAGGCTCCTGATGAGCTTGTAGGCACATCACCTGCATAGTCACTCACGCCAGTGACCACTCTCTCCATGGCCTATACTTTGCACTTCCTCAGTAAATCTTGCTGAACAAAAAGTGAGAAGCTTTTATGTTCACAAAGGCACATTTTAGAGAAGAGTTTGACATCAAACAAATACCAGCAGAAGGAAAACAGCTCAACCTCCTTTCCATATCCAGCCTCTACCTAAAACCTCCCCTACCTGCAAGTTAGCAGGAACATCAGGGAAAACAAAATAAAACCAAAAACAAACAAACAAACAAAAAAGCCTTAAGTCTTTCAGGCTGACCCTGCAAACAGGTCCTGGAAATGGGTTGTCGTTGCAGAAGGGCAATGTAATTAAGTGAATGTGTAGTTACCCTTGTGGTTCACTTATGCACGTACTCCTAAACCCCACAACCACAGAGAGTTGATGAATCACTTGCTCTTGTATTTAACTGAATGTCTAAGACAAGGTATCATTCCCATTGCTGAAAATATCCAGCAAATTCATTAACAGGATGACATAACACAGAAGCATGCTCACTTAGTACAACCCTGTAACTGTAGATATCAGCTCATCGAGTTTAATTATTAACTGCAAGATAGGTAAAACTCAATATCCAATTTATAAAAATGCAAACATATTCTCATTTACTTTGGGTATAAATGACCATAGTGTAAGTAGAAAACTGTATCACAATACTACTCCTGATATCAACAATAACTATTTTTGTTGATTATTTACCATATAACAAGCACTGCTATAAATACTTTACATGTATTAGCTCTTTAATTTTCACTATAACTCTAAGAAATAAGTACTATTTGTCAGCCCAATTTTACAGCAAAGCAAACCGAGGCAAAGACAAGAAATGAGGTATTAGAAGTGACAAAAACAAGCATAAACAGGATTTGAATGAGTATGTGTTTCTTCCTACCTAGATATTAAATGGTATCTAATCATGACTCAGAAAACAAGGAATAAAAACATGTTTAAACTTCCCAAACATGCAACATCTCCTTCAGCTCTCATGTTAACACAAATAAGAGGCATTTCAATCCAAGAACAAACAGTTTGATTAAATCCTAGATTGAATGGAACTTGAGGATCTAGGAGGGGGCCTGGGTGACTGCAAGAAAGGCAGCTCTTTGCAAGGCTTCTGTGTGATGGTCAGGTGTTGGAGCTCTGGAACCAGAGAGCTTGGATTCCAACCCTGGCTCACCACTTGTGAGCTCTGTGATCTTAAGCAAGTTGTTTAATATTTTCCAAAGAAATAATAATAATAATAACTATCTCACAGGGATGTTGTGAGGATTAAATGAGCCTTGTGAAGGTGTGACATAGCACCTGGTCCATAAGAACCACTCAATAAATATCAGTTACTGTTACTATGACCACTACTACCACTATCTGGAGAAATAACTGGAAATTGAAGCTTTTGTAAGACAGAAAGAACAAAATCCTGGCTTTTACAAGACAGTTGTGTATTACTTTGCTCTTGGACTCATTCATACGGGGGAAAAAATCCCTATACCCCATATCACTCAAAAGCTGCATGCAGCATGGGCGCAGTGGCTCATGCCTGTAATCCCAGCACTTTGGGAGGCTGAAGCAGGCAGATCACTTGAGCCCAGGAGTTCCCAGCCTGGACAACATGGAAAAACCCCATCTCTACAAAAAAATACAAAAATTAGCCAGGCATGGTGGTGCACACCTGTGGTCCTAGCTACCCAGGAGGCTAAAGTGGGAGAATCACCTGAGCCTGGGAGGTCATGGTGGGCTTGAGCCACGATCACGCCACTGCACTCTACCCTGGGTGATGGAGCAAGACCATGCCTCAAAAAACAAAAACAAAAATAAAAAATATCTGCATGCATGCTGTTTTCCAACAATAAGAAACATATGACACTACTCATACATGAATAGTTTATTTAATCTTCTATAAACCCACTTTTACTAAGTCTTCTCAAATTGCCAAAGGGCATCTGGAAAGTTTTATATAAGCTTTGTAAAATTAGATATGATGCATCTGGCCCAAAATGGTATAAAGCCACAAGTCCTAAAGCAGATACTTCTGATAAACTGCAATAAAAACATAGAAAAAGATTTTTTTAATAATAACAGAACTAAAACTGACCACACCCTAATACTAGAACCTGGGAGCAACTGACAGGACTAAATTAAAACATGAGCAGCTGAGAATTCAGTTCTTGACATAGTCTGGCTTTGATGAATAAAACAGAGGTCACCAGAGAAAAGGAAGAAAGAGAAATATGCTTCAAAAAACCTCCTCTTTCATTCCTCAGCTTCACGTCTGTTCTCCTATCCTCATTCCTAACTCTATCTCCACCTCTTCCAAATCTAAGCAGAAACCACAAATTCTAGAAAATATAACACTAATGTAGGTAAGAAGAGACTTGATGATAGCACAACACATTTGTCTTAGATAAAGGCAATATACCATCACGATCAACCCTAATAACAACACGTACTGGAAATTGGCTTGTCCATGTTCATAATACCAGAGAATCAGGCAGTGGGAAGAGATAGAAGGTGCCACTTCAGTAGAGTAGGACACACCAATGATGTCCTAATGGAAACAGGAAACTGGACTGGCAGCAGTGCATACCAATATGCCACAAGTGTGAAAAGGGAATTGGATTATATAGTCAAAAAAAAAAAAAAAAAAAAGCTGAAACACAGACAGATGGAAATTAAATGCAACAAGTTGTCAAAAAAATGCAGGAGAGAAGGAAGGATTCCAAGAAGATAAAAGTGTGATTACAGAAGTAATATACATATTGGAAACAGGTTTAGAACCAAACTGATGCTATAGAAAATCTATTTAGTAGTGTGGAAAACAGATTCTTCAAGTTCTAGTAGAACATAGAGGGAAAGAACATGGAAATTAAAATGACTCTAGTTGTAGAAGACAAAGACTGGAAAGTCAATATGAGGAAAAAGAGTGTTCCTGAAGGAGAACTCAGAACAAATGGAAAAAATGTAATAATCAAAGATATAGTAGAAGAAATTCTTCCTCACCTAAAGACAAACTGCATAAGCAGATCAAATGGGCCTTTAGTTTTCTGAAAAATCCATTAAAAGAGACTCACATCTACTCACATGCTTACAAACTATTTACAAGGACAAGTTTAAAATAAAATTTAATTTAAAAACCTATAAGCACCAAGGCAAATAAACCAGGTTGCCTAGAAAGTATGAAAATTAGTCAGGCTTCAGAGTTCTCCAATGCTGGACTAGCTCCAAGGCAATGCTGTCTTAATGCCTATAGCATTTTGAAGAAAAAAAAAGTTATGATCCAGTAATTTTCTGCCATCAATGTATCTGCCATGTTGAAAAGGGATGTTCAGATACATGAGCTCTTAAGACACACAGGAGCTTCCAGAAAGTTTCTTGAATTTGTTGTCCAGAAAGGGGACAAAGTGACTGATAATGAAAAAGAAAACTAGTTTTAAAAGATAAACAATTGGCAGAAAGCTGGATATAAAAGTGGACTCAATGAAAACTGGAGTGAGGATTCTCTGGGGAATGAGAGAAATGTTCTAAAATTGGATAGTGGTGGGAGTGGCACAATTCTGAAAATTTACTAAAAATCATTGAATTGTATACTTAAGATGAATTTATTTTATGGAAAGTTATGCCTCAATAAAGCTGTTTTAAAAACCAAACTCAAATATAAAAACTGATCAAATAGAAAAACCAAAATCGGCAGGGCGCGGTGGCTCAAGCCTGTAATCCCAGCACTTTGGGAGGCCGAGACGGGCGGATCACGAGGTCAGGAGATCGAGACCATCCTGGCTAACACGGTGAAACCCCATCTCTACTAAAAATACAAAAACCTAGCCGGGCGAGGTGGCGGCGCCTGTAGTCCCAGCTACTCAGGAGGCTGAGGCAGGAGAATGGCGTGAACCCGGGAGGCGGAGCTTGCAGTGAGCTGAGATCTGGCCACTGCACTCCCCTGGGTGACAGAGCGAGACTCCGTCTCAAAAAAAAAAAAAAAAGAAAAAGAAAAACCAAAATCAAATACACTAACATAGTGCAGGAAGTAAGCAGGATGACAGAGTGTGTTCAACACTTTATCACCAGAGGTGCCATTTCACACGTGACTGTCACAATCTGAAAAGGCTGATCAAAGAACATTTTTGAAAAATTAAAAATAACTACGACTAGAATATATGTCTTCCAAACATTAGAAAAGATAAAAGCTAAAGAAAATATAGCCCAGGGAGGGAGGATGGGGAAAGATTGGTCAACAGGTACAAAGTTGCACTTAGATAGGAGGAATAAGTCCTGGTGTTCTAATGCACAGTAGGGTGATTGTGGTTAACAATAATGTATTGTATATTTCAAATAGCTACACAAGAGGATGCTGAACATTCTCACCACAATGAAAGGATCAATGTTTGAGGTGAAAGATTTGCCAATTACCCTGATTTGATCATTATACAATATATACATGCATTGAAATATGACATTGTACCCCATAAATATGTACAATTATTTGTCAATTAAAAATAAAATAAAACTTAAAAGAAATATAATCTATATACCAGAAAAGAAAACATAAAGGAAAGAGCAACACAGCATCTTTTAAGTAGAAAATGCTGATATGCCAGAAATAAGAGCAAATATAATAATTATAACAATTACATTAATCTCCTCTATTAAAAATTTTGAAACTATAAACTTGGGTCAAAAAACAAAATACTGTACCTAAAACAAAGTAAAATAACTATATAAGGGCAAAAACCTAATTTCTTGATCTGATGAAAAGTATAAACATTTTGAACTGAGAACGTCATTTAAAATGGTTATTCAACTTTATGTTTATTGCAACAGAAAGTGACCATGACATATTTGTAAGTGGGAAAATAATGTAGACTACACAACAGCATGCACAGAATGATCCCATGGCAAATTGTGAATGTGTGTGTTCATGTGCACGCACACCCAATAGAATATATAAAAGGGATTCACTAAAACATCAGAAGTAGATTTGGGGAGATTTTAATGCTTTGGTCTGGTTGAGTTTTTAACAATGAGAATATAATATGTTCACACACAGATACACACAGAAGATATTGTAAATTTGTAGAAAAACAGTGGTAGCTGGGCGCGGTGGCTCAAGCCTGTAATCCCAGCACTTTGGGAGGCCGAGACGGGCGGATCGCGAGGTCGGGAGATCGAGACCATCCTGGCTAACACGGTGAAACCCTGTCTCTACTAAAAAATACAAAAAACTAGCCGGGCGAGGTGGCGGGCGCCTGTAGTCCCAGCTACTCGGAGGCTGAGGCAGGAGAATGGCATAAACCCGGGAGGCGGAGCTTGCAGTGAGCTGAGATCCGGCCACTGCACTCCAGCCCGGGCGACAGAGCGAGACTCCGTCTCAAAAAAAAAAAAAAGAAGAAAAAAAAAAAGAAAAACAGTGGTAAATACCATTTAGTGGTACTTACCCAATAATTTTATATTGGAAAACAGTAAAATTGATTGTGAATATATAATTCTCATAAATTCCATGAAACAAGTTATAGTGTACTAAAATATATATAAAGCTACAACTGAAATACAAGAAGAAATTCATAAGAACAAATTATATTAGGATAACTCTTTAATAAACAAATTGTCTTCATCAGGTCAAACAGCCAAAAAATAGAGAAAGAGCTAAATAATTGTATTAATGTAATTACTAACCTCGATAATGAGTCTTCATTATATCATAATTAAATTAATTTAATAAATACATTGATGATACATATAAAAACAAACATACTCTATTTTTCAGTGCCCATGAAACATGTACAAAAATTGATTTAGAATTAGACCACATAGAAAGTTGCCGTTATGCTCTTGACTACAGCCCTATCAAAAAGCCTAAAAATTTTCTAATGAAAACTGGCAAATTTAAAGTTCATCAAGAATAAAAATGAGCAAAAATCGCCTGGGCAAAGTTGTTGCTTTGGGAAGCTGAGGCAGGAGGATTGCTTGAGGCCAGGAACTCAAGACCAGCCTGAGCTACATAGCAAGACTGTCTCCACAAAAATCAAAAAAATTATCAGAGTGTGGTGGTACACACCTATAGTCCTAGCTACTTGGGAGCCTGAGGCAAGGGGATCACTAGAATCAAGAAGTCTGAGGCTACCATGAGCTATGATCATGCCACCACACTTCAGACTGGGCAACAGAATGAGACTTTTTCTCTAAAAAAAACTTAAAAATAAAGGGGAAATTCCAAAAAAAGACCCAAATATGTATGTGTGTGTAACATTAGTATTATTAAATTAATATTTTAAATCAGCACAGAAAAAAGGGGGTAAATTTACAGAAAAAACAAAATTAAATCTCTACTTTATTATGAAATGAATTTTAGATTCATTGAAGTAAGGATTTAAATATAAAAATAAAACTATAAAATACTAGAAGAAAATATTGATGCATATTTTCAATGTAGAAGTTTTTCTAAACATGAATTATAAATGAATAAAACTGATTGGCTTATTTAAAAATTTAACATCTGAACATAAACAAGGTTAAAAGGCATATTTGAAAACTGTGAAAATTATTTGCAACAAATATCACAAAGGCTGAATAGATTTAATTTTAATTTCTAATTTTTATATATAAAAATTTCATATAAAGGAAGTCAGGCCAGGTATGGTGGTTCACACCTGTAATCCCAGCGCTTTGAGAGGCTGAGGTGGGAGGATCGCTTGAGCCCAGGAGTTCAAGGCTGCAGTGAGTCAAGGTGGTGCCACTACACTTTGGGCGACAGAGTGAGACCTTGCCTATAACAAAACAAAACTAAACTAAAGGAAATATTCCAGTAGAAAAACTAGTGAAAGGCAGCAACGTACTACTTATAAAAGAAATAAGTTGCACAGCTAGCACAGGCAGTAGAGCATGAGTCTCTTTAAAGAAATATAGATGCATACATATGTTTATTGTGGCACTATTCACAATAGCAAAGACTTGGAATCAACCCAAATGTCCATCAACGATAAACTAAATTAAGAAAATGTGGCACATATACACCGTGGAATACTATGCAGCCATAAAAAAAGATGAGTTAATGTCCTTTGTAGGGACATGGATGAAGCTGGAAACCATCATTCTGAGCAAACTATCACAAGGACAGAAAACCAAACACCACATGTTCTCCCTCATAGGTGGGAGTTGAACAATGAGAACACTTGGGCACAGGAAGGGGAACATCACACACTGGGGCCTGTCGTGGGGCGGGGGGCAGGGGGAGGGATAACATTAGGAGAAATACCTAATGTAAATGGTAAGTTAATGGGTGCAGCAAACCAACACGGCACATGTATATATATGTAACAAACCTGCACGTTGGGCATATGTACCCTAGAACTTAAAGTATAATTTAAAAAAAAAGAAAAAGGAAGAAAGGAAAGAAAAAGAAAAGAAAGAAAGAGAGAGAGAGAGAGAAAGAAAGAAAGAGAAAGAAAGAGAAAAGTCGGCCAGCTGCGGTGGTTCATGCCTGTAATCGCAGCACTTTGGGAGGCAGAGGCGGGCAAATCTCCTGAGGCCGGGAGTTCGAGACCAGCCTGACCAACATGGAGAAACTCCGTCTCTACTGAAAATACAAGATTAGCCGAGCATGGTGGCACATGCCTGTAATCCCAGCTACTTGGGAGGCTGTGCCAGGAGAATCACTTGAACCCAAGAGGTGGAGGTTACGGTGAGCAGAGATTATGTCATTGCATACTCCAACCTGGGCAACAAGTGCCTAACTCCATCAAAAAGAAAAAGAAAAAAAAGAAAAGAAATATAGATGGTCAATTAACACATGAACAAAACAGTTTCAATCTCACAAATAGTCAAATAACAGAACAGTTATATGCCTTTTTTTTTCTTTTTTTTCTTCTTTTTTTTGAAATGGAGTCTCGCTCTGTCACCCAGACTGGAGTGCAGTGGCGCGATCTCGGCTCACTGCAAGCTCCACCTCCCGGGTTCATGCCATTCTCCTGCCTCAGCCTCCCGAGTAGCTGGGACTACAGGTGCCCACCACCACACCCAGCTAATTTTTTGTATTTTTAGTAGAGACAGGGTTTCACCGTGTTAGCCAGGATGGTCTCGATCTCCTGACCTTGTGATCCGCCCACCTCCACCTCCCAAAGTGCTAAGATTACAGGCTTGAGCCACCGCACCTGGCCTATATGCCATTTTTCACTTATCAAGTTATAACTCCTTAAAGGTTAAAATCCCATGTTCATAACATCAACACGAAAACTCATACCTCATGTGGGGAATTGTAAACTGGCAAGACGTTGGAGAGTGGGAGTGGTTTAGAATGTACATTTCAAATGTGTCAAATATAGTCGATTCTTTCAACTCAACAATTCCTAAGGCAAAAAGGATTTATAAAGATGTGGAGACAATGATAGTTACTGTAATGTTATTTGTGGCAGCAAGAAAGCAGAAAGAACTTGAAACACCCAACAATAGAGGATCAGCTAAATCAATTGTGATACCTTAAAAACTGTGATGAAGAAGAATATTGATATGAAAAGACATTAATTATACATTGTCAGATGGGAAAAAAATAAACCACAATACAGTAATGGTCCCATATTTGAAAACATAGTAATAAATGTACATATCTACATTCATTAAGCAAAAACAACTTTTTTTTGTTCAGGAAGATATTCACCAAAATGTTAATAGTGGTTCTGTCTACATGTTGATATGACAGGTAGGATTTTTGTATTCTCTTTGCCAATCTCTATTTTATAAATTTTTACACAATCATGTTTAACTTGCATAATAATTGTTAAAATAGTAACAAGGATAGTAATAACATGCTGACATTAAGCGTTTTCTCTTTTTGAAGAGCATTGGCATGCTAGTTCTTTTTCTCCTTAGCATGAAAGAAAGCACCATGGATCCACATTAAAAGAAAGATGTGGCTTGCCATCACCCTGAGGGACACTTTCAGTAGGATGATTACAGCTGCTATGACAACAAGGGGAGGATGTGATGTCACATAATGATCCAGTGACTTCAATGGTCCCGTCCCAATGCAGAGCTTTGCTACCAGCTGGAAATCCAGCAGAGACCTCATTAAGGGCATCTGTTCAGTAATTACTACAAGTTTCCCTCCATCACGCATCCAACTTTGAAAACAGCCCTACCGCAGAACTCCAATGCCTGACTCACAGGGGGCTTTAATCTTCCATTTCTGTAGCGCTCAGACTGACTGCCACCAGAGAACCAGGGTCAAGTTTTGGTGCAGTCAGTAAACACTACCTTGATCAACAGGGACCAGGGCAGGAAGAAGCATCCAGAGGACGTTTATTAACGCCAGCATAGACTAGAGCCTCAAGGTGTTTAACTAAGTTATCTTATTTTGTATCCTCCTAGAACATTTAAATATTATAATTTCCATTAAAGAAAATCGAATACACCTGTAACCCATAGAAAAGAAGGGCAAATAGGAATGACTGCACAGCAAGCTGGGGAATCAATTGCAAAATATGCATAATGAATTCTCCTACAATGAATATGAAATCCCAAGACCCTATTCACATGGCACTAGCACCAGTGCTCTGCATAGAATAGGGGCAAACTGCTATGGTGGAAGGAGCCAGACAGAACTGGTGTCAAGTCCCAGCTCTATTATTTAACCTCCTAAGCCTCCGTTTCCTTACCTATAAACTGAGAATAATAATGAGTCAAAAGAGTTGGAAAATTAAGCATAAAACTCAGAGCCTAGTACCTAGTGTTCCAAAAAAAGTTAGTTCCCCTTGAAAAGTTTCACAGAAAACTAGACAGATATGTCAATGAATTAATTGCTTCCTTATTAAGTCTTAACCAATGCAAGAGTCTCCAAACTGCCCTCTCTCTCGCCACGCCTACTGCTATTAACATCCTCACATATCACACTGTTCTTATACATGGTGTTTTCTCTGTCTAGAATGTTCCCAGAATTTCTCCCTTGTCCATCCCATCCCCAATCTCATCCAGCTCTGTGATTCCTAAACAAGGCACACAGCAGAATCACTTAGAGAGCTTTCTAACAATGCACACACCAGGCTGGGCACAGTGGCTCACGCCTGTAATCCCAGCATTTTCAGAGGCTGAGGCGGGCAGATCACCTGAGGTCAGGAGTTCAAGACCAACTGGCCAACATGGTGAAACCCCATCTCTACAAAAATACAAAAATTAGCCGGGCACAATGGCAGGTGCCTGTAATCCCAGCTACTTGGGAGGCTAAGGTGGGAGAATCGCTTGAACCCGGGAGGCGGAGGTTGCAGCAAGCAGAGATCGTGCCACTGCACTCCAGTCTGGGTGACAGAGCGAGACTCCGTCTCACAAATAAAAAGAAAAAAAATGCATTTGCCAGGTCCAACCCACAATTATGGAATTGGAATCTTCGGCGCATAGAGCCCAGACATCCTTAACAAACTCTCCATTTGGTTTTTATGTGGCCAGCCCTGTTGCTGCAGCGTTTGAGAACCACTGACGTGGCTGATTCCTACTTCTTTAAAACTCTATTCAAAAACTCTCATACATCGCTGACGGAATCATAAAATGGTGCAGACACTTTGGAAAAGTTTGGCAGTTCCCTAAATGTTATACAATAATTTACCATACAACCCAACAATCCCACTCCTAGGAACCTGCCCAAGAGACTTAAAACATATGTCCACACAAAGACATGTATGTAAATATTTATATCAGCGTTATTCAAAATAACCAAAAACTGGAAACAACCTGTGTCCAACAATTATTGAATGGATAAACAAATGTATATGTTCATATAATGGAATATTATTCAAAATAAAACAGAATGAAGTACTTATACATGGTGATGATTACACAACTGTAAACTCACTAAAACTTGTTGAATTGTACTCTTAAAATGGGTAAATTTTATGGTATGTACATGACACCTCAACAAAGCTGAAGGAAAGGAAAAGAAAAGAAGAAAAGGAACAGGAAGGAAGAACAGTGAAGAGAAGGAAGGGAGAAGAAGAAGAAAGGAGGAGGGAGGGGAGGAGAAGGGAAGGGAAGGGAGTGATACTGGGGAGAAGAGGAGAGAGGGAAGAGAGGAGGGGAGGGACAGGGAGGAGAGGAGAGAAGGAGAGAGGAGAAGGGGAGGGGAAGGAAGGGAAAGATCAAACAAGAGTGGAAAAAACTAAGTTCAAGCCTTTGCCAACCCCTCCCCCTGCATTATCTTCATCCTTTATAAATCCCACAAACAGCACTTGGCCTCAGCATGTTACTTGTCAATGTCAGTTTCCCCACAAGCCTACATGCTTTTCAAAAAAGAGAAAATTATTTAATATCTTCCTATACTTGCAGGGAGGTTAGTAGGCACTAACTAATATTTGTAAAAGAATGTAGGAAGGAATGAGTGGTTGATTGAACTTTCTGCTGAAACACACCATAAGAAACATTCTACCTCTAATAACTTAATACTCAGTTTCCCTCTTATAAAGTCATAAACGCTCTCACTGGGATGCTAAGAGGAGATGCTAGATGTCCCAAAAGTGCTTTGGATTTTTACCCAAGGCATGTCCCACAGGTGTAAGAAGGGCACTTCCTCTGATATGTCCCATGCATAGTCAAGCTCTCACATAACCATTGTGGCATCAGATTCAAATCCAGATCTCTCCACTTCCCTGGATAAGTGTGTTCATTTCCTCATTCAAAAATGAGAAATTAAATGAGCTAGTGCTTACAAAGCCGTTAGAACAGCGTTTGGCATATAGTAAACACTCAATTACCAAAAAAATAGTAGTATATATGGTGTGTGGAGGGGCTGTTTGTATATAAAATATATTTGCATATAATTTGTGAGACACCTCTGCCAAAATAGGCCATGCTGTGAAATACTCAGAAAAGTTTCCCCTGCCTCATGGGGCATTCAGGATTAGGGAAGCTGATACAAACACAAAAGAGAGCCTAGGCACTAAGTTAGAGAGACCAAGAGAGCTGACTAATTTAAAATATCCATATATACAATTAAGTTTTAAAAGCAGGTACTAGAACAACATGTATGATCCCATTTAAATAGAACTGCAATAGAATATTATGTGGGTCAAGGATAGGATATTAACAGAGGTCATCTCTGGATAATGAGGTTTTCTTTCCTGAGTTCCTAAAATGAACATGGATCATTTTTACAGGCAAATAAAATTAATAATGCTATCTTCATTTTGTTAAAAAATGAATAAAGTAATTAGGAAAATTAAGACAGCCTCCAGCCCCCAAGGACCACCTACTGCTCTGGCAGCCTAAAAGTTTGCCTGGTTTGTTTGAAAGAGAGAACTAATACCCAGAAGGCTACAGGAAGGCCCAGATAGAAAGGAAGAATGCAGGTCACACAGATATGGCTAGTTATTATTACTACATAATAGCAAGAACATTCAGCAAACACTCAGCAACTGATTCTCCACAGCATAGCCAGAGCGTGTGTCTATAAACACAAATCTGATCTTGTCCCCTCTCCCTAAAATGGCCACCTGCCTTCCACTGCTCTTGGAGAAAAAAACAAAACCCTCCAGTGGGCCTATAAGGCCTCATATAATCACCTCTCCAGTCTCTTCTTAATGCTCTCACAGCCCTCAATATCCCATCTCCTCCCTCCAGCCACAGGGCCTCTGCACAGGCTGCCTGATCCACCTGGAGGCTCTCCCATCACCTCCCCAACACCCTTCACCACAGAAGCCAATCCCAACCCCCAGACAGATTAGATAACCCTGCTGGGCATGACCACAGCATCCTGGCCTTGCCATCAGAGGACGAAGCACAGTTATACCAATGTCTGTGGGCCCCACTAGGCTGTCAACACCATGTCATCAGGGCTGGCTTGTTTGCTCACATAATATCCCTAGTGCCTAACACAATCACTGCCATAAAGAATGCACTGCATAAAGACGGGCTAAGTGAGTGGTTACAGCCCATGTGCAGGCAATGCACTGCAAAATACGAGTCCAGAGAAAAGCAAAGGCCAGGTCATGGAAGGCCCACGGGCCCTACCTGGGAATGTGGGCTTGATCCTGCATCCAATGGGAGTCTCCCTCCTGGGTTTTAAATGGAAGGGCAGCAGGATCAAAAAGCCTACAGACTTTAAATACTAATTAGATGAGGTGAGGGTGGGAATCTGCACAGGAAAAGGAATCTACAATGGTTCCCACGTTTCTAGTTCAAATGCCCAAACTTAAAAAAATGTAGAAACTGGCCAGGCACAGTGCCTCACACCTGTAATCCCAACACTTTAGGAGGCCCAGGCAGGCAGATCACTTGAGGTCAGGGGTTCGAGGCCAGGCTGGCTAACATGGTGAAACCCCATCTCCCAGCTACTTGGGAAGCTGAGGCAGGAGAATCACTTGAACCTGGGAGGCAGAGGTTGGTGTGAACCGAGATTATGCTACTACACTCCAGCGTGGGCAACAGAGTGAGACTCCGTCTTAAAAAACAAAATGTAGAAACTGGATTGGAGTCATGGTTCAAGTCACTCCGACTTCCTGAAGTAGCCATTTCTCCATCTATGAAATGGAGCTGCTCATAGTTCTCTTTCAGGGGAATTGGTAGCATCAAATGAGCTGATGTTTGGGAATGTTTACCAATAGTAAAGCCTCTCATTATCATCAGCAACATGAGGGCAATGGTTTGCATAATTACCCCCAAAAAAAAATAGCCTCCTTGAAATAGTCACTAAGACCAGGCTTACAGTCTTACACAACTGGACTAAATTCTGCATCTTTTAAACACTTTTCACTGTTTTAAACAGTTGGCCTCACGAATGACCCAGACAAGAAAGGAAGAAAATGCATCCTGTTGGAAAATTGGGTTTCCGTGGGGCCCAGCAGATGGTTGGGATCTAGTCTGGCTCAAGTCCTGCTGGCTCCCTCTTTAAGAGATGATGGATTCCTCTCCAATACTAACTGACTCAATACAATTTGAAAAGCTAAAGTAATTTCCAATTGTTAAAGGTGAGTCACTAGATACAGTGGACCTTTCTGAGAAACTGTAAACTAATCACTTTAAAAAAGAAATCCATTCACTTTCTCACTCACTGCTTAAATCCTATTGTGTTAATGTGTGTTCCCTGGGCCCAAAGTCAGAGAAAAACAATGCCAGTTTTCTTTTGGGGCCTCTCAGAGAGATGTAACTTCCAAAGGGCTGGAGGGTTCCCATATTTGTGATTACTGGGCAAACATCTAAGCCAGCAGAAACACCTTCAGGTTTGGCATGAACTAGGAAGAAGAAAAGGGAAGGGGAAGGAGTCAATATTTTTATAACCACCTGCAATTGTCATTACTGGGCTAGAACTTTACATATGTCACATCATATGCAGATATTATTATTCCTACTTTACAAAATTAAGAAACAAGACTCAGAAAGTTTAAAAAAAAAAAGTGGTCAGAGGCCAGGCACAGTGGCTCATGCCTGTAATCCCAACACTTTGGGAGGGCAAAGCAGAAGGATTGCTTGAGCCCACGAGTTGAAGACCAGCCTGAGCAACATAGTGAGGCCCCATCTCTAGAAATAATAAAAATAAGTTAGCTGGGCATGGTGGTGCACACCTGTAGTCCCAGCTACTCAGAAGGCTGAGGCAGGGGGATCGCTTGAGCCCAGGAGGTCAAGGCTGTGGTGAACCTTGATCGTACCATTGCACTCCAGCCTAAGTGATAAAGCAAGACTGTCTCTAAAAACTAACTAAATAAATAAGTGGTCAGCTATTTCATAAATGGTGAACATGACAACTTATCCATTCACATTCTGGTTTGTCCAAAGATAAAGAAGGGATATTCTCTCTACCATATACACTACAAAAGTTTTATTGAGATACTCTCCAAGAGCCAATATGTCTGAGAAATGAAATATGTAATTCAACAGGTCCAACACAGCAAAACCAAAAAATAAAAATAAAAAATAAGCCAGGAAAGAGCCCTGTAGTTGAAATGCACTGAAACCCTTACTTATTACTTTGACCTTGAGCAAGTCACTTCCCCATCTGTCTAATTTCAACTTGTGAAAACTGAATTAGACTATCTATAATGCTGGTGGTTACAGTCCATGCAAGTCCAGAAGGGGTTTTTTCTCCTTTTCTCCTACCCAAGCCCATGGAATCATACCTGAGCCACTCTATGAAGTTACCACGAAGAGAGGAAGGACAGCCATTTGGGGAAGCAGAGACAAAGTCAGCAGATCAATTCCTGCAATGTGGTTTCTTCCCAAACTCTGGCAGCAGTACTGTGACTCAAGGGCAGAGTCTTGGGTGCTTTGGACCCTTGTCCAGGAGACACTGTCTTCCACCAAGTGAAAACCAACTTCTAGCACTTCTGTCTCTAAGCCTGCCCAGGGTTCCCTGGGGAAGGCCTGGTTCTCAGGCCAAGGTTCCAACACACTCCAGTGCCTGTCTGCCAGCAGCACAGGAAATGCCAACCAGCTCTCCCTAAAGCAGCTGGCACCAATTACCCCGACCCAGCTGGAAGCACCCAGCTTGGCTGAGACAGGCACTCCAGATCCCTGGCCTGGTCGGAAATCCTACCCTAAAACAAAGATAGACTTGCAGCCGTGCCAGAATGCTACATAAGTAGCTGGTGGAGGGTTGGTGGAGGCAGCCAGGGACAGGCGGGTGAGCACCGTCCAGGGAAGCAGCTGTGGGTCTGGGAGTCTTGCCCACACCCTGATTTCAGAGTCCCTCCATCATCACAACTAACAGCTACCAATTAACAGGCACCTAGAGCACACCAGGTTCCTACATTCCTCATCCTCTTGAACCCTCTCAACAACGAAACAAAGAAGGAATTGCTATCTCCATTTACTAATGAGGGCCCCAAGGGTCACAGAGGTGAATGATCATTCCCACAGCCACAGAGATAGGAAGTACCAGAACTAGGTCTAGAGCCCAGGTCTTCTGTATCACTTGCCTTTCCACCTGGCATCCTGGCCTAGGAGAACTAACATTCTAACAAGGGCCTGGCAGCTAGGGACTTGCTTTGCAAAACCATCACAAGTGATGCAGTAAATCCTGAAAGATGTTAACCAGCTGAGGAAATGGGAACATGGATCCATGAAGAACAACCAGAAAGTATCAAGAGATCATTATCCAAAGACACAAAAGTGAAGCACACGAAAAATGCCAACATTGAACAGAAAGCAGAAGACAGTCATCCTTACAGGTTTTCAAACAACAGTACATATGGCGATTTGATCAAGCAGGACTCAGAGTTGGTTATTATTATTTCCAAGTTAAAAATATTATGAAAATATCTTATAATGGATATAAATTATAAATATATAATAATAAAAACATTTATGTAGAACTTACTTTGTACCAGGTGCTATTCTGAGTGCTTGATGTGTACTAACTCCTCTAACACCCTAGGAGGTAGGTAATGTAATTGTCTACATTTAATAGATGAGTACATTGAAATACAATAAGGTTAAGTAACTTGTCCAAAATTACACAGCTAATAAACTGTGAAGCCAAAATTCAACTAAGGCAGTCAAACTCCAGAATCCAACTCTTAATCTCTGCACAGACTGCCTCTCAAGTCCAACAAGCATTTATCAAGCAGGATCCATGCTAGATGCTTCTATATCTATTATTAATTTGGTATTCATTCGTACGTTTATTCTTCATAACAAATCTTGTAGCATGAGTTGAAGTCAAAAAGGTTTCATATCACATCAGAATGGAGTTAGCCCTGCAGGCACTCAGAAACACTTGGAAATCTCCAGCTAGTCCCCATTTCCCACTGGAATTTGATGGTTAGCATATAGGTGAAATAGCTGGAAGGCCCGGGCAGCTACACATGGACTTGCCTTTGGTCCTTTCTTGAGTTTAGCTCAGTGGTTATTAAACTTCACTGTAAGAAAACTGTACAATGCTATATATACAAAGTGTAGTATGCTTACTTCATGACTAATTTCACCTCTGAGTTCTTAACTAGTTTTGTATCCAGTTTGCCTCCTCTTTGCTCTGAACTCTACAAAGCATCCATCACAAATCCCTGGTGTACCTCACTTAGCCATTCCCAGCATCTCATCTACTCTGGGAAGGCCGGGGTCAGGACTCAAAACTCACTCTTCCTGGAGAGGCAGGAACTGCAGAGATTTCCTTACTTAACCAGTTTGTTTACAGATGGAGAAACCGTGGCCCAGGTTAAGTGACTTACCCAGGATCAAAAAGCAAGTTAGTAAGGGGCTAACCCCATCTCTGTGTCCAGTATGTGTTTTCTACTAGTCTGTGCTTTTCCTCTCCATGGTTCCCCCACCCTTCTACAGTGTCTACTTCAGTGTTATGTTCAGCAAATATTTATTAACCTACCAATAATAATAGTTCACAATTTTGAATGCCTTGACTGTGCCAGGCCCTGTACTAGAAGCCGGAGCTTCATTATGACTTTCATGGGCCCTAGAAACTTCTGCTTTTGTGGGTCCCTTCCTCCACAAAAAAAAAAATAAATAAATAAATAAAAATTTAAAAAAATTAATTTAAAATATATTTTAGGATTCCATTGAAATGAAGAATACAATAATGTTAAGTTTTCTTAACTTCTCTATTATTTGTTGAGGTAAGAACACCTAACATGAGATCTACCCTCTAAGCAAATTTTTAGGTGTATGATGTTGTACTGCAGATCTTTAGAGCATGACTGAAATTCTATGAAGTCAAGTATTTTCTTCAATCTAAAAGTTTATTTTTTCTTTCAATTCTAAAAGAAATTAAAATATTTTTGGAATCCTAAAAATATTGCTGTCTGATCACTAGGCTTACTGTGCCCAGTGGATCAATTAGCCTTACTAGGTGTTCTAGTTGCACTATCTCATTTGATTTCCTACCCTAGTGTGGTAGATACTATTTATTATGTCCATTTTACAGCTTAGGAGTCTTAACATTAGCCATGAAATGCTACCTCTCTAAGATCACAACCAAAGGAAGATGGGGTTCTGGATTTGAACCACAAGTGTCTAACTCCAGAGACTGTTATATTCTGGACTCTACTCAGTGCAATTTACCCATCCTGGTCCCCTCCTCCTGCTGTGTTCCAGGCCGATCCCAAAGCCCAGCTCAGGACTGTCATTCCTTCGTTACTATTCTCCCCATCACTCCCAACTTCCCCATGGCCCCAGGTGGACCCTGTCCAGGTCTGTGGAGGCTGAGAAGACATGCCAGGCACACTGTGTGGCTCTGGAAAGTGCATCAGCCTATAGGAGGGTGGCAGGGTGCCCAGTACCCACTTGACATTTACTCTCATCTGGTGTCAGGGGCCAGCACAGTTGTACAGGGCATCCTGGCTGCCCACCCACAGAGTGCAGTCACAAATCCTGGGGATCACATCACTGATGCTCACCCACTCCCAGCCAGCACCAGCTCTACTCACAGTATGATTTCAGGCAAAGGGAAAGGACATTGAATGGACACTTACAGTGTGACAGCCAGGCACTGTGTACGGCCGGCCCTTCATTCCCCTGGCCATGGTTCACCCACAAGGAAGGTGTTACTACCTCCATTTATTCAGAGAAGAAAATTGAGGCTGAGAGAAATTAAATGGCTTACCTGAAGGGCTTGATAAATCTGTGTGTGACTCCAAAGCCCAGGGTTTCCCACAGCAAATACAAGCTCTCAGCTGGCCCCCTAAAAGCGTGCACTCTAATTGTTTGCTGACAATGGCAACTCCATTATGAGAGCTCCTCAGGCTAAAGACAGGGCTGCTCTCGGTGGAAGTGCAAATGCTGTGAAGTGGCATACACCAGTTTTAACCAGCATTAACTTTCCCTAATAACAAGAAGCATTTGGAGGGCATTTTAGAGTTAACAGCGCAGTTGTTTCATGCAAACCTTCACTTAATCCTCACCATACTGCCAAAACTTAAGGATCTTACTCCCCATTTTACATGTGAGGAAACTGAGGCTCAGAGATAATGTGATTTGCCCATGGTGCAGAATGGAAGAGGTTGAACAGCAGAGCAGTGACTGCAAGCCTCCGTTTGCAGACTCCTCTTCCCACACCCTGCTGCACCTGACTCTGACTCTGAGATACAAGTGAGGGAGAGAAGTAGGTCCATGAGCACTGGGAGATGGCCATAGAATATTTTACCTGGAATCCTTACTGGGTTCTTTGCTCCCCGCGATCACTCCCAACCAGGTGTAAAATGTCCAAAGTCCTTGTTTCCACCCAGACTGCCTGCTTGTTTAAGCAGGCAGATGGAAGGCAGGCAAGACACTCAGCTGAGAGAGCAAAGAGACCAGTCTAGGCTCAGAAAGTCCTCAACCATATGCCCCAGAGGAGGCCAGGGGCCTCTCTGCCTCAGCTGGAGAGTGGGCCACACTCCCAGTGTGCGCAGCCAATTCATTCAGGCCTCGGCCACCCACAGAGCCCTGCCTGCCCAGATCCCCTCTGAGAGGAGCATCCATTAGCAAACCTCTTCCCTTCAGTTTGGCCTCCATCCCCTGCTGTCCAAGGGTAAGTCAGGGAACCCCCAACTCCCAGCCCCTTGAGCCTCCGATTGCTGTCTAGGGGCTTCTTGTTTTTCCTCCTCTGGGACAACCCAAGGAGAGAAACACAAGGCAGAAAAGCCAGTGGCCATTGCTACAGGAAACACATCTCTGTTAGCAACACCTCTTCAGTACAGGCCTAGAATTTTCCACGACACCAATAGGTTCATTTTTGAAGGAAGCAGCTTCTTTGACATTCACTCCACCAACTTCACATCCCTCTGAGCCTCTGGTTTCACCCACCTCCTTCTGACACCCTGCAGGTCATCACCGAGGGCAGGAGGGAAGTGATGGGCCCTCCCTCAGTCCCATTTTCTCATCTGTAAAATGAACAGTGAGGAGCATCAAAAGAGATCAAGTGGGGCCCACTCAGGTGATTTAAAAGAAAAAATGTGCTTTTGTTTTTGGCAGACATACATCATTTTGAGGGGGAGGTGTTTGTTTGTATTTCAGGCAGCCTTCTGGAGAGAGCAAGAATCTGTGAATGACTTAATACAAACCCAAAGAGACATCCAAACTCCAGAAGGAAAGTTCTTCTGAAATACAAGGTACTGCACCTACGCACCTCAATCATTCACTTCATATGCAAATGCTCCTTCACAAGTACTACCACACCAGAGTCAATTAACACTTGCACTTCTACATATGGCCTTCAATTATGCTCATCAGAATAATCACTTGCTGCAATCACCATAAGTTCAATAGTTTCCCAGGGATGGAACTCTCAAAGCATCAAGGTGCTTTGAAAGTCACTGCTTGAATGTGGCACATGTTCAATCTCATAGTCTTGTTTCCCAGACCTCTTGACCACATACCCATTTCATGACCTGAGAAAATTACATAAAGAGGATGCAAAATCATTTGCCCCAGGACAGGGAAGCATGGGACTAAGGGAGTTTAGTGAGGTAGATTAACTAACCTTGTTTCTTCTACCTGATCTTCCTCCAGGGAGCAGCAACCCCACCCTGTCCCACCTGCAGCAATGGTCCCATCTCTTTCTGGTTTTGCTCCAGCCTTGGCTGGTTAAGCAGAGCTAACAAACTCCCAGATCTCTCTTCTGCAGGATGATGGGCTAGTCCCAAGGGTCCAGCAGAAATAAAGTCCACTGTGGGAGGCCACATGGTGTATGGGACAAACCCCAGGCTGAGGAGTCAGGGCAGATGTGGTTTGAACCCAACTCTGCCACCTCCTAGCTGTATGTCTTCTGGCAAATTATTTCCTCTGGAGTCTTGGGAGTTTCTTCTCCTAAAACAGGGGTCATAACAGCTACCTTTCAGAGCTGTCAGAACATTGCTGATGGGAGTAGAAGCTGGTAAATCTTTTCAGAAGGCAGTTGAGCAATATGTTTTAAAGTTCCTAAAAATGTTCATACTCTTGGACTAAGCAATTAAGCTTCTAGAAGCTTATCTTTAAAAAGTACTCATGGGCTGGGCACAATGGCTCATGCCTGTAATCCCAGTACTTTGGGAGGCTGAGGTAGGTGGATCACGAGGTCAGGAGATCAAGACCATCCTGGCTAACACAGTGAAATCCCGTCTCTACTAAAAATACAAAAAAAATTAGTCGGGCGTGGTGGCGGGCACCTGTAGTCCCAGCTACTCGGGAGGCTGAGGCAGGAGAATGGTGTGAACCCGGGAAGCGGAGCTTGCAGTGAGCTAAGATCACGCCATTGCACTCCAGCCTGGGCAATAGAGAGAGACTCTGTCTCAAAAAAAGTACTCATGGATATACTCAAAGATTTAGTTTTTTATCAGTGTTTATTATGGTGAAAATTAAAAGTAACCTAAGTAGCCAACATTAGGAAGTTGATTTGTAAAATACTTTATATATAGCATGAAACAAAACTAATAATTTTTTTTAAATAACACATTTTTCAAAAATTATGATTTCATTTTGTAAAAACAATGTACATATTAGAAGTATATAAAAGAATTATTAATAATTAGCATTGGATGATAAAATGACAGTTGGTTTTCTTTCTTTTTTATTATTGTATTTTCTAAACTTGGCCTAAAATTTATTAAATGTCTCTCTAGCAACTTACTAATTTCTGCTTTTTAAAATGGTTATGTATGAACATATCACATCGCCCCAAGAATACAAACTCCTTGAACACAGATTCTAAGTCTGATTTATCTTCATAAACTCTCCATGATATTAGCTCAGTGCCTTGAATAATTACAATTACCATTTATTGAATGTTTGCGGTGTGGCAGGCATTGTGCTAAATTGTATCTCTTAATATAGTAAAATTGAATAAATGTGGAAAGGGGGAGGGAAGAAGAATAAGCAGAAAGAAGTGAATGAATAAATTCTCAGCAATCTGAAATAAGTTGGCAGCTATCTCACTTGGAAGCGACCAGTTCATTTTTAGAGTCTCTACTGACCACCAGACCATACCAATCTGCTAGACCATCTCTTCTAACAGAAAGGGAAAACGTCAGGAGGAGGAGGACCACACTATGATCCTGGATTTTAGAAAGCCACACTTTGGAGGATAAGACCTCATAAGGACAACCTGGTATAACTTTTGAGAATTTGCTTACCAGAGTCAAGAAAACCAATTTAACATGACAATGATCTATTAATGAAACACTTTTGACTTTAGCAACCTTTAATTCTTTTCTACAAACACTCCCTTAGCACCCACCAACACCATTTGAGAGAGAAATATACATAAGCAGTCTCACCCTTAAGGAATTTTTAATGCAATGAGGACTACCAACAGGTGCCTAAATAACTGATTCAAGGCAGGGTGTGAGCTCCAACAGAGAACTCCAAGACTGGAGGGGGTGCCAAGGAAGAAATTCTTTCTGATGGGGATGGACAGCGGAAGAGGTGGAAAGTGAGAGCTGGGATCTAAAGCATAGACAAGATTTCTCAATGCTGTGCTGGGGGAATGGCGTTCCTGCCTGCGGGAACAGCCTAGGTAAAGGCTCAGAGGGGTGGGATTTGGTACGTTTGCAGAAGGGCAAGTATTCAGTCCATGCCCCAGAAACCTTGGGTGACTTCATTAAGAACAAAAGTGGCCCTCAGATGAGCTCCTTTCCTTGGTCTCTTCTTGGCCCTGGTACTTTCCTGATACACATCCAAGCAGACACAGTCCACAGAAAGCAAAATAACCTACTCCTTCATTTTCAAAGGCTTTGGGGTTCAGTTCAGCTTAAGACCACAGTAACTTGAGTACTTCCAAAAGTAGGAATCAGAGTGGCTCCTGCCTCTGTCCTGTTGTTCTCCAGAGGCTGAAGTCCCAAGGAGCAGGCCTCCAGGGCTCTACCTGGGACTTGAGTTCCACTCACCTCCAAGGAAGATGTGGAGGCAATCCCTGACAAGTTGTTTCAAAACAGCCACAGCATGGGGCGGAAGGTAGCAGTATCAAAGACCCACCTCTTCAAATGCTAGGCTTCCACAGGGTCAACCCTGTGGCCCTGCTGCTCCCTGAGGGTCCCCACAACCCCCTGTGGTCCCCCTCCTGGTGAAGGGTTTTGGGGGAAAGAAAACAGGAGCCACTGGGAGTCCCAAGGGCAGGAGAGGAAACCACCACCTGCAGCCCAGAGACATCACAGCTTTTTCTCCAATACTTTCGGTAGCATGACATATGATCCCCCCTCCCTGCGGCCTCTCTCTCTCTGAGACTGAAATGGCCTCTTTTTCTGCTTTATTTTTCTGAATCTCTCTGTTCTCTTCTCTCTCTTTATGTGTCCCTTTTCCTTTGTTTCAACTTTTATAGAAACTATTGTTCAATCTCAATCTCTCTCTCTCTCTCTCTCTCTGAATTCCCCAGTCTCTGCCTCTCTCAGCCTCTCCTCTCTTGTTTCAGTCCCTGTCTCCACGTCTCTGTCACTCTACTAGTCTGTCTTGACGTCCGTCTCTATCTCTGGGGTCTAGGTGTTTCTATCAGCGTCCCCGTGTCTGGATGTTCCTACCGCTCTGTGTGTCTCTATCATGTCTACATCTCCCTGTCGCTTTCTGTCTCCCTCTCTCGGCACTCCTATCTTCATCTCTCCATCGCAGCGTCTCCAGCCCTATTTCCACCCCTCCTGTCCCCCGGCCCGCGTTATTAAAATCAGCCAGGAAACCGAGCGGTTCGGGGAGGTGTGATGCTGAAAACCAGCTTCCGCGCGACGCCGGGTCGGAGCCCGCGAGGAGTGCCGGGGAGACAGCCCAGGGTGCGGTTTCTGTCCCGACCCGGTCGCCGCTCCCGGGGACTCCCGCCTGGCGAGCACCCTCCGGCCCCAGCCCAACCCCTGAGCTCCCCCTGCCCGCTTAGTAAGGAACTCTGGCCGCCACCGGGGAGGGCGTTTGCCCGAGCCAGGAGTCAGAGAGGGGTGGAAAGTTCTCACCGATGGTGAAGCTGTAGCCATCGATGCTGAAAGTGGCGCTCCGGCATTTTTTGAAGCCCTCCTTCCTGTTGCTGGCGTCCGTCATGGCTCGGCCGGCCGGGCAGGGACCTCACAGCTCAACCAGCGGCGTCCGCGGTCCCTCCTCCACCTCCGCGGAGTGAGCAGCCCGGGGCTCGGCGGCGAATCCTGCCCTGGCCGCGCCGCGCTGTCACCCTCAGCCCCGCCGCGCGCTGGCAGCTGAGTGCCTGGAGACAAGCGCGAGGACCCAACGTCAACAGCTAAAGGGCTAGGAGCTTGGCGGAGGCAGGAGCCGTCGCGACTGCCCCATCTCCAAGCTCCAGAGGCGGCAAGAGGAGTGTCAGGAAGGGAGGACGCGCGCCCGAGCGCGTGGACGGGGCTGACGGGTGGGCGCGGAGATCCCTGCCTGGCCAGGCTACTTTCTGCCAGCCGCGGGGTCCGCGCGCCCCAGGCACGTCTGTTTTCCACTTCAGCTTCTCCTTCCGTCTCTGGTGGCTGGGGGGATTTGGGGACCCAAGGGATGGCTGGATTGGCGTCGTGCGTCTTCTGGATATGTTTTCTCTGGCAGACCGGGGAGCTTCCAGAAAGCACGTCAACAGATGGAAAAGCAAACCCCTTAGCCATCAGATGTTGCCGAAGTTTACTCCAAACAAGGAAGTCGGGAAAATCACCACGCCCACTTCCTCCCAGCCACTGTCCCCAGCACTGACCTGGAGCCCCGATAGTGTTCCTTCTCCACTGTCCCTCCCAGGAAGGTAATTGTCAAAGTCACCGGAGGCTCTCTGATGTGAAATGTAGCATCGAATTAGAACTCGCCCCTTACCATCTATTCCAAATAGCTTGTCCTGTCCTTTCGAATTTGGGTTTGCCCAATGTGATAGACTTCTGGAATTTGCTCACGTGGAACATATGTACCAATCCCATAGCTGACGCTCTTATTACAGGAGAGGAAACTGAGGCTGGGTGGTGCTTGAGGAAAGTGCTACACAAGGAAGCGGCGGACTTAGGAGGCAGAAGTTTCACTTTATGATGATGCCACGTTAGCCATTGTCCTTTCCAGTGCCTGAAATGACCGAGTTAGGCAAGGCGTATACTGGGAAAATTATTCCCACCGATCAGCAAGCAATTATTGAGGATTTACAGTTGCAGTGCTGTTAGGGGCTGCGGATGCCCACGGGAAAAGAGACCAGAGCTGAGTCCCACAGAAGAGTCCGCGGTGTAACAACGTGGAATGAGGGTTCTGTGCTCAAGCTATTGTGAGACTACAATTAATTTAGCCTCATTTTTGTGATGAAATTTGACACACTTAACAAACATTTGCCAATAATAAGAATCAACTAGGTATATTCCTAATTGATTCCAGTTGAGTTTAGAGGGTAATGGCTCCACTTATCTTCAGAATCTAATGAAGATTAGAAACCTTGTCCCAAAAAAAGCACACAGACACACATGTACGGTATTCTACATACAACTTCAGGGGGCCCATTAAAACCCCCAAGCCTACTGGAACCTGGGTTAATGCGTGTCCCTAGAATTTAATCTTTTTCAATTCACCATGTATTTTTAAAGAAATGGAATTGTGTCAGAGTGTAGTTGACACTTCAGTTGTAAATTCTCTCAGGGAAGACCTAGAACCATATTCACATGGTCTGGTTAGGTTGGTAGCAAGATTAATTAATCATAAAGGCAACCAACAGTGTCATGAACCTCATGCCACATAGAATGGCATATTTCAGCATGCAGTCAGGGGTGTTTCAAAATCATCATGTAGTCCCTGAGACTGTAATACCCACGCCTGGAACCTATTACAACATGGAGACATGAAAAGGGCTCTGCTCACAGATAGAGCTGGGTCTGAAAGCTGGCTCCACCACTTACCAGCTACATTGCCTTGACCTCTCTGAATCTTACTTTCCTTCTCTCACAATGAGGATTAAGTAGGAGTAAGGGCATAAAACCTAGGCACACAATATGCATCCAATTATTGCAATCACTAGCTGACTCCCAGATTTTATTACGTAGACTCCATGGAAAATTCTTCTCTGTGACAATAATGTATTTTAGTTATTGTTGCCACCATTAATTTTACAGGTGAAGAGAATTTTTATATGTAACATTTTATATATATTACATGTAATATAATGTGGGCTTGGTTTTTTCTTTGTTTGTTTTTGAGACAGTGTCTCACTCTGCTGCTCAGCCTGGAGTGCAGTGGTGCAATCATGGCTCACTGGCTTCGACCTCCTGGGCTCAAGTGATCCTCCCACTGCAGCCTCCAAAGTAGCGGGGTCTATAGATACACGCCACCACACCCGGCTGCTTAAAAAAAAAAAAAAAATTGCAGAGGCAAGGTCTCACTATATTGCCTAGGCTTGTCTTGAACTCCTGAGCTCAAGTCATCCTTTGCCTCCATCCCCCAAAATGTTGGGATTACAAGAATGAGACACATGCCTGACCTTAATATTATGCATTTTTTAATATAGTAACCACCAAAGGTTTCTTATAGTTCCCCTTTCCTTGTATTTCTCTCATCTTACCAAGCTTCTAAGTGAACAACATGTCTTTTTTTGTCCAAAATAAGTCCTCAGCTGAGAGCCCTAAGTCTCCTGTAGTAAATTATCTAAAAAAGAAAAAAAACAAAGAAAAAGTCTATTGAAATGGAATTTTTCCTTGCGTAAGTGAGTGAAATTAAAACTTAGTATTTAATCATCTTAACAGAAAAGCTTTTTGAAATATAACCTATAAAAATAATAAAAATGCAATCATTTCTCTGTCCCCTAAAGTCTGGTAAAAATAACTTGCCTGAATAATTAGAACTGTTTTTAAACTGCTTCTCCCCAGAATCATTATCTCTCTCCCTGGTTTTAGAGATTGTACACCTACAGAACCACTAAAATGCACTGCTTCAAGTGCAAACTCTTAAAGCAGCCTTTTCAGTCTTTGGGTTCTCACACCAAGCCAAATGAAGTTGAATGCTACCATTACATAAGTCAAGAAAGAATGAGTTCAAGACTGAGATCAAAAGAAGCACTGCTTCTGTTTGCTCTTTCAGAAATGCTCACTCAGTAAAGCCTGGGAAGTAAGAAAACTAAACCAAGACAGACAAGCAGAGGTGTCAATCATCTGCTTTGGTAGTTGGAGCAGGATTTGACAAATTAATGTCTGCAGCTGAAATCTGGCCCATCACCTGTTTTTGTGACATCTGCAAACTAAAAACAGCTTTTATATTTTTAAGTGATTGTAAACAATCAAAAGAAGAATAATATTCCGTGACACATTAAAACTACATGAAACTTGAATTTTAGTATCCACAAGTAAAGTTTCATTGGAACATAGCTATGCTCATTTATTTCCATATTCTTTCTGGCCGCTTTCATACTACAAAGCCATTGTTGAGTTGCTGTGCCTGGGACCATATGGCCCGCAAAGCCAAAAATATTTACTATCTGGCCCTTTACATAAAATGCTTATTGACTCCTAAAATTATAGTAAGTATACTTTACATCTGTCAGGGTTTGGGTAACTTCTAGTTTTATTATATTTACTTTAAAATTTGGGTTTGGAGAGAAATTGATCTTTTTTAACTACTGGAATGGATTCTAACATGGAAGAACTACGAGTACATTCTAACAAAGAAGGGAAACAGGGAGGGAAGAAGGTCCCTCATAATTGTTTGATCCAGTCAATAGCTAAGACTAATTAGGTTAAGATTAATTTCTTCCAAGAAGTAATGTGTGATCCTGTCTTCACTGCAAGAAAGTAGAGGAAGAGCTGAACTCATTACCTACATCAGTTCATAGAATCAAATAATGTCCTTCAAATATAACAACTGTATATGACACAATATAAAAAAGAATCTGGCAGGATGCTCCTCTGAATCTAGTGCTAATATCAAGTCTTTTGATTCGCTCTGTGGATCTGATGGTGGATTCTACTATACGTTTCTATATAAGAGAAAGGATATTAATGGCAAGTTCTTGTTGCTCATTGGTTTTTCACTTTTAAAGTTCTAGAAAAATATAAGACAACATATATAGAATGTATCAAAAATTGTAGTTTCTAAGAAAACATCTTTTTATTTTTCATATGAGAGAGAAGACAGCTCCTCAGCATCTCACTAATGCATTTCAACCATTCTCAGGTAGGAAGCTACCTACTATTTGGAATTCTCCCAACAGCCAATGGTCCAAGAATTGTAGACCCAAGTTGCCCCAGTAAGAGCATCGTGCACACACCTCACAGACACCTATCCAGCTGTCTGACAACCATTCCAAATTCTAGAAAGGGCCTCCTTCCATTCATATAATCATTGGCTTCAGGCAAGGAAGTTTCTGAACTGCAACCTTGCTCCTTTGGTTGTAATTGAAAGAACCCAAACTGGGCTGATGAATACCATTTCTGGGAATAGGAATTGTGAGAGGTAAAGAAAAAGTCCCAGTTCATTCCAGGCCCAGTTCCAGCTGGCATCTGAAAATCAGCTCCTCCGAAATTGCGTAAGCTACCCTACTACCCTTATACTATACAGTAGTCCCTTTTTGTGAGTGACCCAATGTGAGTTGCTACTGCTTGAAACCAAGAGTTCTAGCTAGTCTACCAAACAGACTCCCTTCAAGAAGGGAAACAGAGGAGGAAGAAATGAACAGAGAAAAGAAGGAATTAAACTAACATTTACTGAGTGCCAACTATATACTAGGCATTCTGCTAACCAAGAAACAGTCCCTGCCTTTTAGAATTTTACAGGAAGAATAAGTCTCAGAACAGTCCCTGGAACTGGGTGTCAGAATGAGAAAACAGTCACAGAAAGTCGGTGTTTCTGGATGCAGTTCCTCTTCAGCTGTCACCAGTACCCTCTTCTGTTTCATTTTACTACTACCTTATTGCTTTCCTACAGTCCTTTTTTTTTTTTTTTCTCAAATAAATTAGATCCAGGGATGGCAGAGACAATCTAATTAAATGGGAAAGATAAAAAGCAGTGTGCTTAAACACTTGAGGGCCCAAAAAAGGTGCCAAAAACATACCCAGAAGGCCCTGATGGAAGTTACCGAATTCTATTTCCACAAGGAGGCAATTTTTTTATTTGGCCCCCTGTTCATTCTTCAACTTTTTTTGAGTCTACATATTATTTATGCATCTGTGAAAGTGACTATTCTTAAGTACCTGCCTTTAGTGTCTCAGAAAATAATAGCTGAGGGCCGCCAAAGATCTCCCCATAACATTATGTAGCAAATTAGAGTAAATTAGATTATTGTTTTGCATTAAGAGTTTGGGGAGAATTTTATCATGGCCTTTGAAGTTAGGAGTTAGAAGTGGAGACTTTCTGCAGTGGGGGTGAGGGAGACCAGAACAACTACTTTTAATTTCTTTTGCTTAATACAGACTACCAAGCCTGGAATTTTCTTCCCCCTCAGCCAACCAGGTTTGCCTCGAGACCTCCCTCCTCACCCTTCAGGTGTCTACTAATCTCCCAGGTCCTCCAGAAAGCATTTTCTGCCTGACATTCCTCAGGGGAGGTAACCACCCCACTTGAAGCCTCCCCTGGATCCCATTCTGTGTCCCCATCATAAAATCATCACACTGAACTCATACTACCTGTTTGCCTGCCTATCTTCTCATAAGGATATGGTCTGCAGGTAGCAGAGATGGGTCTTCCATCCTCAGCCCCAGCATGGTGCCTGGCACAGAGTAGGCCTTCACTAAAACATTTATGAATTACAAAGTAAATAAAATGCAAGGTTGTGTGGCCAGGAGATGATAGGATTGGGGTAGGACAGCCAGCCCCATTAGTCATTCCCTCTCTCCACTCATCCTCTGTCTTTCTCTGTGATGAGCTTTGGAGCAAGTTCAAAACACGGTCTGTAGCAAATAGGTTAGTAACTTTTAAAATTAGTAAAATGAAACAAAAAGCTCCTCTACTTTGCTAAATGAAACAAAAAGCTCCTCTACTTGCTAGCCGTGTGATCTGGGGAAAATACTTAGCGTCTCCGAGTCTTAGTTTTTTCTTTTGTAAAATGGACATATACCTATCTCATAAGAAATGTGTGAGTTATAATAATGTATGTAAAAGACTTGTCCTGGACCCAACCCAGAGTAAACATTCCATTTTACTTATTATTATTATATCATCTATATTATTACAACATAACGATGTTATTATTTTTAACATCGTCATCATCACTAGCATACTAGCTCCCTTTTGCCCTTCTCTTTTCTACAGAGTGCTTAAGGTAATCCATAATCAGGGGCAAGAGTTACAGGCTTCGAGCTCACTCAACCCTGGGCCTAAAGCCCCAAAGTATCACCCTGTGAGCAATGGGACCAGAGCTTCTAGGTCTCCATGACTCAGCTGAGCTGCAGAAACTCATGGGCTTTCTGAGAGCTAGAGTCTGGGGCTTGCACAGGGCCTGTTCAATCACTCTTCCATCCACAAGACCCAGCCTCCATCACCCTCCCCATTCCAGGACACTTCTGTCAGCTATGCTTCGCTTCATTTAGCAGATGCATTATGGTCCTCATAATACATATTGTCTTGTGAACCCGCTGCATCAGCTAGGATGTCTTCTGTTCCCTGGGCTTCCAGGGCACAGCTTCCTCCTGGTTTTCCTGCTACCTCTGCAGCCAATGCCTTTTCTGTTGTTGTTAACCAGGGAAAACTCTTATCTTCTCATTCCATTCCCTCTTTTCTGAACAATCCTTTTGGCTCTTCCCAGCTCTGTTAATGACTCTCAAATATCTATTTCCAGCCCAGATCACTATGCAACAAGTATAATGACCTTTTTTTCCTTCAGTAGGTCTTACAGTCATCTTGGCCTTGACTCATCCAAATCTGAAATCTTCATCTTCCTATCCTTCCTCCAGAGTTTCCCTTGGGGTATTAGGTGAGCTAGACAAAGCTTCTACATACTTCTCAAGCCAGGCTAACTTTTACCACCCTCTTTCCCCATAGAAGGAGCATTTCTCATCTGACTCATTAGAGTTTCAGGCATTCCTTGGGCCCAACTCACTAGGGCAAGAGTCTCTCCTAGGCAGAGCCCATGTGGCACCTCTGTGAGAGTTAGGAAAGGGTGCCCTTCTCCCAGGTGGAAGCAGCCCCATGCCAGAACAAACAGAGCTCAGTGAGCAGGGCCTGGGCTGAATGCTGCTCCCACCCAGTCCCTCGGTCAGGCATTGATATGATTTGTCTATGTCTCCACCCAAATCTCATCTTGAATTGTAGCTCCTATAATTCCCACGTGTTGTGGAAGGAAGCTGGTGGGAGATAATTTAATCATAGGGGTGGTTTCCCCCATACTGTTCTCATAGTAGTGAATAAGTCTCATAGATCTGATGGTTTTAGAAAGGAAAACCCCTTTCACTTGGTCCTTCATTCTCTCGTCTGCCACCATGTAAGACGTGCCTTTCACCTTCCACCATGGTTGTGAGGTCTCCGCAGCCATGTGGAACTGCGAGTCCATTAAACCTCTTTTTCTTTATAAATTACCCAGTCTTGGGTATGTCTTTATCAGCAGCATTAAAATGGGTTAATACAGTAAATTGGGTTCCTGGTCTTAATAATTCCAGAATATTATCAAAGCCTTACTCTTCTACTCCAATAGTGCCATCTCTGGAAAAGGTCCTCCCTACTGCTCCACAACCAAATTGGTAAGCCTGTGAGTCATTACTCTTCCCTCTGTCTTTTTCATCTAAACAGTCACTAAGTCTGAACAGAAATGTTCCCTCAGTCTGTCTGGCATCTGTCCAGTCCTATCCACAGACGACTCCGCCTTAGTCCAGGCTACCACTGTCTCTCACATGAACTATCACAACAGCCTCTCACCTCCACAGCTAGCTTGCATTCTTGCTCCAAGCCATTGTCTATCCAGGAGCCAAAGAGATCTTTTTAAATAAAAATGTAGTCATGTCTTTCCTCTGCCTAAAACCCTTCAGTGACTCCCTGTCACTGTAGAAAAATCAATACTTAGAACAAAGTAAAAACTCCTTACCTTGGCTCATCAGGCCCTACAGAATCTTGGGGGAAACTGGAGAACACAGGGAAGTTTGGATCTTCTCCTATAAGGAGTGGGAAGCATAAAACACATACAAGAGGACTTAGGAAGTATCAGAAAGGGAGTGGGGAAGTTAGTCAGCGAAGAGAAAGCAACCAATAAAGCCACCACCCTTGTGGGCACCTGGGGCTTAATCCTCTAAGAAACATCAGGAGCCAGTGTCAAATTGCCATTGGCAATGCATCTGGTTTCCCGACCTGATTCTGGACTCTCTCAAGGGTTTGGCTTTGACACGCCCTATCAACTCTTCTCACCTCTGATTTCCTGGAGAGGATTCAGACCTTCTGTGCTTCCCATGACCAAGAAAAACAGCACTTAGTCGTTTATTGTACACCTACCATGTGTAAGTAGTTTGCGTCTGTAACAAATATCCAAATTCTCAGTGACCTAACACCACAATAAAGGTTTTTTTTTTCTTGCTTATTATGAAGCCCAATATAGGTTGTGGGGAGCAGGATGTGGAGTTTTGGCCGATGGAGTTATTCAGGGACTAAGCTGGCTTTCATCTCATAGCTTTATCAGCACCTAGAACTTCAGAATCCTTCTCTGTATCCTCCACATCTAGCTGGCCAGTGAAGGAAGAGAAAAAACAGTAGAAGACTGTGAAGAATTTCAGAAACCAGGCATGGAATAAACACGCATCCCTTCTTCCCACATTCCGTTAGCCAGAAATTAGTCATATGGCTCCACCAAACTGCAAGGGGTAGGTGGCATCTGGAAAATGAAGTTAGGAAGGAAAAGGAGGTTTGGTAAACACAGATCCTTTGAAACCCTATCCTCCCCAGTGTTTTCACTCAATCTGACCACTAACTTGCCAGGTGGAGACACGGTTAAACCCTGCATGCCCAGGACTGAGGTCATAATCTGTCCCCAAATCAGAGTTGGAACCTTTCTGCCTTATTAAGCCCAGGTTCACAGGATCAAAGCACCTGAACCCACCACTGTGATGTAAATTTTATAAAGTGGGCCCACTTTCCCCAGAAAGGCCCTTTTCATGTGGTTTATTGTTGTTATCACTTACAGAAGGTTTAAATATATTGATAATTTTAATACGATATTACAGTTCTGGCATTAGAAAGCAAGACAAAAATATAATTCACTGAGGAGGTGAAAATTGCATCATCTTGTAACACGATTTTTTTTTCTTTCACTAACTAGAAAACATAAATACTGTACCCAGAAATATAAAAATTCTAGTTCATTAAGAGACAAAGGGAATCACAGAGAAAAATTCAGTCACTAATATTTAGCAGGCCAGCAAACTTTGCCACATCAAAGACTCCTGATGAGGATTTGGGAAATATGCAATTAAATACAGAGCATCCCAGGATACCACTTGCACAGTGATAAGTTCCAGATGGATAACTGGTTACAGGTAGAGCTGGCATGGACTTACACTCAGAAATGAGGAAGATAATATGGTTTCTTAGGGGGTCTAGCCTTGGTCAGGCCATCATGGGTTAAGCTCTGTGCTTAGTACTCATGCATCTCATTTCAAGCCCTCAGGAACAAAGAATGGAATTATGGAGTTAGGTTTTCTTACTGTGGTTCTTAAATCCCTGGAGAAGGTAGCTCTTCTCAGTGGCATCCTTGGCAACGGAATAACCAAGAGCACCAAGAACACTGAAACCAGAGAGAATAGACAGGCAGCCCAAAAGGGAACACAGACCTACAGAGTAGATCCAGCTATTTGCTGAAATGACCTATAATAGAGACATGCTTCTCCATCTGTTGTTCACTGGTGATTAAATTCACCTAGAACTTTCTTCCAGCTTATTCACCTCAAATTGAACAATAAATATGTTCCTTATCACCAGCAAACATGCATCCCCACACAGCTACACACACACACACACAAACAGACACACACACAGACATTCACACACACACACCACTTTTATATCTCAGATGTGGCTTCTGACGATGATGACAATGATGAGGATGCTGGAGTTCTGAAGAAAATGTCACAGAACAAAATGTTAAGGAAAAAGAGCAAATACAAAGTAGGATGCAATAGAGTCTCAACTATGTCAAAAAGAAAATGCACTAAAGAAAGACAGGAAAGTGAGCAAGAACAGCCCAGTGAGTGAGAGAATAGCCAAGGACAAAAGGTTTAAATCAGAGGTTACAAACTGGCTTCCCTGGGATCAAATGCAGCCCAGGGATGTGGTTTTTTGTTTTGGGGTGATTTTTGCCTGCTTGGTGCTTAAAATAATATTTAAATTGTGAATTAAAAAGAAATTGCAAATTGAAAGGAAGGAAGGTAGAGAGGAAAGGAGGAAGACAGCAGACAGGAAGGAAGGAAACACATCAAAATGTAACAGTGATTATATTCCAGTGCTGGGATTATAGGATACTTGGTTTCCCAAAGCCAGCAAGTTCAAGTTTGTTCTTATGAACATATCCTGACTGCACCCTGGAGGCTTCCTACCCAGGAATATTGTTTATAATTTAGTTTCTTCTTATATGTATCCTCCAAATTTTCTAGCATGCTCATAATCAGAAAATAGAAAAATAAACATTTTTAAAGTCAGCTATCACTATAGACATAGATATCTAAATTACTTCCTGTACTTTTCTTTGTTTAAAATATTTTGGCCGGTGCAGTGGCTCACACCTGTAATCCCAGCACTTTGGGAGGCTGAAGTGGGTGGATCGCCTGAGGTCAGGTGTTCGAGACCAGCCTAACCAACATGGAGAAACCCTGTCTCTATGAAAAATACAAAATTAACCCGGCGTGATGGCGCATATCTGTAATCCCAGGCACTCGGGAGGCTAAGGCAGGAGAATTGCTTGAACTCAGGAGGCAGAGGTTGCTGTGAGCCAAGATCGTGCCATTGCACTCCAGCCTGGGCAACAAAAGCGAAACTCCATCTCAAAAAATATGTATTTTTTATAATTTAAAATAAATATTAAACTAAATTGTCCTAAGCCAGATCAATGAACCATCCAATCTGATATTCTCACTAGATTGTAAACCTCATGAGGGCTGTGTCTATTTTGACCACTGATGTATCCCAAACACCTAGAACAATGCCTAGCATCAAGTAGGTGGTTAATAAATACTTGTTGAATGAATGAATACATGAATACTCTATTTTTGGTGGTAGCTTAAGAAGAAACCTGGAAATTACATGTCAACTTTCTAAGTCAGGAATGCACTGTAACTGTTCTCCATACATCAGTATGAGATGATCCATGTTTACCAATGATAGAATAAAGAAGAACACACATCTGCCATCTAAAGACTCCATGCTCCTCTTTGCAAAAGGGGCTTCATTCTTCCGTATCATACCAGGACCAATGAAAAACTCCTGCTACCATACCATCAACATGTGATACCTTATATATTGGTACTTTATTAGAAAAATATTTGGCATAATCACCATACAAGGCAAGCTGATGCCAAAAGAAGTAGATCACAGACTTGCATGAGACTGAAGTTCTAACTAATGATCATGAATTACGAAATCTTCGTGTGTGGGGAAAGCACAAAGTCTCTACATTGACAAGATGACTGAAATCTCAGAATCACAAGCAAGTCTTTCCCGATGTTGATTACACTGTTGCCCAAAAACTCTACCAGAGAATCAGACAGTCTGTATTATCATGATAAAAGAAAGCAGTTATAGTTGGCAGCAGGTGGGAGTATTAATGATTTAATGCTGAGATGCTTTTGTCAGGCATTTAAGTTACCAAAAGGTACTTTTTTCATTGTGATAAATTCTTGCACATGCATTTGGAAACCACATTTTTAACACACTGCCTCTCAAGCCAACAAAGAGCATTTGTGAGAATGAGAGGCAATTTGGTTTCCTCTTTCCTCATGTGTCACCTCTTGACTTAATTTATTCTCCCTCTAGTTTTGAAGCCCTCCTCCAAAGCACAGGGCACCGCCACTTACACAGCCAGCGCTCCACACACACCTGAGGAATTGACTCCAAATGTGTGACAACCGAAGCAAATCACAAGGAAAACAGAACTGTGCAGTATGCTAGGAATGCAAGACCACATGTTGGAAAGAACAAGAAATGGAAAAGGGTAAAGATTAGGTCTTAGTTTAATGATTAGATTGAAAGAAGTAACAGAAGAGTTGGTGGACCTCTCTGGTAGTTTTCTTCATTTTCAACTCATGTTTGTTGGGATCCATACCGTGGTCCAGCCACTGTGCCAGACTCTTTTACCTACAGAATTGCATTTAGCCCTCACAGCAACTCCCATTGCACACATGAAGACACAGGCCCAGCCCCAGTAAAGTGGATATGAGATCTAAATGGAGACCTGTCCTCTCAAAGGCTCAATCCACCTTTGCCTCTCTGTCTACTGAGAGGGTGTAAAATTCTAGATACCCTCATCTGATGGCCCTTCTACCCACTTCCCTGGCCCACAATTTCCTGAAGGAGGTAGCACTGTCTCTTTTTTTTAGATGAGAGTGATAAAAAGACATGACAGAACGTGAGAGTGTGTTTTTTTTTTTTTTTTTTACATTATTAGTGTCATTTTCAACTTAACCATGGTCATGTCATTTTCATCCTACCCATAGCCATGTTAATGCAGTAAAATATTGACATGAACAGTGCAAGCTCCACAGCCAGCCTGCTGGGGTCGAATCCTGGCACTGTCCTTATTGGTTGCATGACCTTGGGCTCTGCCTCAGTTACCTCATATGGTTGTTGTGAGGACTAAGTGACTTAATACATGAATGGTGTTTAGAGTAGTGTCTGGCACACAGTAACCACTCAATAAATATCAGCTGTTGGTATCACTGCGTCATCGTTACCATGTTTTTGCCCTTTATTCATTTTAATGCACTTTCATACAATATCTCATTTGACATAGTCCGTGGAGGGTGTGATGCCTTACCATAAAGGGTCAGAGAGGGGAACAGATAACCCTCACAATTGCAACTAGTTAGCTCTGGTGTCAGCACCAGACTGCCCACGTTATTTCCAATGCGTAACAACACTTTATAAAGTTGTTTTAACCCTTGAATTTTCAAAAGAAACTTCCTTTAAAAGCTTTAATGACTGCAGTGCTCCTTAAGCATAAAAAAGGAGGGACATTCAGCCGGGAGACACCTCTCTAGCAACATTCCACAGCTGCCAGGGCCTCACACCTAGAGGCAACTTGTGGATATGTAGAATCCAAACCAAACCTCCCTTCTGAGTGTGATAAAAATCCCTCCAAACCCCGAATGGCCTCACCATGTTTCGAGGGGTTCCCTCCCTCTAAACATTCCCCAAACCGCTCAGTCCAAGCACCAGGAACCTCATTTTGGGAAAACACGGGCTCTTCCTGCCCAACTCTCGCCCTCTAGGGAGGCGCTCTCCCTCCGCTGCTGTCCACACAGCTGTGCTTACAGCCTGCACCGCTGGCGGGGTGCCCACCACGCACAGAAGGGCAGCAGGAACACAAAAGGGTGTGGTACCAGGGACCCAGAACAAGTGAAAGAGGACATGCGAGCAGGGAGTTTTCTGAAAACTGCACGAGCCTTCTTGGGCAGCGTAGTGGTCTTTTCACCAGGGCGTAGGTGCCCCCACTTGTCTGCCAGCGGTGACCTGGGTGAAGGGCTGCACACATGAGCAGGAATACGGCGAGAAATCACGACACAGTTGGTCACGAGGACATTAAGATGCACTACATTTGCCCGCGTATCTACTCACAAAAAGAGCCACAGCAGAGGCCTTCTGTGTGACCGAGACCCCTATGGGAAGGGCGACACGGCTCACTTCCAGGCTGGGGCTCGGGCACTGGAAACGTTTAGGAAACTCCAGGCTCTGGACTGAGGTTCGGGAGGGCTGGACTTAAATCTTCACTCCGCAATGGCTGAAATCAGCGTTGGTGCATTGAGACTTGGTTTCTCATCCTTTCAAAAGAACCGGTGGTGATTGTTACGTCCGTGCTCCCTTAAGCTGTTGCAAGGGCAGCGGAAGCAGAAGGGAGCATTCGAGCCACGTCCCTAGCTCTCCCGCACCCTCCGGGGAGTCACCCGGGAGCTGCAATCCTCCGCAGCCGCCCTGCTCCCGACGCCTGCCTCTTTCCGCAAAGAAACGTGATCTGTGAGGCGCAGGGAGAGGACCAGAGCACCACGTCCTTGGAGACTGTTTTCAGACACTTCACTAGCTCCTCTGCCTGACTTTGGCTCCTGTGCACTCCCCTGCCCAGCCCTTTCATGGCGGGCCTTCCACCCTGCCCCTGGCCCTTGACTTGGTGTTCCCAAGGGCTCTGCTACTTTCCCAGTGATGGCATCTGTGCCCTTAGGTGCTGTTGACTCTTCTCCCTCCCGCCAGCACGAGAAGGGACCAGAGCCATCGGGCAAGCCATTGCCAGAGTGAGAACCAGCTGGGAAAGTTAGGGGAGCTCCCCCAGGCCTCTGGATTGATCCCCACCTGGCACATGTTCCTGCATCCTGAGGGCCATGGTCTAGGGGAGGCCAAACGGGAAAAGTAGGCCAAACTCTGCTATAGAATGCCATTTGCCACAACACTGTGAGGAGTTATAGTGACTCCCATATTTCAAGTGGAAACACAAACTCAGCTTACGTAATCTGCTCAAGGTCACAGAGCTCAGAAGCAGCAGGATTGGGACCCTGTCTTCAACAGGTCTCTGCACTTTTCTTCTTCCCAACAGCGACCCCTCTGAGTATGCAGGCTGAAAAGTCAAGTGGATTCTAAAGTGAAATTTCTCCTATAGACATTTTTCTTAAGATAGTGTGTAATTGCACCTATTTCATGTTGACTGAAAGTATTTTCCCTCTGTTTTGTATAGTTTTTATGTCCCCTGAACATAGATAGGTAGAAATTAGTTATCTCAAAGTCCAAAAATGAATGGGATAGATAAAAGAGGTCCCAGAATCCCATGACCTTAGGGACAGAGCAAAGCTTCCCTGCCTACAACACAGCCAAATTGGGGAGGGGATAGGTGGGGCGACTTGAAGCCAATTCAGTGAACATTAATTTGTCACACAGCAGTTCACCACAGTACCAACTGACAGATTTTTGCCCCACCAAACTTTTGTTTGTAATTACATTTTATAAAGTTTACTAAGGTTTGTGTTTCATTTTGTATGTGTAGTATATTTTTAAAATGACCATTGCTTGTGTATTTTGAATTTTAAGTATCATGTTTGTCACAAATATCAAAGGTTTTCTATCCTCTTGGTTAGTCGATTTGCTTTATTGATGGAACAGGGAAAAGCAGGTAGAACTGGGGAACAACACACAGTAGGACCTGTCGGAGGTTCAGGGGTGGGAGGTGGGAGAGCATCAGGAAGAATAGCTAACAGATGCTGGGCTTAATACCTGCATGATGGGGTGATCTGTGCAGCAAACCACCATGGCACACGTTTACCTATATAACAAACCTGTGCATCCTGCACATGTACCCCTGAACTTAAAAATTGGGGGGAAAAAGGTAGAGTTAACGGGAGAATGCAAGGAATTGTTCTAGGAATATTGTCACACTTTCAACTGCATGCACTCCCACCAGGTGCTTAGGCACACACACATACATACACACACACACACACTCTCCCACATAAGCAAAATAAAAGTTTCACATATATGTTAATTTTCACATATCCATGTCAATTTAAATATGCTTAAGGAAAATTCCACTATTCATATAACATGTTGAGCCTCTCAGGGAAAGGAACTTAGAAAAGCAGAGTAAGGAAAGAAGCATTTATTAAGCACCTACTAAGCCCCCAGGGCTCTGTCCTATAGTGTCTCCAGAGCTGCATCTTCCTGAAACCCATCCATCGACCACTTGACTGGGAGATAGGTGTCATAATCCCTGTTTACAGAGGAGTAAAGTGAGGCTCAAAATAAAAGGTGCATCACAGACCTAGGTCACCCACTACAGAGTCCTGATTCAGGCCCCCAGTTTTGGAATGGGGAGAGAAAGAAGGTAAATCTCACAATCCAATCCTGATCCCTGCAATACAGCAGTCCCCCATCTCTTGCTCTGATCTACTCTCATCAGCTGAAGAACAATCGCTCAAGGACAAAAGAACAAAAATCTCAAAGAGAATTACACCAACCTTAATCACTATGCAGGTCCTAAAAAAAGACAAATTAAGACCCCTCGTTTCTTTTGTGACACAGCCTCTCTTTTAGTACAATCACAGGGCAGAGCCTGCATTATTAGCCCGGCTTTGATTTACCAAAACACAGCGCAAGTGAGTCTCAAAAGGAAGAACAATTTATGAAAGGCAAAATGACAATAAATGTGAGAGGAGAAGAATCAAGGGGTTGGAATCTCTAAACCACTGTAAAACTACTTTTGGGTAGCTGTGGGAATATTACTCTACTATGTTAATTTCTCCAGCATGCATAAAATAGATGCCCCTTACTTTTGGGAGGCTGTGGGAATGTTACTCTGTTATCTTAATTTCTCCAGCATTCGTAAAATAGATGCTCCAGAGTTAAGGAACATTCCTGACTTCTTCCTGCTTCTCTTCAAGTGCATTGTTCAATTAATTAAAATCCATTATATTCCTAAAACCTCAGCACACAGGGGAGGAGAGAGATGGAATTTTGATAGCACGTCTGCTACTAACTTGAGATGAAATCAGCTTAATGCTGATTTATTTTTCACATTCAGTTTCTATACTTACCAACTAGCCTAACTTTCCCAGGGCAGGGTTTTTTCTACGAATGCTTCCTGAATTAATCTATCTATCCACACTCTACAAACCCTAGAAGCCCCATTTCAAACCCCATCAGTTGTTCAAATCTCCTTAATCCAGTCCACAAAGATCACTTCTTCTCTACCTCTGTTTGTACTTTTCTCACACAATTAGATTTAGTAAGTACATTAAATGTATTAAATGTGTGCTATGTGACATGAGCCAGACAATATGATGAAGACTAAAGACAAAATGAGTATTAATAATAGTTGAATTCACTGAAGGCCTACTAAGGGCAGATATGGTTTAGGAGCTTTTATGTATATTTATTTATTTAGTCCTTATACTCTATAAGGAATATCCTACTGTTACTCCAACTCTACAGATGAAGTAAACTGAGTTATCCAGTAACTTGCTCAGGGTTACTCAGATTATAAGTGATAAAACAAGAATTTGAACACAGATAGCCTGGCCTCTAGAGCCTTGGTAATTAATCACTACTCTACAGCAGCCATTCCTGGCCCACGTTCAAAGAGCTCATAATTGAAGAAAAGATAGACATGTTAGCCAGGCACAGTGGCCTACATGCCTCCCAAAACCAGCACTTTGGGAGACCAAAGCAGGAGGATCACTTGAGACCAGGAGTTTGAGATGAGTTTGGGCAACACAGCAAGACCCCATCTCTACACATATACAAAATAAGTTAGCCAGGCCTGGTGGTGTGCACCTGTAGTCCCAGCTACTCAGAAGCCTGAAGCAGGAGAATCACTTAAGCCCAGGAGTTCAAGGCTGCAGTGAGCTATGATCGCACCACTGCACTCCAGCCTGCGTGACAGAGCAAGATCCTTTTTTTTTTTTTTTTTTTTTTTTGAGACAGAGTCTTCCTCTGTCACGCAGGCTGGAGTGCAGTGACGTAATCTTGGCTCACTGCAACCTCTGTCTCCCGGGTTCAAGCAATTTCCTGCCTCAGCCTCCTAAGTAGCTGGGAATAGAGGTGCCTGCCACCACACCTGGCTAATTTTGTATTTTTAGTAAAGATGGGATTTCAGCATCTTGGCCAGGATGGTCTTGAACTTCTGACCTCGAATCCACCTGCCTCAGCCTCCCAAAGTGCTAGGATTACAGGCATGAGCCACCATGCCCAGCCTCCCATCTCTATTTAAAAAAAAAAAAAAAGAAGACAGATATAATCAGAAGATGACACAAAGGTGTTACTATGCTTCAGTGGTTTGAGAAAAGGGACCAACAAAGACTGGGAGAGTCTAGTAGGAATTTCTCAGGAAGATACAGGGGTGGGGAGAGATTTGAGGCATTTTTTAGTTTAGCAAACTAAAGAGACATGTAACATCAAATTTCTCCTAGCTCTACCATCCTGTAAATCCATGAGCAGGATTGTGTCATAACCTAAAGAATAACTTTTACTGGGTTTACAAAGAATATTGTGCTGGTAAAAAGCTCTCCAGAATAGAAAAAGCCAAAATAAAAGCACCCAAGTATTTGCAGATTTACTTTGCCAGTTTCCATGGCGTTAATACTCCTACGATGGCAGATTTCAGGCTACCAACCAGATATCACTGAATTCAACTCAGAGTTGAGAAGAGATACATACAACTGGTCTTAAGAGCCAGTCTGATCTAGCTCCAGCACCCCACCGCATGAAGTTCTTGCAGTGTGAATCAGAAACCGAAGGAGCCCAGAGTTAGGTGGGCAGGAAAATACCCACTCCTAAGGGAGAGAGGCCTCGGGCACTAAGAAAGGAGAGAACATGTGCTCAATCTCCAGAAGGCTGAAGCAGGTAGGGCGGCATGCTGCCAGCCCCCAAAACAAACTCTGGGCAAATGGGGATGTCAACCACGGAACCAAGGCAAAGATCCAGGAGGAAAAGAGTGGCATGAGAAAAAAGACTCAAAGGGTATACAGATGCCTGGTCCAGAAAGGAAACTCCTGAGTACAACAAGGCAAAACCTTCAGGCAATGCCCAGTTAGGACCTGAGGATGAAACAGAAAGTCCAGAGAGCCTTTAGTGTTAGCTGTCCCTCCCAACCCACTGAAATCCCCCACCTCAGCATGGGTTTGGAGCTCCTCCTCTGGAAGCTCCAAGCATCCTGTGCTGAACTCTAATATAACCCTTCCCATCGCACACTGTGGTTTTCTGTACATGTGTCTCCCACTAGGCTGTGAGCCTCCTTCAAGGTACATACAGAGCATAGAGCGGGAGTCAACAAACATCAGCCTGTGGGCCAAATCTGGGCTGCCACCTGCTTTTTAGGATATGCAATCTAAGTATGATTTAATGGCTGAAAAGAATTAAATTAGAATATTTTGTGATACATGTACATTATGTAAAATTTAAATTTCAATGTCCATAAACAAAGTTTTAGTGGAACTCAGCCATGTTCATTTATTAACTTATTATCTATAGCGACTCTCATGCTGTCATATGGCCCACAAAACCTAAAATGCTATTTGCTCATTTACAGAAACAAAATTTGCCAATTCTTGCACATAGCATGCCACAAGATAGGAAGCTCTGGATAATGTTTGATTAATGGTTACTTGACCCTAAAGTCAACCCCAGCATTTTTCAACCTCGTAATTATTCCAGCTTTCCCAGTCGGAGGACCCCACTTATCCTAGCAACAAGCTTTGTCTTCCAGCTCCTTTAAGCACTTTGTTCCCAGGGAGAATTCAATGAAATCTTCCCAAATTGGTTGGTGTCAATCTGCCTGTATAAACACTCCCAAGTTAATAGTTCTATGGAATTTGACTAAAAGTTCTACTAAAAAAAAAGGGAGGGACTCCACAACTAAATAAGCTTAATCAATGCTGAGCTAAAGAACAAAACATGTTTCTTACCAGAGAACTCCTCAGAGCCTTTAAGATGCTGATGCAGGCCGGGCACGGTGGCTCAAGCCTGTAATCCCAGCACTTTGGGAGGCCGAGACGGGTGGATCACAAGGTCAGGAGATCGAGACCATCCTGGCTAACACGGTGAAACCCCGTCTCTACTAAAAAATACAAAAAACTAGCCAGGCGAGGTGGCAGACACTTGTAGTCCCATCTGCTCGGGAGGCAGGAGAATGGCGTGAACCCGGGAGGCGGAGATTGCAGTGAGCTGAGATCCGGCCACTGCACTCCAGCCTGGGCGACAGAGCGAGACTCCGTCTCAAAAAAAAAAATAAAAAAAAAGATGCTGATACAAGGCTGGGCACAGTGGGTCATGCCTGTAATCCCAGCACTTTGGGAGGCCAAGGTGGAAGGATCACTTGAGTCCGGGAACTAGAGACCAGCCTGGGCAACATAGCAAGACCTTGTCTATATAAAAAATTTAAAAATTCACTGGGTGTAGTGGTGTATGCCTATAGTCCCAGCTACCTGGGAGGCTGAGGTGGGAGAATCGCTTGAACCTGTGAGGTCAAGGATGCAGTGAGCTGTGATCCTACCACTGCATTCCAGCCTGGGCGACAGAGGGAGGACTTGTCTCAAAAAAAGAAAGATGCTGATGCACTCTGTGAAACTCTAAGATGGAGAGCATTTCCTGAACTTATTTGACCAAGGAACCTTCTTGTTGAAAACTATTCCTCAATCTACTTTGGGAGTCTGATTCTAAAAGAAGTAGACCACTAACAAATATGTTCATCAAAGCTACCTAGAGAGTTTATTGTTTTGACCCAAGTTATTTGACTTAACTGTGACCATCACTACCACCACTTGGCTGTGGGTAACATGAACTACAAGGCAGCTGCAGCCTGCATCACCCCGAAGAGAGCATCTATTGCTCAACTCCCAGCATGGCCACTGCCTGAAAATCTCATTACCACTGCTGCCCACAGTGCTGTCTCCCTCTCCTCCTTTGAGTCTTTGCTCAGATGTCACCTTCTCAACAAGGCCACCTTATTTAAAACCACCATCCCCTTCCCCAGCACTCTGGATTTCTCTCATCCTGTTCCACCTTTTCCTCTGTTCTATGTTTTCCCCTGACACTGATTTCCTTCTAACAAATCATGTAAGATCCAAGATCTAAGATGCAGGGACTTTTTATCTAATTTTCCACAAGCATATATAGCCCAAGCACCTAGAAAAGCACTCATAGCAGGTTCCCAATAAACATTGGTTGAAAGAATGACTGAATGAGTAAATGGCAGTAGCCACCAATTCCTCTTCCAGTGTTCTACCTACTACTTTTGTATCCAAGGTCTAAGAGATAACAGAGGAGGGGACAGATTATACAATTATAAGGACTTTTACTTTCCCTGAGTGAGATGAGGAAACATTGGAGGGTTCTGAGCCCAAGAGGGAGATAATCTGACTTAGCAGGCTGCTTGGCTAAGAATAGACCATTTAGGAAATTATTGCAATCACTCAGACAAGAAATGATGGTGGCTTGGATCAGGATGGAGAAGTGGAGGTGGCTGTACTGAAGTAGTGAGATTCTAATTATAATTTAAAGGAAGAGGCAACAAGATTTGCTGACAGTTCAAACATGGTTGTGAGGGGAAAAAAAGGAATCAAGGATGACTTCAGTGTTTTTGGCCTGAGAAAGTAGAAGGATGGAATTGCCAAAAACCAAAACAGAAAAATGTGGACTAAAAGGCTTTGGAGAGGAAAAGCAGAAGTTCTGTTTTGTACATGCTAAGGTCAAGCTGTCATTTAGACAACCATAGATTAGACACCATCCAATGTTGAATAGGCAGTTGCATATACAAGTCTGCTATGCAGGACAGGAGTCTGAGCTAGAGGTATAAATGTGGGAGTCACTGGCATATGGATGGTTTTTAAAGCCATGATACTGAATGCGATAACCAAGGGAATCACATGGAAAAAGAATAAGAGACCAAGGACCAAACTCTAGGGCAAGTCAATACTCAGAGATCTGGGAAGACTAGAAGATCCTGCTAAGGAGGCTGTACAGCGGCAGTCAGTGAGGAATCCAGAGATTACAGTGCCTTGGAAATCAGGTGAAGAAGGAAAGAGTGGTCAGCTAAGTTTAATGCCTAGGACTGGTCAAGTAAGAGAAGGACTAATAACTGACTATTAGACTTAGTAATGTTCAGGTCACTGGTTACCCTAACTAGTGAGTTTCTACAGAGAACAAAAGGCAAAACCTGGATTGGAGTAGATTTGAGAGAAAATGGGGAGATTTTGGAGACAGGGAGTTTAGAGAACTATTTGTAGATAATCAGCTGCATGCAGATGCAGAGCAATGGGGTAGCAGCTGATAGATAAAAAGCATCAAGAGAACCTTTTCTAAGGTGGCAGCAATGACAGCATGTTTGCATGCTGATGGCAATGATAGCAATCTAGAGGGAAAACGAATGATGCAGTAAAGGAAAGGGAGAATTACCAAAGTAATGTTCTTGACTAGGGATGAGCTGAGGTCCCTAGACAACAGGCATTAGAAACTACTGCAAAAATCGATGTCCCACAAATAGCACCATAATCCACCTAATAGCATAGGCAAAACACCCGAGTCATCTTCATTCCTACTTAGCCTCTCTTGCTCACAAGACACATATGCACACAAGCACACAGAAACACCTCCCTAATCCATTAATAACCTCCATTGGCTATAGTGCCAAAATCTGACAATTTCTGACTGTGTCGACTGCTATTGTCCTTACCCAAGGCGGATGTATTTTTTCTGTGAACTACTGCAATAGCCTCTCACTTTTTCTGTTTTCCAAGAAAATCTTTTATTGAAGCATAACATGTGCATAGAGAAAAGTCCCCAAATCGTAAGTATACAACGTGATCAATTTTCAACAGACTGAACACACCCAGATTAAATGTAACCATCACGTGGATCAGGAAGTAGGACATTACCAGCATCCCAGGAGCCCTCTCATGCCACCTCCCAGCCACTCGCTGCCATCCCAAAGGTAACGTTATCTGGATTTCTATCACCATGGATTCATTTTCTCTATTTCAAAATTATATAAAAAGAATCATGTATGTAATCCCAGCACTTTGGGAGGCCAAGGCAGGTGGATCACAAGGTCAGGAGATCAAGACCATCCTGGCCAACATGGTGAAACCTCATCTCTACTAAAAATACGAAAATTAGCCAGGCGTGGTGGCGGCGCATGCCTGTAGTCCCAGCTACTCGGGAGGCTGAGGCAGGAGAATTGCTTGAACCCAGGAGGCAAAGGCTGCAGTGAGCCGAGATCATGTCACTGCACTCCAGTCTGGGCAACAGAGCGAGACTCTGTCTCAGAAAAACAAGAATCATGTAGTGTGGCTTCTTTTGTGTCTGGCTTCTTTCGCTCAAAATTTTGTTTGTGAGATTCATTCATGTTGTTTGCACATAGACATAGTTCCCTTTTTCTTTGCTGTATTGTGCTTCTTTGGATGAACATACCACCTTTTATTTATCCATTGTACTGTTAATATATAGGTCATTTCCAGTTTGAGGGTGTTATGAATAGGCTGCTATAAACATTTTCCTTCACATCTCTTGGTGCACATATGTAGGAATTTTTCTTGAGCATATATTCAGGAGAGGAATTTCTGGTTCAAAAGTTATGTATATATTTATCTTTAGTAGATCCTACCAGTTCTCCAAAATGGTTAAATCCTTTGCCACTCTCATCACAATGTAGAGGAGTTCCATTGTTAACATCCTCGCCAAGACTTGATTTTGTGCTCTTTTTTGTTTTCGCCATTCTAGTGGTGTACAATGCTGTCTCACTAAGGTTCTAGTTAAATAGCCTTTCAGTCTCCCTGCTTCCACTTTTGCCTCCCTCCAATCCATTCTCCAAATAAAAACCAGAGAAATATTATCAAACACAAGTAAAATACACTATTTTCCTTCTTAAAACATTGCAATGGCTCCCAGCTACACTCAGAATAAACCCGAACTCGGAAGCACAGCCTCCAAGTCCCTGCATGATCTGCCTGCTGCAGACTTGCCTGGCCAACTTCACCTAATCAACCATGCTCCACGTTCACTGTGCTCCAGACACACCGCCTCCTTCCTCTTCCTTGAACAAGCCAGGCTCCCCCTTGCTTGCCTAACTACTATTCTTCCTTCAGGTCACAACTTACAAGTCACATCTTCAGGTGAGAACTCCTAACTGGCCTCCATATCAACAGTGAATCTCCTCTGCAGTGCTTACACAATCTCCACATAGCTTGTTTCTTTATTCACTTGTTCATGTCCTATTTCCCTTACTAGATTGTGTGGTCCACAAGGGCAAGGACACGGCCTTCTTGGTCATTACTGCATTTCCAGTACCTGGCACTAGGAGCTCAACACATTTTTATCAGCTGATTGACTTAATAAATAGTATCACTGGCCAGGCATGGCAGCTCACACCTGTAATCCAGCACTTTGAGAGGCCAAGGCAGGAGCATCGTTTGAGTTCAGGAGTTTGACACCAGCCTGGGCAACATGGCAAAACCTTATCTCTAGAAAAAAATGTAAAAATTAGTCAGGTGTGGTGGTGTACGTGTGTGGTCCCAGCTACCCAGGAGGCTGGGGTGGGAGGACAGCTTGAGCCCAGGAAGTCAAGGCTGCAGCAAGCTGAGATCATGCCAGTGGGTGACAGATTGAGACCTTGTCTCAAATAAATAAATAAAAAGTAAGTAGTATCTCTCTCGGGGGGATCTAAGTTAAGCAGTTCTTTCACACTGAGGAAAATTGATAAAGCAAAATGCTCTGAGACGCTCAGAGGAGAGGCCTCACTTATACATCCACATAGCCATTGTTTACTGGGCACCTATTATGGAGGCGATAGGCCCTGTGTACTCTGCAACAGAGACCACCTCGGAGCTCCCTCTCAATTGCCGACGAGCTTTTAATCCAGTGCAGGTGACCGTGAGGGCCCTCAGATTCCTGCTCCCTGCTTTCGGCCACTTTATGTAGGTTTACCTTTTCTACAGAGGTACAGAAGCACTTCTATTCATTTGTCCAGTTTTCTAGTTCAGAAAGTTTGTGGGAGTATTTTTCCTGATACTAATGCTACTAAGTTATCACTTAAATTTTTTGAAAAATTAATAAGAGAAAAATAATGGCCATTTATACTTCTACTACCCAGGAAAAATCAGCATATCCCCTTCAAGGCTTTGTTACTTCTTTTTCCCTTTATTGTTAATGCTGGTCTAAGGGCTCAGGAGAGGACTTGGTTGAAACTAGCGTATACAGCAGGGCATGTGGGGGATTCTAATTATTCAAGCCTGCGTTGTCCTTTATGCCCAAAACTGGTGGAAAAGAACTGGGGATAGATTACTAAGAGCTTCAGGCTTAGAGCCTGTTTCCAGCACATTTGCTTAAATCATTGTCCACATGTTGCCTTTGTCTCCCCATCAGGGATGCCAAGGAGCCTGACAGTATTACAGCAATTCAGCAGACGTTGCCCTGAAATCGAGAGTGAATATAGGGTCTCCTAGATCAACCAAATAGATTCAGAAGCCATACTTTGGCCCACCTTTCCCGAAATGGAGATTTTGTTTGGATAAAGAGCCATCATGTATGGCACCCCTAGTCTGTCCTAGGCACAGTGCTGGACACTTCACATAACTTTAATCCTCACAGTGACTCTAGATGTACGCATTGTCTCCATTTGCAGTTGAGGCTCTGCAAGGTGAGTGAACTGTTCAAGGACTCAGTAGGTGGATGATTCAAGCTTGTACTAAGCCCTCTCTGGCTCCATGGGCTTGCTCAGCTATGCTGGTAAGTTTTGCCTTGGCCGCGAATGTCTAGAATCAAAGGAAGAACAGAGGAGGACCTTTCCTGTGCTGGATCTAAAATTGCTGGTGAGCTCGCAGTGCTATGCAGACTCTCCAAAGGAGACTGGGGAAAACATCAAATTAATTGATATCATCACAGGGTTAGATTACTACTTAATAGACGAGCTAAACCCTGAGGACATGGCCTCAATATAGCCAGAATTTCAAACTGCAGTCTTATCTCTTCCCACAGTGCATGTGGATGTCTAACACCCTGCTACTGCTTTGATGAGTTTGTATTAATAACCCCTCCTTAGGTAAGGAGCTGGGCCATTGAGAGCTGGCCAAGGCCCGTTCCTGAGCCCCAGGCCATGATTCGCCTCACTCTGGACTTCAGTTCCAGAGAGAGAGGTCAATGGCAGGGCATGGGAACAGGATCGACCCCCAAGCTTGTTCTGTCCCCAGAACAGAAGTCCCTAAAAACACTATGGGTGGGACAGAAGTTAGGGCCAGAGAGCAGGGAATCGCATCTGCTAAGTGAGGGGAGTTTTCCAATGAAAACAACTCAGCAAGGCCTTCGGTCCCCTGGGAAGATTTCCTTCAGCTTACTCACACTCAGTTCCTCCTCCCTCCTCCTCTGTCTCCTTGGGGTTGGACTAGAAGTCAAAGCACTTCTGACCAGCAATGTCCTCCAAACTCTGGGGAAGATGCAAGACCTTGACTCTGGGTCACTACACACTACACAAAAGCAATGCCACTGAAAAGGTCTTTCCTACGTTGGGGCCTGAAAGGAAGTGAGGTTTTACTCTGGCACCCATCTCCCTTATACAGTGTGTATCAAAATCATAATCAAGGTAAACCAAGATCATAGCCAGAGAATCAGATGCCAACTGCATCTCAGATCAATAAGATCTTAACTCACTTACCTGTGTTTGACAGGGAAGCAACAAACCCTTCTTTGAACACTGAAGTTAGGGGTGTGATTTTCCTTTTAAATACAGACAGAGTGGCCTCGGGGGTAGTGAGAAGCTCCATCCTCAGAAGGATCCAAAAGAGGCTGGGTGACCACATGAAAGGGGCACTGGGACAGTGATTCGGAATTGACATGTGGCCTTGACTTAGACACTAGTTTCAAATCCAACAATTTATTAAGCTGCACCGGTGTGCGAAGCAAACCTGACCTCTGTCTTCACAGGTTAGTGGGGAAGACAGACATAGAAACAAAGGCAGAAAGAAACATGTCATTACAAATTGTGATCAGTGCTAAAAGGAAAGGATGGCGGTCATGAGGAATAGTAACAAGGAGAATCAAGAATTTTGAGTAGGGGTTCCAAATTTATGTTTCGAAACAGTTCACTGTGGCTGCCATGAAGAGTCTGGGTTGGAGGGGCAAGTGTGGAGGTTGGAGGCGAGTTAGAAAGCCAACTCACTGGCCCATGGAATAGATGATATGGCTGAATCCAGGTGTGAGTGGAAGAAATGGGGCGATATGATACAATGGGAGGCATATTTTGGACATAGAATCAACAGGACTTAATGGTACTTGAGAAGTGAGAGCTTGGGGAGGAGAGAAAAAGGGAAATAACTCCCAAGTTTGGGACTGAACAAGGTCATCTGAAAAATCTGAGTTTATAGTATTGTATAGATTCTATGACTATGAAACTTCAAAGTCTAGACTAACAGGCCAGTCTAGGAGGTAGGGCCAGTCCTATCCCTTGATATGACTCAGAGCCACAAGGGGTGTTAAAAGCAATGCCACTGAAAAGGTCTTTCCTACATTGGGGCCTGAAAGGAAGTGAGGTTTTACTCTGGCACCCATCTCCCTTATACAGTGTGTATCAAAATCATAATCAAGGTAAACCAAGATCATAGCCAGAGAATCAGTGTCAAGCATCCAGTTAAAAGAGTGAAGATGAAAAAGGAATAACAAATAGCAAAATCACTGCATTTTCTATATATTGTATAGAAATCATTATACACACACACAAAGAGAGAGACACCTATAATCAAAAAGAAAAACACAGATAACCCAACAAAAAATGAACAGAAGATTTGAACAGGCATTTCACACACACACACACAAAATCAATTGCCAATAAACATATGAAAAGGTGCCCAACTTCCTTAGCATTAGAGAAACACAAAATAAAACCATACTCAGCTACTGCTACATAGGGCTACAATGAAAAAGTCTAACAATACCAAGTGTTGGCAAAGATTCAGAGCAAATAACCCTCTCATACATTATTTATGGTAATTTAAATTGAAACAACAGGTTGGGTTTTTTTTTTATTATTATTTGGCTTTAGTATCTACTAAAGCTAAATATACACATACCCTATGACCCAGCCACTCCACTCCTAGGTGTTTATCCAACAGAAATATATACACATTTGTGCCAGAATAAACATACCACAATGTTTTTAGGGGCACTGTTTATAAAGTCAAAAACTGGGGGAAATGCAAATGTCCATCCACAAGAGAATGAATAAAATAAATTGTGACATAGTCCTACAAAGGAATACTATGTAGAAATGAAAGTGAATAAACAAAATGCACTAGACAACAACATGGATGAATCTCACAAGCATAATGTTGAAAATGAAACCAAATGCAAAATAGAGTATTCTATGATTCAATTTACATTAAGCTCAAAAACAGGCAAAACTACTCTAGGATGATAAAAGTCAGGAGAATTACACTTTTAGGGAGGATCATGGTGAATAGACCTGAGCAGAAGGAGGTTTCTCAGATGCCAACAATGTTTCTTCATCTGGCCAGTGGCTCTACAAGAAAGTCAATTTCATGAAAACCCATCAACATGCACCATTCGATTTGTCTGCATTTATGTATTTATGTTGTACATCAATAAAAACATACCCAAAACACTTAGGAAGAGTATTTGCCTATGACAACTAAAGGCAATATGGTTGCAATAAATAACCAAAATCATAGTCAAAGTAAACCAAGGTCATGGCCAGAGAGTCAGTGCCAAGCAAGTTAAAACAGGATGAAAAAAGAATAAGAAGTAGCAAAATCATTGCATTTACAAATATTAATTTTCTGAACATTTTTCCAGGTTTTCGGCCCTGATATGTTGTTATCACAGAATTTGTCTCCCAACTTTTGTTTTGGCTGTATTGTAAAGGTTTGCAAAGGCATCATCATATCCCTTTCAACGTAGTGTTTTAAACAAGCATATATGTACACACCCATGAACCCCAAGGATATGTGCCATAATAATATAAGTATGGGACCACAAGACAACCAGAGTGATTCCCATAATCACCCACAAAATAAGTCTGATTATTTTATCATCACACCTGGTCTACGTGTACATGCTCTTTGCCACTGAATGCTTAATTATAGGAGTCCAAAAACTATTTGAGTGGCTATCCTAATCATCAAAAAATTGTGTGCTGTGTAATGAAAAAAACACATGCTTTAGTCCACCGTTTATCTATGTACTCCTCAACAATTGATTTAGCCTCCTTGACTCAGTTTCTGCTCATATAAATGGAGGAAATACTACCTACATCATGGGACTAGAGTGAGAATTAAACAAAACAGCTTACAGCAAAGTGCCTGGTACATACTAAGCCCTTGACAACTGCTAGACAGTTGCAGCAATGTAGCAGATTTTTGACCTTGCAGTTTTACCCATTTTAACATAAATGCATTAACATTGCCTATTTCCTGCATATTTTAATGAGGATTAAGGGTTAGGCATTTTGAACTTGTTTCGTAGACTGGGCATTTTCAGGAAATGTTGAAAAATATCCCAGACCCTGTCATTTCAGAAAGCAAAGCAGATAAAGGAGAAAGGGTACTGAAACCTTACATTTGAATTCATGAAACAGACACATTTTCGGGTGCACACACTGAAAGTAAAAATAAAATTAACCACCAATTAATGATTGAATGAAAAGAAGTCTCAAAAAGAAAACATAAGGATTCAATTTTACCCTATTTAATTCATATTCTGATCAAATTTCTTTCAGTAAAACTAAACTATCACCATTGACAATAAATAATTACTAAGAAAGAACAATTTCAATTGCAATTACATAAATAAAGATCCTTAATTTTTTGGATCTTTTTAATTTTGGATTAATATGTCCTTTAAAAAATGTTTTTTCTGAACTCTATTTTTTCAACACAATTCCACTCACATTGTATCCACATTTTTTATTAGAAAATTGACTTCTTTTGCCTCAATATTAGGATATTAATTAAATAAAGTATGGCACATTAATATAATGGACTTTTTTTCCCCATAGGTTATTGGGGTACAGGTGGTGTTTGATCACATGAGTAAGTTCTCTAGCAGTGCTTTGTGAGGTTTTGGTGTACCCATCACCCGGGCAGTGTACACTCCACCCTATTTGTAGTCTTTTATCCTTCGTCCCCCCTCCCACCCTTGCCCCCATGTCCCCAAAGTCCAATATATAATGAACATTTAAAATATAGCCATAAAAGTTGTATTTTCAAAGAATATTTGATGATTTAGGGAAAGGTCCATAAAATATCTTTAAACAGCACAAAAAGAGGCTATGAAATAGTATGTGTACAGTGTAATTTCATTTCTGTAATGTTTATGCATGTTTGCACATGCATATAATAAAATTTTGGGAGGACAGCCATTCAAAATGTTCATAGTAGTTATCTTTGAATGACAGGATTGTGGAAGATATGCATTTCTTTCTTTAAACTTTTTGTCTTTCAAATTTTATACCATAAATATATACTACTTTAATAATAAGAAAATCTTATTTTTAAAAACGATTTGTAATTGTTTATTTTTCTGTATTCTGTAGGTCTTGGCAAAAATCTAAGTGAAGATTTATAAAATCTTTCTTCTCCTATCACTGCTCTCTCCTGGCCACTTTCATTTTGCCTGTGCATGTGAAATATTTATGAACATCATGTAATCTAAGAAAGAATAAGCATCTGTTTGCAAGTGATTATATGGAAGTATTCAATATTTTAGGCCCTGAACAATATTTTCTCAAACAGACTAAAAAATTGACCTGTCCAAATTGCCTAAGGGGTCAATGTGGAAAGCAGAGAATGCAAGTCCACATTCTGGCCTCTCCCTGAGCGTGTGACCGTGAATGAGTCATCCAACCACTCACATCCTCTGCTCCTCACTTGGGCCCTAAGGGAACTATCTCTCCCATCTCTAAGGCCCGGAAGGCCCTGTGAAGCTTGCTTAGAGGTCTCACCAAGGCCAGCAGTGTTTGGTCCAATAGCTCTGCATTGGTTTGCTAGGGCTTCCATAACAAAGCACCACAGACTGAGTGGCTTAAACAATGGAAATTCATTTTCTCACAATTCTGGAGACTAGAAGTTCAAGATGATCAAAGTGTCAACAAAGTTGGTTTCTCCTGAAGCCTCTCTTCTTGGCTTGTAGATGGCCATCTTCTCCCTATATTTTTACATGATTTTCCTCTGTGTGTGTCTGTGTCCTAATCTCTTCTTCTCATAAGGACAGCAGTCATATTGGATTAGAGCCCACCCTAGTGACCTTGCTTTACCTTAATTACGTCTGTTTTTGTTTTTTTGTTTGTTTTTGTTTGTTTTGAGACAGGGTCTCACTCGGTCACCTAGGCTGGAGTGCAGTGGCACGATCATGGCTCACTGCAGCCTCGACCTCCTAGGCTCAAGCGATCCTCCCACCTCATCCTCCCAAGTATCTGGATCCACAGGCATGCACCATTACACTCAACTAATTTTAAAAATGTTTTGTAGAAACAGGGTTTCACTATGTTGCCCAGACTGATCTCGAACACCTGGGCTTACAGGCATGACCTACCGCACCTGGCCTTAATTATCTTTTTAAAGACCATATATCCAAATACAGTCACATCTGAGATACTGGGGGTAAGGACTTCAGCATATTAATTCATCAGGGGGCACAGTTCAGCCAATAACAAGTTCCTATCAAGGAAATGAGCATAGAAAGTGGAAAGAAATGGATCTAATAGAGGTAAGAGAGTCTAATTAATGAAATTGTATAGGATTGCCTGCAAATTTCCCAAAATGTAGGTGGAGTTCCATTTTTTTCACACCCCTCTATAGCAGGCAACTACTTCATGAAGGAGACCTCAGGGTGGGAGAATCTTCTATATATTATCCAACAAGCTATCATGCCCACTGCCAGCTCAGAGTTCAACTTTAGCAGCATCCCCACTTTAATCCATTAGAGAGAGATTGTTTATACACTTATTTGAATATTTTACTGCATTTCGCCCTTATTATGTCAAATAAATGTGTAGAAAATGGAAAAATGACAGGCTGAAACTAGTGATTAGAAACATAAGTCTCATAATCTTACTACAATTGACATGAAAATGAGAATTATCATGTGGGCTCAAATCAGGAACTGTCTTAACTGGGAGTTCGCTGAACTTAGGCTGATGTGTATACATCTGTGAAGGAAAAAAAAACAAAGCTAAATAACATAGAACAAGTTCCAAAACCAGATGATCAAAGATTGAACCTAAAAGACTAGATGTAGTTTGTAAGGAAAGTCAGTCTTCAGCTTTTAGAAAAGGGAATTTCCCTTGCCACATTCAAATAACTCATATAACCTTTATACACTTGACATTTGCACACTTGATTCCAATAACTACCTATAGGAAACTTGTTATAGAAAAAAAGAGAATTCCCTAGAGGTAAGTAAGGAACTGCCTAACGCAGTTCTTAGCAGACAGCATTTCAACAAATAATGTTGAACAAACAACTCCAGTGAGCATGATTTAACAAGTCCCTAGCCACATCACTGAAGCATACTTTCTACACACGTCCTGAGTCATCTTACACCCCTCTCTCTCTCATCCACAGACATTCAGGTCATTCAGATTCACAGATTCTGCTTTCATGTTTCTTAACTCTCTCTTTCTCTTTCTCTCTTTCTCTCTTTCTCTCTCTCTCTCTCTCTCTCTCTCTCTCTCTCTCTCTCTCTCTCTCTCTCTGTCTTTCTCTCTCTCTTCCTTTCCACCCCTACTTTCCCAGCTCAAGTATTCACTACCTCTTGTCTAGAGAGGCATCCTACCTCTGGTCTCCTCCCTTCCAAGCCAGCCCACAACCACTGTCAGAACTCCACTTGTTCAATCAATGAGTATTTATTGAGCCCTTACTAGGTACCCTGCAGACACTACTTACTAGGGCCCATAGACACTATGTTGAGCCCTGGAAAGTCCATCTTGAACAAGGCAGACACACACCCTGAAGGTGATAGTCTAGCCGGGGAGATAAACAGTTGCTGTAGACAAACAATTACCATACACTAGTACTGTGAGTACTTTGTTAGGAAAAAAACAGCATGCTACAAGAGAAGATAACTGGAAAACCAAAACTAGTGTAGTTGAATGAAAAAAATTACGTAAAAATGTATTTACTGCTATACGTCTTTATCTGGGAAGATCCACAAAAGAGGGAGATGGGGAAACTTAAAAGTTAGCAGATTTTGATGGGGTAATCAATAAATGTACATTTAATATGCCTATTAGATATCTGACTACAAATATCAAGACAAGTGGGTATGTGAGTTTAGAGTCCTGGATCAGCGACAGAGATAGAGAATGGGGGTTGTCCATATTTAACATCACAGGATTGAATGAGATCACCTACAAAGAGGAGAGGAGAAAAGGGAAAGGAGAGGGGAGAAGAAAGACGAGTACTGACCTCAGTTTTTAGAGGTCAAAAAGATGAGAAAAACAATGAAAAAAAAAAATAGATGAAGGCCAGTCATTGAAGTCAGAGCAGGAGAATGAGGAGTCACAGAGCAAGAGGGAAGAAACTGCCTCATTCACAAATGAGGCAGCAGAGTCTTTTCAGCAAGTGGTGCTGAGAAAACTGGATATTCACATGCAAACACATGAAACTGGACTCTTACCTTACACCTTGTACAAAAATTAACTCACAGGCCTAATCATAAGAGCTAAAACTAAACACTCATAGAAGAAAACACAGGAGAAAAGCTTCAGGACATTGGATTTGGCAATGATTCCTTAGATAAGACACCAAAAGCACAGGCAACCAAAGAAAAAAGAGACAAATTGGACTTATCAAAATTTAAAACTCTTGTGCATCAAAGGAAACAATCAGAAGAGTGGAAAGGCAACCAAAGGAACAGGAGAAAGTATTTGCAAATCATTTATCCAATAAGGGTTTAATATCTAGACTATATGAAGAGCTCCTACAATTCAACAACAACAAAGAAAAACAACCCGATTTTAAAAATTAGCAAAGGACTTCAATAGATATTTCTCCAAATATACAAGATATACAAATGGTCAACAAGCACATGAAAAGATACCCACTAACACAAATCATTAGGAATACGCAAATCAAAACCCCAGTGAGATATCACTACACACTCACTAGGATGGCTGCTAGTTAAAACAAAACAAAACAAAAAACAGAAAACAAGTGTTGGCAAAGACGTGGAAAACTGGAGCTCTTATATACCCTTGGGAGGAAGGTAAAATGGTACAACTGCTATATAAAACAGGCGGTCCTCAAAAAATTAAACATAGAATTACCATATGATCCAGGAATACTACTTCTGGGTATGTATCCAAAATAATTGAACACAGCATCTCAAAGAGCTGTTTGTATACCCATGTTCCTAGCAGCATTATTCACAAAAATCAAACAGTAGGCCGGGCACGGTGGCTTACACCTGTAATCCCAGCACTTTGGGAGGCCGAGGCAGGCAGATCACGAGGTCAGGAGATCAAGACCATCTGGCTAACATGGTGATACCCTGCCTCTACTAAAAATACAAAAAATTAGCCGGGCGCGGTGGCGGGCACCTGTAGTCCCAGCTACTCAGGAGGCAGGGGCAGGAGAATGGCGTGAACCCAGGTGGCGGAGCTTGCAGTGAGCCGAGACAGCGCCACCGCACTCCAGGCTGGGTGACAGAGCAAGACTCCCTCTCAAAAAAAAAAAAAAAAAAGAGTAGTAGTAAGCTAAGTATTCATCAACAAACAGAAAAAAAAATGAGTTTTATTCAACCTTAAAAAGAAGAAAATTCTGACATATGCTGTGATATCAATGAACCTTGATGATATTATGTAAAATAAAATGTAAAAGTCATAACAGGACAAATACTGTATAAATACTGTATGAGTCCACTTATATGAGGAGCCTAGAGTAGTCAAATTCATAGAAACCAAAAGTAGAATCGTGGTTACCAAGGACAGGGAGGCAGGGGTACAAGGGAGTTGTTGTTTAATGAGTATAGAGTTTTGATTTTCCAAGATGAAGAGAGCTCTGGAGACTGACTGCACAGCAGTGTGGATGTGCTTAACACTACTGAACTGCACACTTTAAAAAGGTTAGATGATACATTTTACATTATGTGTATTTTACCACAGTTTTAATTTTTTAAAAGAATCAGTCCATATTGCTGAGAGGCAGTAAGATGAGGACGGAACTCTCCATGACAAGACAGAGCACTGAAGCCTTTGTTCAAGCCATTTCAGTAGAGTGAATCCCAGAAGCCTGATTGAAATGTCAGTGGAAGGAAGACTGTGAGATGAGGAAATGGAGCTCATGGGAATACAGAACTTTCTAGCTTGAAAAGAAACACAGAGATGAGGCACAGCAGGAGGAGGGGATGGGGTCAAGGTTGGCAGGGTCAAGACAAGGGCTATAAAAGAATGTAGGGAACTGTGGGAGGGCCACCCTGGGGTGTAGGGCAGCCATTGGAGATCTGTGGTCTTACATTTGAAATGGGCCTTGCTGGCATGGTTGTGTTTTCTGCAGCACTGTGAAGCTGCCTGTGAGCAGGTGCACAGTTGGTGGGTAGCAAGCTTTAACCAGTATTGTGTGATTTTTTTTTTTCTAGGCAAGGGCCATAGAGGAAAGAGAGAGGCATGAGGTTTATGGGAAGTAAGGGCACGAGAAGAGGGTCCTGGCAGTGAAGGAGAGGCTGCATTCAGGCTGGGACTTGCCAGAGTGGGAGCATTAAACACGTGAGTTGGAACTATAGGAGGGGATCAGGGAGCAGGATGGTTGAAATCTAGATTTCAGAGGTGGGGCAGTTATCGTCGATGACTTAGTCAGGTTGAGCAAAAGGTCTTTGGAGCTAAAAAGGTCAAGGAAATAAAGAGTCCCCAACATTGATCGGATCACCTACATAAATGCTGAAGTTGCCCCCAGAGAAAGGAAGAGAACAGGGAGTGAGTGTGGAGAAGAGGGGGAGGATGTGAAGCAAGGGGAACAGTGTGTGCAAAGGACAAACTCTTACTGTGAGGAGCAGAGAGATGTTCATGAAGGATGGAGAACTGATACCATGGGGTAGATAAAGGTGGAGTGGAATGCACAGCTATTTTTGTGAAGACTTTGAAACACACACGAAGGAGTTTGTATTTTATTGTAAGGAAAACTATTGAAGGATTTTAAGCAAAGGGTACACAATCATATTTATGTTTTTTAAAAAATGCTGTGATAAACTGTGTTATATCCAGACAATGGCATATTATTCAGCATTAAAAGAAAGAAGCCATGAAGCCATGAAAAGACACTGAAGAAACTTAAATGCATATTACTAAGTGAAAAAAACTAATCTGAAAATGCTATATATTATATGATTCCAACTATATGACACTCTAGAAAAGGAAATGGAGATAGTAAAAAGATGAGTGGTTAGTAAGGGTTGGGGTGGAGACAGGGGGAGGAAGGGATGAATAGGTGGAGCACAGAGGATTTTTAGAACAGTGAAATCATTCTGTATAATCCTCTAATGATAGATACATGTCATTAGACATTAGTCCAAACCCATAGACTGTGCAACACCAAGAATGGCCCCTAATGTAAACTATGGACTTTGGGTGATAATGATGTGTCAATGTAGGTTCAGTGATGGTCACATGTACCACTCCAGGGGGCGATGTTGATAGCAGGGTAGATTACATATGTGGGAGGGGCAGGGGATGTAGAGGGACTCTGTACTTTCTACTCAATTTTGCTGTCAACCTAACACTACTCTAGAAATAAAGTCTATTTTTTAAAAAATCACACTGAACTGCTGTGTGGAGCACAGATGAAACAGGGGCAACCTGGAGAGAAAGAGCCCAAACAACAGGCTACTGTTGCTACTCACTGAGACAGCACAGAACAGGAGTGAATTTGGGAACTTGGGAGTGGGCACAGTGGATTCAGTTTGGAGGGGCATGCTGAGTCTGAGTTTCCCAGGGCTTGAAGGGGGTCCATGCCGAATACTTTTTCCACATAAGCACCAAGCAATTAAAACTCCATCAGTGCGTAACCCTGCAGCACTGAAAACACACTCACAGCCAAGGCCAGCTCAAGGCTGTTTGCATGAGGTCATGTAGCTTGGTGGTTGGGCTCACAAATTCTGGAACCAAACTTCCTGGTTTGAATCTTAGCACTGCCACTTACCAGCTTGAGCAACTTATTTAAACTTTTTGCCTCCGTTTCCTTATGTGTAAAATGGTAAATAATAATAGCACCTACCTCATAAGCCTGCTGTAGATTAAATGAGTTTATTCAGCATAGTTAGTATCTATGTAATACTAACTCTGGAAAGAGAGGGTTAGTAGTATATAAATATATAAAATAATTTATATATTAGGAAAATAATAAATCATAGAATACTGTATGACCATTTGCTATCAATACTATGAACACTAATTATTTTGAAGAAAGGTTACCTGACATATTTATTCATCCATTCCATTGTTCATTCATTCAACAGGTATTGATAGTCCTCACTACCAGCACTCAAACATAAATCAGACACCAATTCTTCTCTCAGCAAGCTTAGACTAGCACAGATTTAAACACACAGAATTTTACATGTTCAATCCCACTCTGAAGAACAACTTGAGTTAATCAATAACAGGAAATATTATTATTGCAATACATACATCACCACAAAAATAACCTTCAAATGCTTTTCCTATATAAAATCAAAGTCATGTATTATCTTGCTTCATATATATAATTCTTTCTTTTATATAACTGTCCTTAAATGATATATCTAAAGTGATATGTTTTTCATCATATATGTTTTAAATATGTATGTTTGCAAGCAAATATAAACAAATATATAATCTTGCGTTGCTTTCAAAAGAGAATCAGGCATTATATAAAACAAGCATTATATATCTGGCTACATGAGTGATAGTATGGTGTAGTGGTTAGGAGAAGAGTCTGAAACAGAATCACCTAAATTTAAATTCCTGTTCTACTCACTACTTGCATGATCTTGGGCAAGTGAGGCCTCTTTGTACCTTACCTTCCCCATTCTGCAAAATGGGACTATAATAACACTTCACAGAATTGTTGTGAGGCTTAAATAAGTTAACAAACATGCAGTATTTCTAATAGTAAAAACCCCAAAGCATTAGCTTTCTTATGCAGAAATGTTACACCCACGTTTTTGTACTTATTTATTTTGTGCTTGTTTATTCGTAAGCCAAACTTAGGGTTCAAGTAATTTTATTAAACTCTGGAATATGCATCATTATCAAAGGAAAATGTTAGATTTTACCCAAGCTCAGTTGGCACAGGCATTTCTCCTGAAATAAGAAGGGCTCCTGTGAAATAGTCACTCCTGAGTGTTGCCAGTTGCTATTCAGCAGCTAGAATCGGCCACCAGAAGCCACCAACAATGATTTGTGGACAATGCAAGGGTGAACACCAGGAAAGGCAGAAACAGGTCAATCTAACCAGAATTACTTCTAGATCTGCCCCATCAGCATCAAGAAAAGCCAGAAATGTTTTTCCGTCAGAGGCAGGATGTTTTCTCTTTACATTCAAGCGTCCAATTTTGACAAAGTAGGACCCCAAGGCTTGGAGAACTTTCTGCTTGAAATGATTGATAGTATTTGTCTGAGTTTTGGTGTGTGTATTCCATAACTTCTCTAAGAGTCACACTGCCACCTGATTCGTAGAACCTCTCGCAGATCTCTTTCACTGACTCACAGACGGTGGGCAGTGGATACAAAATACCAAGGATGAGCCCAGCCCACTCCACAGGGAGAACTGGAGTGTCCAAGCTTCGTCTGCCAAACATGTGGAACCTCTGTTCCCAGGGCACATGGTGTGATAGTTCTTTGAATCAACATCCATATTACTCCATACAACTCAAGTTGACATAAAAACATCAAGTGTGTATCTTATTTGTATATAGAAATTGCATATTCAGGTGAGTTGCTTTTAAAATCTATGTCTTCATTGTAACACAGTTCCTCATTTATGGCCTGCTTTGTAACAAATTATCCTTTGTAATTTCCCAGTCTCTATTTTTCACTAATTAATTTAAAACCTATTTCAAAGAAAACAGATGCATTTCTGTATTTAAATTTTATTTGTTTATGCATAGGCCAGTATTTTTATCTTTCTTGGCAGCTATATAATAGTATTTTAGATCAATTTGTTATCTTTTATTATCCACACAGTATCTAGGATCATTTGCCATTTTACAAAGTCAACTGTAATTTGATGACACGCTGAATTCCTTGTATTATTTTGGAAATAACTTCAGGAAAATGTAACTATAATACACCCAAATGGCATACAAATTTTGATATTGTTGCACAAAATTTGTTCAAGTTCACTCTATGTTAATTTTTTACTTTTTATTTATTTGTTTTTAGAGACAGGATCTTGCTCTGTCACCTGGGCTGGAGTGCATTGGTGCAGTCATAGCTCACTGCAGCCTCCATCTCCTGGGCTCAGGGAATCCTTCTGCTTCAGCCTCCCAAGTAGCTGGAATTACACGTATGTGCTACCACGCCCAGCTAATTTTTTCATTTTTTTGTAGAGAGGGAGGTTTCACTATGCTGTACAGGCTGGTCTCAAACTCATGGCCTCAAGGGATCCTTCTGCCTAGGCCCCCCAAAATGCTGGGATTACAGGCATGAGCTACCACACCCAGCTAGTATATTTTATGTGAGAACTAAAGAACTTAACAGTGGTTTACGGGGTACATTATCTAGCCAGATTTCCTTTCTGTCTTCATCTCCTGCCTTGCTTTTCCTTGTTCATTCTACCCTGACCTCACATAAATCCTTGAACACGTTGGGCACCATCACCTTGGGGCTTCCGCACTAACTGAGGCCTCTCCCTTTGTTATTCTTACCCCAGATACCACTTCCCCACCTCAGATAGCACCTTCTCAGTGAGTTCTCCTGGACCACCTTTATATATGAAACATCTCCAGCATCCCCGATCCTCCTCCAATCCCTGCTATTTTTTTCCCATAGCACTTATCACTTCTAATATATTGCATAATTTTCCTCTCTTTTTATGTATTGTCTGTCTTCCTCTTCTGGAATCTAAGCTCCATGAGAACAAGAATTTTTGTCTGTTTTGTTCTATTGATGCATCTACAAGGCCTAGAACAGGCCCTGGCACATAACAGGGGCCCAGTAAATATTTTTTAAACTAGTGGAGAGATATTAATGATATAAAATTTTCCCAAGTCATCCCTTTCTCACTTATGAGAATTGCACCTATCATCCCACTTGCAGTTTTAGCTAAAACTGAGGTTCATGCTAATCATTAACCTTGAAGGGTACTCAGACTTTGAAACAAAGAATAACTAAAGGCCCTAGCACTTCGTTCTCAAACTATGCCCCTTCTGTTATGATCACAGATGAGCTCTTCTGGAAAAATTCCTCACACAGGGCCTGAGGATCCCCCACCCCTGAAATTTCCAGGTGATGTCTTTCCCTCTCAAGTGTAGAGTGGAACTGTCAGGACATGACTCCTGTCAATTATCCCTAAGCGATGTCCATGAGCCCCTTCCCAGACACGTGCTGCATACCTGCAGTGGGGAGGAAGGCAGGGAGAGGCTGTAAAACCCTAGTTAGTCTAAAATCACCCTCATTTTCTCTTCTGTTTCTATAATAGAATCAAGAGACACCCGCTCCCCAGTATCCCAAATCAAGTAAGCGAGTGGCAATTGTCACCGTGGCTTCCAATTTCTTCCCTGAGAAGTGTAATAAAAGAATCAGATGACACCAAAAGCATGAACCATAAGAGAAAAAGAATTGATAAATTGGACTTCATTAAAATTAAAAACTTTTACTCTTCAAAAAACACCATTACAAAAATGAAAAGTAATATCCTGGGAGAAAATATTTGCAAAATATAACTGAAACGACTTGTATTCAGAACATATTTTAAAAAGTCTTACAAGCCAATAAGATAAACAACTCAATTTTAAAATAATTGAGCATTTAAATAGACAATTTATTAAATAGACAATTCATTAAAGACATTTAAATAGACAATTTAAATAGACAATTCATTAAAGAAAATAAATGGATAGTAAATAAATACATGAAAAAAATTTTAGTACTATTAGTCATTAATAAAATGCAAATCAAAACCACAATGACATACCACCACACCCTCTAGCAGAATGGCTATCATCAAAAAGATAATAACAAGAATTGGTGAGGATGTGAAGAAACCTTCATACATTGCTAGTGGAAATGAGAAATGGTATAATCACTTTGGAAAACAGTTTGGCATTTTCTTTACAAGTTAAATACAAACCCACCTTGTGGCCTAGCAATTACATTCCCAAGTATCCCAAGAAAAATAAAAACTTACATCCACACGAAGACTCACAAGTGAATATGCGTAATGGCCCCAAACTGGAAACAACCTAAATGTCCATTATTTGGTAAATGGATAAGCAAATGATGTGTCATGCATGACATCAGGGCCAGCTTCATGGGCACACAACAGTGCAGTTGCACATGGCCCCACACTCAGAAGGGACTGTGAACTTAGGATTTAATGTGCTGTGGTCACCATCTTGAAATTCTTAATATATTTATCTCGGAATTTGTGTTTTGTAAGTGAAATCTAATAAGACATGCACCAGATCTAGGTACCCAGTACATCCCAGCATGGAGGTTGCATCACCCTGGGGATCTCTTGTCCACTTAAGGTTAGGACAGTTGCCCATGCAAAAGGGAAATACCTGGTTCAGCTTCCCTGGTCCCAGCCAAACTACAACATGTTGCTCCAGTGGTTGATGGGAAAGGTAACCAAGCAGTGGGAAATGTGTGCATGGTGAGTCACGGACCCCCAGGTGCCTGTAAGGGTTTACATTCAGCTTGAGACTATCTCCATGCCTGAAGGGGAGAAAACAATAAAAAGCAAACAAGTAACACTTTGGCAAGCTCGGAACAAGAATGCAGAAGAAAGGAAAAAGCTTTATGCTTTGGTACCTTTAATGACAGTTTTTTCCTGCTTTTTGAACAAGGGACTTGGCATCTTCATTTTGCAATGGGCCTGCAAATTATGTATAAATCCTGAATAAAATACCATGCAGTAACAAAGAGGAACAAAGTAATGATACATGCAATAACATGGATGAACCTTACAAATGTTATCCAAGGTAAAAGAAGTCAGAGTCAAAGACTACACATGGCATGGTTTTATTTATATAAAATCTCTGGAACAGGCAAAACTATAGAATCAGAAAGCAGTTTTGTGGTTATCTGGGGCTGACTGTAGGAAGAGGGATTGAGTGCAAACAAACCCAAGGGAATTTTTAGGGTAATGGAAGTATTTCAAAACTAGATTGTGATGATAGTTTAAATGTGTAAATGCACTAAAACAAACTGAGCTGCACACTAAAGATGAGTAAATTTTATGGTTGTAAATTACACCTCAATGAAGTTGTTTTAAAAAGAATCCATCTCATCTCTACTCCCTATAATCCACTCACACATCTAGCCTAGTCAGGCAAGGTTCACAGCATAGGAAACCCTTCAGTCTACACCCAAGGGAACACGATTAGCCATGAGACTGAGAACAACTTAGACAATTGGAGCCCCCTTCTGCTGAGGTATTAACAGTGCAACTGATATCTGAGCAGTACGTGGTATTGATTTTTTTGAGGAATCAAGGAAGAGTGAAACTTTATTGACCTCTCCGTCTTTATAGACCTTGCAGTTTCTGTTACTGGAATAAGAAAGAATCAAGAACAATCTTATTTTGGCAGGTAGAATTCTCTCTGGACCCTGCCCCCTGGTGGTCATGCCCTGTATAATTCCCTCCCCTTCAATGTGAGCAGAATATATAGCAAAGGTAAAGGTGTTTTGTAAATGTAATCAAGGTACCTAATCAGTTGACTTCAGTCAATCAAAAGAGAGAGTATCGGCCAGGCGTGGTGGCTCACACCTGTAATCCCAGCACTTTGGGAGGCCAAGGCAGGAGGACCACGAGGTCAGGAGATCGAGACCATCCCGTCTAACACAGTGAAACCCCGTCTCTACTAAAAATACAAAAAAAATTAACCAGGTGTGGTGGCAGGCACCTGTAGTCCCAGTTACTCAGGAGGCTGGGGCAGGAGAATGGCGTGAACCAGGGAGGCGGAGCTTGCAGTGAGCTGAGATCGCACCACTGCACTCCAGCCTGGGTGACAGAGTGGGACTCTGTCTCAAAAAAAAAAAAAAAAAAGAGAGAGAGAGAGAAACAGAGTACCACGGGTGGGCCTGACTTAATAAAGCAAGGGCCCTCTCTAAAGTCAGGGATTCTTCTTGCTGGCTTGAAGAAGTTGGCCGCTATGTTGAGAAAGCTCACCTGGCCAAGAGCTGTGCGTGGTCTCTATGATTTCAGAGCAGTCTTTATCTGAAAGCCAGCAAACAACTGGAGCCTTCAGTCATATAGCTTCAAGGAAACAAAATCTGCCAATACCTTGATGAACTCTGAAGCAGATTCTTCTCCAGATAAGAATGCAGTCCAGCCAATGCTTTGACTATAGTTTCATGAGACCCTCAGCAGAGGACCTGACTATGCTGTGCCAACCTCCCAACTGGGAAACAATAAATGTAGTTGTTTTAAACACTGTTTTGTGATCATTTGTTACATAAGAGAAAACTGTACATTCAACCATGCAAAGGAAGCACCCTTAGATTGTTACATGTAATAAAGGTCACAGAGCCACCATGACCATGAAAGCAGACTGTAAGTGTGGCAACCATTGTTTACTAAAGCAAACATCAGACTCCATCATCTGATGGCTGCAAATGACTTTATGGGGGAAAAAGGACTGGGTTTTAAAACCAATTTTATCCCATAAACATTAGAATGGGTGGTGGCCATAGCTTAAAGATAGAAAGGTATGTACAGGAGACTAGAACAATACCTGGCATACAATAAGTGCTCAATAAATGTTAGCTTACTCTTTATCCACATGAAGACTTTCTCTCTCTGACTAACCAAAAATACAAAAGAAATGTGCTTTTGTTTTTCTTTTTTTGAGATGGAGTCTCGCTTTGTTGCCCAGGCTGGAGTGCAGTGGTGTGATCTCGGCTCACTGCAAGCTCCACCTCCCGGGTTCACACTATTCTCCTGCCTCAGCCTCCCGAGTAGCTGGGACTACAGGCGCCCACCACCATGCCCCGCTAATTTTTTGTACTTTTAGTAGAGATAGGGTTTCACCGTGTTAGCCAGGATGGTCTCGATCTCCTGACCTCGTGATCTGCCTGCCTTGGCCTCCCAAAGTGCTGGGATTAGAGGCATAAGCCATCGTGCCCAGCCACAAATGTGATTTTTAACAGTGGCCTTCTATAGACAATAGACTCAGCTTCATTTTCTTATCTGGGGTAGAAGGACCCCCCAGATGGCCATCAAAAGCTGTATCTTAAGCCAGTGACTCACTGATGGTCTTATTCCAGAGCTTTACATGGTCACTCTATCTGCACCATTGAGAGGGCCCCGTTCTATACAGGTGAGCGCGCCCATATTGGCCAACTGTGATCAAAGATTACTAAGCAGCCAAGAACTGCAGTTACTGCTTAAACTTATAACAAGTAAGTATTCTAAATCCTCTTCTCCCACACAACTAAAGCTTTGGATAAGACTGCTCCTTGAAGAAGATAGTCTAACAGAACCACCAGAGAGTGTCTAGCCATCAAAGAACCAACCAATGGACCATCCCTTCAAAGTGGATTAATTCAAACTCATTCTCCAATGCCAGGGACCCCTTCCAAGTGTCTCTGTAGAAGTAGCCCTCACAGTCACCTGTGGCCTCCTGGGAGTTTCTTAGGATATCACAGAAGGTTCACGGACTTGGGCCAAATATTATTCCATTCAGTTTAGTTCATCTCTATTGAGCCCTGCAGCACACCAAGCCCTGGGCCCTGGCAAGGCACACAGAGTTGAATGTGGCTTGTCCCTGCTCTTAAGGACCTCAGGCCAGTGGGCAGATGTCACATTGAACAAATACACTTACTCTCACAAAGACATAGATTATGATGGGAGAAAGGAAGGGACTGGGAGAGTGTGGAGGGAAAGGGGTCTGGCTCTAGTTCTCCCTCTCTGGTCCTAAAAGGGAGGTCCGAAATTAAATTCACCTGGAAATGTGTGGGCTAAAGTTAACTTTTGCACTCTCTGGAGAGGTGTTTTCTAAAAACATTTAAAGCAAAACATTTTCAAAATGGGCCTTTATGACATCTATTAAGTAACGCATTTGTCGATTAGAGCTGTCTCCTCTATTCATTAAAGTTGAATTTTTTTTTTTTTTTTTTGAGAAGGAGTCTCACTGTGTTGCCCAGGCTGGAGTGCAATGGTGCAATCTTGGCTCACTGCCACCTCCACCTCTCCACCTCCCAGGTTCAAGTGATTCTTCTGCCTGAGCCTCCCGAGTAGCTGGGACTACAGGTGCATGCCACCACGCCCAGCTAATTTTTGTATTTTTAGTAAAGACAGGGTTTCACCCGTATTGGCCAGGCTGACTCAAACTCCTGACCTCGTGATTCACCTGCCTGAGCCTCCCAAAGTGTTGAGATTACAGACGTGAGCCACCACACCCGGCCTAAAGTTGAATTTTTAAATCGCCTCTGTTTAGAATATTCTGCTAGCAATAAGTTCCTGTATTCTGTGGACAATAATACATTCCTTACTTTGTATTCATGTGATGCTTATCCATGTCCTGCCTTGTGGCATTCCTTTGTATTGTCTTGTTGTTGTTCTTTTTTTTTTTTTTCTTCCTCCTCCTCCTCCTCCTCCTCCTCCTCCTCCTCCTCCTCCTCTTCTTCTTCTTCTTCTTCTTCTTCCTTCTTCTTTTTCTTCCTTTTGAGACTTTTGAACTTACTCAAAATTAAACACAGTAACATAATGAACTGCCATGTAGCTATTCCTAGCACCAACTACCATCAATCCACAGCCAATTGTGTCCTTTCTACATTCCCATCAACCTCCCTCCTATATCATTTTGAAGCAAACTCCAGACATCACGTCATTTCATCTTACATACTTCATGTTCTAGAGTATGTATGTAGAACATAAAGGGTCTTTCTTTTTAACACAACTACAAAACTATTATTATAACTAAGCCAAACAAAGAACAATTCCTTAATATCATCAAATATTGTGTCCTAATGTCTAATCATCTCCCAAATGTCATAAATTGTTGCTAGGTTCTTTTTCTAGTTTGTTAGAATCTGGATCCAGCTAAGGTCTACACATGGCATTTGACTAATATAATTTTAAGTCCTTTTAGTCTACAGGTATTGCCTATAGTTGTTTTTTGGGGTTTTTTTTTTCTAGTTTGTTAGACTCTGGGTCCAACTAAGGTCGACAGATGGCATTTGACCAACATACTTTTAAATCTTTTTAGTCTACAGGTATTGCCTCCATTCTTTTTTTTTTTTTCCTTGTAATTTATTTGAGTGTATTGTCCTTGAGATGGTTTAAATTTCTTGCATGAGAGGAACTAGAGCTTGGAGTTTATGAAATGATATTATAAAAGAAGGTATTTTTCTCTTTTTCTTATTTGTCTTGTTTTAGAAATATCCATTTGAGAGCTGAAATGAAAACATCCAATTCCTCACTCCCAGTGTACCCAACTGAATATCATGACATCAATACAATCGCCTCAGGTCCATGGTTAGACAACTATTGTCTTCTTGAAAATCAATCCAGGATCCCAAAGGACCAAAACCACTGAGAGAAGACCCCAGTCCAGAGAGCAACAGACAACAATAGGAGAACTTTTGGTATATTCGTTCTGTTTGCATTTGCCTGTTCTCTTTCTCCTCTATGACTTCCAAGATCCCTCCCAAAGTGTGATTCTATGATCCTTGTAGATTCTTAGGACATCTAAAACCCCCAGAAAAAACTTAACTGACAATTATTTCAGGAGAATAGAATACACCATATGCCAGGCCAACCCCTTGAGCTTTGATGAGTATAGATATTTGGCCAGTAGTGATAAACGTGGAGAATCTTCTTTTTCCTTTTATCAATCACAATTGTTGGAATGCTGTTATCTAATTGACACACAGAGATCTCTGCAGTTTTCTAACTTTAAAAATTTGGGCCAGGTGCAGTAGCTCATGCCTGTAATATTGGTACTTTGGGAGGTCAAAGCAAGAGAAACACTTGAGGCCAGAAGTTTGAAACCAGTCTGAGCAACATAGTGAGACCCTGCCTCACACACAAAAATTTTAATATTAACTGAGCATGGTAGCACATACCTGTATTCCCAGCTACTTAGGAGGCTGAGGCTGCAATGAGCTGTGATCTTACCACTGCACTCCAGCCTGGGTGACAGAATGAGACCTTGTTTCAAAAAAAAAGTTTGTAAAAATCCTTGAGGGGAAGAGTCCAATCTCATAAGTTTGGGAGGGCCATACAACCTGTCCCAGAGTTCTGCCTAGGAATTGGGAGATGTGGATCCTCACTCAGTCATTGCCACTCATGCATAATTTGGTCTCACACACAACTTCCTCATTTGCTCTGAAGCCTCCTCAATCAGCATTCAGTGAGAGTCAGTACAAAAGAAGAAACACTTGCTATCCCTGGGCCAGAAGATCTCTCTAAGGTCTAAGGGCCCTGATAACTCTTTAAGCTTTTTCTTTTTTACATTCTAAATCTTCTTTGCAAAGTTAGTTCTGATTTCAGTGGCCATTGGAGTTTCCCTCTCTGAAGGACTTTGTCTTGTTTCAGAGCTTGGCACCTGGTCACTTCGCTCAGAACTGGGAGCTCTCGTCCCTGGCAGGAACCTACCCCTGGCTTTGTCACCTTCTCAACATCCCAAGGCTCTTAAAGCCCTAAAAGGGTCCCAAGTAACTAATCACAGCTCCTTCACCCACAAAGCAGTGCAGAAAGCCAGAGCTGGCCTGTCAAGTAAAGAGAGTCCTGAGTGTGAAAGTCAATCTCCGTGAACGTGAACGCTGCCCTGGCAGTTAATAAGGGGAGCTCTGAGCTTCTGATTCTATGGGAAGGCAAGATGGCTGGGACCATCTCAGTCCAGAAGCTGGCTAAGCCTCCCTTAGCCCTCAATGCAGACTTAAAGTAAATAGAAAACATCCAGCCCTGCCCAAGAGGGGCAGTGCACACTCCAAACATCCACTGCAGCAGCTCACTAGGTTGAGAGGGTTTTGACTGAAACCATAGAGAAGCCATCATGGCACACACTCCTTGGAGTATTACAGTGCCCCTCCCTTTTCTGCAATGTGTCCCCCACCATCCCCTCAAATCTTTCTCCCTGTTTCTGCTTCCCCCCAAATCCTATCAGTTCCTCCCCATGTTTCAAGATCTAGCAAGATCCAACATAAATGGCGCTACTCTCTCAGCATTCCCTCCTCTAAGTTCCCTTAACAGTTGGTTCCTATTTCTAAGATAGCTTTTAATGTGCTGTAACATGGTTATTTGTTTATTCACCTGCCAATCTCCCCAGGGACCATGACTTATTTATCTTTGCAGCTCCCTGGTTTATCCCAGAGCCTGGCAAAAGGAAGGGACTGGCGACTGAATAAAATGCAATACATACTCTCTGAAGGAGCTGCAAGTTTTGATAAATATTGGAGATGGATTTTCTCAAAGCTCTCATTTAAGCTAAGATACAAATTTACTTCCAAAAGTTCTCCCATCATACTCTCAAATGTTAAAGTATAATCCATTTGGCTATCATTTTTCATTTCACTGGGATGTGTTCCTCATTGAGAGAAAATCCATTGATAATATCTTGATAGTAATTGGACAATAGTGGGAACCTATGCACAGAGTAGACAATGGAGAAACCAAGAAACACTTTTAGATGTAAAATAATTCTCAGTTCAATCAGAAAGTGGATGAATGATCTATGAGGGATATGGTAGAAGACAGGGATAAAATGTTTAAGCAGATGACCACCTGGGCTCCAGCCAACACTCAGGTTTTAGAACCCCAGGAAATCAGAAGTGTTTTCATCTAGGACACTAGTTGACTGGCAAAGACCCCACAATGTCTTTTTCAGCAACATAGTGTTTCACATGCACTCAGAGAGAAAAGAGAAAAAAGGTTTGCTCCTTGTTAATTACAATGATCTTGCCTTGATGACAGTAAGAGAGAAATACCCACTTAGTAAAACAAAACCTTGCTGCCTAGAAAGCTGTTAAAAGTGGACACAAGACCATGAAGACATGAGCCCTGAGTGAATTATAGTTGTTTCCTTAACCCAGGTGTTTTAAATTACTTAGAATTTCATTTAGATGGGCACATTATAGAATTATATTCACAAATCATCGTGAAAATTATAAAATGTTTTCCAGCTCCTCCAGCCACAAAAGAAGTACCATGGACAGTCTGTCAAGAATCCCTTTGAAGGGAAACATCAGCCTCCTCACCCCTCCAAATGAGCTGATGGTTTGTTAGCTTATTTAATATGCCATGGTCACCTAATCACCTACTTCTGCTATTCCAGCCTTGATTTTTCAGATTTATATTGAATCAGTTGCATCTGCTTTTCATACATACAACTCATTTACTTTACAAATGAACTATGAATAAGTGTATTCCAGGCTCATTTCCATAGCTAAGAGAGGGAAATTCATCCCCGTGTTTGAAAAGGGAGAGTACAGTGCATGCGCACCAGATGAAGAGTCCTCGAGGGGACATGCTGGATGAATGCCATTTATCTTTTGTCAAGATCTACACACACCACATCCTTCCTAATCTGGAAAAAGCCTGTCTTCACTTCTGAGCATATCACTTGTGTATAAAAACTTTAGGCCAGGCACGATGGCTAACGCCTGTAATCCCAGCACTTTGGGAGGCCAAGGCAGGTGGATCACGAGGTCAGGCGATCGAGACCATCCTGGCAAACACTGTGAAACCCTGTCTCTACTAAAAATACAAAATAAAAGTAGCCGGGCATGGTGGCGGGCACCTGTAGTCCCAGTTACTCAATAGGCTGAGGCAGGAGAATGGCATGAACCCAGGGGGTGAAGCTTGCAGTGGGCAGAGATTGCACCACTGCACTCCAGCCTGGGCAACAAAGTGAGACTCCATCTCAAAAAAAAAAAAAAAACCCTTTACGTGACTGTGCTGTGGCTGAACAGTGTGTAATTCAGAGAAAACATAAAATAAAACACATTTGAATTTAAATTTCAGCCACCTTTTTAAAATATGCTCTATCTTCTTTCTGTTGTTTGCTCTGAGCACTAGTTTCAGAATGGAAACATTTTAACAGGAAACTCAACCTAATAGACTTTGGAGGAACTAAAATGTTGAGAAAGGCTTAGAAAGTGGATATTCAAATAGAATTAGGTGGGCTAAACCGGGTGCCCAGCTCACGGGGAAAGTTGTGAAATCAGCAGATCCCTCAAACTCACTGTAACCAGCCCTCTGTTCCGTTTCCCTCCCTGGAGATTATTTTCAGGACCTAACACCAGCATTTCTTTATCTATAGTGCCATCTGGTGAGTACATGCCTTCACTGTGGTAACACGTAAATCACTGGAGCCTGCAACCTATCAATGACCCTTCCAGGCTATCAGGTAGACATCAGCTGGCATTTTCCTGGGGTTTAGATCCTGCTCAGTGTAGAGGATCTGCGTCTTTAAGCCCAAGATCTCAGAAGTGTCCAGCCTCATCTGGGGACTCAGTGTTCATAAGTTTGTGTCTTACATCTAATTTGCAATTCTAAAGTTTTCTAATTTGCACAGAGGCACTTCCATGGGGCAGGCAGTACCCTCAGCAGAAGCCTGCTGACCTTATGCTCTGGACCAGAGAGCTACACTGTCTTCTAAGAGAAAGTGCCCGGCACTGCTCCTGTCTCATCTGTGTTATCTTCTATTACGTTTAGCTTTCTGTTTTCCTCCTCCCCTTCCCATGCAGTGCCTGTCAAAGTCTGTTCGTTACAGGTCCACAACCTAACAAACATTCCCAAACCAAAACAAGACTTTGCCCTTGCCCTCCAGAACAAGCTTGCCAAACACAAGAGTATCTTTCCTTCTATAACGCCGACAGGCATGTCTGTTCTTTGAAACTTAATGTCGACTTCAAAAGACAGAAGGAATGGGAATTGGAAAGGAATAATTCTAAATATGCCAAATAGCAGCACAATATAATTAGACTCAAACCACAGCCCCTCTCAAGCTGCAGTGTGTTCATTAGCAAGAGGAGCTGATAATATAGACCACAGCTCCTTCACAGGTTATGGTAAGGATTGAATCAGAGCTCTGTAAAGAGACTAGACAGTGGGCAAGTGGGGGTGTGGAAAGTGGGGCAGAGACTGACTTGAGCCTGCATGGATAACTCTGCATCCCCAGAATCAGGAAGAGAGCTGGCACATGCAGCACAACCAACAGTCATTGAGCACTATTGGGTGCAGGGCAGTGTCGTAGTCTTCACCGTTCTGTGAATGAGAACTTATTATTGTTCCCATTTTACAGGTGAAGAAATTGAGACACAGGAAAGGTAAGTAATTTGCTGAGGATTATATACTTGGCAAACAGCAAAGTGGGGATTTAGATCCAGCATTCCATATCTCCCACTCCTGCTTTATTCTTCTCCATAGCACACTTCATCATCTCATCATCAAACATTGTGTGTGTGTGTGTGTGTGAACAGTCTCTCCTCAACCGAACTTTACTTAGACCCTTCTGAGCTCTTTCCTCAACTAGGCCTTGACCCTGGCTCCTGTCCTTGCTGGGCCTGCGTCGAATCCTGCTAAAGTGGTTTAGTGAGAATCCCCACCCTTGATATCTGACGCCCTTGATATCTGATCAAATTCCTCATCTTCCAACTTTGGTATATAAGCTCTTCCTTCACCTGCCTTCAGCAAAAATCCAGTTAAGTCAGTTTAGCAACAATTTCTCTACCTTTGATGTCTCTTCTTAGTAATTTTTCATCCACCGACCAACCTCCCTTTCCTCGAAACCTGCCCCTTGGTTATAAATCCCTATTTTTCCATGTTGTATTCAGAATTGAGCTCAGTTCAATACTGAGGTGTCTTTCCCCTATTGCAATAATTTCTAAATAAAATCTGTGTTTAGCACTTTACTCTCTGGCTCTGATTCTCCTTAACGGTGTGTATGTGTATATGATACGTGAATATATGTATATGTATATGACTCATTTATTTTATTCATCATCTATCTTTCCCATTAAATTATAAATCCTGAAGGCAGGAACCTTTGCCTGCCTTGTTGCCTCTATGTCTCCAATACCTGTAAGAGTGCCTAGCACACATAGTAAGTGCTCGGTTAACATTTATTGAATGAATAAACACATGAATGCATGAATCTAGCTCCAAAGCTTGTACTTTTAATCACTATGTTTTATTGCCTTTCTATAAATGATTATTCTTTTCACCCGATTTAAATATAAATTGTATAAATGGAAGAGGCTATCTTATTTTTTGACCCAGATCATTTTGTTCTCTTCTACTTCGTTCAGCTCAATTTCCTCACTGTTCCCAGCACAACTATTCCATTCTCGTGGAAGAGCCTTTGCTCATGCAGTCTCCTCCACCTGGAATGCCTTCCTTCCTCCCCAGCACCCACCCAAATCTCGCCCATTCTTCAAGATCAACTCAAACCCCACCCCATCCAGGAAGTCTTCTCCAATGCAACAGCCCAAGAACATCCTTTCCCCCATTGACTCCTCCTATAATTACAGATAGGCTACATTTGCATTTATTTTAAACCAAGTATGGCCACCATACTTGATTGCAGATTTCTGGAAGAATAAGGACGAAATCTTCCCTGACTCTGAATTCCACATCAAGCCCAGCAAAGGCCAGACTCTCCCTTGGTGCTCAGTGGCCACCATTTACAGGGCAGAGACCAACTCTCAGCTCACTCTCCTGGTCATGGTACATAGGGGCTGACCAATCTGGAATGAAAAGAAACAATGAATGGGGCATCTATGCTTACCACTAAATGTTAATTGTCTTTTTGATCTATAAGGTGTCTGGGAACAAAATATGATTAGTAAGATGAGAGACCCAAAGCAAGCCCCCCACTCCTATCTGTTGTCATGGTTACCATTATCAAAGTTAGGTAGTGAGAGATATCCAGTGGTTGTGAGAGGACAAAACACAAGTGAGGGCAGTATCACTTTCTCCTTCTTTGCCTCAAGGCAGAGGTCTTTCTCATTTTGTGAACCTGTGTGATCTGACTTCAAAGGGAAGCGGTGGGGAGTGTGCAGTGCTGCTCTGGTTCTTGTCCATTCAGATGCTGTAAAGTCAAAGCTCTGGAGGAAGAGGAGGAGGAGAAACCTGGGGCCAGCTTCATGGGGTGTAACAGGTGCGATGGCACAGGGCTCCAGTCTCAAAAGGGACCACACTTGGTTCGATGCTGTTCTGACCCCATTTTGAAATTTGAACTAATTTTCAGACAAGGGGCCCTGCATTTTCATCATGCACCGAGCCCAGCAGATTATGCGGCTGGTCTTGAGGAAATCCTTTAGGAGATAGAAGGAAAAGTATATTTGCTTCTGCTCTCTGAAGACATAAAATTTCCCTGTCTAAACTCAAAGACTGGGATCGGAAAATATGAAGACAAAGGCAATAGAAACCCATGAGATGGCCTAATAATACCAACAGCAGCAGCTAACACTAAGTGAACATTTACTATGTGCTAGGCACAGTCGAAAAGCTTTATGGGTACTAATTCATTTAATCTTAAAAACGATCGTAGGAAGGAGGTATTAGCTGTATCCTATTTTACAGCCATGGAGGAAAGGGGAGGATGGGAAGCGAAGAGAAGGGACTCATTTAACTGCACTCATTTAAGTGCCAGACACCATGCAGGGCACCTTCACACCTGAGGCCTCATTCAGTACTCACAGCTTTGTACAGCTGGGGAAGCTGTGGTGAAGCCAACTGCGCAGGTTCTTACAGGTAGTAGGAGCTCAAGCAAGCATCCAGCTGAGTTCTGCCTCCAGGTCCTATCTACAGCCTTTCACGGTAAGTGCAAAGGCAGGATGCCCTACGTGTCTAATCCATGAGATGCTGGAGACAGCACTTAGAATCCCATCCCCTTCATCCCTGTCTATAGAGCCACACCCAAAGCAGCAGGATTATATGTCATCTTTGCTAATTAGAATGCTCTGGTTGGGTAGCCGTTTTTTGGATGGTTTACGAGCACAGCAATCCTTGTTTATTACATTTGCTAGGTGGCTGAATTTTTTAAGCAGTATGTTGGGAAGTAACACACACCCCTTCCCACGCCCTGCGCGCACTGCCCCTGACCCTCACACATGCCATGCATGCACACCACTGGGCCTTTGCTCTCCCCATGCCCTCTGTCCTTCCACCCTGGGGGAAATCGCAATCTCTGTCTCTTCAAGGTCCACCTCAACTGCCTTTGGTGTCACCTTCCCTAAGTCACCTGGGCAGCAGTGCCTCCTCCCTTTCTTGCCTTGTGTTCCTCTGGTACTTTGCACAGCTCTCTCTCTCATACCAGTGGCGACAGTGCATCTCAATCATGTCCTTACCAATGCCGCTCCCCTCCCAAACAGCCTTCTCTCAGCCTGGCACCATATAGCTACTCAGAAATATTCACTGGATAAAAAAGTAAATGTGTCTACTCTTTACTCCACAAGAACCTAGAAAGAGTTCAAACCTGGGTTTCTTTAGTCTGTCATTCAACAGCATCTGCTTTGTGCCAGAGGCTGGAGCTGCAAAGATGGATAAATGGCTCTGCGCTGTGGAAACTGGCAAGTTAACATGCACTTTCAATGCAGCAGAGTGAGGGCTACAACAGAGGGGCAGGAATGTGGCAGGAGCACAGAGGAGGGTACTCCCACAGGTGGGGGAGAACGACGGAGTCAGGCAAATTGGAAGATAAGTAGGAAGGAGCTACCCAGATGGGGAAAGGAAAGACGTCCCAACCAAAGGGAGGATGTGTGTAATGTCTCAGAGGGGTGTGTGCATGGATGGAGTGTGTGTGTGTGTCTGCATGTGCACGCTCTGTGTGTGTGGTGGTTGTGGTGCATTTGCATGTGCATGTGTGGGTGCGCATAAGAGACATGGGGGAGAACCTGGCTATCTTTCTTCATGGGGTATCCTAGGGACAGTGTTCTGTATCCAACTCTGTTCAAAATGTCAGCTTGGATCCCTCGTGCACCTTCTCTGAGTAGGTCACATCTCAGCCCTGTCTCTCTCAGTGGCTTGGGTCACTTAATTCAGAATTTTGGTCACCAGGAGCAAAATATCCCCACTATTTTCTCCCTCACTTTGATCTCTTTACGTCTCAATTCTGCTGGATATTTTAGGCCACACAGTGGCCATCATAGATGGAGTTCAGCCTGAAAAGAGGGGGACACACAGCCACACAAATGTCCACTGCAGGTGATTTCATGACCAAAAGCCCAAATCCCAACAGCAGGGCAGTAATCATCTGCCCGGGCCCCACACTTCTCGTACACACTCTCCTCTCCTGCCTTTTCTCAAAGGCGACAAGGAGCAGATGTCACGGTGAGAAAGCATCCTCACCAGAAGCAGCCCACAACGCCTCCTGCTTTGCTGATGCAGCGTCTGCTGCACTCCCCTGAGCAAACACACTGAACTCCAAAGGTGAAAGAGGAACTCAATGCAAAAGCAACTGCAGTGTGCCTAGGTGGCACCTGGCAGTCAGGGGAAGACCCAAGTACACATGCCCTTTATGGTGGATCATTCTGTCTATTTCAGAAGAGAAGGTGCTCACAGATGGGAGAGAAGAAGGAAGCCAATCATGAAGCAAATTCATTCACAGCAAGCACATAATAACAACAGTTCATATCAATAGAGCATTCACTGTGTGCCAAGCACCGTTCAGCTTCCTTTATAAATGTAGTGACCATATAATTTATTGTCTAAGCCAGGAACACCTCTGAAAGCGAAAGGGGGCATCATTATTAGTAACATTGTGACCATGGGTATAATCAGGGAACACCCTAGAACAAGCCAAAATGTATGATCATCTCATTGTACATAGTGTAAGTTATGTAACCCCATGAGGTAAGCTTCATTACTAACCCCATTTTCCAAATGAGGAAACAGTCTCAAAGAAGCTAAAATAATGTGCACAAGGCCACACAGCAAGGAACCAGCAGGGCTGGGATTCCAAGTCAGTACATCTCCACCATGCTCCTCTATTGCCTTCTACAAAGACTTGTGTTATAACAAAACCTAGAATATTTCCTGGGATACAAAAGGTCCCAAACTGTGAAGTGAAACATAAATTAATATGAACTGCTTGTAAAGTCAGGCTGGATCTCAGAATATATTTAAAGAAATAACTTTGATTTCTTTCCACACTTAAAGGAAGATTTCCAAGCAGTGTGTTTGAGGCTCTTCTTTTTAACAAATTGATCAGAACGATGCATAAATGGCATATCAATTTCATTTAAATGAGTACTTCTAAAGTGCTTAAAATACTTTTTTAAATAGGTTAAACACCACACAAACACACATTTGTTTTTTCACTATTAGCTGATGCTGTTCACACTAGCTGCTACTTAAAAGCTACTGAAGGCAAGATCAGCACTTCCCTCATAAAAAATTGATTTTTCTTGAAATTAACAATACCTGTAAATAAAAGGCAACATTTAATGACCACTTACTACGCCCCAGGATTTGTTTTATGTGTTTTACACATACTAACTTAGTTATCCCTCATAACAATTCTATTGACTACATGCTAATATCATTGTCATTTTACAAATGAAGGAACTGAGACACAGAAAGGGTGAGTAACTTGCTCAAGGTTATTATATAGTAATAAGTGACATTTGGGATTCAGCATCTGAACTCTCAAATCTACACTCACTGCAGCCACTCACTATTATTAATAGTGGATAAATGGAGTGTGGGTCTCCTGGATGCATCCATTTGAGCAAGATTCTCCATTGAGGTTTCCATATCATGTATTAGCTTACTGGGTACTGGAAAATAGTCAAAGTTAATTCTCAAAGTGATATTAATTTAAATTCTTTTTTTTTTTTTTTTTTTTTTAGACGGAGTCTCGCTCTGCCGCCCAGGCTGGAGTGCTGTGGCCAGATCTCAGCTCACTGCAAGCTCCGCCTCCCGGGTTCACGCCATTCTCCTGCCTCAGCCTCCCGAGTAGCTGGGACTACAGGCGCCCGCCACCTCGCCCGGCTAATTTTTTTGTATTTTTTTAGTAGAGATGGGGTTTCACCGTGTTAGCCAGGATGGTCTCGATCTCCTGACCTCGTGATCCGCCCGTCTCGGCCTCCCAAAGTGCTGGGATTACAGGCTTGAGCCACCGCGCCCGGCCTTAAATTCATTTTTCAAGTACAGATCCGGTTAGCAAAAGGCTGACTAGAGGTGATTGGCGCACATCTCAAGAAGAAGAAAGGACCAAGGCAACAAATAAACAGCTACAATTTGACTGGAGCGCCGGGACGGAGAGTGCTGAAGTGTACCTGTGGTAACTGGAAGTCCAGGAGGGCAGTGTGGAAGCACTGGCCTCTGTAGCCCCATTTCCTCCACATGGATGACATTTGCCTGGAGCCAGGACAGATTTCTTGTGGTGGGAAAAAGGTAAGCAGATCCCCACCAGCCCCGTTGCCACTGCAAACACCTACAGTCCTTACTACTGGAGAATCCCACAGTCCTTGCAAGCCCTGAGCCCAGTTGGAGAGCTGCTGGGAATTCACGCAGCTACATCACCCCAGAGGAGGCACACAAGGTGTGCACTTCCCACCCACTACTTATCCCCTGTAAGCCACTCTGCTAGAGCACAGCACCAGCTTGAGACCAGAGCCACCTCTGGAGTGTGCCCTCCTGTGGGGGCCAGTAGCCACTGCACCTCTCCAGCACTGGGGCTTCATTGTCATTATGCCAAGCCCACATGGATAGCTGAATATCACAACCCCAGCAGCATGGAGCTTGGGCCCAGGATGGGCTGCGACTCTGGTCCAGCACAGTAGGGGAATTAATTCCCATCACCCTTGCTTCTAGTCAGAGGAACAGTCTGGCAGAACCTGCCCTTGATCTGGCCAAACTGCTGCGTGCTCTCCCCAGTTGGGAGAGGCCTTCAAGCCTCTGAGCAGCTGTCATGGACCCAGTCCAGCAGAGCAGCTACATGCCTACACCGAGAGCCTGAGAAACAGCCCCACAGTGAAAAGTCCCTGGTAGAAAAGCTTCTAGCCTGCCCAGTGACCCTGCACCTGCAATCAGGGCTTGAGGAAGAGTTCCATGGGCTACTCCTGGCAGACATGCTCCCAGTCCAGCTGAATAGCTGTCTGCCCATGTCCCAGGCCCAAGAATCAGCATCACAAACCACCCATGGTGGGCAAGTTTCCAAGTCAGCAAAGCAGCCATGAGCCCACATCCTGTTCCTGAGTAGCAGCCCTGTGGGCCACCTCCAGCAGACATGCACCTGTGACAGCTGAGAAACCATGTGGCTGCATCCCAGGCCTGAGAAACAGCCCAGGGACTGTCCCCAGCAGACATATCCTCAGGCCAGCCAAGCACTGTGAGACCACATCCCAGGTCTGAGGAATACCCCATGGATTGTCCCTGGCAAACACACACCTAGGACAGTTAAGAAGCCATGCAACCATATCTTCAGCCTGAGAAACAGACCTACAATCCACCCTAGCAAAGACAACCCCAGTACCCATGTCCTGAGCCTGAAAAATAGCCCCATGGGCTGCTCCTGTGAGGCAAGCTCCCAAGCCAACTGGACAATCATGCTCCTGGCCAGAGTAATAGCTCTGCAGCCCCAACCCCAGCCCCAAGTTGGTCAACCCACCATGTGCATCCACACACCTCTGATCTGAGAGTCTGGTGAGTTCACCCGGGCAAAGCCACACCACTGCTGCCAGAAAATCTCTCAGCCTAGACCACCGAGACACTAAAAAATGTCACTAGTACTACACAGAGATTACACAACTGTGTCCACCCAGAACAAAAGCCAACATACCACACTGAGCTGACATCCAAAGATCCATTCATATGAATAATTCTCACTACAAAACCTGCTCCATAAAATTGGAGGAGGTGACTTTTCCACCAGATGCATAGAAATTAATACAGGGACACATCAAACATGAAAAAGCAAGGAAACATGACACCTCCAAATGAACACAATAACTCTCTAATAACAGACCCCAATCATAAGGAAACGTACAAAATGCCATAAGAAGAATTCAAAATGATAATCTTAAGGAAACTCAGTGAGATAGAAGAGAATACAGATAGGCAATTCAACAAAATCAGGAAAACAATTCATGATTTGAATGAGAAATTCAACAAAGAGATATCATTAAAAAAGAACCAAACAGAAATCTACAGCTGAAGAATTCAACGACTAAAACAAAAAATACAATTAAGAGCTTTGACAACAGACTAGATCAAGCAAACGAAATAATTTCTGAACTTGGAGATAGGTCATTTAAATAACACAGGCAGACAAAAGGAAAAAGAATGAAGAAAGCCTGTGAGATTTATGCAACACAATTAAGTGAATAAATATTCACATTATACATATTCCAGAGGAGAAGAGAATGAAAAAGATATAGGGAATATATTTAATGAAATAATAGCTGAAAACCTTGCAGGTCTTGGGAGAGAGGTGGACATTCAAGTCCAGGAAGATCAAAGAACCTCAAATAGATTGAACCCAAACTGGTCCTCTCTGAGTCACATTATGGTCCAATTGTCAAAAGTCAAAGAAAGAATCCTAAAAGCAGCAGGAGAAAAGTGTCAAGTCATGCATAAGGAAATTCCCATTAGTCTAACGTGGATTTCTCAGCAGAAACCTTATAGGCTAGGAGAGAATGGGATGATATATTCAAAATACTGAAAGAAAAGCCTGCCAGTCGGGCAGATCAGGAGGTCAGAAGATCAAGACCATCCTGCCTAACACAGTGAAACCTCATCTCTACTAAAAATACAAAAAAAAAAAAAAAAAAAAAACTAGCCAAGCATGGTGGCAAGTGTCTGTAGTCCCAGCTACTTGGGAGGCTGAGGCAGGAGGATGGTGTGAACCCAGGAGGCGGAGTTTGCAGTGAGCTGAGATCACACCACTGCACTCCAGCCTGGGTAACAGAGCAACACTCCATCAAAAAAAAAAAAAAAGAAAGAAAGAAAAGAAAGAAAAAGAAAAAGAAAAGCCCTGCCAGTAGAAATATTATGCCCAGCAAAGCTAGCCTTCAGAAATGAAGGAGAAATAAAATCTTTCACAGACAAGAAAAAACTAAAGAGATATATCACCAATAGACCAGCCTTACAAGGAATGCTCAAGGGAGTCCTATAACTGGAAGACAATAACCACCATCATGAAAGCATGTGAAACTATACAACTCACTGGTAAAGCCAATACAGAAAGGAGAAAGAGCAAGGAATCAAACCTTATCACTATAGAAAATGACTCAACCACAAAAATAAACAATAAGTAAGAGGCAAAGGACATATTAAACATAAAAACAGAAAATAAAATAACAAGAGTAAGTTCTCACCTATCAATAATACCTCTGAATGTAAACAGATGAAATTCACCGTTTAAAAGATATATACCTGCTGAATAGATTAAAAAGAAGAAATCAACAATATGCTGCCCACAAGAAACTCACCTCACCTGTAAAGATGGACAGGCTGAAAGTAAAGGGATGAAAAAAGATATTCCAGGCTGGGCGTAGTAGCTCACGCCTATAATCCAGCACTTTGGGACACCAAAGTGGGTGGATTGCTTGAGCCCAGAAGTTCAAGACATGCCTGGGCAACATAGTGAAACCCTGTAATCCCAGCACATTGGGAGACTGAGGTGGGAGGATCGCTTGAGGCCAGGAGTTTGAGATCGGCCTGGGCAATATAATGAGTCCCCATCTCTACAAAAAATTCAAAAATTAGCTGGGTGTGGTGTCATGTGCCTGTAGTCCCAGCTACTCAGGAGGCTAAGGTAGAAGGATTGCTTGAGCCCAGGAGGTCAAAGCTATAGTAAGAAAAGATCACAGCACTGCACTCCAGCCTGGATGACAGAATGAGACCCTATCTCTAGTTTAAAAAAAAAAAAAATCAACACCCCTTCATGATAAAAACTCCCAATAAATTAGGTATAGAAGGAAAGTATCTCAACACAATAAAGGCTATATGCAACAGATCCAAAGCAAACATCACACTGAATACCTGGAACAAGACAAGAGTGCCCATGCTCACCACTCTCATTCAACATTGTACTGGAAGTCCTGCCAGAGCAATTAGGCAAGAGAAACAAATAAAGGGCATTCAAATTGTAAAGGAGGAAGTCAGATTGTCCCTACTTGGAGACAACATAATCTTATATATAGAAAAACCTAGAGACTCTGCAAAAAAAAGAAAAAGAAAAGAAAAGAAAAACTCTTAGAACTGATAAATTCAGCAAAGTTGCAGCATACAAAATCAACACACAGAAATCAGTGGTGTTTCTATATACAAAAAACAAACTAGCTGAAAAAGAAATCAAGAAGACAATCCCATTCACAATAGCTATACAAAATAATAAAATGCCTGGGAATAAGGAATCAAGGAAGTAAAAGACTTCTACAAGAAAAACTACAAAACACTAATGAAAAAAATTAAAGAAGATACAAAGAAATATGAAAACAGCCCATACTCATGGATTAGAAGAATTAATATTGTTAAAATGGCCATACTATTCAAAGCAATCTACAGATTCAATGAACCCCTATCAAAATACCGATAACATTCCTCATAGAAATTTTTTAAAAATCAATCTTAAAATTTGTATGGAATCACAAAAGACACAATAGCCAAAGCAATCCTAAGCAAAAAGAACAAAGCTGGAAGCATCACACTTCCAGACTTCAAACTATACTACAAAGTTGTAGTAACCAAAACAGCATGGTACTGTCAAAAACAGAAACATAGACCAATGGAACAGAATATAGAACCTAGAAATCAATGTATATATCTACAGCCAACTGATTAAACAAATGCACTAGGAATATATATTGGAGAAAAGACACTCTTATCAATAAATGGTGCTGGGGAAACTGGTTATTTCATCTGTTTACATTCAGAGTTATTATTGATAGGTGAGGACTTACTCTTGTCATTTTATTTGCTGTTTTTATGTTTAATATGTCCTTTGTTTCTTACTTATTGTTTATTTTTGTGATTGAGTCATTTTCTGTAGTGATAAGGTTTGATTGGTTATCTTTTGCATTCGTATGCAAAAGAATGAAACTAGACCCCTATCTGTCATCCTACACAAAAATCAAATCAATGGATCAAAGACCTAAATGTAAACCCAAAACTATAAAACTACTAGAAGAAAACTTATGGGAAATGCTTCAGGATCTTTGTCTGGGAAAAGATTTTATGAATAAGACCTCAAAAGCACAGGCAACAAAAGGAAAAATAATCAGATGGGATTGTATCAAACTAAAAAGCTTCTGTACAGCAAAGGAAACAATCAACAGAGGGAAAACAATCTACAGAATGGAAAAAAAATATTTGCAAACTATCTATCCATCCAATAGGGGATTAATATCCAGAATATACAAGGAACTCAAACATCTCAACAGCCAAAAAAAAAAATGTAAAAGTGGGCAAAAGATCAGAACAGACATTTCTCAAATGAAGACATACAAATGGCCAAAAAATACATGGAAAAATTATCAACATCACTTAACATCAGTGAAATCAAAATCACAGTGAGTTATTGTCTCATCTCAGTTAGTATGGCTGTTATCAAAAGGACAAAAAAAAAAAATGCTGACAAGGATGTGGAGAAAAGGGAACTCTTATACACTGTTGGTGGGAATCTAAACTAGTACAGCCACTTTAGACAATACTATGGAGGCTCCTTTAAAAAGCTACATAAAACTACCATATGATTCAGCTACCCCACTACTGGCGATTTCTCCAAAGAAAAGGAAATAAGCATATCAAAGAGACTTCTGTGACCCCATGTTTAGTGTAGTACTATTCACAACGGCCAAGATACAGAATATCTTGTGTCTGACAACAGATGAATGGATAAAGAAAATGTGATATGTATGGAATACTATTCAGTCACAAAAAAAGAGTGAAATCCTTCCATTTGCAGCAGCATAGATGAAAACATGATATTAAGTGAAATAAGCCAAGAATAGAAAGTTAAACACTGCATGTTCTCACTCATACATGGAAGCCAAAAAAAAAAAGGTTGATCTCAAATCTACAACTTCTTGAACTTAGCCTACAGACACTGCCTGCCTCCCCAGCATCATCTCACATCACATCACCCTCACTGTGTTCCTTCCAGTCTCTGGTTCTTTTTTTATTCTGTTTCCCCTGCCTTGAATACTGTCCTTTACCTATCTTCTCCTACCAAAAAACAAAAATAAACAGACAAAAAATTCTTGTTTTTGCCTACCCAATTCCTATGCATATTTCTGACCTCCAATCAAATATCACTTCCTCAGGAAACCTCCCTAGATTCCCCCAGCCAGTTTGAGCACCCCTGTTACATACCCACAAAGCAACCAAATTTTCTTCATAGCACTTCTCAGTTTATGAGTAATCGCAACTTGTTTGAGTTATTATTTGATTAATGTCTGTCCTCCCCCTGGTTTATATATCCAGGTAATTAAGTACTATGCCTGCTTTTGATGGCCATTATATTCCTTGTGCTTGGCAGATTTCCTGGCCACAATACATACCTTACTCAGTCAGTATTTACTGCAAGAAGGGCATGGATGGGTACCATGGTGATTTCAAGAAACGACTGGCCATTGAGTTAATAAAACAATTTCATTTACAAATACTTAGGACCAAAAGGAACAAAATATTTGCAAATACATTTAATAAAATATTTTTACTAATAAATTTACTAAAATATTTTTAGACCCTGACAACTACAATACATTGTTGAAAGACTTACATAAATGGAAAAACATTCTATGTTCATGGACGAAAGATTTAATATTATTAAGATAGTAATACTCCCCTGTCAATTCAATCCCTATCAAAATCTTAGATGTCTTTTTGCAGAAATTAACAAGGTGATCCTAAAAGTCATATAGGGCCAATGCAGGGGACTTAGAATAGCCAAAACAATCTTGAAAAAAGCAAACAAAGTTGGAAAACTCACCCTTTCCAATTTCAAAACTTACTACAAAGTACAGTAATGAAGACAGTGCAGTACAGGTATAAGGACAGACACACAGGTGAATGAACTAGAACTGAAAGTCCAGAAAGAAACCCAAACATCTATGGTCAATTGATTTTTTTTTTTTTTTTTTTTTTTTTTTTTTGAGACAGAGTCTGGCTCTGTCACCCAGGCTGGAGTGCAGTGGCACAATTTCGGCTCACTGCAACCTCTAATTCCTGAGTTCAAGTGATTCTTGTGCCTCACCCTCCAAAGTAGCTGGGATTACAGGCACCCACCACCACACCTGGCTAGCTTTTTTAATTTTTAATAGAGATGGGGTTTCACCATGTTGGCCAGGCTGGTCTTGAACTCCTGGTCTCAAATGATCCACCCACCTCGGCCTCCCAAAGTGCTGGAATTACAGGCGTGAGCTACCATGCCTAGCCTAATTTTTGACAAGGGTAACAAGACAATTCAATGGGGAAAGAACAAGATTTTTCAATAAGTGGTTCTGGGACAACTGAATATCTACATCCAAATGGAAGTTGGACTTTTCCTCACACTATACACAAAATTAACTCAAAACTGATTCTAGACATAACTGTAAAAGCTACAACTACAAAAAGAAAAAAATATGAGTAAATCTTTGTGATTTTTGGTTAGCCAAAACCTTCTTAGATATGACACCAAACAACCCACAAAAGAAAATAATAGATAAATTGGACTTCATCAAATTAAAATTTGTTACACTTCAAAGGACATCGTCAAGAAAATGAATGGGAGAAACTATTTACAAATCATACATCTGATAAGGGACTCATATAAAATATACAAAGAACCCTAACAACTCAATAATAAAAAGACAAATAGCCCAATTAAAAATAAGCAAGAAATCTGAATAGACATTTCTTCAAAGAATAAATACAAATGGCCAATATGCTTATGAAAATATGTTCAACATCATTAGTCATTAGGGAAATGTAAATCAAAACCACAATATCATACCACTGCATGTCCACCAAGATGTCTCAAATTTAAAATGCTATGCATTCCAAATGTAGGACAAGATGTGGAAAAATTGAAACCCTAACATATTGTTAATGCAAATACAAGATGATATAGCCACTTTAGAAAACAGTCTGGCAGTTTCTCAAAGATTAAACATGAAATTACCACGTGACCCAGCAATTTCACCTCTAAGCATATACCCAAGGCAAGTGAAAACATACACCCATGCAAAAACTTGCACATGAACGTTCATAGCAGCATTATTCATAAGAGCCAATAGTTAAAACAACCCAAATGTCTGTCTACTGATTAATGAATAAACAAAATGTAGTATATCCACAAAATGGAATCTTATTCAACCACAAAAAGGAATTGAGTACCGACTGATACATGCTACAATGTGGACGAACCTTGAAAACATTACACTGTGAAAGAAGCCAGTCACAAAAGACAAAGTATTATTTGATTCCATTTGTATGAAATGTCTAGAATAGGCAAATCTAAAAAGACAGAAAATAGGTTAGTGGTTGCCTAGAGCAGGTATAGGGAGAAGACTGGGAGGAAATGATAATTTCCTAATGCTATGCATATGGGATTTCTTTCTGTCATGCTAAAAATGTTCTAATGTTGATCATGGTAGTGGTTGCGCAACTCTTGAACATGCCAAAACCTTTGAATTGTATACTTTAAATAAATGAATTGTATTATATGCTATGTGAATTATATCTCAATAAAACCTTTTTAATGGCCATAAAATTCTTTGACATTCCTCCCATAGAAAAGTGAGACCTGCCTGGGCACAGTGGCTCATACCTGTAATCCCAGCACTTCGGGAGGCTGAGGCAGGCAGATCACTCAAGGTCAGAAATTTGAGACCAGCCTGGCCAACATGGCAAAACCCCATCTCTTCTAAAACTACAAAAATTAGCCAGGTGTGGTGGTGTGTGTCTGTAATCCCAGCTACCTGGGAGGTTGAGGCAGGGGAATCACTTGAACCCGGAAGGCAGAGGTTGCAGTGAGCCAAAGTGAGCCAAGATCGCGCCATTGCACTCCCGCCTAGGCAACAGAGTGAGACTCTTTCAAAAAAAAGAAAGAAAAAAGAAGAAAGAAAGAAAGAAAGAAGGAAAGAAAGAAAAAGAAAGAGAGAGAGAGAGAGCAAGAAAGAAAAGAAAGAAAGAAGGAAGGAAGGAAGGAAGGACGGAAGGAAGGAAGGAAGGAAGGAAGGAAGGAAGGAAGGAAGGAAGGAAGGAAGGAAGGAAAGAGAGAGAGAGAAAGAAGAGAGAGAGAAAGAAAGAGAGAGAGGAAGAGAGAGAGAGAGGGAGGGAGGGAGGGAAAGGAAAGAAAAAAGAAAAGAAAGAAGGAGAGAAAGAGAGAGAGAAATAAAGGGAGGAAGGCAGGAAGGCAGGAACGGGGGGAAGAGGGAGGGAGAGAGGGAGGGAAGGAAGAAAGGAAGGAAGGGAGGGAGGGAGGGGAGCGAGCGAGGGAGAGAAAGAAGAAAGAAGGAGAGGGAAGGAAGGAAGGAAGGAAGGAAGGAAGGAAGGAAGGAAGGAAGGAAGGAAGGAAGGAAGGAAGGAAGGAAGGAAGGATCATATTGATCATTTGATCAATATAGTATGGACAGGAGAGACACTATGTGACCTCCAGGGCTAGAGAAAAGGCAATTGTTTGATGAACATTCACACTTGGTGGCATAAGCCACCACGAGCAAGAAGTTCAACTACTCTGAGGGTGCCAAGCAGCATGGGGAGGTAGTGTAAGTCTTCCAGTCATCCTTGCCCAGGCATCAGAGTGAAAGAGCCACCACATGATTCTAGCCCCAAACCTAAAGTTACCCAACCTTCTCATCTTCCCACATGAGGCCCTGGACATTGTGGAGCAGAGACAACCCATGCCTGCTCTGTCTGTTCCAAGTTCTTATCTACCAAATCATAACAATGGTTGTTGTTTTAAGCCAGTAAGGCTTTGGGGTGCTTTGCTATGCAGCAATAGTCCAGAACAGATGTTCAAAAGGTAAACTTTATCTAAGGTTTTGAGTAAAACAGAAGATGTTCTGAATCCTTGACATTACAATAACTCAATTGAATCCCAGCTCATGAGTCTATTTCACACCCATGGTGCCCAGCTCCGGACAGATCCAATGCAAAACTGTGAGTCACACAACATCTCTGATGGTGGACAAGCACCACTGAGTTCCCGGGAACCCAGTTGCCCAGATTCTTGATATCTCTTGAGTCCTATCAGGAAACAGATAATAAAAAGGATAATGTGAGAATGACTCAAATGAACTGTTTGTAAAATTGTGAGTGAGGATGTATCCTAAGATTCATACGGCATCCCAGGCTACTAGAAGTCAGTTATTACCTCCTCTGGGTTCATGGGGCCTGGAGAGAAGGCAATACCAAGAAGAGAGCTATGTAGAATCACATATTTGGAAAGAAGCGTAGTCCTTCAGTAAAGGACCCTGCCAGCCTCAAATGGCCTCAAGCTCCTCCATTTACTGAACTCAGCAGGAAGGTGCAGGGTAGAAAATCCATTGAATTTAATCCTACGTGTCAGCCTCCATGAGCAGAACAGGGAGAAGGGATTATTGCCAGGAGGGCAAACAGAAGACAACCAGCAAGTTCCCCACCAAGGCATGATACAGGACAGTGGTTCTCAACCAGGGGCAATTTGTACCCCTCCACCCCAGGAGACATTTGGCAATGTCTGGAGATATTTTTGGTTTTCCAAATTTACAGGGTGGTGGTGGTGTATCAACAACAATACCTTGTGGGTAGAGGCCAGAACTGTCGCTAAACATCCCACAATGCCTAGGACAGCTTCCCCATCAAAGAATTCTACCCAAAATGCCAACAGTGGCCAGGATGAGAATTCCTGCTCTAGAGTGTTCTCAGAAAAGCCCTGAACCAGGGGGTCACACAATTTGGCTTCTAGCCTCTGCTCTGCTGCCAACAGCTTGATGGCCTGGGCCAGTGACACAACTTCCTTGAGCCTCTATCCCATCTGTCAAATTAGGGTCATGATAATGTAGGACCATTGCTTTTTATGTAAAGGATGAATTCTTGAAGACCTAATATCATTTGAACCTTAAAAAATTCACGACCAGGCCTGGTGCAGTGGCTCATACCTATAATTCCAGCACTTTGGGAGGCTGAGGCAGGCAGATCCCTTTGAGGTCAGGAGTTTGAGACCAGCCTGGCCAACATAGCAAAATCCCATCTCTTCTAAAAATAGAAAAATTAGCCAAGGGTTGTGGCGTGTGCCTGTAATCCCAGTGACTTGGGAGGCTGAGGCAGGAGAATTGCTTGAACCCAGGAGGCAGAAGTTGCAGTGGGCCAAGATCACGCCACTGCACTCCTGCCTGCCTGGGTGACAGGGAGACTCTGTCAAAAAACACATAGAAAGAAAAATTCACAACCAATCCTAACAAACAGTGCAGGTAGTTCTGCTTACCAGCTGAACTCATGTAGCCACATGGCATTAGCAAAAAGAACTTTGTGATTTTACCTGCAGGCCAGCTTTGAAATCATGTGATTCCTGATGGATTTTTACCCTTAGGAAGATCATATTAATTTCATGCACAAAGATTTTTATTAATATTTGGTATCATGCTTTTTCAAATTCTCACAGAATGCAATGCCTCCGTACTGCGCTGGCCTACCCACTGGGATTGCTGGCAGGGTCAGTTAAGGTCTTTACCAAAGAGCCCTGAATCCTCAGAAGGGATGGTTTCTGCTCATGGTAGATCCACCAGGCCAGAGACTTCTCTACCTCTTCTCTCCCCTTAAGCTCAGGGCCATCTCTTTTCCATGGGGCCTCCTGCATGGCAGCTAATCTAATGGACTAAATCAGAATTTGCTCCAGCTTCCTAAGAACATGTCTCTTCGGATAAATCAATAGTATGACTTTCCTTTTTTTTTTTTTTTTTTTTTTTTTTTGAGACAGAGTCTTGCTCTGTCACCCAGGCTGGAGTACAGTGGTGCTATCTGGGCTCACTGCAAGCTCCGCCTCCCGGGTTCATGCCATTCTCCTGCCTCAGCCTCCCGAGTAGCTGGGACTACAGGCACCTGCCACCATGCCCAGCTAATTTTTTGTATTTTTAGTAGAGATGGGATTTCACCGTGTTAGCCAGGTGGTCTCGATCTCCTGACCTCGTGATCCACCCGCCTGCCTCGTCCCCCCAAAGTGCTGGGATTACAGGTGTGAGCCACCGCACCTGGCCGACTTCGCCTTTCCAGAGATCCAGTAACCCAACCCATCCCTCCAACATGTGTACTCTCACGGACCCAGGTAGGAATCACTGTGTTTTCTGCTGTAGTCATTCCCTCCCTCCCTTTTTCTACTCCCCAGTAAGGTTAGGGAATGAAATGAAAAAAAATTAGACAACGACTCCAGGACAGTCAATAGCTGAGCAAAGTGAAAACTGCCCAGAGCTGGTCCAATTAGTCCCAAGTGTGCCGAGTTACATCTCTGGGAAGGAGTTCAGGAAGCCTGATTATCCACACTCCCCACCTCACCCCTCTCACCAAAGCCAGCATTAATGCTTCCCTCTGTTTTCCCAAAGCGCTTTGTTCATACTGCTATTATAACCACAATACATTGCAATAGAGTTAGCCTGTAACACTTGTCTTAGATTAATGTGCACTTCCTATGAGCTATTTTTAAGTAGAGTATGGTTCCCCATCACTGCGTCTTTGGTATCTCAATGGGGAATAACTTTTTGGTGGATCTCTTTATAGCTGCTTTGTCTTGCCATTGAGAAGCATTTTATCCCTGCCCTTCCATCCTCAAATGTTCCAAGTTATCAATAATAGCTGAGGCATAAATCTTAGTATAATAAAGCCCAATTCTAAGTGCTTTACAGGTATTAATTTATTTAGTCTCCCAATAATACTGTGATACAGGGACTATTATTGTTCCTATTTGAGAAATGGAGAATTGAGACACAAAGAGATTAAGTAACTTGCCCAGGGTCACTAGTAAATGGTGGAATTGGGATTCAAATTCAAGCCGGTCTAGTTACAAAATTCATGCCCTCCACCACTATACTCTATTGCCTCTCACCAAGCAAACCAGGTGGCCCCAGAGGAAGAAACACTGGAGACAGCATCTGAGTTTCCTTGTCTGTTTCGTGTCAATGGTCCATGGACTGGGATTGTGATTTCCAGTGCACAACAGTCCACAAAGAAAGAAAATCCCTTCCCTTGATCCCTACAAGGAGAGACTATTTCTGGAAGGGAGGAGCAGCATTTAACCACTTACATTTTGGAGAGCAAGTGGTCCATATGAGGACTGAAAGGAATTAGATTTCAGTTACTTCAGTGGCATTGTGTTCTAACAGCCATGTTATGAGTCCTACCAACTGGGTTCATTTACTGTGTTTTATGTCAGCCCCCCAACTTCCCTCTACCTCCTCCCTGACTCAGGCAGATGCAGAGATCTGACAAGTCTTCCTGCCCTCTCCAATCCACATTTCTCACAGCAGCAGTCAGACAGATTCTTCTCAAATGCCAATCTTGAAACCACCTTTGTAAAAGTTATTTCAGTAGAAAATTACGGCAGTGGGAGATATCTGATCTAGCCAACCCCCCTTTTGCTTTTAGCCTTCAAGCTGCTAAGCTAACTTTGAGAGGCATTTAGTTTACAATTTAAATTAAAATACCCCTTCCCCAAAACTCCACTGTCTTTGTAAAGCTAATGAGAGACCACCAGGCTAGGAGGAGAAGAGGAGTCTGAATTCTGCTAAAGCTAGACATAAATGATTGCCAGCCATTATTCTAGAGGTCACAAGATACGCAACTTCCCCAGTTACTCCTGCAGATAATATCAATATTGTAGAACCTAGTATTTGCCTTTTGAGATGTCTTTTCAGGTTTTTTTGCATGTCTGACACCCATGACTCCAACTGGACCCACCAACTAGACCCACCCCATCCAGAAGTGCTTCAGCGCAGGAGGATCATTTCCCACACTCCTATGATGGTACCCCAACCAATCAGCAGCAAGCACCCATTTCTTAGCCACCCATACCCCTTCCCCAAAACTGCCTTGAAAAACCCCTACCCTCTGCACCGGTAAGATTGATTCGAGTAATAACTTCATCTCCTGCATGGTATCACTGGCCTCGCATCAATTAAACTCTTTCTTCACTGCAATGCTGTGGTCTTTTTTGGTGCAGCCAGCAGGAATAACCTATCAGATAGTTACAATCTGACCATGTCACTCACCTTCTTAAACCTTCAGAGGCTCCCCATTGCTCTTATTATGAAGTCCAAACTCTTTAATGTGACCTACAATGCCTTCTCTGGCCTACCTACCTCTCCTGCTCCAGCGGCATTTCACTTGAGTTCCAGCTCCACTGAAAGACGTGCAGTTCCCTGAGAGAAGGCTCATGCTCCCTGACTCCTCCCTGTGGCTGGTCTCCCCACTCACTGTCCTGTGATACCCTTGAGGGCATGTTGATTCACTGATGCCCCTGGCAGCACCAACATCCCCAAACATCCTGTTTGAGGGCAATGCCACAAGTTATCCCAGTCAGTTTGCAAGATTATAAACCACAATTAGGGCTGGAAAACAGAGTAGTTTTGCACAGAAGTGGTTCCTTTCTACCACTCAAGAATCCTCAAAGAGGAAGAAAAAAAAAACAAAGCTGTGCCTTGGGATAAAAAAGCAAGACCATTGTTCATGAGCTGTAGGAAGTTGTCTGTTACTTGAAGGGCCATGCTTTCTGATTGTCAGTTCCCAGCAATGCTGAAAAAAGCAGCCCAATTCCACCCCTACAAGAGTTGCCTAGAGTGGATAAAAAAAGCACACTGGTGGACTTTCATCTCATTAATTTTCCTGAGGGTTTCTCTCTGGCCCCTTTTAATACAAACACAGCTGACAAACCACTGCTGGCTGAGTGCTTTAATTGAGTTGCTGATGGACAACTGCATAATTTGGCAGCCAAGAATTTCCTACAGCTGCTATTAGTAGCTGCCCTGTCTGGTTTCTGATAATAAATTCATCAAATTCACTCTGCACTTCTAAGTCCAGAAATCTGAAGTTATAAACGGCACTTAGCATTGGTCCCCAGAATGAGTCTTTCTGTATTCTCTGCAGGATTCTATGCCTCTGCTGCTCCTTTCCCTGGGAAACATCCAATCAGTGTTGCCAGGGCTCCTCTGCTGGGTGTGAGCTGCTGTCTGAGACCATCCCCTTCCCAGGGCACACAGCTCCATCCCCTGCTGCTACTCAAACACAGCTCTTGCCATTGCTCCCTGTCTCCTGCATTATCAGTTTTCCCCCTATCTATTGGATCATTCCCATCAGCACACACATTTTTTTGTTTCTTCCATCAGAAAGGAAAACCACCCTTGTTTTCTCACATATTCTCTTCCGGATACTGCTGCATTTCTCTGCTCCCTTTTAGAGTAAAACTCCTCAAAGTAAATGTCTACAATTACTGTCCTCTGCTTCCGCCCTCTCTCTCTCTTTTTTTTTTTTTTTTTTTTTTTTTTTTGAGACGGAGCCTCGCTCTGTCGCCAAGGCTGGAGTGCAGTGGCACGATCTTGGCTCACTGCAAGCTCCACCTCCCGGGTTCAAGCGATTCTCCTGTCTCAGCCTCCCGAGTAGCTGGGACTACAGGCACATGCCACCATGCCCAGCTAGTTTTTGTTTTTTGTTTTTTGTATTTTTAGTAGAGACGGGGTTTCACCATGTTAGCCAGGCTAGTCTCAAACTCCTGACCTTGTCATCCGCCCACCTCGGCCTCCCAAAGTGCTGGGATTACAGGTGTGAGCCACGGCACCCAGCCTCCATCCTCTCTTGAACCTGCCCAATTGAGCTTTCATCCTCCCCACTCCACTGGGCTGCCATTTTCAAGGTCAGCAATGACCTTGTGTTCCCAAATCTAGGTCAAGTTTCAATCCTTACCTCACTCCCGCAGCCTGTGACACACTTGATCTCCACTCCCTTCTGGAAACATGCACCTCCCCGGTTTCTGGACTCAATGCTCCTGGTTTTCCTCCCGAATCACTAGCCACTCCTTCTCAGCCTCTTGTGAGGTATGTCCTCAGCTTCCTGACCTCTAACACAGGGGTACCTCAGGACTGAGTTTGCATAAGTCTTTTATTCTCTATTTATTTGTCCGGAGCCATGAGGCCCGGAATTAGCCGACCTCTGTTGCTTGATCTCCGCAAAGCGGAGACAAGAGGGCACATTCCCGGGTTCTTTATTTACAAACCCTTCCCCGCGCGCCCAAAGCTTTTCCCGCGCGCGCCTAAGTTTCTCCCGCGCGCGCCAAAACTGTTCCCGCGCGCGCCAACCTTTCCCGCGCGCGCCAACCTTTCCCCGCGCGCGCAAACATTTTCCCGCCCAGGAGGATATGCAGCCTAGGGCGCAGGCGCGATCCCGCGCCCGGGAAAAAGTACAAACCCACGGCGCATGCGCGATTGTAATTTGAGAAGACCCGGCCTCCCGTCACCGCCCTGGCCCAACCTCTTCCCCTGCCAGCCTATATAAGGCATGACCCTACACTCAATAAACGAGACTTGATCAGGCTATTTGTCTTGTCTCCATTTCTTGTGTTTTCTTGTCTCCTCCATTCCCACTCCCCCTTCCAGGGCCCGTTCGACTGTCCTGCAGGTCGGGACATTTATTGTCACTCCCCAGGTGACCCATTTGCAGCTCTACTGCACACCACGCTCATGTGAATCGCACCTAGTTTTCCACCTCCAGTTCCGGCCTCTCCCCTGAACTGCTTCCTGGCAACCTCAGTTCCATGTCTCAAACATAACACATCCCAAACAGAAGGCTGTTTCTCCCCCTCAGTGCCTTCCTTTCCCCCAGTCTTCTTCATATGGAAATGGCACTCCATTTATCTACCTGCTGAGACCAAAAGTGTTGGTGTTATTCTTGACTTCTCTCTTTCTTTCATTCTTACCCCACATCCCTCTACCTTCAAAATACAAGCAGATGACGACTACCTCTTGCCATTCCACCATTCTTCACTAGTCTTCTCTAGTCCAAGCCAGCACTCTCTCCAGGCTGTGCTATTGCAATAGCATGGAAGGCTGACCCCGTTTCCCTTACCCCAAACCCCACCCCACCTGCCTCTTCACTCTGCAACCGGAGAGACTGTTCATCGCTGCACCCTGGGGGAAGTTTCACAGCTCTGCTCAACTCACCGTCATCTTGGCATTTCATCTCCCTTATAATAAAATCCAATATCCTTATCATGGCTCACCCGGGCCTATGTGAATTTACCTATGTGAATTTACAGAAGTACTTCTGTGCTCTAACCCCTCCTCTCCTGCTGGCTCACCCACTCCAGCACCCTGGCCTTCTTACTGCTCTCTGAAAGCCCAAGCATACTTCTGCCTCAGGGCCTCAGTTACTCTCTCCTCAGCTGGGAAAGCTCCCTTCGAAGCCCACCCCAATTTCCACATGGTTCTCTCCATTATCCACATCTCTTTCCAAGTCTCTTAGGCAGAGAGGCTTTCCCTGGCCACTTTGTCCAAAACAGCCTCCTCCAGCCCATTTGCCCTGCTTAGCTGCCTTACATATTATCCTTGACAGAATATATTTGTTTGCATGTTTGTTTATTATCTATCGCCCCACGACTACCCACCACTGGGATATCAGCTCTGTGAGAGAAGAAAGTTTGTGCTTGAGGGCTGGGCGCGGTGGCTCAAGCCTGTAATCCCAGCACTTTGGGAGGCCGAGACGGGCGGATCACGAGGTCAGGAGATCGAGACCATCCTGGCTAATACGCTGAAACCCCGTCTCTACTAAAAAATACAAAAAAACTAGCCAGGCGACGAGGCGGGCGCCTGTAGTCCCAGCTACTCGGGAGGCTGAGACAGGAGAATGGCGTGAACCCGGGAGGCGGAGCTTGCAGTGAGCTGAGAGCCGGCCACAGCACTCCAGCCTGGGCGGCAGAGCAAGACTCTGTCTCAAAAAAAAAAAAAAAAAAAAAAAAAAAAAAAAAAAAGTTTGTGCTTGGTGTCCTGCCACATCCCCAGAGCCTAAAACAGTGCCTGAAATGTAGGAGACCCTCTAAATATTTACCAAGCATGACCATATGCCAAGCACTGATTTGAGCATTTTTACATAAATTAATTAATTAAATTCTTGAAAGAGACCATAAGGCAAGTGATATGATTATCATTTCCATTTCACAGAAGTTGAAGCACAGAAAGGTTGACTATTTTGCCCAAGATGTCACATTTAATAGATGGCAGAACCAGGATTTGAACCCAGACAGCGTGGCCCAGCACCTGCTCTCTTAACCACCACAATCCACCTCCTCCAGGAGTTCACTGTCCAGCCTGGAGAAACTGATGAGGCACCGCCATTCTGCCTGACTCCCTGGGTTTATCATCCAGCACCTTGGCTCTGACTGTGGCTCAGCCCTATTCACAGGGCTTCTGTCCTGCCCTAAGAGCTGGTCCCCAACAGGTCCCAATTCTGGTATCTTCATCCCTGTTTTACTCTTCTATAAAAAGAATCCTAAGGCTCTGTGTTGGTCCCCCTACCTTGTATCCCTGTCCCCAGAGCTGAGTCCTGCTAGAGCTCTCTCCAGAGATGAGAAGGCTTTTAGTTGTGCCACAGGCTGAGAGACTTCCGGATGCTGACCATCTGGATATCTGGGCAGAGCCTATTGCAGGAGTCCCATGCCAAGCTCAGTCTGCTCATCCCTTGAAATATGGCTGGCAGCTGGATAACTGCCTACAAAATTAGCCTATCCACAAACCCCTACCAGTTCACCTTACCAGTTACTAGTCTACAGTTCACTACCCATTCCTAAGTCACTTTCAGTGTGTCAGCACTTCCCATACTTCACCTTATGGAGCCCTTTGAAGGAGGTACTATCAAAACCACTTTACAAATTTGAATTTGAAAAATTTAGAAACGTTCCAAGGGTCAGAGTGGAAATGGGAAACAGTGCGACTCTGACGCCTGTGTCTTCTCCCCTACTCCTTGCTTACTGTCACCAGGCAGACCTCTCCCACCCTGTGGACCTGTCTGCTTCCTCCTCATGCATCTCAAAGACAACAGGGAGTAGAAAAGTCTGAAACACATCTCCCCAATTGAGTGTTACGTTCAAATACACACACACACACACACACACACATCATGAGGCAAGGCCTCAGCCAGCAGATGTTTCTGTTCAAAATTAACATTAGGGCATCTCAGGACCATTCATTTAATAATAATCAAGTTATTATCTTTGACATTAATTGTGGAAATTTGAACAAATAATCATGCTCAAAACATGAGCTTCTCTTATGCTTATTAAAAATCATAAGAGACTTCCCTGTGATTGAGGTCTGAGTCATTACATGCACTGTATGAGTTCTCAGCCATAAGTAACAATCACAAGACTATCAACAAGCATTAATTGAACACCTGCTCTACACGAGGTAGAAAAGTCCAGTGATAGAGAACCTGAACTGACTACTCAAAGGCTGAGGTTTGGGTCCAAGCTCTGCTATTTAATTGCTGTGTGACTTTGGGTAAGTCACTCCATTTCTCTGAGCCTTGGTGAGAAGAAAGAATGGCACTAGCTGCCCACTAATGAGGTCTCTTCTAGATCTGGCATTCTGTAGAGAAGCAAAAAGGCTTCAGATCTCACACAGCAGGGACCAAGGGAAAGCCTCTTTGGGGATTCTGCTGTCAATGGAAAAGACCAGGAAAGACTGTTCTATGTTTAGAGATAGTTGCATTTTGAATGTGAAATGCATGATATAATAATTATCAGAATGCTGGATGGATGGATGGATGGATGGATGGATGGATGGATGGATGGATGGATGGTCTGATTCACCCATTCATTCGGTCAGGACAGAAATGACCAACCTGACTTTTACTCAGTTTCTGACACTGGAAAGAGTCCAAGCTTTGGAGTCAGTCACTCCTGGATTGACCCCTTTGGAGTCCACTCCAACTCTTACAATCAGTGAAAGCCTTGGCAAGTTGCTTAACTTCTCCAAACCTCAGTTTCTGCATCTTTGAAACTATGAAATGAGAAAAGAGTTCCCATTGCCTTCGTTCCTCAGTCTCCAAAAGACTCAGAATAGATCTGTTTGAACACACTCAGATCAAAGGAAATAAAGATTTATTTGTTACTCACCCATCTGAGAAGCTTGTACACACACAGGACTGCTCAGAAGCCAGAAAGAGCCCTCTCATTCACCGAATAGTTCCTTTACCTCCCATATTCACCATCTATATAGTTGGAGCTCACCAGGTATTTAACAAGCTTGTACTGAGTGTCACTTTGTGGCAAGATAATGCTAGGTTTTAAAGATTCACAGATGAATAGATAAACATGGTTTCAGTCCACACAAAGATTCTAGCCTAGATGGGGAAATGGATATGAAAATAACACCTATAATCCAGGATATTCTCAGCAGCTTGCATCCCAGCACGAAGCAGACAGGTATTGTATAAACACATTTTGAGAAAGTAAACATCATCATAATAATAAATGAAGTAATTTGCAAGATAAGGGAAGTATAAGGTACCATGGGAACACATGGAAGGAAAAGCTAAATCAGATATGTACAGTGACAGATTTCCTTTAGAAAGAAATGTCTCAGAGAAAGAATATGCTAGGCAGAAAGAAAATCATGTGAAAGGCCTTGGATAAGACACAGAGTTCAGTCTGTCAGAGAACTGAGAGCAGTTCATTGCTGAGAAGTCAGATGCAAGGAGTGGAGAGACAACCTGCATGGGTACACAGGGACTAGAGCTTAAAGGGCTATATGGGGTCCTTAAAGGATGGTAAATATTCCCAAGGGCAGTAAAGAACCATAAAGATTTTAAAAAGAAGAGATATAATTAGATATTTATTTTAGAATTATGCTTCTTAAACTGTAATGTACTCAGGCATTACTTGGGGATTTTGTTTAATGCAGATTCAGATTCAATAGATCTGAAACCCATGGAAATGGGATTCTGCATTTTTAATGAGCTCCCACATGATGCCAATGGTGCTGGTACATGGACCACACTTTGAGTACTAAGATTTTAAAGTAGTCACCCTAGCTAGTTTGGGGAATAAATCAGAAGGGAGCAGAACCAAGGAGGAAGGGATACTAGTTTGATAAGTGATGATGAGGAAGTGGCAAATGGAACAGAAATAAATAAGCAGAGATGGAATATTATAAGACTTTTGTGGGGATCAAAAGCCAGGGATGATGCTTCAATTCCTGGCTTCAGCATCTGAGTGAACGAAGGTGGCATTCATCAAGATGGGGCACAGAAGGAGAAGCCAAGTTTGACAGAGAAGATGAATTCACCTTTATACTTGCAGCATTTTTGAGGCTCCTCTGAAATTCTAAGTAGAGACACTAAGTACCCAGTTGAATATATAGATCTGAGTTTCAGAAGATAGTTCTATATTAGAGACATATCTGGGAGCCTTAGGCAGGAAGGTTTTTCATTTTTCCTTCTCCATTATGCCAAAGAGGCTAAAGCTGCAATTTTCTTTTTTCTGGCAGCCTTTGAAATACTTCCAATATTTCAAAGGCTGAAATATGGGACAGGGAGCAGGATGTTCCTTGGCACTCCATTTCTTGAGTCTGTCCATTACCCTCCCAAGGTCCCTCACAAGCAAGCAAGATTGGGACCTCCTGGGGAGAAGAGAGCTCTCTCACAGAAGCTGGTAGGAAGCCCATCCTGAGTTTTTGTTCCACTGAAATCCAAACCCAGTCTCCTTTACAGAGCATTTGAGGAAAGAAAATAAGAGGACATTATGGAAAGTGCCTGGAACAATGTCTGGCAGAGAGTGGAGGGAGAGAGCTAGGTTATAGTCATGTGTGGTACCATGCCCAGGGGAACCAGAGAGAATTTGGCAAGACCCCAGGGAGTCAGATAAGCCCCAGGCTGGAGCGGGTATGGGAAACAAGAAATACAGATGGGAACTGGCCTCATTCACCAGGCTAATTATAGAAATAGAGGAACAAAGTTAGCAGAACCAGGCATGAGGTTGCTGCTTGCTGATGCAACAAGCTACTGGCCTGGGCTCCTTGAAACCCCAAGAACAAGATTGGGACCTGTCCCAGAGACAACGATGGCCAAACAGCTATGGTTGTAAGATTGAAAGGGGCTGTTTCACACTTTCATGCCCTTACTCAGCTTCTTCCACTCTTTCCTTTGTCCCTCCACCTTTTTCTTTCAAAAGGCAGCTTCAGTCAGCTCTTCCAAGGCTTCCCTGGCCTCTACACTTATGCCTTTGTGTCCCCATTTACCCTGTCTAGATGATCATCGTATATTAATGTAGTATGTAACAGTTTAATGTTGCCTCCTTCAATAGATTGTAAGTTCTTCATGGCTATTGCCTGGAGAAATATCAAAATCATACCCAATATAATAGCCAGTCTATTTTTCTGAATTAATACATTGACTCTTATTTTCAGCAATATGACAGATTTGGTTGTCAAAGAAAAAAATACTGGTACAAAACACCTAAAATGCTAGTAAGCTATTTTTAAAATCTCTTCTCACTTACATAGCTGAGCTGGCATGAGAATAAAAGAAATGCTCAGAGGTCAAGAACAAGGAGAAACCACAAATCAAGAGAGATGAGCAAGTACTGAAACTGCCATCTTCTCTGAAGTCATCTGTCAATCCCCAGAAGTTTAGGGACTGATTTTTTATGGACCACATGAACGTCGAAGAACAAGAAATAAAGCCTGGAGCCAGAATGGTGTCGGAGGCTGCATGAGAGGACCTCCAAAAAACCAACATACCAAGACCCTGTCTCTAAAAATATTTTTAAAAATTAGCCGAGCATGGTGGTGCACATCCGTAGTCCCAGCTGCTAGACAGGCTGAAGCAGGAGGATCACTTGAGCCCAGGAGGACAAGGCTGCAGTGAGCCATGATTGCACCACTGCAACTCCAGCCTGTGAAAAAGGACGGGTCCCATTTCTAAAAAAGAAAAAAAAAAAAAGAAAAAAAATCTATTGTCAGTGTATACAGTGTATATTTTTTAACCTTCCCTACAGTGTGAGCAAACAGTAGAGATTTTGGCCTTGAATCTGGGTAGAACAGGACCCAAAAGGGGAGGGGGAAACTGTCTAGACAATTCTTAATCACAAGCCTTTACTCATGTGGATTTGGAGTTGGAATTTATGCTACCCATGGGGACAGAAAACTCTCAAGTCAAAAATTTCATTGAAAGTGGTGCCAGGTTGACTAGTAAATCCCAACCAGAAAGAACCAAAAGGAAATCACAGCTAAATGCATTGTATTCAAACTGCAAAACATCAAATCATATTCAGTTGATTACCATCAAATTATACTGATATATATATTTTAAGGAAAATATATACATCAGCTTGATGAAAGGCAGGTTATCTATAATGGAACAACCTTTAAACTGATAGCTGACATGTGTGTGTGTATGTGTATGTTTTGTTTTTTGATATGGAGTCTCACTCTGTTGCCCAGGTTGGAGTACAGTGGCGCAATCTCGGCTCAACGCCAAACTCTGCCTCCCAGGTTCAAGCAATTCTCCTGCCTCAGCCTGCTGAGTAGCTGGGATTACAGGCGTGTGCCACCATGCTCAGCTAATTTTTGTATTTTTAGTAGAGACGGTGTTTCACCATGTTGGCCAGGCTGGTTTCGAACTCCTGACCTCAGGTGATCTGCCCACCTTGGCCTCCCGAAGTGCTGGGATTACAGGCATGAGCCACCACACCTGGCCTGATAGCTGACTTCTTATGTAACAATGAAAGTTGAAAATGATGACACTTCACGGGATGCACTAAGTTCAGGTCAATCCAGGCCAATTCAGGTGAATTGCACACTCACAGACCTGGGACCTGGCCCCTTCATGTGGCATAAATTGTTATGAAAAAATCTGAATTTTGTCTGTAAGTAACCTACAGGCAGAATGATACTAATGATAGCATCCATTAAGTAATGACAGCTTATCAGGCATTTAAAACATATTTTCATTAATCTTCAAGACTATCTTGAAAAATGAGTATTATCATATCTCTGACGTTAGGGATGCACAAATCAAGCCTCAAAAATTTTGAAAAACTTGTCTAAATTCCAGGTTTCCCCAATGAATCAGGATTCCCATTCAATTCCAACTGACACGAAGTTTCTCTTAGCATCCTTCATTCTCATGTCTTCTCTCTCTGAGCCTACGGAATTGAGCTATATTGAAACAGGGAAATAATACCAAGTGATAACTCAAATGCACAGGAAGAAATGAGGAGTACCAGAGACTGCAAATATGTAAGTTAACGTAAAAGATTCTATAAATATATTTTTCTCCTTTTTTCTGTTAAGTTATAAAAAAGACATAAAAAACAACAATTATAACATCCTGTTGTTGGGATTAAAACATATATAGACTATACACACATATACACAATAATAACAAAAAGTAGAGGGCAGGGAATGGAGCTACATTTGAGAAAATTTCTGTATTATATTAAATTAATATTAATATTCAGTAGATTGTGATAAATTAAGATGCATATTGTACTCCTTAAAGCAGTGATTCTCAACTGGGAATGATTTTTCTTCCAAGAGGACATTTTACAATGTCTGGAGACATTTTTGGTTGTCACAACCTGGGGGCATCTATGGGAGAAGCCAGGAGTGCTACTAAACACCCTACAATGCATAGGACAGCTTCCAACAGCAAAGAGTGATCTGGCCAAATATGTCAGTAGTGCAAAGGCAGAAGAATCCTGCTCTAGAGTGACCATTGAAAATAAATAAATAAATAACTTCGTCAGGCACACAGGTTCATCCCTATAATCCCAGCACTTTAGGAGGCCAAGGCAGGAGGATCACCTGAGGCCTGGAGTTTCAGACCAGCCTGGGCAACATGGCGAAACTCCCTTTTTACAACAAATACAAAACTTAGCCCTGTGTGGTGGTGCAGACCTGTAGTCCCAGCTACTTGGGAGGCTGAGGTGGAGGTGGGAGGATTGCTTGAGCCTGGGAGGTCGAGACTGTAGTGAACCATGATGGTGCCACTGCACTTCAGCCTGGGCAACAGAGTGAGACCTTGTCAGAAATAAATAAAATAAAATAAAACTCAAAAAATTATAGTAAAATAAAATTAAAGGCATTAAAATAATAATTCAAAATTATCTCTTTAATAGGAAATAAGACAATAAAAGAGGAACATAAGAACAAAAAAGACACCAGCAATATAGAAAACAAATAGCAAAAATGGCAGACACAAATCCAACCCTATCAATAGTAACATTAAATATGAATACATTAGATACTCTCATCAAAAGGCAGAAATTGTCAGACTGCATTTAAAATTTTTAACTATACACAGTCTACAAGAGGCACACTTTAGATTCAAAGAGACAAACTATAAAGTTTAAAAATGGAAAAAGATATTCCATGCAAACAGTAATCCTAAGAGAGCTGAAGTGACTCTATTAATATTAGACACAACATACCTTAGGATCAAAAATACTATCAGAGCAAAAAAAAGCATTATATGAAAAGGTCAATTAATCGAGAAGATTTAGCAATTCTATACATACCTAACAACAAAGCCCCAACACACATGAAGCAAAAATTGACAGAATTAAAGGGAGAAACAGACAACTCAACAGTAGCAGTTGATATATTCAATATCCACTCTCAATAATGAATAAACAGCTAGACAGAAAAATCAGCAAGTGTATAGAGAATTCAAACACCATCATCAAACAATTTAAGACATCTATAGAACATTCCATTGAACAACAACTGAGTACACATCCTTTTCAAGTGCACAGAGAACATTCTCTAAGGTAGACTACATGCTAGGGCATAAAAAAATCATAATAAATTTTAAAAGGTTGAAAGTACGCAAAGTATGCTCTCTGACCACCATGGTATTATATAAGAAATCAATAATAGGAAATCCAAAATCCACAAATACTTAGAAACTAAACAACACACTTCTAAACAAACAATGAGCCAAAGAAGAAATTACAGGGGAAGTAAGAAAATATTTTGAGCTGAATGAAAATGAAAGCATACTATATCAAAATTTGGGGTATAAAGACAAAGCAATGCTTAGAGGAAAATGTATAGCTTTGAATGCATATATTAGAAAAAAGTCAATAACCTAAGCTGCTACCTTAAGAAACTAGAAAGAGCAGGCAAAACAAGCAGGAGGAAGGAAATAATGAAGATTAGGGCAAAATATCAATGAAATAGAACACAGAAAAACAATAAAGAAAAATTGATTTTTAAAAAGTTGTTTCTTTGAGAAGATCAACAAAATTAGCAAAATTTAAACTATCCAAAAAAAAAGGAGAGAAGACTCAAATTACAAAAATCAAGAATGAAAGGGGGAATATCGCTACCATCCTTACAGAAAGATTATAAAGAAAATATTATAAAAAATTTTATGACGACAAATCAGATAACTTAGATGAAATGAAGAAATTCTTACAAAAACATGTTAGAAAATCTGACTAAACCTATAAGTAATACATTGAATTCATAGTAGAGATCTTCCCAGAATAAAAAGCCCGGGCCTAGCTCGCTTCACTGGTAAATTTTACTTAACATTTATAGAATAAATAACACCGATTCTTCACATAATTCTTCCAAAAAATAGAATACAGGAAGAGGGGAATTCCCAACTCATTCTATGAGGTCAGTTTTATCCTGATATCAAAGCCAAAGACATCACAAGAAAAGAAAACTGTACACCAATATCCCTCATGAACAGAGACACAAAAATCCCCAACAAAATGCTAGCAAATGGAATCTAGTAACATATAAAAACAATTATACACTACAACCCAGTGAGATTTATCCTAGGAATGCAAGATTAGTTTAACATGTGAAAAATCAATTAATGTAGTATGCTATATTAATAGAATTAAGGACAAAAGCCACATGATCATCTCAATCAATGCAGAAAAAGCATTTGACCAAATCTAATATCCATTCTGATTAAAAAGCACATATATATGGCCAGTCATGATGGCTCACGCCTGTAATCCAAGCACTTTGGGAGGCTGAGGTGGGCAGATCACGAGGTCAGGAGTTCAAGACGAGCCTGACCAAGATGGTGAAACCCCATCTCTACTAAAAATACAAAAATTATCCAGGCATGGTGTTGCACACCTGTAATCCCAGCTACTCAGGAGGCTGCGACAGGAGAATCACTTGAATCCTGGAGGCAGTGGTTGCAGTGAGCCAAGATCATGCCACCGCACTCCAGCCTGGGTGACAGAGTGAGACTCTGTCTCAAAAAAAAAAAAAAAAAAAAAAAGCACATACACACATTCAGACTAAGAATAAAATAAAATTTCCTCACCTTGCTGAAGATCATCTAGGAAAATCTTACAGCTGAACTCATACTAAATAATGAAACATGGAATGCTTTCCCCCCTAAAATCAGGAACAAGGCAAGGATATCCACTCTCATCACTTCCATTCAACATTGTCATGGAAGTTCTAGTCTGTACAATTAGGCGACAAAAACAAATAAAAGTGTTCAAGATTGGAAAGGAAGAAGTAAAGCTGTCTTCTTTCACAGACAACATAATCCTGTGTTTAGAAATTCCTCAGGAATCCACTAAAAACTACTAGAACTAATAAAAAGTTTACTTTGTTTACAGATTTCTTCTCCTCCTTCTAACCTATTACGTTTAAGTTTCCAGAGACCTACAGAAAAGCCTGAGGTCTATCATTTAATCATTTTTATATTTAAGTTAATCTATAAGGCTATGACTTAAAGGAATACTATTAGCCCTTAATTCAATTGCTAATTATTGTCATTTGCCTAGGATGGATCAGTCATCGTATTCAGTGGTTATTTCCTGAGTAATTCCAGAAAATATACTACCTTCAATTCTAGGAGCCTAAAATAGCTGGCATTTTTAGAAAGCATAGACCTGGACTTTATATAGTTTATTTATATTTTTCTAATTCCAGGTTATGTTCACAATACATTTAGTTTAAAAATATATCCTTATGCCACTTGAATTTGGACGCCTTTTCAGATTTCCTGCCAAATATCTCACCTGAATTTTTTCCAACACTAAAGTCACATATTTCATCTTATTTTGTCTTTTGCCAGGAACATCAACACTCAACTCCATTTTATGTCTACCCTTTACCATGTTTCATGAGATATTTTCCCAGTGCCATAAATAGTTCAACATCTCTGGGAAATGTATACCCTTCATGCTTTGTTTAAGATTGATAAAAGAAAAAATACAGGTTACTAGTGACTCAGAAGTGACATCATTCAGATCGGTCATTGTACAAAGCTGTTGTGGACAGGTTAATTGTTGAGAAATAGGACACATAAAGCTTCCGAGCTATCTGCCTCTACATAGAGACCCCTAAGGCTTAGGTGCATGGTCTGCTAGTTGTGGGAAACTATGAAATGTCTCTCTGATTAAATGTTTCTTCAAACAATACAGGATTATCTGGAAAGAATGTCAGAGGAAAAACAGTCAAAAGAGTTTTTTTAAAAGGAGACTGAAGCAAAGGCCTAATAGGGATGTCCAATTATTTGAAGGACTGCTGATATGGTTTAGATATTTGCCCCCTCCAAATCTCAGGTTGAAATTTGATCCTCATGTTGGAAGTAGGGCCTACTAGAAGGTGTTTGGGTGATGAGGGAGGATCCCTCATTAATGGCTGGGTGCCATTCTCACAGGATTGAGTGAGTTCTCACTCTTAGTTCCTGTGAGACCTTGTTATTAAAAAGAGTCTGGGTTGGGCACATTGGCTCATGCCTGTAATTTCAGCACTTTGGGAGGCCGAGACAGGAGGCTCACTTGAGACCAGGAGTTCAAGACCAGCCTGAACAACATGGTGAAATCCCAACTCTACAAAAAATACAAATATTAGCCAGGCATGGTGGTGTACACCTATAGTTCCAGCTAATCAGGGGGTTGAGGTGGAGGTGGGAGGATAGCTTGAGCCCAGGAGGCTAAGAGTGCAGTGAACTATGATCATGCCACTGCACTCCAGCCTGGGTGACAGAGCGAGACCTTGTCTGAAAAAAATATCTAAATAAATAAAAGAGTCTGGAACCTTCCTCCCTTTTCTCTCTCTCTTCCTCTCTCACCCTGTGACAATCTGGCTCCTCCTTGGCCTTCTGTCATGATTGGAAGCTTTCTGAGGTCCTCTCCAGAAGCAGATTCTGGTGCCATGCTTCTTGTACAGCCTGCAGAGCTGTGAGCCAGATAAACCTCTTTCTTTATAAATTACCCAGCCTCAGGTATTCCTTTAGAGCAATGGCAAAATGAACTAAGACAACTGCGATATGGAAAAGGTGAGAAATCTGGCCTATAATTATTCATTTATTCAATAAATATTTGAGTACATGCTATGTGCCAAGAACTGTACTCAATGCTAGTAATACAAAGATGGGGAGAAATGAACATCAAGGAGGAAAAGAGACTTAAAACACATACCTCACAATGTCATAAGTGCAGCAATCAAAACAGGTACAGGGAGAAGTGTGCTCTGGGAGGTCAGGAAAGGCTTCCTAAAGGAGGTGACTCTTCAACTGAGTTTACAGAGAAAAGTAAAAGATTTCCAGAAAGATGAGAGGGGCAAGAAACTATAGATAGAGGCATCAGCAGAGGCACAAAGGCATAAAAAGGGATATGGGTGAGGAAATATGTGATTCCATATTGCTAGGAGAGAAGGTAGTGAGGTGGGGGGTAGTGGTAGAGGAAGTGAACAGGTGCACAGAAGCCAGCAAGGATGGGCTTAGACTGTTGATCTACATCTTATCAGCAAGCTGGGAAGTGAACTTATAGTTTTTATCTGTTATTCCAATGACCTAAACTAAAACCTGGGGTAAGGCTATAAATTACAGAGAAAAAACTATTGGGTCAGTACAAGAAGAAACATTTTAGTTAGCTAGAGCTACAAAGCCAAGAAGTTGTTTTACAGACTCTTGATCATTAACAGTAGCAGGCAAAGATATTTGTTAGAGATAAATAAAATTCGTTATAGATATAATAAAAAGCATTCTCAGAAAAACCTTTTTAAGGAAAACTTTAAAACACTCCTGATTGAACAATTTTTTAAAAATATATTTTACTTTCCTTACTTTTTCTTCTTGCCTTCAAATTTGGTTACAGGAAAAACATATTTTCTTTTTGCATAGACAACATAGTATTATATCTTAAAAAACTCAATTGTCCCTAAGTTAATTTAAAAGTGAATGCAATAACAATAAAAATATCAACAAGCTTTTTTAAAATAATGGAGCTAGATATGTTGATACTAAAGTTTATATGGCAAAAGAATCATACAATAGCTATGAAAACCCAAAAGAGAAAAGCTATGAGGATGGACTAGCCCCACCAGAGAGTAAAACATACTATTAAGCTTCTATAATTAAAATGGATATGTAGCCAGGCGCAGTGGCTCACACCTGTAATCCCAACACTTCGGGAGGCTGAGGCAGGTGGATTGCTTGAGCCCAGGAATTTAAGAGCAGCCTGGGCAACATGGCAAAACCCTGTCTCTATAAAAATACAAAATTTAGTTGGGCGTGGTGGTGTGTGCCTGTAGTCCCAGATACTAGGGAGACTGAAGTAGGAGGATTGCTTGAGCCCAGCAGGTGGAGGTGGCAGTGAGCAGAGATCATGCCACTGCACTCCAGCCTGAATGACAGAGTGAGATCTTGTCTCAAAAAATAAAAATAAAAAATAAAGTGGATATGCATATTGAAGTATGGGGGGGAAGTGTTGTAATGTCTGCAACTTTCCTTGAAATGTGTGAAAAAATAAGATGAATTGATGGATGAATAGAGAGATAAGAGATGGATAAGTATGTGACAAATGTAATAAAGTGTTCACTGTAGAATACAGACAGATATATGGGTTTCACTGTAAAATTCTTTCAACTTTGTGCATGTTTGTTATAGTAAAATGTTTTTTTAAAACTGATGCCAAAAAAATGAAAACAACGTGAAACCAGCATAAGAATAAATCACAGGCAAATATAATGAACAAACTGCAAAAACAGTCCAAAGTGTATCTGGAAATCTAATATTTGATACAGGTGGTATCTCAAGTCATTTAGAGAAGAGATGAGTATTTTAATAAATGACTTAAGGACAACTTGATAACCATTTGGAAAAAGATTGATTTAGATGCATACCTCACACCATAAACAAGGAAAAACTTAAAAAGGATCAGAGACCTAAAATTAAAAAACAAAACCAAATACTACATGAAAACATGGGCAAATTTCTCTACAAACTCTACAAGTTTCCTAACTATGACTCAAAATCCAGATGCAATAAAGGAAAAAGTCTATAAATTTTACTATACTGAAATATACTTTCACATGACAAAAAAATATCATAACCAAAGCCAAAAAAGAAAATGTTCATAACATATCACAGATAAAGGACTAATATCTTAATATATTTTTAACACTTAAAAATTGAGAGCGACTAATGCCAGAAACCCAGAAAAAAATAAGCAAAAGACATGAACAGAAAACTTAAACAAAAATATATTAAACTACATCCATAATTTTTTAATGTAAACTATAACTACTCCAAGATACCATTTCTCACATATCAGATTGATGAAAATTTAGAAGGCTGACAACGTATAAGGCCGGAGGCAAATACACATTCTTATTCATTGCTAGTGGGAATGCAAACTGGTGCAGCTCTTGTAGAGGAGAATTTGGCAAATTTTAAAAAATTACATGTGCATTTGCCTTTTGACCAAGCAATCTCATTTCTAGACATTTAACTTGATGATATACCTCCAAACTATATGAAAATACATATATACAAGGTTATACATTGCAGCTTTATTTGTAATTGCAATATATTGGAAAGAATCTAAATGTCTATAGGAGAGAACATGGTTGAATAAATTATGGAACACCTGCAACTGCTTAAGAAAAAAAAGTGAGGACTGGGCGCGGTGGCTCACGCCTGTGATCTCAGCACTTTAGGAGGTGGGCAGATCACGAGGTCAGGAGTTCAAGACCAGTCTGGCCAACATGTTGAAACTCCACCTCTACTAAAGACACACACATAAAAAAAAATTAGCCAGGCATGGTGGCATGCGCCTGTAATCCCAGCACTTTGGGAGGCTGAGGCGGGCGGATCACGAGGTCAGGAGAGCGAGACCCTCCTGACTAACACAGTGAAACTCCTTCTCTACTAAAAATACAGAAATTAGCCAGGACTGGTGGAATGGGTCTATAGTCCCAGCTACTTGGGAGGCTGAGGCAGGAGAATGGTGTGAACCCGGGTGGTGGAGCTTGCAGTGAGCCGAGATCGCGCCACTGCGCTCCAGCCTGGGCCACAGAGCGAGGCTCTGTCTCTAAAAAAAAAAAAAAAAAAAATTAGCCGGGCATGATGGCATGCACCTGTAATCCCAGCTACTTGGGAAGTTGGGCAGGAGAATCGTTGAACTTGGGAGGTGGAGCTTGCAGTGAGCCGAGATCACGCCACAGCACTCCAGCCTGGGCGACAGGGTGAGACTCCATCTCCAAAAAAAAAAAAAAATAGTGAGGAAGATCTTTATGAACTGATATGGGATGATTTCCAAGATCACTTGGTAGGAATGTGATTGATTGATTGACTGATTGATTGATTTTATTTTTTGACAGTCTCGCTCTGTCAACCAGGGTAGAGTGCACAATCTTGGCTTGCCATAACCTCCACCTCCCGGGTTCAAGGGATTCTCCTGCCTCAGCCTCCCAAGTAGCTGGGATTACAGGTACACGCCACCACACACAGCCGATATTTGTATTTTTAGCAGAGACGGGGTTTCACCATGTTGGGCAGGCAGGTCTCAAACTCCTGACCTCAAGTGATCCACCTGCCTCGGCCTCCCAAAGTGCTGGGATTACAGGCATGAGCCACCGTGCCCAGCCAGAATCTTAGCTGAGGGACAGCCTCAGCTAAGGGAACTTGGGGAAATAAATGACCTGATGTTACTCTCCTTCCATCCTCCAATCTTCTGCACATTCTCATTGGCACAACCCAAACAGAAGCCAGAAAGTAAGAGCAGACCATAAAGGTCAGCCTCCCAGATTAGAGAAGGGTGGAAAGTGGGTTTGGATGATTAAACAGAAGATAACCAGCATATAGGGTAACTTTTCCTCTTGCTAGACATTTAGTTTGCATCTGACTCTTCACCATTACAAATAGTGAACATCCTTATCCAGCAAATGTTTGACTGGGGGAGAGACCCTGATTTGTAGTGTTTTCCACAGTATTCAGTAAACACACACATCAAGGCTAATTTCAAGCTACTATTGTGAAGTCACCAGATGAGGAGCTGGGAAAAGATGTGCTCAACTGGTTCTCACAGTCGATCAAGCCATCAACCACACACCGTTGTGTGTCCTTAGATTCTTGTCCCCATGTTGGATTGTATTCTTAGAATAAATTCTTAGATGTAGAATGACTGGCACAATAGATCCAAATACTTTGTGGGATCCTGTACTAGACAGACCCTGTAGGATCCTGTATTATTTTGCCACAACAAAATGCCATAGACTGAGTGGCTTAAGCAACAGATATTTATTTTCTCACGGTTCTGGAGGCTGGAAGTCCATGATCAGGATGTTAGCATGGTTAGGTCCTGGTGAGAACCTACTCCCTGGCTTGCAGGCGGTAAGAGCTATGTCCTCACATGGCAGAGAGAGAGATCTCGCTCATCCACTCATCCTCTTCTCGTAAGGCCACAGTCCTATTGGTTCAGCGATCCACCCTATGACTTCATTTAACCTTTTTATTTTGAGATGGAGTTTTGCTCTATTGCCCAGGCTGGAATGCAGTGGCACAATCCCAGCTCACTGCAATTTCTGCCTCCTGTGTTCAAGTGATTCTCACGTCTCAGCCTCCCAAGTTGCTGGGATTACAGACATGTGCCACCACACCCAGTTAAATTTTTTGTATTTTTAGTAGAGACAGGGTTTTGCCATTTGGGTCAGGCTGGTCTTGAACTCCTGGCCTCAAGCAGTCCTCCCATCTCAGCCTCTCAAAGTGCTAGGATTACAAGCATGAGCCATCACACCAGGCCTGACTTCATTTAACCTTAATTACCTCCTAAAGACTTATCTCCAGATATAGTTATATCGTGGGTTAGGGCTTCGACATACGAATTTAGAGGGCTGCAGGCAGGAGACAGTTCAGTCCGTAGAAGATCCTTATATGTAAAGAACAGATTCTTATTTGTAAAGTCCTACGATAGTCTCATAAAGTACATAGAGCTCTAAACCTGGAAATTTCATTGTTCCTTCTTTTGAGAAACATAGTTCACTGTGTATATGTCCCTGTATTCACATCGTATTATTATTAATTCCCCAACAAGAGTGAAAGCCCTCAACAGAAAAGACTCTGTCTTAGGTTTATACCATAGTGCCTGGCACAGACATATCTAGCACAGAAGATGATTTTAATAGCATGAATGGACAAATGAAGAAACTTAAATTTGAATCCTAACTCTGCCTCCGACTCAAGGCATGGCGTTTGACAAGCCAATCTTCTCTAAATCTGAATTTCCTCATCCATTTTCCCCCAGCTGTGTCCCACTGAGATGTTTTATGCACAAAAAAAAAAAAAAAAAAAAAAAAAAAAAAAAAAAAAAAAGTGGTAGTCTGTGGTCAGATGGAAAATACTTGAGGCTAGATTTGGCTGTTAGAGTTACAATGCACATTTCTAGAACAAAGTATTTAAGAAGTCCAACAGTGAGGAAACCAGTTTAATTTTCTTTAACGAGCAGCTCCCAAATGTCTTTGCCATGGAAAGCTTTCTTTTCTCATGGAGCTGGTGTTCCTCAGAGTTCATGTTGGAAAACACTGGACTAGAAGGTGTTCAAGGCTCTTCCCTGCTCTGACATTTATGATTTTGTCACGAATGGCCCCGACTGGACTTTGAAAATACTCAAGCCAGAAGATGGAATTGAAGCCACGAATGGCAAAACAGTGAGATCGTGACACACTGTTAGATGGTATTTGTATCTGTAGGGCAACAATACAGAAGGCCCCCTTCCTCATCCGTGACGTACTTCCTGCTGAGTGAACTCCCACTGTCACATGTACTGTGCAAGCAAAAGTCACCCAGGTGACCTGTGCTCTTCACTGTGACTTTGAGAACACATCTTCACTTTGCCTACATGGTTCTGGAGTAAAATGTATTTTCCATCCACGCTCCCGGCATACAGAGGCTGCGCGTACACTTTTCACACCTTGTTAAAGGTCATGGTCATAACCTTGTTTGCACTGTTATCTAAAATAGTGGTCTCAGAAGTGTTTTGATTGTACAACTGAACAAGAATATTTTGATACGCACTTCCAATGTATTTTATGTATGTATGTATGTATGTATGTATTTATGAGTAACGGACATATTCTATTCTCCAGTATAATATGAGTTTTATAAAGCTTATAAAAATAGAAATGTAGGCCAGGTACAGTGGCTCACGCCTGTAATCCCAGCACTTTGGGAGGCCGAGGCACACAGATCATGAGGTCAGGAGATCGAGACCCTCCTGGCTAACACAGTGAAACCCCGTCTCTACTAATAATACAAAAATTAGCCAGGTGTGGTGGCATGTTCCTGTAGTCCCAACTACTCAGGAGGCTGAGGCAGGAGAATCACTTTAACCCAAGAGGCAGAGCTTGCAGTGAGGCAAGATCATGCCACTGCACTCCAGCCTGGGCAACAGAGCAAGACTCCGTCTCAAAAAAAAGAAAAAAAGAAAAAAAAATGGAAATGTAAACCAGATGAGGAAATGAATAGAAACAGATGTTCTGATGTTTTTGTGTGGTCCCACCACAGCTTGCTTTGGGCTCCCATGATGTATGTGTCCCTCACCGAGGAGATTCTGTGCTCAAGCCTTAGCTAATTTTCACATAGTTTACCAGCCTAAAAGAAGTAGAAGTAGAGGCTACATCCAGACTCCTGAGCTGAGCAGACAAACTCCCTTCCCACCTTGAAGGGGGCAACTCACCTATGTCAGAGAGTTTGCAGTCTTTCAGCAGAGTGTAGGAGAATATGGGCTTCAGTTTGAACTGGACCTAAGTTCAAATCCTGGTTTGTATCAACTTGGTAGCATGTGACTTTGAGCATATAGATTATACTATTAAGTGATAATATTATCTTCCATTCATCAAGGACTTACTAGGTATCAAGAAGTCTGCTAAATACTTATATATACATGATCTATTTATCCTCATATCTGTTATAAATGTAAGTATTATTTTCCCTATTTAATAAACCAGGGGCCAGGCACGGTGGCTCAAGCCTGTAATCCCAGCACTTTGGGAGGCCGAGACAGGCAGATCACGAGGTCAGGAGATCAAGACCATCCTGGCTAACACGGTGAAACCCCGTCTCTACTAAAAAATACAAAAAACTAGCCAGGCGAGGTGGCGGACACCTGTAGTCCCAGCTACTCGGGAGGTTGAGGCAGGAGAATGGCGTAAACCCGGGAGGCGGAGCTTGCAGTGAGCTGAGATCCGGCCACTGCACTCCAGCCTGGGCAACAGAGCGAGACTCTGTCTCAAAAAAAATAAAAAAACTAAAAAAAAAAAAAAAAACCAGGAAACCAAAGCACTAAAAAAAATATGTAATTTGCCTGAAGTGAAACCCAGATCTGTCTGGCTCCAAATTCCTGGTTCTAACAACCACATTCTACTGGCTCCATATTCACTTGTATTAATCAACATTCCTTAGAGAAACAGAACCAATAGGATATACATAATCACTAGATAGAAAGAGATTTATTATGAGGGACTAACTCACACATTATGGAGACTGAGAAGTTCCATAAGCTGCCTCTGCAAACTGGAGGCCCAAAAAGCCGGTGGGGTAGTTTTAGCCCAAGCCCGGAGGCCTAAGAACCAGGACAGCTGATAGCAAAAGTCCCAGTCTGAGTCTGAAAGCCTGAGAACCAGGAGCGCTGATTTTCAAGGGCAAGCAGAGATGGATGTCCCAGTAGAGAGAACAAGTTAGTCCTTCCTCCACCATTTTGTTCTATCCAGACCCTCAACAGACTGGACGATGCCCACCACACTGGTGAGGGTGATCTTTACTCAGTCTACTGATTCAAATGTTAATCTCTTCCAGAAACACACTTACAGCCACACCCAGAAATAATGTTTTACCAGCCATTTGGGCATCCCTTAGTGCAGTCAAGTTAATACACAAAATTCACCATCGCACTCACCCGCTCCAACCCCCTTTTATCTCTGAAATAGAAATAGTATTTATATAACGTTAGCATATCACCTGGGTTCAATAAATGGTAGCAGTTAGTATCAAAGTTATATATTTTAGGCACTCCAAGATGAGTGCCTAAAAAGATGCTGAAGGTGAGTTGTCAGGATAAGAGTTAAAGAAAGTTAATTATGGTGGGCCCTGTCTGACCAAAGAAAGTGCTATGAGAAGGTGGTTGCAGGGAGCCTCAACAAGGACAAGAATGTGTTGGTGTGTGCCCTGCCTGTCCTACTCCTGCAACACTGGGGGCAGGAGACTCAGGACTGCTGGGGTGCACCCACCTGAAATGGAGGCGAGAACCTGGGACCATCTCAATTTAATGAGTCCCAGCTTTTAAATCATCAGCTGCTTCTATTCTGACTCCATGATCATCATATGAATTTCTAAAAGCATTTCAGTTATCCATGGAGGATAGAATTTGCTGACCATTAATGTTCTCTAACAGGGCAACTAAATTAATAAATAGACATTTTTAAAACTCCAAGATGTGAGGGAAGATCACTAGCCAGGAGACCTGGATTCAATGCTTCCTGAACAGCTGTGTGACTTTAAGGCATCATTTATTTCCCCTTCTCTCCACTGTAGATTTCCACTTTCCAAAATTTCTAACATCCCTTTGTCCTTTTCTGAGTCCTAAGACTGTGGCACTTAAATCCTCTGCTTCAACACTTTTTTCATATGATATAATCCACATTGGCTCCTGGGCAGTGAGAGCAGGCAGAGTGTATGTTAAGGCTTGAAGACACAAGGAAGAAGCCATGTCACCAATGCAAACTAGCACTAAAATCACTCATCACTTTAATCATTCAAGGAGACCTGAGGTGTGGAAGCACAAAGGCTGTGACAATCACATGCTCCTCCTCTCTTAATTTGTAAAATTATTGGCTGAGTTCACCCTTCTCCATCCTAAAACCACTCTATGATTCAATTTGATTCAATTCAATTAGCACTTATACCCCCACACTTTGGCACAGAGCTCCCTAAATTGTTCTAAATTGAATTGGCTTTGTTTTATATTAACAGATTCAGTGACGCATGCAGTAACATTCTTATTTAGTACCTGCAGCGTTGGGTACTGAGGGGTTGGTGGGAAGGAGTGACAAAATATAGAAGATGTCTTTTTTCCAGTTCTTTTTTCTTTTTTATTTCAAGGATAGTGAGGTTAAGGACACACGAAATCACAATAATAATAATTCAAAAATAACCCGTTACCACCCTCAACACAAAAATCTGTACTGTTGCATCACATCCTCCACCTGCATACATATGTACATATTAGCCCAATGACTAAGTGCCTGGGCTTCGAAGTAAACTGCTGGGTCTGACTTCTGGCCCCTCAGTGAAGGAGTGGACCTGAGACCTCGGGCATGTTCCTTAAGCTCTCTGTGCCTCCCTTTTCTCGTGGCTGCAATGGGAATTGCCATGGTGGTACCTATTCCATAGGGTTGCTGTGAGAGCTCAAGGAGATACATATAAAGCATTTAGAAAGTGACTGCCACAGAGCAAGCCATAAATGAGTGGGAGCTGTTCATTGTGATATCCACAGAAGTGTTTAATTTCTTCTACTTTTTTGTGTGTTTTTTGGTCTTTGTTTTGGTTTTGGTTTTTGAGAAACAGTCTCTGTCACCCAGGCTGGAGTGCAGTGGCATGAACACAGCTCACTGCAGCCTCAGCCTCCTAGGCTCAAGAGACCCTCCTGCCTCCGCCTCCCGGGTAGCTGGGACCACAGGTGTGTGACACTCCACCTGGCTAATTTTTTGATTTTTTTTTTAAGAGACAAAGCCCCACTTTGTTGCCCAGGCTGATCTCAAACTCCTGGGCTCAAGCAGTCCTCCTGCTTCGGCCTCCCAAAGTGCTGTGATTATAGGCACGAACTACCACGCCCAGCCTATTTTTCAGTAGCTGTTATTTACGTATTCAGTGACAGTGGCAATGCTCCATAATCTTTGTGCCCATGTCTCTACGTGCATGTGGGGTGGGGGTACACCTTGGAGCTGTTTGGTTTTCCTTGACTGAGACAGGAAAACAAGGAGGAACAGCCTCCAATCAAAACGCTGCATGGGAGATAACTTGGATGGGAAGAAGAAGCATGAGCCGGCATTGCACAGGCCTCTTTGTCATGTTTGCCTTTCCCCATGGGATCCTACTATGTACATTTCTAGGTATCTTGCTTTTCTCACTTAAAATATCTCAGCTGAGGGTGGCTTGATTCCTTACAGGTTTGTAATTTTAGATGGAGTGTTTATTTCATCAAAGCTTTATCTGTGGAATGTGTGGAGCCTGGGTTAAGGATCCAGCTCTCCAGCAAGTGTTTCTACTTGCTTTGCCTGTATCCCAGGGCACCACCAAGCCAATTCCTCTTTTGTTGTACAGTATCATTCTGTTGTACAGGTAATGGGAACCTCAAACCCAAGCGATAGCAGAACTGCAGGGATGAAGTCTTCAAAGAGATTGGTACTTCCTCCACCAAAACCCAGGATTAAAAGAGATAATTAACTTCTTTTTTTTCTTTTTTCTTTTTCTTTTTTTTTTTTTTTGAGATGGAGTTTCACTCTTGTCACCCAGGCTGGAGTGCAATGGCACAATCTTGGCTCAAAACAACCTCTGCCTCCCAGGTTCAAGAAATTCTCCTGCCTCAGCCTCCCGAGTAGCTGGGATTACAGACATGCACCACCATGCCCAGCTAATTTTGTATTTTTAGTAGAGACAGGGTTTCTCCATGTTGGTCAGGCCAGTCTTGAACTCCCGACCTCAGGTGATCCGCCCACCTCTGCCTCAGTGCTGGGATTACAGGCGTGAGCCACCACGCCCAGACTAACTTGTTATTTTTTCTTATTGCTGGTGAGCAAAACTTCTTTTAGCGTGCTCCTACATGAGGGTCCTAGATTTATGCAGGGGTTTCACCTGCAACTTCCCAGTTAACTTGAGGCTGAGGCCTTGTGTCCTGTCCTCCAGAGTGGTTAAAACCTGGGTTACTGAGATCAGCAGTGTCCCCTCACCCCTGCATACTACTTTGACCCCCAAGAGAGGTTCCCTTAACTTCCTGCAAGCTCAGGTCTGCATTTAGAAAGATGTTTGCTGTGCTTTATCAATTATTCTAGGAATGTGTAAGAAGAGTTTTTGCAGATATGTATTCCACTATAAAGGTTGGATGGAACTCAAAAGTTTATTAGTGTAGCTGTGTATCCATTAGATGAACACCCATCCCTCACGCATTAGAGCAATAAGTCATTGTGCTGTGTGGCTCAGCATAATTTTCAAAGAACCTTTCACGTCCATTACAGTCCTTGGTAAACTCAACAGCCCCCTGAGGTAGACGTTACAGGTATTAGTATCTTCATGTTATAGAAAAGGAACAGATTCCCAGAGAAGGTACGTGCCTTACACCACAGAGGCCTAAAAGCACACTAGAGACAAAACCAAGACTAGCAGGTTGGTTTCATCAACCTCTTTCCCTGCACCATCAGGCTCCTGTGAATTCTGCACCACACTTCTTAAGCTCTACAATGAGCCCAACCCAGTTGCAGGCACTGTAATTTAAAAAAGAAGAAAAGAAAGTCCCTCCTCAGAGGTCCAGGTTGGTGGGGAGAGTAAGTAAAATCTTCCAATACAGTTCACTCAGGTACAATCCATAGAGTGAACAATTAAGAGGACACTGATTTTTCCCAGATGCCACTGATGACTTCTATTTCTAGTATATGAGGGAGGAAAAAAATGCTATTCAAAGCTGACTACAGAATTCCTCTTGTTCAGCAAAATATATTGATGTTTACACGAAAACGCCTCCATAATGCAAAAAAAAAAAAAAAATTGGAATCCAGAAAAATCCAATTGCATAAAATGCTGAACAAGGTTAACGGAAAGCAATATTTTTCAGAAGGGTTTCCAGTTACTGTGTAATGCATATGCTTGTGGGACTGTGGGATGCTCCTTGCCGCTGTTTGGTGTTTATTGGCTGAGACAAGGAGGCAGGGAGATACATTCTCCAGTCTAAACCCTGCATGGTATGGGTGAGACCTGGATGGAAATTGGAAATGAAGAGCAAGGATTGCACAGGGTGTGGACCCTGCATCTGACCAGCTAGTATAGGCAGTGCTGTGGCCTCCCACCCCTGGAAGATAGACAGGGTCCTGGTGAGACTCAGGGATGCTTTACATTAAACTCAGAAATTTCCCAACCATGGCAAGGGAGTCACTTCCTCACCCCACCACTCAGCCCCATCACACAAGTGACTGGAGTTAAAAAACAAAAACAGGCCAGGCGCAGTAGCTCACACCTGTAATCCCAGCACTTTGGGAGGCCAAGGCGGACAAATCATGAGGTCAGGAGCTCGAGACCAGCCTGGCCAACATGGTGAAACCCCCACCTCTACTAAAAATGCAAAAAAATTATCTGGGCGTAGTGGCAGGTGCCTGTGATCCCAGCCACTTGGGAGGCTGAGGCAGGAGAATCACTTGAACCCGGCAGGCAGAGGTTGCAGTGAGCTGAGATGGTGCCACTGCATTCCAGCCTGGGTGACACAGCAAGACTCAGTCTGAAAAAATAAAACCACCTGGACAGAGGGAAGAAAAAGTTGTCAATTGTGTTATATCCAAATTTTATCATTTCTGAATTTCAGCTGGACAGAGGGAGGAACAGCCTCCAATCAAAACACTGCATGGGAGATAACTTGGATGAGAAGAAGAAGCATGAGCCAGTGTTGCAAAGGCCTCTTTGTCATGTTTGCCTTCCCCTGTGATTCTCTTCCTGCAATGCCCTCCTTCAGATCAGCCATGGGAACAACTGAAAAGGATCCTGTACTTTGCTGATGCTCATCTAATCACATTCTAGCTCACAGAGAGAGGGGTACATGTGAGGATGTGTATGTGAGAGAGCCGGTGTGTTTTCTTAACAATGGGATCCTACTATGTACATTTCTAGGTGTCTTGCTTTTCTCACTTAAAATGTCTCAGCTGAGGGTGGCTTGTTTCCTTAGAAGTTTGTAATTTTGGATGGAGTGTTTATTTCATCAAAGCTTTATCTATGGACTGTGTGGGAGCTGGGTTGAGGATTCTGCTCTCCAGCAAGTGTTTCTACTTCCTTTGCCTGGATCCCAGGGCACCACCAAGCCAACTCCTCTTCTGTTGTACAGTATCCCAGATTGCACAGGTAGTATAAACCTCAAACCGAAGCAACAGCAGACCTGTAGGGATAAAGTCTTCAGAGATTTGTATTTGTGCCACTGTTTCTGGGGTTCACTGTTTTTAATTGTGAAAAGATAAAGATAAGCTCCAGAATATTATCTGGAGGAGAAGGAGTAAGAATAAATCTCAGAACTAGAGAAGTCTCTTTAATAAGTAAGAAGAATGTTCAGGGTTATGAAAGATGATACTGGGTAGGAAAGAGAAAAGAGTAAAGCAACAAGAGGTATGCCAAGAGGCTACATGAAAAAAAGAACAGAGGATATACTATACAGCTTTAAGTTGCCTGCTGTACTATGACCTACCTGCTCTGTCCCTAAAGCTTCCACTAACTGCTACACTCACAATCTTGAGTCAGTGGTATTTAGGGAATGATGGAATCAAGACAGCATCCAATGAGGCTGCAGTGGAGTGAGTGCAGGCAACCACACACAGAAGGAAGAGATAAATAACAGCAGAATCTAGAAATCAGGAGAAGTATAAAAAGAAAAGGAAAGGCCAGGCATAGTGGCTCATGCCTGTAATCCTAGGCCAAGGTGGACAGATTGCTTAAGCCTAGGAGTTCGAGACCAGCCTGGGCAACATGGCGAAACCTCATCTCTAAAAAAAAATACAAAAAATTAGGCTGGGCATGGTGGCATGTGCCTGTAGTCTCAGCTACCTGGGAGGATGAGTGGGGAGGATCATTTGAACCCAGGAGGCAGAGACTGCAGTGAGCCAAGATTGAACCATTGCACCCCAGCCTGGGCAATAGACAGAGACTCTGTCTCAGAAAAAAGAAAAGAAAAGAGAAAAGAAAACTTTTAAGTTATTTTTATGAGAGTGTTATATCGATACCAAAACCCAATATTTCACACACGGTAAAAACTAAAGACAAATCTCACTGAAGAATATCATTGCAAAAATCTGATATAAAATATTAAGCAATAGAATGCAACAGAACACTAAAACAATATTACGTCATATCCAAGAAAAGTTGATTCTAGAGAAGCAGATATGATTCAATATTTGGAAATATATTGATTACCTGTATTTATTGATCTAAGGAGAAAAGTCATACTGATTTCTGAGAGACTGAAAGAACATTTAACAAACCTCAACTCCTATTGTTTTTAAGCCAAATAAAATAGGAATCTTTGAATAATTTTCACACATATATCTTCTTAACATAATATATTCCTTAATATAGTATTATTTTCCATATATATGTATACATACATATATACATACATACATATTTGCATATGTACACAAACATATGTATATATTATATATACACATACAAATATATACAGATTCTAATACAAGTGAGAGGCAAGAAGGCTCACTATTACCAGTTAACCTGGTCCCAGGGGTAATATGAATTTAATTGTGAATATAACTAAACAAGAGAAAATGAGAAGCATAAAAACTAGAAATAACCACATAAAACTATTACATATGATCATATATCTGGAAAACTCATGATAAGGTACCAAAAATCTACTACAAACAATAGGAAAGTTCAGTAAGATAGAGCAGTACAAAATCAATATAAAGTATTTTTTAAAAACCAACCAGGGTGGGCGTGGTGACACACACCTGTAGTCCTAGCTACTCAGGAAGCTGAGGTGGGAGCATCGCTTGAGCCCAAGAGGCAGAGCGCAATGAGCTAGGATCATGCTACTGCACTCCAGCCTGGGCCACAGAGTGAGACACACATCTCTGAATTTAAAAGAAGAAGAGGAAAAGGAGGGTGAGGGTCGGGGTGGGGAGGAAGAGAAGGAGGAGGGGGATGAGGAGGAAGAAGAAGAAGAGGAAGAAGAGAAAGAGGAGGACGACCGGGCGCGGTGGCTCAAGCCTGTAATCCCAGCACTTTGGGAGGCCGAGACGGGCGGATCACGAGGTCAGGAGATCGAGACCATCCTGGCTAACATGGTGAAACCCCGTCTCTACTAAAAATACAAAAACTAGCCGGGCGAGGTGGCGGGCGCCTGTAGTCCCAGCTACTCGGGAGGCTGAGGCAGGAGAATGGCGTAAACCCGGGAGGCGGAGCTTGCAGTGAGCTGAGATCTGGCCACTGCACTCCAGACCGGGCGACAGAACGAGACTCCGCCTCAAAAAAAAAAAAAAAAAAAAAAAAAAAAAAAAAAAAAAGAGAAAGAGGAGGACAAAGAGGAGGAGAAGGAGGAGGAGGAAGAAGAAAACAATGACAATGAACTGAACTAGCTTCAACAGTTAGAACAGAGCGGTACTGGCATGGAACAGACAGGTGGTCTGTGCTGCTTTTCCTCCACTTGGCCATTACCCACCCATCATTTTCTTCTCTTTTCTGCCTTGCCCTGTGTCCTCGCCTCCTTTGCGCTCTGGCTTCCTATGGGTTCAGCCAATGAGAGGCACTGGTAGGAGATCAGAAGCTGAGAGAAGAGAGCGCTGAGAGCATTTCTTCCCTGCTCCTCCATTTCCCTGGCAGTGGCTCTGCTCCCTCCATAGCACTGCCTCTGCTGGGCACCTTCTTCTCCAGGTTCCAGCTCTCATAGGCCCTTGATAACTCTATTCCACCCCTTGCACCTTCAGGCTCACAAGGGTGATGGCTGCCCACCTTTGCTAGTCTCTGGGTGCTTCAACAACTTTTATAGGTTCCCTTAACCCTAACTACACCTTCATTAAACTCTTTATGGAACCATTTGAGCAAAATTCTGTTTCCTACCAGGAACCTACCTGACTGATGCATAGACTAATGGAACAGACTAGACAATCCGGAAATACGCCCAAGTGTATACAGGAAGTTGCTGTATAATAAATTTAACATCCCAAATCAATGGAGCAAAAATGGACATTTTAATAAATACTGTTGAGACAAATGAATAGCCATCTGGAAAAATTTAAACTTTTACCTCACATGGTTCACCAGGATAGACTCCAAACCAAATTAAATGAAAATCAAATCAAATCATAAAAAGATTAGAAGTGGAAGAGCAAACCGTAGTAGAGTCATGCGTCACTTAATAACAGGGATTAGGCGATTTCATCATTGCGTGAACATCATAGAGTGCACTTGCACAAAACTAGACAGTATAGCCTACTACATACCTGGGCTATACGATATTGTCTGTTGCTCCTAGGTTACAAACCTATACAGCATGTTACAGTACTAAATCCTGTAGGCAATGGCAATATAATGGTATTTGTGAACTAAACATAGCTAAACACTTGAAAAAGAAGAGTACAAATATGGTATAAAAGATATGGTACACCTGTAGAGGGCACTTACTGTGAATGCAGCTTGCAGGACTGGAAGTTGCTCTGGGTGAGTCAGTTAGTGAATGGTGAGTGAATGTGAAGGCCTGGGACATTACTGTACACTACTATAGACTTCATAAACACTGTACACTTAGGCGACACTAAATTTGTTATAGATTTTTTTCTTTCTTCAATAATAAGCTAACCTTAGCTTACTGTAACTTTTTTACTTAATAGACTTAAGTGTTTTTAACTTTTTGACTCTTTTGTAAGAACACATAGCTTAAAACACAAACACATTGTACAACTGTGCAAAAAAATTATGTTTTTATATCCTTATTCTATAAGTTATTTTCTTTTTTAAAATATTTTAATTTTGTTTTACTTTTTAAACTTTTTTCTTTAAAAACTAAGACACAAATACATTATCCTAGGCCTACGCAGGGTCAAGATCATCAACATCACTGCCTTCCACTTCCACATCTTGTCCTATTGGAAGGTTTTCAGAGACAAGAGCATGCATGAAGCTGTCACCTCCTATGGTAGCAATGCCTTCTTCTGGAACACCTCCTGAAGGACCTGCTTGAGGTTGTTTTACAGGTAACTTTATGTTTAATAAGTAGAAGTACACACTAAAATAAGCATTGAAAGTAAACCAAATACGGCCGGAGGCAGTGGCTCATGCCTGTAATCTCAGCACTTTGGGAGGCCAAGGCAGGCGAATTACCTGAGATCAGGAGTTCGAGACCAGCCTGGCCAACATGGTGAGACCCCTGTCTCTGCTAAAAATACAAAAATTAGCCAAGCATGGTGGTGCATGCCTGTAATCCCAGCTACTTGGGAGGCTGAGGCAGGAGAATCGCTTGAACCCAGGAGGCAGAGGTTGCAGTAAGCAGAGATCATACCACTGCACTCCAGCCTAGGCGACAGAGTGAGACCCTGTCTCAAAAAAAAAAAAAAAAGAGAGAAAGTTTAGCAAATACATAAATCAGTAACATAGTTGTTTATTATCATTATCAAGTGTTATGTAGTATACATAATTGTATATGCTATACTTTTATGTGACTAGAAGCACAGTAGGTTTGTTTGCACCGCATCACCATAAACACATGAGTAATCACCACAGCTGTGATGTCACTAGGCAACAGGAATTTTTCAACTCCATTAGCATCTTCTTTGACATATATATGCAGTCCATCATTGCCCAAAACTTCATTATGCAGGATATAACTGTATAGTCATACAATGAAATATTGCTCAGCAACTTAATGGAATGAATTATTGACATGCACATCAACAGAGAATCTCAAAAACCTGCAGCATCATAGAAAGCTTGCATAATAGCATTTGTGCTGTATGATTCATTCCATTTATAGGAAATTCTAGAAGGGGTAAGACTAACCTAACACGGAAAAAAAAAAATTGGAATAGTCATTACACCTAGGGATGGGAGTGCAGCAGAGATTGACTGGGAAACGTCATGAGGAAACTCACTAGGATGATGGTAATGGTCTGTATCTCAGTAGAGGTTTGGGTTTCACAAGTGTATGCATTTCTCAAAACTCGGCAAATGTGCCCTTTAGATTTTCACATTTTGTTGTATATAACTTTTACATCAAAACAAAATAATAATCAGCAAATATCAAACTCTAGTTAGTGGTATGCTTGTGGGCTTATATGGGGGAATGCATGACATCTGCAACTTAATTTTAAATGTACAAAATTGAGATAAATGAAGGGATAGGTAGACGGATAGATAAATAGCTATATGATAAGGCAAGTATAGTAAAATGTTAATGGTCATATCTGGGTGGTAGATGATAGGAGTGTTTACTATAAAATTCTTTCAACCTTGCTGTGTGTTTTAAATTTTAATAATAAAATGTTTTAACACTGGAAGAAAAATCCTAGCACGTCCTACCACATAGATGAATCTTTCAGACATGATGCTAAGTGAAATAAGTCAATCACAAAAGAGCAAATACAATATGATCCCACTTACACGCAGGACCCAGGGTAATCTTACAGACAGAAAGTAGAATGGTGGTTGCCAGGGACTTCAGGAAGTGGGAAATGGGGAGTTACTGCTTAATGGGCATAGAGTTTCAGTTGTCAAGATGAGAAAAATGCTATGGATGGATGTTGGAGATGGTTGTACAACAGTGTGTGTGAATGTACTTACTGCTGCTGAACTGTACACTTAAAAATGATTAAAATCATAAAGATTGTTATTTCTGTAAAATATAAATAATTTTTTAATTAAAAAAGCTAGAAGGAAGCATGAAAAAATTGCTTTATAACCTTGGATAAGATTAGAGAAGGTCACTATAACTATATCTCAGAATCCAGGGATGTTTATCACAGAATTGTTTATAACAAAGAAAATTGTAATCAGCCCCAAAAACCATCAATTAAAGGGTGGAGGGGCTGGGTGTTTTGGCTCATGCCTGTAATCCCAGTGCTTTCAGAGGCTGAGGCGGGAGGACCACTTGCAGCCAGAAGTTCAAGATCAGCCACAGCAACATAGTGAAACCCCATCTTTATACAAAAATTTAAAAATTAGTCAGGCGTGGTGGTGTGTGCCTGTAGTCTTAACTACTTGGAAGGCTAAGGCAGGAGGATTGCTTGAGACCAGGAGGTTGAGGCTGCAGTGAGCTCTGATCGTTCCACTGCACTCCAGCCTGGGCCATAAAGCAAGATCCTCTCTCAAACAAACAAAAAAAGGAAATATTAAAAAGTTAAAAATAATAAAGGGTAGAGGGGTAAATTATACTACCTACACAGAAGAGCACTCATTAAAAAAAGATGTATAACTATATTTTATAAGAAAAAATGCCCACAAAATAAAAATTAAAAACATTACATTATAAAATAGCTTGTTTCATCTGATACCATTTGTCTAAAATGTATATATATACAGTGTATATGTGCCTAAAGAGATGCTTGGAATGGTGTTCACCAACATGTTCACAGTAGCTATCTTTAGCTGGTGAGTTTGTTAGTGCTTTCTTCTTTGTACTATTCCACATTATTTGACATTTTTGCAACAAGCGTCCTTTTTAAAAGAAAATGAAACCATTTTCAACTCATACTGAAATATTAAAAGAAGTTCGCGTTCAGTAGTATCAAGTCTCTCCTTTCCAGCCGATTAGAATGGCAACTTCACAAAAGGTGGAGAGAGGAATCTGACTGATGCCTAAACAGTTATTATTCACGGATTCAAAAAGTGCAGTAATACAAACAACTTAGACACAGGTGAAGATGACTCAGAAATGACTTTAGAGAAAACAATGATGCCAATGATTTTAAAAAACTGCTTGTAAAAAGATTCAATAAAATTGCTTTATGGAGTATAAAATGGAAAAGTAATATTCTAAGTTAATGTATTTTATGCAACTTGAGATATTGAAACAGATGTAACAAAAGTAATAAGATAAATATTAAAAGGACACATGGGATGTTTTTCTAGCCCCTTCAAAGTCTGTACATTCAAGTAGGTCATTTAAGAAAATACACTTTTGGCCAGACCCAGTGGCTCACGCCCTTAACCCCAACACTTTGGGAGGATTGCTTGAGGCCAAGTATTCGAGATCAGCCTGGGCTACCTAGCAAGACTCCTACCTCTACCAATAAATAAATATGGCTGGACACAGTGGTTCACACCTGTAATTCCAATACATTGAGAGGCCAAAGTGGGCAGATTACTTGAGGTCAGAAATTCAACACCAACCTGGACAACACAGCGAAACCCAGTATCTACTAAAAATACAAAAATTAGCCAGTCATGGTGGCACGTGCCTGTAGTCCCAGCTACTTGGAAGGCTGAAGCAGGAGAATCACTTGAATCCAGGAGGTGGAGGTGGCAGTGAGCCAAGATCACGCCACTGCACTCCAGACTGGGCAACAGAGCGAGACTCCATCTCAAAAATAAATACATAAATAATGTCTTCTAAATTTAAAAATAGATGTTTGAGGAATCTTCTCACAGAGGAAAAAAAAAGGACCTGCCTTATATTGGGGATTGTTTCATTATGGGACACCTTTAGAAGCAGCCTGGAGTGCAGGCAGGAGTCTGGGGCCCCTCCTCACCAGCCTCTCTTACCCTCCTCCCTTTCCCTACGATAGGGAGCCTGAATCCCAGGACTGCGGATAACAAAACAAAAGGCTGGCAGCAGGAGAAGGGCCAGGGAACAAAGCGCCTACTTCTGCCTACCTCCTTTCCTTCTCTCTCGGGAGCCCACAATTAGTGTGGCTGTGGAAAAAGTGACGGAATGGAAAAAGCAACAACTCTGGCTGGCTGGCTTATAGGCTAGTCATCTCCAAGGTCATGTGAAGGGTAAATAAAATCCCTGCAAAAGAAGAGTGCCCCCTCCAACCCTTTCTCCCTGAATTGGGCAGAAGCTGGTTCTTAGGGAAAGGAGCTGAGAATTCTGAAAGGAGAGTGGCAGTGTGACCAGGAGCACAGCACAGAGGGCCCCGGTGTCAGGCTCTGCCAGGGTGGAGGGGCAACAGTGCCCTCCCTGACGCTAGCACGCACCCGCCTCCCCCAGGCAGCCTTCAGATGTGATGTGACTTGACATGCCTGCCGCTGGAGCATGGGAGTTGGTCATGGGCTCACAGATTTACAAGCTGACAGGTGCTGACATGTAAGGGCCTGGGCCACGCCACCAGGACACATTGAGTATAACTCATCTAAGGTTGGAGAGTCCTCCCAGAACCTCCCCTTTCTGATTCCCCCTGGATGCAGAGGCTCTGTGGGTGCTCAGGGAATGCCCCAGATGTTCATATTCAAGGATAAGGATGAGAAGGGACTCTGGGCACTCCCTGCCCTGAAAGAGAGAAGGACGTGGAGCCGTCCCCACTCCCTGTTCCTCCAGGAAACTCACAATGTAAGTTTGGAGGGGTTTCACCAAGAGGCCACTCCCTACTGAGAAACAGACCAGTGCATTAGACATTTTGATGGTCATTTCACAGCCATTTTGACATGGTGGTTTTAATGTGGCCAATTTTTTTTTAACTTGTGATTAAACAATATGCACAATTTCATCAGATAGCCTCATCCCCTGCCACCCACCCATTCCTGATTCTCATTCAGTCCGCAGTCTCTTCAAGGTGTAGGGAAGGTGAGTATGGGATGACAGACAAGATAAAGCTCAGGGATGCTGTCAGGAATTGGGGCAGGTGAGAGACAGGGCAAGGCTCAGGCTCAGAATGGGGGTCTGCACACATCCTTTGGAAAAAATGAAGAGTCTGGGGTCAAGTCTGTATGGTTAAAACACACCTCTCTAAATCAGAACAGGTTTATGGGGAAATGAGTGTGGAGGAATGGGTGTCATCTCAGCATGAGGAGGAATTGCCAACAGTAAAAAGCTGTGACCTTGAGAGAGACCAAGGGGCAACTTGCCAGTCGGTCTACAGAGGCATGACCATCAGGATAGCCATCTACAAGCCAAGAAGATTCCTGGACAGTTCTTTCACTGACAGTCCTCAGAAGAAACCAACCCTGCCAACACCTTGACTTTGGACTTACTGCCTTCAGAATCTGACACAATACATTTACATATTTAAGCAACTACTTTGTGGTACTTTGTTTCAGCATCCCAAGAAAACTAATTTAGCCTCCAAGCTAGGTAAAAAGTTGTGACCTTGGGAAAGACCGAGGGGCTACTACTCACCAGTGGGTCTGCGGAGGCCCAGAGAACCACCACATATGGGAGCTAGCCATAAACACTCACCCCATGCCTAGCTCTCCCAGTTGACACACAGCACAGACTCAGGAGAACAAGAATGCTTTAAAATGCTGCCGCCTCCCTCAGATCAGACTAATCTAACCTGTGTGCTCAAAAGGACCAAAGCTGCAAGAAGCATTTACCACAAGGTGAGTGGTCCCAGCGGGCATAGTCAGTTCTGTGGCACAGGCCACAAACCAAGAAGAAGCTGGGTGCTCAGGGCACCCAGAAAAGCTGGTACAAAGCAGGAGCAAATCCGAGTTGTAACTGATTTATTTTAGAAAGTGATGACTTTTTTTTTTTTTTTTTTTAAACCAGTGATAACTGCTTAGCCCTGGTTGTAAGGAAGCCCTACTAAAAACATCCCACTACTGCTAATAAAATCTAACACATCTAATAATAAAGACACCTGTTGAGCATTGACTCTGTGCCCAGCACCATGCTGAGAGCTTTGCATTAAACCCTTAAACTCACAAACAACTCAATAAATGGAATTGTTTGCATCCCCATTTTACAGATGAGGAATCTGAAGTTCACAGGGTTCGAGTAACTTGCCCCATTAATCATGGGCAGAGCCCAGATTCTAACTCCATCTGTCTCAGTGCAAAGCCTGTCCTTGTAACTATTAAGCAATATTAACTCCCAGGGAAAAGTTCTATTTTTTTTTTTTTTTTTGGTACTATAATCCCAATTTAGTAAAAAAATCATACTGTGCACACAAAAAAGGAGAGGGTTATAAGCAAGCGTCAAAGTATCTGTTGTATTAAGGTGATCTTTCAGGAGCTTTCTTCATTTATCTCAAGTTTTTCTTGATATTGTAATGCTATTATTTTACTTGTATTTCAACTTTAACCAAACAGAAATCATGTGACTCAATGTAGTAATTTGAATGCTATCTCTTGTTGACCTATCAATTTATTTGCCAATTATATCTAGACTGCAACATTAAAATAATTATAAAATGTACTTCTGGAAACTTGTGTTTTTTGTTTGTTTTTGTTTTGTTTTGTTTTGAGACAGAATATCACACTGTGACCTAGGCTAAAATGCAGTGGTATTTAGAGCTCACTGCAGCTTCCAAGTCCTGGGCTCAAGTGATCCTCCAGCCTCAGCCTCCCAAAGAGCTGGGACTACAGGTATGAACCATCACACCCAGCCTTACTTCTGAAAGCTTCACCAGTACTAAGGTCTTCCTCACATACTATTTCTTTCTTTCCATGGCAGCAGCAAGTTGGTCACTTTTTTTTTTTAATCAGCCTCAGGCTGGTACTGATGTCTCAGGCAGTTGAGCACAAGGCTTAAGACCTGGATTCAAATCCCACCCCCAGTACTCACTAGATGTGCAAGCTCAGATAATTCCCCAAGCTTCATTGTCCTCATCTAAGAAAAGGAGACAACAGTGGCACTTATCTTTAGTGTAATGCTGGTGCATAAAGTATGCCTGGCACAGGGTAAGTGCTCAATAAATGTTAACGTCTATTGTTCCTATGAAATATAATGATATGATTGTTTTATCTGCACTTTTTCAATCATTAAAAAAAAGTCACTTTCCAAATAACATCTTTCCATGACAATAATCAGATATGGGAAGATACAGCAGCACACGTTTCAAGACTAAGATTCACTTTTTCCTTCAGAACAGAGGTTTTATTTTTGAAGGGATGCCCTCATATTTGTAACATTTTTTGTCTCTTGGACCAGAAGCAGGTACTGAATTATTAGGGTGTCAAAGTCCCAGAAGTAATAAAGTCCCAAACAAACAAACAAAAAATTAAAAACAAAAGTCCCAAAGAGCAGCCAGACAGGGCTTGAAAAACTTTTTCTTAACTGCCATGCATGTAATCTTCAAAGCAGCATGTAAATGAGGTCTACCCAACTCCTGGAGCATTTAGGCTGCAAGCAAAACCCACACAGATACCAAGAAGAATAAATGAATCTATTTTACATGTACTGATCTAGTGGCTTTTTTCCCATTTTGTCTTCAGTTTTACTGAGGTCTCTTAGGAAGATCTCTGACATCAGTAAGGGAACCCAGTACTCTGACTGGCAGGGGAAAAAATGGCAACCTGTTAGTTTAATAAACTAAAATAAATAACTGGCTAAAATATTTTTTAAATATCTTTACTCAGGTTCAAGGAGTTTAAAGTGGAGGTGATATCTGAGAAGGGCAAGTTTGAAATCTACAAGCTGGGGAGAAGAAAATCCGGGGGAACAAAGCTTGGAAGAAAGAGCCTGTTCCTGAATTTAGACTTCCACTTTAATTCATATATTGTTCAAGTCAACAATTTCCTAGTATCCTCCAGAACATTTATAAGACACAACTTGCTAAAAAGAATACTCAAAAAATAGTAGGTAGAGAGAACAATATAGAGAAAGAGAGAGAGCAAAAAAGCAGCCCCTCTAACTACTCCCTCCCTACCCAGAAAGGCTCCTTTGGAGGTTAACTTCAGCTCCCTCAGGAGAGTGAGCCCTTGGGGTATGGGGTGACATCATTAGTAGCTTCACAAAAATCCAGTCATCTGAGGATAAACCTGAAATTTTTTACTGTTCTGGCAGTGCGTGGAGGGCACGGCAGACTCGTACTACTTCTAGACAAAAAAAATGTTCCCAACCTTCCTGGCAGTGGCTGCCCAGCCCTGGGCTTTGGCTCCCTCCTTCTGGGAAATGACAATATTTAGTAACTTGGCCACATTTTTCCTTGGCTGAGAAGGGAAAACCCAGGGCTTTGGTGCTAACATAGATGCAAAAGAGCATGCCTCTTGCTCTCTAGGAGCTTATGCTCCACCATGACAGCTTAAACTCACCCAGTGCAGAGATTTAAGATGCACACACAGAGGCCAGGATCTGGTTTCTAATCCTAACTCATCCTGTCTGCTGTATGACTGGAGCAAGTCCTGGCACTACTCTGAACCTCAGTTTCTTTATTTGTAAACATGGGGTAATAGGCTGGGCATGGTGGCTCACACCTGTAATCCCAGCACTTTGGGAGGCAGAGGTGGGCAGATCACCTGAGGTCAGGAGTTCAAGACCAGCATGGCCAACATGTCAAAACCCTGTCTCTCCTAAAAATACAAAAATAGCCAGATGTGGTTATATATGCCTATAATCCCAACTACTAGTGAGGCTGAGGCAGAAGAACCACTTGAACCCAGGAGGCGGAGGTTACAGTGAACCGAGATGGTGCCACTGCACTCCAGCCTTGGCAACAGAATAAGGCTCCATCTCAAAAAAAAAAAAAAAAAGATGGGGGGGAGGGTAATAATAGTGCTTGTCTTAGCTACCTCAAAGGTTTGTCATGAGATTCAAGTAAGATTATAATTGTTCAAGTAATGTGAAAACTGTGCAAATGCAAGTTATCATTTGTATTTTTTTAATTTGACAAACTAAAATTAATAACTGTTAATGTTATTAATGTTATTAAATATGTTGAAAAATATATATTTTCAAGTATCTTCACTCATGTTCAAGGAGTTTAAAGCGGAGGTGATATCTGAGAAGGGCAAGTTTGAGCAGAGCCCACATCTGTTTCCTGTAAGATTTGCTCATTAGCTTCAATTGCTTACAACCATGGCTCAATGTGAGCGTTCGTTTTCCTGATCTCAGCCATTCCACAAAAATCGTGTCTGATGTGTGCATGCTGTTTTAAAGCCCTGAATATCTAGGATCTCACCTGATACCAGCTCTCAGTCTATCCATGAGCAAGTCACTTGGACTCTCAAAAGGATGCTGTGAACACCACAGAGGGGTACTTTTCAAAGTCAGGGTTTTCACCCCTAGAAGGAAGATTAAAACTAAGACACACACACACACACACACACACACACACACACACACACACACACACCACTATCTAGGTTGAATAATTTGAGTAAATTACAGAAAATATGACACTAAGGATGACATAAATATGTAGGACCGTGTCCTACCTCAGAAGTAGGTGATCTAGGGCCTGAACCCTCTAAGGCCACATGAACTGCTTTGTGGTTTTTGCTGGCCACCCCACAGCCTTCAGCCTCTCTCTCATCCCACTACCTTTCTCTTCCCTACCTTCCTCACTCCAGTTATTAATTTCCATGGAAGAATCATCATGGCATTGTGGAAGGAGAACTGGATTACAAATCAGACTCACCTACATGGATGATCTGTTAACGTGTGTGTAACCAATATTGACTAAATGACTAGCAGGTCCCAAGGCATGTGCCAAGTACCTTGCATAAATTGGCTTATTTAGGTGAGATCAATACAATTTCCATTTTCCAGATGAGAAAATGAGCTCAGAGAAATTAGTGCCTATAGCCAGGAAGTATGGGAGCCAAGGATCAAGATTCCAGAGCCTCCTTCTCTGGCACCAGGCTGCCTGGAAGAATTAATGATGGGACTCCTGAAAGTCTAACTGCAAGTGATCTAGGATAAAGCATGTCATCAATAATAAATAAAAAGTTGATTTAAATTCCCTTCCCTTATTAAAGGGGAACAATAAGGCCATCTGTCCCATCTACCTCAGCAAACCGTCCTGAAGATCAAATGTTAAAGTGGCCATCTAGGGGATTTATAAGCTGTAAAGTGCTGTACAGAAGCTTCCTAGCATTTCTTCCCCACGTCTTACACCCAGCAGGAGCAAATGTACCACTGGTGGCTGGGCAGGTTACTTGATTCTGCCCCAAACTGAGACTGACTTTGAAAGCAATGACTCTAGTAACTGCCAGGAAAAAGAATCAAAAGAAAGTGAGTCCGAGACTTTTCTGCCTTGATAAGACTCTGGGACCCTGACTTGCATCCTAGGTGAAAGGAAGTATGTTGGGGAAAGCAGCTCCTGTAGGTAATTCCATACCCACAGGGGCCCACACTTGCCCATCACAATGCGTTCTCATCGGTATTGCCTGTCACTAACCTAAGCTTGAGAAGGCTGCTCGTGTCTGTTTGGATTAACTCGGCGCATGGACACATGTTGCAGGTGTTACGAATGTTGAAGATTAAGGCACAGGTGGTGTCACTACTTCACCATCTACACACCAATGTTTATTATTATTTTTTGAGTTAATCTTTGTTTCTCATTTGTTTATAATTTCAACTTTAATTTTAGATTCAAGAAAGTTTGTTACCTGGGTATATTGTGCAAGTTTGTTACCTGGGTATATTGCATGATGCAGTGGTTTGGGGTACAATTGAGCCAGTCACACAGGTAGTAAGCATAGTACCCAATAGGTAATTTTTCAACCCTTTCCCCGCTACTTTGCCTCCCCCTTCAGGTAGTCCCCAGTGTCTATTGTTGCCATCTTTATGTTCCTCTCTACCCAATGTTTAGTTCCCACTTGTAAGAAAGAACATGTGATACTTGGTTTTCTATTTCTGCATTAATTCACTTAGGATAATGGCTTCCAGCTAAATCCATGTTGCTGCAAAAGACATGATTTCATTCTTTTTTTATGACGGCACACACCAATCTTTTTTTTTTTTTTTTTTTTTTTTTTTGAGACGGAGTCTCGCTCTGTTGCCCAGGCTGGAGTGCAGTGGCCGGATCTCAGCTCACTGCAAGCTCCGCCTCCCGGGTTTAGGCCATTCTCCTGCCTCAGCCTCCCGAGTAGCTGGGATTACAGGCGCCTACCACCTCGCCCAGCTAGTTTTTTTGTATTTTTTAGTAGAGACGGGGTTTCACCGTGTTAGCCAGGATGGTCTTGATCTCCTGACCTTGTGATCCACCCATCTCGGCCTCCCAAAGTGCTGGGATTACAGGTTTGAGCCACCGCGCCCAGCCTACACCAATCTTTAAAATCACTAAAGTTTTATTTTATTTTCACATTGGTCAGTCTTTTCAATTAAGCTAAAATTTACCCTTAAATGTTAATCCCAGATTAAAAGCATTACTGGTAAAGGATCATAAGTATCCCGATATTTTAGAAATTGGCAAGAGAGTGGTTGCAAAAGGGCTAGGGAAATGAAGGAGAGAGATTGCATAAATAATAATCTGGCTTGAATCCAGAATCTCTTTCCTCCACAGCACTGCCCAGATCCCAAGAACTCACTAATGGTTAACATAATACACCCAATATCTACTTGCCCTCCCAGTGATTTCTACTCATAGAACAGCGGTTTTCAAACTGTGACCCTTTGACTGGCAGCATTCACAGCATCTAGGAACTGGTCAAAAATGCAACCCTCACACCAGGTGTGGTGGCTCACACTTGTAATCCCAGCACTTTGGGAGGCTGAGGTGGGAAGATTTCTTGAACCCAAAAGTTCAGGACCAGCCTGGGCAACATAGTGAGACCTTGTCTCTACAAAAAAAAAATCAAAAAATTAGCTGGGCATGGTGGCTTCCACCTGTGGTCCCAGCTACTCAGGAGGCTGAGGTGGGAGGATCGTTTGAGCACAGGAGGTTGAGGCTGCAGTGAGCTGTGACTACGTCACTGCACTCCAACCTGGACAAGACAGTGAGACCCTGTCTCAAAAAAACAAATAAAAAATTTTAAAAAAAAGAAACGCAACTCTCAGGTTGCTTGTCAGACTTACTAACCAGAAACTCGAGAGAAAGGGCCCAGAATTGTGCGTTTTAGCAAGCTCCTGGGTGACTGTGATATACACTTTGCTGGTAATAGAATCACCTGGGAAATTTGGTTAAAATGCTAAGACTCTAGTCCTATCCCATGGCAACAAGCCTGAGCTTCTGGAATTATCTCTCCAGGTGATTTTGATAAACACCAATGTTTGAAATCCACTGATCCTAGTGTCTGAGAGGACCCAGCTAGAGGCAAATAGCGGTAACTTCATCAAGAGTCACAGAAGACGTAGATGGAAACCAAGAAGCAATAAGTCAGCAAGACAATGCTCTAACACTGCTATTTGATGAATGCTGGCTATACTTTGAAATCAGCACTTGACACATCTTTTCAAAATATTCAAACAGGAAGACAAGAAAAGATAGTAACTGAAAAGAGCTGCAATAATTTTAATACACAGATCATGAACCAAAAAAATCACTTTAATCAATAATGTCAAGATCTCTCTGCAATGAGAAGAATTTCTAACAAAAGCTAGGAGGCTCTCATAATCAACTTCAGATTATTAAGCAATAGAAGAATAGCTGTGAACTGTTATTTGTAATGTGCTTTATTTAATTGTTTATTCTGAGGTAACGTCTCATTGAAAATGTGCTCAGCTGCTCCCTCTTTTCCACTAGTGAGGTCTGAAAACAAAGCTTTGAAAACAGACAAACGTACAAAACATCTGCACCTGATATATGCTAGGTCCCCACGTGGGCTTTGGTACCTTATCTCATTTAATCTTCACAACATGATGACAGAGAAGTAGCGGAACATCCTTAACACAACAAATCCCGTAGGCTCAAAGCATTTAAATTTCCATGAGAGACAGCTGACTCAGTACCCTGAATTGTACTTTCCCATTCAAGTTCCCTGGCTTTAATTACCATCCCAGTAATACCCAAGGTGACTATTTCTCTCTTAATACTCTGACACCTCCCTTCCAGGACCAAAGTACTTTCCCTTGGTTCCTCTGACCATAGCTGGAACAAGATAAAACTTTCAAAAGACATTACTAATAATAAACTAAGTTGGGTGCAGTGGCTCATGCCTATAATCCCAGTATGGGAGGCTGAGGCGGGTGGATCACTTGAGCCCAGGCCTGGAGGCTAAGGCAGACAGATCACTTGAGCCCAGGCCTAGCAACATGGTGAAGCCCTGTCTTTACAAAATATATATATAAATTAGCTGGGTGTGTTGGTGCATGCTTATAGTCCCAGCTACTCAGGAGGCTGAAATAAGAGGATCACTTGAGCCTGGGAGGTGGAGTTTGCAGTGAGCTGAGATTTCAGTGAGCCGAGGTGGTCCCACGGCATTCCAGCCTGGGTGACAGACTAAGACCCTGTCTCAAAAGTAAAACAAAAATAAATAAATAAATAATAAATTAAAGAGTTAACAAAAGGAAAATAAGCACACAGAATTTAAGACAAAAGCGGTATAGAGAAAAGGTGAGAACATAAGTTTTAGAACCAGAAAACCTATGTTTAAAGTATGTCGGCCGGGCGCGGTGGCTCAAGCCTGTAATCCCAGCACTTTGGGAGGCCGAGACGGGCGGATCACGAGGTCAGGAGATCTAGACCATCCTGGCTAACACGGTGAAACCCCGTCTCTACTAAAAAAATACAAAAAACTAGCCGGGCGTGGTGGCGGACGCCTGTAGTCCCAGCTACTAGGGAGGCTGAGGCAGGAGAATGGCGTAAACCCGGGAGGCGGAGCTTGCAGTGAGCTGAGATCCGGCCACTGCACTCCAGCCTGGGTGACAGAGCGAGACTCCGTCTCAAAAAAAAAATAAAATAAAAAAAAATAAAAATAAAAATAAAGTATGTCATTTACTAGCTATGTGACTAGTTAATTAACCTCTCTATGCCTTAATGTCTTCATCTAGAAAGTGATAATAAAAGCATCCATCCCACAATCACATAAAATAGCATCCAGCAATACTGTTTATGTATATATACCTATATATACAGACATTATATATATGTGTATATATATGTATTCAGCTTGGCTTATAAAGTACAAGTTTTAGATTGCAGCATAACTGGTTTACTCTCAGGTTCTCTGCTATTCCACACAATATCTGGAGAAGTTCAATCTAGTCCAATAAAAGGCTACCTAGCTTCACAGCTAAGGACAACTCATTTCATTTTCACAGATGATAAAAATGAGCCTCATCTGCAATTCCAGCTATCTAAACCCACCATTCTTCAAAGATGTGAGCTCAAATATCACTCTTTTCAAAAAGATCAAAATATAGAAATCGAATAACTTTGCATAAGTATCCTAGGTGATATAAAACTCAGAATGTAATTTTTAATTGCATATATTTCTATGAAATAAAATAGAAGGGATTGAAAAAAATTATTGTATAATCAAAAAGTTAAAGTTAAAAGTATTTCCAGGCCGGGCGCAGTGGCTCAAGCCTGTAATCCCAGCACTTTGGGAGGCCGAGACGGGCGGATCACGAGGTCAGGAGATCGAGACCATCCTGGCTAACACGGTGAAACCCCGTCTCTACTAAAAATACAAAAAACTAGCCGGGCAAGGTGGCGGGCGCCTGTAGTCCCAGCTACTCGGGAGGCTGAGGCAGGAGAATGGCGTGAACCCGGGAGGCGGAGCTTGCAGTGAGCTGAGATCTGGCCACTGCACTCCAGCCCGGGCGACAGAGCAAGACTCCGTCTCAACAAAAAAAAAAAAAAAAAAAAAAAGTATTTCCAAGGTGTCATCAAATCCAGAACAGAAATTAATTCAATTAAAATGGTTAGAAATTGGTTTTCTGGCATTATAAATGTGTGAATAAATTGCAATATCCAAATCTCCTGCCCAAACCAGTGAAAGCAGAAGAAGAAAAATAGCCAGGTGCAGCACTTTTGGAGACCAACATGGGCAAATTGCTTGAGCCCAAGGGTTCAAGACCAGACTGGGCAACTGGATAAATCTTGTCTCTACAAAAAGTATAAAAATTAACTGGGCATGGTGGCATGTACCTGTAGTCCCAACTACTCAAGAGGCTAAGGTGGGAGGATTGCTTGAGCCCAGGAGGTTGAGGCTTCAGTAAGCTGTGATCGCACCACTGCAGACAGTGCTCTGGATGACAGAGCAAGATCCTGTCTCAAAAAAAAAGAAAGAGGAAAGAAGGAAAGAAGAAAGGAAAAAAGGAAGGAAGGAAGGAAGGAAGGAAGGAAGGAAGGAAGGAAGGAAGGAAGGAAGGAAGGAAGGAAGGAAGGAAGGAAAGAAGGAAGGAAGGAAGGAAGGAAGGAGAAAAAATGTGGTAATACGCTTTCATGGTTACATATGTTTGTAATTGAACTGATATCTCCCACACACACACACAATATATATATACACACATACACACACACACATATATATATATGAGTTTCACAAAGGAAGCCCATGTTTCATCCTATATTTGGTGAACATTGACAGATTTCTTAAAAACTAAATATGCATCTGCACATTTAAAAATATTAATTTTCCTTGATAATGCCTTACTCTTGTACTATATTTATGATTTACAACCCATTTTTGCCTCCATAATTTCCTTTGAGCTTCATGGCATAGAAAATGGTGTAACTATATTTGTACTTTTTTTTATCTTCTTGAGATAGGGTATTACTTTATAACCCAGGCTGGAGTGCAGTGGCATGATCTCAACTCACTGCAGCCTCGACCTCCTGGGCTTAAGCTATCCTACTCCCTCAGCCCCCTAAGTAGCTAGGACTACAGGCATTCACCACCATGCCTAGCCAATGTTTTGAGTTTTTGGTAGAGATGGAGTTTCGCCATGTTGCCCAAGCTGGTCTTGAACTCCTGAACTCAAGCAATCCACCCACTTTGGCCTCTCAAAGGGCTGGGATCACCGCACCTGGCTGTACTCATTTTAAAAGAGCAGATTGTACAAGCTTAGAAAATGTAAGTAGCCCACCCAAGGACACTGAGCTTAGCAGAACCCAGGTGTCCTGACTCCTGATCTGGTTCTCTTTCCATTAATACCACAAAGACATGTCTTCTGGATGGAAGAAATGAACATGTTTTACAATGATAATTCTCCCCTTGAAAGGACAGAGTGTCTGTGTCTTCTTTCAACATTTTGAAAACTTTCAAGGGAATAGGGATATATGGATCCTCACCTCTCAGTAAGTTAAAGCGTAAGCCAGTCCCCCTCACTGTCCACTTAATCTCCTAAATCCTTCTTGAAAAGTCAACAGACCATCCCCATGAGCACCACAAATTTGCTTGGGGTGAAGTGAGGATTCATGTATGAGACCAAAAGGCCAGAGATGTATTTGGCAACATTTCCAGTGTAGGAGATTTTTTAAAATCACATATACAAACTAAGGCATTTTCCTCCCACTTGCACAAAACAGGATCTGCCCCAATGAAATGGAATCTTTGAATATCTCAAACTAAAATTTTTTAAATGAGTTAAGTTTCACTATTCCCTCAGCTGAAGATGTTCAAAGACCTGGTTCACGTGTAATACTGAATATTTGCATAGCATTTTACAGTTCTCACAGCCTTTCTTTTTACATTGTGTGGTCAGATTTTCCAGCTCCCTAGTGAGACGCAATTATTATTATCCCTGTGTCACAAATGAAAAAACGGAGGTACAGGGGAGTGTCTTGCCCAAGATCACAATGAAAGCAGCAGGTCCACCTCTGACTTCAAATCTTGTGTGCTCTTTTCGCTTCTCCTATTGATCTACCCTAAAGGCAAGTCTTCCCCCAATTGCACACCTCAAGTCCTTTCACATGTGTAACTAAGTCTTGGACAATTAGGAATCTCTGGCCCTTTTCCCAATTCCCGTGGGAGGAAACGGGAAAAAGTGCTTCTTTTATCCTTGCCTTTCCAAGACAACAAGAAAGACTTCTCCCCATGGAGCCCGCCCCGGTACTAAGCTGGGGAAAGGGATCCTTAGGATGTAAACTGTCTTGCCAGCTACTGTTTAAATCTCTGTGAAAGACGGGCCTTCTGAAATAACCCCCTATCCAACCAAGAAATCAATCCTAACTTGTAAAAGAAGTTATGGACAAGAGGACGAGAAACGCGAAATCCTGCTGGGAGATAGCGCTTTATCTTTTCCCCCAGAAAGTCTCAAGGCAGCAGCTCTCTGAGATCCTTAAGCAAGATAAGGAAACTCACCCGCCGCGCTGCGGCTTCGTGGCCAGCAGGGCTGGGACGTACTCGCCGCCCGCTTCAGCACCGGGGACAGCTCCTGCCTCTCCAACTCCTGCAGCTCTTCCCGACATCTTGCAGCGGACTGTGCCTTACAGGCTGCGGGAGGGGAGAGTGTCTCCCCACGCCGGGGTCCCGGCCTCTGGGTTTTAGGGAGCGCGAATGGGTCTCCGAGAGCATCGGGAGCAGCCGGTGGCGCCTCAGGCTGCGGTGGCCACGAGCCCGACTGCACTACGGCGTTGCGGGACCGCGCCAGCGCGGAGGAGACCGAGCCCATCTCAGCGCGCCTGGCCGGACCCAGGTAAGCGGCCTCGGCTCCCCGAGGGATCCACAGCCCGCGCCCGCCTAAGGCTTACTCCCTCCTGGTGCCGGGGCGCCCCCAGCCGTCTGCTCCTCCTCTGACCCTGTGGGCTGCAGCGAGGGCTGCGCGCCCCACCCGCGGGGGACCGGAACGGAGGGTAATGCGGCCGATATCCGCGCCTGCCTAACAGTCTGGGGTGGATGGGACTTTGAGAGTCTCTATACAGAGGTTGTCCGAAGGCTTTACTGGGGATTGGGGGAAGGAAGGGGCGTGGCATTAGGCGAAGGATACTTTTTTCTCCACTTTCTGCACTTGGTTCACCTGAGGCCAAAAGCTTGGAGGGTCCTTCCTGTTCCTCTTCGCACGTCTGGGCCACCTCTGTTCCCCAGGAAGATGGCAGGTTTCGCGAGGGCGGAGAAGGGACCGAGATTTGTTCTCTTCTCAATTTCTCCTCTTAAAGCCAATATCACTGCTCTTCTAGACTGTACTTGCCCGAAAGCCCACCTTTACTGTTGGAGGCTGAGACCAGAGAGGGAAGCGGAAGTGCACGGGGAGTCAACTCCGCCAGTTCTCTGCGGGAGAGCAAGCAGGGAGGCGCCAGCCGGCCCTGGGGGCGCCCAAGACGGGAAACCAGAGCAGCCTGGGGCCCTATTAATAGGCCTGCTTTGCTGGCTAGGGTGAGGTCACTGGCCCTTTTCTGCCTGCAGTGTGGTGGTGCCTACGTAGAGCAGAAGCAGGAAGGGAAGCCTGGGATGATGTTTCAGCTAAAAGAGTTTGCCCAGAAAGGTTTTAGGTCTTGCCCAAGGTCACAAGCAGTTAGTGGTGGAGCTGGGTCTTGTGCCTGGGGCTCCTCTTTCTAGAACCAGTCTCCTATCCACACTGCTCCCCATTCCAAAGGCTTGCAGGCACTGAAGTTTGAAGCACGACAATTGTACAATACACAGCATATCTGAGGTTGGAATGTGTGAGGGGACAGTGACTATGGTATTTCTCAGCCAGCCTGGGAAACTTTCCTCCTCCCCATCCAGTGTTAGCGCTCTTTCTGTGACAGAATGATGTGATTCTTGACACTGTCATCTGTAAAATGGCATACAAACAAGTAAATGTAAAGTAGTAGTATTATGGAGACGCTTTCTGAACCACTGAACCAATCAGATCAACAAACCTCAAAATGGGAGGGGAAGATAAAAAAGTCCTTTTTAAATCCTCAACTGGTGTTTAGAGAAGAGACAAGTTGGAGGATTAACCGGGATGGGACCACGATGGGACAGCACAGCTCACTCACCTTGGTCTTGTTTCTTACGAGATATGCAGAAGCTCAAATCCTAGGCCCTGAGCCAACATTACACAGAAGCCCCTCCAACATTTAGAGGCACACACACCATGACCACCCACACCTTGCAAGGCTCCGGAAGTGTCTTCTCACCTCTGCCAATATCAGGTACCCACCTTCCTATGTGTGTTAGGGTTCTCCAGAGAAACAGAGTATATACATAAAGAGAGAGAGAGAGATTTATTATAAGGAATTGGCTCACATGGTTATGGGGGCTGAGAAGTCCCACAGTCTATAGTCAGCAAGCTGGAAACCCAGGAGATCCAGTGGTATAAGTTCCAATCTGAGTCCAGTCACAAAGTCAGGGGAAGATAGATGCACCAGTTCAAAGATAGGCAGAGAGAATGAATTCTCTCTTATTCTGTCATTTTGTTCTATTTGGGCATCTAACAGATTGGATGAGGCCTATCCACATTGGGGAGGGTGATCTGCTTAACTCATTTTACTGATTCAAATGTTAATCCCATCCAGAAACACCCTTACAAACACACCAAGAATAATGTTTAAACAAATATCTGGGCACCCTATGGCCCAGTCAAGTTGACACATAAGATTAGCCATCACAACATGTGTTTGTATGGCTATATTCCTTGTAACTTTTAAAATCACTTTTTATTCTTCTCTTGCTCACCTGATGAACTAATAGACTGTGGTATAAATCCTTACTCTGGGCAAATACTCTATTAGAAAGAAATGGACAGACATTTCCTATTCTCGCACCATGACTTGAATTTCCTACAAACCAGACATGGGCATCATTAGCAATAATGCAAAGGTGGGCATGGAAGGAAGCAAATGTTCTGGACCTACCCTAAGTGATATATTCCACTTGGCTGTACCTGTTGTGAAAATGCATAAATATAATGCTATTATATTTATGTATGGGATGGTAAATAGCTTCTGTATGGGATGGTAAATAGCTGCTGCCCTAAACCCACCTACCACCCTGGCTAACCCAGGCCTTTCCCCAGGATGGACACACACACAAACACACACACACACACCCATCTCATATCTGGCAATTAAGGGATTGATGTCTGGTACAACAAGGGACCTGAATACTGTGGCCATTATCTGACTGGTTCGAGTCAAGGTCCTATTCTTCTTATCTATTTTGAATGCCCCATCCCTTACAAAGTAAGAGCTCACTGAATGTCAGTGTCTTTCCCCTTTCCCTTCCCTTCTTATTATTATCCATCTGTTAAGTACCTGCTACATGGCCTGCACTTTGCCTAGTGACCCTTTAAGATAAGCTTTCTACATTTTTCCAGATAAGGAAGTAAATTCATCATCCGGAGTCAAATGACTCCCCGAGGTTGCCCTGATAGTAAGTTGCAGAGTCAAGTTTTATATTCAGCTCTTCACTGAGCCCTTACTCTGTAAGAGGTGGGACATTCAAAATAGAAAAAAAGAGTATGGTCATTTATGTTTCCCTTTGTCTCCCTTCCTGAGCAAGCTGCACCCCACAACCCAGTTCTTCCATAGGGAGGGATGCTCTGGAAGGGCTTTGAGACTCTGGAGATAATGTCTTCTCCCATTTCCTATCATTTCCTATCCCTATGTTTAGGAAAAGCCTACTCCCTTGGTTTTCAGCAAGCTGGAAACCCATGTATATGCATGCACACACACAGAGAGAGAGCGAGACGGACAGAGACAGACAGACATACACCCCTCCTCAGGAAGGGAGGTTCAGCTCAGCTAAAAGTTTGGTTGTTGATGTTGTTTGGTTGTTGATGAGGTTCTCCCAATTCTCCTTTCAATTAGAAGGGATAAGCATGGAAAACTGAAACAATCCTCCTCATCTTTTTTTTTTTCCACTTTCATTTCAAAACAAAAGGCTGGGTATGGTCAGCTGGAACTTGGTTAGAGGAAGCTGTTAGTGAACATGCCAGCTGCAGGTGATCTTATTCTCATAGCCCTTTCCTTTCCTCTCTCAGGCCTCTGACCTCATCGACCAAGAACCTGCCAGAGTTCATTCCGGAGTCCCACCAACAGGTGCTCAGCAGAATCTGCACTGAGGAGCATTGGAAAGATCTGACCCACCTGCCAACATCCTACCAGAACCCGAAAGTCACCAATTGGGATTTATGTCTTTGGATCCTGAAGTTTTAACCATTGACAATGTTGAATTTTACCTGAGCCCTGTGCTTCTGGAAAAGAGGGAAGGTCAAGACATCCCCCACTGTCTTAAGCAATTCAGGCTGCTATAGCAAAAAATATCGCAGACTGGGTGGCTTAAACAGCAAACATTTATTTCTCACGGTTCTGGAGGCTGGAGGTCTGAGATCAGGGTGCCAGCATGGCTGGGTTCTGTTGAGGAACCTCTTCCTGGTTACATCTTCACACGGCCTTTCCCTGGTAGGTGCACCCAGGAAAAGAGATCTCATGTCTTCTTCTCTTTTTATAAGAGCACTAATCCCATCATGGGGGCTCTAACCTGGTCCCACCTCCAAATACCATTACTTTGGGGATTAATATTTCAACATATGAATGAGGGGGAGGGCACAAACATCCTTTTGTGTTGTGGAAAATGGTTTACCACAAAAAACCACCCTTCCCCATATGACTGAGAAAAGACTCACAGATACCTCCTTGCTTATCTATGACAAGGCTAGACACAGACCTTTCAAATTCCAATTTTTTGCTTCATAAACGAACTGTTATGAACTGTTACGAAGGACATAGGACAAAATAAGAAGTTAACCAAACTTGGCTGGATGTGGTGGCTCACACCTGTAATTCCCAGCACTTTGGGAGGATGAGGCAGATGGATTACTTGAGGTCAGGAGTTCGAGACCAGCCTGGCCAACACAGCAAAACACCTTTCTACTAAAAATACAAAAATTAGCCAGGCATGGTGGTGCACACCTGTAGTCCCAGCTACTTGGGAGGCTGAGACAGGAGAACTGCTTGAACTCAGTGGGTGGAGGCTGCAGTGAGCCGAGATCACACCACCACACTCCAGCCTGGGTGACAGAGCAAGACTGTCTCAAAAATAAAAGTAAAAAAAGAAGAAGAAGTTAACTTGGTTAAAATTCTCTCCTTCCCACAAGCCTCTGAACTTTGACCCACTCTCAGCCTCAACCAGCAGACAGCCCCTCCAGAGAACAGGCTGACCTCAGGGTAAAATGTTCTCTGATGTACTATCTGGTCGTGTCATTGTTTCATCCCACTTCCCCACACCACAGTTCTTTCTAGTTTTGTTTATTCCTCTTTATAAAACCCTTATTCGCCTAACTCCTGAGACAACCACAAATCTTATGGTCAGTAATTCTCCCTATTGCAACAGTCAGTCCCCCAGTTCTCATTTCCCACCCCCCCCCCACCCCCCCCCACACACACCCCACCAACAATAATCCTTTTGAATAAAGGCTGTCCTTGCTAAGTCTGGATTTATTTTGACACTATCTTTAAGAGTTTCCTGTAAGATTGTAAGTGGCCCTATGAGGGCACTCTAAATCTCAGTTAATGTTTTGATGAAGATTAATTTATCCCTGTTTGACTAAAGGGGAAGAAGGCAGACAAGAATACTATGAGAACCTACCAGACACAAGACATTGCCCTGGATATTACACATATTTGATTTCATGTAATTCTTGAAGTTCAAAGATACGAAATGATTTCCCTAAGACCCTACAGAGGCCAGACTGAAACCTAGGTCATTAACTTGGAATTATAGGTTCAACACAGACAATAGCTCCCCACAAAATTTTAAAGATTCCAGAGTCCAGCTCCTGCCTAGTCAGGTTGGGGAAACTAGAGTGAATCAACATGCTAATCACAGAAGAGCTCAGAAAAGAGCCCAAATCTTCCACCCCAGGCTCCGTCTCATTCCAGCACAACCACAGCTACCACTTTTCACCAGCTTCACAGCTCTGTCTTGTTGTCAGCCTTATTAAAACTGCTCTCCGCTGAGTTAGTCTAGACAATTTCCAAGAAAGTTCAGAGGGCTCCCAACAAGATCCCCAACCAAGGTAATCAAAGGATTTCAAGTGAAGTCAGAACACACAGGAGCAAAGAAGCAACTCAGCTGGATTCATTTAACATTGATTGAGCACCTACAGCTTGTTACGGCTATAGTCTCCACATGGCTCCTGCCCAGTCAGGACTATGGGAATATAACATAATGCTGGGAGCTTGAGCTGTAACACAGGCATTGGCAAAAAAAAAAAGGAAAAATATGCATCATTTAGCCTGAAAGGTCAGAGGGTGACCTGCTCCAGGGAAATCTGAGAGCTGGAGAATGGTTGGGATGTAGAGCTCTGGAACTGTAACATCGTTGCTAAGACTTTGGGTACAGTACAAAACTAAACATCACAAGTATTGCTCTTAAAAACAGCAGGGCGCAGTGGCTTACACTGGTAATCTCAGCACTTTGGGAAGCCAAGGTGGGTGGATCACCTGAGGTCAGGAGTTTGAGAATAGCCTGGCCAACATGGTGTAAAACCCGTGTCTACTAAAAATACAAAAAAATTAGCAGGACGGGTTGGCCCACACCTGTAGTCCTAGCCACTCAGGAGGCTGAGGCAAGAGAATCTCTTGAACCCAGGCAGCGGAGGTTGGAAGTGAGCTGATATCACGCTACTGCACTCCAGCCTGGGCAACAGAGCAAGACTCTGTATTTAAAAAAAAAAAAAAAAAAAAAAAGGACGTTTTTCTGCTGGATGTTTCATTGTTTCATTTGTCTTTGCAGTATCCTTGTAATTAGAAAGGTTAAAGGTATAAGGTATTATTCATTCTCATTCTATATTCAAACAAAACAAAGGCTTAAACGCTAAAATGGATTGCAAACTTAAGTGGAGAATAGGGATAGACACAGGTCTAGCTCCCAGGTCTTTTTTTTTTTTTTTTTTTTTTTTTTTCCGAGACAGAGTCTCGCTCTCCAGGCTGGAGTGCAGTGGCTCAATCTCGGCTCACTGCCACCTCCACCTCCCAGGTTCAAATGACTCTCCTGCCTCAGTCTCCTGAGTAGCTGGGACTACAGGCATGGGCCACCATGCCTGGCTAATTTTTGTATTTTTAGTAGAGACGGGGTTTCATTATGGCCAAGTTGGTCTTGAACTCCTGACCTCGTGATCCACCTGCCTCATCCTCCCAAAGTGCTGGGATTACAGGTGTGAGCCGCTCCCAGGTCTTCTGACTCCAATTAATGTTCCAACTACTATAAACATAAAAATAAAAAATATTTGAGTTGGATCTTTGGGCCATCAATTCCAACTTACCATCCAGTGTAGAAAGGACCTCCTTCTATAGGTCTCTGAAAAAAAAATGTAAAATTCAAGTCCCAGCTACTTGAGAGGCTGAGGCAGGAGGATCACTTAAGCACAGGAGTTTGAGGCTGCAGTGTGCTATGATCACATGCATTCATAGCCCCTGCACTACAGGCTGTGCAACAGCAAGACCCCACCTCCAAAAGAAAAAAAACAGGTAAATTAAAACATACAGCTCCTAATCAATGCCTCAGTAATGGAAATTCATTACCTTTTATAATATAATCATTTTCTGACCATTGAAATGATACACATTTACACATTCATGGGAGAAAATTTAGAAACTACAAAAAAGCACAAAGCATAAAATTTAAGCCACCCATAATGTTGACATATCCTTTATTTCCGCCTTGCTAAGAGAAATGAAGTATATGTTGAATTTTAGTTATATTACATAGGATAATATCCAAGATATGATTTCTATTACTTTTTTTTTTTTTTTTTTGAGACAGAGTCTCACTCTGTCACCAGGCTGGAGTGAAGTGGGGTGCTCTCGGCCCACTGCAACCTCTGCCTCCTAGGTTCAAGCGATCCTCCTGCCTCAGCCTCCTGAGTAGCTGGGACTACAGGCATGCGCCACCATGCCCAGCTAATTTTTGTATTTTTAGTGGAGATGGGATTTCACCATGTTGGCCAAGATGGTCTGAATCTCTTGACCTCCTGATCCGCCCACCTCAGCCTCCAAAAGTGCTGGGGTTACAGGCGTGAGCCACCACGCCCGGCCTACTTTTTAGAATAGTATCTTCTAATCATGTATACCAGTCCAATTATATATATCCAGTCTAATATGTCCATATTTTACAAAATTAATATCATACTTTTATGCTCTTATTTATTTTATATACATATATTTTAATATATAATTTATATAACATTTATCAATGTAAAACATATGTAAATACATCATTATTATGATTTATTTATACATAAATAAACCATAACACTCCCCATCCCAATGAGATATCACTTCATACTCAATAGGATGGCTGCTATCAAAATCATTATGATTTATTAACATATTTATGTAATTTATAATTTGTAATGTTGTAAACATCATAAATAAATAGGCATTTATCTACTGACCTATTCCTGTATTCATTTATTCATCCCAAATTTATAAGTTTTAATAAAATTTTCCAAAATCTTCTTGGATGTTCTTACACAAATTGTTTTCTAGATTTACTTTTTTAGAACAGATTGGTCTGTGGGCTACAGTGTGCCAACCCCTGCTCTAGGCTATCTAATGGAAAGATTTGTTGTGGGAAGGAGGAAGGTCAGCTTGGTGAGATTTAAGGAGTATGTGGGATAGGGAAAAGCACACTAAGATACATCATTGTTTTAATTTCTCTTGGTACAAAATATTCCATTTATTTTGAAATTTCAGATACCGTTTTAAAAGGGCTGGAATTTTTTTTTCAAAAGGGGAATGGATCTTTATAGTTTAAGAAACACTGCTCATCCCAAAGAGATATCACCTCACACTTATTAGGATGGCTGCTATCCAAAAAATAAGCAGAAAATAACAAGTGTTGGCTAGATTGTGGAGAAATTGGAATCCTTGTGCACTGTTGCTGGAATGTAAAATGGTGCAGCTGCTATAGAAAACAGTATGGCACTTCCTCAAAAAAATTAAGCAGAATTAGCATATGATTCAGCAATTCCACTTCTGGGTACATATTCAAAAGAATTGAAAGCAGGGTCTTAAAGTAAGAGTTGTGCACCTATGTCCATAGCAGCATTATTGATGATAACCAAGTGGTGGGGCAACCCAAATGGGCATTGAGGGATGAATGGATAAACAAAGTGTGGCATATATAAAGGGAATTCTGACACACACTACAACATAGATGACACTTGAAGACATTACACTACATGAAATAAGCCAGTCATCAAAAGACAAATACGGTATCATTTCACTTACATGGGATGTCTAGAGGAGTCAAAGTCATAGAAACAGAAAGTAGAATGGTGGTTGCCAGGGACTGGGGGAGAGAGGGATGGAGAGTTGTTTTAATGGGTATAGAATTTTAGTCTTGCAAGATAAAAAACTTCTGGAGATTGGTTACACAAAAAAGGGAATGTATTTAACATTACTGAACTGTAAACTGTACACTTAAAAGCGGTTAAGATAGTAAACTTAATGTTATGTATATTTTACCACAATTGTTAAAAAATCTAATTATGCAAAATGAAAAAGAAAAGAAACATTCTCCAGAATCAGCCTGTTTCTTTTTCTGTGTGATAAAAATGCAGATATGTGAAGACAGTCATTGTGCTCCCATCAGCTTTCTCTTTTTCAAACCAACCGTTACCATCTTCATCAGATCTTCCACATATGATAGACTGTTCAGATCCTTTGTTTTCCTCCATTGTGTTCCCTCAATACGCTCTGGTTGTTGTTATTTTAATGTTTTTCTTAAAATAGGATTCCCAGACCAAATACCATAATACAGGTGGGTCTAATCAGTATAGAATGTTTTGGAACTGCTACTTCCTACAACCTAGCAGATGCTGGACTTCTGTCAATGTGTCCTAAGAATATCATCTACCAAACCCCTAGACCAGTTTTGTGGAACCTGCTTCCTTCACTTGGTACATGGGCCTTTGAACCTAAATGCAGAATTTTAAATATATTCCTATTTATTTAATTTTCTAAGTTTTGCCTCAGCTGTGTTAAATTAAATTAAATCAAACCATTTCCAAAAATCAAAGAAGAAAGGAAAGAACCCAATCTAAATTAAAATGTAGATCTAAATTTAAAAAACCAATTCTGAAAGTCACGTTGAATCTTCCTTCTCAGCTTCTTCAGTCATTCCTCCTGTGATAACTTTAACGTGATAACTTTAACATCTGAGCTTTTGTTAGATCAAGACTGAGACAAAACTCTACAGCAGACATGGCAAATCAGTTTCATTGAGTATACCTCCACATTTGATTGGCAGTGGCTGCCTGCAGCACTTTTTTTAGGAGCCTCCTTCAGGCAGAAGTGCAGTGATGGATTAAAGATGTCTGCCAAAGACTGCGGTAAGGAGACAGAGGTAAGTGTGCCACCAATTTGCCAGGAAGGCCCCATGGGTTTTACGGTAGCTGAATTTCTACTAATGGTCCTGTGATTGAAGTCTAAAGACTATGAGCAGAAGTGTTTCAATTGCTCTCCATTGTCACTACCGTGTCGTAGGAAATAAAGCTGGAAAAGGAAACCTAATGTGTGTAGTTCCCTCAGACGTCAAAGGACATCTGCATGTTCAGGACTGATGATTCTGCTTTGTCCCCACCCACTCAATTTTCAGCCAGACTCTAAGTCAGAAACAGGAAACAGAATCCTAAAGGAAACCAAAAGAAAACAGAAATATTAGTGATGTTATTTTTAATTATCCATATTATTATAGGAAACATATATGCGAAAATATTATTTTAATGTTATACATTATATGAAGTGCGTGCATGTATGAATTAACCACTACTAAAGTCGATACATACCTTATGTCATTTTCCATATAGAAATCCACATAAAACCATAGCAGAAATGCATAGGAAATAGCCTAGCACCTGGTATACAATAAATGTTTGTTGCATTTAATTAAAATAATTTAAATCCTTCTATTTCAATTTATTTAAAAAAGCAGTTACTCCAAACGTGTAGAAATAAATGAAAACCACCCAAATGAGAAACAGCAATGGCTACTTACCCAGAGCTTGCTATAGCAAAAGAGTCAGTCACTAGCACAAAGGCAGAGGAGTTGGAAAGCGTATGGTGGCAAAAGGGAAGGCTTCAGGTGTTCCCTGAAGCTGTTGGCATGGAAAGCTCTAGCCAGGCTAACTGTAAGTGGAAAATTCTATGCAATTGGTTAGGGGAGCATATTTGGCTTTTTCCAGTTGGTCCCAAGCTAGAAATAGGGAACAAAAAATAGGGAAGCTGTCAGTTATTAATCAAGTCTTGGCACTTGGGGCCATTGCTACAGGGGTTGTTACTTGGCTCCCTGTATTGGTTAGTGCAGGTAACTGTATATATGGTCTAGCCATTGTCTGTTTGAATATTAGCCTCTCAAATACAAAAGACTAAAATTCACTTCAATTCCATAAACATTTATACAACCACTAACTACATACCAGAGACTGCAACAGATGCTTGAAATAAAGGGATGAATAAGACACGGTCACACCTGGTGGGTGTGATGGTTATATTGAGTGTCAACTTGATTGGACTGAATGATGCAAAGTGTTGCTCCCAGGTGTGTCTGTGAGGGTGTTGCCAAAGGAGACTAACATTTGAGTCAGTGGGCTGGGGAAGGCAGATCCACCTTTAATCTAGGGTGGGGACAATCTAATCAGCTGCCAGCGAATATAAAGCAGGCAGAAAAATGTAAAAAGGAAAGACTGGCCTAGCCTCCCAGCCTACATCTTTGCCCTGTGCTGGATGCTTCCTGCCCTCGAACATTGGACTCCAAGTTCTTCAGTTTTGGGACTCAGACTGGCTCTTCTTGCTCCTCAGCTTGCAAACAGCCTATTGTGGGACCTTAATGAACTCACATATAGACCCACAACCCTCCAGAATAGCTTTCACTGCCTTCAAAGTAGATGCAAGGCCCTTAGATTCAGGAAATGGTATTTAGAACTGTCTTGCTGTCATTTAAGAAAATGCTCTCAAAGCCTGCCCAGCAAAATGATAAACCTGTGAAATTACTTAACATTTTTAAACATTTAAGTCCCAATAATAGGGACTTTCTTCGATTTACTGTTACTTCCCTTTACAAACCAGAAAAGTAAAAATTTCATGGAAATTAGATTAAACTAAGATGAGCTTCCCACAACCAGTTTATTTGTTTGTGTTTTTTTGTTTTTGTTTTTACAAAATACTCTTGTTCATCAGGCCTTGAATATAGAGTGGTACTAGCCAATAAGCAATTGTTATACCCCTCTGTCTCAATCCAGTTACCCAGACTCCCAGTTTCCTACGTGAAGCCCTGGCTATCACTCCCCACTGTATTCCACTCATCTGTTCTTCCCTGGATCTTACAAGTCCTGCTGGGTCCACCCAGCCTTATGAATGGCACCCATCACTTTTGCCTCATTCTATTGGCCAAAGCAAATCAAGAGGCAGGGAAGTAGGCTCCAAGCACAAGAAGGAGTAAAGAAAACCCCAGGTGGTGGTTCCTGCCTGTAATCCCAGCACTTTGGGAGTCCAAGGGGAAAGGATCACTTGAGGTTCGGAGTCTGAGAACTTGTCTCTACTAAAAATCAAAAAATTAGGCTGGGCGTGGTGGCTCACAGCTGTAATCTCAGCACTTTGGGAGGCTGAGGTGGGCGGATCACGAGGTCAGGAGATCAAGACCACGGTGAAACCCCGTCTCTACTAAAAATACAAAAAATTAGCTTGGCACGGTGGCAGGCGCCTGTAGTCCCAGCTACTTGGGAGGCTGAGGCAGGAGAATGGCGTGAACTCGGGAGGTGGAGTTTGCAGGGAGCCAAGATTGAGTCACTGCACTCCAGCCTGGGCGACAAAGCGAGACTCTGTCTTAAAACAAACAAACAAAAAAATCAAAAAATTAGCTGAGCACGGTGGCATACACCTGTAGTCCCAGCTACTTGGGAGGCTGAGGTGGGAGGATCACTTGAGCCTAGGAGGTCAAGACTGAAGTGAGCTATGATCGTGCCACTGCACCCCAGCCTGGGTGACAGAGCAAGACCCTATCTCAAAAAAAGAAAAAAGGAACTGAATTGGGGCCATGATGTAGTCTGCCTCACAGCATCTGCCTGTGCCTCTGCATGCCAGTAGGAAAGCATAAACAGTGAAGCTTCTTAGAAATTGTCCAGCAGCTCCAACCTCCTTGAGCTCATTAATAAAGCATAGTATAGTAGTAAACTGAGTTTTGGAATAGACAGATTTAGGTTTGTTTCCTACTCTCACCATTTAGCAGGAACAAAACCTGGGGCAACCTACTTAACCTTTCTCTGACCCTCATTATTTTCATCTGCAAAATAGATATATTAACAGTATCTTCTTTACACATTGTATTAGTTCATTCTCACAGTGCTATAAAGAAATACCTGAGACTGCATATTTTATAAAGAAAGGGGGTTTAATTGGCTCACAGTTCCACAGGCTGTACAGGAATCATGGTGGCATCTGCTTCTGGGGAAGTCTCAGGGAGCTTGTACTCATAGAGGAAGGCAAAGTGGGAGCAGGTGTCTTACACAGCAGGAGCAGGGCCAAGGGGGCAGGGTGCTACACACTTTTAAACAACTAGACCTTGTGAGAACTGTGTCACAAGACAGCACCAAGGGGATGGTGCTAAACCATTCCCCATGATCCAATCACCTCCCACCACAGTCCACTTCCAGCATTGGGGATTACATTTCAACATGAGATTTGGGTGGGGACACAGATCCAAACCATGTCAGGTGTAAAACATTGCATGCCTTTATCAGTTGGGGTACAACAGTAAGCAGATGACACCCACAAACTGAACAATTTGACAAGAATTTAATAAGGAATCTCATCTATAAAGGCGTGAACTGAGTTTGGGGAAACCAAAAAGGGATAGTTCAGTATCCTAGGGTCAGCAAGGGCAGGGAACTGGTACCAACCCAAGGCCTGAAAGGGCAAGGGAGGGAGCAGCTACCCAACCCCAGAGCTGTGGCCGATGAGGAGGAACATGGCCAATCTGCAGTGGACCAGAGAAGAATAAACCTCTAGTCCTTCTTTTCCTGTCCCCTTCTCTCCCACTGATGTCTCTCATTGATCAAACCTAGTGAGAAGCCAAAGGACAGGAGGCTGTTCATTCAGCGAAGACAGAACATACTCCCAAGCAAGGGCAAACAGATAGTGAATAAAAACGCAGAAGGCCCATATAAATTTAAATTTTAGATAAACAAATTTTTTTTTTAGTATAAATATAGCCCAAATATTGCGTGGGACATATTCATATTTTTCAAAAGTATTTGTTTATGTTGGGTTTTTAAAACATAATGCTATTGCATACTTAATTGACTACAGTATAGAATAAGCATAACTTTTTTTTTTTTTTTTGAGATGGAGTCTCATTCTGTCACCCATGCTGGAGTGTAGTGGCACCATCTCGGCTCACTGCAGCTTCCACCTCCCAGGTTCAAGCGATTGTCCTGCCTTAACCTCCTGAGTAGCTGGGATCACAGGCATGCACCACCACACCTGGCTAATTTTTGTATTTTTGTAGAGACGGGGTTTTGCTATGTTGGCCAGTCTAGTCCTGAACTCCTGACCTCAGGTGATCTGCCCACAATGGCCTCCCAAAGTGCTGGGATTACAGATGTAAGCCACCACACCTAGCCTAATGCCCTGGGAAACCGAAAACCTTAAGTGACTTGCTTTATTGTGATATGCATTTTTATTGCAGTGGCCTGGAATCAAACCTACAATATCTTCAAGGTATGACTATACAAATTATCTTATAAACTAAAACCAACTTTTAACACTGTTGAGTGTCTTTACATCTGCTAGTTTGCATTATCTTATTTTACCATCTTTGGGGCACTTTAAGGAATTTTAAAGAAATCCATCTAATGGTACTACAGACTTAATGTGCATTTATAAATGATTATACTCAAAGGTAATCTTTCCCCAGCACTTCTTATATTATGGGCAGTATGTTAAATGCAACACTTGGCTTATTGTTCAGAGCAGGGATTCTGGTAACAGATACCTAGATTCAAAGTCCAACTCTGTAATTTACCAGCTGTGTGATGCTGGGCCATTATCTCACCTCTCTGTCCTTCAGCTCTTCATCTGTATAATGGGTGAGGATAATTGAACTCTGTACCTAAAGCACTGGCCTCTAGTAAATGGTAACAAATGTTAACATACATCATATCATGTTGTGGGGTCCTCGGGTTCTTCCCACTTTTTCTCTGTTCTGACTGAAAAACACAAGGGGCCTAACCCCTCTGTGACCCAGCCAGCTGCATGTTTTCCTCTGCAGGTTTGCACTCAGCTAGGGCCTTGAACATTCTTTTTAAGTTATTACTCAACACACTAAAAATACTTGACCCGCCCTAAGCCAAATTCCTTAAACCCTCATATAACCTGCATAACTCGAGCAGGAGGTCAATGCAAGAGAAGCAGCAATGCCCATTGAGACCTGGGCATTTTCACTTCATCTGGTTTCCACAATAGCAATCAAATGTAGATATAATTATCTGTCAGTGTGGAAGCTGGGACATAGAAAGGTTAAATGACTTGTGTGTTAAGAAAATGCCGTAGCCAATAGAATAAAATACCTACGAATACAGCTAACCAGGGTCATAAAATGACAATGACAATGACAATTACAAAACACTGTTCAAAGAAATCAGAGATAACACAAACAAGTGGAAAAACATTCTATGCTCATGGATAGGAAGAATAAATATCATTAAGATGGCCATACAACCCAAAGCAATTTGTGGATTCAATACCATTCCTATTAAACTACCAATGACTTTCTTCACAAAATGAGGAAAAACTATTTTAAAAGCCATATGGAACCGGCAAGGCGCAGTGGCTCACGCCTGTAATCCCAGCACTTTGGGAGGCCGAGGCGGCTGGATCAAGAGGTAAGGGATCGAGACCATCCTGGCTAACACGGTGAAACCCCGTCTCTACTAAAAAAACAAAAAATTTGCCAGGTGTGGTGTTGGGCGCCTGTAGTCCCAACTACTCGGGAGACTGAGGCAGGAGAATGGTGTGAACCCGGGAGGTGGAGTTTGCAGTGAGCCGAGATCACGCCACTGCACTTCAACCTGGGCAAGAGAGCAAGACTTCTCAAAAAAAAAAAAATTCATACGGAACCAAAAATGAGCGCTAATAGCAAAGACAGTCCTAAACAAAAAGAACAAAGCTGGAGGCATTACATGACCTGACTTCAAACTACTGCAGGGTTGCAGTAACCCAAACAGTATGGTACTGGTACAAAAACAGACACATAGACCAATGGAACAGCATGGAGGCCCAGAAATAAGGCTGCACACCTACAACCATCTGATCTTCGACAAAGCTGACAAAAACAAGCAATGGGAAAAGGACTTTCTATTTAATAAATGGTGTTGCAATAATTTTCTAGCCATATACAGAAGACTGAAACCAGACCCTCCCTTCCTTATACCATTATAAAAATCAACTCAAGATGGATTAAAGACTTAAATGTAAAAGCTAAAACTATAAAAACCCTGGAAGATAATCTAGGAAATACCATCCTGAATATAGGAACTGGTAAATATTTCATGATGAAGAAAGACACCAAAAGCAATTGCAACAAAAGCAAAAATTGACAAATGGGATCTAATGAAACTCAAGAGCTTCTGCATGGCAAAAGAAACTATCAACAGAGTAAACAGACAACCTATGGAATGAGAGAAAGTATTTGCAAACTATACATCTGACAAAGGTCTAATATCCAGAATCTATAAGGAACTTAAACAAGTTTACAAGAAAAAAAACAGCACCATTAAAAACTGGGCAAAGGGCCGGGCATGGTGGCTCATGCTTGTAATCCCAGCACTTTGGGAGGCTGAGGCGGGCAGATCACGAGGTCAGGAGATCGAGACCATCCTGGTCAGGAGATTGAGACCATCCTGGCTAACATGGTGAAACCCTATATCTACTAAAAATACAAAAAATTAGCCAGGCGTGGAGGCGGGCGCCTGTAGTCCCAGCTATTTGGGAGGCTGAGGCAGGAGAATGGCGTGAACCCAGGAGGCGGAGTTTGCAGTGAGCTGAAATCGCGCCACTGCACTCCAGCCTGGGCGACAGAGTGAGACTCCGTCTCAATAAATAAATAAATAAATAAATAAATAAATAAATAAAAGTGGGCAAAGGATATGAACAGGTACTTTTCAAAAGAAGACATACGTGCAGCCAACAAGCATATGAAAAAATGCTCATTATCACTAATCATTAGAGAAATGCAAATTAAAACCACAATGAGATATCATCTCACACCATCCAGAATGGCTATTACTAAAAAGTCAAAAAAATAGGCTGGGCACAGTGGCTCAGCACTTTGGGAGGCCGAAGTGGGTGGATCACAAGATTGGGGGTTTGAGACCAGCCTGACCTACATGGTGAAATCCCGTTTCTACTAAAAATACAAAAATTAGCCAGGTGTGGTGGCACACATCTGTAATCCCTGCTACTCAGGAGGCTGAGGCAGGAGAATTGCTTGAACCTGGGAGGTGGAGGTTGCAGTGAGCCAAGATGACACCATTGCACTCCAGCCTGGGTGACAGAGTGAGATTTCATCTCAAAATAAATAAATAAATAAATAAATAAATAAATAAATAAATAACAGATGCTGGTGAGGTTGAAGAGAAAAGGGAATACTTATCACTGCTGGTGGGAGTGTCAGTTAGTTCAACGATTGTGGAAAGCAGTATGGTGATTCCTCAAAGAACTAAAATCAGAACTACCATTTGACCCAGCAACCCCTTTACTGGGTATATACCTAGAGGAATATAAATCATTCCACCATAAAGACACATGCATGTGAATGTTCACTGCAATACTATTCACAATAGCAAAGACATGGAATCAATCTAAATGGCCATCAATAGCATATTGGACAAAGAAAATGTGGTGCACATACACCACAGAATACTATGCAGCCATAAAAAAGCCATGAAATCATGTCCTTTTCAGGAACATGGATATGCAGGAGCTGGAGGTCATTATCCTTAGGAAACTAATGCAGGAACAAAAAACCAAATACCACATGTTCTCACTTATAAGTGGGAGCTACATAATGAGAATGAATTGGGCCGGATATGGTGGCTCACGCCTGTAATCCCAGCAATTTGGGAGGCTGAGGCGGGTGGATCACTTGAGGTTAGGAGTTTGAGACCAGCCTGGCCAACATGGTGGAACCCCATGTCTACCAAAAATACAAAAATTAGCTGGGCATCGTGGTGAACACCTGTAATCCCAGCTACTCAGGAGGCTGAGGCAGGAGAATTGCTTAAACCTGAGAGGCCGAGGTTGCAGTGAGCCGAGATCATGCCACTGCTCTCCAGCCTGGGCAACAGGGCGAGACTCTGTCTCAGAAAATAAAAAAAGAGAGAGAGAGAGAACCAATGGACACAAAGAGGGGAACAACAGACACTGGGGTCTCTTTGAGGGAGAAGGGTGCGAGGAGGAAGAGGATCAGGAAAAATAACTATGGAGTACTATGCTGAATACCCGGGTGATGAAATAATCTGTACACCAAACCCCCATGACATGAGTTTGCCTGTATTAACAAACCTGTACATGTACCCCTGAACCTAAAATAAAAGTTTAAGAAAAATGCTATAGCCATGACTGCAAAGGAAACAATCAACCAAGTGAAAAACAACCCACAGAACGGGGAAAAATATTTGCAAACTATCCATCTGACAAAGGATTAATAACTAGAATATATAAGGAACTCAAACAACTCTATAGGAAAAACAATCTAATGATCTAATTAAAAATGGGCAAAAGATCTGAACAGACATTTTTCAAAAGAAGACACACAAATGTTCCTGGAGGTTAATGTGTGTGGCATGGCACGGAAGAAGATGATGTTGGTTGGAAGGAAGGGGTCAGATCACTCCATGGCTGGAATATTCATCAGAGGTGACCTGAGGTGATTGCGGGTGGTGCACTGCATCTATGCCCACGAGCTATGGGTGGGGGGGCCCTGTCCAAGTTGAAAGGATCCCCACCAAAGTGGCACACACCCAACTCCAACTGGAGTGTGACCTACCTCAGAGGGCTCCTCTAGGCTAGAAGCTACTGTCCATCCCCACAGGCAGAGACAGTTCCTGGAAGATGGAGGGAGGGAGTATGGAGATAGGTAAAGAATGCTGAGAGAGAGAGAGAAAGCGCTCTGTAAGGACCAGACCCCAGCGTGCTGCCTAGCAACAAAAGCAAACCCTTCATGACCCCAGAGCACTACCTCAATTCTGCAGCTGCCTCAGGCTGCAACTTGGAAACTCCAACTCTGCCCACAAGGTAAGAACTAAAGCATCTAACTTCATCTAGCCTATGACCAAAGGAGGAGGAGCACTTGGGTTCTATATCAGCTGCACATAACAGAAGACCTGACTAACAGGGGCTTAACCACAAATGTATCCATTTGTCTCACCTGACAAAATGTCTAGAGATAGGTAGCTCTAAGGTTGTGTAACCTCCTTGCAATTGTATGGGCCTTCATCTCAGGGTCACAAAATGGCTGCCAAAGCTCCAGGCATGACATCCTCACACCATAGTAATCCAAGTAGAAAGGAAGAGGACTGGTGGGAAAGGACCTTCTGGTAATACAACCCTCTCTTATTACAGAAGAAAATTGAAAGTCACCCAGCAAACATCCCCCCTTGTATCTCACAGGCAAGAATTAGGTCATATGCTCAGTTTCCTAAACCAATCACTGGCAAAGATAAATAGGATACTGTAATTACTTTAATCCTGATTTCTCACCTGGGGCTAGGAGTGGCCTTCCAAACAAAACTGGGCTTCTTTTAACAAGGTTAGGCAAAGCAACAGTGCCCCAACCTATTCATTACCCTTCTCTTCCCGTGAACTTGGCCCTTGATAATCAAATCCATTTGGCCTGCTCACAGAAGAAAGGAGGAGCACTCTTCTTAATGAGAGGGGAAAGACTCTGTGGGAGGGCCAGTTTCTGCTCATTATGCTGAAATTCTTGCCACAAACATTCCCCCATGGAATCCCAATGATGTGGATCTCCAGAGGCAGTCTCTGCTATATCCCACACCCAAGGACTCAGGACTTCTTTAATACATCTCAAGACAGACCACAATTCCACAACAAATTTACTAGTTGTGGATATTTTACAGGAGATCTCACAGAAACAGAAACAGAGTGAAGAGCCTCTGCTGAGCCCTTCACTCTAATAATTCTGCCTTGAACAACCTTTCCAGAGCTATCACTCTGATAGCTCACCACCACTCCTCTGTCTTTCCTTCACATATCCTCAGCAAAAATTGCCCGAGTTATCTGCTATTGCTTTCAGCTTACTTTATCCACTCAACCAAACAAAAGTCCAACAGCAGTTCATGGGTCTGTAACCAAATATTCTTCCTCAAGCAAAGCAACTAAAATTTCCATTCAATATTATATATATTAATAATTAGGATAAGAAGGAGAGCAAAGGAATAAAGTGTGAAGATTAAAGTGGTAATTCGGTAAGAAATATGAAAAGGGAAGCCGGGCATGGTGGTTCACGCCTGTAATCCCAGCACTTTGGGAGACAAAGGCTGGAAGATGACCTGAGGTCAGGAGTTCAAGACCAGCCTGGCCAACGTGGTGAAAACAGATCTCTACTAAAATTACAAAAATTAGCCAGGCATGGTGGCAGGCACCTGTAATTCCAGCTACTCAGGAGGCTGAGGTGAGAGAATTGCCTGAACCTGGGAGGCGGAAGTTACAGTGAGCCGAGATTGCCACTGTACACTCTAGCCTGGGTGACAGAGCAAGACTCCATCTCAAAAAAAAAAAAAAAAAGAAAGAAAGGAAATAAAGGGGAGCATTGATTGTTGTATCTTTAGACAGGTATTCGTTTTTTAGGTCACCCAAGGGTAGCTAACTTTTACAATTGAAAGTCCTTTCCCTGTGATATAAAAAATATACCCAAAGCAAGAACAAGACAAAGTCAGTTCAGGTTGTCATGTTCTATTTTAATTAGCTCTAATTTCATGTTCAAACTTTTCTATGCAGGCATATGTGTGTATTAAATATCATTATTAATTAGCCAAACGGATCCAATCCCCCACACCCCTCAAAAGCTTGCTATGGTGACACCAACTTTTCAGGTACCTGTCTGACATAGACAGTCAATTATTGATGTCCCTCTAGAATCTGCTGTGCCTGAGAGCTTGCCATGGTATCTTTCCCTCCATTATGACCCAGGCAGAACAGGCAGAGAATAAAGTAAATGAAGCACTCAAAGACCCATTAACCTTAGCCTGCTGAGAGCTGAGCTTAGCCTGCTGAGAGATGGTGCACTTGCTACCTAAGATGGTTTGGATATTTGTCCTCTTCAAATCTTATAATGAAATTTGGTCCCAGTGTTGGAGATGAGGCCAACTGGGAGGTGTTTGGATCATGGAGGTGGATCTCTCATGAATGGCTTGGTGCCATCCCCATGGTAATGAGTAAGATCTCACTCTATTAGTTAATGTAATAGCTGGTTGTTTAGAAGAGCATGGTGGGCAAGGTGTGTAACTCACGCCTGTAATCCCAGAACTTTGGGAATGGACAGATCACTTGAGGCCAGGAGTTCGAGACCATCCTGACCAACAGAGCAAAAACTCATCTCTACTAAAAATACAAAAACATTAGCTGGGCATGGTGGTGCACACCTGTAAACCCAGCTACTCAGGACGCTGAGACACAAGAATCACTTGAACCAGAGAGGTGGAGGTCACAGTGAATCGAGATCACACCACTGCACTCCACAGTGCAGCAACAGAGCTAGACTCTATCAAGAAAAGAAGAAGAAGAAAAGAAGAAGAAGAAGGAGAAGGAGAAGGAGAGGAAGAGGAAGAGGAAGAAGAGGAAGAGGAGGAGGAGAAGGAGGAGGAGGAGGGGAGGAGGAGGAGGGAGGAGGAGGAGGGAGGAGGAGGAGGAGGGAGGAGGAGGGAGGAGGAGGAGGAGGGAGGAGGAGGAGGAGGGAGGAGAGAGGAGGAAGGAGGAGGGGAAGGAGGAGAATGAGAAGAAGGGGAGCATGGTGCCTCCCCTCACTGTATGTGATGTCCCCTCCCATCCCCCTTCCCCCATGATTGGAAACTTCCTGAAGCCCTCACCAGAAGCACATGCTGTTGCCAGGTCCCTTGTACAACCTGCAGAACCATGAGCTGAATAAACCTCTTTCTTTATAAATTACCCAGTCTTATAGCAATCCAAATAGACTAAGACACTACCTTGCTGCAGATAGGAACTACGACTGAACAAAACCACAGGAAGCATTGATTGAGATTTTTTTCAAACAGTAAATTTGGCTCAGATGTGCTCTTCCTGGTCACCTTCTAGGCAAGCTACTCTCACCCCTGTGTTTTAGTTTCCTATTGTTACATGAAACACAGAGAGAGAGAGAGAGAGAGAGAGAGAGAGAGAGAGAGAGAGAGAGAGAGAGAAACAGAAACATAGTGGTTTAAAGCTACAATGATTTATCATTTCTTCTAAGTCTATGGGTTGACTGGGAAGTTCTGCTCCATCCAGTGTTGGCTGAGGTCATGCACACAGCTTATATCCAGCAGGGAGCTTAGCAAGGAATCCCTACCTCCTTCACATGGCCTTCCATGAGTGTCTCCAACTCTAGCTCTTCTCCCATGTGGTCTCACTCTACAACAGAATGGCCTAGACTTCAGTACAGCATGGTAGCTGGGTTCCAAAAGAGACTGCTCTAGGGGACAAGCTCCAATGTACATGATCCAGCCCCTGCTTGCATCATGCCTGCTAATGTCCCATTGACCCAAAAGCCACATGCTGTTGATGTAAGAGGAGACTACACAGTAAGTGACTCATTGGACCCATTGTTGCTGTCTACAACCTCAAAGTGCGCATTTTTTTTCACTTACCTCTCTAGGGAGCATAATTCTCTGCAGGGAGGACAACTGTGAGACCCTGTGGCCTAAAGACTCTCTGAATCAACAGAAACAGCATAAAATTGTGAAAGTAAGTATAAAATTGAGTTAAAGAGAATTTTAGAGTACGTGTAGTTAAGAAGGTCTGCTACGGCCGGGCACAGTGGCTCACACCTGTGATCCCAGCACTTTGGGAGGCCGAGGTGGGCAGATCACAAGGTCAGGAGATCGAGACCATCCTGGCTAACATGGTGAAACTCCATCTCTACTAAAAGTACAAAAAATTAGCCAGGCAAGGTGGCGGGTGCCTATAGTCCCAGCTACTTGGGAGGCTCAGGCAGGAGAATGGCGTGAACCCAGCAGGCGGAGCTTGCAGTGAGCCGAGATCATACCACGACGCTCCAGCCCGGGCAACAGAGCAAGACTCCGTCTCAAAAAAGAAAAAGAAAAAAGAAGAAGATCTGTTACTTGATGCTACCAGAAAAAAAAAAAAAAAAAAGTATGAATAAGGACAAGTGAAAATATAAACCCAAAGAATCTGATCATAAGGTTTAAATTATTGAGTCTGGAAGGTAGTGGGTGTACCTAATTTAAATTTGCCCTCAGAAATGCCTCTCTTATTTGCCTTTCCTAAAGTTAGTAAGTTCACTCACTTCTTTATTCCTTCAGTAAGTATTTCTGAAGCATCAGGCATCACTCTACATTCTAAGGTTCAAATTGTGTCCTATTTCTTTTTTTTTTTTTTTTTTTTTTTAGACGGAGTCTCGCTCTGTTGCCCAGGCTGGAGTGCAGTGGCTGGATCTCAGCTCACTGCAAGCTCCGCCTCCCGGGTTTACGCCATTCTCCTGCCTCAGCCTCCCGAGTAGCTGGGACTACAGGCGCCTGCCACCTCGCCCGGCTAGTTTTTTGTATTTTTTAGTAGAGATGGGGTTTCACCGTGTTAGCCAGGATGGTCTCGATCTCCTGACCTCATGATTCGCCCGTCTCGGCCTCCCAAAGTGCTGGGATTACAGGCTTGAGCCACCGCGCCCGGCCAATTGTGTCCTATTTCTTCTCTCATCTTCTCCTAAGTGGACTCCAGCAATGGCCCAATAGCTGGTCTCTCTACCCCAACCCTGCGTACTCCAAAGTGTTTGTCCAAAAACACAAATCTAAATCCATTTTGTTTCAGCTTTAAAATCCTCTGACACTGTATAAAAGCTAAAACCTTTAAAGTGGCTTTTAAGGTCCTTCAGAGCCTAATTGTCATCTACTTTCTATTAAAGGATAATTCTCTATGAAAAGGTAAAATCATGACTCTCATGCAAACATAAAAAGAACATGCGTCAAAAATTATATGTTGCTCATTAATATGAGGAACTAGTAACGTGTTAAAGCCCAGTTCAAAGGTGTGTCTACAGAGCAGACCCATATATAGGCAATAAAGAATACTAAAATGAATTTGTTAATAGATGCAAATCTGAATGCTTCCATGGTAGGGTTTGGGGGTGGAGCAGGCAGGGAATCGATGTCATCTACCTGACAAAATTCATTTCACTTCCATAAAAAAGATTAATTTGCATTACTATCAGTTTTCTACAACTTACAAAGTGGTAAAAGAGTTCAAACATTGAAAGTTGCAGACCACTGTAGAACCAGATATTATGGAAAAGTGCACTAGACAATGCTCAACATTCCGTAAGGCACCCAGTCATCTTGGTAATATTTTTTCTCTTCTTTTTTTTTTTTTGGCCCTTTCTGAGTCTTTCACACTTCCCAACCTCACCTTCAACAGTTCCTCCAACCTTCTACCCAATATGGTAGTCACATGGCACTCTTCACAGTTGCCTAGGAAGGCTCTAAACACTTCTGGCCATTTGAGATGGAGTCTTGCCCTGTGGCCCAGGCTGGAGTGCAGTGGCGCGATCTCGGCTCACTGAAAGCTCCACCTCCCAGGTTCACGCCATTCTCCTGCCTCAGCCTCCCAAGTAGCTGGGACTACAGGCGCCCACCACCACGCCCTGCTAATTTTTTGTATTTTTAGTAAAGACGGGGTTTCACCATGTTAGCCAGGATGGTCTCGATCTCCTGACCTTGTGATCCGCCCATCTCGGCCACCCAAAGTGCTGGGATTACAGGCGTGAGCCACCATGCCTGGCCAAAGTGGACTCTTTATTAGAAGACCTCCTACTCATTATTATTTCAATTTACTCAGCAAATACTTCCTTCTATACCAATGATGGACCAAGTAGTGAGGATTCAGAAGTGGAGAAGACAGACTAGGTCCCAGCCTAGACCAGGAACTCGCTCTTTGGGCAGTGCTATTTACTTTGAATCATCCAGACTTTGGGAAATGCACTGATGTGCAACCACTATGTAACTGTGAGTGGTGATGGGGGCTTCTCTTCATAGTTCATGGACATTTTTACTGTTGATCATTCTGGGTGAAAGAGGAACCCTCAAAGGAGACTGAGGAGGAACACTCAGAGAGAGAGAGAGGAGGACCAGAAGAAGGCAGGACAAGGCAACACAGGAGGAGCAAGTGGTGTTCCAGAGAGCAACCTCCATGGAGAGGTCCAGTAAGAACATAAACTATGCACATTTATTTTGGAAACCCAACTCTGCAGAGTGTTTCAATGAGAAGATGGAGGCAGAAGTTACATTACTCCAGGCTATCAAATAAAATGTAGAGCTATTTCTTTGGAAGGAGTGGGAATTCTATTATTGGAGCTAGAAAGAGAAGGATCAGAAGAGAAAGCGTAGGTACAACCACTAAGTCATGACCCAAAGAAAAGTCACCTATATACATATTATGATGTAGAAAAAGCAGTAGATTTGGAGTTTAAAACTTGCATTTAAATCCTGGCTATGAGATGTAAGGCTTCTTATACACTCTATTTGCATCTTTGTTTCCTCTTCTGTAAAGAGGGGACAGTAATGCCTCAAAATATCATTCAATGACATAATCTTTGTGAAAGAACATAGCCCAAAGTCCAGTACACACTATGTGCCTGATATGTGTAATTTTAAGCCTCAGAGAGACAGCAACTACTACCTACGTAGTCATGTGGATAATCTTGACAAACTCTCACTGCATTCATTAGTGATTGAGGTTTGCACTTTGTTTTCTGTCTTTGTTTTTGTCTTATGTCCTGCCTAGGTGGAGTTCCAGAAGTGGAGAGTAAAAGAGCACACTGCCCAAAAGCTTTGAGTACCTTGTTAAGAAGAAGGTGACCTTCCTTTGCTTTGATTTGCTTTACTGAAGAGCACAATGCAGAAAAAGGATAAGACTTGTGGCTGGACACAGTGGATTCCAAAAGAGACCCTAGAAGCCCAGTCTCCTTAGAATGTTTCCTGCCTTTTCTATGGTATTAATTAAACCCCAGAAAGGCACTGTGATGCAGACAAATGGGAAACATGAAACAACTCTTTTCATTGTGGAGGAGACAAAGCAAGAAAAAAACGAATTCAGCAGCTTAAAGTAGAATTGATACAGACCCTAGGCCTCCCACGGCTGACCTTCCTACAACAGGTCAATCCCAAGTCTGCCATTCCCACCCCCAGAGGAGGGTTAACTACTTGGAACAGATGACATTAGGTTTCCTTTCTGTCCTAAAGAGAGAGAAGCTTCTTCACTTTCTCTCCTCTAGATAGCATCCTAATTTGTCCCCACTTAGCCACATATATCAGGATGAGAGCTTTTGAAATTAATGATGCTTTTCTGAGAGTAATTGCTTCTGTTCTAATCACCTGCTATTTCTTGCTACCCACGGGGCTCAGCATTAGGATTGCCTAAAGTAATCAGCAAATTGCCCAAAATGCACTGCTCTCAAGTTTCCAAAGTGCGTAATAAGTGATGATGAGTCACTCTAAGCCAGGTAGTCACCTCACATCCCTTATAAAGTGAGACTTACATGTTAGTATGCTCCCTAGGAGGCAAATCAGAACGTGCAGGGTGGGGGTGATAAGAGCTCACATTTTTTAAAAGCCTTTTCAACTTTTAAAAAACTTAAGATGAAATTCACATAACACACAATTAGCCATTTTAAAATATACAATTCAGTGGTATTTAGGGTGCTCACAGTGCTGTACAACCAATGGCTCTCGCTAATTTCAAAACTTTTTATCACCCCATAAAAACATCCTGTGCCCATTAAGTAGTCACTCTCCCTTCTTCCTTAGTCCCATCCCCTGATAACCTTTAACCTGTGTTCTATCTCTACAACTTTGTCTGTTCTGGATGTGTCCTATAAGAGGAATCACAGTATATGACCTTTATTGTCTGGCTTCTTTCACAGTGTAATGATTTCAAGGTTAATCTATGTTATAGCAGAAATCAGTACTTTACTCATTCCTTTTTATGGCTGAATAATATTCCATTGTATGGATATACCACAAGTTGTTGATTTGATCTATTGATAGACATATGGATTGTTTCCATCTCTTGGTTATGCTGAATAACGCTGCTATAAACATTCATATACAAGCTTCTACATGGATCCCAACTATTTTTGATATGCCTCTTCCCTCTTTCAGCTCATGAAAAACACTTGACTAGAACAACTTCCAAGAAAGCCCCAGTAAGAAGGAATAAGATATTCTTAAGAAGAAAGGGATCTTCTTTTTGCTGTTTTATTTTTAGTTTGCTATATGATTTTATTTAAAATATTTTAGCACAGTTTTGGAGGAACACTGTATTCTATAAACACACCACAATATACTATTCCTGAATATTGTTGACATATAATATGGTATAATATAAATACTTGTAAGTTGATTGATGTAATTTTAGTCTGGCCTCAATGACTTTCACATGTTCATATTTCTCTGACTCCCTTATTTTACTAGATAGAGCCTGAGCCTCTCTGCATTCAGCAGACTTAGACATGATCAGAAAACTGTGGTTGGTATCATAGCTTCCAGAACAATGAGAAGCAAAAGATGAGCAAACACTGGGATCAGCTGCTTACAGAGGATCTTTATTAACTGGGTTGGATTGCAACCCCCAAATCTCTTTAAAACTTGGCCCCTGAGTATGGCCAAATCCAGCCTATACACATTGTGCATAAAATACTTTAAAATACAAAAGTCCTGTTAAGTAATGATAAAATAATAAATTCTCAGGACGAGGAAAGACAATGCAGATTTTTAAGTCATGTGTTCTGTATGAAGATCACTATTTTAAAACTGGTTCAGTATATTCTTAGATTCTCAGTATCTCAAAGCAGAATATTTATCTCTAAATGAACTACATTTAACTAATTCTGTGTTTAGTCTATATTTACCTGTCAAGGTATCTTCATAAGCAGGTCAAAAACTATATTTCCATTTCTCTAAGAAATTCAAGGCCAAACACGGTGGTTCACGCCTGTCATCCCAGCACTCTGGGAGGCCAAGGCAGGTGGATCACTTGAGGTCAGGAGGTCGAGACCAGCCTGGCCAACACAGTGAAACGCCGTCTCTCCTGCACTGTTCTCGTGATAGTGAAGGAGTTCACAAAATCTGATTGTTTTAAAAGGGGAGTTTCCCTGCACAAGCTCTCTTCTCTTGTCTGCCATCATGTGAGACGTGCCTTTCACCTTCTGCCATGATTGTGAGGCCTCCCCAGCCACATGGAACTGTAAGTCCAATAAACCTTCCTTTTGTAAATTACCCAGTGTCAGGTATGTCTTTATTAGCAGCATGAAAACAGACCAATACATGGAGCTATACAGGAACATGGCTAAACAAGTAAGAGACAGAATTGCTGTTTTGTGATCTTTGGATTGACTCAGCCAAAATCACTGAAATATCAATAACTGAATCATAGAGCAGACTCATGTTGTCTTGTTGGGGAATGGTGTTTGTAAAATCAAAAGCCTCAGAGCTGAAGTGGTATAAACTTTAGTGGTTCTAGCAGACAGTAGCTTGGCTGCAGAGTCATGTGTTGTGCCACATGCATTGGGTATGTCATCCACAAGAACAGCCACCCAATCTTTAACATCACCAACCAGAAACATCCTATCTACCCCAACAATTCTCCTGCAAGGCAAGCCATGTTAGATCTGTCCATGAATGGTGGAGTCTTTTTGGCTCCTCCTGCTTTGGGTGAAACAATGCTGCAGTTCCTCCAGTCTACAATATTCTCTCAGGTCCACCGCAGAACTGCAGGCTCCACATGTAAGTCATTCACAGCAATAATGAAGAATCCCTGTATCTGAGCAGTGTGCAGATCCATAGTACTGACATGCTCCAACCCAGCTACTGAAAACACATTGGCTACAAGTTTTGCAGAAACTGCGGCATAACTCTTGTCCTTTTGATCTCATTGGGCATATGGAGAACATGAGAGTACTGCCTTCATGCCAGAGGACCATGTGGCTTTGCACACATTGGTCATAGCAAGAGATGTCAAGGTGTCATTAATTTTCCCATGGCTACTCTCAATGACATAGACAGCTTGGTCTTTCATTCTTTCACCAGTCACTATGCTAACCTCCTGATTGCTGAACTTCTTAGTGACCACCTTGCCCAGCTCCAACCCCCACCTTTTCACCACTTTCTGGGCAAGTCCCAGTGACCTGCTGCCAAGCAGCACCATATTGGACATAGCTGGAGCTTGGTGGAGCCAGGGGATGCTCAAGGTGGTGATGGCAGGAGCAAGGAAAGAGCTGCCACTGCCACTGCCACTGCCACTGCCACTGGAAGAGGAGGAGGAGGGGCTGGGGAGGTGGTTTGGGGCCTGGCTAGGGGCAGGGAGCCCAGCTCTGAAAGAGATATTCTTATTTTTGGATGCTACATGCTGTTCCACCTCGTTCTTTTTCCATGTGAGCAAAGAAAAGGACTACAACATTAAAAGAAAGTAACTCATTAATATTTAGCATAGACTGTAAAATCACTACCATTAGAATTTTTGAGGTTTCCTAAACTATTGTAACTTCCCCACATGTTATATTGGTCGCTTCTTCCCTTATGATTGGCAGGAAAAGCCTGGCCTGTGTGCTTGTGTGGCCCAGGCACTAAGAGCCTCAAGTTCACAGGGCATGTCCTTGTGCTAGTGCTGCTAGAGAGGGGTAGACCATGTTATACAGGAAACATCACGGTGTTGTGCAATGGGGTTGGGTTGAGGGGGGGCAAGTTCTGTTCCCCACCAAGACTGCTATCAGAAAGGGTCTCTTCTCGCCACAGAGACTACAGCAACAAGGCAGAGAACGTTTACTGAGGTGGGAAACAGGCATCAGACAAAGCAGCACATTGGAGAGACTGCTTCTTAGTCAGGCAAACAGATAAAAGCACTCCCAGAAAAGCAAAAACAGAATGACCTCAACATTTTGCAACACATACTGGAAGAAACAAGCCTCCACAGAAGTCAACTTATGGAAGCTGGAGTAAACGTGGACTTTTTACAAATTGCAAAAGTAATGTCAGAGGCCCTGAAACAAGGTGATACAGCTTAGATGTTTGTCCTCTCCAAATCTCATGTTGGAAGTGTTTGGATCATGGAGGCGGATCCCTCATTAACAGCTTAGTGCCAACTCCTTGTTGGTGAGCGAGTTCTTGCTCTGGTGGTTCACACAAGATTTGGTTGTTTAAAACAGTGTGGCACCTCTCACCTTGCTCTCTTCTCTCACCATGTGATGCGCTGGCTCCCTTTTTGCCTTCTACCACGACTGTAAGCTTCCTGAGGCCCACACCAGAAGCAGATGCTGGCACTATGCTTCATGTACAGCCTGCAGAAACGTGAACCAAAATAAAACCTCTTTTCTTTAAAACTTACCCAGTCTCCTGCATTTCTTCATAGGAACACAAAAATGGCTTAACACCCACCCCAGGGAACCATCAACTGGGGTCAATCCCAGTAGAATGAGAATGACATAGGACAAATGGAAGAGGGGAAACAGATTCTGGATACCAAAGACTTGATATGAATACAGACTATTTCTGTGGTTCATTGGCTGAGAGTTTTGTGTTGGTCAGCATGGTTTCAGCAGCAAAACAAAACAGAACAAACATACCCAATCCAAATTAGCTTAAATTATAAGAAAATGCGTTGACCCACTAAACTGGAAGACCAGACAGAGTGGTTCTAACTCCATTTCTTTGACCTTCTCCATGTCTTTGCTTTATCCTCAGACTGGTAAAGAGATAGCTACCATAGTTTCCAGCCTCTCAACATATAAAACATAGCCCTGAATAAGAAAAGAACATATTCTCCTGTGGGTCTCTCTTAAGAGTCAATAAACTTCCCAGAATTCTCTAGCAAACTTCCTCAAATTGAGTCACATGCCCATTTCTGACAATTACTGCATATGGGGTTAGATAATTATTATTGCCTTCAACAATCCAGGCCCTTCCCTGGAGCTACAGAAAACTGCCCACACAGCATAGCTATTCTCCAATGGCAGAAGAGTATGCTGGATGTTAAAGAGAAACCATAAAGTCCACCATGGTTTCCCAACAATGTCTTATGAAGAAGGAGTGCTGGAGCCCCCGATCATATATCTCTAAGAGTTTAAAATTTATCTTTGTATCACTGAGGACTTTTGGGTTGCTAGTGACAGAAACACAATTCAAACAGCTTAAGGAAAACATGGAATTGATTGGTTCTTAGCATCTAAGAAAGGGTTAACTCTTTTTAGCCAACTGAACAGAATATCCAAAGATGTAGCTGGGCTATAGTTGAAGTAGAACCATGGTGCTCAGGGCTCTCCCTTATCACTCATGTTTGCTCCTCTTTGCATATTGACAATACTCTTTCCCAATCAGACTGATTTTTGTCACATAGCAAGAAACTTGGCTCCTGACAGCTCCTGAAATTTGTGTCTCACAGCTTCAGAGACTGAATTCAAGGTCTCTCTGGTTCCAAGTTCAAAAATATTTGGAAAGACCCTTATTGGCTGAGCTTGATACAGATGCCAATCCCTGAACAAATTAACTGGAGCCAGGGATTGAGAGTCACTCTGTGCTAACATGCCAACTTCTGTTCTAATTCCATGGATGAAGGAAAAGGCAGTTCCTAGAAAAAGGACCGTAAAGGACAATCCACTGTAATAGTTACACCCAGTTGTATAAGAAATTGCAGGCTGGGTGCAGTGGCTCACGCCTGTAATCCCAACATTTTGGGAGACTGAGGTGGGTGGATCACTTGAGGCCAGGAGTTCGAGACCAGCCTGACCACATGGTGAAACCCTGTCTCTGCTAAAAATACAAAAATTAGCCGGGTGTGGTGGCATGTGCCTGTAGTCCCAGCTACTCAGGAGGCTGAGGTAGGAGAATCCTTTGAACCTGGGAGGCTGAGGTTGCAGTGAGCCGAGATTGAGCCACTGCACTCCAGCCTGGCCTGCAGCGTGAGACTTCATCTCAAAAAAAAAAGAAAGAAAGAAAAGAAATTGTAGAGTCAGGCCAGGCACAGTGGCTCGCGCCTGTAATCCCATCACTTTGGGAGGCCAAGGCAAGTAGATCACTTGAGGTCAGGAGTTTGAGACCAGCCTGGACAACATGGCGAAGCCCTGTCTCTACTAAAAATACAAAAATTAGCTGGGCATGGTGGCAGGGGCCTGTAATCCCAACTACTCAGGCGGCTGAGGCATGAGAATTGCTTGAACCCGGGAGGCGGAGGTTGCAGTGAGCTGAGATTGTACTACTGCGCTCCAGCCTGGGCAACAGAACGAGACTCTGTCTCAAAAAAAAAAAAAAAAAAAAAAAAAAAAAAAGAAGAAAAGAAAAGAAAAGAAAAGAAAAAAGACATTGCAGAGAGTCCTCACTCCAAGAGGAGAGATCCTTCAGTTGCAAAAATATTTTATAAAAAGAACCCCACAAGTATTATCATAAATAATAAGTGGACCCTGACAATTGCAGTCAAGATTGGTAAAGCACAAGGCCTCTTCTGGTGTTTCTTTCTTTCAAGGTAAGGAATGCTTTTGGCTTGTTTCTGGAGCAAGGAAAAGGAGAGAATTAAGGACAGTGTGTTATTTTCCATAATCCATGAGGCCCTCCCCTCCCACAAAACTGATAGCAGCTGTGAAGTGAAGCAGAAGTTTGTGAGAAAAAAAGAAGAGATTAGCATGGAGCTGGCCCAGGTTGGATAAGCAGGACCTACATCCCTAAAGGCTACTGGGCTACAGGTTTCTCTCTCAATTGGGGTTCCTGCAAAAGCAGATCCTGAGAAAACTTTGTGTACAAGTACTTTTGGAGGTCATCCCAGGAAGCAAGTGAGGGGGCAGAGAAGTATGTTGAACTCTGCAAGTGGGTGTGTTAATAACTGCACGCTGTTATGGTCCACTGTGGCTCAATCCCACTGGAGACCCTCTGAGAAACTGTGTAGAGCACAGCTCAGAACTGTCTCCCACCAAGGAGCAAAAAGCTTGGATTTTTATCCATCAACTCCTGTCTCCATTGGTTAAGAGTTGTTCCTGGAGACGTTAATTTCCCAGCACTTTCAGGCAGAACATGCATATGAGGTCAGAGAAAACCTTTAAACAGAAAGAATCATGTGCTTGAGGTAGGAAGTCATTGGCATGATATGGACACTTTTCATCAAGTTACACATGACCCACAGGATGGGCCAAGGGAATATTGCAAGGACATGACAGCATCTACTACAATTCCCAGAACCCATTCCACAGGCAACCCTCCCCAACTTCTGTACCTTCAACCACACTCTCCCCTCTCAGAATGCCCTGGTGTCCGTTTAAACTAGATTTCATCCGGATTCAAACAGCAGCAGGGGAGGAGTGGCTCCCCACTGCATGCATTGGGACAATCCCTAGTGGTGGATCTGGAAAGAATGAGACTCAATATGTACTGAGTACCTACTACAAGCTGGTCCTATACATATCTTGTCTCATGGTAATGCTCAAAACAGCCCTTTGATGTATATATTATCATCGAGAGAAAGAGAGAGAGAGAATGAGTGTGTATGTGAATGGAAACTGAGACCTGGAGAGGGAGGTAACTTGCCTTGTCTCAAACGGATAGAAAATAACGCAGCCAAGACCCAAACCAAGTGTGGTTAACTCCAAAGCCTCATGCTCTTTCTTCCTGACACAGGAATAGAAGCCAATGCCTCTTCACCACCCAGGAAGAGTATTTCTCTTAGATCAAGAGACCAAAGTTTAGAGAACTCCTGGGAGCTTCAGAAAGTCCCAGTCCTCCCAGAGCCTCAGGTGACACAGACCTGAATGTTTGCCAGGCTATCTTTCACTAACACTGAAATAGCCACCTGCACATTGCCTGCATGCAAACCACTCCATGATATACGTGCACCTAACACAAAGCCCCTTGCATGTTAGGCCAGGGGCTATTTTTGTTGCTTGTTTCTCTGAGGAAGGATTGATATGGAACAAGCCACAGAGCAGAAACCTATGCATGTTACCTCTCTCCAGGGGGACACTTCCCAGGGCTGGGGATTAAAGGAATTCAGTATCTATTAAGTGGAGAGACTTTCCTACAGGAAGAACAAGTTTTATAAAGTCCATATGACATATGAGGCAGTGTTTTCCAGCCTGGGGATTGTGTTGCACAAAAGGACTGGATAATTTTAACAACATCACCTGCAAATGTTTTCCCCAGTGAGCCGCTCTCTGGAGAAAACTCCTCCTTCCCTCTCCACAGCAACATGAGCTGGGATCATTCTTTCATCTCCTGGAAGATATTGGATCCAACATAAAATCCTTTGCCCCACCCAAGAAGCTCCTAGTAACAACTGTCTGGCTTCAGGTTACATCACTGGGCAGTAACCCCATTCATTCATAGGCATTTAATGGGCACCTACACTCCTCCAGACCCCATGAAAAGCATCCAAGATACTTGGAGAGCAAAGTCTAGTCCTGCCCTCCAAGGATCTCAGTTGATGGAGGATTCTTATTTATTGTGTGTGCTAAATTTGACAACTGTGAAGGTGCCTGGCATTGTGTCTGACACATACAGGTGCACAGTAAATGCTAATTTCCTTTTGTTCCCTTAATAGTCTTCAAAATACCTTTATGGGAATTATCTTTGGTTTCTCAGGGCCTCTGCACATCCAATTTGGAATGAGACAGAATAAAAGCAAATAACTAAGGATAGGAATCCTGTGAATAGAGAAAGGCAGGCATTATAAACCTCACACTTAGTTGAGGAAGTTGCATCCAGTTAGGCAGTGGTGCAGCACGGAGTTAAGGACATGTGCTGGGGAGCCTGGGTTGGAATTCCAACTCTGTTCCTTGGCTATAAATTCCCACTTTTCCTTGTTGTATTCAGAGTTGAGCCCAGTTTCTCACCTCTACTGTAAAACCCCACTTTGGTAGTTCCCATACCTGTCTCTATAGTCCCCTTAAATAAAGTCTGCATTATTGTTCTTTAACAAAGGTCGCAGATTTTTCTTTAAACATATATATAATATATACACACATATACGTATGTGTATACATATAAACCTCACATTTAGTTGAGGAAGTTGCATCCAGTTAGGCCACGGTGCAGAATAGTAGTTAATATGTATTATACATATGATATATATTTATATAATATATTAATATATAATAAATATGCTATTTATATATACATTTGTACATATATATAATATGTACATATTTAGTTTAAAAAAAACTATCTGTGACCTTTGTTAATGAACAATAAACAGGGCACAGGGGCTCATGCCTATAATCCCAGCACTTTGGGAGGCCCAGGTGGGTGGATCACTTGAGCTCAGGAGTTCCAGACCTGGGCAACACAGTAAAGCCCCATCTCTACCAAAAATGCAAAAAATTAGCTGGGCATGGTGGCAGGCACCTGTGGTCCCAGCTATACGGGAGGCTGAGTAGGGAGGATCACTTGAGCCCAGGAGGTAGATAGAGGTTGCAGTAAGCCATGATCACACAACTAGACTCCAGCCTGGGTGACAGAGAGAGACCCTATCTCAAAAAAAAAAAAAAAAAAAAAAAAGAATAAGGCAGACTTTATTCAAGGGAACTATATATATACACACACTCACATATACACATATAAATAGATACATACACACACACCCACATATAAATATTAAGTTGGTGCAAAACTAACTGCAGTCTTTGCCATTAAAAGTAATGGCAAAAATTGCCATTAGTTTTGTACCAACCTGATAAATATATACACACATACATCCTACTGGTTCAGTTTCTCTGGAGAATCTTGACTGATACGAGGGGAATAATACAACCCACCTCACTGAGTTGTTGTGAATAGCATGCTTAGAACAGTGCCTAGCACAAGGAAAAAACACTCTAAATGTCACCTGCTTCATATCTCTTTGATGGTGGCTGTGAGCCAGGACAAGTCCCCAAGTGCAGAACTTTGACACCACACCATGTATTTCCTCTGCCCGTTGCATAGAGAGTCATGCCTATCTGTCCTAGCCTTGCAGAGCTACTCAAATGAGAATGTGAGTGCACACTTTCTGAGTTGCAGGCCACCCACTTTGTCAGTCGATTGCACAAAGTAGCTGGGTCCCACTGCTCAGGTGATAGCACTCTCACTAGACTCAGTCATCTCATTCCTCCCTAACAGCATCAGGGTTATTCATGGAGTTTCAAGAATTCCTCAGGACACAACCTTGATTTGGCTTTAAACCAGATCAGAAGTCCACTTTTCTATCAAGTCTCATTGACCCATGACAAATAGATTATCAAAACCATGAAGGTAAAAAGTAATTGATTTAGGTGTTTTTATTTGTTAAAAGAATGGAAATATTTTTTGCATTATATTTTTGTTTTATCTTGAGCAGTCAAAGAAGAGAGATTGGGAAGTTATAAAGGGACCTGAGGGAAAAAAATGAAGCTTTGGAATTTGACAAAAACTAATATTGTCGCCCCGCAGCCCTGGCGTGAAAGCTAGTTCCCGGCCCAGTCCCGTCCTGCAGCAGCCTGCCTCCTCTTTCCTTTCAACTTGACAGATGCCGCTGTGTCCTTCACCAAGGACTTCCTGGCAGGTGTAGTAGCAGCAGCCATCTCCAAGATGCGGGTAGCACCCATCGAGAGAGTCAAACTGCTACTGGAGGTACAGCATGCCAGCAAGCAGATAACTGCAGATATGCAATACAAGGGCATTATAGACTGCGTGGTCCGTATTTCCAAGGAGCAGGGAGTCCTGTCCTTCTGGCACCGTAACCTGGTCAATGTCATCAGATACTTCCCCACCCAGGCTCTCAACTTGGCCTTCAAAGATAAATACAAGCAGATATTCCTGGGTGATGTGGATAAGAGGACCCAGTTTGGGAGCTACTTTGCAGGGAATCTGGCATCAGGCGGTGCCGCTGGGGCCACATCCTTGTGTTTTGTGTACCCTCTTGATTTTGCCCGTACCTATCTAGCAGCTGATGCAGGTAATGCTAGAGCTGAAAGGGAATTCTGAGGCCTCAGTGACTGCCTGGTTAAGATCTACAAAACTGATGGGATTAAGGGCCTGTACCAAGGCTTTAACGAGTCTGTGCAAGGCATTGTCATCTACCCAGCTGCCTACTTAAGTATCTATGACACTGCAAAGGGAATGCTTCCGGATCCCAAGAACACCCACATCGTCATCAGCTGGATGATCGTACAGACTGTCACTGCCATTGCTGGGTTGACTTCCCATCCATTTGACAGCGTTCAATGCTGCATGATGATGGAGTCAGGGTGCAAAGGAACTGATATCATGTACACAGGCACACTTGACTGCTGGAGGAAGATTGCTGGTGATGAAGGAGGCAAAGTTTTTTTCAAGGGTGCACGGTCCAATGTTCTCAGAGGCATGGGTGATGCTTTTGTGCTTGTCTTGTATGATGAAATCAGGAAGTACATGTAAGTTATTTCCTGGGATTGTTCCCGCTATGAACAGTCATGTTGTATTATATAACATATCTTGTGCATTCTTGACAGACTCCTGGCTGTCAGTTTATCAGTGGCAACTATTTACTGGTTGAAAATGGGAAGCAGGCCGGATGCGGTGGCTCACACCTGTATTCCCAGTACTTTGGGAAGCCGAGGCTACCATCTTGGCTAACATGGTGAAACCCTATCTCTACTAAAAATACAAAAAATTTGCCGGGCCTGTGGCACACGCCTATAATCCCAGCTATTCAGGAGGTTGAGGCAGGAGACTCCCTTGAACCTGGGAGGTGGAGGTTGCAGTGAGCCGAGATGGCATCACTGCACTCCAGCCTGGGCAACAGAGCGACATTCTGGCTCAAAAAAAAAAAAGAAAAAAAAGAAAAAAAAAGAAAAGGGGAAGCAATAATATTCATCTGACCAGTTTTCTCTTAAAGCCATTTCCATGATGATGATGACGATGATGATGATGATGATGATGATGATGATGGGACTCAATTATATTTTTTATTTCACTCACACCTGATAAATAACAAATTTGGAGAAATAAAAATACCTAAAATTGCCAGGCGCGGTGGCTCACGCCTGTAATCCCAGCACTTTGGGAGGCCGAGGCGGGCGGATCATGAGGTCAGAAGATCGAGACCATCCTGGCTAACACAGTGAAACCCTGTCTCCACTAAAATTACAAAAAAAAATTAGCCGGGCGTGATGGTGGGCGCCTGTAGTCCCAGCTACTCGGGAGGCTGAGGCAGGAGAATGGCGTGAACCCGGGAGGTGGAGCTTGCAGTGAGCCGGGATCGGGCCACTGCACTTCAGTCTGGGCAACAGAGTGAGACTCCGTCTTGGAAAAAAAAAAAAAAATCTAAATTTTTTTTAAAAACTAATATTGTTTGTTTGACCTGGTAAGGGATGGGAGGCAGGGTAAGAATGAATGGTGCACAACCCAGTAGAGTTTTTAAAAAGGTAACGTTGTCAAAATGTGTTCTAAACAGTACGTTCATCTCTACTTGAAATCTGAAGGCACATTTTGTAGATAAAACTGAATCATTTTCATAGGGGCAAATACCCATCATGTGACTTGAAACACTGCTGCTCAAGATCATTGCTGCATTGTAGAGAGTTTTAGTGCCTTGGGTCATTCTGTTCCCACTGCCTGGAATGCATTTCCCCCTAGCAGGAAAATATTAACGTGCAGCTCCATGATTACCTCTTCAGGAAAGCCTCTCCTGACCTCTCCCAGGGGAGCTGATCACACTTCCCCTTCCCTTTGTGCACCCACGGCACTTTCTTTCCACTCCTCTGTACAGCGCCCTGCAGCTGAAAGGGCATGCCTGTGTCCTCCGTCTAATTAAGAACATTTTTGCTAGCTTCTCTTGCCATTCTTTGTACTGTCTCTAAACAGCACTGACATATAATGGGCACTCAACACATGTAAGAGGCCATAGCTCAGTGAGTTTCAAATGAACCCATATGTTAAATAAGTTAAGTCAAGGGCTGGATTTAAATCAGACGCTAGAAGTGTCTCACCCTTGCATTGTCCACTTTCAATGAACCACTCCAGGAATGAATTATTACAAACATAAAAAATGAAAGGAATCACATATCTGTGAGGAAATCAGGGACCTGTGGATGGGATCATCTGGCCGGTGCATCCCAGACCTGTTGTTCTTTACCTCCCTCTGGCTGTCCACTCTCCAAGAAAAGGCAGAGTTATAATAACCCTAGCCTTCACATCCTGTTGTTGCGGCAGCTCTCGTTAAAGTTTTGTTGATGTAACAACCAAATGTAATGAGTAGACCTGGCTTGAATCCTAATTCAGAAACCCACTGTAAAAACACAGTTTTGAGACAACTAGGTAAATCTAATACAGCTTTAATCCTGGGTATTAAATAATATCAATGAATTACTTCTATTACATGTAATAATGGTATTGTCCTATAAGAAAATATGCTTATATTTAAGAATTGTATACAGAAGTATTTAGGGATACAAAGATATATTGGCAGAGATTTCCTTTAAGAGACTACAGCCGGCTGGGCGCGGGGGCTCACGCCTGTAATCCCAGCACTTTGGGAGGCCAAGGCAGGTGGATTACGAGGTGAGGAGATCAAGACCATCCTGGCTAACACAGTGAAACACCATCTTTACTAAAAATGAAGAAAAAAGGCCGGGCGCGGTGGCTCAAGCCTGTAATCCCAGCACTTTGGGAGGCCGAGACGGGCGGATCACGAGGTCAGGAGGTCGAGACCATCCTGGCTAACACGGTGAAACCCCGTCTCTACTAAAAAAAAATACAAAAAAACTAGCCGGGCGAGGTGGCGGGCGCCTGTAGTCCCAGCTACTCGGGAGGCTGAGGCAGGAGAATGGCGTAAACCCAGGAGGCAGAGCTTGCAGTGAGCTGAGATCTGGCCACTGCAGTCCAGCCCGGGCGACAGAGCGAGACTCCGTCTCAAAAAAAAAAAAAAAAAAAAAAAAAAAAAAAAAAAAAAAAAAGAAGAAAAAAAAAAAAAATTAGCCAGGCGCGGTGGTGGGGGCCTGTAGTCCCAGCTACTCAGGAGGCTGAGGCAGGAGAATTGCTTGAACCTGGGAGGCAGAGCTTGCAGTAAGCCGGGATTGTGACACCGCACTCCAGCCTGGGCGACAGAGCAAAACTCTGTCTGAAAAAAAAAAAAGAGAAACTACAGCCAAGCTGGGCGCGGCGGCTCACGCCTGTAATCCCAGCATTTTGGGAGGCCGAGGCGGGCGGATAACGAGGTCAGATCAAGACCATCCTGGCTAACACAGTGAAACCCCGTCTCTGCTAAAAATACAAAAAAAATTGGCCGGGCACGGTGGTGGGCGCCTGTAGTCCCAGCTACTCGGCAGGCTGAGGCCCAAGAATGGCATGAACCCAAGAGGCGGAGCTTGCAGCGAGCCGAGATTGCACCACTGCACTCCAGCCTGGGCAACAGAGCAAGACCAGTCTCAAAAAAAAAAAAAGGCTATAGCCAAAAGAAAGAACAAAAGAGAGAAAGGAAGGGCAGAGAGAAGAAGGGAGGGAGAAAAGGTGGAGGAAGAATGAAAGATGAAGCAAATATGGCATTATGTTGATCCCTGTTGAATCTAGGGATAGGTATTTTCTCTAGTTTTGTGAATGTTTGAATATTTTCATGATAAAACAGGGTTTCAAAAGGCTTTCTGGGAAAGTAAATGTAAAGGAGTTGATAAAAATAATGTCAAACAATCTTTGGATTCATTTGATTCCTGCAGTTTTTCCCAGGCTTCTGAGAGCCAGCCCCTGAAAGCTTCATTGGCCACAGACATCTGAACCAACTTAAGAGCAGGAATTCCCCTGAGGCAAGCTGTTGCAAATTTTCTTGCTTTGGAAAATTCTGGCTTGTCTCCACTCAGCTCTGAATCCAGGCCCAAGCCAGCCTCCAACCTGGGCAGCAGAAGTCTTCTGTATGGTCTGATCTCATTCACTAGGACGCTATGGCTTGCATTTGTGCCTGTATCGGTTAGCCTTAACCAAGTGGGTTAAATAAGATGGCCTACTCATGCAAATAGCCAGGTAGGTGGTCTACGACTGGTATGGCAGCACCACTATTGCCTTCTTCCTTTTCCTCTGCAGCATTCATCTCATCCTCTACCACTTCATCCATACTTCATTGGCCACGATCGTGTGACATGATTCTTACATGATTAAACTTTGCTGCAATGGAGGCATAGAAATGTAGTCTTTAGCTGGGCAGCCATGGAAGTAAAGAGTTTGAAAAATGGAAGCCAACCAGGCATTTTTGCCACCATGCCCAAGCAAGAAAAAATGCTATAATCCTCTGTGCATATATTTTTCCTGGGGGCCACTTAGAAAGAGGTAGATGGTCAAAGGCAAAAAGCAGGTGACCAGGACCCCCTACAAAATGGTATATTAATATCACTTCTGTTGGTGGTCTTTCTGCTGGGCTTTCTACTGACACCAAAATGTGGGTCTGCATCCTTGCTCTTATCTCCATCAGGGAGAGCGTGACTGAGAATGGAAAGAACAAGGAGGAGAGCAAGGTGAAGAGATGGAGAGACTGCATCCTGATGACATCTTTAGAGCCCGTGGAGCTAGGCATGCCAGGAACTGGAAGGTTAAACTACATGAACCAATAAATATACCCCGTTTTTTCTTAAAAAAAAAAAAAAATACGGCTTGACCTTTGTCACTGTAACATGTCACCTGCACAATTGGAGAAGTCTTGAGGATAGGAGCTCTGCAAAGGCAGGAAGATAGGAGGTGCTCCAGGCACTGCGTCTGTTGCCAGGAGTGAAGAAACTCCCTCCTGTGGAGCACCTACTGCCCACCCCGCACCGTGGGGTGCTCTCATATCACATATATTTCATATATATTAGCCCTTATATATTATATCTATAATATATATTATCAAATACATTATTTCATATCATTCTCATATAACCCTGAAGTACATGTTACCATCCCTATTTTGCAGAGTAGGGCACCAAGGCTTAGAGATATTAAGTAACTTCTCCAAGGTCACACAATTAAGAAATGACAAAACAGGTATTAGAAGCCAGATTCCCCCACCCCATCCCCAGGCTGCCTTTAAATTCCTCCCTGGGCCCTCTTCCTTGCAGGCTCCTGTCCCATCTAAGTCCCTCCTCCTGATACCCTCACATCATTTGTCTTCTGCTGCTGATTGTCAGCATTTCTCAAGGTGCCAGGGGCTATGAGTTGGAAGAGGCATCAATCTGAGTAGTAATCCACCTGCAGTGAAGAGATGGCTCTTTCGAAATAAACTAGAAATGAGTATCTCTATGATACCAATGGAGAAAGTGCAAGAGTTCGGACACAAGCGGTTTCAGCCTCTGGGGAAGAGGAAGGTAATTTTATCCGGGGTAACCCAACCATCACCATCCAGTCACAGAGGTGGAGTGGCACAGCCAAGAGCTCTGAATCAGGTTCCAATGATCTAAGCATCAGTTCCAGCACAGCCCCTGAGTCCCTCATCAAGTCAAGGCCTCTCTTTGAGCCCAGGTCTCCCCACCTACAAAGTGAGGGACTGGGCCTAGAGGTGATGTAAGCTTCCTTCCAGCTCATCTGAACCTATGCCTTGAGAAACCACAGATCTCAATGCAGGCTTGTGTCATCCTCAAGCACCAGTCACTGGGACAGCTGGAAGTCCTTGGGTGAGGTGCTCACCTTTCAGAGTTTATTTTCCCAACACAGGTGTCAGGTGGAATAGAAGAAACTAGGTGTCTAAGGATGCTCATTTATGGTTTCTATCACAATGGAAAATTCCTTGAGCATCTACAATCCCCACCTGTGGTGATGTGAACACCCAACCTGGATCCAGGAAAACACCTGAGCCAAATTACTCCACTGAGCATTTCCCTTCTTCCTCCGCCCTTTCTCACCCTCCTGCTGGCACAGGCTGCTGCTTGCCTGACTCAAGTTTCTCCACTAACTAAAATGTCACACTTCTAGCTGCAATCAGCAAGAGACACTCTCCAGGCAATTCAGTACAGGAAAAAATAAGGGCCTTCCCACTTCTTATTACCCTCGTGAGATGATGACTGTGGAGCTGGCTAAAACCAGTGACAAATAACAGGGTTTCTATGACGAACTATGAATGGGACCTATGGCCCAAGAAGCAGCAATTATGGACACAAAAAAATGCATGAAAGGAGGTAAGTAGAGTCCTTCCCAGAGAACAGAGGAGGCAGGAGAGCCCATGACCCACATCTGAGTCACCACACCCCATGGTCATGATCTTCTATTCTAGTACATTTCCCTATTGTTATAGCAGATACAATGGTAAATTATTTTATAGGATGCCACAGCTCTTTTTGGAAAGCAGTATAGATGTAAAAGCCAGCCAGGAAGTTACCAGCTGATATCCAATGATGAAGGAAGAGGGATCCAGTTAGCCCTCATGTCAACATGGAAAGTTATTCAAGTTAAAGCATTTCACATCTATGAGCCCTTTGGATCTCCAGAATAACTGTGTGGAGTAGGAAAGGCATGAGTTATTGCTTTGGCTTAAAAGATGAGGAAACCAAGACCCAAAGAGGGAAAATGGCTTGCCGGAGCTCACTCAGTCTGTAGCATTAGGGCTTCTACACCAGACCATGATTCCTCTTGAAGTGGCTTTTAGTCTGATGGTTTTCAAGTTTGTTCTCATTGAAACAAAAGAGAAAAGGAGAAGGAAGCAAGGAAAGCAAGGAGCAATAGAGCTTTAAAATGATTAGCTACAGGCCGGGTGTGGTGGCTCAAGCCTGTAATCCCAGCACTTTGGGAGGCCGAGACGGGCGGATCACGAGGTCAGGAGATCGAGACCATCCTGGCTAACACGGTGAAACCCCGTCTCTACTAAAAAAAATACAAAAAAAAAACTAGCCGGGCGAGGTGGTGGGCGCCTGTAGTCCCAGCTACTCGGGAGGCTAAGGCGGGAGAATGGCGTAAACCCGGGAAGCGGAGCTTGCAGTGAGTTGAGATCCGGCCAGTGCACTCCAGCCTGGACGACAGAGCGAGACTCCGCCTCAAAAAAAAAAAAAAAAAAAAAAAAATGATTAGCTACAGTGGCCAGATGCAGTGGCTCATGCCTGTAATCTCAGTGCTTTGGAAGGCCAAGGCAGGAGGATGGCTTGAGTCCGGGAGTTACAGACCAGCCTGAGCAAGACGGTGAAACCCCATTTCTACAAAAAATACCAGAAATTAGGCAGGCACATGCCTGTAGTCCCAGCTAGTCAGGAGGCTGAGGCAGAAGGTTGGCTTGAGCCTGGGAGGCAGAGGTTGCAGTGAGCCAAGATTGTGCCACCGCACTCCAGACTGGGCAACAAAGCAAGACCCTGGCTCAAAAAAAAAAAAAAAAAAATTAGTTGCCATATCCAAAACTGCTAGATTCCCACAGGACATTAAGTCAGAGCAATACACAGATGTGGGAACAGGCTCCCAAGTTCTCAAAGGCTCCCAATTCACCTCAGATTCCAAACACAGCGTGGCCAACAGTCATGGGGTGCCCATGGTTAGAGGGAAGAGGGAGAATGCTTGAGCCCCAAGGACACGACCCCTCACCAGAGGTCAACCTTCCCTTCCCCCCACTGAGGCCTCGGGCCCTGGGCGGATGTGCTCTTCCATTGAAGTGCAGACAACCAAGGCAGAGAGTCAGTGCTAGAAAGGAACCCAAACATTCAACTTCACTCTTGTTTTATAGGTAAAAAAGTGGAAGCCCTGAAAGAAAAAAGAGTGGCTTACCCCAAGGTTACACAGTCACTTGGTGACAAACACAGTCACTTGGTGACAAGGTTACACAGAAACTTGGTGACAAACTCAAGTTTCCTGATTGCCCTTCTATCCCCCTTTCCAAACTGTTGACCTCCCTGCTTCTCCTGTGTGTGGCTGACACAGTCCCCAGACTCCTTCCTATCAAGGAGGGAAAATACTGGGCCCAGAAGATACATAGTTTACATCTGGAAAGCTGTGCAACTCTTGTCACTGGTTTGGTTTTGGTTTTTACTTAACCCCTCTCCTCTCCAGGGGAGGAGATTTAGCTTTGTCAAGCAGAGTCACTATGCTCTCCCAGGATCTTTACTCCTTTCTGAACTCATGCTGTTTTTGAAGCCACTTCATCATACCTATGACTCTTTATTCCCCCATGATAAAACCTCCAGACCTCTGAAATCATCCCTTCATCCTGGCTTCCAAAGCACTCTCCTCCAAATTCACCAGGTAAGGCTGAATAGGTCTGAACCTGCAATCCCCAAAAGATTCCCCGTCCTCCTCGTAAACCAGATGGTGCAAACAGATCCTTTAAAAAAGAAAATCCCTTAACTCCACCCTCCAGAAGTTGCCAAGGCTCATTCTGACTCAGGCAAACCTAATTTTCAGATGCACCTTGTATTCCAGCTACTCCACATCACTCACAGCCCCTAATGCCAAACTTCACATCTCCCTTCCTATTCCCTTTGTCCCTCTTCTCTGCCTGACAGGTACCTGCTCCTTTGCCAAGGCCCAGCTCAAGGATCTCCTTTTCTAGGATGCTATGTCAGTCTGGCCCAGCAAGGTTCAGATGAAGAGATTTTAATGAAAGGATTGCTCACAAAGATAGAGGCAGTATAAAAAAATGAACGAGGAACTGTGAGGCCCCCAGACAATGGCAAATTTGGGAAGCCATTACTACCCCAGGACTGAATGGGATTAAGAGAGGAGACAGTGTTACTAGAGCCCTTTGAGAGCTAAAGACTTCTTTGCTTTAATAAAATAATAGACCGGGCACGGTGGCTCACGCCTGTAATCCCAGCACTTTGGGAGGCCAAGGTGGGTGGATCACAAGGTCAAGAGACCGAGACCTTCCTGGCCAACATGGTGAAACCCCATCTTTACCAAAAATACAAAAATTAGCTAGGCGTGGTGGCATGTGCCTGTAGCCCCAGCTACTTGGGAGGCTGAGGCAGGAGAATCGCTTGAACCCAGGAAGCAGAGATTGAAGTGAGCCGAGATCATGCCACTGCACTCCAGCCTGGTGACAGAGCAAGACTCTGGGCTGAATAACTTATCTCAATAAATAAATAAATAAAATAATTATTATTATTATCAGATAATATTTGCTGTAATTTAAAAAAGAGAGCTACAGACTTCTTGCCAGAGCTTAAAAGGAAAAAAAAGAAAGAGAGCTAGAGACAAGGAAGAGCAGCTGCCAGTATGTGCTGTAGTCACGGGGAGGTTCAGCCACTGCTGAGACAGAGTGCTGAAGCAAGAATGTGCCAGAGAAGAAATGCTCCAGCCACTCTCTATTCCCACCCTCTGATCTCCCAACCTGTCACCAGAGAGCAACTGAGCACAGGCCGCACAGTAGGCTGGATTCAGCATCCCAGAACACAGAGCAGGGAATGGACGGGGCAGACAGAGAATATCTAGCATAGATGTCTTTCCTGCTTCCCACTCCCACCACAAGCAGAATCCAGCCCTCTCCTCTTTATAAGCTGAAAAGGCTAATGTATTCATGACATCATATCACATGTAGGGAATCTCTAGCTCCCTGGCCAGGCAGTGAGCTTCTGGAGGGCAGGCACAAAGTGGTACTCAATAAATGATTGTTTTATTAATGAATTAATGATAACCATGAACATATGTTGAAATCTTCCACCTCTTTATTTCACTTCCCTTACTACCTTAAACCTAGTTGCTTTGTGAGTTCAATTATTTTCCAATTAATAAAGCCCACATTCTTAGTCACCATCTTAATTCAACAAATATTATGAGCCCCTGTGCCCCAAGCACTGTGCTTTGTGTAATAGAAGATTCAAAAATAACTAGGGGATGGGAGCGGTGGCTCACGCCTATAATCCCAGCACTTTGGGAGGCCAAGGCGGGAGGATCACGAGGTCAGGAGTTCGAGACCAGCCTGACCAACATGGTGAAACCCCCGTCTCTACTAAAAATACAAAAACTAGCTGGGCGTCATGGCACATGCCTGTAGTTCCAGATACTCGGGAGGCTGAGGCAGGAGAATCACTTTAACCCGGGAGGTAAGATCATGCCACCGCACTCCAGTCTGGGTGACAGAGTGAGACCCCATCTCAGAAAAAATAAATAACTAGGTTTTTTAAAACTAGTTTTAATTTTTAAAATTAAAAAAAAATAACTAGGGGTTCTATTTTAGAGGTAACTGTTATGGACTAAATGACAGCTCCAACTGTTGACAAGGAATTGCTGTGATGGAAAACCTGTAAAAATGAGTTGATTCAGAGGCTCTTTAAATAATAATAACTAGCACCATTTATTGAGCCCTTACTGTGTAACTGAAACTATACTGTATGATTTACATACCTTATATTTGTCAGTCGTTACAACCTTGAGAGGTGCTTATTATTCCCAATTTATGAATGAAGGAATTGAGGCACCTGCCCCAAATCACATGATTAACAAATCAAAGTAAAATTAGAGTCAAGGTAAGTCTGATTCTACAGCCCATGTTTTCATTCACAACAACTACCTGCTGAAAGACAGTATTTCACAATAGAAAAGGCACCTCATATAGAAATGAAATAAATGAATGAAAAACAGCTTCCTCTTTTGCAAAAAAAAAAAAAAAAAAACGGGGGGGAAGTGTTAAATAGTGGTATATTTAACCCTTTACCTACCCTTGTGGTGTGATCCAATAGTAAGTTCAGCAGAGTAGGAGACCAGAAACCTGAGTTCAAATGAGGCTCTGGGGAAAACTAAAAAGCCTTGGCTCTAGCAACTAGCTGCCTGCCTAGTTCCACAGTGCCCTCTTGTGGTCAGCTGTTATCATGCATGATTTTTCTTACATTCAAGAATGAAATGTCTAATAAAGAGACGATTCAGTCAGGGTCACTCCTGGATAAAGTAGATGAGATCTGTTTTCAGGGTCACTCCTGGATAAAGTAGATGAGATCTGTTTTCTGACCACTCTTTATTGCAGCCTCATGCCCACTAACCTCAACTCCTTGTGACTGAAGTACACAGAGTGTGAATTTGGGTGTCAGGCTGATCTGAGAACTACCAGTTCTACTTCTTAGAGAAATGTCAGCCAGGAGGCCTGCTGTCTTCCAAGAGTGGTACTCATAGAGCACCAGGACCGTGCTAGAGCTCCCAAACTTCTGCCTCTGATCTTCCCAGGTAACAGCCAGAAGCCCACTTGCATCACTGCACTGAGGGCCAATCGACCACACCAGCCAAACTCAACATACTCAGATGATGGTGGCCCATACTCTAGTCTATGGTCCAAGAGTGTAAGAGGATTTGTTTCCTTTGAAACCAGGACTGGGCATGGTATGAACTGCTTGAGGCTGTTATTTTTCTAGGACAGAGTAGCTACTCAAGACAGTTTCACAGTATAAGAAAAGCCTCTATGACCTGTCCCATATAAGCATTGAGTAGTGATAGAGGGCTGAGGGATCCCATAGGACTTTCTGGAGGAAGAAACATTTGAGCCTAGTCTTGAATACAAGTAAACCAAGTGAAGAGAAGTTTGGAGATAAGGCTCTTCCCATATAAGTCCAACATGAGTAAAAGAGGAGAAACAGTGTTATAAATTCTGTGCTATGAAGGCAAGACAGATGTGGTTGAGAAGGTCAATAGGCACCCCTCATGGTAACCTGTTAAGGAACCTGGCCTTTCATTGTATAGAAGGTAACTTACTGAAAGGTTTGAAAGCCAGCCGCACGCAGCGCCAGTCGGGTGCAGCGGCTTAAGCCTGTAATCCCAGCACTTTGCGAGGCCAAGGCAAGTGGATCACCTGAAGTCGGGAATTCAAGACTAGCCTGACCAACATGGAGAAACCCCGTCTCTACCAAAAATACAAAATTAGCCAGGCATGGTTAACTCATACCTGTAATCCCAGCTACTCAGGAGGCTGACGCAGGAGAATCGCTTGAACCTGGGAGGCAGAGGTTGCTGCGAGCCGAGATCGCACCATGGCACTCCAGGCAATAAGAGCGAAACTCCATCTAAAAAAAAAAAAAAAAAAAAGCCAAACATGGCATGACCATATCCTGCATTTTAGATCAATCAGTCAGTTGCTCTGATGGCCTGATGGCTGGGATGGACAGATAAGACAAGGTAGAGATGGGAGACAGGCAGGAAGGCAGAGGAGGTTTTTGTCTTAGTACAGCAGAAACTCGAGGGCTATTGGAGTCTTGAGGGGGGCCAATAATTAGCACTCCTCTTCCACAATTGAGTTCTGAACCAATTGAGAACAAAGGCAAACTAGTAAACAGACAGGGATCATTGTTAGTACTGACACAGGCTAAGTGGATGATGTCTTATATCTACAGACTGTAGTTAACTTCTTTGTTTGGAACTCCAGAATTATTCAGATGTACCCACCAAACCACAGGCATTAGTGACCACCCCAGACTTCTTCATGTGGAAGCAGATACCTCTAAAACTTACAGGAAAAAGCAGAGCAGAACCCATACTACCTCGGGCAACTCAGTCTGCGTGTCTCTGGGCATAAAACAGAGAGAGGGCAGATGTGTTACACTAATCTTTCATGTAGAAGAAAACATCAGAGGTAGAAAAGAAGCATTATTCCCTTACATTCCCCATCTTTTTGTTCTTTTCACCCACTGAACTTAACCATTAAAGCCATAGAGAAGAACAGTTTATCACTCCCAAATCCAACTGCTATTGGGATCACTGGAAGGAGTTTAGATTTTGCCCCAAAAGGCTCTGAACGGAGTCAGAATAATACATGAATTAAGGCAACTCCAAAGCTTCTATAATTCTAAGTCTGAAAATTCACTCCATTTCCCATCCCAAAGTACGCCCCACCACATGGTTGAGGCGGGAAATTAAAGAAAAATAAACTTAAAAAGAAAGAGAAATAAGTTTTCCTGTATTAGGCTGACTTGTCCCAGAGGCAGCAACAGGCATAGCCCAGACCCAGGGAGTCTTGATAATATTATCTAATGTGCTCTGGAAACTCTCCCAGCATTCCCTCAACATAGGGAAAAGAAAAACAAATTTTCCTTCGTTTTATGGAATGAGTTCATAGATTCCTGTTCTCTGTAACTAGTGACTTCAAATATTCTAATTTATCTAAGCAGTAGAGTGAAGGTTATGAGCCTCTGAGCAGGCCTGAATGATGGCCACCTGGGCACCACAGTGAAGGCTATAGGATAAGCCCATGCCTAGGCAAAACCTAGATAACAGACATCTAGGTTGATTGGCAATGGTCAGGTGTAATCCTGAGTTATGATCTGTTACAATTTGATTAACTGTCTTTGTCCTGCCTCTGTATCCCTGCTTTCAAGCCACTGTAAGCTTGCTTTAAGCTAGCCACCCCATTTTCTGAAGTGTGCATAAAAGTCAAGTGCTGTCTTTGTTCTGGGCCCAGTCTTTGGACGTTAAGTCTGCAGGGTCTGAGTGCACTCAATAATAAATATATCCTCCTGTATACACCTCAGGGTCTCTCTCTGGTCCTCCTGATCCTGCAACATGGTCTGTGATGGCTAATTTTAGGTGTCAAGTTAACTGGATTAAGGATATCTAGAAACGTAGCAAAGCATAATTTGGCTGTATTTGAGGGTGTTTCCAGACTACTTTAGGGTGTGAGTCTGAGTGGACTAGGTGAGATGCACCTTCAACGTGGGCCAGCATCCAGTTGACAGAGGGTCCAAAGAGAACAAAAACAGAGAAAAGGCAACATGTCTGTCTCCCTCCTAGAGCCGGGACAACTCTTCCTTCTCTGTCCTTGGATATCAGAACTCCTGATGTTCTGATGAAGTTGTCCTCTGAGGACAGAGAAGGAAGAGTGATCCCAACCCTAGGAAACCTCTGGACTCCGGGACTTATACCAGTAGCCCCCTGGGTTCTCAGGCATTGAGCCTCAGACTGAGAATTTTACCATCAGCATCCCGAGTTGAGGTCTTTGGACTTGGACTTAGCCACATCAAGGTTTCCAGCTTGCAGACGGCCTGTTTTGGGGCTTCCTAGCCTCCATAATAGCATGAACCAAATCTCCTAACAAATCCCCTTATATATCTATATACATATACTATTGGTCATCTCTGGAGAACCCCAACTAATACATGGTCTAACCTGGCACATCAGCACACTAACATCCAATAATAAAATGCCAACAACAGAGATGCCCAAATCTACATATAATCCTCTCCCATTATCAAATTTACTGGAATTCAAAAATTAAATCTCTTTCCAAATCAAAGTCCAAAAATGTTAAACTCCACTAGAATTAAAATCCAAAACTAAATACCCTTATTTTTGTGAATTAAGAATCAACAAGCCTGGGCAACATGGTGACACCCTGTCTCTATAAAATATTAAAAAATTAGGCCAGGCACAGTGGCTCACAACTGTAATCCCAGCACTTTGGGAGGCCAAAGCGAATTCATCGCTTGAGGCCAGGAGGTTGAGACCAGCCTGGGCAATATGACAAGACCTGGTCTCCACCAAAAATACAAAAAATTAGCCAGGTGTGGTGGTGTGCTACACCTGTAGTGAGGGAGGATCACCTGAGCCCAAGAGGTCGAGGCTACAGTGAGCCATGACCGCTGCACTCCAGTCTGGGTGACAGACCCTGTCTTTTTTTTAAAAAAGAGAAAAGGTAGCTGGGCATGGTGGCATGTGCCTGTGGATCCAGCTACTTGGGAGGCTAAGGTGGGAGGACTGCTTGATCCCAGCGGTTCGAAGCTGCAGTGAACGCTGATCACACCACTGCACTCCAGCCTGGGTGAGAGGCGAGACCTTGTCTCAAAACAAACAAAAAATGTCCAACATTCTTAAGTTAAATGCCCCAAACAATCTTCCCCAAATCCTTATTCTGTTCAGTCTTAACCAGAGGGGGTTTTGATGCTTAGGTGGTTAAAGTCCTCTCAGCAGCCACAACCCAAGCTGTCACTCAGGGGAAAGCAATTCTTTTAGGGCCTCAGAAGTTACATTAGATATGCCTCAGATACATCACTTTTTAAAACTTGAGATGTAATTCATGTAACATGAAATCCACCCTTTTAAGGTGACAATTCAGTGATTTTTAGTATATTCACAAGGTTGTGCAACCATCTAATCCCAGAACATTTTCATCACCCCAAAAAACAAACCCATATCCATTAGCAGTTACTAATATAGTTGTCTATTTCTGTGGATTTGCCTGCTCTGGATCATATAAATGAAATATGTGGTCTTTTGTGTCTGGCTTCTTTCACTTAGTGTAATGTTGTCACAGTTCATCCATGTTGTAGCGCACACAAGTATTTCATTCATTTTTACAGGTAGATAATATTCTATTGTATGAATATACCACATTTCATTTATCCATCCATCCATCGATGGACATTTGAGTTGTCTCCATTTTGGGGCATTAGGGATAACGCTGCCATGAAAAGTTCACACAAGTTTTTATGCAGACATGTTTTTAGTTCTTTTGGGTATGAACTGAGGAGAGAGGTTGCAGGGTCATACAGTAGTTCTATTTGACTCTGTGAGGAATCATCAAATTATTTTCCACAGTGCATGCATCATTTTACATTCGCACCAGCAAGGTACTGGGGCTCCAATTTCTTCATATCCCAGTCAATACTTGTAACATTCCTTTTTTATTATTAAAGCCATCATATAGCACCCATGAAATGGTGTTTCATTGTAGGTTTTGAGACAGGGTCTCACTGTAACCCAGGCTGCAGTACAGTGGTGCAATCATAGCTCACTGAAATCTCAAACTCCTGGGCTCAAGCAATTCTCCTGCCTCAGCCTCCCAAGTATGTAGGACTACAGGTGCACACCACCACGCCTCACTAATTTTTAAAAATTTTTGGTAGAGACGGGGTCTCACTATATTGCCCAGGCTGGTCTCCAACTGGCCTCAATCTATCCTCCCACCTCGACCACCCACAAGCACTGGGATTACAGACATGAGTCACTGCACCTGGCCTAACTCCTAGGATGAAAAAAGGAAGAGCTTGGGTATGACCATCAGCTCCCCTAGGATAGCAAATAATAAAGGGGTGGAAAGAAGCAGGTGTTACATCATTAACTCACCTCCAAAGGGAAAGAAACAACAGTGGAGGGAAAGCATTGCCCCCAAGAGTTAGAAGCAAAGTGTGGGGCAACCAGCACATACTGTCTCCTGAGAATCAACTGTTAAATCCTTGAGAATTTTGCAAATCAGTTGATAAAGCCATGGTAGCTTGAAATTAGCCAAGGTAGTAGTACTGACAACATGTAAATCAGAAAAAAAACTACAAATCAGTGCTTTGTGTTTTGGAAAATAAAGTTGGATCCTTTTTCCATGTGGTAATAATACTAAAATTCCAGATAGATTCCAGATTTAAATCAAATGCAGAAAACATAAAGTGCCCAAAGAAAAGTATAATCAAAGCAAAGGTCTTTCCAATCCACGTGGACCAAATACAAAAACCATAATGGACTAGGTCAACATGTAACTACATTAAAATACATGATTTACGTCAAAATAGCACTAAGTGGCAAACTACAAACTAGGGAAATTATTAGCAAAATACATGACTAAGAGAAACCCATCAAGAATTCTTACAAATTAGTAAGAAAAAGACAAACCTCTCAATGGCAAAAGCCTCATCAGATAAGTCATTTACAAAATACAAATGAGATCAAAATTAATCAAGAAAATCTTAGGCCAGGCCTGGTGGCTCATGCCTTTAATACCAGCACTTTGGGAGGCCGACACAGGTGGATCATTAGAGGTCAGGAGTTCAAGACCAGCCTGGCCAACAAGTTAAAACCCCATCTCTACTAAAAATATAAAAATTAGATGGGAGTTGTGGCACCCACCTGTAATCCCAGCTACTCGGGAGGGTGAGGCAGGAGAATCACTTGAACCTGGGAGGCAGAGGTCGTGTTGATATCTCGACACAGCACTCCAGCCTGACTGGAGGTTGCAGTGAGCCGAGATTATGCCACTGCACTCCAGCGAGACTCTGTCTCCAAAAAAAAAAAAAGGAAAAGAAAATTTTAGACATGCCAGGTTTTGCCTGTAAAAATGGCAAAGAGGAGATAAGGTAGAACACAGCTAATGTTGGGAAGGATATAAACGGTACTATGAAAGACACCTGGCAAAAATATACATTGGCACAAAGTTTTTCTTGGCAACACAATATACACCCTTTGATCTTACACATTTTTGAGTTTATTCTAGAAACATAAAAATGTATACAGATCTAGTTAGACTACTGTGGTAAGAATAGGCTAAATAATGTATAGTAAATCCATTTAATATTATGTATACATTAATGTTGAAATATTTGACATGGAAAGATATTCACCACTTAAATTCAAAAAATGGCTTAAGTGGAGGATAAAAACAGTATAATCAGGATGAACAAGTAAAATAAAATGTGTACTGAGAGTAGCAAAGCATGATCAACCTTCTCCTTTTTGCTTACTTATAATTCTACGATGTGTGTATATTGCCTGTTTGTTTTTTTTTTTTTTTGAGGCGGAGTCTGGCTCTGTCGCCGGGACTGGAGTGCAGTGGCCGGATCTCAGCTCACTGCAAGCTCTGCCTCCTGGGTTTACGCCATTCTCCTGCCTCAGCCTCCCTAGTAGCTGGGACTACAGGCGCCCGCCACCTCGCCCGGCTAGTTTTTGTATTTTTAGTAGAGACGGGGTTTCACCGTGTTAGCCAGGACGGTCTCGATCTCCTGACCTCGTGATCCACCCGTCTCGGCCTCCCAAAGTGCTGGGATTACAGGCTTGAGCCACCGAGTTCTTTGACTTAATTTATACAGTTCTATGATCTTATTATCAGTTCCTTGATTTTACCTGAGTCCTAGAGTTCTTAGCTGTTTTTAGTATCCTTTACCTTAAACCTCTGTCTCCACTAATTTCCTGGCAATTCAGTAATAATTACATTAAGGTAATAACCCTCTGAACTAATTTTATAAACAAATAGATAAAATTTGTATCTTTAGGGAAATTGCAATAGATAATTCCTGCATTTCTACAATGTGCATATATTACCTGTATATTGTTTGTTTTCAATAGGAGTCCATGGAATTTGAAATCAGTAGAAAAATCCTTATCACAAAACAACAGCATTTTAATTTAATTTTCTAAGTGATCATTTCCAGTTGTTTAAATGCACCTGTTCAAATCAAAGTTCATCATTTTGTTTGGAACAACTTTTGTTTGAGAATCAAATGGTCACGTAAATGAGAAAGCAAATAAGCGTATAATGATAGAAAAGTAAGTGGCAAAATAACCACAATCTTTGTTCTACTGGCTACTGCAGTACAATACAATAAAATGACAGTTAACCAAAAACACCTTTATTTTCATCTCCAAAGAAGAAGCTCTTTTCTTCTTTTTCCAGGATAATTATGATTAACTTACAAAAATGGGTACACATCTTCAAAGCACTTTCCTTTAACGGGAAACAGCTTTATGGGATTTAAACATTAGAAGGTGGGGAAAAAAATTCCATTTTCTTGTCATTAAAAGACAAAACAGAATCTAGCGTAAGTCAAGGAAACTCATTCACACTTCAGGTCCTTCTCCTCCAGGAACCAGCTGCATAAAGAGGAAAAAGAGTTTATTAGTAAGACAACAACCACGTCATCTAAAAACCCCTTGCTCTTCCTTAAGCCACCTTTGCCTGTCCCCTGCACTCCACATTCCCATTTTCTCCAGATTGTCAATATCTATTCACAATTTCCAACATCATCAATTAATACTATCTCAACAGCGATTAAAAATTCCAAGCAAACTAACCTTTAGACCCAATGCCTCTTCAATAGCTGAGCTTTAGGGCCCTGACCACAGAGAACAGCTTTCCCATCTTATGCACCACTGAGCCATGGAGAGCTTAACTCACCACTGAGTTAAGCAAGCAACATTAAGGTTAGTTCTATAATCACTGCCCCAGAAAAATGGGCTCCCATCTAAATAAAACAGTTTCAATGTGTCTTACCATTGTTATATTATTTCCATTTAGCAAAATCTGATCTAATTTAGTAATCCTTCTTCCTTCTGGTGTGATTTCACTAAATGAATAGATAAAATATAGTCAGGATAAACCGTGAAAATCAAAGCCAACATTTTGGAAATACTTTCCCTCCCTAAAAAGGTTATCCTTGTATACAAATTACTCTGAGGTTGGGCAATTATATCGACAATTTTCAGATACAAAGGTTATCCACGAGGTAATGTAACCTTCATTAAAAGCAACAGAATGAACTCACTGACCTAAGACCCACATCTGTCAGACAGAGTTTCATAAAAAGAAGCCAAAGCTTGCCCAGGAAATCAAATATAAAATGAAATGTTTTTTGGGTTTTTCTTTTTTTTTTTAAGAGACAGGGTCTTGCTCTATTGCCCAGGCTGAGTACAGTGGCACAATCATAGCTCACTGCAGCCTAGAACTCCTGGGTTCAAGGGATCCTCACCCTCCAGAACAGATAGGACTACAGCTGCCCCCCACCATACCCAGCGAATTTTTAAATTTTTTATAGAGACAGGGGTCTCCCTTTGTTCGCCAGGCTGGTCTCAAACTCCGAGGCTCAATCCTCCTCGTTTGGCCTTCCAAGATGCTGGGATTACAGGGGTGAGCCACCATGCCCAGTCTAAATGCTCTTACTATCAGTTCCTTGATTTGACCTGAACCCTAAAATTCCTAGCTCTTTTTTTTATCTTCTACCTTAAAACTGTGTCTCCACTAATTGTCTAGGAGTTTACTAATAATTAAATTAAGGTAATAACACTCTGATCCAATTTTACAAGCAAACAGATAAAACTTCTATCTTTAAGGTTATTCCACCAACAGGTAATGTTTTCTCATAAATAATTTTACTCAAAAGTAGTAAAACTGTCTTTAATTAAGAAGAGATTCCCCCCAATTCTTTAACACTACTCACAACTCAGTGACATCTTCCAGTACCATATCTGAAATTTGGTGTTAAGAAAACAAATAGAGAATTTATTCCAGCTTCTGCCTTTGTTCAGCTTTTCTTTTCTTTTGAGACAAAGTCTCACTGTGTTATCCCAGCTTAAGTGCAGTGGTACACTCACACCTCACTGCAGCCTCCACCTTTTGGGCTTAAAGGATCCTCCTGCCTCGGTCCTGGAGATTAGCTGGGCCCACAGGTGTACGTCACCATGCCAGCTAATTTTTGAAATGTTTGTGGAGACAGGATTTCATCATGTTGCCCAGGCTGGTCTCAAACTCCTGGGCTCAAGCGATACACCCACCTTGCCCTCCCAAAGCGCTGGGATTACAGGTGTAAGCCACTGGGCTTGCCTGTTCAGTTTTAATTATAATGTTTAACACAATGGCTCAAATTCAAAATGCTTGTTGTTGATAGGAACTTTACTGTCTTTCAATACATACCTCTTAAAACATTATCATAAGTTCCCTGAAAACGAACTGATTTTATTATAATAATCACAAATATACTGATTGTCTACAGTTCTTATGTTATTAAATACTTAAGAAAAACCTATACCACCACCACCACCTTTTAAAAGGATACTGACAAAGTCATCAAATCCTAGAAGAGTACCAACAATTTCCTTATCACTCTTCATCACAATGTGAATTCTTGATCCTATACATTTGTCCACAAGCTCTGAGGAGGGAAAAAATATTATTTTACCATTCATTATTTCAACAAATATTTGAGTGCCTACTGGCACTCTTACTTGCATATAGTGAAAGAAAAACCAGGAAAAACATTCATTCAATAACTTTAGGTCTCATAATACAAATCTCAGTTTAAGCACAGCATCTGGCGCGTAATGAGGATTCCAAAACAGTCTGTGGCATGAAGGAATGAAAACTTTTCAATCACGGCCACGACCACTAGTTCAATCACTCTTCACCAGCTACAAAAACATAAGAGGAGATAGGTATAATTATATTCACCGGAAACTCTCCTGTCACTGCTTCCCTCCCCCAACTCTGTCTATCCTCTGTGCTCTGACGGTAGCTTGAACATCTCTTTAGCCAGCCTAGCATTATGTAGCAGGATGTCTACTTGTCCAGTATTCTCTCCTCCACTGGCTTGTGTGCTATTTGAAGGCAATGGCTATGGTTTAAGTTTATCGTTGAAAAATGCCCAGGCACGGTATCTAGTGTATAGATACTCAGTTACTACTTATTGAATGAAGAAATAACAGAGCTAGTTTCCAGATTCCTCATTTAAGGCTCATTCCGGACCAGGGTGTTAGTGTCACTAACCAACCATATACATAACATGGTCTATCTAATCTGGGGATCTTAAACGCCAGGTTGAGAAGTTGGCCTACTACCTATAACACTGCAGAGGCGGGCTCACAACAAAGGAGGCCGACGACACGTTCACTAAATGTGGACCTTCTCCAGTGACGGTCTGTTTGAGGAGTCAGAAATCCTTGCCTGGAGGAGCCCGACCACGTTAAAGAGCAGGGGCGGCCTGCTGCCGTGAAGACTTGGAGCCGACAGTCGAACCGCATTTGGTCCTATACATTTCCCCACACTCGGCCAGGGTCTGCCTCGGAACAACCCCTTGGCCCCTAATCCTGAACTTCAGGTCCCTGTTCCTGCTCCCCAAAGGACGGCGATTACCTAACGGCAGCAGCTGTGACGGGTTGGTAGTAGCGTTAGCCGCCATGGCTACGCCGGAAGTGGCCTGCCTTCATCGACGGTGGGACGACTTTGAAAAGCGCGCTTCCGCTTTTTGCGCAGCCCAAACAGGCTCGACCAATCTGAGGCCGAGCGTGCGATCTAGTCTGTCGCGTGGGTCGCGTTCACTGCCTTTTTTCCCAAGTAAGTGAGATCCGGTGAAATATTTCCTGCCCACTGGACATTTTACCATCTCGGCAGATACCCATTCTGCCCTCGAAGTTTTGGAGAGACGTTGAAGATATTTTGCCTTGTGAATAAATTGTTCCTGTAACGTTTGAGTCGTCTTCCCGCGTAAAGTTGCATTTCCTCTCAAGCCAGAATCTTCAAACCAGTATAAATCAATTCGTATTTCCTGCCATCAATTAACTGTTACAATTTTTGTCACAACTACTCATTAAAGAATCTATAGTTTCTTTTTAAAGTCCAGTGGATTGAAAGTCTGCAACTAGCCTTTTTAAAAAACTTTAGTGGGGATTTAAAATATGTTTTTTAAACTTTTTACTACTTTAATTCATCGTTCTTATCTTTTTATGTCTGGTAGTTTTATTTATTATAGGCTTTTAAATTCAGTTTCTTCAACAATTCTTGTCTAACATGCGACCACAGCTGTCACTCTAAATTATTCCAGAAGTAGAAAATCATGCTTTCCACTTCTGTTTTGAAAACAGCAAATTATCGGCCCTAGTCTGTTTTGTATTTGTATCCTAGGAAGTTAAAGCTAAACAGTCTAGGTTGGGCGCAGTGGTCAGGACTGCGCCCTCAGGTAGGCCGAGGGGGGCAGATCACCTGAGGTCACGAGTTCGAGACCAGCCTGGCCAACATGGGTGAACCCCCGTCTCTTCTAAAAATACAAAAATTAGCTGGACGTGGTGGCGTGTGCCTGTAGTCCCAGCTACTCGGGAGGCAGAGGCAGGAGAATTGCTTGAACCCGAGAGACAGAGGTTGCAGTGAGCCTAGATCATGCCACTGCACTCAAGCCTGGGCAACAAGAAAGAACAAAACTCTTGTCTCAAAAAAAAAAAAAAAAAAGCTAAGCAAGAAATTCATCGTTCTTATCTTTTTTGAGCGGCCACAAAGAACGTCATTCGTTAAGCACCCATCATTCCTTCGTAGACTGAGTTCCTCAAGGCTGAGAGTTATGGGAAGCAGTAGTTTACATGATTAAATTTGTTTTGATTTAAATGACTTTGGTTCAAATACCATTTGAATTGAATTGAATTTGACAATGGGCAAGTTATTTTAACTTTTAAAGTTTCAATATACCCATTGGAAAAAATGGGGACAATAGTATCTACTTATAAGATTAATGTGAAGATTAAGTGAGATAATCTATGAAAAGTGGTCAGCATAGGACCTGGCACATAGTAAGCCCTTTTAAACGTGAGCTGTTATTACTTATCCTTGTTTCCTAATACATGATGTCTGGCTCAGAGTGAAGCTACATAAAGCTGGCATTGCTAGCTGGTTTTGCATTCATCTTATTTTTATAACCAGACGTAAGCCACTTTAAGGAAGCAATTTCTTATTTTATACACTGTGCACACATTTTCAGGCATACTGTAGGGTCTAATGAATATTCTTTATTTTATTTTATTTATTTTTTTTTTTTGAGACGGAGTCTCGCTCTGTCTCCCAGGCTGGAGTGCAGTGGCCAGATCTCAGCTCACTGCAAGCTCTGCCTCCCGGGTTCACGCCATTCTCCTGCCTCAGCCTCCCAAGTAGCTGGGACTACAGGCGCCGCCACCTCGCCCGGCTAGTTTTTTGTATTTTTAGTAGAGACGGGGTTTCACCATGTTAGCCAGGATGGTCTCGATCTCCTGACCTTGTGATCCACCCGTCTCGGCCTCCCAAAGTGCTGGGATTACAGGCTTGAGCCACCGCGTCCGGCCGAATATTCTTTAAATTGATTCTCACTATTTCATTCATACCCATCAACATTATCCTTACTCTTCATAAGATTTTAAACACAAAGTAATGTCAAATTTGTTTGTGACGCTTCTTTCTTTCTCTTTCTCTTTTTTTATTTCTTTTTGTCCAATCCTCATTTGGTTGAAACCCGCCTCTTTTCCTGGTTTTCCTTTTCTATTCCTATTCCTATTTTATTTTCCTCATACCATACTGACAGTATGGTCCAAATTCAAAACATTGTTGTTACTTGATAGAGTTTTTAAAAATTAGAAAAATAGGCTGGGCACAGTGGCTCACGCCTGTAATCCCAACACTTTGGGGCACCGAGGTGGACGGATCATGAGGTCAAGACATCAAGACCATCCTGGCCAACATGGTGAAACCCCATCTCTACTAAGAATACAAAAATTAGCTGGGCGTGGTGGCACACACCTGTAGTCCCAGGTACTCAGGAGGCTGAGGCAGGAGAATCACTTGAAGCCAGGAGGCGGAGATTGCAGTGAGTCAATCGTGCTGTGCCACTGCACTCCAGCCTGGCGACAGAGCAAGACTCCATCTCAAAAAAAAAAAAGAACAGAATAAACATTAGCAATTTTGAATGCCACTAATAAAGAATAATCTCGGCTGGGCCCGGTGGCTCAAGCCTATAATCCCAGCACTTTGGGAGGCTGGGACGGGCGGATCAGAGGTCAGGAGATCGAGATCATCCTGGCTAACATGGTGAAACCCCGTCTGTACTAAAAAAAATACAAAAAAACTAGCCGGGCGAGGTGGCGGGCACCTGTAGTCCCACCTACTCCGGAGGCTGAGGCAGGAGGATGGCGTAAACCCGGGAGGCAGAGCTTGCAGTGAGCTGAGATCTGGTCTCTGCACTCTAGCCTGGGCGACAGAGCGAGACTCCGTCTCAGAATAATAATAATAATAATAATAATAATAATAATAATAATCTTTATAATCTGAAAAAAAGGAGCGATATATAGTTCACTTACACAGTAGAGTTAATGGGGATTTCAGGAAGGGAGTGGTATTTTTATTTTATTATTTTCTCTCCTGAGGTGCCACTCAAAAAGGAAGAACAGGCCAATTCCAAATGGAAAGTTGTTATGAACTTGAAAATATGTCATAGCTCTATGTCCCAACGATTTTTCTCCTTTTAAGTCAAATAGAAAACGTAAAATAGAATTTATAATTTATCATAAAATATATGTAACTACCAAAGGCTCTTCGATGTATTATATGTTTAGAAAGGCATTTCTAATTTTCTCCCCTGAGTTAAATGAGACATTTGATTATTTTCCCAATAGACAATTGTCCTTGTGGACAATATCTTGTTAATGAATTTATTCTACATTAATACAACTTATTTAAAACACAATGTAAGATGTGCATGATGGCAGGCAACTGTAGCCCCAGCTACTCAGGAGGCTGAGGCAGGAGGATCCCTTGAGCCCAGGAGTTTGAGGCCAGCCTGGGCAACATAGCAACACCCCATCATATTTTAAACTTTATTTATTAACCTCACTCTGTTACCCAGGCAGGAGTACAGTGGTGTGCTCGCAGGCTCAAGCGATCCTCCCATCTCAGCCTCCTGAGAAGCCAGTACCATAGGCGTGTGCCACCAAGTCCAGCTATTTATTTTTTATTATATTTTGTAGAGATGAGGTCTCATTACATTGTTCACGTTGGTCTCGAACTCTTGGACTCAAGTGATCTAACCGCCTTGGCCTCCCAAAGTGCTGAGATTACGGGTGTGAGCGGCCGGGCCCCACTTATATTCTAAACTCTTAAGTGGCCCAGTCTGTATATTTAGAGACAAAAAAATTCTGGAAATTCCCTTGTTCACTTTCTCTCTCAATTTTCCCAGTTACTTTTTCTTTCTTTCTTTCTCTCTCTCTCTCCCTTTCTTTTTTTGAGATGGAGTCTCACTCTGTCATCCGGGCTGGAGTGCAGTGCAGTGACATGATCTCAATCACTGCTACCTCCACCTCCGGGGTTCAGGTGATTCTCCTGCCTCAGCCTCCCTAGTAGCTGGGATTACAGGCATGCACCACCATGCCCGGCTAATTTTTGTATTTTTAGTAGAGATGGGGTTTCAACCATATTGCCCAGGCTGGTCTCCAACTTTTGGCCTCAAGTGATCTGCCCGCCTCGGCCTCCCAAAGTACTGGGATTACAGGCATGAGCCACCGTGCCTGGCCCTGTTTTTACATACATCTTTTTTTTTTTTTTCTTTTTTTGAGAGGAAGTCTCCCTCTCGTCCCCCAGGCTGGAGTGGGATGGCGCAATCTTGGCTCACTGCAACCTCCGCCTCCCAGGTTCAAGCAATTCTCCTGTCTCAGCCCTCCGAGTAGCTGAGATTACAGGTGCCTGCCACCACGCCCGGCTAATTTTTGTATTTTTTAGTAGAGATGGAGTTTTACCATGTTGGCCAGGCTGGTCTAGAACTCCTGACCTCAGGTGATCCACCCGCCTTGGCCTCCCAAAATGCTGGGATTATAGACGTGAGCCACCACACCTGGCCCTTATAGATATCTTTAAAAGGTGTTCAATTAGACGGTAATTTTAGCCATGTCAATTGTGGAAAATATCAAGACAGTTTATATCAAGAAAATATTAATAGTTAACACATCCACAGCTGACATCTCAAAACAGTTAATATATTAAGAAAACAGTTAATATATTCTGCATACAGGGAGCAATATAGTTTTACAGTTTTCTGAGCCAATGCCAATAATTTTGTAATACAGAAAAGAAATGTATAGCAACATCTTGAAAAATGTCTACAGTATTAGCATTAAAACAGTTCTACTGAATCACAGAAACTAAATTTGATTTAGAAAGCCTACTGTTTTTCTCAGCTATGCTTAGATTAGAACGTAGCTCCATATTTTTCAAGACCAGAAGTGCAAAATATCATAGTTACTGTAGTAATCTCTAATTCTGCTTGAAGCAGACACCTATCCTTTAGGTTATTTGAAAACTGTCCTAGATAAGACTTGTTAAATCTGCTAGTGTTTCTAGAATGCACTTTAAATTGACATGAGATTCACTGCTTAAAAATATTGTAGTACAGTCAGTAATTAAAAAACCCTGGTGACAACAGAACCCATATATTTTGTATTGACCTTCCTTCCTCCCACTCCACCAAAGCAGAAGCTAAAAACCTACAACCTACACATATCAACCAGCTCCTCCGCTGCTCATAACCATTTTTCAGGTGCAGAAGGAAGGGGCTGTGGGGGCTAGGCTTCATGTGGGGCAGGTGGGAGGAGTTGCAAAGGAGTCAGGTTGAGAGGCTTGGACTCTGCTTTCAAGGTAATAGGCTCAGAGTACTAAACCCAAAAAGAGATGGAATGAAAATAATATTCTTCTAAAATCGCAGGACTAGAATAACCATTTTACAGGTATCCAAGTAAACTTCCTTTATTATCAAGGATATTCGGTTTCAGGTTTTAAATGCGTCTCAGATTGCTATACATAATATTTAAATGAAGGGGAAAAAAGCTCTAGAGAGAAACAAACAAGAATTATCGGGTAAGCAAGTAATTTAAAGGCTGAATACACGGATACGCAACCTCACCAGTATGCTCCATGTTATTACATATTTAAGAATAAGGACGGAGGCCACAGAGGCAAAGGCAAGGAGGTGAAGGAATCGGACACTCGGAGAGTGAATCGAAAAGATGTGAAAAAGCAAGGAAAACAGAAAAGAAGAGGGAAGGGGGAAAACTTTACGGAGGAAAAAGAGAAGGCAAAAGAGAAGGAAGTGCTTTGAGACTGAATCCAGGGAGGAAAAAGCATGTGTGCCACGCCGCACCTCCAGGTCCCGCGGACACTACAGGCTCCGCAGGCCCAGCCGCCCGGGTCACGTAAGCCCCACCCCGCCGCTCCACGTCAAGCCCCCCTCCGGTGCCCCCCTGGACCCCCGAACCCCCGACCTTTCGCCCCCGTCCAGTCGATCGCTCCTCTCCTAGCCCCTACCCACTCCCCCAGTCTCCACCTCGGTCTCTCAGAACCCCGCCTCGTCAGGGCCCTCCCTGCCTTGCCCCACCCCGCCTCGCCAGCGGCTGCCGCCGCGTCAGGTGACAGCCCGGAAGCTGCGGAAGCGGATGAGAGAAGCGCGGCTGCGGCCCTGGGGGCGGGAGCTGTTCTCCCTCCACCGATCTCCTAGTGCGGCCCTCATGTGCTGCGCTCGCTGACACCCGAAGTCCGCGGCTCTCCGCACACGGTGGGGTCGTCAGACCCGCTGCCCTTGGCGGTCGAAGTCGTAGTGTGGGCCCGCGGCGGCCGCCCATGGAGAAGGCCAGGAGAGGCGGGGATGGCGCCCCCCGGGGGCCCGTACTGCACATCGTGGTTGTTGGCTTTCACCATAAGAAGGGCTGCCAGGTGAGGAAAGGGCCCGCCCCCGCCCCAGGCCGTTCGCCCCTCCCGGCGCCCCATGCCTTCCTTCTGTGTGCCCAGCTCGCGTCGTGCAGTCCTCCCCACAGCGCCCGCGACCCTTCGCCTCTCAACCTGACTCCTTTGCAACTCCTCCCACCGGCCCCACATGAAGCCCAGCCCCCACAACCCTTTCCTCCTGCACCTGAAAAATGGTTATGAGCAGCGGAGGCGCAGGTTGGTATGTGTAGGTTGTAGGATTTTAGCTTCTGCTTTGGTGGAGTGGGAGGAAGGAATCGAAGACCGGCCCCACTCTCTTCCCCATCCATCATTGTCTCCACTGGCTTTCTGGGTGTCCACCTATAATGGGAGTCTAGAAAAATTCAGTGCTTGGACTCTGCTTTCAAGGTAATAGGCTCAGTGGGCTTGCATACTAATGCTTCAGGTAGCTTGCAGCACCTGCAGCCTCCGTGGAAAAATCAGCTTCCTTTGTTTATCTGATGGAAGCCTTGGAATCTGTCGTGTTAAGTACGGTTGTCGATTAACCCTGCCTCCCCCTTCCTATTGGTCCTTACTTTTGCTATTTCATCTTCTCCAGATTTTGCATTTTGGTGAGAGATTAATCTCTCCAGATCAACCGCAATAAGAGAAAGCGTATTACCGACCAAACCGTTCAAATATAAAGGCATTTTTCAGCAGCCTCACTGAATCTTTAATCCATCATCTGAAATGCAATATTTGCGATCTGTATATTGAAGGCAAGAAAACAAAATAGAAACAGGATTATCTAATGAGCAAGCAAACACTGGAAGGGAATGATGTCATAATGTGCTAGTGAACAGTAAATTGAAATGCTTTTTTTGAAGTATTAAAAATAGTAATGGCCACCACTAGCTCATGAAGCATTTAGTTTCTTGCATTACACAGGAAATGTAACATTTTAGAAGACTTATTGGCAAAAATTAAGTTCTCTAGGGAATAACAGAAAAGTGATGGGAGTGAAAAAATTGTGTTTGTGCGTCATTTTGAAATATATCCTCACACCTGTAATGGCAGCGCTTTTAGAGACTGATATGAAAGGATCACTTGAGCTCAGGAGTTTGAGATCAGCCTGGGTAACAAAGGGAAACTGTCGCCACAAAAAAATTTAAAAATTAGCTGCATGTGATAGCGCACTTGTAGTCCCAGCTAGTCGGGAGGCTAAGGTGGGAAGATCTCTTGAGCCCAGGAGGCTGAGGCTACAGTGGCCCTTGATCCCACCACTGCAGTCCCGCCTGGATGAGAGAGCAAGACCCTGTCTCAAAAGAAAATTTTGGCCCCAGGTGCGGTGGCTCACTTCTGTAATCCCAGCACTTTGGGCGGCCGAGGCGGGTGGATCACCTGAGGTCAGGAGTTCGAGACTAGCCTGGACAACATGGTGAAACCCCCGCCTCTACTGAAAATACAAAATTAGTTGCGCGTGGTGGCACATGCCTGTAATCCCAGCTACTTGGGAGGCTGAGGCACCAGAATAGCTTCAACCCGGGAGGCAGAGGTTGCTGTGAGCCAAGATCACGCCATTGCACTCCAACCTGGACAACAAGAGCGAAAAAAAAAAAGTTTTGAAAAGTGTGTATTACGTGCATAAGTCTTATAATGACTGGTCTAGAATCTGTTCTTTATAACCTGTACATCAGGTGTCTTCAGAGGCTTTTTTTTTTTTTTTTTTTTTTTTTTTTTTTTTTTTTTTTTTGAGACGGAGTCTCGCTCTGTCGCCCGGGCTGGAGTGCAGTGGCCGGATCTCAGCTCACTGCAAGCTCCGCCTCCCGGGTTTACGCCATTCTCCTGCCTCAGCCTCCCGAGTAGCTGGGACTACAGGCGCCCGCCACCTCACCCGGCTAGTTTTTTGTATTTTTTAGTAGAGACGGGGTTTCACCATGTTAGCCAGGATGGTCTCGATCTTCTGACCTCGTGATCCGCCCGTCTCGGCCTCCCAAAGCGCTGGGATTACAGGCTTGAGCCACCGCGCCCGGCCCAGAGGCTTTAATTAAAGTATATAAGATTTGCCCCAGGATAGATTAATCAGCTACCTAATTCTCCACTTTACTATTTTACTTCCAGGTGTAAAGAGTTAAAGGTGCGTGGCTCATTGAGTTGTGACTCTGACTTCACATGGTTTTAACTTGTGTGAGGGTACTTAGATTGCTCTTCCGAGTATTCAGAATTGCCGTGGGTCATGTTGACCATCCGTTCTTTCTGTGCGCTGAGATTGTGCATAGGGAAAATTCCTATACTTGGTCATAATTTGAACTTTTAAATACAAGTTGACTGAAGTAAAACCTTTGTTTTAAAAGTGATGCCTTTCAGCAGTCCGCTTGGTTAAGCATGATAACTTTGTCATTTGACACAGACCTCGAAGTAAAAGCCATCTTCTAATACTGCTGTTAAAGACCCAAAACTAGGCTTGTGGAAAATGTTATTCATCTTGTTTCTTGCACTTTTCCACCTTTGAAGTCCTCGGATGTATTTTAATTTTTTTTTTTTTTCCCCCGAGACAGTCTCGTTCTGTCACCCGAGCTGGAGTGCAGTACAGTTGCGGGATCTCCGCTCACTGCAGCTTTCACCTCCTGGGTTCCAGTGATTCTGCTGCCTCAGCCTCCTGAGTAACTGGGATTACAGGCATGCCCCACCATACCTGGCTAATTTTTTATGTTTTTGGTAGAGACGGGTTTCACCAAGTTGGCCAGGCTGGTCTAGAACTCCTGACCTCAAGTGATCCGCCTGCCTTGGCCTCCCAAAGTGCTGAGATTGCAGGCATCAGACTTGAGCCACCGTGCCCGGCCTCAGATGTATTTTAAATGAAAAATCCTTCATTGGAATTTAGATGAACATCTATTAACTTTATCACTTGATCTTTTTTTTCACTTTTATTTGGGTAACTTGTGGAAGTGAATTATTCTGTAGATAGCGTGCTAGCCTCTAGATGTCGTTTTTCTAGTTTACTGATATACTTAACATTTAGAACATTTTAAGTGATTTTTTGAGTTCTACCATGACATTTAAAGTCGTTTCAAAATATTTACTCATTTCAACTTTTTACTGAATTGTTTAAAATTTAATATTTAACAAGGGATAATAATTAACAAGGGATAATTTAACATTTAACAAGGGATAATAAGTGTGGCCGGGCACGGTGGCTCATGCCTGTAATACCAACACTTTGGGAGGCTCAAGTGAGGCGGATTATTTGAGCTCAGGAGTTTGAGACCAGCCTAGGCAATATAGCGGAACCCCGTCTCCACTAAAAATATAAACATTAGCTGGACGTGGTGGCGTTTGCCTGTAATCCCAGCAACTCAGGAGGCTGAGGTGGGAGATTTGCTTGAATCTGGGAGGCGGAGGTTGCAGTGAGCCAAGATCTCCCTACTGCACTCCAGCCTGGGTGACAGTGAGACCCTGTCTCAAACAAAACAAAAATTTATCTGACATTAGACCCTTTGGCATGAAATAATTTATGGATACCTTCTCTGTAGTAAATTGGCTTGTTGTAGATTGTGTATTCCAGAGTTTTGTTTGTTCCAATATATAAAGTGTATTTGTCGAACTACCATAATTTTTTGCTAAGTAGCGTCAAATGTATATCACATTAACTCATTAACTCTTATGGTTTTTTTCACAAACAGGATAGAACTTTTTTAACTACTCAAGTTAAAAGTGAATAGGTTATTTTCCAAAGAGATGTCATAAAAAGTTAAAATAATTAATTTTTGACCACTTTTCTGATAGTTTGTTTTGTATACATAGCTAGCAGTTTTGTCTCAAATAAACTGAATTTACCAAACTGTATTTTTTTTTTTTTTTTTTGAGACAGAGTCTCGCTCTGTCGCCCAGGCTGGAGTGCAGTGGCCGGATCTCAGCTCACTGCATGCTCCGCCTCCCGGGTTCACGCCATACTCCTGCCTCAGCCTCCTGAGTAGCTGGGACTACAGGCGCCCGCCACCGTGCCCAGCTAATTTTTTGTATTTTTAGTAGAGACGGGGTTTCACCGTGGTCTCGATCTCCTGAACTTGTGATCCGCCCGCCTCGGCCTCCCAAAGTGCTGGGATTACAGGTGTGAGCCACCACGCCCGGCCCCCAAACTGTATTTCTAATACAAAAAAAGCGGAATAACAATTTTTTTTTTTTTTTAAAGTATACTCTAAGTTCTGGGATACATGGGCAGAACATTCAGGTTTGTTACATAGGTATACATGTGTCATGGTGGTTTGCTGCATCACCAGTCGTCTAGATTTTAAGGCCCGTATCCGTTAGGTATTTGTCCTAATGCTCTCCCTCCCCTTGCCCCCCATCCCCCAACAGGTGCCAGTCTGTGATGTTCCCCTCCCTGTGTCTGTGTGTTCTCATTGTTCAACTCCCACTTTGAGAACATGTGGTGTTTGGTTTTCTGTTCCTGTGTTTGCTGAGAATGATGGTTTCCAGCTTCATCCATGTCTCTGCAAAGGACATAAACTCATTCTTTTTCATGGCTGCATAGTATTCCATGGTGTGTATGTACCACATTTTCTTTATCCAGTCTATCGTTGATGACCATTTGGGTTGGTTCCAAGTCTTTGCTATTGTGAATAGTGCTGCAGTAAACATACGTGTGCATGTGTCTTTATAGTAGAATGATGTATAATACTTTGGGTATATACCCAGTAATGGGATTGCTGGGTCAAATGGTTTTCTGGTTCTAGATCCTTGAGGAATCGCCACACTGTCTTCCACAATGGTTGGACTAATTTACACTTCCACCAACAGTGTAAAAGTGTTCCTATTTCTCCACATCTTCTCCAGCATCTGTTGTTTCCTGACATTTTAACGATCACCATTCTAACTGGCATGAGATGGTAGCTCATGGTTTTGATTTGCATTTCTCTAATGACCAGTGATGATGAGCTTTTTTTCATATATTTGTTGGCCGCATAGATACCTTCTTTTGAGAAGTGTCTGTTCATATCCTTTGCCCATTTTTTGATGGGGTTGTTTTTTTTTTTCTTGTAAATTTATTTAAGTTCCTTGTAGAGTCTGGATATTAGACCTTTGTCAGATGGGTAGATTGCAAAAATTTTCTCCCATTCTATAGGTTGCCTGTTCACTCTAATGCTAGTTTCTTTGGCTGTACAGAAGCTCTGTAGTTTAATTAGATCCCATTTGTCAATTTTGGCTTTTGTTGCCATTGCTTTTGGTGTTTTAGACATGAAGTCTTTGCCCATGCCTATATCCTGAATGGTATTGCCTAGGTTTTCTTCTAGGGTTTTTATGGTTTTAGGTCTTAGTTTAAGTCTTTAATCCATCCTCTGTTAATTTTTGTATAAGATGTAAAGAAAGGGTCTAGTTAAAGTTTTCTGCATATGGCTTGCCTGTTTTCCCAGCAACACTTATTAGAGAATCCTTTCCCCGTTGCTTATTTTTGCCAAGTTTATCAAAGGGCAGATGGCTGTAGATGTGTGGTGTTATTTCTGAGACCTCTGTTCTGTCCCATTGGTCTATATGTCTAAAAAGCAGAAGTATAAAAGAGCTAGAACTAATCTTAACACTATTCCACCAGAGAATAAAGCAACCAGCAGCAGTGAAGAGAATGGCAGATTTTCCCGTCGGTGTGAGTGAACTGGTCACAAAGTCTCCATGGGGTAGCAGAATGTTGCATGGCAAATTTAGAAATGGGTTGACATTAGGGGGATTGTTTATGTTGGGGTGATACAACTATACTCAAGCCCTGAGTGATTCAGGTTTTGGTGACAGATGACTCACTGACAAGCCTTTTTTGGCACCTGCTATTAATGAAATCCTGTGGTGACAATAATGAGACATTTGGGAGAGTTTGTTTGATTCTTGTTAAAATAAGTAGTTCTTTGGAACCAGAAAGAAAACTGAAGGGTTAGCAGTTAAGGAAGAATAACCTTTTAAGATTCTTTTTAGCTGCTAGTTTTACAGAAACTTTGTTGTGAAACAAGATTGCATTTTCTGGCCCTTCACTGCACTTTTATTTCAACTTTAATATTTTGGTAGACAGTGTTTCCTGATTTTGGCCATGCTTTTTGTATATGGTGAAATTATGAAAATCTCTAACTTAGCAGGGCTGTAGCATTGACAGAACAATGGAATAGTTTTCATTCAGGCTTTGGCATTGTGGCTAAGTGCAGTGGGTGTCAACTTGTGTACTAGAACTTAGAAATAAAAATATGGAGAAGATTCCTTCGTTCTCTTATAGGTCCTCCCAGCTAGGAAGAATGTGCGTAATTTCTTTCTTTGGCTTAAACCTTTGATCCCTAGTAAAATACTTATACACCATGAGTAATCGTCTACTTGATGTCATTGATATGATTCAGATCCTTTGCTGAACATAGATTTTTGCTAAAGGGAAGGCTGCAGAAGGGCCCTAATCTACTAGGGATGGACAACAGGAAGATGCAAACATAGGGAGAAGAGCCTACTTACCTACTTAATTTTAAGACTGCTCTTATTTTATATGGATTAAGAACTCAGGTTCTCCCTAAGATATTTTTAGAGGATGTTATCTAAGCTGACATTTTTGGCAGTTTTTAAATCATATTTCAGTATTTTTGAAAATAACATTTATGATAAATATTATGTACTGGCCAGGCGCAGTGGCTCATGCCTGTAATCCCAGCACTTTGGGAGGCCAAGATGGGAAGATCGCTTGAGCCCAGGAGTTTGAGACCAGCCTGGGCAACATAGGGAGACCTCATCTTTGCCAAAAAGTAAAAAAAAAATTGCCAGGTTTGGTGGTGCATGCCTGTACTCCCAGCTACTTGGGAGGCTGAAGCAGGAGTATCACTTGAGCCCAGGAGGTCGAAGCTGCAGTGAGCTGAGATGGCACCAGTGCACTTCAGCCTGGGTGACAGTAAAACCCTTTCTCAAAAAAAAAAAAAAAAGAAAAAGTATCAAACCATAATCATGTTTCATGGCCTACCTTTTTCATGTGAAATATACCATTAATATTTTTCTATATTAGTAAATAATTGAATTATGTTTTAAAATTGCTAAATAGTATTTTGTAGAAATACTGTTATTTATTTAACTGATCTCCTTTTTAGATACTTAGGTGGCATTCTAATTTTTCACTATTTTGAATAGTGCTGCAAAGAACAGCCTTGTGGCTTTTTGCACCTTTTCTCATAAGTATAGACACTTCATTGTAGCCATTTTTTTCCGTGAAGGTTTTATTAAAATGGATTTTGAAACAGAACTTACTGAACACAATTTAAGTTAGTCTAGGTGACTCTTCAGAGCAAATGTCACTCATACTGTGCCATTCTCCGTTTAACACAGAGTTATTTGCACATGGCTCTGACTTCGTCGGGCCCTAGCCGTCCAGAGAGATGACAGAGATGTTAGTAATTACTTCCCAGTGTCAGTACTATCCATAGTGTTGGTGGTGGTTTCAGCTTCCTTTTATTTGATGCTTTTCTTCCATTGATTGGGAGACCACGTCTACTGAATTTGTTGTGTGAAATAAAATGACTCAGTCATGGGTTTTGAAAGGAAACCTACAGCCTTCTTGGTATACTGTCAAGAGCTTTATAATAGCTGGTTTTGCTGATGTTTTTTTCATTTGCTTCTTGGCAGTTTTGTAGGTAATTAAGTTGTCAGAAGTGTGACTTCTGAATAAACTCTGGGTGTTCATTTAGATTTGAAATATGGGCCAGGTATGGTGACTCACACCTGTAAAGCCCAGCACTTTGGGAGGCTAAGACAGGTGGATCACTTGAGGTCAGGAGTTCGAGCCCAGCCTTGCCAATATGGTGAAACCCCCGTCTCTACTAAAATACACACACACACACACACACAGACACACACACTAGCCGGGCATGGTGGCACGTGCCTGTAGTCCCAGCTACTCAGGAGGCTGAGGCAGGAGAATCGCTTGAACCTGGGAGGCAGAGGTTGCAGTGAGCCGAGATCTCGCCATTGCACTCTAGCCTGGGTGACAGAGCAAGACTCCGTCTCACGGAAGAAAAAAAAACAAAACTAGATTTGAAATATGGCCCTCTGCACTTGTGCCTTTCATCACACCACTGTGTTCGTTGTCACAAGGTGTGCTGTTCATATATGTGCGTGTGGCTACAAGGTTTGTTTTTTGTTTTTTTTTTTTTTTGGAGACAGAGTCTCACTCTGCCTCCCAGGCTGAAGTGCAGTGGCACGATCTTCACTCACTGCATCCTCTACGTCCTGGGTAAAAGCAATTCTCCTGCCTCAGCCTCCCGAGTAGCTGGGATTACAGGTGTGCACCACCACTCCCGGCTCTGTTTTGTATTTTTAGTAGAGACTGTTGGCCATGGCATTTAATTGAAATGTTAATGAACTTTACCCTGGCAATCTTTTGTACATCAATTCATGTTTAACATTTCAATTTTTTTTCATTTCAATATTGAACTTTCATGGGGCAATAAAGATATAATTTCTGGGAGTGCATCACACCCACCAAAGAGAGCCTAACACATTCCTAATATCACCAGTGAAGTCCCATGGGGCAGACATGGATTTCATTAAGAACCTTGCAAAGGCCAGGTGTGGTGGCTTATGCCTGTAATCCCAGCACTTTGGGAGGCCAAGGCAGGCGGATCACCTGAGCTCAGGAGTTCAAGACCAGCCTGGCCAACATGGTGAAACCTCATCTCTACTAAAAATACAAAATTAGCCGGGCGTGTCACGGGCGCCTGTAATCCCCAGCTACTCGGGAGGCTGAGGCAGATGAATTGCTTGAAACCAAAGGCAGAAGTTGCAGTGAGCTGAGATCAGGCTACTACACTCCAGCCTGGGCAAAAAGAGTGAAACTCTGTCTCAAAAAAAAAAAGAAAAAGAAACCCTTCTACCTTGTAGCAAATCACAAAACCCTTCATTCTTCAGTACTTTTGAAAGAGGCTTTTCAAAACTGCCATTTAATTCATATGATTTTCTTTCTTTAAATTGTTTAGACTAGTACAGAGCTAACTAGGATTTAGAGACAGTTCTCCACTTGCGTTCTTTAATTTTGAGCCTTACAAGTATATAATTTTAGAAAAAAAGAACTCAAACAATAGCTCTGCTGTTTTTTAATACTCTGTTTTCACATACTGTTCTATTTTTTTTTTTTTTTTTTTTTTTTTTTTTTGAGGCAGAGTCTGGCTCTGTCGCCCGGACTGGAGTGCAGTGGCCGGATCTCAGCTCACTGTAAGCTCTGCCTCCTGGGTTTACGCCATTCTCCTGCCTCAGCCTCCCTAGTAGCTGGGACTATAGGCGCCCACCACCTCGCCCGGCTAGTTTTTGTATTTTTAGTAGAGACGGGGTTTCACTGTGTTAGGCAGGACGGTCTCGATCTCCTGACCTCGTGATCCGCCCGTCTCGGCCTCCCAAAGTGCTGGGATTACAGGCTTGAGCCACCGCGCCCAGCCCACATACTGTTCTAAACAAACATGGTGTCTTAGAGAAATAAAAGCCACGACTTAATATAGGAACCCAGACCTCTCTTGGATGCTCATATATATATATTTATGTACTGAGAGCATAAATTTTTATTAAGTAGAGTCGTTTCCTTCGCTCTTTGTAAACAATAGCAAAGATTCTAAGTCCATAAAGTGTGCCCTAAATGTAATCTCTGCTTGTTATGAACTATTTTTAAAAACTATCCATGAGAGTCACCATGCAGTTCATTATTGTAATTCTATAAAGATATATATTTTTCTAATTTTTTTCCTGTACATACATATGATAAAGTTTAGTTTAAAAGCTAAGCACAAGAGATTAACAAAAAAAATTAATTAAATTTTTAATTTAAAATGTTTCAGTTTTTAATTTTAAAAATTTTAAACTTTTTAAAAATTTTCAACTTTTTAAACTTTAAAACAATTTTAAAACATTTAGAAATTAGGCATAAGAGATTAACAAAACTAGTAGTACAATAGAATGTTTATAACAATATGCCAGCATCACTACTCTTGGGCTTTGGGGTCATTATTAAGTAAAATAAGAATTACTCAAACGCAAGCACCTTGATACTGCTGCAGTCAATCCGATAACTAAGATGGCTATTCAGTGACTAATGAGAGGGTAGCCTATACAGTGAGGATAGGCTGGACGATGGGATGATTCACAAGTCAAGTGGAATGGAGAGGGACAGTGTAAGATTTCATCACGCTCCTCAGAATGGCACACAATTTAAGACTTATGAATTATTACTGAAACTTTCCATTTACAATTTTCAGAATGTGGTTGACCATGACTAACTGAAGCCATTGAAAATGAAACTGGGCAAGGTGCAGTGACTCACACCTGTAATCCCAGCAGTTCAGGAGGCCAAACAGGAGTATTACCTGAGGCCACAAGTTCGAGACCAGCCTGGACAGCATAGACCCTGTCTCTATTTAAAAAAAAAAAAAAAAAAGTGAAACTGCAGGTCGGGGGACTACTGTAATGAAGAAAATACCAATCCTTCACAAACTCTGTCAGAAAACAGAAGAGGAGGGAACATTTCTCAACTTATTTTATGAGGCCAGCATTACATTAATACCAAAGCCAGACAAATTATTATATTAATACCAAAGCCAGACAAATTATTACAAGAAAAAAACAAAGATCAATATCCCCTATCAACATAGATGCAAAAATCCTTAACTAGATAGTTGCAAAAAAATCTGGTAATATACAAAAAAGGAATAATACATCATAACCAAATGGGGTTTGTCACAGGTTGATTTCATATTTGAAAATAGCCATTCACAATATTAATAAATAGTAGGGTAAAGCTATATAGTCCTCTACGGTTGGCAAATGGGAAGGGAAGGTAGAAGGGGAAAGCTCCTGGGGTTTTTATGTATAACCTTGTACCTCCCACACAGAATCACAACTTGTCGGAACTCACTTTTCAAAGTTAGGCCTTCTTTTTTTTTTTTTTTTTTTGAGACGGAGTCTCGCTCTGTCGCCCGGGCTGGAGTGCAGTGGCCGGATCTCAGCTCACTGCAAGCTCCGCCTCCTGGGTTTACGCCATTCTCCTGCCTCAGCCTCCCAAGTAGCTGGGACTACAGGCGCCCGCCACCTCGCCCGGCTAGTTTTTTGTATTTTTTAGTAGAGACGGGGTTTCACCATGTTAGCCAGGATGGTCTCGATCTCCTGACCTCGTGATCCGCCCGTCTCGGCCTCCCAAAGTGCTGGGATTACAGGCTTGAGCCACCGCGCCCGGCCAGGCCTTCTTGATAGGCACATTCTTGTTTTTTTTTTTTTTTGAGACAGAATCGCGGCTCACTGCAAGCTCCGCCTCCAGGGTTCACGCCATCCTCCTGCCTCAGCCTCCCAAGTGGCTGGGACCACAGTCCGCCTCCAGGGTTCACGCCATCCTCCTGCCTCAGCCTCCCAAGTGGCTGGGACCACAGGCGCCCGCCACTGCGCGCGGCTAATTTTTTGTATTTTTAGTAGAGACGGGGTTTCACCGTGGTCTCGATCTCGTGACCTCATGATCCGCCCACCTCGACCTCCCAAAGTGCTGGGATTACAGGCGTGAGCCACCGCGCCTGGCCAATAGGCACATTCTTTAAAAGAAAGTGTTTAGTGTGAAACATCGTACATACACAGAAAAGTGCTTCCCTTCCCAATATATAGATCACAAATGTGTATAATCACCTCACAAGTCTAGAAATATTAATAGAATATTGACAGCACCCCAGAAGCCACTGTTGTGTCCTTTCCTACTCTTCTTTTTCCTCAACGCTAACCACCCTCTCCACTTGTAACACCATAGATGACTCTAGCTGTTTCTTCACTTTATAGAAATATAATCATGTGTTATGCGTACTTTTGTGTTTGGCTTCTTTTGTTCAGCATTGTGCTTATGGAATTCATCTATGCCGTTGCGTATTCCTGTGGTTTAATTTCTTCTCATAACTAGGTAGTGTTCCCTTTGGTGATACCCCACTATTTATTTATTTGTTCAACTGTTGACAGGCATTCAGTTGTTTCATCATGGGCTATTACAAATAATGCTATCATGAGCATTTTTTAGATGTCTCTTGGTGCACATATGCAAATCATTTTGTTGGAGATATACTTAAGAGTGGAAGTGATGGATTCTAGGGAATACCTATCTTTGCTTTTAGTAGATGATATCAAATTGTTTTCCAAAACAGTGGAACCAATTAACTTTATCACTGGTGTTCTTCATGCCCCTTGCCAACACTGGGCATCATCCATCCTTTTAATTACAGTAATTTTGGTGGGGTATGTAGTGTCATCTCATTGTTTTACTTTACATTTTTTGATTTGTTGATGAGGCTGGACACTTTTTTATAGGTCTGGTGGGCTGTCCTCTTTTTGTGAAGTACATGCTCAAAGTCTTTTCCTGTTTTTCTATTGGATTGTCTTTTTTTTATTTGTTGAAGTTCTTTTTATATTATTGAAAAAAGCCCTTTAAGACTTACATGTGCTGAAATTCTTTTCCCTCTTTGTCGCTTGCCTTTTCAGTATCTTAATGGTGTCTTTTTTACACCATAATTGAAATGTGGTCAACTATGTTAGTCTTTCCCTTTGTGGTTAGTACTTTTTAAATGCCATTTAAGACATTTTTACTAATTTGATGTCCTGAAGATATTTTTCTATATTACCTTCTAGATCAGTGTTGTCTAATAAAAATACTGAGCTGCATACGTAATTTAAAATTTATAGTATCCACATTAAGAGAGCAAAATAATCAGATAAAACTAATTTTAATATTGTGTTATTTAACTCATTCCAAATTATTATTTCAAAGTTTCAATATAAAAATTGAGATATTTCACGTTGTTTTTTCCTACTAAGTAATTAAACTCTAGTGCAAATTTTACTTAATAGCATATCTCGAATTTTCAGTATCCATACATGGGCAGAGCAGTTCTAGAAGATTTATTGTTTTTATCCTTTCACATTATATCTTATGTTTCACCTGAAAATGATTTTTTGAATGAATTGTGAGGTAGAAATCATTAGTTACTCATTTAAGCATCCAGTTGACCTAAGATCACTTTATGGAATATAAAGACAGTCCTATCTCCACTGTTCTGTCATGCTACTTTGGTATTAAGGTGTCCACATGTGTGTGAGTCTGTTTCTGTATTGTGTCGTTTGTCTATTTTTCTATGCTTGCACCAGTACTATACTATCTTCTTATAATTTTTGTAATAAGTTTTGATACCTGGTAAGGAAGAATTTCTTCTTAGGAGAGTCTTGGCTACCCTTGACTCTTTACATTTCCATATAAATTATAATCAGCTTGCCAGGTTCCGCAAAAATATCTTTTGGAGTTTTGATTGAGATTGTATTGAATCTAAGGATCAGTTTGAGGAGAGCACTTCTTTTTATATTATCTGTTCATCAGATGCTCTCATCTGGGTAGGATCTGGACGTGCTGTGCCTTCCAGACTCTGCTACCTTTCCCTTTGTGGCATAGAAGCAGCTAACTGAGAGGGAGGCTCAACCCTCAGCTTTGATGAGAGCACTGGAGGGCCCCATCCCTCTTTTTGCAGGAGACTTTCCTTAAGGGCAGAAAGTCCCTGGCAAGATTCTGGAATTCTAGGATGAAGAAAAATTAAGTCTGGGAGGAACCAGACTCAAAAAAACACAATAAAAAACAAAACTCAGTTCCCTGTATCTATATAGCAGGGGCCTTGTACCCTGTGTGTGAGTTCTCAGGGATCACCTGTTCTTGCATTGACTTGAACCTAGGGCACATCAACACTACTTACCCTCCTTGAGAACAGATTAATGCTTTTTACTTCTCACTCTCCTCTTTCTCTGTCACTAGTCCTATAGTTTGCTTTGTGGTTTCAGACCAAGTTCCATGGAGAAACCAGTTCCAAAGGTAGAGGCTTGTGTATCCTGGCTGACTAGACAGGAGAGAAAAGGAACAGACTGTGTTGGCCAGGCTGGTGGCTCACGCCTGTAATCCCAGCACTTTGGGAGGCTGAGGCGGGCGATCACTTGAGGTCAGGAGTTTGAGACCAGCCTGGCCAACATAGTGAAACCTCATGTCTACTAAAAATACAGAAAATTAGCCAGGCGTGGTGGTGGGCGCCTGTAATCCCAGCTTCTTGGGAGGCTGAAGTGGGAGAATCACTTGAACCGAGAGGTGGAGGTTGCAGTGAACCAAGATCGCACCACTGTACTCCAGCCTGGGCAACAGAATAAGACTGTGTCTCAAAAAGAAAAAAAGATTGTCTAGAAAAAGGTAATCTCAAGAATCTGAAGAGGGTTAACAAAATGAGGATTAAGGCAAAATAGAGTTAGTAATAAGATAACCAGGAATCTGGTCGTGGAAAAGGGGTCCTTGTAACTTACTGAGGCTGAACGTTGGTTTACCATCTTGCATTTTCTACGTCCATCAAATCAGGCTTCTGGGAATCCACAGTCCTGACAATTCTGAACTGCCCCAGTAGGAGGGAAGCCATCTCTGCAGGGTGAGATTTGTGAGCCGTCAAGTCTGGTTGTGGGAGTCCACAGTCCTGGCACTTGTGAACTGCCCCAGTATGAGGGAAGCCATCTCTCCAGGGTGAGATTCGTGAGCCATCAGGTCTCGTTGGGAGAATCCACAATCCTGGCAATTCTAAACTGCGCCAGTATGAGGGAAACCATCTCGCCAGGGTGAGATTTGTGAGCCATCAGGTCTGGTTGTGGAAGACCACAGTCCTGGCAGCTCTGAACTGCCCCAGTAGGAGGGAAGCCATCTCTCTAGCATAAGATGCAGGGGGGTACTAGGGTGTGGGGACTAGAGTACAGGGGACTAGCAAGAGGGGCTATGAGGAGGGCAAGGGGGACAGATAGGGGGAAACTTGGAAAGGGATGCCTGACGAGTAGAGCGGCGGCATACAGACGCTCAGGATTTAACAGAGGAAGAGCTGGGCAGGGAGTTCTGGGGGGTAGAGTGCTGGGAAGGGGCAACATTAGTCAGCTGGGGGAAATGGGTAGGCTGGAAAATTGAACAATTTGGACGGCCCTGGAGAGGAGGCTGAGGGCAGGAAGTTTGAGGAGTAAGGGGAGGAAGGAGGGCTGGAACACGAGAGCCGGAAGGAACAGAAAGAAATGGAGGCCAGAGTTGAGGCCGAGAAATTGGAGGTAGCTTTCTGGTCATTTTTCCAAATGAGTGCTGTAGTAACTTACTTGTCCAAACGAGTCAGAATGAATAACTGAGATGTGCTGAGACGAACTCCAGCATTTATCTCCTCAGGGCATTCCATCACAGAATGCCTATTATGAAACGTACATTTATTTTCTTGGGCCATTTCTTGACGGAATGCCTATTATGAAACATACATGCTCCCTTTTGTTCTATTGAGGAGGCCCCACCAATCAGGGAAATGGTCCCAGTTTCTCAGTTCAAAAGTGGTCATGGGAAGTAGCAAAGAAAATAAATCGGTCTGTAATTATTGGTCCTTGTTCTTGGGATACCATGTAGTTTTGCCCCTCCACAGGCAAAAATTGATCAAGGAGCTAACAGAGGCAGGGGCTTGGGGCCTAGGAGAGCAGTTCTGAAGCAAGAATTGGGAAAATGGGAAGTCAGTATCCTAGTCTCTTTCCCTTACTACCTTATTGAAAGCCCTTTCACATCATTTACCTCACTGTGTGAATGCAGATGATTAGAGATGTTACGTTCATTTACCGATGAGGACACTAAAGACCAGAAAGTGAATGCCAGTAGGCACAAAGCAGGTGGGACTAGAACTTGGCCAAATAGAGGGCTGGTGGGAGGGAGCACAAGATGGCACAAAGTGCTTACCAGTATCTTTGCCTCCTCCTATGTCTCTGGACAGGATCTTGTAGGAGGAGCTTAAGAGTAGAACTGTACTTTTCGTAGTTTACCTCTTAGTTCTTGTGTTCCCCGGTTTGATTCCTTTCTGTTCACTGGAACCAGAAACATAAGGCCAAAGCTGGTACACTCTCTGCCCTTTGAAACCGTGCCCCAAAGAGCCGAAGACAGCAATAACAGAAATCTTCGAGCTTGCAGGATGGAAGATAAGAAAAGAAACAACTTGCTAAAATAAAACTCCCTCCCCTTCTAAGAGAATGAAATTGGCTAAAATTGGTTAAAAAGAATATGGCCAATGAGTATATGCAGAATGAACTTGCTTATATCACAACCCAAATTTCTACCACGTGTTTCATACTAACTCCCCCCGTTTCATACTAACTCCCCCTGAATTTGCTTATGGGATCCATGAGGAGGCACGAAGAGATAGTTGTGCATGTCTGAGGGACTTTCCAGATGTTCCCTTGCCTTCTTCCAATCACTTGCTAATCCCAGAATCAGCCCCCTAACCTTTTCTGATAAAAGTACTGCCTTAAAATTAGCATAGGGAGACAGATTTGAGCTGGACTCCTCTCTCTTTGTTGAGTAACGTGCAATGAAAAGCTTTTCTTTTCTCAAAAACCTGGTGTCATAGTATTGGCTTTGTAAACCAAAAATAAAATTCAAAGGCACCCCTGCAACCATCCCAATGGATTCCCTCCTCTGCCAGGGCACCCTGAAATTTAACCTGAAAAGACTGGTTCAGGCCAGGAAGCCAGGTGGGGGTTGGACTTGCTTCATTATACCCTTCCAGCATTACTATCTACACAGACCTTACATATGATAAGAAACATTTACAGTCTATTCTCTTTAAAGCCTGATACTTGGAGCCTTCATCTGCATGATAAAACCTAGGTCTCCACAACCCCTTGTCTTTACCCAGACATTCTTTTCTATAGATGAAAACTCAACCAGTTGCCAATCAGAATATGTTTAAGTGTACCTAGGACTTGGGAGCCTCCCCCTTTGAGTTGTCCCACCCTTCCAGATCAAACCAATGTAAATCTTAATGTATTGATTGATGTATTGAAGGGGGCCTGCCCCTCCACACCTGTGGGTATTTCTCACAAGGTGGAGACGAAAGACTGAGAAAAGAAATACGACGTGGAGACAAAGTATAGAGGAAGTGTAGCAGGATGAGCCGCAGACAAAACCTCTCAGACACCAAGTTGCAGAACGAAGGGCTTTATTCAGCTGGGAGCGTCGGCAAGCTACTGCCTTAAAATCCGAGCTCCCCAAGTGCACAATTTCTGTCCTTTTTAAGGGCTCACAACACTAAAGGTTTCATAGGAAAGGGTTGTGATTGATTGGGCAATCTAGGGGATACGTGACAGGGGTTTCATGCACTGATAGTCAGAAACAGAACAGGGCAGGGAGTTTCACAGTGTTCTTCTATACAATATCTGGAATCTATGAATAACATCGGTTTCCAAGTAATGAGTTGATTTTTAACTACTGGGTTTAGGCCAGGCAGACCTAGGCCTGGTTTTGGGCCTGGCGCCAGGCTGCCTGTCTTTGGTTTTACTTCCTTGTTTTTTTCTTAAAACAGGTACTGAGTATAAAACAATGTGAGAGGGTCTTTTTCTTTCCTCATTTTCCCCCTTTGAGACTTTCACTCATTTTATTAGTTGGAGTTCTCACTCTTATTTTTGCTACTTATGTGTTTTTGTGCAATAGATTGATAGCGATTCATATAGTACACTTGTGCTGAAGCATTTTGGTGAACTAAGGTAGCAATGAAGTTTTTTTTTTTTTTATCATTTGAAGAAGTACAGGTAGCAAACAAGGGAGCAGTAAGTAGGTTCTTATTACTATTATAATTTTTATTGTAAGAGTTTTAAATCCTCCTAGTGCTGGGAACTAATTTTTAAACATGGCTTCAGGATCGAATTCGTGCTGCACTTGTACGGGCTATATGTGTCAGTTTTGTCATATTTTTAACTATGTCTTTAACTGCTTGCCTTTGTATCTATGTGTAGACAGTAATTAGTAAGGTTAAATTTCTTATAGACCTCTCAGCTGCTAGCTAGTAGTCGAGAGCCAATCTATTTTGATAGATAACATTTCTTATCTGAGTCTCTTGCGGGGCAAGAACGGTCAAGTCTTGACCGGTTTTATTAGTAATAATTTCTAAAGCAACTTGTAACCATATGATTCGGTTGAGCATGTAGATGGGGGTCTGATATCTTTATGAGCCATCTTGTGCCCAAGTGGCAGGTCCGTAGTATTGTATGATTCTTTCTGGGGGCCATTCATCATCTTTCTAATCACCTGTGGCTATGCTTCGTTTTTCGCGGGAAGCATAAACTGGGAAGCCTAGAAGTTCACCTGTTTTTATGGGCAGTAAGAAGAAAGATGGCTTAATGGTGCCAATTACCCAGCTACCTGTCCACTGATCAGGCAGCTTAGCATAAGCTCTGCATCTACATATCCAATATAACCTGGGTAGGGGCTGTCCTGTCCCGGTGGAATTCTGAGTAGGCCTAAACAGTCTGCAACTTTGGAAATTTACTGAATGGATTTCTTTCTGTGTAATTGGAACTCCACCATGTAATTGTTTTTGCGGTACCATTATACAGCTTTTGCCTAAGACAACTAAGCTGCCCTACAGGATGAGTGAACCTTTTCCCTTCTTTAGCTATGCAATACTGTCTAATAATTGAGGCTTTTAGAACCTAAAAATTGTCAGGGTGGTTCTTTTGGGCCGGGAATTCATCAGGAACTGGGTCTGTAGGAACTAATTCTTGGGCTTCCTATGGCCATTGATCTCCTGTTATGGTTCCTCCACAAACATAACAAGAAGTGACTTTTAGAGACTGGGCTACATGTTCAGCTAAATGCAAAAACAAATTTTTAGTTTTTCCTGGAATCTCAGGTACTGGCACCTTTAGTTCATCATAGAAAGTCTGAAATACTGGTTCTGGAGAGCGTCTCTGAACCTCTCCTTTTATAAGATGCTTACGCTAGGATCTAGTCCTTTTCCGTCAATGCTTAATGTTACGTATTTTATTCTATTTTGGGTCTGAGGGGTTGTGATTACTAATTCTAAAGGGTTGCAGCTCCTACTCGTGCAGGAGGGGCCAACTTTTCCTTTTTGGAGCCAAACAGGATCTTTTTTATCTTTCTAAGTAGCCTAAATGACACAAGACTAGTACTGACACATCTCACATGAATATGATTCTTGACAGATATACTTATGTTTTGCTGTGTAACTTTTTTCCTAATCTAGAGAACTGCATCCTATCCTATGCTGCTTACGATTAATAGCGGCACAGGCATCAAATTTTCAGGTTACATTTTTGGGGACCTCTCTTCTGTTCTAGCTATTACTTTACTTGTGTCCTTTAAGAAAGGACCAGTCCTTAGTCTTACTTCAAAGACTGTAATCATGGAAGGTTCAGAGGGCTGGTCACTTCCTGGATTACATACTTTGTACTGGGGGTCATTATACAAACAGGTTCCTTTTGGATTCTTAGGCATTCATAATAGCTGTAAAATAAAAAGATTGTCTTAACTTGTCCTACCTCAGTGACCTGATGTATACACTGAAGGCAGTCCTCTGTGTGGGAAGAAGCAGTAGAAGCTTTTACCACAGAGGTCCATGTTATAAGGAAAATAAGTCCCACGACGATTTTCCTTATGCTTAGGCTATGTGTAGACCAGTCAGCTTCCGGGTGTGACTGGAGCAGGGCTTGTCGTTTTCCTCAGGGTCACTTTGCAGGGATTGTCCAGGCTTGGTTTGGCCTCCTAGGTCTCAGCGGCTGCAGGCTTCATGCAACTGTGGTGAATCCAGGCTGGGATTCCTTCTACCTTTACAGCTGTGGGAGTGGTCAGGATAATGGTCTGGGGTCCTTTCCACTGTGGCCGCATTGGAGCCACGTTCCAGTCCTTGATACACACATAGTCACCTGGAGAAAAAGGGTGAACTGGGGAGAATAAGCTGACTGGGCACCTCTCATTTACCTAAGTTGTGATAGTCTGGGTAATTTTCCTCACGGCCTGGAGTTGCCACTGTAATTTAATCTTACCTAACTCTTGGGGAGTACCCAGAAGTCCTTGCAGTATAGGAGGAGGCCTATGATACAGAATTTCATAGGGGGAGTATCCTGTTTTCTTAGAGGGGGTACACCTAATTTTAAACAATACTATAGGAAGGGCTTGTATCCATTTTAATCTTGCCTCTTGACATACTTTCTTTTAACTATTTTTGACAGTTTGATTCATTCACTCTACCTTTCCGGAACTCTGAGGTCAATAAGCGGCATGTAACGTCTATGAGATTCTTAATACCTTTGCCTTCTTCTGTGCCAAGTCAGCCACAAATGCCGGCCTATTATCTGAGCCGATTCGTAGAGGCAGTCTAAACCTAGGGATGCGATCTCGAAGAAGCACACAGGTTGCTTCACAAACCTTTTCAGTTTGTGTTGGATAAGCCTCCACTTACCTAGAGTAAGTACACACTGGAACCAGTAAATACTTGTTACCTCTGCATTTAGGCATCTCTGTGAAGTCCACTTGAAGATCTTCAAAAGGAGCCGCTCTGTAGGCTTGTATGCCCGGAGGCACAGAGGGGCCTTGCTTTGCATTGTGCTGTCCACAGGTAACACTACTGTTGTAGCAAGAGCTGGCAAGTGTGAGATGTAGAAATACCGGCCTAACAGCTTTTCAAGTGATTCTTAACCTAAATGGGTAGTTTCATGTACAGCCAGCACGACTGCGGCTCCTAACAGCTGCAGCATAGCTATTCTTCTATCTGGTAACTTTATCCATCCTTCCTTTATTGTTTGCCCTCCTTCTGTCTGAAGAAAATCTTTTTCCTCTTTAGAATAAGTTGGCACCAGATCAAGCATTTGAGGGAGTAGTGGGGCTGTGACTGATCCCCGGTAAGAAGTAGATGCTGCTTTTCATACCTCTGTGTCTGCTGGGGAGTTTCCTTGGCTTACCAAGGTGGAAACTTCGCTGGTGTCTCTTGCAATGCATGACTGCCCCCTTTTGTGGTTTTCACGATGCTTCTAATAATTGTAGAATTTCTTGTCGATATTTTATCTTTTCCCCTAGAATTTAACAGGCCTTTTTCTTTATACAATGCTCCATGTACTTGAAGGGTTAGAAAGGCATATCGAGAATCAGTGTAGATGTTTACAGTCTTACCTTCACTGAGTTTCAGAGCCTTCACTGAGTTAGAGCAATGAGTTCTGCTTTTTGGGCCGAAGTGCCCTGGAGCAATGGCTTAGCTTCAACAACATCGTCTAAGGTTACTACCGCATATCCTGCGCACCTTTCTCCTTGCGAGTTGATGAAGCTGCTTCCGTCCATGTATAACTCCTAATCTACCGATGCCTATGTCTGGTCTCGAATATCTGGTCTTCTAGAATAGACAGAGTCTAACACCTACCTCTACACAGTTATGTTTTTTTTTTTTTTTTTTTGAGACGGAGTCTCGCTCTGTCACCCAGGCTGGAGTGCAGTGGCCAGATCTCAGCTCACTACAAGCTCCGCCTCCCGGGTTCACGCCATTCTCCTGCCTCAGCCTCCCGAGTAGCTGGGACTACAGGCGCCGCCACCTCGCCCGGCTAGTTTTTTGTATTTTTAGTAGAGATGGGGTTTCACCGTGTTAGCCAGGATGGTCTCGATCTCCTGACCTCGTGATCCGCCCGTCTCGGCCTCCCAAAGTGCTGGGGATTACAGGCTTGAGCCACCGCACCTGGCCCACAGTTATGTTTAACAGTGCTGTCAGATACTGGGAGCAAGGTGGCAGGATTTAAAGTGTTGCAAACTTCAGTGGTTATGAGGGGATTTTCACAGAGCAAGCTTTGGTATCTAGTTAGTCTAGCATTCATTAGCTAATGGTGTCCTTTGGTATTTATTAAAATTACCATAGCATGGGGGGCTTTATGTTCAGGTTTTGCCCAAGGGTTAGCTTATCTGCTTCTTGTGCTAACAGGACCGTTGCTGCCAGGGCCCTTGGACATGGGGGCCAGCCTTTGGAAACCCCGTCTAGTTGTTTTGAGAGACAGGCCACTGGCCTTGGCCAGGGCCCTACAGTCTGGGTTAAAACTCCAACTGCCATTTTTTCTCTTTTTGACACAGAGTGCAAAGAGTTTTGTCAGGTCAGTTAGCTCAGGGCTGGGGCCGACAGGAGTTTTTCTGTTTAACTCATGAAAAGCTCGTTGCTGTTGGTTGTAATAGATGTAGTTTATCTAATCTACATTTTTATTGACTGTCATCTACCAAAATACTGACGTAAATCCTGTAACTATTTGATTTCAGACTTTAAATTGATCTGGTATTCCTTGCAGGGCTCCAATTGCATCTAAATAGATGTGAGAGTTGAAAGACTTATAAGGGGCTTCTCTCGCTTTACGATGTCTTATTATTATCATTATTTTTCTCTGGTTGATGAAATGCCAGGGTGAAAGGGATAGCCAATTGGACTGAAGTGCAGGTGCCACTCTAGTTATTCATAGAGTGCCCAGTAAAGGTCCACGACAATACTACCACACATCCGCTCAGGGATGAACAAGGGCTGACTGATTGATAAGCTCTGAAAATTCTCTGACTGCATCGTTTCAGGTCTTCAAGGAATGCTAAGTTTCCTCCCTGCCGTGAGAGACACGAAGTGAACTTAGTGTTGGGAGACAGAAGCTGGATGGCCTTTGGGGGCTGACCCGCAGGGACTTCGGGATATAGCAGGGAGAGCTTGGCATGACTTTACTCCAGGCTGTAGAATCCTGGAAAAGAGCTACCATACAGCCTATGCTTGGTCGAGGACCACCTTAGTGGAAGGGGGACAATCAGGGCCTCTGGCCTGCCGTGTGCACAAGCACAACAATTGCTTTTATTTAACCTCCAGATGGAATATTTGATCCATTTCAACCAGGCACTTGCATCTTGGTATGTTGTCTTAATTGCCAAAGTTTGTTTTAAGTCTTTAACTTCTATGATCCTGTAGTAAAATGAATGTTTCCTTTAGCACCTATTTTTATTAGTTTTTAGATCAAAGAAAGTTAAACACCATTTTATGTTTAATAATGCTTCTGGTATGATTTTTATACCAGATAAGCTAAATTTTACCTTTATATTAGTGTGTTATTAATATTTAACTTAATTTTAATAAAACCTTGTAGACATATTTATCCAATTTTTTATGTTTGACCATAAGGTAAGATTTTATAGACTCCTTTTAACCTTTCATAATTTTTGTTAAAGAGCGGGTTGATGCTTTAAGAAAAACCTGTTGCATTTTACTTTAATGTCCAGTTCACAGAAAAACTGGATGGTACCTTTTAAACTTTAGCTAATATGTTTATACACAGAATTTTCTTTACAATTAACGTTTTAAAACTTGCTTAAACTTTCAAAACAATGTTTTTTTTAACCTTTTAATGTAGGTGAAAATCCACATTCTTATGCCTCCTTATAATCTTTTTTTTTTTTTTTTTTTTTTTTTGAGACGGAGTCTCACTCTGTGGCCCAGGCTGGAGTGCAGTGACTGGATCTCAGCTCACTGCAAGCTCCGCCTCCCAGGTTTACGCCATTCTCCTGCCTTAGCCTCCCGAGTAGCTGGGACTACAGGCGCCTGCCACCTCGCCTAGCTAGTTTTTTGTATTTTTTAGTAGAGACAGAGTTTCACTGTGTTAGCCAGGATGGTCTCGATCTCCTGACCTCGTGATCTGCCCGTCTCGGCCTCCCAATCCTTGTAATCTTTTTACCGAAGGTATGTTTTACTTTTTTTATACACCTTGCACATAAACTGTTTCTTCAGTAGTACTCAGGAGGCCTTGTTACTTTTAAATTATACAACATTTTTTGCATAAAAATTTTTTTTAACAGTTTTTTTCTTTCATGACTTTCGCAGACAATTTTTCGACTTGTCTCAACTTTCTGACTTATTACAAACATTTTTTTCTTTAAACAACCAGTTAATTTATTTCAAGACAATAATTTACCAAATAACATTCTTTTTATGTAAATTCTGCCTCTTCCCTTTGTTCCCTTTCTTGAAATTTTTTTTTAACATTATTCCTAGTGGGGTGGGCTTATTTGCGCCTGACCTGTGCTTCTTCGAGACAAAACACTACACTCACACCACACACACACCAGAAAACAAACAAACAAAAAAAAACAGGTAAAAAAGGGCACACACACACTTTTGCAGTTTACACCAAACCAAAATCAAAACTAAAATCAGAGGATCCAGAAATCCAAGCCAGTTCAAAACCAAAACCAAAGTATCAAGCAATCCAAGTCAAGTCAAAAACAAAAACCAAAGTGCCAATACAGGCACGCCGTGGGTGATCAGGCCACGCTTCTACTCAAATGGAGTAGGCAAGTTCCCAAGACCAGTCCACCGAAGTGCCAATAAAGGCATGCCATGAGTGATCAGGCTACACTTCCACTCAAATGGAGTAGGCAAGTTCCCAAGACCAGTCCTGTCAAGCAATTCAAACAAAGTCAAAACTAAAACCAATACCAAAGTGCCAATAAAGGCATGCCATGGATGATCAGGCCACGCTTCCACTCAAATGGAGTGGGCAAGTTCCAAAGACTAGTCTTACCAAGTTTCAGATGTCCAGACTCCAAGTGCCAGTTCCATCCCAATGTTCAGCCACTGTGTTAATCCTCAGCGGGGGCCTGCTACGCGCTGCTCTGGTGAGGCGTTCCACTGGGGCAGTTGCGTACCCAGGGGCGCTCTTTGGATTGAGTCACTCAGGCTGGCCAGAGTCCCCCACAGGGATGCTCCACAGGGCAGGCCTAAGCCGCCTAAGGGGCTGCCTCGGCCGTCTGTCAGTTACCTGGGTTCCCCGTCAAGGAACCAAGAAATGTAGCAGGACTAGCCACAGACAAAACCTCTCAGACACCAAGTTGTTGAACGAAGGGCTTTATTCAGCTGGGAGCATCGGCAAGCTACTGCCTTAAAATCCAAGCTCCCCAAGTGCACAATTTCTGTCCCTTTTAAGGGCTCACAACACTAAAGATTTCATAGGAAAGGGTCGTGATTGATTGGGCAATCTAGGGGATATATGACAGGGGTTTCATGCACTGATAGTCAGAAACAGAACAGGGCAGGGAGTTTCACAATGTTCTTTTATACAACATCTGGAATCTATGAATAACATGGGTTTCTAAGTTATGAGTTGATTTTTAACTACTGGGTTTAGACCAGGCAGACCCAGGCCTGGTTTTGGGCCTGGCGCCAGGCTGCCTGTCTTTGGTTTTACTTCCTTGTTTTTTTCTTAAAACAGGTACTGAGTATAAAACAATGTGAGAGGGTCTTTTTCTTTCCTCAAGGGGACCGGTGCTCAGAAAGTTAGGACCTGCACCAGTGCTGGTCTCTGAGTTCCCTCAGTATTTATTGATTACCATCTTTACTATCTTAGCGAGGGGAATGTGGCATAACTATAGGGTGATGGTGGGGAGAGAGGGTCAGCAGAAAAACATGTGAGCAAAGGAATCTGTGTCATAAATAAGGAAAATTGTTGTGCCCGGATGTGCACGTAGGCTAGATTTATGTTTAACTTTACATGAACATCTCAGTGCAGTAAAGAGTAACAGAGCAGTATTGCCACCATGATGTCTCGCCTCCAGCCATAAGGTGGTTTTCCCCTATCTCAGAAATGAATGTATGCTTGGTTTTACACCAAGTCATTCCATTCCCAGAGATGTGCAGGAGACAAATGCGTTCCTTTTATCTCAGCTGCATAGAGGTCTTCCTCTTTCACTAATCCTCCTCAGCACTGACCCTTTACGGGTGCCGGGCTGTGGGGCTGTAAGGTCTTTCCCTTCCCACGAGGCCATATCTTAGGCTGTCTCTGGGGGGAAACCTGGACAATACCCAGGCTTTCTTGGGCAGTGGTCCCTACAGCCTTCCACAGTGCATTGTGTCTCTGGTTAATAGAGAATGGAGAATGGCGATGACTTTCACAAAGCATACTGCCTGCAATCACATTTTTAACAAAGCATAGCCTGCACAGCCCTAAATTCCTTAAGCCTTGAGTCAATACAGCACATGTCTTTGTGAGCACAGGGTTGGGACAAGAGTTACAGATTAACAGCATCTCAAAGCAGAACAATTTTTCTTAGTGCAAATCAGAATGGAGTTTCTTATGTCTTCCTTTTTCTACGTAGACACAGTAGCAATCTGATCTCTCTTTCTTTTCCCCACAATGTATTATGTCTCCTTAAAATGTATAAAAGCAAGCTGGAGCCCAACCACCTTGGGCATGTGTCCTCAGGACCTTCTAAGGCTGTGTCACAGGTGCATCCTTAACCTTGGCAAAATAAACTTTCTAAATTGATTCAGACTTGTCTCAGATACTTTTTGGTTTACAAATTGGTGACCAATGGAAGAGACTGAGTATAGGTGGCCTCAATCTTTGACAAATCTATTGATATTTAGTACCAGCTTTTAGCAATCTTTATGGTCGAAACCAATAGGACAATTGGCTGAGGCCTGGGAGCCCTCCTCCCTCTAGAGAATCCCTGATCTCCCCAAATTTGGTTGAGATCCAAAGTGTATTTTGCTGTGCAACTCCTTTTCTAGAGTTTTACTTGCTTCCAACAAGGAAAACAAGTTTTCCTGCTTCCGTGACGATAGAAGGCAGGTAACTCCTTTCTGGAGTTAGAGCTCACTTCCAACAGAGAAGGCAAGATTGAGTTTTCCTGCTTCTAGAATGGTAGAGAGCACTATTCTGCCTGAGACCCATTCCTAAGTAAGTAGCTGAATTGGGGTTTCATCTTGGTTAAAGTTATGATCCAGCTGGTCGTAATTTCTCCTTACTGTTAACAGTGCTCAGTAATCATATTGTTGGGGTTTTTGTTGTTGTTCTGGTCTTTCTCACATCAGATTTGACCAATTCTGCCTGACTTAGTAAGTCTGAAATTCCAAATTGTAGGGAACAGGGCCTCTCTGAATTAGCTAAAATTCCTTGCTGCTGCAAAAGAAAAAAAAATCCATTTCTGATTGCTTCCTGTCTTTAAAAAAAAATTGTTCTTTCATTTACTTTTCTTCTACCTGATTCCTCCTTCCCCCCTTTGCCATATTCAGTACCAAGAAAAATCTAGAGATGATTCAAACCCCTTAAAGAACGCAGAACAAAGGCACCACTCACCCCATTTGGGGGTGTTCTGTTTTCTTTGTGGAGTTTCAAGAGTCATGGGCAGATTCTTCTCAGGTGTAAAGTTCTGCTTTCCTGTATTATATTACCTCACCTCTGGCTTTTGTGGGTAGCAGAGATTACCTTGTACTGTGAGAGGATTTGCCCTTGGTGTGTGTAATGGTGGACAAGAGCTACAAAGTTAAATCTGACTGAGGACAGTTTACAGGAAGCAGTCTTCACTGTTTTGTTTTTTCCACCTAGGAAGTTGTTTAGGATCCTAATTCTAATTCAGAGGTGCATTCTACAGTGTCATCTCCATTGCCTTGTCTCTCAAAATTAATCTTGATTGGCTTCTCTGGGCATTTGTGTGAGGAACTGAAATTATCCTTTTCATAGATAAATGAGATAATGAGTTTCCTCAGCTCCCTAAAGGGCATTTTGCTTCTCCCAGCTGAAAGGCTCCCCTGGATTACTAGGGACTTAAGTGGGAGTGTCTGGTGGGTTGAGCCCCAGCAACGTGTAGCAGCCTTACAGGGAACCCTCAACAAAATTAGTTTTAAAAGGCTTGTCCAAGAAATGAATATAGGAGCTGGACATTCCATGCTTTGAGCCCTCCTGGAGGTGCTAGACCGCTGGAGACAAAAATGGCTCAGTGGATAACACGCTATGGAGTCCTGCCAATAGCCCACACACTTCAACCCATTCCACTAAACCCTAGGCTTTTTTAAAAAAAAGGTAGGAAACAATTTAAGAATGAGGAAAAACAAGGAGAATGACCCCCTTTCAGGCACTCTGTTGGTTTTATGGCACCTCTGCTTGCAAGTGTTTGTGTAAAATGGTCTTTATGGTCTTTTTGTGCACAATTACATCAAGGAAATTTCAGAACCCAAAGGTTAACCTGCAACTGTAAGGTTCCTAAGTTATCTCTTTCTTTTCTCCTGCTTTAAGTCTGCTGTTACTTTTCTACTGAGATAAAATCCACTGTTTGCATTCAACCATTTCTTTTTGTTATTGTTTTTGCAAACCAGTGAGTTTGTATTAATATCTCCTGGCTGGAGTTCTGAAGTAAAAGCTATAGAATCTTTGTGTGAGTGTATATGTGTGTGTTTATGTGTACATATGCATATTTTGTTATGTGTTTTGGCCACAGGGACCAAATGTGGCTTAAACTTACAGAGTACTCATAAATAAGCCCAAATGCTTTTCAAGTTCACGTGACGGTAAAATCTTTTTTCTTTTTTCTTTTTTTTTCTTTTGAGACAGAGTCTCACTCTGTCCCCCAGGATAGAGTGCAGCGGTGTGATCTCAGCTCAGTGCAACCTCTGCCGCCCGAGTTCAAGCAGTTCTCCTTCCTAGTAGCTGGGATTACAGGTGCCTGCCACCATGCCTGGCTAATTTTTGTAGTTTTAGTAGGGACGGGGTTTCACCATCTTGGCCAGGCTGGTCCTGAACTCCTGACCTCGTGATCCACCCACCTTGGCCTCCCAAAGTGCTGGGATTATAGGCATGAGCCACCACACCCGGCCAACAGTAAAATCTTTAATCTAGCTTTAAAATTACTGGTAACGTAATACTAGAAATGTCCTAAGAATTGTCAGCATACATTTTTGTTTACATTTATTGATCAAGAGATTTCATACTTATCCCTGCTATATACTATAAGATGTCAAAATTTGGCATAAGCATTATTAAACTATAAACCCAGCCCAAAACAGAATGATCTTTGCTTGTGTTCTTGGCATTTTTTTGAAACAGAGTATTGTTCTGTCACCTTGACTGGAGTGCAGTGGTGCGATCTTGGCTCACTGCAACCTCTACCACCCAGGTTCAAGCGATTCTCTGCCTCAGCCTCTTGAGTAGCTGGGACTACAGGCATGTGCCACCATGCCCGACTTTTTGTATTTTTAGTAGAGGCAGAGTTTCGCCATGTTGGCCAGGCTGGTCTCAAACTCCTGGCATCAAGTGATCCGACCAACTCGACTCCCAAAGTGCTGGGATTTACACGTGTAAGCCACCACACCTGGCTGTGCTGTGTAATTTTTAATAATGAAGACATTAATATTAGTTTAGTGAAAATAACCAAATCTTGAATTATGTGGTAAAATAACCATATATTTAATCTTAAGTTTCTTACTTAGGTAAACACCTGAAATTCACAGACTGTAAAATGGTTGACAGGGAAATAACTTTAAATGACGACTATTTGCAGTTTTCATAAATAATCTAGGTAAACGATTAAAATAAAATAATTAGTTAAATGTAATGGAATAAATACTTATAGACAAACTTGTCATAACTTAAAATGTAAAATTAAATACATATTTCATTAAATGTTTGGATATTTTCCAATTAAAAAATTATATTGTAGGAAAACATTGTTTCTGAAAAAAAAGGTATGCTCTTATTAAAAGGTAATTTTTGGGCCGGGCGCGGTGGCTCAAGCCTGTAATCCCAGCACTTTGGGAGGCCGAGACGGGCGGATCACGAGGTCAGGAGATCGAGACCATCCTGGCTAACACGGTGAAACCCCGTCTCTACTAAAAATACAAAAACTAGCCGGGCGAAGTGGCGGGCGCCTGTAGTCCCAGCTACTCGGGAGGCTGAGGCAGGAGAATGGCGTAAACTCGGGAGGCGGAGCTTGCAGTGAGCTGAGATCCGGCCACTGCACTCCAGTCCGGGCGACAGAGCGAGACTCCGCCTCAAAAAAAAAAAAAAAAAAAAAAAAAAAAAAAAAAAAAAAAAGGTAATTTTTGTCTAATTCAAAGCTTTAAAGGTTATGTGTAAAAAAAGAGGAACCAGGAAATAAGAAAGAAGTTACATAATCGAAGAGGTATTTTTGGTAAGAAAGCTCAAAGTAAAATATGTGAGAAAGAATCTTTTATGGTGAATCTTTTTCCTAAAATAAAATGACAGGGTTGTTTAAGAAAGAAGGATATGTAGGACAAACTAGAAAGTCCGAGCATGTCGTGAATGGTCTAAGTCATAATACGGTTAGTAAAAAGGGAATTTATAAGAATGTTATGTGATTAATTGACTATAATGAAAGGAAATTATAATAGTTTTTCTAAAAAATTGGACTTGAGTATTAAAAATACACTCAAGAATTTGTTAAAACAAGATATGGCCGGGCGCAGTGGCTCAAGCCTGTAATCCCAGCACTTTGGGAGGCCGAGATGGGCGGATCACGAGGTCAGGAGATCGAGACCATCCTGGCTAACATGGTGAAACCCCGTCTCTACTAAAAATACAAAAAAAACTAGCCGGGTGAGGTGGCGGGTGCCTGTAGTCCCAGCTACTCAGGAGGCTGAGGCAGGAGAATGGCGTAAACCCGGGAGGCGGAGCTTGCAGTGAGCTGAGATCTGGCCACTGCACTCCAGCCTGGGCTACAGAGCGAGACTCCGTCTCAAAAAAAAAAAAAAAAAAAAAAAAAAAACAAGATATTAGAAAAATTGAGTTAGTGCAAGAAGTTTTTAATTTTAAAATTCAATGATCTGTTTCTTTTTGAAACTATTCAAATGTCTCAGAAGCTGAATTATCAGTATTTGTGGAGCTTTACACAGTATAGAAGAAAATTTTTGAAAAGCAAATGAAAAATCTTTTGGATCTGCTTTTGTCTGCATGTCTGTTATATCTATGATTGTATGTGCCATGTGGAAGTGATATTTCGCTATTAAACTGTGTGAAAGAGTTCTAATTTGACTTAAAGAAATGTAAGGACTTGGCTGGGCGTGGTTCACGCCTGTAATCCCAGCACTTTGGGAAGCCAAGATGGGCGGAGCACAAGGTCAAGAGTTCGAGACCAGCCTGGCCAACATGGTGAAACCCCATCTCTACTAAAAATACAAAAAATTACCTGGGCGTGGTGGCAGGTGCCTGTGCTACTCAGGAGCCTGAGGCAGGAGAATCGCTTGAACCCAGGAGGTGGAGGTTGCAGTGAGCTGAGACTGCGCCACTGCACTCCAGATTGGGTGACAGAACGAGACTCTGTCTCAAAAAAGAAAACGTAAGGGCTTTCAGACTGATAGAAGCTAGCTTAGATGCCTTTTAATTCACATGACTTTGGCGGTCTTTGGTAAGATTAATTTGGTAAACTTAATCTAAAAATTCCCTGCGGTAGTTTAAAATCTTTTAAAAACTATATTATGCTAAATGGTGATTTGTCTATTAGTACTTCTATGTTTCTTAGCTGTTACTCTTTTTTTTTTTTTTTTTTTGAGACGGAGTCTCGCTCTGTCGTCCAGGCTGGAGTGCAGTGGAGCGATCTCGGCTCCCTGCAAGCTCCGCCTCCCAGGTTCAAGAGATTCTCCTAAAAAAAAAAAAAAAAAAAAAGAGATTCTCCTTCCTCAGCCTCCTGAGTACCTGGGAGTAAAAGTGGGATATTCTCCCACTGAATATGCCTATAACCCACGTCATGGTAAATTTTCGGCTGAGAGGGGCACCTTTTACATGGGTACCCCCCTACAGAATCATATGACTGTGTGAGAAGCTTTATCAAATTTGCTGTCCCTCATGGGTTTACAGATGGTTAATAAAACATTGGGGTAATTGGGCTGCATCCCCACCCAAATCTCAACTTGAATTGTATCTCCCAGAATTCACACCTGTTGTGGGAGGGATCCAGGAGGAGGTAACTGAATCATAGGGTCCAGTCTTTCCCATGCTATTCTCGTGATAGTGAATAAGTCTCATGAGATCTGACGGGTTTATCAGGGATTTCCGCTTTTGCTCCTTCCTCATTTTCTCTTGCCGCCACCATGTAATAATTGCCTTTAGCCTCCCATCATGATTCTGAGGCCTCCCCAGCCATATGGAACTGTTAGTCCAATTAAAACTCCTTTCCTTCCCAGTCTTGGGTATGTCTTTATCAGCAGCACGAAAACAGACTAATACAGTAAACTGGTACTGGTAGAGTGGGGCACTGCTGAAAATATACTTGAAAATGTAGAAGCAACTTTGGAACTGGGTAACAGGCAGAGGTTGGAACAGTTTGGAGGACTCAGAAGAAGACAGGAAAATGTGGGACAGTTTGGAACTTCCTAGAGAATGGCTTTGCCCAAAATACTGATAACGATATGGACAATAAGGTCCAGGCTGAGGTGGTCTTAGATGGAGATGAGGAACTTGTTGGGAACTGGAGTAATGGTGACTTTTGCTATGTTTTAGAAGAGACTGGTGGCATTTTTTCCCCTGCCCTAGAGATTTGTGGAGCTTTACACTTAAGAAAGATGATTTAGGGTATCTGGTGGAAGAAATTTCCAAGCAGCAAAGCTTTCAAGAGGTGATTTGGGTACTGTTAAAGACATTTAGTTTTATAAGGGAAGCAGAGCATAAAAGTTTGGAAAATTTGCAGCCTGATTATGCGATAGAAAAGAAAAACCCATTTTCTGGGGAGAAATTCAAGCCGGCTGCAGAAATTTGCATAAGTAGCAAGGAGCCTAATGTTAGTCCCCAAGACCATGGGGAAGATGTCTCCAGGCCATGCCAGAGACCTTCACCGCAGCCCCTCCCATCACAAGCCCTGAAGCCCAGGAGGAAAAAGTGGTTTTGTGGGCCTGACCCAGGGTCCCCGCGCTGTGTGCAGTCTAGGGATGTGGCGCCCTGTGTCCCAGCCTGCTGATTCAGCTGTGGCTGAAAGGGGCCAATGTACAGCTCAGGTTGTGGCCTCAGAGGGTGGAAGCCCCAAGCTTTGGCAGCTTCCACATGGTGTTGAGCCTGCAGGTGCACAGAAGTCAAAGAATTGAGGTTTGGGAACCTTCACCTAGATTTCAGAAGATGTATGGAAATGCCTGGATGCCCAGGCAAAAGTTTGCTACAGGGGCCGGGCCCTCAGAGAGAACCTCTGCTAGGGCAGCGTGGAAGGGAAATGTGGGGTTGGAGCCCCCACACAGAGTCCCTATTGGGCACTGCCTGGTAGAGTTGTGAGAAGAGGGCCACCATCTTCTAGACCCCAGAATGGTAGATCCACTGACAGCTTGCACCATGCGCATGGAAAAGCCGCAGATACTTAACGCCTGCCCATGAAAGCAGCTGGGAGGGAGGCTGTTCCCTGCAAAGCCACAGGGGTGGAGCTGCCCAAGACCATGGAAACTCACCTCTTGCATCAGTATCTCTGGATTTGAGACCTGGAGTCAAAGGAGATCATTTTGGAGCTTTAAAATTTGCCCCACTGAATTCTGGACTTGCATGGGACCCATAACCCCATTGTTTGGGCCAATTTCTCCCATTTGGAATGGCTGTATTTACCCAATAACTGCACCCCCATTTGGAATGGCTATATATTACCCAATACCTGCACCCCCATTGTATCTAGAAAGCAACTAGCTTGCTTTTGATTTTACAGGCCCATAGGCAGAAGAGACTTGCCTTGTCTCAGATGAGACTTTGGACTGTGGACTTCTAGGTTAATGCTGAAATGAGTTAAGACTTTGGGGGACTGCTGGGAAGGCATGATTGTTTTTGAAACGGAAAGACATGAGATTTGGAGGGTGCAGGGGCGGAATGATGTGGTTTGGCTGTGTCCCCACCCAAATCTCAACTCAAATTGTATCTCCCAGAATTCACATGTGTTGTGGGAGAGACCCAGGGGAAAGTAATTGAATCATGGCAGCCTGTCTTTTCTATGCTATTCTCGTGATAGTGAAGAAGTCTCAAGAGCTCTGATGGGCTTCTCAGAGGTTTCTGCTTTTGTTTCCTCAGGCCTCCCCAGCCATGTGGAACTATAAGTCCAATTAAACCTTTTTTCTTCCCAGCCTTGGGTATGAATCAGCAGCATGAAAATGGACTTGAATACAGAAGCCTTATCAAATTTGCTGTCCCTCATGGGTCTACAGATGGTTAATAAAACATTGGGGTAATTAACCAAAAGGAAAAGGAAAGCAAAAAGGCAGCCAAAGGACTAGCCCCAGAAGGATGATAGAAATTTTGGGATGGTTATTCACCATTTGCCCCAGATTGGAAGATTAAGGGGAAAAAAAATCAGAAGGCAAGGGTTATGAGAAAGCTGACATTGCCTGGGGCAATGCTGAGGCCAATTAAGATGAAAATTGATAAAAATGAACAAAAGAGTCTTAGTCCCTTGGCTCGACTCCCTGCTGGGAACCCAAACCTTTTTTTTTTTTTTTTTTTTTTTTTTTTACCAGGTAAGGTAAAATGGTCTGGGGGTAGAAAAGTTCCTGGGACCAAAACATTAAAAATGTACGTGTTAATAGATTTTTTTTTTTATTATTATACTTTAAGTTCTAGGGTACATGTGCATAACGTGCAGGTTTGTTACATATGTATACTTGTGCCATGTTGGTGTGCTGCACCCATCAACTCGTCAGCACCCATCAATTCGTCATTTATATCAGGTATAACTCCCAATGCAATCCCTCCCCCCACCACCATGATAGGCCCCGGTGTGTGATGTTCCCCTTCCCCAGTCAAAGTGATCTCATTGTTCAGTTCCCACCTATGAGTGAGAACATGCGGTGTTTGGTTTTCTGTTCTTGTGATAGTTTGCTGAGAATGATGGTTTCCAGCTGCATCCATGTCCCTACAAAGGATACAAACTCATCCTTTTTTATGGCTGCATAGTATTCCACGGTGTATATGTGCCACATTTTCTTAATCCAGTCTGTCACAGATGGACATTTGGGTTGATTCCAAGTCTTTGCTATTGTGAATAGTGCCGCAATAAACATACGTGTGCATGTGTCTTTAGAGCAGCATGATTTATAATCCTTTGGGTATATACCCAGTAGTGGGATGGCTGGGTCATATGGTACTTCTAGTTCTAGATCCTTGAGGAATCGCCATACTGTTTTCCATAATGGTTGAACTAGTTTACAATCCCACCAACAGTGTAAAAGTGTTCCTATTTCTCTACATCCTCTCCAGCACCTGTTGTTTCCTGACTTTTGAATGATTGCCATTCTAACTGGTGTGAGATGGTATCTCATTGTGGTTTTGATTTGCATTTCTCTGATGGCGAGTGATGATGAGCATTTTTTCATGTGTCTGTTGGCTGTATGAATGTCTTCTTTTGAGAAATGTCTGTTCATATCCTTTGCCCACTTTTTGATGGGGTTGTTTGTTTTTTTCTTGTAAATTTGTTTGAGTTCTTTGTAGGTTCTGGATATTAGCCCTTTGTCAGATAAGTAGATTGCAAAAATTTTCTCCCATTCTGTAGGTTCCCTGTTCACTCTGATGGTAGTTTCTTTTGCTGTGCAGAACCTCTTTAGTTTAATTAGATCCCATTTGTCAATTTTGGCTTTTGCTGCCGTTGCTTTTGGTGTTTTAGACATGAAGTCCTTGCCCATGCCTATGTCCTGAATGGTACTACCTAGGTTTTCTTCTAGGGTTTTTATGGTATTAGGTCTAACATTTAAGTCTCTAATCCATCTTGAATTAATTTTCGTATAAGGAGTAAGGAAAGGATCTAGTTTCAGTTTCTACTTATGGCTAGCCAATTTTCCCAGCACCATTTATTAAATAGGGAATCCTTTCCCCATTTCTTGTTTTTCTCAGGTTTGTCAAAGATCAGATGGCTGTAAATGTGTGGTATTATTTCTGAGGACTCTGTTCTATTCCATTGGTCTATATCTCTGTTTTGGTACCAGTACCATGCTGTTTTGGTTACTGTAGCCTTGTAGTGTAGTTTGAAGTCAGGTAGCATGATGCCTCCAGCTTTGTTCTTTTGACTTAGGATTGTCTTGGTAATGTGGGCTCTTTTTTGGTTCCATATGAACTTTAAAGCAGTTTTTTCCAATTCTGTGAAGAAACTCATTGGTAGCTTGATGGGGATGGCATTGAATCTATAAATTACCTTGGGCAGTATGGCCATTTTCACGATATTGATTCTTCCTATCCATGAGCATGGTATGTTCTTCCATTTGTTTGTGTCCTCTTTTATTTCACTGAGCAGTGTGGTTTGTAATTCTCCTTGAAGAGGTCCTTTACATCCCTTGTAAGTTGGATTCCTAGGTATTTTATTCTCTTTGAAGCAATTGTGAATGGAAGTTCATTCATGATTTGGCTCTCTGTTTGTCTGTTGCTGGTGTATAAGAATGCTTGTGATTTTTGCACATCAATTTTGTATCCTGAGACGTTGCTGAAGTTGCTTATCAGCTTAAGGAGATTTCGGGCTGAGACAATGGGGTTTTCTAAATATACAATCATGTCATCTGCAAACAGGGACAATTTGACTTCTTCTTTTCCTAACTGAATACCCTTTATTTCTTTCTCTTGCCTGATTGCCCTAGCCAGAACTTCCAACACTATGTTGAATAGGAGTGGTGAGAGAGGGCATCCCTGTCTTGTGCCAGTTTTCAAAGGGAATTTTTCCAGTTTTTGCCCATTCAGTATGATATTGGCTGTGGGTTTGTCATAAATAGCTCTTATTATTTTGAGGTACGTTCCATCAATACCGAATTTATTGAGCGTTTTTAGCATGAAGGGCTGTTGAATTTTGTCAAAAGCCTTTTCTGCATCTATTGAGATAATCATGTGGTTCTTGTCTTTGGTTCTGTTTATATGCTGGATTACGTTTATTGATTTGCAAATGTTGAACCAGCCTTGCATCCCAGGGATGAAGCCCACTTGATCATGGTGGATAAGCTTTTTGATGTGCTGCTGAATCTGGTTTGCCAGTATTTTATTGAGAATTTTTGCATCGATGTTCATCAGGGATATTAGTCTAAAATTTTCTTTTTTTGTTGTGTTTCTGCCAGGCTTTGGTATCAGGATGATGTTGGCCTCATAAAATGAGTTAGGGAGGATTCCCTCTTTTTCTATTGATTGGAATCATTTCAGAAGGAATGGTACCAGCTCCTCCTTGTACCTCTGGTAGAATTCAGCTGTGAATCCATCTGGTCCTGGACTGTTTTTGGTGGGTAGGCTATTAATTATTGCCTCAATTTCAGAGCCTGCTATTGGTCTATTCAGGGATTCAACTTCTTCCTGGTTTAGTCTTGGAAGAGTGTAAGTGTCCAGGAAATTATCCATTTCTTCTAGATTTTCTAGTTTATTTGCGTAGAGGTGTTTATAGTATTCTCTGATGGTAGTTTGTATTTCTGTGGGGTCGGTGGTGATATCCCCTTTATCATTTTTTATTGCGTCTATTTGATTCTTCTCTCTTTTCTTCTTTATTAGTCTTGCTAGCGGTCTGTCAATTTTGTTGATCTTTTCAAAAAACAAGCTCCTGGATTCATTGATTTTTTGGAGGGTTTTTTGTGTCTCTGTCTCCTTCAGTTCTGCCCTGATCTTAGTTATTTCTTGCCTTCTGCTAGCTTTTGAATGTGTTTGCTCTTGCTTCTCTAGTTCTTTTAATTGTGATGTTAGGGTGTCAATTTTAGATCTTTCCAGCTTTCTCTTGTGGGCATTTAGTGCTATAAATTTCCCTCTACACACTGCTTTAAATGTGACCCAGAGATTCTGGTATGTTGTATCTTTGTTCTCATTGGTTTCAAAGAACATCTTTATTTCTGCCTTCATTTCGTTATGTGCCCAGTAGTCATTCAGGAGCAGGTTGTTCAGTTTCCATGTAGTTGAGCGGTTTTGATTGAGTTTCTTAGTCCTGAGTTCTAGTTTGAATGCACTGTGGTCTGAGAGACAGTTTGTTATAATTTCTGTTCTTTTACATTTGCTGAGGAGTGCTTTACTTCCAATTATGTGGTCAATTTTGGAATAAGTGCGATGTGGTGCTGAGAAGAATGTATATTCTGTTGATTTGGGGTGGAGAGTTCTATAGATGTCTATTAGGTCCTCTTGGTGCAGAGATGAGTTCAATTCCTGGATATCCTTGTTAACTTTCTGTCTCGTTGATCTGTCTAATGTTGACAGTGGAGTGTTGAAGTCTCCCATTATTATTGTATGGGAGTCTAAGTCTCTTTGTAAGTCTCTAAGGACTTGCTTTATGAATCTGGGTGCTCCTGTATTGGGTGCATATATATTTAGGATAGTTAGCTCTTCCTGTTGAATTGATCCCTTTACCATTATGTAGTGGCCTTCTTTGTCACTTTTGATCTTTGATGGTTTAAAGTCTGTTTTATCAGAAACTAGGATTGCAACCCCTGCTTTTTTTTGTTCTCCATTTGCTTGGTAGATCTTCCTCCATCCCTTTATTTTGAGCCTATGTATGTCTCTGCATGTGAGATGGGTCTCCTGAATACAGCAGACTGATGGGTCTTGACTCTTTATCCAGTTTGCCAGTCTGTGTCTTTTAATTGGAGCATTTAGTCCATTTACATTTAAGGTTAATATTGTTATGTGTGAACTTGATCCTGCCATTATGATATTAACTGGTTATTTTGCTCGTTAGTTGATGCAGTTTCTTCCTAGCCTCGATGGTCTTTACATTTTGGCATGTTTTTGCAATGGCTGGTACTGGTTGTTCCTTTCCATGTTTAGGGCTTCCTTCAGGGTCTCTTGTAAGGCTGGCCTGGTGGTGACAAAATCTCTAAGCATTTGCTTATCTGTAAAGGATTTTATTTCTCCTTCACTCATGAAACTTAGTTTGGCTGGATATGAAATTCTGGGATTAAAATTCTTTTCTTTAAGAATGTTGAATATTGGCCCCCACTCTCTTCTGGCTTGTAGAGTTTCTGCCGAGAGATCTGCTGTTAGTCTGATGGGCTTCCCTTTGTGGGTAACCCGACCTTTCTCTCTGGCTGCCCTTAAGATTTTTTCCTTCATTTCAACTTTGGTGAATCTGGCAATTATGTGTCTTGGAGTTGCTCTTCTCGAGGAGTATCTTTGTGGCGTTCTCTGTATTTCCTGAATTTAAATGTTGGCCTGCCCTACTAGTTTGGGGAAGTTCTCCTGGATGATATCCTGAAGAGTGTTTTCCAACTTGGCTCCATTTTCCCCCTCACTTTCAGGCACCCCAATCAGACGTAGATTTGGTCTTTTTACATAATCCCATACTTTTTGCAGGCTTTGTTCATTTCTTTTTCTTCTTTTTTCTTTTGGTTTCTCTTCTCGCTTCATTTCATTCATTTGATCCTCAATCGCTGATACTCTTTCTTCCAGTTGATCGAGTCAGTTACTGAAGCTTGCGGATTTGTCACGTATTTCTCGTGTCATGGTTTTCATCTCTGTCATTTCGTTTATAACCTTCTCTGCATTAATTATTCTAGCTATCAATTCTTCCACTCTTTTTTCAAGATTTTTAGTTTCTTTGCGCTGGGTACGTAATTCCTCCTTTAGCTCTGAGAAGTCTGATGGACTGAAGCCTTCTTCCCTAATCTCGTCAAAGTTATTCTCTGACCAGCTTTGATCCATTGCTGGCGATGAGCTGTGCTCCTTTGCAGGGGGAGATGCACTCTTATTTTTTGAATTTCCAGCTTTTCTGCCCTGCTTTTTCCCCATCTTTGTGGTTTTATCTGCCTCTGGTCTTTGATGATGGTGACGTACTGATGGGGTTTTGGTATAGGTGTCCTTCCTGTTTGATAGTTTTCCTTCTAACAGTCAGGACCCTCAGCTGTAGGTCTGTTGGAGATTGTTTGAGGTCCACTCCAGACCTTGTTTGCCTGGGTATCAGCAGCAGAGGTTGCAGAAGATAGAATATTGCTGAACAGCGAGTGTACCTGTCTGATTCTTACTTTGTAAGCTTCCTCTCAGTGGTGTACTCCACCCTGTGAGGTGTGGGGTGTCAGACTGCCCCTAGTGGGGGATGTCTCCCAGTTAGGCTACTCAGGGGTCAGGGACCCACTTGAGCAGGCAGTCTGTCCGTTCTCAGATCTCAACCTCCGTGTGGGGAGATCCACTGCTCTCTTCAAAGCTGTCAGACAGAGTCGTTTGTGTCTGCAGAGGTTTCTGCTGCTTTTGTTGTTGTTGTTGTTTAGCTGTGCCCTGTCCCCAGAGGTGGAGTCTACAGAGACAGGCAGGTTTCCTTGAGGTGCTGTGAGCTCCACCCAGTTCGAGCTTCCCAGTGGCTTTGTTTACCTACTTAAGCCTCAGCAATGGTGGGCGCCCCTCCCCCAGCCTCGCTGCTGCCGTTTCAGTTAGATGGCAGACTGCTGTGCTAGCAATGAGGGAGGCTGCGTGGCCGTGGGACCCTCCCAGCCAGGTGTGGGATATAATCTCCTGGTGTGCCCGTTTGCTTAAAGCGCAGTATTGGGGTGGGAGTTACCCGATTTTCCAGGTGTTGTGTGTCTCAGTTCCCCTGGCTAGGAAAAGGAATTCCCTTCCCCCTTGCGCTTCCCAGGTGAGGCGATGCCTCGCCCTGCTTCTGCTCTCGCTGGTGGGGCTGTAGCAGCTGACCAGCACCAATTGTCCGGCACTCCCTAGTTAGATGACCCCAGTACCTCAGTTGAAAATGCAGAAATCACCAGTCTTCTATGTCGCTCGCGCTGGGAGTTGGAGACTGGAGCTGTTCTTATTTGGCCATCTTGCTCCGCCCCCCTCGATTTTTTTTTTTTTGATGGAATCTCACTCCATCGCCCAGGCTGGAATGTAGTGATACAATCTTGGCTCACTGCAGCCTCCGCCTCCTGGGTTCAAGCGATTCCTTTGCCTCAGCCTCCCGAGTAGCTGGGACTACAGGGGCTTGCCACCACACCTGGCTTCTTTTTTTTTTTTTTTTTTGTAGTTGTATTAGAGATGGAGTTTCACCCTGTTGGCCAGGCTGGTCTCAAACTGCTAACCTCAAGTGATCCACCCATCTCGGCCTCCCAAAGTGCTGGGATTACAGCAGTGAGCCACCACACCTGTCAAATTATGAAATTTGAGATGTTTAAACAGACTTTATGTAAGGTAGTTGTTACTCCTTTACCTGTCTTATGAAAATTGGTATTATATCGCCAGGCGCGGTGGCTTACGCCTGTAATCCTAGCACTTTGGGAGGCCAAGGCAGATGGATCACCTGAGGTCAGGAGTTCAACCCCAGCCTGGCCAACATGTCAAAACCCTGTCTCTACTAAAATACAATAATTAGCCAGTCATGATAGCAGCTACTTGAGAGGCTGAGACAGGAGAATTGCTTGAACTCAGGAGACAGTGGTTGCAGTGAGCTGAGATCATGTCACTGCACTCCAGCCTGGGCAGCTGAGTGAGACTCCGTCTTCGGCGGGGGGAAACACACACACAGAAAAGAAAATGAGTATTATATCTAACTGGGGGATATTTCCCCTATCTAGTGCTATAAACTGAAGGCGTGTAAATCTGCTCTTTGAGAAATGTTAATTGGACACACTAAATGGGAACTAGTAAGACTGCCTGAGTCCACAGAATATGGGGTAGAAGCTGGAGTGCTAGTTGGGACAAATCCTCCACTTCATAGCCTTTTGTGTAGCATTTATTGGGGCTTATGGCAAAAGACTGTGAGTACTTCCCAGTATTAACTACTGGACTAGAGAATTTCCACTTGAGGGGCATGTACTGTCTTGCTGTGGAATGTTAACTGAAGCCACCCCTATGCTAATGGAAATAATGGTGCCCAAAAGAGTTCCATGGTAAAATAAAAGTGGTTTACGTAGATCTTGCTACCTGAATGTACAAGGAGGACGTACTCATGAGCAGGGAGCTACTTTTTTCCCTAGGACTGTTTCTAACTGTATGAGGGACTGCTAGATTCTACAGTGCCTGATGGTTCTCATGAGCTGTTTGGCTTGTGAATGGCAATTCAAAGGTGAACAAACATCTTGTTTGGAAGGCTGCTGCTCTGGCTAAAGAAGGGTCAAAAAATTTATTTTTCCTTTATTTGTAGTTTAGAACATTTGGGTAAAGTATATTTTTGTAAGCAAATTTACATTTTTCTGACTTCTTCAAAATTCAGATTGTGATTTTATGACAGTATAGTTGTTTGCATAAGTGTATTTTGTGAGCAAATTTACATTTTTCTGAGTTCTTCAAAATTCAGATTATGATTTTATGACAGTATAGTTGTTTGCATAAGTTTAGTAAGAGTCTTTTAGAACAAAACAGTTGGAGACACTGGTTATTTTACCAAGACTTTCACTAGAATAGCATATTTTTAGGTAAAGTTCCAGCAAAGCCAACTTAAGAAGAGCCTATATAGTCAATGAATTCTTGCTGCACTTTATGTAAATCATCAGGTAAAGTATAATAAGCTTAGAACTTATTTTGCACACAAATTGGTCTTACTATAATTTCTCTTTAATAGAAAACGAGGGCTAGAGAGAAATTGTTTCAAAGGAAAAATGTAACACTCTATACTAGATTTCACCCCACAAAAGGCTATGAAGTGGAGGATTTGTCCCAACTAGCACTCCAGATTTTTTTGAGTGCAGATTGAATCATGAATTATATCTTGGCTACAGTAATCTCTATAGAGTACCAGATTATAAGATTATAATTTTTTCATATCTTTAGTTGGTGCCCTAATGGAATAGATTTATTTTTCTGTTCTGACACACAATCTTTTTATTGTCAAAATATTAAAGTTATTTATTTCTCTTTGTTTTACTTTCAAGGAAATGAAACCAATCTCCCTCCTTTGGCATCCCACTGGGCCTGATTTGTTTTTCACCGCAAATGCCCCGCTGCCAAAACTGTTTTAGGGGGTAAAAAACTCGTTTTTGTCACACAACCCAGATGATTTAGGCATGCGGATATATTGTAGGGTGAGTAGGGCAGGGTTTATTGAGTGAAAAGGAAAAAAACGGGAAACAGGAACCCTCAGCAAATTAAGAGAGTCCAGCTAGCAGGTTTCCTAACTCACAGATTGAAATCTAGGTTACCACACAGGAACAGGAGAGGCCAGGCTTCTCCCCGCTGCAAATGGCATCAACTTGATGAGGCTCCATCCTGTCCTCCTGGTGTGCAGGCCAGTCAGAGATTCTCCAGGGACCCCTTTTTACTTAGTCTCATTCACCGCTCTAAAGAAATACATCTAACTGCCATTAGAAGAAGGATAAGAATAAGGATGAAGACCAATCTTAACTGCTTCCTGCTGACAGGAGGTGCTGTTTGGGAAAAATGGCAGTCAGATCTCCTTCAGAGACCTATCTAAGGGTCCCTAGGAAAAGGGGCCATCGTCCAAGCCTCCAGTTCATAACCACTTGGAGTGTCATAGTCTGAAGGCAAGAAGACACAAATCGGGTTATTAGAAAACGTGTATGAAAACGAAGTAAGTGCCGAAGGGTAAGGACCTCTCAAAAATCCTGAGGCCTTTTACCAGTTTGCATAGGGAGAGAGGGGCCCAAAGCCTGACTGGCTAAAAAAAAACTTACCCTTTTGTCAGCATGTCAGGCTTCTGGGTTCCCTGCCCCTAAGTCCAATGCTAAGATAACAAGTTTAAGCTTTGGGAAATTAACTCTTCCCAGTTTGGAGGGTGCATCCTATGGAGGCATACTGTTAATATCTGTGAAGAGAGGATAGAGGAGGGAAAAGAAAAAAAAAGACATTTTTTTCAAAGGAGACCCAGGGGTTTCATACACATTGTAGGGTGAGTAGGGCAGGGTTTGTTGGGTGAAAGGAAAAAAAGGCAAACAGGAACCCTCAGCAAAGCGAAAGAGAGTCCCAATAGCAGTTATCCCACCTCACAGATTGAATTCCAGGTTACCACACAGGAACAAGAGAGGCCAGGCTCCTCCCCGCTGCAAATGGCACAAATTTCCTGAGGCTCCACCCCATCCTCCCAGTGTGCAGGCCAGTTGGATATTCCCTGGGGACCCCTTTTTACTTGGCGCAAGCACCCTCCCTTTAGGCCCAAGGACTATCACAGGAGAAGTGGGCATGTGAGATTGTAAGGGCTGGTTTTGAGGGATAGAATTAGGTCAAGGTCAGACCCTCCAAATCAAGGATGGGTACAAAGATGCCTAAACAGCTGGTAAAACAAGGGACTTTACCTCCTGAGCTATTGTGTGGCACCTTTCCATCCACTTCAGCCATAAAAAATTTCCTGCTTCCTGTAGAATTAAAACAATTACTGAAGCTACCCCTATGCTAGTGAAAATAATGGTGCCCGAAAGAGTTCAATTACTCATAGGATAAAGATAACTTGTGACAAAGCCTGCTGGGTTGATACCCTCATTATGAAGAGTGCAGATAGTTCCATATGTCTTTAAAAAACTTTTTTCAAAACAGTGCTTATGTTTTGTTTAGCTAATTGCTGTGAGTCTGTAACTAAAACCGAGACTACAGTGGCTCAATACATACAAGTTAAAAATAAATCAGTTTTGTAACTTCACCTTTGGTTTTTTTGGTTGTTGACTTTCTACTTAAAAAAAGTAATTTTAAGGGGTAATGAATGCCTGGCCATGTCTACCCTGTCTAACCTAGAACAGTTAATTGGCTGTAAGTCTTGTTGACTCTAACACTCTTGGCCATAGGGAGTCCCACCGAGGGACAGAATGAGCCCAGGGCAGGCAGCTGTGCCACACCAGCAACACTATGGGACAGAATTGAAATTTGGTGGCCATTGATGTTGCCTCTGGCAAATCTTGGCCAGAAGTGGGAAGATGTAAACCAAAAATAAAATTCAAAGTGTGTTCCACCCACCCACCTACCTCCCACAATCATCTGAATAGACCCCCTCCTTGGCCAGGGTACCCTAAAATTTAACATGAGAGACTGGTTCAGGCCGTGATAAGAAATGGGGGAGTTGGGGTAGGACATGCCTCATTATACCCCTCCAGCATTAACGTCAACACAAACCTTAAATCTGATAAACATTTACAATCTATTCTCTCTAAAGCCTGATACTTGGAGGCTTCATCTGCATGATAAAACCTAAGTCTCTACAACCCCTTGTCTTCACCCAGACATTCCTTTGTATGCGTAACTGTCTGAACTAATTTTCAATCAGAAATTGTTTAAATCTACCTATGACCTGGAAACACCACCCACCCTGACCCCTACCCCTACCCCACCCACGCCTTCGAGTTGTCTCGCTCTTCTAGACTAAGCCAAGGTAAACCTTAACATGTATTGATTGATGTATTATGTCTCCCTAAAATGTATAAAAGCAAGCTGGAGCCCAACTACCTTGGGCATGTGTCCTCAGGACCTCCTGAGGCTGTCACGGGTGCATCCTTAACCTTGCAAAATAAACTTTCTAAATTGAGACTTGTCTCTTGTCTCAGATACTTTTTGGTTTACAGCTTCTAGCTCAATGAGGAGAGAGCCCCTTTTGCTCAGTAACAATTCTGGCAACCCAGCTGGGATGAAACCTGTCTGAAGTACTGTAGCCCCTTAATGGGGTACAGGCCCCCTTCATGAACCCTGAGTGGTCACTTAGAACATTTCGTCCAGAGGCTCGGCATAGGGCTCCTGCTTGTCCGCCGAGGCTCCCTTGGTACTACTCTTTTTTTCAGAAAAGAAACTGCTTCTGGATTAGATATCTTTCTGATAAGTCAAAGACGTTAATAATAATAGCTGCCATTTATTAAATGTTTATCATAGGCTGACGCGGTGGCTCAAGCCTGTAATCCCAGCACTTTGGGAGGCCAAGGCAGGCGGATCATGAGGTCAGGAGATCGAGACCATCCTGGCTAACATGGTGAAAACCCATCTCTACTAAAAATACAAAAAATTAGCCGGGCCTAGTGGCTGGTGCCTGTAGTCCCAACTACTCAGGAGGCTGAGGCAGGAGAATGGCATGAACCCAGGGAGCAGAGCTTGCAGTGAGCCGAGATCGCGCCACTGCACTCCAGCCTAGGTAACGGAGTGAGACTCCGTCTCAAAAAAAAAAAAAAAAAAAAAAGTTTATCATATATTAAGCATTGTGTTAGTTGTGTGCCTGATATCATTTTTTCTTTACCACAAACTGTTAAAAACAGAATTTTATCAGATCTACTTTAAAGATCTAATTGATTTGCATTAGCAATCCATGAATGGGATGCCTCTCATTTAAGAATTAGGAAAGGCACTCTGATGAACTGAGCAGAAGAGGTTGGCTTTGTAGGCAGGAAATGGTTGAAGAAAGCAGAAACAGAACAAAGGGCAGATTGGTCATGTTAAAGTTACCTATAGGGTTAAAACAGAGGGGACTCCCCTGTCATGCCTGCTCAGGTGAACTGGGTCCCTTCTGATCGGTTGCTGTAAATCTCCTGGTTTTAGGGGGAAACTGGTTTCAAAGTACAGTTTATGAAGTACATGGCACCTAGAATAAGTGACTCCATTCTGGTTTGGTCTGGTTTGTTAGTCCTAATACACCCTATAGCTCAGTCCACAACAGTTATTTCCCTTAAATTTCATTTAGAAAAAGCAAGGATTTATTAGCCCTCTTTATAGATAAGGACATTGAAGTTAAGCGATGACAAGTGACTTGCTCTAGGTTACATAGCTAAGTAGCAAGCGAGGACTGGAACCCAATGCTGGAACTCAAAGTTTCAAAGGCCCATGCATTGAACACACTTCATCTTCATATTTTTTAAGCATTTTCTTAAATTGAGGTGTGACTTATGAACAATAAAGTACATGAAACTTAAAGCAGTTCAGTTAATTTTTACATATGTATATGTAACAAATATCCAGATCAAAACAGAGAACAATTCCAGTGCTTTAGAAGATACCCTTATGCACCCCTTCCTATCCAGTTTCTGCACAAGAATAACCATGTTTTGACCCATGCTGTCTCTTTTGTGTCTTTTTTCTCTTAGTGTTATGTCTGAGATTGGTCCATGTCGTTTGTATCAGTAATTGCTGTATAGTATTTCATTATATACATAGACCTTTATTTATTTACCCATTATCCTATTAATGGGCATGTGGGTTCCCAGCTTTTGGTTATTACAAATAAGACAAAAAGCATCCTATTTTAAAATTTTTTTTAATTATTGGATTTAAGTTTATAAAAGTTGGGATTTTTTCCATATGGTTATACTCATTTGTGCTACATGACCAAAGTGTGTGTTTTAACTCGGAACTTAGGGTAATGTAGAAGTTACAGATTTCTTCAATATAAAAGATCAAGTCAAAGTCAAATACATTTAAGATCCTTCATAACTATGTTTTAAGTGAGAGTTCACTCATAACTAGTAAATGTATTTGATGCTGTCTAGCTTTACATAAAGTAGCTCCAAAAAAAATCTGGTACTGCTGGAAATTACTTGTCGGAAACACAAATCAAATTGTATTAATGCCGTATCTGAGGGTATTTCTGATTTTGTAAGGTGTATATCTGCAAATACTTACGTTTCAATGAATGCCAAATCCTTATAACAATGCTGTTTATTCTCATATCAGGTAGAGATTAATACTTTAGTAGAGTTCTCGATTTTGCTATTCATATGTGATGATTTTTCCTTTTTAGAAGAAATATTTATTTTAAGCGAACATGATTCTATCAACCTAAAATAAAAGTCAGAATGTAGTTTAAAAGAGAATTTATTTGGCCAGGCACAGTGGCTCACACCTATAATGCCAGCACTTTGGGAGGCCAAGGCAGGCAGATCACTTGAGGTCAGGAGTTCGAGGTCAGCCTTGACTAACATGGTAAAAGCCCATCTCTGCTATTAATAAAAATACATAAAAAATAGCTGGACATGGTGGCATGTGCCTGTGGTCCTGGCTACTCAGGAGGCTGAGGCATGAAAATTACTGGAACCCAGGAGGTGGAGGTTGCAGTGAACCAAGATCATGCCACTGCATTCCAGCCTGGGTGACAGAGCAGGACTCTGTCTATTAAAAAAAAAAGAGAGAGTTTATTTAAGAACAGAAGTTGAGGACTGCAGTCCAGGACACATTTCCAGTTTGCCTTGGCAAGTACTCCAGAGAACAAGAGAGGCTCAAGTTTTAAGGAAAAAAGACAAATGGGGGGCAGGGACAATTACAAAAGTTGTTCTTCAGTAATTCTCATTGGCTTACAGAAATGGCATTAGTGATTGCCTATACATTGTTGAACTATAGGGTGTAAAGCATTTTTTGGCTACTTGGCTTCAGTCGAGCTTGCACAGCAGGTGTCTTCAAGCGGTAATTATTTAGCTCAAGAGGGAATAACTGCCCCTTTCTGGGCCTGATAATTTAAAGGGACTTGCATTCCTGAGATAAGTTTTCTTTTTCTTTCTCTATTTTATCAAATCTTCAGTTTGCTGTGTATATGCAGTTACATTCAGAACATGTATATTCATGTTCATTAACATATATGTTCATGTACATTTTCATTAACATGTATATTCATATAAAATTCCAATGACTTTAAAGTGGAAAAACAGAATGATAATGTCTTAATGTTAGTGCCTCAAGTACCAATAGCATGAAAATCAGCTTCCTCAATACTGAAGTGGCATATTTCCCTCATCCCTTTGCGAGACTCACAGCAGGGGTACCTACTCAGCCCACTGCTCTCAACTCCTCGCAGGAGTGAGCACATGAGCGAATGAGGTGGGAACTGGAGTGCATGAGCGCTGGAGCTGACTGGCTGCTTCAGAGCTGGTGGGATCAAACTCCACTCACTCAGACCCACTGCATTCCTCCCCTCGCGGAGGGAGTGCACAGGTGAGTCGGTACAAGGAGCCAAAGTGAGCGCTTTTGGGCACCAGCAGGAGCAAACTCTGTGCAGTCCCCGTAGCAGCATCTAGGTCAGGGTGCTTGTGACCCCGAAAGCCCCAGAGGGCGTGTTGCAGTGTTCATTTCGTTCTTCCATCTGCAGACAGCTTAAGTGTTAACAGATCACTGGGCCCTCTGCCTTTTCGCATGAGGCAGCTGTCCTCCACCAGGGCAGTGTGACCGCCTTTTGTATCCACACTTGTGGCTCCCAAACTCTTGTCCAGCGTCCAGGAAAAATGAGGTTGCATGAACGAATTGAAGGATGGTAAATGCAGGGGATTTTATTGCCGATGAAAGTGGCTCTTAGTGGAATGGGGATCTGAAAAAGGGATGGGGCAGGTGGGTAAGCTTCCCCTGAAGTCCAGCCATCTCTGACCAGGTTCTTTTCCAAAGTTACGCCATCAAGCTGTCCCTCTGAAGTCAAGCCACTTCTCTCCAGTGTCCAGACATAGTCCCCCACATCCAGCTGCATTGCTCTGCTGGCTGAGGATGGGGGCTGGGCAGGCCATGGATAGTTTAGTGAAAGGCAGTATTCGAGTGGAAAAACAGAAGTTCTCACTTTGGGCCGCAGATTTCAGGCTTTTCCACTTCAAGGTGGGGTTTTATTGGGGACCCACCTTTGTCTGCCTAGAATATCTCTACCTCCGTCCCTATCAATATATGTTGACACAAGCAAAATGTCCTATTACCTTATATAATAGAGTCTTGATATTCTGTTGTGGTGGGATTCTCATTATAATAATTTCTACATTAAAATTAAAATACACATCTGTTTTCATGCTCATAATCCAAGTACTCCAACTTAAGGAATGTGAAATAATAAATAGCTCTTTAATTCTAGGGAAAAAAATAGAAGATAACAGCCTTTATTCACTTGAATGTATAAAAGTACATGCTTTAAGATACTTATTTCCATTTAATTTAAAAACAAACTTCTTGATGGGCTCAGTGACACATGCTTGTAATCCCAGCCCTTTGGGAGGCCAGGGAAGGAAGATTGCTTGAGCCTAGGTGTTTGAGAGCAGCCTGGGTAACGAAAAATAAAATAATTAGCTGGGTGCAGTGGTGCACGCCTGTAGTCCCAGCTACTCAGGCTGAAGTGGGAGGACCACTTGAGCACAGGAGGCCGAGGCTGCAGTGAGCCCTGATCACACCAGTGCATACCAGCTTGAGTGACAGAGCAAGACCCTGTCTCTTAAAAACAGAACAAGGCCGGGCACCATGGCTCATGCCTGTAATCCCAGCACTTTGGGAGGCCAAGGCATGCAGATCACTTGAGGTCAGGAGTTCAAGACCAGCCTGGCCAACATGATGAAACCCCGTCTCTACTAAAAATACAAAAATTGGCCGGCTGTGATGGCAGGTGCCTGTAATCCAAGCTACTCAGGAGACTGAGGCAGGAGAATCGCCTAAACCCAGGAGACGGAAGTTTCTGTGAGCCAAGATCACACCACTGCACTCCAGCCTGGGCGACAGAGCCAGACTCTGTCTCAAAAAAAAAAAAAAAAAAAAAAAACAAACCTTACTTTTAATTGGTAAGTCTCAAAGGTGCCATTTTACCTCTGCAGTATACACTTTATATTTCTGAACATCTAGTGCAGTCATGAAAACGATGTCATATTGAAGTATAGGAGTGTTAAGTGCAGCTGTTTCAAATATACATTTGACAAATAGTGATGTGTTGCCAACTTTGTAGTCGAGTGAGGAATAAATGCCAATTGCTTTGTAGTAGTGACTTTTCAAGAGATATGAGAAAGAAACCATAGCTGAGAAGAAAACATGTCGATGCCCAGGGCTGTTTCGTTTTCTTCTGTTTTAAGTGGAAAATATGACAGAGCTTTGATTTTGCTGCCTAAAATGTTATGACTATTAAGAAAATAAATACTTGGTGCTTCTGAGTGAAAAGAAAAAAATGTCTGAGATACTGAGAAAGGAAGCAAAGAGGCAGAGCAGCTGTGAAGCGCTCTCCTTCCTTCTGTAAGCCATTGATATCTGTAGGGTCCATGGATGTGGTTAATGTGTGTGCTAATGGTTTGGCAGTGTGGCTTCTATTTGCCATATGGTTCTCTGGCAGTGGAACATAGTGCATTGTTAAAAAGTGAACAGAGAGTACTCCTGAAGTACTCAGAGTTCACGCTTGGGTACTATGTTGTTTTGTTTTTGTAGTTTTTCTTGTTTCCTCATTTTTGTTTTTTAGGACAGAGTAAATGGAATCTGACTAGAGGACACCATTTTGGTTTATAAACTATGGAAAGGGATGGTAATTTTTATTACGGAGGACAAACATGTCACCCTCTCTTACATAGTTCATTTAGCATTTAGAAAAATTGCTTTTTTATTCCTTGTAATCAGAGTCAGCTTTTATGTTTTAGAAATTAGCCATTGTTGGCCAGGCGTGGTGGCTCACGCCTGTAATGCCAGCACTTTGGGAGGCTGAGGTGGGCGGATCACAAGGTCAGGAGATCGAGACCATCCTGGCTAACACGGTGAAACCCCATCTCTACTAAAAATACAAAAAAAAAAAAAAAAAAAAAAAATTGGCCGGGCATGGTGGCAGGCACCTGTAATCCCAGCTACTTGGGGAGCTGAGGCAGGAGAATCGCTTGAAACTGGGAGGTGGAGGTTGCAGTGAGCCGAGATCACATCAGTGCACTCCAACCTGGGCAACAGAGCCAGATCCTGTCTCAAAATAAACAAATAAATAAAAGTTTCCAGTGATTTAGTCATCCTTCTCTTCCTGGTACAGAGAGGAAGACACTCTTAAAAATGTAGATATTCTTTATAAAATAAATTTCTCTTACAGAAATATAACTTTTACTGTTTTCAGAGCTTCTCCTGTGTCTGTTTCCCAAAATAACCAGTTTAAAGTAATCTTATGCCAAAGAGGCATATTTAGAATGGCATATACTGCTGTCCTGCAGACATACTTTGGGGTGTCATGTCCTGAACTCTACAATTGGCTCCCTCCCCCTTGTGGAAATGTAAGTAAAATCTATAGGAGACCATTGGTTTCCACTGAGTTCCTGCACAAGCTCCAACAGACCAAACCAAGATAGAGGTCCCTCCTGCTAAAGTTCGATGTCACCAATCTCAGTTATCTGACCTGAGAAATCAGGAGAGAGAGAGATAAAAGTCAGATTCCCAAACAGGCCAGTTTTAGCTGGCATGGTAAGGGAGTCGCCTCTGCTTTAACCCTTGCAAGGAAAGTAACTTTGAAACTACTAATTTACTTTTTGTTCCTTATTTCTGCTTTTTTCAACCTTTTACCCATCCAAAAATACTCACTACCCACATTGCGGAGATGAGCTCTCAAATTCTTGTTCTGAGGGTTGCGTGACTGGTGAATTGTTCTTTGCTCAAATAAACTGTTAAATTTATCTTGGCAGACCTTATTTTGATCCCCAAATTTGATTTAGATTTTGGGCCATTAAATTTCACTATTTAATAATAACCCTACTAGATGAGAATAAGTGTTTCTCAATTTCTGGTGATATGGTTTGGCTGTGTCCCCACCCAGAATCTCATCTTGAATTATATTCCCCATAATCCCCACATGTCAGTGGCAGGACCAGGTAGAGGTAATTGGATCATGGGGGCAGTTTCACCCATGCTCTTCTCGTGATAGTGAATGAATCTCACGAGATTGGATGGTTTTATAAATATCTGGCATTTCCCCTGCTTGCACTCACTCCATTCCACTGCTTGTGAAGAAGGTGCCTGTTTCTCCTTTGCCTTCTGCTATGATTATAAGTGTCCTGAAGTTTCCTCTCTAGCAATACAGAACTGTAAGTTAATTAAACCTCTTTCCTTTATAAATTACCCAGTCTCAGGTATTTTTTCATAGCAGCCTGAGGACTGATGTATCTGGGTACTTAGCATTGGTTTTTGTCTGTGGTTTTGTACATATACTTAGGGCTGCCATGTACAGCTATCTGTACTTCGTGATACAATTCCATGGAGAGCCATTTGTGTAAATGACAACGTGGTTCTCCCTGGAGCTGTGCAGTGAGGCAGCCTACTACGCTTACCTTCACTTATGTGGTGCTGGTTAGTTTAATTGGCATTACTATTTAAATTGTCTTGATTCAACTGAGTATTTAAGAGTCTCATGTTAACTTCCAAGAGAATTCCTCTTTAGCCTCTGTGCCATGAAATTTTGTGTCTGTGTGGATTAATTTGGATGTATAGAAAGGGGACATATAGAGTATTCAGTCAGTATTTAAAATATGAAAAATATACAATTTAAGATTTAAATATACCATCAATTTGGGAATAACATTTTTTTCATGCTTAATCTTTGATTCTTGTGGATTCTCAGATAGCAACTGGGCATTCTACAATTCAGTCATATTGTGACATTAACTACTCAGTTAACGTCAAACTCTGTAAGGGCTCACTCATTCCCACAAAACTGCCCTCACTTCAGGCACCAATCACAAGTCCTGGGTCCCCAGGCCACCCCATCTCTCTCTGACTTTGTTGCCAATTCAGGGCTTCCCATAACCTTCTCTGAGGTTTGATAATTAGCCAGAATGACTCATACAACTCAGGAAAACTCTTCGTTTGCATTTACTGGTTTATTATTAAAGGATACAATTCAGGAAAACCAGATGGAAGAGATGAATAAGGCAAGTATGTTGGTTGGAGGGTCAGGGAGTTTCCATGCCATCTTTAGCCCTCCCAGCACTTTGATGTGTTCAACAATCCAGGAACTCACTGAATCCCATTGTTTTTATGGAGGTTTCAGTACATAGGCATGATTGACTAAATCATTGGCCATTGGTGATAAGACTCAAACTCTTAACACTGTTCCTGGGAGGTCAAGGGGTAGGGCTGAAAGTTCCATCCCTTTAATCAAGGCTTGGTCTTTCTGGAGATCAGCCCCTGTCCTGAAGCTATCTAGGTCCTCCTACCACTAGAGTCACCTTAGCATAAACTCAAGTATGATTGATTGGGGCTTATTATGAATAACAAAAGATGTTCCTATTACTCAGGAAATTCCAAGGATGTTAGGAGTTTTGTTCCAGGAATGACGGACAAAGACCAAATATATGTATTTTTAATTATATCACATTTGAATATTCTGAACAGTTTGCAGTGGTATAGTGTTTTAAAAAACTAGAAAAACTCAACAATAGAGGATTGATATTAAAATGATGAAACAATATATATCCTTTTCTTTTTTTTTTTTTTTTTAAGACAGAGTCTCTCTGTCGCCCATGCTGGAGTGCCCTGGCGCCAGCTCAGCTTACTGCAACCACCACCTCCCGAGTTCAAGCGATTCTTCTGCCTCAGCCTCCTGAGTAGCTGGAACTACAGGGGCCTGCCACCACGCCCAGCTAATATTTTTTGTATTGTTAGTAGAGACAGGGTTTCACCATGTTGACCAGGATGGTCTTGATCTCCTGACCTCGTGATCCGCCTGCCTTGGTCCCCCAAAGTGCTGGAATTACAGGTGTGAGCCACCGCACCCAGCCAGAAAGGAGTTTTAATTAACAGTTTTGAACTTGATTAGCAATTTCAGCAGTTTCCAAATGGATATATTTGTTGGTAGAAAATCTACCAGCAGGAGAAGAGAATTATAGAAAGCTGCCAACACAGTACAGGCAGTCTGCAATTTATGAAAGACTTGTGTTCTAAAAGTTGACTGTTTGAAATTCTGGACACTTTCCCAATGAAGCAATGTTGTAAGTACTCTGGGCCCAAGTCAGGCTAGAACAACGTTAATTTTACCCATGGAATTCTTGGAATACATGTAGTATCCACATTTTTATTTATGACAGTTTTGAGTCAACTGCGTCTTCAGTTTCAGCTAGAACCATCTAAAACTGATCTTCCTTCAGTAGAGTTGGAAATTCGGAGAATATGTTAAGCATAGCATAGCTTCAGATATTAATTAAACTTCTGGCCAAGGGCAACCTGTTAACTAAATCTTCAGAAAAGAAGATAGATTTCTACACCAGCCCTTAACTCCCAAGATTATAGGATGGAAATAAGATTTCCTTCAGAAGTTAAGAACTGCTTGTGACTGTCTTTTTTATTTATTTATTTTTAATCCTGAAAGCAATACATATCCATTTAAAAAACAATTAAAAGTAAAGGTAGTATGCTCCACTTGCTGTTAAATCATTTAGAAAATTGTTTTTGTGCACACATACAACACAGATAAAACAAGTGTGGCTAAAGAGAAGCAATGCAGTTGGTAAATAAAGATCAAGTTTGTTAGGTTGTTCATATTCTTTCAACTTTCTGTAAGTTTGAAAATTTCAAAACAAAAAGGTGGCAATTTTTTTTAAAGTAACAGGAGTATTCACTTATCTTCAGTCCCCAACTTCATTCTCTCCGGAGTTAAAACGTCTGCCAGCAGTTTTTAGTTTTATATATGCCAGCATATATAGTTTTTCAAGTATCTTTTCAAGCATGTTTTTAAAATCCTTTTACAGAAACTTTTTTTTGCACAAATGGAATCACAGTAAATACAGAATTATACTACCATCACCAGTCAAGGGGTTTTGTCCAAGACCCCAAGAGCAGGTTCTTGGCTCTCATGCAGGAAAGAATTCAGGGCAAGTCACAGTAGAGTGAAGTTAAAAGAATTTATTACAGACTGCTGAATTACAGAATAGGGCATCCTCAGAGAGCAAGAGGAGGGTGCACCCATTTCAAATATAATGCTAATATAGGTTATTAAGAAAAGTGAACTTTGGCTGGGCGCAGTGGCTTACGCCTATAATGCCAGCACTTTGGGAGGCCGAGGCGGGTGGATCACCTGAGGTCAGCAGTTCCAGATTAGCCTGACCAACATGGAGAAACCCCGTCTCTCCTAAAAATACAAAATTAGCCGGGCGTGGTGGTGCATGCCTATAGTCCCAACTACTCGGGCAGCTGAGACAGGAGAAACGCTTGAACCCGAGAGGCAGAGGTTGCTGTGAGCCGAGATCGCGCCATTACACTCCAGCCTGGGCAATAAGAGTGAAACTCCATCTCAAAAATAAATAAATAAAAAGGAAAAGAAAAGTGTGCTTCATTACAAAGGCTTGTGATCAGCTTGTGACAGACTGTTAGTATTGTTATTTTCCTATATTACTATTGATTTTAGCAAGAATTTATGAGTGTACTATTATTTTTAAAGCAAAACCTATTCTTAAACTAAGAATGCTTTTTGTTCTTAAAGTACTGGGACATTTCCATAAGTCCTAGGTCTTCAGTTAGTTAACATCATTAACTCGTTCCCTCAAACATAAACGCCTTGTGACCAAGAGTGCCCAGTCCCCTGGGAACATACCACAGCAGGTTTGGCTTTATCCAGCCTTTATTCAAGATGGAGTCACTCTGGTTATGGTGCCTCTGACACTGTTTACTGATATTCTACTTGCTTTTAGAATTTAACAGTATGTATTAGTTTTCTCTTGCTGCTGAAAAATTACCACAAATGTAATGCCTTAAAATGACACAAATTCATTAAAGTTCTGAGGTCAGAATTCTGAAATGGGTTTCACTGGGCTAAAATCAAGGTGTTGGCTGGGCTCCATTTCTTCTGGAAGCTCCAGGAAAGACTTGGTTTGCTTACTGTTTCCACCTCCTAAAGGTCTCCTGCATTTCTTGTTTCATGGCCCTTTCTTCCATCTTTAAAGCCAATGGCATAGCATCTTCAAACATCTCTTTCACTGATTCCTCTTCCTCTCTTATAAGGACTCTGTGATCACTTTACCCACCTGGATATTCCCTAGCTCAAGATCCTTAATCATATCTGCAAAGTCCCTTTTGCCAAGTAAGGTAACAAATAGAGTCGGGGGATGAGCATATCTTTGGAAGGCCATTATTTCGCCTGCCACACAGGATATTGTGGCTGTCTTGCTTTATCAGTATATATGAATCTGACATTCTTTTTAACAGCTGGACAAAACTGATAGAAACCACCGATGTAACCACTCATGATGAATATTTAGGTTTCCCTTTCAGGCTGAAATAAATTATACTGCTATGAACATTTTTGTATGTATCCGAATATGTGAGAGTATCTATGGGATAAATTTCTAAAACTGAAATTGCTGAGTCAAAGGTGGTAAAAGATAAATTTTGGCACATTAAGATTTTAAGAAGTGTATGTGAGCAAACAGTGCTTCATGAGTCAGGCAGCTCCAAACCAGAAGTGGTTGGGGCTCTACTAAAGGAGCATGAGGGAAGGCATTTATAGGGTGAATATAGATATAGAGCAAAGAAATTATTTGGTTAAAATTTGAGCAGTTGACTTATTTGGGCCATGCCTGTGGGAAGTTTAAGAAAATGTAACTAATGCCCAGTTGGCTGCCTGTCATTGGCTGAGCAGAGCTTGGTGATCTTTTAAATTCAGTTTTGGTTCGCTTAAGTAGAACCCTGAGCCTTAGAGCCACCTCAGTTTAAGGGCCTCTCATTTTGTTATCTTAATAAAGGGTAAATGTGTTGTTGATAATATAGCCAAGTTGCCCTCCAAACTGTTGTGCCAGTGTACTGTACATTCCCACAGCAGGCTTCTTTTTAATGTTTTTCAATAGATGGATAAAAATTATATTAATTCAAATTGCATTTCCGTGATTAAAAATGAGATTAAGCATTGTTGTACTACTTTTTTTAGAATTTTCTATATTAAATTTTTTGGACCCTAAAGAGAAACGTATTTCATGATGCATCATGAGAATTGGGGTACATGATTATGCTTATTTAAAAACATGTTTATTTCATACAAAATTCATTTTAAGTAAATATCTGTGCATCAAAATTTAATGGTTTTCTAAAAGATTGTTTAGTAATAATTACCAGGACTCCTTATGATACATACACTATATATGGGACTTTGGTATTGATTACATAAAATATGATTATTTATTTTCTTGCATTTATTTTTGGTGTTAAAAAATAATTCTGGGAATTTGTGTGTATCTCACCTCGTCACATCCTGCCTTCCCTCACACTTTTTCTTTTTTTTTTTTTTGAGACGGAGTCTTGCTCTGTCGCCCAGGCTGGGGTGCAGTGGCCGGATCTCAGCTCACTGCAAGCTCCGCCTCCCGGGTTTACACCATTCTCTCAGCCTCCTGAGTAGCTGGGACCACAGGCGCCTGCCACCTCTCCCGGCTAGTTTTTTGTGTTTTTTAGTAGAGACGAGGTTTCACCGTGTTAGCCAGGATGGTCTCGATCTCGTGACCTCGTGATCCGCCCGTCTCGGCCTCCCAAAGTGCTGGGATTACAGGCTTGAGCCACCGTGCCAGGCCCCTCACACTTTTAAAAAATTGTCCAACAAAGCAAATTCGGATGAAACCTGTATGATAGATATATAGAGAAGATACAGAGAAATGTAATTGGAGGATATTTTTGCCTCACCTTCAGTTAATTTTTTTTTTTTTTGAGACAGAGTCTCACTCTTGTTGCCCAGGCTGCAGTGCAGTGGCACAATCTCTGCTCACTGCAACCTCCACCTCCTGGGTTCAAGTGATTCTCCTGCCTCATCCTTCTGAGTAGCTGGGATTACAGGCGTGTGCCACCACACCCAGCTAATTTTTGTATTTTTGGTAGGGACGGGATTTCACCATGTTGGCCAGGCTGGTCTCGAACTTCTGGCCTCAGGTGATCCACCCGCCTCAGCCTCCCAAAGTGTTGAGAATTCAGGTGTGAGCCACTGTGCCCAGCCAATTTTTCAGTTGATTTTAAATGATCTCTGAAAGAAAAGTTTTACTCCTTAATCTAAACTTTTGAAGAGTTCTTCTAAATGAAAAACATTGATTGCTTCTGGAGATGGGAGCAGGGACTGGGTAGCTGCCTCCCAAGGGTGCAAGGCAGTCTTTTTACAGTCCTTTTTTTGGTGTCTTTAAACATTTTAAATTTGGAATTGGATCACCTTTAGAAATAATCACGAATTGGCCGGACGCGGTGCCTCATGCCTGTAATCCCAGCACTTCGGGAGGCCGAGGCGGGCGGATTACCTTAGGTCAGGAGTTCGAGACCAGCCTGGCCAACATGGTGAAACCCCTTCTCTACTAAAAATACAAAAAAATTAGTCGGGTGTGGTGGCACACGCCTGTAATCCCAGCTACTTGGGAGGCTAAGGCAGGAGAATCGCTTGAGCCTGGAAGACGGAGGTTGCAGTGAGCTGAGATCATGCCACTGCACTCCAGCCTGGCTGACAGCGAGACTATCTCAAAAAAAAAAAAAATAATCACAAATTTTAAATTCAGTGGACAAAAAAAATTTTTTAAATAATTTTTAAAACCTTTTACAGTTGACTCTCCTGTGATTCAAGTGGCAGCTTGATTTCATTGAAATGTGGAAAGATGAGCCATCCTATTTTTCCACATTAAAGATTGGTTCTAAAAGTGATTCTGGGCTAAATTTGGGGGTCCTTTGTTGGACCTCTCCTACTCAATTCAGTAGGCCGTTGGTTTTCCTAAGGGCCCTATGGCTTCAACTAGCATCTGTTTGATGATAGCCCCCAAATATCAATCTGCAGTCCAATCACCAACCCCACTACCCCTTATGCACATTAAAGTTTAACAGCCCTTAAATCAGAAAGTTGAGAAAAGCTTATAAACTTTTCCTCCTTTTACTGCTTTTTTTACCCCTCTTCCATGCCATAGGTTTGCTGATGATATCAAATGACATTATACAGTGTGGCTTATCCTGACTTCTGTTGTTCAAGGTTTAAAAGCATTTTTACATATCAGAATAAAATGCTTCCTTTGATCAACCACCTTTTGGCTAACATTCCTTGCTATTTTAGGTTGAATTCTCTTACCCGCCCCTGATTCCAGGAGATGGACATGACAGCCACACTTTACCTGAAGAATGGAAGTATTTGCCCTTCCTTGCCTTACCAGATGGCGCACACAACTACCAGGAAGGTATGTCACAAGACAGTGAACCAGTTAGGTGACATTTTTGAAAAAATTTGCCAAGATAGCTTAGGTTCTAAATACTTTGAGACATTAAAGGCCTTCAGCCTGTTAGAACTATTTATAAAATATATACATGCTTGTTTGGAGATAACTAGTCATTCACTAGAGCACCTCTAAAGGAGTGCCAGGCTTACGTTGGCTGCAGCTAGTGAACCTTGGCCACGCTTCTGCCAAGTGATTAGCCAGAGTAGGACAGCCACCATTGGAAGCACTTCCTACATCTACACGTCATACTCCTCAGAGGCACACCAGGGGGCTTACCAGCGCCAGCTGTACATTGCTTGGGACTCTAGCTGCATACTTTCAGTACTAGGTTATTGCTCCAGTGCCCACCTTAGAAGCAGCTGAGATTGTTTTTGCGCCTCTGGAACCATTGCTGTCACAAGTACTCAGCTTGCAAGGTTGCTTGCTTGCATGCAGAGCATGTTAACACCCTCAAAGAAAGCAGGGCTGTGAAGTTCTTACCGAATCTCCTACCACCCTATAAATGAGTATTTTGCCAGACTTAATGAAGAACTGTATTTTACTATGGTATTTGATGCTCTACAAAAATGTTTTTGTTGTTATTGTTGCTGTTGCTTTTCTTTCTGGTTTTTTTTTTTTTTTTTTTTTTTTTGGAGACGGAGTCTCACTGTTGCCCTGTTGCCCAGGCTGGTCTCAAACTCCTGAGCTCAAGCAGTTCTCCTATCCCAGCCTTCCCAGTAGCTGTGGTTACAGAAGTGAGCCATCATGCCTGGTGGTGCCACCATGCCCAGCAAAAGGACTGCTGCAAACATGTGAATTAAGATTATAGCAAATGTTCTACAGATTTTCTTTGTATTTGTGTATGTATATAATTTTGTCTGTACTATCTGAAAAGCAGTTGCAAACATTGTGACACTTTAAATACTTAAGATCTGAGAATGAGATCATTCCCCAGTGTAACTTCCAGTACCATTATCACAGCTAAGAGATTTAACAGTAATTTCATAGTACTATCTAACATCCAATCTATGTTCAAATTTTCTCAGTTGTCCCCCAGATTTCTTGTATTCATTCAAGGTTCATGTGTTGCTATTGGCTTTTATGATTGTCTACTTTCTTTTAATCTAGAATGATTCCCTAAAGATTAAGTATTTTCTGTAATTGTAGTCTGTTTGACCTGTTATAATTCAGCCTCTTGGGCTTTTTGTGATGAGTATTTACCATAGGCAATGAGAAAAATGATAGGAAACCACTGGTTGTGGTGCTACAAATAAGTATGATTTGGATTCCTTGTTTTATCATTTTTGTGTTAATGACTGCATTATGATAGCTTCAGATTGTAATTCACCTCACTATTTACATTTTTCTATGTATCTCTTAGATACTGTGTTTTTTCACTTGCCACCCAGAAATGGAAATGGAGCCACAGTATTTGGTATCTCTTGCTATCGACAAATTGAAGCCAAGGTATGATAATTAATAATGAAAAACAACTCCACAGTCCTTTCTTAGATGTTAGACACTTAGAAAAACACAGTCTTTATTTTTCAGTGGTGCCTGTAATGTTGTTTTAGATTTTTGTATACAATTTGTAGCTGTTTTTTCAATAGTACCAGTTTATTCACAGAAACATTTTATTAAGTTGACACTGGTGGCTATGCTTATATTTGTATCATAATATTTTGTACATTATTTTTAGATAGTGATACATAAATTATCCATTTGTCTTTTAAATACTGTACTTACATTTCAAGATGTCTTTGAATTTTCTGTTTCTAGTGTTTGGCATATAACTTAGAAAAATTGAGTGGTAATGCTTGTGTGTTTTTTAGTTTTTTTATTTTTTTAAAGACAGGACCTTACTATTTTGCCCAGGCTGGTTTTAAACCCATAGGCTCTAGGGATCCTCTTGCCTCAGCCTGCTGAGTAGCTGGAACTACAGGTGTACACCACTCTGCCTTGCTTTTTTTTAAGCAGAATTTCAGAAGTAGTGGGACATGCTTAGAGGGGCTCCCAGCTACTCATAAGTTGTCTTAATTATCTCTAAGATTTCTTTGTTTTTCTTTTCTCTTTTTTTTTTTTTTTTTTTTTTCGAGGAAGAGTCTCACTCTGTTGCCTAGGCTGGAGAGCAGTAGCACAATCTTGGCTCACTGCAGCCTTGACCCCAAGCTCAAGCCCTCCTCCCAGCTCAGATTCCCAAGTAGCTGGGATACAGGTTTGTGCCACTACGCCCAGCTAATTTTTGTGTTTTTTATGGAGACAGAGTTTCGCCATGATGCCCAGGTTGGTCTCGAACCCCTGAGCTCAAGTGATCTGCCCTCCTCAGCCTCTACAGGCTGAGCCACTGTGCCCAGCCTTGATTATTCTTTACTTGCTAGCTTAATGCCTGACTTACTATAATAGCTCTAATTAATAAATTCAAATAAGCCAAGATGGTGGCCCCACCTTTCATGATTTGCTTATGTGTAGCACTGTTTTTTTGTGGTGGGGATAATCTTGATGAGTAAAAAGCTCTTTCAAAAGGTCAGTAATACTCTAAAGTAGTGAGTGGTTCTCAATCTCAGCTGCACATTGCAATCACCTGGAGAGCTTTAAAAGCTAGGAGGAGTAGGTCTTCCCCCATCCCAAAAGGTTCTGATTTAATGATCTAGACATGGGAGGTGGGAATGTTTTAAAAGCTCCCCAGGTGATTTTCTACGCAGTCAAGATTCACAACCACTGCTCTAAAACGATTATTTTTAATCAGAATTACCTGGAGACTTTTTTTTTTTTTTTTTTTTTTTAAATATCTGTACCTAGCCTTTCCTCCTAGTGACTGAATTAGAATCTCTGGGATTTGAGCCTGGACAATTAAAAGTTTTAAAAGCTTCCTCGGGTGAATAATTAGTAAATCTTTTTCTAACTTTTTATGATGGAAATTTCAAACATGCAGATAAATTGAAAACATAGCACACTGAGTACCTGTGTACCCATCAGCTAGACTCATAGACTGTGTGTCTATTTTTCCCCTGACCCACTTAAATGTAAACTACAGGTGTAAATTCCAGGATACCCAAAGTAGGTTAACTACCATGAAATAACCCTCTAAGCACGGCCTGGAACCTGGAACATCCGTGTTATATCATGAATAACTGAATCTAAAGCTAAAGATATTATGTCAGATAATAGCATACACCTTAAATGTGTACAATTTTTGTCAATTATACCTCAATGAAGCTGAGAAAATAAAGATAAAAGAGGCTGGGCCCAGTGGCTCACACCTATAATCCCAGCACTTTGGGAGGCCAAGGCGGGCGGATCACGAAGTCAGGAGATCAAGACCATCCTGGCTAACATGGTGAAACCCCATTTCTACTAAGAATACAAAAAAATTAGCCGGGCATGGCGGCGCACACCTGTAGTCCCAGCTACTCGGGAGGCTGAGGCAGAAGAATCGTTTGAACCCAGGAGGGCGGAGGCTGCAGTGAGCCGAGATGGCGCCACTGCAGCCTGTTGGCAGAGTGAGACTCGGTCTCAAAAAAGTAATAAACAATAAATTAAAAAAAAAAAAAAAGAAGCCGGGCGCGGTGGCTCAAGCCTGTAATCCCAGCACTTTGGGAGGCTGAGACGGGCGGATCACGAGGTCAGGAGATTGAGACCATCCTGGCTAACACGGTGAAACCCCGTCTCTACTAAAAATACAAAAAACTAGCCGGGCGAGGTGGCGGGTGCCTGTAGTCCCAGCTACTCCGGAGGCTGAGGCAGGAGAATGGCGTAAACCCGGGAGGCGGAGCTTGCAGTGAGCTGAGATCCGGCCACTGCACTCCAGCCTGGGCGACAGAGCAAGACTCCGTCTCAAAAAAAAAAAAAAAAAAAAGATAAAAGAAACCTGAGAGTAAGAGTTCGCCTGACAGCTTTGAGCAGTTGATGTTTTCATATACTATTGTAATCGAACCCAGGTTTGGCTGCACGCCGCTCAAAAGACAGGAGAGAAGAGAGTTGCTGGGAGGAAAAGCAGATTTATTTGGAAAGCCAGCTAGATGGTGAGCTAGCATTCTAAAGTAGCATCGTAAATTTTTCAGTCTGTCTGGAGGATTTTTATGGGAGAGGGATATGGGGAAGAAGAGGAAATTGGTGTCAAGAGGTGACACACAGACATCTGGGTACCAGCGAGGGTCCAAGGAGGTTGGATACTTCTTTATCATTGGTCAAACCACAATGCTCCTGTAAATCTTTAACAAAACATAATTAGTTGTTTACATACCTTTTAAATCCCAGAGCTGGTTTTAAAACATGCATGATTGCCATTTTTGCATATTATCTTGGTACTCTAAAATTATCCTTTCATATGTGCAGAAACAGGGAAACGCTGCCTAAAAAATGGAGTTAGTTATGTTCTTTTGCTATTTCACTGTTACACTATTACCTTTACATACTTACATGTGAGAGGAATTGAGCTGCTGCCTGTTCTTGGAAATTTGCTCCTTTTAATACCTTTTATTACCCATATGTCATGTAAGCACTAGTAAAATTATTTCTCCCAAGTGGGTCTTATCCCTCAGTGCTGTTTTAACAGCCCTTGTGCTCTGCATAGCCTTTAAATACGGCCTGTCTCCCCACTCCCTGGTTCTGACCCACTCAGGAGTACATTAGAGTTGCCCATTTTTCCAATGAATGCTGTCCTTCTCAATAGATAATAGGCAATAGAAGCAGACAGAGAAACCAGTTATTGGAGGGACCTTGAGCCTGGAAGAAAGACTTTACTCCTTTTTAATGAAGATGAGACAGTGGATGAATCCAATCAGGAGGAAGGATTCTACTCCACAGCTAATTTAAAGCCTGTTCATCAGTCATCAGTTGAAAACATGGGGGCCCCTTGGTCCTCAGGACAGATCCAAGAAGGTGTCAGGCAGTACACTAGAGGAGGAAGTCTTTCTTACTTCCCTTGCAGCCTTGCCTGAGGTTAATCAAATCAAGATTTGCTCTCTACTAGTAGAGGACTGTAGAAATCTCACATAGTCATCCTCACAATCACTGAGAAATAAGTTATGTGCTTGTGTTTGGTGCTGGGTGCCAATACAAGTTTCCAGGCAACATGGCACAACTAACTTAACAAAATTACTGACAGTTCTTCCATCTCTGGAGAACAAGCTGTCTGTTTTTGTCATCTCTTTTTTCTTTTTCTTTTTAGACGGAGTCTCACTCTGTCGCCCAGGCTGTAGTGCAGTGGCACGATTTCAGCTCACTGCAACCTCTGTCTCCCAGGTTCAAGCGATTCTCCTGCCTTGGCTTTCCAAGTAGCTGGGACTACAGGCTTGTGCCACCACACCTGGTTGATTTCTGTGTTTTTAGTAGAGATGGGGTTTCACCATGTTGGCCAGGCTGGTCTCGAACTCCTGGCCTCAGGTGACCCACTCACCTTAGCCTCCCAAAATGCTGAGATTACAGGCATGAGCCATTGCTCCTGGCCTTTTGTTGTCTCTTAAACTAGCCCCTTCTCACCAGAAACAATGGTCTCTGAAAGGACTGTCCATTTATAACCAGAATCAACAGTGATTGATTTGCATTGAATGGTTGATTTGGGCCTGGTGACTTATACATAAAGTATTCTTCATCAGATTATCAATTCCTTAAGATTCGGGATTGTCACTTCACTATTATATTCCCAGTGCCTCCCACAGATTCTGGCACATAGGGCCAAACTGACAGTTATTTGTTCAGTATTTCCTGAGAGTCTTAATAACTTTTTAAATTTAACTGAATGTAAGAAATTTCTTACATATAATTGCTATTTTTATATTGAAAAAAAAATTTTGAAATATTGCTATAAAATATTCTGATAAATTGCTCTTTGTTTATAATAGGCACTGAAAGTAAGGCAAGCAGATATCACCAGAGAGACTGTTCAGAAAAGTGTCTGTGTTCTAAGCAAGCTGGTAAGAGACCAAGTAACTCGTTCATTATGTTAAACCTTCATGGCAGATTTTTCTTTAAGGATAAGGCACTATTAGAATAAGAAGAGATTTAAATGACATATTAAAATTATTTATGCCCTAGTATCTCCTCATTCTCTTTCCCTTTCAGCAGTTTTCATTTGCACCTCTACCCAAGACTCGGTAAGAGAAAGATCTTATAGCTATTGGAAAGTAAGTTGACACGTAAACAAAATGAGGTAGCTGATATATTTCATTTATTCATTTTGGTTTTATCCAAAATCTTTTTTTTTTTTTTTTTTGAGACAGTCTCTCACTCTGTTGCCCAGGCTGGAGTGCAGTGGCATGACCTTGGCTTACTGCAACCTCTGCCTCCCAGGCTCAAGCAATCCTCCCACCTCAGCCTCCTGAGTGGCTGGGACCACAGGCATGCACTACCATGCCTGGCTAATATTTTTATATTTTTGGTAGAAACGAGGTTTTACCGTTTTGCCTAGGCTGGTCTCAAACTCCTGAGCTCAAGCAACCCACCTGCCCCAGCATTCCAAAGTGCTGGGATTGCAGGTGTGAGCCATCGTGCCCAGCCAAAATCTTATTTTATCCAAAATAAAATTTTGAGGATGAGAATATTTCTTCCAAGAAGTAATTTTACATATAAGGCAACAATAGTCTCCTAGGAAAGGAATGGCTGTGGCCAGGCGTGGTGGCTCACACCTATAATAGCAGCACTTTGGGAGGTCAAGGTGGGCGGATCATGAGGTCAGGAGTTCGAGACCAGCCTGACCAACATGCTGAAACCCCGTCTCTATTAAAATTACAAAAAAAAAAATTAGCCAGTCATGTTGGCATGCCCCCGTAATCCCAGCTACTCAGGAGGCTGATTCAGGAGAATCGCTTGAACCCAGGAGGCGGAGGTTGCAGTGAGCAGAGATCAGCCACTGCACTCCAGCCTGGGTGACAGAGGGAAACTCCGTCTCAAAAAAACAAGAGAAAAGAAAAGGAATGGCTGTTATAAAGACCCCAGTGTGAGAAAATTGATCGATTATTCATCTGATTCCTGTACACAGCTTTGAGAAGAGTAGCCTAAAAAAATATACATGAGTGAATAGCTTTTTTATACTGGACCAGATGACCGAAGAATAAGAGTACCAGATATTAAAGGAAGTGCAACATGTTAAGAGACTTCCTGAGTAATCCTTCTTCAAAGGACGATTACAATAATAAAAGATGCCATTTATTGAGTGCCTATATATCAGGCATTAATTCTGTACCAGACACTTGTTATATGTAATTGTCATTTCCATCCTTATAACAACATTGAGATGTATTTACTGTTTTCACTTTATAAATAAAGGCATACCTCAGAGAAAAAATGTGTAATTCTCACAGACATGTAACTACTAAGTGATAAAATTGGAGCAAAAAAATCAAGTTTTATCTGTCTCTAAAGCAGACACAAGAGATGGGAAGAGGGTAGCTTACTCAGAAAGGTCTGGTTGTGGTTTTTCTGGTCTATGTATTGAAGTCTATGTATAAAAATAAAATGATTTTATACTTTGATGGGAATCATGATATATTAACAGGGATACTGGAAAAGAGACTCTTTCAGTGTTACTTGTTTTTAATTAATTAGAGTATATATACATCATTGGTCATTGCATCCTGAAATGGACATAGAAATGAGAAAACGGCCGGGCGCGGTGGCTCAAGCCTGTAATCCCAGCACTTTGGGAGGCCGAGACGGGCGGATCACGAGGTCAGGAGATCAAGACCATCCTGGCTAACATGGTGAAACCCCGTCTCTACTAAAAATACAAAAAACTAGCCGGGCGACCTGGCGGGCGCCTGTAGTCCCAGCTACTCGGGAGGCTGAGGCAGGAGAATGGCGTGAACCCGGGAGGCGGAGCTTGCAGTGAGCTGAGATCCGGCCACTGCACTCCAGCCTGGGCGACAGAGCGAGACTCCGTCTCAAAAAAAAACAAAAACAAAAACAAAAAAAAAAAAAAAAAAAAGAAATGAGAAAACATCTAGAAAAGAACATTATAAATAAAAAGATGAAAATGGTAGAAGATCCTAAATAGAGAAATAAGGATTAAGGGATAACTTTGCTCAAATGTATAAAACAATATTATGATAAAGGACACAAACTAGTTGTTTGTCTCCTGCCACAGCCTCCTGAGTAGCTGGGACCACAGGTGCATGCCACCACTCCCAGAGGAGTGAGCCTCCACAGAGGACAAAAAAGGGAAATGAATTTAAATGTAATCATGAATGTTCAAATAGATTTAAAAACAGACTGTTATAAGGATGAATAAATGTCACTACAAGCCAGCAAAACTGTGCAGAATTACAATATGTTTTAAATCATATAATAGTAATAGCTAATGTTTGGATGCTTTCTGTGTGTCAGATACTTCTTACCAAGTGCTTTTACCTGTTATTTAATCCTTAAAACAGTCAAGTAAGAGGTACTGTTTTCATATGCCCATGTTCACATCAGCAAGCAGAGGTGGAGAGGTTAGATTCCCCAGAGCTGAGTGATGGAGCCAGGCCCAGCAAGTCTGAGCCCACACTCTTAAGCACTGTACTGTGTTTCAGGTACTTTTCACTTGCAGCCAAAGAACAGATGACTTCACGGCTTTCAACTGTGAATAATACGCACTAAAGTTGATAGTTACTAACTTTTTTCTCCCTATTCTCTTCAAATTAAAAAGTTGTGGGGTTCTGTTTGTTTTACTATTATCAACCAATTTTACTGTTATCAACCAATTATTATCAATCAATGGTAATTTCTCTGTTTTTCTTTAAGCCTTTGTATGGTTTACTTCAAGCAAAACTTCAACTCATTACACATGCATATTTTGAAGAGAAGGATTTTTCCCAAATTTCCATTCTAAAGGTAACTTTATACCCCTCTATAGTGTTTGGCTGAAGATATACTCATGAATCAAGTAAATATTGTCAGTAATACTGTGAAGGATAATTATTACCTTAAGAAAGACATTCTAATGTGAAAACACATTTGCATCAAAACATTGAAAGACTAGGAATCTGCCCAAATACTAAATTTAACCAAACTTTTTTTTTTTTTGGGGAAATAATGACTACAAATAACTATAACTAACAGTAATGTTTCTCTTAGTGGATAATAGCCCTTTTGCTGTGGCATTGCTTCTATAAATTTGCTTACTAATAAACTGCACAGTATCTTACTAATAAACTGCACAGTATTTTTACATATCAGGTTTCTGGTTCCTAGCTGCCAATACACAGACCACAAAAACCACATGATTATTTTATCGAAAATGGATAGGATGTTTTCCTCAATGCCACCATTCATGTAAAGAATATGGATCTCTCATGGATTCTGATGGGAATAGGACAGCTAGGGACTTAGCAAGGGGCAGAGGGAATTTATACTAGGAATTCATACCACTATGTGAATGAGACATGCTCTGAAATGTAGAGGGAGAAAGGAATACCCTGAGTAGCTTTTCATACTCACTGCCCACATCTCTTTTGATACTGCTCATATCCAGAAGAGAAGAAATGAGAACTGGCAAGGTTGCAGAGAAGCTTGTTTTTAAATTTAGCGCCTAGCAGAACAAACTGCCTCAATTAAGAAACCAACTTTTTTTCTGATCAGTATATTTCTAATTCAGATCTAAAATGATAGTAAAATGTGCTAAATTCAATCTATGTTTTATAGGAACTTTATGAACATATGAATAGTTCCTTGGGAGGGGCTTCATTAGAAGGATCCCAAGTATATCTTGGTAAGTTAACTGACTTACAAGTTAAAAGAGATTCCTTCATTTCTATTTGTTTAGCAAAGTGAGTTGCATGTAAAACTTTCATTAGAATTACATCTCTATATGGGATCTAAATTCTTCAACATTTGATGCTGTTTCTTCCTTAAATATCTTCTTAGCCAGTGTTTATGCTGAGAAGAGTATTAGAACATACCAGATTTATAACTATTAATGTACAAGGTAAATCAAGGTAAATTTCTGCCTTTTTTTTTTTTGAGACAAACTACCTCAATTATCAATGAAAATGGATAGCATTTTCTCACCCAGGCTGGAGTGCAGTGGTGTGATCATGGCTTACTGCAGCCTTGACCTCCTGGGCTCAAGCAATTCTCCTGCCACAGCCTCCTGAGTAGCTGGGACCACAGGTGCCTGCCACCACTGCCAGCTAGTTGTTTTTTTTGTTTGTTTTGGTTTTTTTTTTTTTTTTTTTGTAGAGACAAGGTGTCCCTATGGTGCCCAGGCTGGAATTTCTACCTTTTAGGATAGTAATGGAAGGTTTTTATTGTCTTGTCTTTTCCTTGCATTAATGCTGACCAGCTTAATTCCCTGTCGTAACAGATGAAGCAAAAAGATGCTCAGCTCTTTCCTGTTCTAAGATTCTTCAGGTTAGGGATTTGTGTTTAATTTATACTATCTTGACAACCCAGAAGATCCATTGGTAGCCAAGGTATTCAATGGGCAACTCAATAAATCTCCATTTTGTGATTAAAACTTTTTAATCACATAGTGGTTTATGCTCACTCAATTCCAATTTCAGCATGCAGTTGCCAATTGCAGTTTACGATTGCAATCCTCTGTGTAATGTAAACTATTACTCTGCATAATATGAAGTCCTATTCTGAGAGCATATTTTCTCTAAATTATTTTCTCTTGTACTGTGTTGTTTCAGGCAGATGATAGAAAAGACTGTGTTTCAGAAATAACAGCATATGAAGTGCCATAACCAAAACCCTTGTTTAATCATGGATTGCCTCTATAATATAAGCTATATCATTTCTAAACTTGTACAGTTTATGTTTTTAGAATGGGGAAATGTGTTAGACCTGCACTGTCCAAAACAGTAGCTACTCGCCACCTATAGCTGTCTATATTTAGATTAAAATTAATAAATTTTAATAAAACTTAAGTCAGTTTGTCTCAGTCACTCATGCCACATTTCAATTGCTCAGTAGCTGCATGTGGTTACTGTATTGGACAAGACAGGTTTAAAAGATTTTCATCCTTGCAGAAAGTTGTACTGAACAGCACTGTACATGAGTGTGTACCTAATCAAACATTACATAAATATTTGAATATTTGCATATTCCGGCTTTTTTTTTTAACCTTTCTTTCCGTTAAGGGGAAAATAACCTTTCTTCAGTAAAAACATTACATTGTAGTCACAGTTTAGCTTTTTTGTTAACATTGTAGGTCTGTCACCTCGAGATCTCGTCCTTCATTTTCGACACAAGGTATGGTACCTTATTTAAATAAATTTATGATGTACAGTACTAAAATGGCCCACACTGTTCTTAGTGTGCACATTTAACTGCCAAATTCAGTGTGCTAAATTGAATGCAGATTGTGGCATACCATGCTTTAGTTCTTCTAAGATGTGCTTGGCCTTATAACTACACAAAATTAAAAGTATTGGTAGTCCCTGTATTATAGAAATTTAAAAGAGCACAAATACTGTTTACTTCTTTTCAGGATAGGGTAATTTTTTCTATTGTTTTTGCAATTTCATTTATCATGAGATTAGAATGAAAGAAACATGGTTTGATCTTGCAGAATATTTTATATGTTGCCCTGAGAATGGAGCATTTTTCAGTAAAACATATACATCCCTATACCTTCTGATGTTTATTATTAAAGCAGATGTTGACAAGGATATAAACAGAGACTATTCATTTAACAAACATTTACTGAGCACCTGCTTTGTGAACACTCTGGACATCCAGAAGTAAATTATATATTTAAAGAGTAGGGTCCCCTTTAAAGAGCTTATAGATACTTCAGTCAAAGATGGTACCTCCCCTTCAAGAAAGAATCATTTCAGTTAGAGATTTAAGTGATTCTCACATTTAAGAGTACACAGGTAATGTTTCACTTCTCAGTATAAGTTCATAATTTTTCATGTACTTTTTAAAGTGCTGTATTTAGTATTAATGATTATGGTTATGTTTTAGGAGGGGAAAAGATGAATTATAGACTTGAGTTTCTCATTTCAATACAACATTTTTTTTTTTTCCTTTTGCAGGTCTTAATCCTATTTAAGCTAATTCTTCTTGAAAAAAAGGTATGATCCTAAGGGATGAAAGGAAAGATGCAGTATTTAACTTTTATTGACTTTTTTTTTACATTATTTCATAAAATTGAAACTAATGATAAAGTATTAAGATACTTTTTGCCTATCATTGTGATGAGCTGGAGCACATTTTCTTGTTCTCTGCCATAGAAATATAAATTCATACAGCTTTTCTGGAGGTAATAGAAAACTCAATTTTAAACTGACTTTAAATAAAAAGGACGTGTTGTTGGCTCACTTTAGATTTCAGGGTTGTGTGACTCAGTGGCTCCATCGTGTAATTAAGTGCCTAGGTTTTTTTCCATCTCTTTGCTCTACAGTACACAGTGCTAGCTTGTTCCAGAGCCTAGTTTCCCTGGTAGTATAGGGAACTGCCGACAGTAATTGGGTTATTTGCTTCCTCAATCATAACTGCCGGCAGAAATAATACCTCCTCCTAAACAATCTAATAAGAATTTTTGACTGGGCACGGTGGCTCACACCTGTAATCCTAGCACTTTGGGAGGATGAAGCAGGAGGATCACTTGTGCTCAGGAGTTTGGTGAAAGAAACTCCATCTCTACAAAATATACAAAACTTAGCTGGGTGTGGTGGCATGTGCCTGTAGTCCCAGCTACTTGGGAGGCTGAGGTAGGAGGATGGCTTGAGCCTGGGAGGTGGAGATTACAGGAAGCTGAGATCGTGCCACTGCACTCCAGCCTGGGAATAGAGCCACTGTCTCAAAAAATAACAATTAAAAAAATAATAGTTCTTTCCTTCAACTTGTTTGGGCCTATTACAGGCCACATATGTGGCTACTCCTGTGGCCAAATACATGCTTGCCCTGATTGGCTTAAACTTGGGTTCCTGACCACTCCCTAATACAAAGGGATGGGTTTGCCATGATTGGCTTAGTCCCAAGGCCAAATCTGACCTACTACCTATTGTTATACATAAAATTTTATTGGAAATCAGACCCATTTATTTACTTGCTGTTTATGGCTGCTTTCACACTGTGGTGGCAGAGTTGAGTAGTTGTGACAGACTATATGGCCCACCAAGCAAAAATATACATCTGACCTTTTATAGAAAAAGTTCACCAGCCTTTGGTTTAGACTAATCAGGAGCCATCTTTGGATCTAGGCCAGTTTTATATACCGTATTACTGTGCCTAGTGGAGTAAGGGTGGAAAGAATATTGGGGAGTCGACCATGCACAATATCCACTTTAATTCACTACCTTAAAAATATTCCTTTGACCCAGTAATTCTCCTTTTAGAGATCTATTTTCCAAAATTAATCTGAACTGGACACAAAGCTCTAAGAGAGTCTGTCACAGAATAATAAATTATAAGTGAATAACTATTAGTTTATCTTGCATGTTGTATATAATTTCAGACAATAAAAAAGATACTAAGATGTTTTTATTGTTTTAAAGATTTTCATGGCATGTTAAGTGAGAAAAGTTTGTCTACAACATATCAAGCCCATGATCCCAATTTTATAAATGAATATATATTAATTGAAAAGGGACTGGAAGTAAAGGTATCAGCCTAGTTTGGTGAGAACATAGGTTATTTTTTTAAAGGAAATTTTTTTCTGTATCCTATTTTTCTGTAAGAAATATATATTCCTTCAGGCTGGGCATGGTGGCTCACGCCTGTTATCTCAGCACTTTGGGAGACTAAGGTGGGCAGATCACTTGAGGTCAGGAGCTTGAGAACAGCCTGGCCAACATGGTGAAACCCCATCTCTGCTAAAAATACAAAAATTAGCCAGGCATGGTGGCAGATGCCTGTAGTCCCAGCTACTCGGGAGGCTGAGGCAGGAGAATTGCTTGAACCCAGTAGGCAGAGGTTGTAGTGAGCCAAGATTGCACCACTGCACTCTAGCCTGGGTGACAGAGCAAGACTCCATCTCAAAATAAATAAATGAATGAATGAATGAGTATTCCTTCAAACAGAAAAAAAGATAGTTTTTTTAAAAAAATGAACCCAACATACTAGTGTGGTGTTTCAAAAATTTTTATTTAATTTCTAAATTTGTGACAAAATACACATGACATACAATTTATCATTGTAACCATTTTAAGGTATACAATTCAGTGGTATTAAGTACATTCATGTTATGCAGCCATCATCACCATCCAGCCACAGAACACTTTGAATTCCTTTTTATTTTTTGAGACAGGGTATAGCTCTGTTGCCCGGGCTAGAGTGCAGTGGTGCAATCATGGCTTACTGCAACCTCTAACTCCCAGGCTCAAGCAATTCTTCCACCTCAGCTTCCTGAGTAGCTGGGACCACAGTGCTGGGATTACCAGCATGAGCCACCACACCCAGTCTATATCCCTTTATAAATGTTCATTTTTTCCCCTGAATCATAATACCTTGAAAGTAATTTGTAGACATGTGGTACTTCACTCCTAAATAAATACTTAAGGATATATTTCTTAAGAAAAAGAAAATATTCCTATATAACCGAAATATCATTTTCACATTCAGGAAATTTAACATTGAGATAATAAGAGAAATCTGACATACAGTCCATTTTCAAATTTCCCCAGATGTGATAATGTCCTTTGTAGCTGATGTTTTCTTTTTTTATTATTATTTAATTTTTTGTTTTAAAGAATAGAGATAGGGTCTCACTCTGTTGCCCAGGCTGGTCTTGAACTCCCGGCCTCAAGTGATCCTCCTGCCTCAATCTCCCAAAATGCTGGGATTACAGGTGTGAGCCACCATACCTGACCTAATTGTTGCTTTCAATCTGGGATCCAGTCAAGGATCATCTATGGCATTGCTAGCTCTCTTTTTATTTCAAAAAGTTCTTCCACCTCTCTTTTTTTGTGTGTTCTTTTCTTTCTATATTTTGTGATACTGGCATTTTAAAAATAATCCAGACTAGTGTTCTAGGGTGAGATTTGTTTGTTTTCTTGTGGCTAGTTTCAAATTAAACCTTTTTAGTAAGAATCCTACACAGGTAGTGGTGTGTCTCTGTCAGGACGTAATATCAGGAGGCCCATAACTATTTGTAGTAGTAGTATTGGTGACGTGAAGTTTGATCATTTGGTTGAGGTGGTGGTTGCCACCTTAATAGGTAATCTGTAGAATGATAAATTTCAGACATTGTGACTATCCTGTTGTTTCACAGTAGTTTTGGCATCTGTTGGTAATTTGTACCTAAATCATGGTGGATGCTAAATGGTGATTTTTCTATTAGTACTTCTATGTTTATTAGCTGTTACTTTCTTTTTTTTTTTTTTTTGAGACAGAATCTCACTCTGTCACCCAGGCTGGAGTGCAGTGGTGCAATCTCGGCTCACTGTAACCTCCACCTCCTGCGTTCAAGCAATTCTCCTGCTTCAGCCTTCTGAGTAGCTGAGATTACAGGTGCGCACCACCATGCCTGGCTAATTTTTGTATTTTTAGTAGAGGCAGGGTTTCAGCATGTTGGTCAGGCTGGTCTCCATCTCCTGACCTCGTCATCTGCCCGCCTTGGCCTCCCAAAGTGCTGGGATTACAGGTGTGAGCCAGCTGCCACGCCTGGCAGCTGTTATTTTTTTATTTTTTATTTTTATTTTTATGAGACAGAGTCTTGCTGTCTAGCCAGGCTGGAGTGCAGTGGCGTGATCTCAGCTCACTGCAACTCTGCCTCCTGGGTTTAAGTGATTGTCCTGCCTCAGCCTCCCAAGTAGCTGGGACCACAGGCGTGCACCACCATCCCCGGCTAAGTTTTTGTATTTTAGTATAGATGGGGTTTAACCCTGTTGGCCAGGATGGTCTCGATCTCCTGACCTTGTGATCCACCCACCCCAGCCTCCCAAAGTGCTGGGATTACAGGCATGAGCCACTGCACCCGGCCAGCTGTTACTCTTATATAAAGAATTTTTCCCTCTTTTTTATTTGTTATCATTATGATGGCTTCATGGGTTTTCTAATTTGATTTTGATTGACCCCATTCCAGGTTCTTTTTTATATTTCTCCAGTGAATAAATTGGTGGGTGCACTGATGACTGTGTTATCCCTTTTTCCAGGTAAGAAAACAGCAGTATCTACTCTTTCTTTTGTTTAACTTGTACTGGAACCTAAACTTTTAGAAATAACATTTCAAAGATAAATTCATTAGGGTTATCCTTTCTATTTTAATATGACATTTGCTTTTTGGAAATAGGTTTCTCTCTTTTGTCTGGGTTTCTTTCTGTTCTTTTTGTTTTTAATTAAAATGTGTAAAAGCATAGCTTATTAAATTTTATAGGAGAGTCTACTAATAAAATATATAGCTCTTAGGTTCTTCCATATTATTATAAGCCAAGCTGTTCTTTAATATTGCGTATTTTAGGCATGATTGAACATGGTCTCAGTGACTGTTCTCAGTATAGACCCCGGAAGAGTATGTCTGAAGATGGTGGACTTCAGGAAAGTAACCCATGTGCAGATGATTTTAATTCTGCATCCACTTCTGACGTTTCACATACCAACTTGGGAACTGTCAGGAAAGTCATGGCAGGAAACCATGGAGAAGATGCTGCCATGAAGGCTGAAGAGTCTTTGTTCCAAGTGGAAGACAGCAGCAAAGGGCAGGAACCCAATGATAACAATCAATATTTGAAACCTCCATCTCACCCATCTCCAGATTCTTCAGAAAGTGACTGGGAAACTTTGGATCCTAGTGTCTTAGAGGACCCCAACTTGAAAGAAAGGGAACAGCTGGGATCAGACCAGACAAATTTGTTTCCAAAGGACTCTGTCCCCTCAGAGAGTCTTCCAATTACTGTACAACCTCAAGCTAATACGGGACAGGTAGTCCTGATACCAGGGCTCATTTCGGGTTTGGAAGAGGATCAGTATGGCATGCCCCTGGCCATCTTCACAAAGGTAAAGTGCAATATTTTTTATCAAATTCCTTAAAGAATTTGAAAAATCCTTTTAGAGTTTAACTTTTGAATTTTTGGTATTCAACGCATTTTCAGATAGAAAATTTTCCTTGAAAACTGTAAAATATATACCAGATATATAGTACTGTGGCATCCGTGACCATAGTATAAGTCTATAGGGAAGTATATAGGGGATTTTGATTGGTAAATGTTTTGAAACTTAGTAGATATGAGTCATATTCACAATCACTCTCTTGCGTCTATTTTTAATTATTCAGGTTTCTCCTTAATAAAAGAATTAAGGAAGTCCAGACAGCCTTGATTGCGCTCAATAAATACAGGCACACCTCGGAGATACTATAGTTCAGTTACAGAACAGTGTGATAAAACGAGTCTCAGGAATTTTTTTGTTTCTAAAACTTTGAGAGGCTGAGGCAGGAGGATCACTTGAGGCCAGGAGTTTGATTAGACAGACTTGGTAACTCACACCTCTGGTCCCAGCTACTTGGGAGGCTGAGGTTAGCAGGCTTGGTTGAGCCCTGGAGGTTGAGGCTAAAGTGAGCTGTGATTACACCACTGCACTCCAGACTGGGCGACAGAGGGAGACTCTATTATTTTTTAAATAGTAAATGTTTATTATTTAAAATTTAGTAATTATTTTAAAAACACAACAAAGTGAATAAAACTTAATAATTATGTTAAAAGCACAATAAAGTGAAGTACAATTAATTATTAAATAATTAATTTTTAATTTATTTAAATATAAATGAATAAAAATCCTTTGTTGTCATTTCAACAACATTCACCACATCTTCTTCACTAGCAGCAGACTCCATCACAAGAAACCGCTCTCCTTCTCCCTAAGAAGCAGCTCCTCATCTGTTCAAGTTTTATCAGCAGATTGCAGCAATTCAGTCATATTTTCAGATTCCACTTCTAATTCTAATTTTCTTGCTGTTTCCACCAAATCTCCCCCAAGGTCTTGAACCCCTCAAAGTTATTCATGAGAGTGGTATCAACTTCTTCCAAACTCCTGTTAATGATATTTTGACCTCTTCCTGTGAATCACAAATGTTCTTAATGGCATCTAGAGTAACGAATCTTTTCCAGAAGACTTTCAATTTACTTTGCCCAGATCCATCAAAGGAATCACTATCCATGGCAGCTATAGCCTTATGAAATGTGTTTCTTAAATAATAAGATTTGAAAATTAAAATGACTCCTTGATCCATGGGCTCCAAAATGAATGTTGTGTTCATAAGCAAAAAGAAAACATTAATCTCCTTGTACATCTTCATTAGAGCCCTTAGATGACTGGGTGCATTGTCAATGAGCAGTAATATTGTGAAAGGAATCTTTATTTTCTTCTGAGTAGTAGGTCTCAACAGTGGCCTTAAATATACAGTAAACCATGCTTTGTTGTTCCATTCTAGAGCACAAGCAGCAGATTTAGCATAACTCTGAAGGGCCCTAGGATTTGGGGAATGGTAAATGATCATTGGCTTCAACTTAAAGTCACCAGCTGCTTTAGCCCCCAGTAAGAGTTACCTTGTCCTTTGAAGCTTTGAAACCAGGCATTGACTTCTTCCCTACCTACAAAAGTCCTAGATGGCATCCTCTTCCAGTAGAAAGCTGTTTTGTCTTTATTGAAAATCTGTTGTATTCAAAATCATCAATGACCTTAGCTAGATCTTCTGAATAACTTGCTATAGCTTCTCCATCAGCACTTGCTGCTTCACCTTGTACTTTTATGTTATAGAGACGGCTTCTTAAACATGGTGAGCTAACTCTGCTGGCTTCATACTTCTGCATCTTCTCACCTCTCTCGGGTTTCATATAATTGAAGAGAGTTAAGGCCTTGCTGTAGATTAGGCTTTGGCTTAAGGGAATGTTCTCTTTGGTTTGATCTTCTATCCAGACCACTCAATCAAACTTTCTGCATATCAGCAATAAGGCTGTTGTTTCACTTTCTTACCATTTGTGTGTTCACTGGTTAAAAAAAAAAAAACACTTTTAGTAGCACTTTTAATTTCCTTCAAAAACTTTTCTTTTGCATCGACAACTTGGCTAACTGTTTGGTGCAAGAGGCATAGATTTCTGTCTCAGCTTTCAACATGCCTTCTTTACTAAACTTAATCATTTCTAGCTTTTGATTTCTAAACACTTAGAGGCCACTGTAGGGTTGTTAATTGGCCTAATTTAAATATTGCTGCATCTCAGGGGATAGGGAGGTCTGAGGAGAGGGGAAGAGACAGGAACGGCCAGTCAGTGGAGAAGTCAGAACACACACAGCATTTATTAAGTTTGCTGTCTATGTGGGCATGGTTCATGTCACCTCAAAACAATGACAATAGTAACATCAAAGATCACGGATCACAAATCAGCATAAGAAACACAATAATAAGGAAAACGTGTGAGATACTGTGAGAATTACCAAAATGTGACAGAGACAGGGAAGTGAGCACAGACTGTTGGAAAAATAGACGACGGTTGCAGGGTTACCATAAACCTTCAGTTTAGAAAAAGCACAATAAAGTAAAGTACAATAAAAAGAGTTGCCTATATATATCAAAATACTACAATTTTAAAAGAAAACTTAGATGTCTAACTTATATCACTTATAAGTGAGGTAAGTTATAACTAATAAATAAGTATACATGTATATTTACTAAGTATACTTAATACATACACTTATTAAGTGTACTTATATTAGTAAACTTCATTTGAATATAACAGTGTTTTGGCTAATTGTTCTAACACTATTTTTTAATCTGTTTATAAAAACCAGAATGTATTTGAATTTTTTAATAACTTAAACACAATATAGTAAATCAAGTTGAATCTTTAATTCACAGTCTTCTCAGGATATCATTTCTTCATGTCAGTAATGCATTAAGATGAAGCAGTCAACTTCACTGGGTCAAAAGTTACACTGGACTGGACATAGTGTCTCACACCTGTAATCCCAGCACTTTGGGAGGCCGAGGCAGGGAGGATTGCTTGAAACCAGAATCTAGAAACCAGCCTGTGCAACAAAGCAAGACTTCATCTCTACGAAAAAGTAAAATAAATGATCTGGACACGGTGGCATATGCCTATAGTCACAGCTACTTGGGAGGCTGAGGCAAGAGGATCTCTTGAACCCAGGACTTTGAGGCTTCTGTGAGCCATGACTGTGCCACTGCACTCCAGTCTGAGCTTTAGAGTTTAGAGTAAGACCCTGTCTCTATATAAAAATAAATAAGTTACACTGATGCTGAGACATATTCTAGAAGCTACATTGTTTGGATTTTTTTTTCATCCTTTGCAGAAAAACTTTTATTGCTATTTGTGAATTTTCAAAGTAGAATAGAAAAAAAAATTTTTTTAATTTCTCATTCTACAAGTACAGTTATCCCTCATTATTCATGGGGGATTAGTTCCAGGAACTTCCCCCATACCAAAATTCGAGAATGTTCAAGTCACTTACATAGAGTGGCATAGTGTTTGCATATGACCTGTGCACATCCTCTCACATATGTTTTTTTTTTTTTTTTTTTTTTTTTTTTGAGACAAAGTCTTGCTCTGTCCCCCAGGCTGGAGTGCAGTGGCATGATCTCGGCTCACTGCAGCCTCCACCTCCCAGGTTCAAGCGATTCTCCTGCCTCAGCCTCCCAAGTGGCTGGGACTGCAGGTGCCCATCACTATGCCCAGCTGATTTTTGTATTTTTAGTAGAGACAGGGTTTCACTATGTTGACCAGGCTGGTCTCAGACTCCTGATCTCAGGTGATCTGCCCACCTTGGCCTCCCAAAGTGCTGAAATTACAGGCGTGAGCCACTGTGCCCAGCCTCTCCCGTATCCTTTAAATCACCTCTAGATTATTTATAATACCTAATGTAATGTAAATGCTATGTGAATAGTTACCATGCTAGGGTTAATTTTGTATTATTATTTTTCTCAATATTTTTAATCCAAGGTCGGTTGAATCTGGTATGTGGAACCCATGGATGTGGAGAACCAACTGTATTTATTGCCCTTCCATGAGCCAGACACCATACTAGATTCTGAATTCTTGTCATCTGTGATCTTGCAGTCTACCATGAAAGCCAGATGTATCACCTTTTCAGTTACTAGAACAAAGTATTCTGTTTTTCCCTGAATACTGTCTGGTATTTATGAAGTAAAACTTTATGTGGAAAAGAAAGATGGGTAATGTTGGCTTGAACAATGTATTTATTCCTCTCCTATATTATTTCATAAATTATTTCTGGGTTTACCCAGCTTTGCAAAAATGTACTTGCCCAGAGTCATTGTTGGTGAATAGTTAATACAGAATGCCATCTTTGTTCATTTTGTAACTTGCTTGGGATTCTGAAATTATCTTACCTGATTTCATGATTAAACCAATGCAGTTTCTTAAAACTGGAATTCAAGAACTTGGGGAGAAAACTTGGGTTTCTCAGTCTACTGGTAAAGCAAGTAGCCACAAATTGTGGGCTTTCTGAGCTGTGTTATGACTTCTATACCTTTCGGAGCCCTGACTTTGCTGTTTCACCCACCTGCCCTCTAATTTTTACTATTGTGAAGATATCAAGAGAGAAATTAACTGTAGAGGGATTTTGGTTTTGTCAGGTTGCTGACAAAGTAATCTAAAGATGTATTTTGTGTCTTGTCAATAAAGCATGTTTAGTGGAATATTAGATTTGTGTGCCATATACAGTATCAGTATTAAATATATGATGGGCTTACTAACGTCCCTATAAAATATTTGTCTTTTTGGTTTTATGTTTTTGAGTGTTTGGATGAAAATCTAATTTCTTTAATCACAGTTTTAAATGGCAATGCTGACTTTTTCATGTTGGTAACTTTGGAATATGAAATATTCTTAAAACCAAATTGTCTTTAGGCTTTTTTCTCTTGAAGATCTTAAAATCCTTGTACAGAATGAATTAGGTTAGCAAAACATTTTGAAAAGTAATTTTAGAAATAGCTGGAGAGATGCCTGGGTGCCTGGGGAATATTGCTGAAGTAGAGTAGTTATATGAATAAATGGAAACAAATTTCTACACAATAAAACAATTATTTCCGGAAGAAAGTCTCCAGTTCCCCAACTTTCTAGTCCTCTCTCTGGTACATGAACTTGTCTGAGGTTGATGCCTTTCATGTCAGTTTCAGAGAGGAGGCTTAGTATGTAAATGCTGTGGATACTAGCTTCTAAAATATACTTGCACCTTTCCTGAGAGCTGATTCAGGAAGTGTAGAGAAGAAACGGGTGCTAAGGAAGAAGAGGTGGGGCTGGAGGCAGCTGTGGGGTAGGCTTCCCATAGGGTGATGGGAAGGTAACTGGGACACTGAAGAAGTAAGAAATTAGAGGATGATTTGGGCCTGTGTAGTATCTATGCTCTGCTGCTCCATCACTTTCTAACCAGAGAGACATTGAAGGGGAATGAGGGAAGTGGAAAAAAAGATAAAGAGGAAGATACAGTAGCTATTTTCTGATGTGAAAAGACAATCCTGAGGGCTTTTCTTCCATTCTTCCCTGATTTTAAGTCTTCCCATCTTGTTACTGAAAGTGTTCTGGAATTGGCTGCACTTTGGAGCCAAGTAGTTAATGGAGGACTGGCCAGAAACAACTGGAGCCCTTGGAGCTTGGAGTCCCACCTGCTTTAATCTCACTCATCAACTTTCTCCCTCTTCTAGTTATGAGATTTTTGCCATTATTTAGTAAAATTAGCTGAGTCACTATAATGGAACTCTATTTAGAAATAACCTCAATGCGACCAGGCTCGGTGGCTCATGCCTGTAATCCCAGCATTTTGAGAGGCCAAGGCGGGCGGATCACCTGAGATCGGGAGTTCAAGACCAGCCTGACCAACATGGAGAAACCCCGTCTCTACTAAAAATCAAAATTAGCTGGGTGTGGCGGTGCATGCCTGTAATCCCAGCTACTCAGGAGACTGAGGCAGGAGAATCGCTTGAACCTGGGAGGCAAAGGTTGCGATGAGTGGAGATCACACCATTGCACTCCAGCCTGGGCAACAAGAGCGAAACTCCGTCTCAAAAAAAAAAAAAAAAAGAAAGAAAGAAATTACCTCAATGCAATTATTGTCGATTAAAAAACTTTGAAACAGTCAAGGCAGAAGAATCACTTGAGCTCAGGAATTTGAGACCAGCCTGAGCAACATAGTGAGACCTCAACTCTACTAAGTAAAGTAAAAATTTAAAAATTAGCTGGGGCCAGGTGCGGTGGCTCATGCCTGTAATCCCAGCACTTTGGGAGGCCCAGGCAGGTGGATCACCTGAAGTCAATAGATCAAGACCATTCGGGCCAACATGGTGAAACCCCATCTCTACTAAAAATACAAAAATTAGCTGGGCATGGTGGCACACACCTGTATTCCTAGCTGCTCAGGATGCTGAGGCAGGAGAATCGCTTGAAACCAAGAGGCGAAGGTTACAGTGAGCCGAGATCCTGCCACTGCACTCCAACAACAACAACAAAAAAAATGAAATTAGCCGACTGTGGGGGCATGTGCCAGTAGTCCCAGCTACTTGGAAGGCTGAGGTGGGAGGATCACTTGAGCCCAGGAGGTCAAGACTGCAGTGATCCATGGTCACGCCACTGTACTCCTGCCTGGGCAAAAGACCAAGACCTCATCTTAACAAATAGTTATCATTTAAAAAAAAATTAAAAATAAATTTTTTTTAATCTTTATTTTTTTTTGGAGACAAGGTCTCACCACTCTTGCCCAGCCTGGAATACAGTGGTACAATCTTGGCTTACTGTAACCTCCACCTCCCATGCCCAAGCGATCCTGCCACTGCAGCCTCCCAAGTAGCTGGGACCACAGGCACTTGCCACCATGCCCAGCTAATTTTTTGTAGAGATGGGGTTTCATCATATTTTTCAGGCTGGTCTTGAACTCCTGAGCTCAAGCAGTTTGCCCGCCTTCGCCTTCCAAGTAGCTGGGACTACAGGTGTGAGCCACCACACCCAGCCAAAATAATAATGTTTAAGGCTAATCAAATGAAGCACTGGGGGTCGAGAATAAAAATAAAATTGTTTTTAATTTTAATTTTTTAAAAAGTTACCTCAACCTGTAGCCAAATAAATGTGACTTTTGGCCAGACACGGTGGCTCACACCTGTAATCTCAACACTTTGGGAGGCCGAGGCCAGTGGATCACAAGGTCAGGAGATCGAGACCATCCTGACTAACACGGTGAAACCCTGTCTCTACTAAAAATACAAAAAACAAAAAATTAGCCAGGCGTGGTGGTGGGCACTTGTAGTCCCAGCTACTCGGGAGGCTGAGGCAGGAGAATGGCGTGAACACGGGAGGCAGAGCTTGCAGTGACCCGAGATCTCACCACTGTACTCCAGCCTGGGGCACACAGCGAGACTCCATCTCAAACAAAAAAAAAATTACTTTTAGTGTTTGAGCGATAGGGAAGATTATTTCATTATATAGGAAGATAGTGTTCTGTTCTGCTGAGTTTTAAAACTTTTTTAAAGAGCAGTAGCCATTTCTTTGTTTGGCTTTTATCTGGTACTCTTTTTTTTTTTTTTTTTTTTTTTTTGAGATGGAGTCTGGCTAATATCTGGTACTCTTTAAAAAAAACACACAATTGCCTCCCCCAAAAGATGACTTAATTTGGAATTCCCTTAAGTTTCATTTTATTTGTAACTTTATTTATTTTTGAGACAGAGTTTTTTGCTTTTCACCCAGGCTGGAGAGCAGTGGTGTGATCTCAGCTCACTGCAGCCTTGACCTCCTAGGCTCAAGGGATCCTCCCACCTCAGTATCCTGAGTAGCTGGGACCACAGATGCAGGCCACCATACCTGGCTAATTTTTGTATTATTGGTAGAAATGGAGTTTCACCATGTTGCTCAGGCTGGTCTCAAACTCCTGAGCTCAAGCAGTCTGCCCCCCTTGGCCTCCCAAAGTGCTGGGATTACAGACATGAGCCACCACACCCAGCAAGTAATGCTACAATTTTAAAGCTATTTTGAACTATTTTGAACTATTTTAAATACTTTTATAAATATGTAATGCTTCCACATAGTTCAATATTTGAAAGATTCCAAAGCATCGCTAATAAAAAGTCTCCCTTCCATTCCATCCCCTGCTATCCAGCAGCCCTCTCCAGTGGCAGCCAACATTGTCACTGTCTTATCTTTCCTTCTGGGGGTATTCTATGCAGAAACAAATGCATATTTTCCCCTCCCTTTTTACAAATGGTAGCAGAATGTGCCCATTTTTGCCGTTTATTTTTTATTTATTTATTTTTTTTGAGACAGAGTTTTGCTCTTGTCACCCAGGCTGGAGTACAGTGGTGCTATCTTGGCTCACTGCAACCTCCACCTCCTGGGTTCAAGCGATTCTCCTGCCTCAGACTCGCAAGTAACTGGGATTACAGGTGCCCACCACCATGCCTGGCTAATTTTTGAATTTTTAGTAGACAGGGTTTCAGCATGTTGGCCAGGCTGGTCTCGAACTCCTGACCTCAAGTGATCCGCCTGCCTCAGCCTCCCAAAGTGCTGGGATTACAGGCATGAGCCACCACGCCTGGCCCATAATATTCTTTGGAGATGAACATCATCGCTTTTTATGGCTGCAGGTTCATTGTATGGATGAACATTTATTAGTCCCTTATTCATGAACAGTTTGGATTTGAGTTTTTTGATATTGCATTTATTTTCATAAATATAATATCACACATGATATAATATTTGTAGGATACTGTAGGATAAATTAAAAGCAGAATGCTGGGCCAAAAGGCATATATATTTAGAATTTTTTAAAGGATTTTTAAACATTTTTTAAAAGATTTGACCTTAGTTTTTAAAAACATACTTTTTAGTTTTGTTATTATTATGAAATATAATACTGATTCTGAATGAGGACCCTGGGTTGAGAAGTTCTATACTGAGCATCTCTAATGCAAAGGCATGGATTTATTTTCGCTGCTTCTGTTAGTTAGGGTCTGATCAAGCAACAAAAGACATTTTCAAGAGTAAGAATATAACCAAATTACTAGACATGTATTCCAACTTTTGGAAGTCTTCCCTTTCATATTAAGTATTTAACAACCACCTGTTAAGTTACACACAAAGCGCTCTCCTAGTTGCCATAAAGAATATCAAGTTGCAAAGGGGCTATCTCCTGTCTTCAGAGAGATTTGTCTCATGATGTAAACACAACATTGTCCAGATGACATAATTCTGTGTTTTAAAAAGTGATGAGATGTAAAAAAGAATCTTACAGAACTTGAGGCTGAAAACAAGTTCAGGGGCTCAGTGAGTCTGCCTTCCTGGCTCTATATACAAGTCATGCCACTTGTTGAAAACCTATTCTGATTTACAATCTTTCAGCAGAAATTGCGTATATTCCTTCAGTGAATCATTCCAGTGTGTTAACACTTGCACTCTCAGGAAGTATGCTGGATTTTTTGTATACTTAGATGCCTGCTGCAGTTTAGCAATTCCACTGTAATTTTTGGAGCAGTGCTGTTTTCAAATAAGATTCAAATGGAAATTAATTAAATACACAAATACTGCCAGTGTCATTTTTGCTTTAAGTATTTAGTAGCAAATACCTTGAAATCTTTTTGCATGATTTTTAACATAGTACAGTATAACAAATGCTATGCAGTACTTTGCTGTTCTCCTAATAGTGCTTTGGTGGTTATGTGCAGATGCATGTATTTTAAATTTTTAACAGCCTTCTACTAAAAAATGTACTTATTAACAGGCTTAATGCTTCATTTCCTAAATGAAAAGGTTCAATTCATTAGTTACTGTAGAGGCTTTTAAATTGAATGAGAACAAAGTGATCAAGAAAGACAACCTTCATATTAAACCACCTTGCCAAGATTTGACCATTCATGGAGACAATTAGCTAATCATTAACTGGACTTACTGTAGTCAAGACTTGAAGTTCCTCTGGAATATCATTTTATTGAGTCAAAGATTAGCTGACTTACAGACAGGGCAAGAAAGAATGGAAGTTTCTTTTCCTACTGTTAGCCCTCTAAGTTTAAAGAGAAGGGTAACCTTTTACTTTTCTGATATTTTCTATTACTATTCTAATTCATAGGGATATCTGTGTTTGCCTTACATGGCATTGCAGCAGCATCATCTTCTCTCCGATGTCACCGTTCGGGGGTTTGTTGCTGGAGCTACTAACATCCTTTTTCGACAACAGAAACACCTCAGTGATGCCATTGTGGAAGTACGTTTATGTGTGAGTGTGTGTATTTGGCCCTGCTCATCCCAGTTTTCCTTTCTTAACTACAGTTATGAATATATAGTAACAACACTAGTAATGACAGTAACTGCATACTGCATGCCATGTATTCTAAGTATTTTATGTGTATTAACTGGTCTAATTCTCATAAAAACACAGTCAATAGAACTGTACTATCCACATTTTATACCTGCAGAGGCTAAGAAATAGACAGATGAAGTGATTTGTACAATATCAAACAGCCAGTAAACGGGTAAACCAGGATTCCAACCTGAGCAACTGGGCCTACCACTACCTCACGATTTTTAACATGTGTTTGTTGTTTAAGTAATTTCAGTCCTTCTAGCCTGTTTAGAATGCTCTTGATACCAAGAAGGAAGCTAGGAATAAATATTTGACATCAGCATATAAGAAATTTAAATCATTTATTTTACAACTGAAATAATCTTTATTTTTCCTCTTTTTTTGTTTTTTTGAGACAGTTTTGTTCTTGTTCCCCAGGCTGGAGTGCAATGGCGCGATCTCAGCTCCATGCAACCTCCGCCTCCTGGGTTCAAGCAATTCTTCTGCCTCAGCCTCCCAAGTAGGTCGGATTACAGGTGCCCACCACCATGCTTTGCTAATTTTTTCTATTTTTAGTAGAGATAGGGTTTCACCATGTTGGCCAGGTTGGTCTCGAACTCCTGACCTCAGGTGATCCACCCACCTCGGCCTCCCCAAGTGCTGGGATTACAGGCATAAGCCACCACACCCAGCCTGAACTAATTTTTGAGAAATTTCATAAGGCTCGGTGCAGTGGCTCAAACGTGTAATCCCAGCACTTGGGGAGGCCGAGGTGGGTGGATCACCTGTGGTCAGGAGTTCAAGACTAGCCTGGCCAATATGGCGAAACCCTGTGTCTACTAAAAATACAAAAAAAAATTAGCCAGACATGGTGGTGCGTGCCTGTAGCCCCAGCTACTCGGGAGGCTGAGGCAGGAGAATCGTTTGAACCTTGAAGGTGGAGGTTGCAGTGAGCCAAGATCGCACCACTGCACTCCAGCCTAGGTGACAGAATGAGACCCTGTCTCAAAATAAATAAATAAATAAATAAATAAATAAATAAATAAATAAAAGTCCAGGCGCAGTGGCTCAAGTCTGTAATCCCAGCACTTTGGGAGACTGAGGTGGGTGGATCATGAGGTCAGGAGTTCAAGACCAGCCTGGCCAACATGGTGAAACCCCGTCTCTACTGAAAATACAAAAATTAGCTGGGTATGGTGGCAGGTGCCTATAATCCCAGCTGCAGCTACTTGGGAGGCTGAGGCAGGAGAATCGCTTGAACCCGGGCGGCAGAGGTTGCAGAGAGCCAAGATTGTGCCACTGCACTCCAGCTTGGGCGATAGAGTGAAACTCCATCTCAAAACAAAAAAATTCAGCCACACTAAGGTTTTTGTAGTTTCTGACAGAACATATGAAAACATGTTTCTTGGGCGAATGGTTATAATATAATGAAAGCTCAGGATTCAAAGATGTATTTATTATAATCCCAAATTTGAAGAAGAAAAAGTATATACATTTTCCAAGACAGGAGGATACGGATGGGAGAACTATGGAGCTGCTTCAACATTATTGGTTACATTCTAGTTCTGTAGTTGGTTGGTGGGTTCATAGGAATTTCTTTTATTATTATACTTCAAAACTAACCTGTAAGTTACATGTATTTCTTAGTATACCAATTATTACATAATAAGATATTCTAAAGTATCTGGCTGGGCATGGTGGCTCACGCCTGTAATCCTAGCACTTTGGGAGGCCGAGGCGGGTGGATCACGAGGTCAGGAGGTCGAAACCATCCTGGCTAACACGGTGAAACCCTGTCTCTACTAAAAATACAAAAAATTAGCTGGGCACGGTGGCGGGCGCCTGTAGTCCCAGCTACTCAGGAGGCTGAGGTAGGAGAACAGCATGAACCCGGGAGGCGGAGCTTGCAGTGAGCCGAGATTGCACCACTGCAACCAGCCTGGGCAACAGAGCAAGACTCCATCTCAAAAAAAAAAAAAAAAACCAAGAATATTCTAAAATATCTGCACTCAAAAGTATTTAAGGAATTACACTTGTTAAATGTGTTCATTTCTGCTAGTGAAATAAAGGTGATTTTTACATGTATTTCTATGTTTTCCCAAATATCTGCAATCTATGTGAGTAATTTTATAGTTTAAAATACTACATTTATGTGTGTTATTTTCTAAAAACAAAGTGAACATTTTATAAATAGAAAGAAAACTTCAGTGTACAGACCTCTTTCTTAGACTCACCTTTTGAGAATGCTATTATTCATATTTTTTATTTCCAGCTCCACCTTCCCCGTAGTTACTCTGTAAAGTGTGGCATGGATGTCTGCGTGAATGCCCAGACTCTGACTTGTACCTGGATACCCTCTAGGTAGAAGAAGCTCTGATCCAGATCCATGATCCAGAACTCAGGAAGCTGCTTAACCCAACCACTGCAGACCTAAGGTTCGCAGATTACCTAGTGAGGCACGTGACTGAGAATCGGGATGACGTCTTCCTAGATGGCACGGGCTGGGAGGGAGGTGACGAATGGATCCGGGCCCAGTTTGCAGTTTACATTCATGCCCTGCTGGCTGCCACACTGCAATTAGGTAAGAAACCACGCAGAGCACACAGCTACTGTTTTATTATAATTTTTCATTTTGTAACATTTATGAGGTTTTGGATTGCACAATAAATACATATTCCTTATAGAAAAATTACCAGTTATTCCCTCACACAGAGATAGCCACTTTTAACATCTTGAGTACTTTATAGCCTTGCAGATCTTTTCCTATGCATGTATTTTGGATTTTGGTTTCATGGTACTTTTGGTGGTCCTTTTACAAAAATGGATCCCTTTATACATGTTTTCTGAAACTTTTTATTACTTTAGAAACATGTATCAACATAACATGAACATACATCATCACTTTTACATGGCTGCTTCGTATTCTGTGTTTGGCAGCTATTTATGAATACTGCCTACATGTTTTTAAGATGTATAAAGGGAGAAAGAAGAATATAAAAAATAGAAATCATTGAAAACCATGTTGTAAATGATTAAATCTTCAAATTTATAATCCATTCTAAGAAATATTATTATTCCTATTAAATGGTTAAAATGGGGCAGGTAAACATGGACTTACTCCTGCATTAAAACTATCTCATTCCCCTTGGGAAAAAAATATATGAATAGTGAAAATGGAGCTCTGCAATGAGCTTTTCACATTGGACATTTGGCAAATATTCATTAGAGTTGTTAGAAATGTGTTGAGCTTGTCTTTTTGTTTCAGTTAACCATTATTTTTTCAATTGTGATGAAATACACATAGCATAAAATTTACCATCTTTACGATTTTTAAATGTACAGCTCCACAGTGGCATTAGATACATTCACATTGTTGTATCAGTAGATTTTTTTAATCACCACCACCACCGCCACCCTCGCCACATGCTCCCAGGTTAGTTGTTCACGGTGCATATAAGGAGTTTTAAATCAGGTTTCAGGAGAGTTTTTCATTTGTAAAAGATAGCTAAGGAACAAGTCCTCATTTGTTAATGGGATGTTTTTAAATGTTTGCCACCACTACCAATGTAGCAGCTGAGACACCAAAATTAAATCCTTTAACCCCAAATCATTCAGTAATCTAGAAAGAAAACTTCAGTCTCCACTGTCATGTAGCTTAATTAATTTGCTTTTTTAAAAATATTTGCCCAGGAGGCTGTAAGCACTGAATAATAGTAGCTCACTTTTTTTTTGAACATTAAATATATGCAGGGACCAGTGTTCTGAGCACTTCACCTCTAGTAATTCATTTCATCCTCACAGTAATCCTGAAGGTAGGTACCTTGTCATCACCTTTTACAGAAGAGAAAATGAAGCTCACAGAGGTTAAATAGCTTGCTCATCCATCTGATAAGAGGCTTAGGCGGGATCTGATCCCAAACAGTTTGGCTTAGGCCCATATTCTTAACAAGTAACAAGGTCAAATGAGGAAATTCACCCCAATGAACTGCTTGAGGAACGTGTTCTTAGAGCAAATTCTTTATGCTGTGTATGGAACTGTGTATTTCATTCATTTCCTTTCCTAGCAACAAAAGGTACTTTGTATTTCACCTTCAAAGCAAACAACATGGAATTAATATATGAAGTAATAGCCATTTTTATCAGTTCTCCAAACCATTTCTGATCTTCCAAGTGAAGGAAACACACATGGATACTTTCCCATGGTATTGATAAAGCTGAAAACTTTATCAGTTTTCTGTATATTCTTTTAAGTCTTTTTTTTTTTTTTTTTTTTTGAGACAGAGTCTCACTCTTGTCGTCCAGTCTGGAATGCTGTGGCGTGATCTTGGCTCACTGTAACCTCCATCTCCCAGTTTCAAGCGATTCTCTTGCCTCAGCCTCCTGAGTAGCTGGGACTACAGGTGCCCGCCACCGCGCCCGGCTAATTTTTGTATTTTTGGTAGAGATGGGGTTTCGCCATGTCGGCCAGGCTGGTCTCGATCTCCTGACCTCCGGTGATCCACCCTGCTCGACCTCCCAAAGTGCTGGGATTACAGGCATGAGCCACCGTGCATGGCCTTTTTAAAGTGTTTTTGACAGTGAAATGCTAGGAAATTCAAGAATGAAACACCAAGCCGGGCGCGGTGGCTCAAGCCTGTAATCCCAGCACTTTGGGAGGCTGAGACGGGCGGATCACAAGGTCAGGAGATCGAGACCATCCTGGCTAATACGGTGAAACCCCGTCTCTACTAAAGAATACAAAAAAAAAAAAAAAAAATACAAAAAACTAACCGGGCGAGGTAGCGGGCGCCTGTAGTCCCAGCTACTTGGGAGGCGGAGGCAGGAGAATGGCGTGAACCTGGGAGGCGGAGCTTGCAGTGAGCTGAGATCCGGCCACTGCACTCCAGCCTGGGCGACAGAGCCAGACTCCGTCTCAAAAAAAAAAAAAAAAAAAAAAAAAAAAAAAAAAAAAAAAAAAAAAAGAATGAAACACCAAATAGACAAAGTCCAAAGAAGAGAACATCATGACTGAAAGAACCACTTTGTGTGTTCATTCTTCATCTCTTTTTTTGTAGAAAAATGTAATTTATAAAAAAGTAGAAAGATAGGCCGGGCGCAGTGGCTCAAGCCTGTAATCCCAGCACTTTGGGAGGCCGAGACGGGCGGATCACGAGGTCAGGAGATCGAGACCATCCTGGCTAATACGGTGAAACCCCGTCTCTATTAAAAAAATACAAAAAACTAGCCAGGCGAGGTGGCGGGCCCCTGTAGTCCCAGCTACTCCGGAGGCTGAGGCAGGAGAATGGCGTGAACCCGGGAGGCGGAGCTTGCAGTGAGCTGAGATCTGGCCACTGCACTCCAGCCCGGGCGGCAGAGCGAGACTCCGTCTCAAAAAAAAAAAAAAAAAAAAAGTAGAAAGATATCCCAATTGCCTATGCCATGCATATAAACCAGTATGTTTATTCACTGTCAAGCATACAGTTTTTGATTAATTAATAATACTGTCCTCATAATGGTAAGGATAACGTGGAAATATTTTGGAGTTGTAAGGAACCTTGGAAAATATCTGGCTCAACCCTCTTATTTTCCAGTTAGGAAAATGAAGTTCTGAGTGATTAAGTGACTTGTCAAAGGCCCACATAGCTCCTTAACAGGATTTCTGGAACTAGACCCAAGTTTCCTGACATCTGGTAGGCTATCTCCCCCAAATATGGGAGGGCAGGGGGATAAAGTCGTTCCTTTACCCTTTTTGGTTGTAGTCTTCACATCCCTGAATGGCTACAGCCCAGCTCAACTTCTTTCAAATATTTACTTGACAGATAATGAAAAGATATTATCGGACTATGGGACAACTTTTGTTACAGCATGGAAGAATACTCACAACTACAGGGTGTGGAACAGCAACAAGCATCCAGCACTTGCAGAAATAAATCCAAAGTAAGTGCATCCTCTGAAGATTGTAGTACATAATGGTTGGTTTACGAGTGCCCAATACAAAGAAAAATCTATTTTAACTTTGATATGGTGAATATCTTCAAGAATCCCCTTAAGTAGGTCATAAAAAGGCTCCCAAATATAGAGAAACAGCTTAGAAACTGCTTCCATATTCAGATTGTTATACAAAAAGCATGAGCATTATGGGAAGCACTGACATTTCCCTGGCTCTCGATGTGATTCAGAGAGGAAGTCCCTGGCACTCGGTGATGCTCAGTACACAGTAATTCTTCTCTCTTTCCCTGGAGCTGTTCTTTACCAGAATGGTTCAACAAGATAGAATCCTAGAAGGGAATACCACTGGTTTACTGTATGCGTAAAACTAGGAGGCTATTTTAAAACATGACGTATGCGAAACCAATTAAAGTTAATATCTGGGGCTGGGCTCATGCCTGTAATCCCAGCACTTTGGGAGGCTGAGGCAGGTGGATCACAAGGTCAGGAGATCGAGAACATCCTGGCTAACGATGTGAAACCCTATATCTACTAAAAATACAAAAAAATTAGCCAGGCGTGGTGGCAGGCGCCTATAGTCCCAGCTACTTGGGAGGCTGGGACAGGAGAATGATGCGAACCCGGGAGGCGGAGCTTGCAGCGAGCTGAGATCGCGCCACTGCACTCCAGCCTGGGCGACAGAGCGAGACTCTGTCTTAAAAATAAATAAAAATTAAAAAGATGATGTGGTTTTTTATAATGATACAAGCATACACCATTTTATTTTTTTTTCCTTGAAACGGACTCTCACTCTGTTGCCCAGGCTGGAGTGCTGGTGCGATCTTGGCTTACTGCAACCTCTGCCACCCAGGTTCAAGCAATTTTTCTGCCTCAGCCTCCCGAGTAGCTGGGATTACAGGCACCTCCCACCAGGTCCGGCTAATTTTTGTATTTTTAGTAGAGACGGGGTTTCACCATCTTGGCCAGGCTGTTCTTGAACTCCTGATCTCGTGATCCACCTACCTTGGCCTCCCAAAGTGCTGGGATTACAGGCGTGGGCCACCATGCCCAGCCAAGCATACACCATTTTCATTTGTATTTTAAACTTCTTTGTGAGAAACAAAAGTCACCTTCGTACTGACTACTATATTATCTTGGGACTAGAGTTAACTTTTCTAATGTGATTTAAGACGTGCTAAAGCGCCGGGCGCGGTGGCTCAAGCCTGTAATCCCAGCACTTTGGGAGGCCGAGACGGGCGGATCACGAGGTCAGGAGATCGAGACCATCCTGGCTAACACAGTGAAACCCCGTCTCTACCAAAAAATGCAAAAAACTAGCCGGGCGAGGTGGTAGGCGCCTGTAGTCCCAGCTACTCCGGAGGCTGAGGCAGGAGAATGGCGTGAACCCGGGAGGCGGAGCTTGCAGTGAGCTGAGATCCGGCCACTGCACTCCAGCCTGGGCGACGGAGCTAGACTCTTGTCTCAAAAAAAAAAAAAAAAAAAGACGTGCTAAAAAGGATACTTTGCTGCACACACACTCACACACACCCCAGATATTTAAGCCATAGCAACCTGGGGAAGTATCTGCATGAGTAAGGTGGTACACAGAGGGTTTTGGGTAACATGTCTGCTAAGCTTTGTATTATGCATCAAGAAAAATAACCAAGGAGCTGGGCACATTGGCGTGTGCCTATAGTCCCAGCTACTTGGGAGACTGAAGCGGGAGGATTACTTGAACCTAAGGTTTCAAGGCCAGCCTAGGCAACATAATGAGACCCCATCTTTTAAAGTAAAAATGACTAGGTTCAGCACCAATTTTGGTGAATTTCATCATCACAGTTGGCTGTAACAGAAACCTATATTGCCATTTGACTATAGTAAAAACAGAAAATTAAAAGGCAAAACCATTTTAATAGTATTAAATGAAAGGGCTGAGTTCAAAGTGTTCTCCCTCACTGACTACAAAGTCTCTATTCTCAACATACTGAAGGGAAACAGATGTGGAGGTGCTTAGCAGGATGGCACTCACAGGGTGGTGCGGGAAGGCAGGTCAGCCTTGACTGTCCAAGCAGTCAACATGCAGAGCCATCCCAGTCTCCCCCCTGGGCCCTGCACTGGGAAGCCTGGTCAGATCTTTATCTGTCACTACATCTGGTGCTTTTAACTTGAACCAGCTCTACAGATGTTAGTACAGGTCCAAAAAAGCCTTAGCTGAGATGAGTTTTAAAAGGATTATGAAATAGTGCTTAGAAGAACATGTGAAGAAATTGAGGCTATTTAGATTGAAAAGAAAGCTGAAGAATGACTTGTTAACTAAAATATATAGGTAGGGAAATCACGCAGATATGATAGTGCAGGCCAAGGGAGAACTTCCCTTTCGTCTTCTGAAGGTTCACTGGAAAGTCAGCTGGCAAAAGGCAGATTAATAGGAGAAATGGCATGCAAATTTATTAATGTGCATGAGGGAGAGCTACAGGGTGACTGGATTGTGTAACCAACTTCACACTTAGCAGCCCTCAGAGAGAACTGATGGTAAATGTTTCTTTCAGACCTTTAAAGGTGTCAGACACTCAGTTCATCTTTCCTATATCTTGATATTGGAGGGCCTCAGCACAAACCAGGCTGCATTAATGCAGATTTTCTCCACAGATGCAAATCTACCCCCCAAAAGACAGCTTTTCAGTTATTCTTGCATTTCCAGCCCTTCTGAATAGCCATCTTGAAACACATCAGAGAAGTATATTTTGGGGTGAATAGTTAGTTTTCCTCAATAGCAAATTTTCAATGTTTTTACCAAATTAAAAATAACAAATGCAGCCGGGCCTGGTGGCTCACACCTGTAATTCTAGCACCTTGGGAGGCCGAGGTGGGTGGATCACGTGAGCTCAGGAGTTCAAGACCAGCCTGGGCAACATTGTGAAACCCTGTCTCTACTAAAAATACAAAAAATTAGCCGGGCATGGTGGTACATGCCTATACTCCCAGCTACTCAGGAGGCTGAGGCAGGAGAATCGCTTGAACCTGGGAGGCAGGTTGCAGTGAGCCGAGATTGCGCCACTGCCATCCAGCCTGGGTAACAGTGAGACTCTGTCTCAAAAAAATAAAATAAGAAATGCTAGAATTCTGTTGTTATCAGAGGGTGTCATTTAGAAATATTTCAAACTAATTATAACTTTTGAGAAGTATGAAACCCTTTAACTCTTAAAGATTAGGGAAGGCAGTATTCTAACTTAACAAGCAGCAGGCATATTTCATCCCTTAAATATAGCCATTCCAGAACATAGAGAATGATCAAGTGATGTGTATTTCAATCCTGTGATTCAGGAATCTAGGAATAAGAAGTGTTACATATGCTTACTTTGGGCCATGAAGAGTAGTTTGTTGTCATTTGAAGAACCATTAATTTTATAAGTAGCTATGGATTTTACTAGGGTCACTTTCTTTGTTAGACCTTGACAGAGGGACCCCTGAGATAAGAATTGGATATTGACCCCTCCATTTATGTGGTCAAGTTGCTTGATTTTTTTTTTCCTACTGCCTGTATAATTGTAGAATGCCTGGTTTATATATATATATATTTTTTTTCTTTTAATATATTGGAAATAGGGAAGTCTGAATAATGTATTTTCTTACAAAAATAACGATATTGCTGGTTTTTTTAAGACTTACCTTTTGAGCTGCTTTTCTAACAGAAAGTAGAGATTTTGTTGATCCATCCACAAATATTTACATAACCAATAGCATACATTTGTAAGATGGCCAGGATCAAGGTATGATCTATGACCATGTCCTAAAACCAGTGACTCACCTTGACTGTCCTGGGGAGCTTGTAAAAAATGTTGATGCTTGAGCCCCACCCAAGACAGACCAAATAAATTAGAATGTCAGGATAGCACTAGCACAGGCTACACACACAAAACACACAACACACCTGTTTTACAAGTGAGGAAACTAAAGCTCAGAGGGGTTAGGTAATCTTTTCTGGATGTCGTCACTGTAAGTGGAGAGCTGTGATCAAAGCCAAGTTTCCTGATACCAAATTCAGCGCTGCCACCCAGCTGTGTCGTCCATGAGAAGCTTACTAATATTTTCTTGTGATAACTCTTTTTTGCAGCCTTCTTGGTAAAATACTGATAGTTTAAACTCAAACTTTTTTTTTTTTTACAGCCATCCATTTCAAGGCCAATACTCAGTATCAGACATGAAGTTAAGATTCTCACAGTAAGTAGTTAAAGCTGGGAAAATTCTTAAGTCTGAAATTTATGCCATGTGTTTCATTGCTAATTGGGGATTGTTTTTCTCTACTTGATAGACTTATGCTTCAAACAGTAACCAAATATGTGCATAACATTCTTTAGCTCAGCGGTGTGTATGTTTCAAAGTGAAAACACCACTGTTCCATAGAGGATGGTGTGAACTAATAATAGGATTTACCATTTTTATTTTGGTGAAATGCTTTTAGCAAACCATGGCTGTCAGAGAGATGTAGCCATACATACATCCTTATGTCCTCACCACTTTTTGGTTCATCTGTATATTCTTCTCATGTATTCTGAAAATGCACATGCTTAAAAGGTTAATAAATTCATAACAAATAATTTAGCTTCTTTTCTCAGTAATTCTAATTTGGGATGGTTACAGAGTGATTGTGTGTGTGTCTACATGTGTCTGTGTGCATGTGTGAGATTTTTTTTAAATTGTACTTAACACTTCCTTTATCTTTTACCCAGTTCTGTTCAGAATAGTGAACGTGGCAAAAAAATTGGAAATGTCATGGTTACAACTAGCCGGAATGTTGTGCAAACAGGAAAAGCTGTTGGTAAGCCAGGAACAAATTGGAATCACAACACATCCATTTTCTATCTTTAATATGTAATTGATAAAACAAACATAAAGTTGTAAAGATGTGTGTTATCACATAGTAATACAAGAGTTTTTAAAATTTTTGTTTTATTCATTTGAAAAATTCCAAATTCCAAAAGGTCAAACTTCATTACATCTATGACAGAATTTTCTGATGGAATCACTGTTTTGTTACCAAGATTCAAGCTTCACCAGAGTTTTCTTCCCCCATTCCCTGTGCTGTCCACAGTTCTTTATAAATGGCAGAGACTCATAATAAAAGTAGGCATTAGGAACTACTGTCCTCTAAGGTAGTATTACACAATAAAGAAAATGAAGCCAACAGTTGGTTTTTCGAAAAGGTCAACAATATTTATAAAATCTTTACAGACTGGTAAAGATAAAAAGAAAGAAGATACAAATTACCAACATTAGGGATGAAAGAGTGACATTAGTGTAGCTCTGACAGAAATTAAAAGAACAGCCAGGCGCGGTGGCTCAAGCCTGTAATCCCAGCACTTTGGGAGGCCGAGACGGGCGGATCACGAGGTCAGGAGATCGAGACCATCCTGGCTAACACGGTGAAACCCCGTCTCTACTAAAAACTACAAAAAACTAGCCGGGCGAGTTGGCGGGCGCCTATAGTCTCAGCTACTCCGGAGGCTGAGGCAGGAGAATGGCGTAAACCCGGGAGGCGGAGCTTGCAGTGAGCTGAGATCCGGCCACTGCACTCCAGCCTGGGCAACAGAGCCAGACTCCGTCTCAAAAAAATAAAAAAATAAAAGAACAGAAAATAGGGGAATATTGTGAACAACTTTATGCTAACAAATTTAATAACATAAATGAAATATACAAATTCTTTTAAAGATTCGCATTACCGAAACAGTTGCAAAAAGAAAATATGTAATAGCCCTATTATCTATTAAAGAAATTGGACCAAATGCAGTGGCTCATACCTGTAATCCCAGCACTTTGGGAGGCTGAGGTGGGAGGATTGCTTGAGTCCAGGACTTCAAGACCAGCCTGGGCAACATAGTGAAACCCCATCTCTACAAACAAATTTTAAAAGTCAGTAGGCATTGTGGTGTGTGCCTGTAGTCCCAGCTACTCAAAAGGCTGAAGTGGGAGGATTGTTTGAGCCCAGGAAGTCAAGGCTGCAGTAAGCCATGACAGCGCCACTGCACGCCAGCCTGGGTGACAGAGCAAGAGTCTTAAAAACAGAAAGAAATTAGTTGACTTTAAATGAAAAGCCTTGCCATAAGGTTTTTAATTTAAACCAGGCTGCCCAAGTGGCTTCAGTTTGAACTCTGTCAAATGTTTAAGGAAGAAATAATACTAGTTTTACACAAAATCTTTAAATAAGGTAATACTCCCCAACTCATTTGATGAGGCCAGTATTAGTATCAAAGTCAGACAAATGGTAGCATGTTCTTCTGCACCTAGCTGTTTTCGCTTAAAATATTTTGAATATTGTTCCACATCAGTTCTAAAATTTTTCATACCTTTTCTGTATTTTTAACTTTTATTTTGATGTAGTTTTGAATTTGTACATTGCAACAGTGCAAGAAAATCCCAGTTATCTCTGATTCACCAATTATTTACATTTTGCCCCATCTGCTTTGTCATACAATGTGTTGTAAAAATAGGGCATTACTACTTCCCTAGCTTCTGAAAGAGGTTGACTAACCGTTACTAAACACAATTCAAAAGCCCCAGAACTAGGTAATCTTTGTGTAGGGGTTCTTATATCCCCAGTTTTCTGAATACCTAGAGAGAGACAGAAAACTCTACAGACTCATTTGTAAAGACAAACACAGAACACACAGCACTACCACTAGGTTAGTTTTATTGCAAAGGAATGGAATTTAGCACACAAACATTTATTTCCAAACAATATGCCTTTGACTTATTTTGAATTTTTATTTTTTAACAGAAAAACTATGTTATATTACAGATTATTATAGATACCTTATTATACATTATTACTTAATTTTTAGTGATGCTGCTACTGATAAATTCTAAAGGCAAATCTCTTCTATACTCTCCTCTCCAAGAACAGTGGGAATGTATTAGTCAAATAATTTCACTTAGCATCACCTTTTTTCCTGAGACAGGGTCTCACTCTGTTGCCCAAGCTGAAGTGCAATATAGTGCAATCTTAGCTCACTGCAACCTCTGCAACCCTGGCGGGATCCTCCTGCCTCAACCTACCAAGTAGCTGGGACTGCGGGCATGCGCCATCATGCCTGGCTAATTTTTCTATTTTTTGTAGAGAGAGGGTTTCGCCATGTTTCCCAGTCTGTCTCGAATTCCTGTACTCAAGCTAACCGCCCGTCTCGGCTTCCCAAAGTGCTGGGATTACAGGTGTGAGCCACCATGCCTGGCCTAACATCAACTTTTGAGATAATGCTGTATATGACACAATAGACCTGGGGCAGATAGAGCTCTATACATCTTTAACATAACTTCATTTTAGATGACAAAAGCACATTTCCCTAAAACAACCTAACCACTCTTCCCTGTTTAGGTGGTTATTGATTATCAAGTTGGTATTTAAGATACACAAAGCAGTTTGACTTTTTAAGCTCTCTAATAATCCTGATACATAGCCAGTGTTGCTAGCACTGAGGGTATTAAAGAAACAGTATACTTTCAGAATGCTTAGGCAAGTAGGCTCCTATGCTAAAAAATCATCTATTTTTCCTTAAGACATTCCCATGGAAAGGGATTGTTTTGAAACTAAAAATTTAAATGATATTTTGGCTACTATTAACATATTGGTGTGTTCTAGTGAATTAACATTTATTGGCTGGGCACAATGGCTCACCCTGTGATCCCAACACTTTGGGAGGCTGAGGCAGGAGGATCACTTGAGCCAAGTGTTTAAGACCAGCCTGGGCAACATGAGACCTTGTCTCTACAAAAAACCAAAAAATTACCCAGGTGTGGTCACACATGCCTATGGTCCCAGCTACTTGGTAAGCTGAGGTGGGAGGATCACTTGAGCCCAGGATGTCAAGGCTGCAGGGAGCCGTGACCACTCCACTGCACTCCAGCCTGGGCGACAGAGCAAGACATTGTCTCAAAAAACGGTTTAAAATTTTTTTTAATTAAAAATGTATTAATTATGTTGGTCTTTCACTGTCTTTTAACAAAAGTTAAGACATTTTCCTTTTTTTCTCCTCTCCATCCAGGCCAGTCAGTTGGAGGAGCTTTTTCCAGTGCAAAGACAGCTATGTCTTCATGGCTTTCCACTTTTACCACTTCCACCTCCCAAAGTCTCACTGAGCCACCGGATGGGAAGCCTTGAGCAGGGTGTCAGAAGCTGCTATTGCTTTCTGAGGTTTAAGTGTCCCCTGTCTGTCTGCTGCTCCCAGGCTGTTATCAGCCACAGATCCACAGCAGGGGACCATATGTCGAACTGTTTACATAGATGGTTGCTCTAAGTGAATGTTTCAGGATGCCGAAATGATGAAATCACAGCCATAGCAGGGATGGCTTTCCAGGTTGGGGTTTCAATTGACTACTTTTATTTCAGTCTGAGCCTGATTAAAACATACAGTGAACCTTCTAATGAATTTTGAGTTCTGATACTGTACATTGGTTTACTTTAGAAGAGTTTTTACTTATGTAAATTTTGTTCTGTTTTAGTGTTTGAATATCTAGATGGTCATTGTAATTTATACTTGCTAAAATTAATTTATATTACCATTTTCTCTAAAGTTGGCCTTAAAATGTTCTTATAAAGTGAAGGGGTCATACAGTTGGGCCTTTATTATTTTGCTGAATTCTATGATGATATTTTGCTTTCTACCCACAAAACATTTATTAATTCACTTCCTCCCAAAAACATGAAAGTCAGGGGTAGCAGTTCTGAGGATTGGGTGTTTTATGTTTTTAGTTTGTTCTTTCCACATCCTTAAAAACTTGCTTTCAGACATCAAGGAGTATCACTGTGCTTTCCTCCTCTTTATAACTGTGCAGGTGGCTGTGCAGAGAAATAGCAGAGTGATGGTTCAATGATACTGAAGCAGTTTAACATGAATGTGTCTGTAGGGCAATACTTTCAAAGACCTATGTGTTTATTTTTCAACCACAGTCATGTTGCAGTCTTTTACAAGCACTTTTTTAAATTCACAGTTTGTGCCATCTGTTTCACTTTTTTTGTAGCGGGGACAGGGTCTTGCTGTATTGCCCAGGCTGGAGTGCAGTGGCGCCATCTCGGCTCACTGCAACCTCCATCTCCTAGGTTCAAGCAATTCTTGTACCTCAGCCTCCCAAGTAGCTGGGATTATGGACATGCGCCACCACACCCAGCTGATTTTTGTATTTTTAGTAGAGACGGGGTTTCGCCATGTTGGCCAGGCTGGTCTTGATCTCCTGGCCTCAAGTGATCTGTCTGCCTCAGCCTCCCAAAGTGCTGGGATTACAGGCATGAGCCGCTGCGCCGGGCCTGTTTCTTTTTTAAACAGTTTTCTATTGAGTGTTTGCAGACCGACAGCTTTTCTCGTAGTCTTATTCTTCATAAAGCTTTTCAAAGCACTTAGTCTTCTACTTCCCTAACTGAAAGTCTTCCTATAATCAATCCCTACCCCCTTCTATAAGTATTTTAAAAGAAAAGCCAGGTGACTGTATTAAATAGAAATCTCATCTTAGTTTATATTCATCAAAGTAAGAGGCAAGAGAAGAAAACTGCAGCCTTGACATCTGTCATCTGAGAAAGGACATCTGGTTTCATGTTAGGTACATACATGCATGTGCGTGCCATCTACTGATGATCTGTACACAGCTGGACCTTGTGTGTTTGCCATGCTCAGCTCTCATTTGCTTTTCAAGGAGACCTGGGATGGGTGTTCTCAGAGAGTACCTACGGGGAAAAGACTGCCTTTTCAGTAACAAAGGATACTTGGGAAATACATTGTGAGTATGATCTATCCCAGATTGCTGGGGAATTAAAGGAGGGCACTGATTATATTTGGTTTATTCCTCACGAAATGTTTAAGAAGTAAATGCTCCCAAGGCATTTGAAATGAACATAGAAACATAATCTAAATATCTCTAAATTTTCCACTTTGTGTTTTCTAAACACATATTGTATTACCGATTTGAGCATAACTCAAGAATTCAGCAATGATAAACTGAAGGGCTGAATGTGAGAACTCCATTATTTCCACTTCTTCCAAGAAAGTTAACCTCAGGAAATACTGTTTGAATAGAAGAAATACCAAACAAAACCTTAAACAGTACTCTAATCTTTTTGTGCTGAGACTATAAAGAATTCATTCTAACATCTTGTTGTTTCTCAAGGACCACATCATTCGTTGGAGCATGATAGTGTGATTTGTGTGCAATTGTTACCTCTCAGCTGCTGAAGTTCACACTTCAGGGATCTAGGAGCCCTGTGAGGGGTCATCCAGCGAGATGCTGATTTGTCTTTCAGCTGGTATGGTTTCTATGATTGGGGTCAACTCCCATTTTTCACCCTTCAAAAGCAGCCCAGCTCATGCTTTGGAATCCACTGAAATAAAAATAGTTACATCAAGTTTAACTTTCTTTAATACCACTTGTTCCCCATTTGAATATACACTGTGATCGGGCTTTCTATTAACATTTCTAGCTAACAGTTTGATTCTTAGTGGTCACTTTACTGACTTTCAAGATAAAACAAGTATCTCAGAAAATACAGCTTTCATCATAGAAATGGTCAAAAGACCATAGCTGTATTTCCTTCAGGCTCTAGGAGGTGGAGTTTTTCAAGGAACACTGGCCCTTGTATTGTTGGCAGGAGCCCCAGGGCAGTTCGCACAAAGGCAGGAAGCCTCACCCCTGGTCCTGTGACCCCCGCCACATACTTCAGGCTTGGATTCTAGGCTCCAAGTGGCCAGCACAGAAGCAGCAGCCTCTCTCCAAACCCTGGCTCTGTGAGCCAGAGGAGCCACCACTAGGCCATCTTCTGACACAGCCCTGGTAAAGGTGTGTTGTTGGCCAAACTTGCCCCAGTGCTTGCGAAGGCTTGTGTGTCTAAGAACTGAGTATTTGTACCTAGGTGTGAGGGAACCAGGGTCAGCCAGCCTTTTTCACATGTGCCAGGGACACACACTACATCAATGTCTTGGTGGTGGCTTCGCTGCTATCCAGGTGACTTAAAAGTTTGGAACATGTCCCTGGTATACTTCAATTCCTACTAGACATTGTAATGACAATGGTGTAGGTAAGGAAGAGAGAGTTAAAGCTACCAGTTGTGGAACAGAAATAGTTGCATGTCCAAAGGTGGCTTACAATGATTGTGTGTATGCACTTGGCTCACATAACCAGCATGAATAGTCTTCCCAAATCTGTTAGCGATTACCCCCCGCCCAGCACAGCCCTAAAACAATTCTCATCCACTTTCCTGTTAAGAAACACAGCAGCGGCCGGGCGCGGTGGCTCAAGCCTGTAATCCCAGCACTTTGGGAGGCCGAGACGGGCGGATCACGAGGTCAGGAGATCGAGTCCATCCTGGCTAACACGGTGAAACCCCGTCTCTACTAAAAATACAAAAACTAGCCGGGCGAGGTGGCGGGCGCCTGTAGTCCCAGCTACTCGGGAGGCTGAGGCAGGAGAATGGCGGGAACCCGGGAGGCGGAGCTTGCAGTGAGCTGAGATCTGGCCACTGCACTCCAGTCCGGGCGACAGAGCGAGACCCCGCCTCAAAAAAAAAAAAAAAAAAAAAAAGAAACACAGCAGCAAAATACTTTGGCAGCATACCAGAGCATATGATGTGACTTGCTCAACCTTCCTTTCCAAATTCTATACGAAGCGTCTGATGTTTTTTAGAATAATTTCCTTTGGAAAGCCAAGGAGAAAGCAAATTCGGAAGAGAAGTGAGAAATTGTTGCCTGGCTGAGGAATAAGATGCTTAAAATCTGAATGAAAGTATTTTGAGAGCAGTATTTCATGTGCTAAGAGTTATAAGAATTCTTTTAGAAAGCAGTTAGAATGTTACTCTGCTAGTTACAAATTTTAAAGTCACGCTATAGCATTATCGCCCTGGTAGGTAGGTTTTGTTATTGTTTTATAGTTTGTGAATAAAAGTTTTGTAGAAGTTACAGCTAGTGGTCTTTTCCCTCCAGAGCCAGTGATGAGTGCTGGAGCACTTCAGATCTGGAAGGGGGTCAGTGTTCTGACCTTTAACCACATGAACTTACCTGTGTCAGCAGTTGCGGAAAGTAGCCTGTTAGGACAGCAGCTGCTAAGCGTTGCCTGGTATTTTAGTGGGGAGATGGTTGGGACTCTTAATGGCATCAACACTTGCATGCTCTGAATCTTTGATCAGAGATGAGGTGCCATTCGTGGCATTTCCACCCCGTCTCGTGGTAGCCTTTAAAAGTGGTAGAAGATGCTACCCTAATTCCCTGAGGATTGTCATTCCATGCAGCGTAAGGTGCCGCGAGGAGTTTCTCATTCCAGTTCTTTGGACTTCGTAACATTGGAATTGTTTTTCCATAATTTCCGGCATTCCATAAATATTTGTCAAGGACAAAGAAAAGGAATGTGGATATCTATTCTTTTCATATGAATGACTTTGTACACATGACTTCCTGCTTTCATTATGAAGGAGGGGAAAGTAGTTCCCTTATATGGTAACTCCAAAGTTAAAAAATTGTGCATGTCTGAGGGGTTGAATATATTTTGTAAAACTCTAAATACATTTGTATTTCTGTGCTGTTCTAAAGTTTACCTTTTTACTTATATGAAAGATATAGAAACTATATATTTAAATCATGTAAATGGAACAGTGTAGGGGGTTTTCCCGATCTTATTTTTCATCAGCTTCTCACACCCACGTAGATGCTGCTCAGATTTTTTCGTGTGTGCAATATGAACATTTGAACATTTCAGTCAGGTACTGAGCCAGAAAAGGTAATTGAAGTTTTCAGAAAGCTTCTGTGCTTAGAAAATATTTTGTTGTTTTCTTAAAATACTAGTATTTTGTAGCTGGAAGAATAAGATCAAGGCTTACATGTTTCAGGCCCCTTGGTCACTGGTTCCTGAATTTAGGAAACATTGGATTAATGAGTTGGTGAAGGCATTTAGTGGTTACAAAAATAGTTTAAATATTTACAATTAAAGGCTTTTCACAAACCTTTTCTAAGAAAATTTAGCTGAGAAAACTTAAAAAGTTTTCTAAGGAAGTTTAGCTGTGGCACATGTTTTGATCAGAAAGGTATTTTCTCTTTGGTAGTTTTAAAGTTTGTACTAGTTCTTTTTTTTTATTGTTAAAATTATAAATCATGTCTAATCATACTGAATTGTAAAACTTCTGTTGTATCTTTAAGCGTAAATGAGAATAAAATGATCCTGTTCGCCCTGCCTACAGTTGAACTTGACCTGTCCTTCTAGAAGTACCCTGTGTGTTGTCCATGTGGTTTCTGTCCTCCTTCACAGTTCAACAGCAGCTTCATTTATTAAGAAACCACACAGAATGAACTAAAGACTCATGACTCATTTACTCTCCTTTTGACATCACTTTGACAGTGGTCCCTCAGCTTTCTAGCCGGTGAGCTCTGCAGGAAGAGCCCCTTAGCTTCTATGGAATGCTAAGTGCAGGGAGCTGCACAAAGTATCAAGCAGAGCTTGGTCACAAGATAATGTCTCATTAGGACATTGTCCCAAGCAACCCATTTTGCACCTGGACCGATAAGTGTCAAGAGAGCCCTTGATATTTCCACTGAGGACTCCTGGCACATTTTCATGTATACGTTCATGTACTGGGTTCCCTTACAACTGTTCCACAAAATGGGCTTTGGGCTGTGCTTCACAGAAGAAGTGAACAAACTTCCTTGCCCCCTGGGAATGTTTGCTTCCTTGAGTGCTGCTGCAGGGTTGAGCTGAAGTTACCAGTGTTCTTTGATGTGGACTGAGAGCCCTGGAGCTGATGGGATAACTTGAGGACAGTGGAGCTGCCTCTACTCAGGGAAAGGAAGGCATCTCCTTCCCTTTGCAGATGTCCCCCTCTGAGCTCTGCTGTGGGGGTGTGATGGGTCCCCTATCACCCACCAGGGAACAGCTGCCCACCCTTCATTCTGATAGAAGTTGCAGTTATTTAATCTGGTAACATCTGGAAGAAGTGTGATTAGGGAGCCTATTCTTTCCAAGGAAAGTTCTTTCTATCCTTCATGAAGGGCTTCTCTCTGCCTGAGGTAATGTACACAGGGTTGGGGAAGCCACTGCAGCAGGACTGACCTGTCCAACGTCACCATCAACAGATCCTCACGTGGCACGCATAGACACTTTGTATGATCATGAAGATCAGAATGGTCGCGTTGTGTTCCTGATCCCATGAGCACCTGCCTTTGGAACCACTGACATCCCAACATAACATAATTAGGATTCAAATGTTTTTAAATGTTTCATTGGACTGGGCTGCAGTCCTGGAGCACACAGATGTAGGCCAGGCCTGGAAAAATGATGAAAGCCACTTAATGAAATGTTGATCATCGTTGAGGGCAAGTGATGGGTTCATAAGGGCTTCTAAGACTATTCTGTTTGTGTATGTTGGAGAATTTCCATAATGAAGAGTTTAAAACTACTTGCTAGCCATTAAACAACTTCATTACCCATGAAAAGGCACCAGTTTCTGTGTGGCAGACCCTGAGTGCCTGACTTAGGAACTGGCTTAATTTCGTAGCTTCTCCACGGATGCCCTGGCCTCCACAAGCCCCCTTACCAACTGAAACCTTGGCTGCTGTTGTTGCCTTCCCATCCTTCTAGTTGTTGGAGGAGCACTACTGAGAGAACCTGTAGTACATAGTAATCAAAGACCCAGCCCCAACCTCTCTTCCTCCTGAAAGTCTTTCCCAGGCTACTCTGAGTCCTTTCTAATACCTGAATTCTCAGGGGCCAGTGGCTCACACCTGTAATCCTGAACACTGGGAGGCTAAGGCAGGAAGATTGCTTGGACCCAGGAGTTTGAGACCAGCCTGGGCCACATAGGGATACCTCGTATCTACAAAAAAATTTAAAAATTAGCTGAAGGCCAGGTGCAGTGGCTCACACCTGTAATCCCAGCACTTTGGGAGGCTGAGGTGGGCAGATCACCTGGGGTCGGGAGTTCAAGACCAGCCTGACCAACATGGAGAAACCCTGTCTCTACCAGAAATACAAAATTAGCTGGGTGTGGTGGCGGGCGCCTGTAATCCCAACTACTCGGGAGGCTGAGGCAGGAGAATCGCTTGAACTCGGGAGGCAGAGGTTGCAGTGAGCAGAGATCAAGCCATTGCACTCCAGCCTGGGCAACAAGAGTGAAACTCCATCTCAAAAAAAAAAAATTAGCTGGGCATGGTGGCATCTTCCTCTAGTCCCAGCTACGGGGGGGGGGGGGGGGGGGGGGGGTGGGCTCAGGTGAGAGGATCACTGAAGCCAGGAGGTCGAAGCTGCCGTGAGCCATGATTGCACCACTGCCCTTCAGCTTGGGCAACAGAACGAGACTCTCTCAAAAAAATAAAATAATAAAATACCTGGATTCAGTACTTACTGAGGACTATGTAAAGCGGTGCTTCCCAGTCTTGGAGATTTGCCATACAGTGCCACACATAGTCCCTGACACGTGCAGTTCCTGATCCCACGGACCTTGCTGTCCAGCAGGTGGGGGTGGGCGGTCACTGTAGAGGGGAGAGTGCTGGGTATTGGGGGAGCAGGAGTGGCACCAGCAAACCACTGCGGGTAACTGCTTTTTTCACAGGGACCAATAAATGTCTCTTCCCCTGAGTCTAAGTTGAGACATGAGGGAGAGTTTTCCAGGTGAGGTGGGAGTGAGGGTAAAGACCACAAGACGTAAAGGGCTCCAGGGCCTGGCAGAGCAGCATAAGCAAAGACTGGAAGCAGCGCAGCTTGAGGGGATGTTGTTTGGCCGAAACCGAAATGGCAAGGAGGACAGGCTAGGGATGAGGTCAGGAAATAAGGCCATATCTGGAGGCGAGCCCTGTCAGCCCACGGACAGGCGAAAGCCTTCAAGGGTTTCCCACAGGCAGGTGGCAGGTTGGCTGGGTGTTGCCTGTGGAAAGTTCTTTCAGTCATGGGTACCACTGCTTCTGCTTTGCCCTTTGCTGTAAAGCTAGTGATGTTCCTCAGCTGACCTCTGAACTCAACCACCGCCCCTTTCCCTTCCTCACTGGCCTTCCCAGTTTTCCACTGACTTTTTAAATCACATTTGCCCCAAACACAATAAAGCCAAGAACAAAAGTCTATGGCATAGCCCTCAGTCAAAAACCAGTTACTGCCAAGAACAGTTTTCCCGATTTCCCCAGGCATTCGGTCCGTGGAGGTTGCTGATGAAAAGAACCTGTTAAGTGATGGTCTCCCTGCCAGGAAGTCAAGAGCAGAGAGGGCACTGGAGCATCTGTTTCCATTACTCTCTCTGGCTAAGTGGAGACCCAGGAGACATGTGGCACCACCGCTGTGGTGACGTGTTTAAACTTGGAGAAAACCCGCTGTTTCTTCATGTCATTTACAAGCAGGAAGGGAATCATTTATACATTCAAAAAGCCCATCTGCCACTAACATCTGGACTTTCAATTATATTAAATTCATGGAATTATTTTTTCTGATAAAATTTAACCACATTCATGCTCTTGGGAATGCTAAAGTTAAAAGTGGGACAATGGAGAATTTCTGAAGTAGGCTGTCCACCTGCCTCCTCAGGCTCTGCCCTAGAAAACCGTTACTTCCTAGAAACCACGGAGACCGAAGCAAAATTAGCCCGTCCTTGGCTCTCACATCCTGAATTGGTTCTTTGTACATGATCATCCATTTAGAAACCAAAGCTTCTGTGGCCTTGATAAACCACTCACTCTCACTAAATACTTTCCAAATGGAAATTGCCAGGTAAAATTTTAACAGATGAAGATGAATATTTTTTTGTGTCACCCATTTTATGGTCATTAAAACCACAAGGTCAGCAGGACTAGAATTTTTAAATCTTATATATTTTATGACCTTTAAAGTGTGTTTTTTCATTAGTGACAGAACCCTCACTTTCACACTCAAAGTGGAAATCATTTTTATTTTGAAAGTGGTTAATTCCATTCCTTTGAGCACCTGGGCTTAATCCTTAGAATTTTCTTTTGAGACCTTGTTGGAAATGAAGGATAACTAGTCACCACTCCTCTGGTTGGAAGACGTGTCTTTTGTTTCCTTTTTTTTTTCTTCTTAATTTGTTTTCTTTAAATAGAGACACAGTGTCAGTATGTTGCCCAGGATGGTCTTGAACTCCGGGCGCTCAAGCAATCCTCCTGCCTCAGCCTCCCAAAGTGCTGGGATTACAGGCGTGAGCTACCATGCCTGGCTTGTTTCCTTTTAAACTGTCAAGTTAACCCTGTGACCGCCCTCCCTTGAAGGACAGGCTATTGTGTTTCCAAAGCTTCTAATGTAATTCATAGGGAACTCAAAATGGATTTCCCATATGGACAGTGTTGTTTATGGGAGCTATGTCTCAGCTCATAAAAGGCAGCTCACCAGACAGCCAGAGTAGATACCAAAATACAGTCACACGTCACTAACAACATTCTGCAAAATGCGTCACTGGATGATTTCACTGTTATGTGAACATCATAGAGTATACTTACAATGACCTAGATGGCAGAGCCGACCACACAGTTAGCTCATATGGTTTGGCCTATTGCTCCTAGGCTACAGACCTCCACAGCATGGTACTGTTCTGAATCCTGCAGGCAGTGTTCACACAATGGTAAGGATTTGTGCGTCTAAAAAGAGAAAAGGTACACTAAAAAGACAGTATTATACAAAATTAGCTGGGTAGTGGCACATGCCTGTAATCCCAGTTACTCGGGAGGCTGAGGCAGGAGAATCGCTTGAACCCGGGAGGTGGAGGCTGCAGTGAGCCAAGATCACGCCACTGCACGCCAGCCTGGGCAACAAGAGCAAAACTCCATCTCAAAAAAAAAAAAAAAAAAAGACAGTATTGTAATCTTAGGGAACCACCATCGTATATGCTGTCTGTCACTGACCAAAGGTTCGCTATGTGGCACATGACTGTGTGTTATAAAGGTACTAGAGAACTAAGCAACAGACGGAAACGTGTTAAGTGACAACCTGGCAGCTGAAACCGTAACTCCCATTCGCCGCAGCCCCAGCAGAGTAAGTAAAGCTTCACTCAGTCTTGTCTTAACACAAAACCACTTGCTATGGGTGAGGGCTGTCTGGGTCCAGAAGAGATTAGATCTGTACATATACGTGATATAAAGAAAGTGATGGGGCTGTGTGCAGTGGCTCACACCTATAATCCCAACACTTAGGGATGCAGAGGCACGAGGACTGCTTGAGCCTAGGAGTTTGAGACCAGCTTGGATGATATAGTGAGACCCCTTCTCTACTAAAAATAAATTAGCTGGACATGGTGGCAAGCGCCTGTAGTCCCAGCTACTCTGAGGTGGGAAGACTGCTTGAGCCCAGGAGATCAAGGCTGCAGTGAGCTATGATGGTGCCACTGCACTCCAGCCTGGGTGACAATGCAAGACTCTATCTCAAAAAAAAAAGAAAGATGACTGTGTTGAGAAGTCCAGTCAAGTGCCATCATGGCAACCTTTTCGCTGGGACAGTGAGAGAAAGCTTCCTCAAGGAAGTGTCATTTGAGCTGCTGAAGTGAGGATGAGGCAGTGAAGATGAGAGCCAATTTTCTGTCCTCCAGCCTTGGGGATGGGGCCGGGGGTGGCATGGCCTGAGATGCAGGGGAGGAGCAGGTCAGGGGGAGTGAAGCCCTAGGAAGGGGAAAAGAGTGATGAGAGAGGAGAACTGAAGAAGGAAACGGCCTGTGAGGTTGCTAAAGCCAGCAGGAATCTGAGAAATACAGAAACCAGCTCCTCCCGCTCTGCCCCTGGCAGTCTGTTTCTCTTGGTGAGGCTATGGGGACTAAGGGAAAGAGTGTGAGGAGGGGTTCAGACACAGGAAAAAAGAGAAGAGCCTGTGAGGAGCAGTCTGTGCTGAGGACGTGTGTGTGACGATGTGGCTGCCTTTCCAGGGGCAAGCGTGGGAAGTACCTTCCACCAAGGAAGCTGGAAGGGTTGGGAAAGTGCAACTGCCTTTATATCAATATCACAAACCAAAACGTTTTGAAAATAAACATGTTTTTCTTGGGGACTGAAAGATGTTTTATCCAGTCTGAAGCTGCGACAGATTTCAAGGCTAAGCAGATGTTAATTAAAATCAACTATTTCACCTGATTTAGGTGGTCAGATAAGTATACACGTAAAGTCAAGCTGTACATGTAAGATGTATTTTAATGTTTCTAATCATTAAAAATGTTTCAATCATTTCAAAATGTAATTTACTTCTCAGTTAGGGAAGTATGATCAGTGGAAGGAATATAGCTTCCACTTTTCAGACACATCTTTGAAGATAACTACAAACCCAAGAGGCTCATGTTTCTGACAAGTAAAAATTCCACATAAAATTGCCTGTATTTCATTTCACTCAATTTTGGCAACAATAATTAGCATCACTCTTTGCATTTGGTCAGGGCTTTATAATAAAGTTGGGATGCCATAAATAGGAGGTCAACAGGCCTGGGTTGGAAACTCAGGGCCCACACTTGCTTGTTACTTGACATCTCTGAACCACACATTCTCCTTTAGTACAGTGGGTTTAAATGAGATGACGATGTGTGTGTTGGGGCTGCACTTGTGTATCTTCATATTTATCTATTGTTCATCATCCTCTACGGCATGTGAACAGGGCGTTTTTCTGGTTTTATTTATCTTCAGAGCCTAGAACAGTGCCTGGTGCAGAGTAAGCACTTAGTGGACACTGGATGAATAGACTGATAGACAATTCTGATTTGTAAATGGAGAAGAAGGGAGATGTTTTCTTACTGGGAGAAGAAGCAGAACAAAGGAGAATGAAAAGAATGGTGTGGGTTCCTGTGGACAGAAGAGAGGGCATCAGAAAGGAATGACATAATTGGATACAAAAGGGAAGTGTGAACTTATACATACTCAAACTGGCATTATGTCTAATATATGGTTGACCCTGAATATACATGTGCCATTACTTTTTTTTTTGAGACAGTCTCACTCTGTCACCCAGGCTGGAGTGCAGGTGGTGCAGTCTCAGCTCACTGCAACCTCCACCTCCCAAGTTCAAGCAATTCTCCTAGCTCAGCCTCCTGAGTAGCTGAGACTACAGGTGCACACCACCACACCTAGCTAATTGTTGTATTTTTAGTAGAGACGAGGGTGTCACCATGTTGGCTTGGCTGGTCTCGAACTCCTGATGTCAGGTGATCCACCCATCTCGGCCTCCCAAAGTGCTAGGATTACAGGCGTGAGCCACTCGCCCGGCCTGCTATTACTATTATTTTTAATTCTTTTTTTTTTAATTTATTTTTTTTCTTAGAGACAGTGCCTCACTCCATTGCCCAGGCTGGAGTTCAGTGGTGCAATCATAGCTTACTGCAGCCTTAAACTCCTGGGCTCAAGCAATCCTCCCACTTCACCCTCCTAAGTAGCTGGCACTACAGGCGCATGCCGCCAGGCCTAGCTAACGATTTTTAATTTCCTTTTCTTTTTTTTTTGAGATGGAGTCTCGCTCTGTTACCCAGGCTGAAGTGCAGTGGTGCAATCTCAGCTCACTGCAACCTCCAGTTTCTAGGTTCAAGTGGTTCTCCTGCTTCAGCCTCTCGAGTAGCTGGGACTATAGGCATGCACCATGATGCCCAGGTGATTTTTTGTATTTTTAGTAGAGACAGGATTTCACTGTGTTAGCCATGATGGTCTCGATCTCCTGACCTCATGATCTGCCCACCTTGGCCTCCCAAAGTGCTGGTATTACAGGTATGAGCCACCGCACCCGGCCATTTTTAATTTTTTTGTAGAGAAATGACCTTGGTATGTTGCCTCGGATGGTCTTGAACTTCTGGGCTCAAGCGATCCTCCCACCTCAGCCCCCCAAAGTGCTGGGGTTATGAGTGTGAGATACCACACTGGCCTATTTTTGATTCTTTACATTAATAACTGAAGAGACTCAAAAGAATTTTTATCTAATGTGTATGATATAAAAAATAATAAAATGAACAATCCATCACCCAGCTCTAAGAGGGTGTCTCTCATCCCTCATTTTGCTTAAAGATTTGTCCAGGCATCGTGGCTCATGACTGTAATCCCAGCAATTTGGGAGGCCGAGGCAGCTGGATCACGAGCCCAGGAGTTGGAGATCAGCCTGTGCAACATGGTGCAACCCTATCTCTAAGAAAAATACAAAAAAAAAATTAGCCAGGCATGGTGGCACAAGCCTGTGGTCCCAGCTACTCACAAGGCTGAGGTGGGAAATCACCTGAGCCAGGGGAGTCAAGGCTGCAGTGAGCTGTGACTGTGCAACTGCACTCCAGCCTGGGCAACAGAGACTATGTCTCAAAGGAAAAAAAAAAATTACCATATATTTCCCTTCTCAACAACAGATTGTTGAGTGTGTCAGATTATTGAACTTTATACAAGTTGAATCATACATACATATTACCCTGTGACTTGCTTTTTCTTGCACATTAAGTTTCTGAGCATCATGTTGCTTTCTCTATCAGTAGATCATTTTCACTGCCAGGAAGTATGCTATTGCGTGAATAATATACTGCAGTTTATTTCCACACTCAATTGTTAATGAGTTCAGGAACAAGGTTTTTGGTCTTCCCCTCCCCAACCAATGTTTGCTATTATAGTAGGCCCCTCCTTGAGCATCATGTGCCTGGAATTGAAAAAAAGAAAGAAAGAAAGACAAAGAAACAAAAAATACAGTAGTCCCACCATACCTTCGGAGGTTACATTCTAAGAACCCTACTACACACATGAAACCAGATAGTACTGAACTCTATATATTACTATGTTTTTTTCCAATACGTACCTATGACAAAGTTTATAAATCAAGCATAGTAAGAAATCAACAATAACTAACAACAAAAATAGAGGCCAGGCACGGTGGCTCACGCCTGTAATCCCAGCACTTCAGGAGGCCAAGGTGGGTGGATCACGAGGTCAGGAGTTCGAGACCATCCTGGCTAACATGGTGAAACCCCGTCTCTACTAAAAACACAAAAAAATTAGCCAGGTGCGGTGACGGGCGCCCGTAGCCCCAGCTACTCAGGAGGCTGAAGCAGGATAATGGCATGAACCCGGGAGGCAGAGCTTGCAGTGAGCCGAGATTGCGCCACTGCACTCCAGCCTAGGTGACAGAGCGAGACCCCGTCTCAAAAAAAAAAAAAAAAAAAAAAAATAACAATTATAACAATATACTGTAATAAAAGTGATGTAAATATGATCTCTCCCTCAAAATATCTTATTGTACTGCATTCACCCTTCCTGTGATTGTGTGAGATGATAAAATGCCTACATGACTAGGTGAATGACACAGGCATTGTGACTAGCGTCAGGCTACTATTGACCTTCTGTAGGTATGTCAAAAGGAGGACCACCTGCTTCAGGTGATCCTGGATCATTGAGCCATATGATGTTGATGGTTGAGTGTCAGGTGGAAACCAAATTGATGACTACCAACCAGGACAATACTGTAGACCTCAAGGATACATTGGACAAAGAGATGGAATGTCCTGAGCGGGAAAGAAAAGGACAACTGGAGATTTCATCACGCTACTCAGAATGCCAAGCAATTTAAAACTTACGAGTTGTCCTCAGCAAATGCAAAAGAACTGAAATCACAAAAGTCTCTCAGACCACAGTGCAATTAAATTAGAAATCAGGATTAATAAACTCATTCAAAACCACACAACTCATGGAAATTGAACAGCCTGCTCCTGAATGACTCCTGGGTAAATAATGAAATTAAGGCAGAAATTAAGAAATTCCTTGAAACCAATGAGAACAAAGAGACAATGTACCAGAATCTCTGGGACACAGCTAAAGCAGTGTTAAGAGGGAAATTTATAGCACTAAATGCCCCCATCAGAAAGCTAGAAAGCTCTCAAACTGACACCCTAACATCACAATTAAAAGAATTAGAGAAGCAAGAGCAAAAAAATCCAAAAGCTAGCAGAAGACAAGAAGTAACTAAGATCAGAGCAGAACCGAAGGAGATGGAGACATGAAAAATCCTTCAAAAAAATCAATGAATCCAGGAGCTGATTTTTTTTAAACAAACTAACAAAATACATAGACCACTAGCTAGACTAATAAAGAAGAAGGGAGAGAAGAATCAACTAGACACAATAAAAAATGATAAAGGGGATATCACCACTGACCCCACAGAGATCTGATGGTAGACAAACTACCATCAGATAATACTAAAAATACCTTTACACAAATAGAAAATCTAGAAGAAACTGATAAATTCTTGGACACATACACCCTCCCAAGATTAAACCAGGAAGAAGGTGAATCCCTGAACAGACCAATAACAAGTTCTTAAACTGAGGCGGTAATTAATAGCCTACCAACCAAAAAAAGCCCAGGACCAGATGGATTCACAGGTGAATTCTACCAGAGGTACAAAAAAAGAGCTGGTACATTCCTTCTGAAGCATTCCAAACAACTGAAGAGGAGGCACTCCTCCCTAACTCATTTTATGAGGCCAGCATCATCCTGATACTAAAACCTGGCAGAGACACAACAACAAAAACTTCAGGCCAATATCCCCGATGAACATCAATGTCAAAATCCTCAATAAAATACTGGCAAACTGAATCTAGCAGCACATCAAAAAGCTTATCCACTATGATCAAGTCCACTTCATCCCTGTGATGCAAGGCTAGTTCAACATATGCAAATCAATAGACCTAATACATCACATAAACAGAACCAATGACCAAAACCACATGATCATCTCAATAGATGCAGAAAAGGCCTTTGATAAAATTCAACATCCCTTCATGTTAAAAGCTCTCAATAAACTAGGTGTTGATGAAACATATCTCAAAAAAATAAGAGCTATTTATGACAAACCCATAGCCAATATCATACTGAATGGGCAAAAGCAGGCAGCATTCTCTTTGAAAACCAGCACAACACAAAGATGCCCTCTCTCACCACTCCTATTCAACGTAGTATTGTAAGTTCTGACCAGGGCAATTAGGCAAGAGAAAGAAATAAGGGGTATTCAAATGGGAAGAGAGGAAGTCAAATTGTCTCTGTTTGCAGACAAAATTATTCTATATTTAGAAAACCCCACCGCCTCAGCCCAAAAACTCCTTAAACTGATAAGCAACTTCAACAAAGTCTCAGGATACAAAATCTATGTGCAGAAATCACAAGCTTTCCTTTACACCGACAATAGACAAGTAGAGAGCCAAATCATAATGAACTCGCATTCACAATTGCTACAAAGAGAATAAAATACCTAGGAATGCAGCTAACAAGGGACATGAAGGACCTCTTCAAGGAGAACTACAAACCACTGCTCAAGGAAATACGAGAAGACACAAACAAATTTTTTTAAAAATTCCATCCTCATGGATAGGAAGAATCAATATTCTGAGAAGGCCATATTGACCAAGGTAATTTATCGATTCAATGTTATTCCCATTAAACTACCATTGATATTCTTCACAGAATTAGAAAAAAACTACTTTAAATTTCATATGGAACCAAAAAAGAGCCTGTATATCCAAGACAATTGTAAGCAAAAAGAACAAAGTTGGAGGCCTCAAGCTACCTGACTTCAAACTATACTACCAGGCTACAGTAACCAAAAAAGCATGGTTTGGTACCAAAACAGACATACAGACCAATGGAACAGAAGAGAGACCTCAGAAGTAACACCACACATCTACAGTCATCTGCTCTTTGACAAGCCTGACAAAAACAAGCAATGGGGAAAGGATTCCCTATTTAATAAGTGGTGCTGGGAAAACTGGCTAGCCATGTGCAGAAAACTGAAACTAGACCCCTTCCTTACACCTTATACAAAAAATAACTCAAGATAGATTAAAGACTTAAATGTAAAACTGAAAATCATAAAAACCCTAGAAGAAAACCTAGGCAATACCATTCAGGACATAGGTACAAACAAAGATTTCATGATGAAAATGCCAAAAGCAATTGCAACAAAAGCCCAAATTGACAAATGGGATCTAATTAAACTAAAGAGCTGCACAGCAAAAGAAACTATCATCAGAGTGAATAGGCAACCTACAGAATGGGAGAAGATTTTTGTAATCTACCCATTCAACAAAGGTCTAATACCCAGAATCTACAAGGAACTTAAACAAATGTACAAGAATAAAATAACCCCATCAAAAAGTGGACAAATAATATGAACAGCCACTTCTCTAAAGAAGACATCTACACGGCCAACAAACATATGATAAAAAGCTCAACATCACTGATCATTACAGAAATGTAAATCAAAACCATAATAAGATAGCATCTCACACCAGTCAGAATGGTGATTATTAAAAAGCCAAGAAACAATAGATGCTGGTGAGGCTGTGGAGAAATAGGAACACTTTTACACCGTTGGGGGAAATGTAAATTAGTTCCAACATTGTGGAAGACGGTATGGCGATTTCTCAAGGATCTAGAATCAGAAATACCATTTGACCCACCAATCTCATTACTGGATATATAGCCAAAGGAATATAAATCACTCTACTATAAAGACACATGCAGACGTATGTTCAGTGCAGCACTGTTTACAGTAGCAAAGACATGGAACCAACAAAAATGTTCATCAATGATAAACTGGATAAAGAAAATGTGGTACATATACACAATGGAATACCACGCAGCCATAAACAGGAATGAGATCATGTCCTTTGTGGGGACATGGATGAAGCTGGAAGTCCTCATCCTCAGCAAACTAACACAGTAACAGAAAACCAAACACTGCATGTTCTCACTCAGTGCGAGCTGAATAATGAAAACACATGGACACAGGGAGGGGAACAACACACACTGAGGCCTGTCGGGGGTGGGAGGCGAGGGGAGGAAGAACATCAGGACAAACAGTTAATGCATGCATGTTGGACTTAAAACTTAGATGACAGGTTGATAGGTATAGCAAACCACTATGGTACACGTATACCTATCTAACAGACCTACACGTTCTGCACATGTATCCCGGAACTTACAGTAAAATATACAAATAAAAAAGAAAGATATATTTTTTAAAAAACACCCTTATGAGTTATTTCTGGAATTTTCAATTTAGTATTTTCAGACTGCAGTTGACTGCAGGGAATTAAAACCTTGGATAAGGGGGAACTACTGTACAAGCAGGTTGTGAAGATCAGTCTTGTGTACGTCTCCTCATAGGTGTGTATGAGAGTTTCTCTAGGGTGCACACCTAGAAATGGAATTGCTAAGCCATAGTATGTGTATTTTTGGGTATGTGTATCTTCAGTTTGTTAGGTTTCTACTATCTATTACTGTATAACAACCCTTCCCAAAACTTGGGGCCTCATAGTGAATCATAATAGAGTGGTAGTAGGCTCACACCTATAATCCCAGCACTTTGGGAGGCCAAGGTGGGAAGATCACACGAGCATGGGAGTTTTAGACCAATCTGGGTAACAGAGCAAGATCTTATCTCTACCCCCAAAAAAGCAGGGCATGGTGGCAAGTGCCTGTAGTCCCAGCTGCTCAGGAAGCTGAGGTAGGAGGATCACTTGAGCCTAGGAAGTCAAGGCTGCAGTGAGCTATGATCATGCCACTTGCACTCCAGGCTGAGTGGCAGAGTGAGACCCTATCTCTAAAATAAAAAAAAAAAGTTTTAAAACTGTGGTAATGGTTGCACAACTTTTTAAATGTACTAAAAATCACCCAACTATACACTTATATGGTTGAATTCCATGGTATGTAAGTTATACCATAAAGTTGTTTTTTTAAAAATTACATAGCTTAAAAAACAATAAAAGTCATTTATTTTGCTCAAGGATCTGGTATTTGGGCAGAGATTAGCAGGGATGTTTCATCTGCTCCCAGGATGAACTGTCAATTGGAGGATCCAAATTCTAGGATCCTCACATGACTGCAAGTTGGTGCTGGCTGGCAAAGGGAGCCTCTCTCTGGGACTGTGTGGGCTTCCTGACAGCACGGTGGCTAGGCTCCAAGAACAAGTATTCCAAGAGACCTAAACAGACAGAAGCTGCAGGCTTCTTCTGACTTAGCATTTGACGTCCCACAATGTTACTTCTGCTGCATTCTTTTTTTGAGATGGAGTCTCGCTCTGTCACCCGGTCTGGAGTGCAGTGGTGTGATCTCAGCTCACTGCAGCCTCCTCCTCCCATGTTCAAGTGATTCTCCTGCCTCAGCCTCCTGAGTGTTTGGGACTACAGGCACGTGCCACAGCGTTTTTGTATGTTTAGCAGAGATGGGGTTTCACCATGTTGGCCAGGCTGGTCTCTGAACTCCTGACCTTATGATCTGCCCGCCTCAGCCTCTCAAAGTGCTTGGATTACAGGCATGAGCCACCGCGTCCGGCCACTTCTGCTGCATTCTAATGACTAAGAAGTCACTAAGACCAGCCCAGATTTAAGGAGAAGGGACTCAACCTGTCAATGGGAACAGTATCAGAAAATGTGGCCATCTTCAATGTATCATACAAGGTAATTCCAAATGGTTTCCCAAGTGGTAGTACCAATGACATTCCCACTCGCAAGATATGCTCTTTGACCTCACCAACACATGACAGACTTTTAAATTTTTGCTGTTCAAGTGAGTATACAAGTGTTGTGGACTCATTCTGTATTTCCTAATTTCTAAGAAATTTGAGCACCTTTTCAAATGCTTATTTGTTGTTCATATCTCATCTGTGAAATGTTTGCTCAAGTTTTTTATTCATTGTATCATAGAGTACTCTTTTTCTTATTTGTAGGAAATCTTTCTATATTCTCAATACTAGTTGTCTTAGTTTGTTTTCTGATGCTATAACAATACCACAGACTGAATAATGTACAAACACTAGAAGTTTTTTGGGCTCATAGTTCTGGAGGCTGTGAAGTCCAAAAGCATGGCACAGGATCTGGGACATGAGGGCCTTCATGCTGTCTCATCCCATGGTGGAAGGCACAAGAGCAAGAACAGATGGGAGCTGAACTTCACCCTTTTATCACAAACCCACTCCCATGATAACTAACCCACTCCCCCAGTAATGTTATTAATACATTTACGAGGAGAGATCACTCATTAACTCACTGCCTCTTAAAGGTTTCACCCCTTAATACTACACAATGCAATTAAATTTCAATGTGAAGGCCAGGTGTGGTGGCTCATGCCTGCAATCCCAGCATTTTGGGAGAACAAGGCAGGAGGACCACTTGAGGCCAGGAGTTCAAGACTAGCCTGGGCAACACAGTGAGACTCCATCTCTACAAAACATAAAAAATTAGCCAGGCACGGTGGCACATGGCTTTGGTCCCAGCTACTCAGGAGGATGAGCCAGGAGGATCACTTGAACCCAAAAGTTCAAGGTTTTAGTGAGCTTTGATTGTATCACTGCACTCTAGCCTGGGCAACAGAGCAAGACTCTGACACTAATAATAATAATAATAATAAAACAAAAATAAATAATTTCCCCAAGTGTTTTGCAGAGGACATTCAAACCACAGCACTAGTCCATTGTCAGTTACATGGATGCAAATATCTTCTTCCAGTTTGCGGGTTGGCCTTTTGCTTTCTTTACAGTATCTGGATGAACAGATACACATGTGGGTCTTTTTCTTCTTCTTCAAGACAAGGTCTCACTCTGACATTCAGGCTGGAGTAGCGTGGCGTGATCATGACTCACTGTAGCCTCAACCTCCTGGGCTCAAGTGATCCTCCCACCTCAGCCTCCTGATTAGCTGGGACTACAGGCATGTCCTCCTCTGATGCCTAGCTAACTTTTTTGAGTTTCTGTAGAGACAAGGTTTTGCCATATTGCCCAGGCTGGTCTCCTCCTCTTGGACTCAAGTGATTCTCCTGCCTTGGCCTCCCCAAGTGCTGAGATTACAGGCGTGAGCCACCACAAGCAGCCTGGGTCCTTCTCAAGATATTTCCTCCTATTCCTTTGGTCAATTTGACTAACCCTGCATTAAAGCCATTCTGTCTTTGTTGTTGCTTTATAACTCAATAATTTATAATTTTATAATGGGGGGAGAGTTTCTACACAATGATATTGATAATCTGTGCTGGCCAGAATAGCATATCTCATTGTGGAAAAGGCAAAAATAGGTCACATCCCAGTTTGATAAATAAGGAAATAAGGTCAAACCCAGGACTCCTGACTTTTAATTGAGTTTTCACTCTATCTCCCTAAAAACTTCCTATCACTATATAAATCAAAAGTGCTGTTTGAGGACAACAAGGGGCTGGCTTTGCTGTGTATATTCAATCATTTCTGCTCAACAAATGTTAATGCCGTCTTTTTTAGCAGTGATCAGATACATAGGCATGTAGACACTCTTTGTGAAGTGCTAGGTATGTGTAAGCTATTACTATTATTATCATTGTGGTATAAGAGATATATCTGGGGCCAGGCACAGTGGCTCATGCCTGTAATCCCAGCACTTTGGGAGGCCAAAGTGGGCAGATCACGAGGTCAGGAGATCAAGACCATCCTGGTTAACACAGTGAAACCCTGTCTCTACTAAAACTACAAAAAATTAGCTGAGTGTGGTGGTACGTGCCTGTAGTCCCAGCTACTTGGGAGGCTGAGGCAGGAGAATCATTTGAACCCAGGAGGCAGAGGTTGCAGTGAGCCGAGATCACACCATTGCATTCCAGCCTGGACTACACAGCGAGACTCTGTCCAGAAAAAGAAAAGAAAGAGATATATTTGGATCCTAGCACTTTAGGTGGGTGGATCACTTGAGGTCAGAAGTTCAAGACCAGGCTGGCCAACATGATGAAACTCCGTCTGTACTAAAAATACAAAAATTAGCCAGGCGTGGTGGTGGGTGCCTGTAATCTCAGCTACTTGGGAGGCTGAGACAGGAAGAATCACTTGAACCCAAGAGGCAGAGGTTGCAGTGAGCTGAGATCATGCTACTGCGCTCCAGTCTGGGGTGACAGAGCAAGACTCTATCTCGAAAAAAAAAAAAAATCAGCAAAAGACATGAACAGATACTTCTTAAAAGAAGACACATGTGTGGCCAACAAGCACATGAAAAAAAGCTCTATATCACTAATCATTAGAGAAATGCAAAAAAACAATGAGATAACATCTCACACCAGCGAGCATGGCTAATCCTAAAAAGTCAGAAAATAACCGATATTGCTGAGGTTGTAGAGAAAAGGGAATGCTTATACACTGTTGGTGGGAATTGGGAATGTAAACTAGTTTGGCCACTGTGGAAAGCAGTTTGGAGATTTCTAAAAGAACTTAAAAAAAACTACCATTCAATTTAGCAATCCCATTACTGGGTATATACCCAAAGGAATATAAATCATTCTACCAAAAACACACATGCACATATATGTTCACTGCAGCACTGTTCACAACAGCAAAGACATGGAATTAACCTAGATGCCCATCAATGGTAGACTGGATAAAGAAAATGTGGTCCATATACACCATAGCCATAAAAAAGAATGAAATCATGTCCTTTGCAGCAACATGGACAGAGCTGGAGGCCATTATCCTAATCCTAAGCAAATTAACACAGGAACAGAAAACCAAATACCACATGCTCCTTTTTTTTTTTTTTTTGAGACAGAATCTTACTCTGTCACCGAGGCTGGAGCGCAGTGATGCAATCTGGGCTCACTGCAACCTCTGCCTCCCAGGTTCAAGTGATTCTCCCGCCTCAGCCTCCTGAGTAGCTGGGATTACAGGCATGCACCACCATACCCAGCTAATTTTTGTATTTTTAGTAGAGACAGGGTTTCACCATGTTGGTCAGGCTGGTCTCGATCTCCTGACCTTGTGATCCTCCTGCCTCGGCCTTCCAAAGTGCTGGGACTACAGGCATAAGCCACCACCCCAGCCACATGTTCTTATTTATCTCACTTTATAAATGAAGTCCACATGGACACAGAGGGGAATAACAGACACCAGGCCTACTTGAGGGTGGAGGTTGGGAGGAGAGCGAGGATCAACAAACTTCCTATCAGGTACTATGCCACTACCCCGGTAACGAAATCATTTGTACATCAGACCCCAGTGACACGCGTTTTACCCATGTTACAAACCTGCACATGTACCCCCTGAGCTAAAAATAAAAGTTGAAAAAAAAAAAAAAACCTCCCTTTGGGGAAAAACTCACTCATCTGCCCTCTCCGGCGATGGCTCATTGATATAATTCAAACAGCTTGCCACCATCTTTAAGGAAGCAAATGACTCTTTCCCATTCCCCTTCTTTCTCATAGTGCTGCCCTTCTCCTGGCCCCAGGCTGCTGGAGAAACCGAGGAAAGCAGACAGGGCCCTACCTTCCAGAAGCCTTAGGAGCACCACAGCCATGGGCATGGGAAGGATGCCCTTGGGATTCTCGCGAAAGATTTACCTGTGAAGGGCAAAGTCCAGTGAGACCAGGATGGGAGCTCCAGGTAGAGGGACAACAAAGTGGAAGGAACAGAGGATGAAGTCCCTGTGCCAGGAGGCTTCCTGCAGGGGGAGGTGTGAGGGGCTGGTGGAGGTGAAGAGAAGCCGCGCGGTGCAGGACGCTGTAGGTGCCTGGGGAGCAGTGGAGGCAGTGAAGAGCTGTCACCAGGAGAGCGACATAGGAGACGTGCTGTTTTATTTATTTATTTATTTATTTTTGAGACAGAGCCTTGCTCTGTCACCCAGGCTGGAGCGCAGTGGGGCGATCTCTGCTCACTGCAAACTCCACCTCCCGGGTTCAAGTGATTCTCATGCCTCATCCTCCCAAGTGGCTGGGATTACAGGCACGTGACACCATGCCTGGCTAATTTTTTTTCTTCTTTTTTTGTATTTTTAGTAGAGACAGGGATTCACCATGTTGGTCAGACTGGTCTCGAACTCCTGACCTCAGGTGATCCGCCTACCTTGGCCTGCCAAAGTGTTGGGATTACAGGTGTGAGCCACCAGGCCCGGCCTCGAGATGTGCTGTTTTAGAAAGATCTGTCCTCACAGATGCATGGAAGAAGCTAGGAATGAGGGAGAGAAGAAATGAGGAGAAACAGGCCCGACTCCTCCCAGGTGAACCTCCTCCCTTGGCCTCCCAAGCCCTCACTCCTTCCGTTCCCCTCATTTACTAGGAGAGGAATTCTGTGTCCAGAGCGCCCCAAAACCTGAAGGCAGAATGCAGTCCTGGATTGTTGTGGATCTTGGCCACGTTTTAAAAGAGACCTTGCTGAGCCCATGTCCTGAATAAAATGAAGGAAATGGACTCCTGGCTTCCAAATATTTCTTTAGATGGGAGACTCTTTGCCCAAACGAAGTCCTGCCCTGATAAAATGAGGAGTACAGCAGCAAGGGGGCGCTCCCCCAGCACATGGCGGTCCAGGCTCCCTCACTGAGGGATCTGTGAGTCAGGGTTTCCAGCACTGTAGCTGGTTCTCCTGCTTCAACCAAGTTCTTTTTTGGGGTGTATTTGAATATTAAGCTAATACTTGTTTCATTGCTTTAAACGAGGTGTGCTTTTGAGAAGCATGGTCAATACAGCAGGAGTGAATGTTTTTATGCTCCTGTAGCTTAATAAGGAGAGCATAATTCATTTAAAATGGACTGACTCCCATCCTTAGCCTGACCAGCATTCCATTCTTATATTAAAGAAATAATCCAAAAGGAAAAAGAAAAGTTACAAGCATGAAGTTCTCTGTCACAATATTTTACATAATAGTGAAAATTGGGAACCACCAACAGAGAATCAAGTTACGCACTGAAGTATAATACTAAGTGTTATACTCAGTGTGATGTTGGACAACTAATAAAACAAGCATTGTGAGGCTGGGTGCAGGGGCTCACACCTGTAATTTCAGCACTTTGGGAGGCCGAGCTGGGTGGACCTACCTGAGGTCAGGAGTTTGAGACCAGCCTGACCAACATGGTAAAACCCTGTCTCTACGAAAAATATAAAAATTAGCCAGGCGTGGTTGGGGGCACCTGTAATCCCAGCTACTCAGGAGGCTGAGGCAGGAGAATTGCTTGAACCAGAGAGGCAGAGGTTGCAGTGAGCTTAGATGGCACCACTGCACTCCAGCCTGGGGGACAGAGTGAGACTGTCTTGCTCACACCTATAATCTCAGCACTTTGGGGGGCCATAGCAGGTGAATCTCTGGAGCCCAGGAGTTTGAGACCAGCCTAAGACTCCATCTCTATGCCAAAAAAAAAAAAAAAGGCCGACAAGGCGCTGGCTGGTTGTGATGGCTCACACCTGTAATCCCAGCATTTTGGCAGGCCGAGGCGGGTGGATCACCTAGCACTTTAGGTGGGTGGATCACTTGAGGTCAGAAGTGACCAGCGTGACCAACATGGTGAAATCCCGTCTCTACTAGATACAAAAAATTAACCAGGCGTGGTGGTGCACGCCTGTAATCCCAGCTATTTGGGAGGCTGAGGCAGGAGAATGGCTTGAACCGGGAGGTGGAGGTTGCAGTGAGCCAAGATTGCACCACTGAACCTCAGGCTGGGCAGCAAGAGTGAAACTCCGTCAAGGAAGGAAGGAAGGGAGGGAGGGAGGGAGGAAGGAAGGAAAATTTAAAAACAAACCAATCATTGTGAACGCTGGGGGAAGGTAGAAAAGAGGAAAATGCAGAATACAAAATTAGATAAAGGGACGAGGCACCTGGGAGAATAGGAGTCGAACTTGCTTCCGTCTTCATTTCTTCTTCTCTTCTTCCTGTATTTTTTCTCCATTTCTTCCACAAGAACTGTGAGAACACGGGAAATAAGCTGATTTATTAGGGTGATTTACTACAGTGATTTTCTTCTGCTTTTAAGTTGTTACTCTTTGGGAGGGCAGGAGCTTAGAATCCAAGTGCAATAAAAGGTAGAGAAGACGCTGTGTGTGGGTAAAAGCAGCGCAGAGCTTCCTGGGCCATCTCAGCTAGACCAGTGCCTTTTTCTTTCCCCCTGGGCCCTGAATATATCTCCATCACCTTCCTGAATGCCGTGGGGTAACCTCTGGTTTTGAAACAAGCTGTGAGGAGCCTGGCACGTAGTAGGCACTGGATGAAAACTGTGACAATAACAACGCATTCCTTTGTAATGCAGGGCTCTATTGTTTTGGCTTTCAGAGAAGGCAATGTAACTGACATACTGAGATCATTAAACAGCAAAGGAACTAAGAAGGCAAAAGAAAGCAGTGCTTTCAACTATTTCTGTTTTCCAGAATACTTGTTGAAACTGTAAAAGGAGATTTAGAATCACAAAAAGTAGGCCGAGGGTAAGAAAAACTCTTCATACCCAAGAGAATTCAGCTGACCAAATTAAGTCTGATCCAGAATAAACAGCTCTCATCTGGAAATCCAGCAGTTCCAGAAAGTACTGTCTAAGGGGAAAAAGACCCACAATGTTGATCTGCATAATTATATAACCCCTTAAGAAAGGGGCAGGAAGCGCTATGGTGCTGGAGTGCACGGGGAAAATCAAATGTGAGCACAAGCAAAGCTGGGCTCACTCGAGAAAATAACAGTTCTCAGCCCTCAAAGAAGAGGACTTTGTTACTGAAGAGAATCCGGGCTCATGTACCCTTTCTCATGAATTTGACCAACCTCAGTGTGTTTTCTCTGTGTTCACGGGACATCCAAAACCTAAAACAAAGTTTCTATTATCAACTCCCGCCAGCAGAAATTACACGAACAGTCATGTGAGGAGTACTACACAGGAAGGAACACATTGGAAACTAAACTGAAGCTTGGCTACTACAAACAGGTCAAGGCTATTCATGTTGGTGTTTTACCAAGAAAAGCATAATCACTATCCCCTTAAAAGCCAATTAAAACATCAAATATAAATGAAATCCGGCCGGGTGTGGTGGCTCATGCCTGTAATCCCAGCACTTTGGGAGGCCTAGACGGGTGGGTCACCTGAGGTCATGAGTTTGAGAGCAGCCTGGCCAACATGGCAAAACCCCGTCTCCACTAAAAATATAAAAATTAGCTGGCTGCAGTGGTGTGCACCTGCAGTCCCAGCTATTCAGCTAGGCACTGGTCTAGCTGAGATGGCCCAGGAAGCTCTGTGCTGCTTTTACCCACACACAGCGTCTTCTCTACCTTTTATTGCACTTGGATTCTAAGCTCCTGCCCTCCCAAAGAGTAACAACTTAAAAGCAGAAGGAAATCACTGTAATAAATCACCCTAATAAATCAGCTCATTTCCCGTGTTCTCACAGTTCTTGTGGAAGAAATGGAGACTGAGGCAGAAAAATTGTTTGAACCCAGAAGGCAGAGGTTACAGTGAGCTGAGATCACGCCACTGCACTCCAGCCTAGGTGACACAGCGAGACTGTCTCAAAAAACAAACAAACAAAAAACCCCTAAATGCTAGATGGGAAGAGGAACTTAAAACATAACTGTCTTTCTCCAAAATATGTAAAAATCCAGGCTTGAAATTAAAAGGGGCTTGAAGAGAGATCTATACCCCATGTTCATAGAAGCATTTTCCACAGAAGCCAAAAGAAATAACCTAAGCAGCCATTGACAAATGAATGGATAAACACAATGTGGTGTATCCATGTGAGAGGGAAATTCTGACCCATGCTACAAAATCAATGACGCTTGAAGACGTATTTCATGAAATAAGCAAGTCACAAAAAGACAAATACTATTATATCTGATTCTGATGTAGAGCAGGTGAGTCCCAAAATCGGGGCTTGCCCCAGGACTAAGGTTCTTGGCTTCGCCCAGGAGAGAATTCAAGGGTGAGCTGGCGGTGTTAGGCAGCAACTTTTATTGAAGCGGCAGTACACAGCAGCAGTAGCAGAGGCACTGCTCCTTGTGAGGCAGGGCTTCCCCCACAGGCTGTGTGCCCAGAGCAGCAGTTCAGAGGCAGGTCTGTAGTCATATTCATATCCAGTTTTAATTATATGCGAATTAAGGGGTAGATTATGGAGAAATTTCTAGAAATAGATTAACTTCTGGGTCATTGGCTCATGCCATGGAAATAGGTGGTAACTTCCAGGTGTTTTCATGGCAATGGTAAGCTGACAATGGGTCTGTCTTATGGAAAGGTGCTTTCGCCTCTTCCCTGTTTCAGAGTCTTCAATCTGGTCTGGAGCATGAGCTCTGTCTCTGGAGTTGAGTCCCACCTGCTACCTCAATTCCGCTCCTATGTGGCACCCAGAGCAGTCAAATTCTCAGAGACAGAAAGTAGAATGCTGGTTACCAGGAAGTAAAAGAAGCCAGAATGGGAAGTTAGTGTTTAATGGGTACAGAATTTCCATTTGGGAAGATAAAAGAGTTCTGGAAATGGATCGTGGCGATGGTTACACAACACTGTGGAGGTACTAATATCAACAAACCGTACGCTTTAAAATAGTTAAGCTTGTAAATTTTATGTTATGTGTCTTTTACCTCAATTTTTTTCTTTTTTGAGACAAGGCCTCACTCTCTTGCCTAGGCTGAAGTGTAGCAGTGTGATCATGGCTCACTGCAGCCTTGACCTTTGGGCTTAAGCAGTCCTCTTGCCTCAGCCTCCCCAGTAGATGGGACCACAGGCCAGCACCTCCATGCCTCTTTTTTTTTTTTTTTGAGAGATGAGGTGTCACTATGTTGCCCAGGCTGGTCTTGAACTCCTAGGTTCAAATGATACTCCCACCTCAGCCTCCCAAAGTGCTAAGATTACAGGCACCAGTCACTGTGCCCAGCCTACCACAATTTTTTCTTTAAAAATTCAGGCTTGATTCCACAGAGCCTTTGTTTAATGATGGGAAAGGTCCTAATTTTATGTCTTCTACTTTTCCTGGGGATATTATATGTTATTCTCTATATGTGTTAATTTTTGGTTAAAAAAAAAAAACTCTTGTTACATTCTGCTTTAAAAAGAGAAATGTCTTCTACTTTTCCTGGGATACTATATGTTATTCTCTGTATGTATTAATTTTTGGTAAATAAATGGCTCTGTTACATTCTGCTTAAAAAAAAGAAATACAGGCTGGGCGCAGTGGCTCACGCCTGTAATCCCAGCACTTTGGGAGGCCGAGGCAGGCGGATCATGAGGTCAGGAGATCGAGACCATCCTGGCCATGGTAAAAACCCGTCTCTACTAAAAACACAAAAAAATTAGCCGGGTGTGGTGGCAAGCGCCTGCAGTCCCAGCTACTCAGGAGGCTGAGGCAGGAGAATGGCAAGAACCTGGGAGGCAGAGGTTGCAGTGAGCCGAGATTGCACCACTGCACTCCAGCCTGGGCGACAGCAAGACTCCATCTCACAAAAAAAAAAAAAGAGAAAGAGAAATATATATTTCTCAATACATAGGAGTCCACCTAAAAAAATTATAAAGAGGTTGTTCTTTCTGTACCCCGCTCTGTGAACCTCTTGTAACATCTCATGCCAATAATGAGAGTAGTTATGCAGGTCAAATTCCTTACCGATAATGCTCCATCTTCTAACCATCAGTGAAAATTAATCTTTTTGTTTCATTCACTCATCCAATAGTAAGTGGTTACTAACATACATTGAACAATTACTATACTACGTGCCAGGAAATGTGCTAACAACTTTAAATGCATAATAGATATTTAGTTATTCTTATTAGTAGACAGTCTTCTCAATTTTTGCAGGAAAAACTTAAGCCGAAGTAGAACTCAAATTTAGATCAAGCTGGGCAAAGTGGTATAAGTCTATAGTCCCAGCTATTCAAAAGACCTCCGAGGCAGGAGGGTTGCTTGAGGTCAGGAGTTCAAAGCCAGCTTGGGCAACACAGCAAGACCCTGTCTCAAAAAAAAAGAAAGGATCATACCTATCATACATAATTCATCACACTCAAATGGCCAGAGAGCTTTAGAGCTGGGAAATACACTTAGCAATCTTCAAGTTCAGATGCCCTCATTATTGCTTACTTCTTCTATTATGAAAAATTTCAAATATATTCAATAGTAGTCAAAGAGCATAATAAACTTATTTTTATACTATAGTAAAACTATAGTAAACCACTCAGTGTCAATAATTATCAATGTATGGCCGATCTTGTTTCATATTTACCCACACTCATTTTCCTCCTGATATCTCATATAACTTTTTTTGCTGTTTTTTAAACTTTTTATTTGGAAATAATTTCAAATTTACAAGTAAGTTGCAAAGATGAAAATAATAAAAGAACACCCATTACCATTTACCCAGATTCACCTGTTAACATTGTATCCCCGCTTTATAAATAGTACACGCTATCTCCCCCTGCACACACTCAAACACACTTTTTTCTGAACTATTTGAGGCTACATTATAAACATCATTATCTTTTACCCCTAAATACTTAATGTGTATTTCCCAAGAAAAGGACATTCTCTTATGTACCATGGTACAGTTATCAAATTCAATAAATGTAAACTAATTCAATCATTTTATTTTCTCTGCCACTTGTATTCCAATTTTGTGAATTGACCCAATAATGTTATTTTTTAATCTTTAAATTTTTTTCCTATAGAGATGGGGTTTTGCCATGTTGCCCAGTTTGGTCTTGAACTCTTGAACTCAAACAATCCATCCACCTTGGCCTCTCAAAGTGCTGGGATCACAGATGGGAGCCACTGTACCTGACCCCAATAATGTTCTTTATAGCATTTCTTTTCCCTCCATTACAGGATCCAGTTTTAGGTCAGGTATTGCATTCAATTGTCAGTTTTATTTTATTTTATTTTATCTTATTTTATTTATTTTTGAGACAGAGTCTCACTCTGTTGCCCAGGCTGGAGTGCAGTGGTGATCTTGGCTCACTGCAACCTCTACCTCCCAGGTCAAGCCATTGTCCTGCCTCAGCCTCCCAAGTAGCTGGGATTACAGGCGCGTACCACCATGCCCAGCTAATTTTTGTATTTTTTGTAAAGAAAGGGTTTCGCCATGTTGGCCAGGCTGGTCTTGAACTCCTGACATCTGGTGATCCACCCACCTCGGCCTCCAAAAGTGCTGGAATTACAGGCATGAGCCACTGCACCCAGCCTGTCAGTCTCTTTTAATTAAGAAAATTTCGGCCAGGCGCAGTGGCTCATGCCTGTAATCCCAGCACTTTGGGAGGCCGAGGCGGACAGATAACAAGGTCAGGAGATCGAGACCATCCTGGCTAACATGGTGAAACCCTGTCTCTACTAAAAATACAAAAAAAAAAGAAAGAAAATTAGCTGGGCTTGGTGGCAGGCGACTGTAGTCCCAGCTACTCAGGAGGCTGAGGCGGGAGAATGGTGTGAACCCGGGAGGCAGGGCTTGCAGTGAGCCAAGATCACACCACTGGACTCCAGCCTGGGCGACAGAGCGAGACTCCGTCTCAAAAAAAAAAAAAGAAAAAGAAAAAGAAAAAGAAAAAAAAGAAAATTTCCCGAACCGTTGTCCTTTATGACATAGACTTTTTGGAAAAATTAATTCCTCTTTCTCCTTTTAAGATGTTCCTTGTGTGGAGGTTGTCTGCTGTTTCCTTATGATTAGATTCAAGATGTGCACTCTTGGCCAGTATACTGACTAGGTGATATTGTGTCCTTTACAGGGTATCACATCTGGAGGCATATGATGGCCAGTGTCAATACTGATTACCAGTTAAGGTTGTTGCCTGATTTCATCCCTGTACAATTACTGTTGCCTGATTTCATCCCTGTACAATTTCATCCCTGTACAATTTCCTTCTTAGAGATAATTAACAGTCTGTGGGGCAACACTTTGAGATCAAGAAATATCCTGCTTATCATCAAAACTTCCCCTAGATTCAGCATCTGTAATTAGTTAGTAGCCTAAAACAACCGGTATTTATGAACTCAGACAGTTCCTATGGGTCAGGAATTTGGCAGTGGCTTGGCTGGGTGGTTCTGGCTCAGGGTCTCTAATGAGGTTGCATTTAAGCTGCCAGCCAGAAGCTGCAGTCATCTGAAGCCTTGCCTGGGGCTGGAGAATCTACTTCCAAGATGATTCATTCACATGCCTGGCAAGTTAGTGCTAGAACTAAGGCCTCAGTTCCTTATCACATGGAACTTTCCATAGGGCTACCGGACTGTCAGCATGACTGACATGACAGCTGGCTTCCCCTAGAGAAAACGATCTCAGAGAGAAAGCAAGGAGAAAGCAGTGCCTCCTGTGACCTACTCTTGGAAGTCATACACTGTCACTTCCACCATATTCATTCTATTTGCCCACATTCAAGGGGAAAATTAAGCATTAACTTTTTTTTTTTTTTTTGAGACAGAGTCTTGCTCTATCACCCAGAAAATAACTAGAAATTGCTTTAAAAATTCTTTTGATTAGAAATTAAATATCATAAAACTTAAACTTTTAAAAAACCACAAATAGCCAATCTATAAGATACATAAAAAAGTACTACATACTTATAAGAAAATTTTAGTTTTAAAAGCATTGATCAGAAAGTAAGACAGGTGAAAACAACAGAGCTAAGCATTTCCCTTGGGCATCAGAAGAGAGGAAACAATAAGAAGTAAGAATAAGGACAGGAATTGGTGACAAAGAGAAACACCACAAAACCAAAGAGGACTAAAAAAAGGTGTAACTTTAAAAATATTAAAACAATAGACCTCTAGAGCAAGTCTAATAAAGGAAATAAAAGATGCAAACAAAAAGCAAAACGAAAAAGGGAGAAATAACTATGGACTCAACATAATTAAAATAAGAATAGTAGGCTACACAGTTTGCTAATAAATTGTAAAACCTAGGTAAAATGGATACATTTCTGGAAAATCATAAAACACCAAAACTGGCACAAAAAGAAACAGAAAACTTGAATAGAACAAAAAGCATTCAAATATCTGAAATAGAAATCAAGTATTTTCCCTCCCAAAAAGCCCTAGACTGAGATGGTTAACACAGACAAATTATTAAACTTTCAAAAAAATCTTTCCCAAGTTGCCAGAAAGTAGGAAAAATTTTAAAAAAAGACCGCCAAAAACAAACAAACACAACAGCTCTTAATGGGAGACCAATATTAATTCCAAATCCAAATAAGGAGAAGCCAACCAAAGAACAAAAAGATCACTTCCCATATATGCATATACACAAAAATTCCATTAAGAATTTTAATTGACTAAATTCTAAAAGCATTATCCATTTGATGACATATATAAAATGTGCAAAATTCCTCTAAAGACATAAACTACTAAAGTTCACTCCAGATGAACTGGAGAGATTCCTAATGAAATTGAATTTGTAGTAAAAAAAAAAAAAAAAAAATCTACCTACAAAGAAAGCTCCAGGCCGTGAGGGCTTCACTGTCAAATTCTACTAAACATTTAAGGAAGAGATAATACCAATTCCACACAAAAATCTCTCTGAAAACAGGAGACAGAACACTTGTAAATAACTTTAGGAGATGACATTACCCTGAAGCCAAAACCTGACAAAATCATTACAAGAAAAGAAAACTACAACAAATATGCCTCATGAATAACAGACGAACATCCTTAAAAATATTAGCCAACCAAATCCAGCAATATAGAAAAGAAATACTACATTTGAGCAGGTGAGGTTTATCCCAGGATACAAGCTAAGCTAGATCAATACTCATATATCAAAAAATGTGTCGACTTCCAAATACCGCAGAGTGAAGAAACTGGTATTTCCCCTTCTCCAAAACAACTTTAAAATTGGACAAAATTATTTAAAAAACAATCATAACAGGTCTAGAAATTAACCAAAAGGAAGCAACAACGTGGGAAGCATTCATTCATAAAAAACTGAGAAACTCTGGGTAAAAACAGTGGGAGTCTGCGGCATTTTTACCTAGGTTGCTCCCATACACCTCGGCACCACCCCCATCTCCCCCATACTGTTAGTGCAACAGTTCTTTTGAAGAGGGCAGGACGGAGTGTGGCTGGTCATGAAAAGAACCTTTACTACTGGAGCAGGCTGACCCGATTTGGGGCGGACAGCTAAAAGCCTATGCTCAGAGGCACTGTCAGTAAAAGAGAACTCAGTAGGAAATGAAAGGGTTGGTAGCATTGCCACTCTCTTCCTTTAACCAATGTCAAAATTAAGAATTTATGAGCCAATGCCCTTGATCAACGTTACATATTTCTAAACATACTAAAGTTACAACTAAGTTATTTCTAATTTGCAAATAACATAGTTTATAGCATCTTGTTTTGGCTCTGGCATAATTTTAGGCGATGACAGAAAAGGACAATAATCGCTTTAACCTGAATTAATACCTTAACTGGCTCATTTTCCCCCAGTGAGGAAAACAGATTCCATAAATGCAGGACTAGGGTTATCTCACTTGTCTTCCTGCTCGTGCTCTGCATACTGGCTGACTCACCCACCTTTCAGCTCTCATCCTCAGATGACTTCCAGGATCCTTCCCTAATGTTCCTCCTGTGTATTCCTGCAGCACTCTGTACTTAATTTTTTATCATAGCCTTTATTACACTGTATTATAACTGCTAGAAATTGTTTCTATTTTCCAAATTTTCCACTAGACCATACCTTACTCAGTTTTGTATCTCTAGGATACTTTCCACTGTCAGGCACACAGGAGGTACTGAATGAATGAATGAATGAATGAATGAATGCATTTTCAATTATAGTTTTATAGTTTTAAAAATCTTTCCACAGATTGTAGACCACCCATTTAATGGTCCATGTGTTTTCAATCTTTTAATCAAAAACAACCCTTGTTCTTATGAAAACCTATATGAAAGAGATTAAGGTTAAACTACCCTGGGTAAGAGAGGCTAGGAGATGGGGGAGTACACAGCTCTCAGGGAAGAGTCCTGGGAAGTCCTAGGACTTCACATAACCCAGTTTCAAAACCATAGCATTAATCTAGTACAGAAAGAAAAATAATTTATATATAAATAAAATCCTATAATTTTATTTTTCTTTCTGTACTGTATATATGAAATCAAATATAATTTATATATAAATAAAATCTTATAATTTTATTTTTCTTTCTGTACTAGATTAATAAATTTATTTGTATTAATAAATTATTATTAATACAAATAAATTATAGGAAAAAAAGTAGTTTATTCTTTCCATGTTGGTTCTTGTGCTGCTTTTTAAATTAAATCTTCGACAGCCTCCTGACTTAGGATTTGCTGATTAAAACACCAAAATAAAACAGGCAAAGCAATTATGGACAGGGAGAATCCTTAAAATTATAGGACAGACTTCTCCACTTTATCTTCTCTTCTACCCTAATACCAAAAACAAACAAAAGTCTTCTCTAAATAAGGCTAACTTGGATTAAATTATCTCTAAAGGCTTATAAAAGCCTTTTACAAGTAATGACTTGAAAACTGAGGAGAAAAAAGAATGAGACTATAATAAGATCTCCAGTTAAGGTTCTGAAGATGGTGTCTTTACCAGTTAAAAAGAAGCTAGAGAAAAATGTCTGTATAGACCTTAAAATTCGATCTTTAATCTCTAGAGTTTTCCTGCTTTAAAATTTAAAAATGTTAGTGATACAGAAGGACGAATAAGAGACTGTTTTAAGAAACTAATTTTGGAGAACAAAAATCTATACACAATTACATTTACTTTCTATTATATTAAATACATAAAATAATAGGTGAACAGACTTCATCCTAGAATTTCATTTAATAGTGATACGTGAATAACTCAATTTATTCTTAGCCTATTCGATTCTTTTCAAGTCTTTCAAGTTTAAGCAAAAAATGCACTTACGGCAATACCAAAAATTTTAGATGCCAAGTATTTAAGCATGACAGTTCCAAATAACCAAAAACATCCTTGAATAACCTAAAAAAAAAGAAAACAAAAATAACTTTGATGCTTCATATTCCATAGACATAGACTAGGAAGAAAAAAATAAATGCTTTAATCATACATGAAATATATATTGCTGTCTACAAGAGAAATGCTAGAAAATGCATCTCAATTTAAAATCAAGCGTGTTGCTCAAAATCAAGGGGCAATAACTAAAAATAAAAATATAATCATACAATCTTATCAAAATTAATATATTTTATAGAAGATTCACACAACCACTGCAGTTAAATTCCCTTTAACAGTTTCTTATACATGCACTGTTTCTCAGATGAAACATGAGTAATAAATGAAACTAGAATTTTTTAACTACATACCCAGGATTCACTTTAACTTTTTTCAAAAAAAGGGCAATTTGGTATATTAAAGTTGAGCCCTAATACACTATGAAACTGTTGGATCCCCGGAATTACACAGATCATTTTCTTAACAGTAAAACATAAAACCAATGATATATTTTAGAGAAGAAAAAACATAAGCATTAAAATAGATTGATTCTTACCCATAAACTAAGTTCAGATATATTTATTTCCAGGAAATGTGGTTTCATTGCCAGATTACCCTGAGTAGAAAAAATAACATAGCATACACAGTTAATATTTATAGACATAAATTCAAACCAAAAAATTCTTCTAAATAATAAGATACTCAAGTATCTAAAATTTAGCACACAGTCAACTTTCCCACATACCATCCACATGCTCATTTCTACAGTCAGTGACTTCAAGGTATAGCCCTATTATCCAAAGTCAACTAGGTGAGTGCATGACTTTTTAAAGTTGAAAAAGGAAATCACCATATGTAAATGTCTACGACTGATGTGACAAATCTGATTTATTTCTGAGCCATGAGGTATATAATATTTTCAGAATTTTGGACAGTAGTCATACAGGCATAAGATTTTCCTTTAGCTAAAAATTACTGACTCTTAGGGTAAACAATAAATGAAATTTTAATGGATTAACTAAATACTTCTCTTGTCAAATCTTAAGTATTTTCAGGTAGTAATGCTCCCAAACTGTATTACCCTTGGGGAGCTAAAACTACTTCAAACATGGCAAAAATACGATTAGAGATCAAAACATAAATACTTGAAACTAAATTAAATCTTTTTGGAAGTTTCTGAATACCTGAGAATACAAAATGTGATACGATTCAGGTTTCAAAGTGATTAATTATAAATATATGTAAATGTGTGTTTATAGTTAAATATGCACAAACATGCTGTATTCCCTGTTATCATTTATTTTTATACAGCAGAATATATGGAATATAAATACGCTTAATTCATACCTAAGATGCACCTCAGTGTGAAGCATCTAGCACCATACCTGACATGCAGAACTGAAGAGAAATTTCCTACAAAATGTATTTAAATTAGATTTTATTTATATGTAATATTCGATTCAATGGTTTCCCTGTCCATAGTACCAAGATTCATGTACTTGATCCTGGGTGATAGCAGTACATGACAAAGTACATATGTAAAATATACAACTGAGTACTTTGTCACTTTGACACAGAACTGAAGAACTATACTTATTAATCCCAAAGTTATGATTTTTCTCGTTGTTGCTGAAAATATAGCATCATGCTAATTGCTAATTTCTGTAGCTAAGTATACTCAAGGCACAACCTGAAAAGGGTGGTGGCCCAGACTGGGAAGAGGCATATTTTTGAGAAACAGGTTTTTAAATAAATATTATTTGTAAAATAAATGAAAACAGAGGTTTCAAATGTAATGGCTTCTAGAAATTAAGAAACCCCAAATGATCTGAGTAACTTAATTACTCAAGAAGTAGAATATATTCCAATTACAACAGTGCAACACGCTTTAAAAGTCATCAGGAAACTAAAGCACATGCACTTTAAACATAAGAAACAACAAGTTTGCAAAACATTTTAATAGAAACCCACTAAAAAAAAGGCAGTCTTTAAATTTCAGAAGACTTTTAGATTTACAAAGTCATCCTGCCAGTCAGGCACAGTGGCTCACACCTGTAATCCCAACACTGTAAGCCCATCCCAATGAGGTGGGCTGATCACCTGAGGTCGGGAGTTTGAGACCAGCCTGACCAGTATGGAGAAACCCCATTTCTACTAATAATACAAAATTAGCTGGGCATGGTGGCATATGCCTGTAATCCCAGCTACTCGGAAGGCTGAGGCAGGAGAATCGCTTGAACCCGGGAGGAGGAGTGAGCGAGACTGCGCCACTGCACTCCAGCGTAGGCAACAAGAGCGAAACTCCGTTTAAAAAAAAAAAAAAAAAGGCCGGGCGCGGTGGCTCAAGCCTGTAATCCCAGCACTTTGGGAGGCCGAGACGGGCGGATCACGAGGTCAGGAGATCGAGACCATCCTGGCGAACACGGTGAAACCCCGTCTCTACTAAAAAAATACAAAAAACTAGCCGGGCGCAGTGGCGGGCGCCTGTAGTCCCAGCTACTTGGGAGGCTGAGGCAGGAGAATGGCGGGAACCCGGGAGGCGGAGCTTGCAGTGAGCTGAGATCCGGCCACTGCACTCCAGCCTGGGCGACAGAGCGAGACTCCGTCTCAAAACACACACACACACACACACACACACACACACACACACACACACACACAACACAACAAAAAACAAAGTCATCCTGCCAAATGCAGCAGAAGGAATTAGATGACCTTCCACCAATTTGTTCTAATTCTGTAAAATAATCTCTCCATAATCTAAAGCTGTTCTTGGTAGTGATTTACAAAATAAAATTGAATCATCACCTTACTTACACCTTCTGAATAAGTCCATATAAGTAGACAAGGGGCAAAAAACAAAACAAAACAAAAACCCTAAGTAACCAAGGCCTTGATCTTCTGATCACAGTGGAATGAAGAGGGGTGGCTACTATAAGATTGCAGTTTGAGGAAAGGGGTTCAAAAAGTGGAGCAGGAGTTGGATAAAAATGGGAAGGAGGAAGGGAGAAGAAAGCATAGAAATCTTTCTGAAATGATATTTTCATTGTTTTTTTTTTTTCCTGTTTTAGAAGTGAGTACTTGAACACCATCACATCTAGAATATTCAGTAAGACACTTAAGATGGTTCCTACAGAAAATCCTCATGAATCCTAAGCCAGTGAAGAAGAAATTGTTAAACCATTAGTTTCAAAAACAGTCATATAAGTGTTAAGGAATACTTACCCAAATAATTACCAAAGAAGGATAATAATAACATTGAGTTCCCAAACATCAAAACAAAACAAAATGCAAGAGAAATCTGAAAAAAATACAAGTAATGCACATTTTAAAAAAACCTTTGTTTTTTATTGTGAAATTTGTACATGGCCATAATAAAATTCAAACTGTTCAAAAGGGACTATAAGACTAAAACAGCCCATTCTCCATACCACACTTCAAACTCCCAGAGATAACCATCATCAGCAGTTTCCTGTGCATCCTTCCAGACAACATGTATAAATTCTAGTGTATATATTTTGTTAAACCACAAATGGACACTTACCCTACAAGCTATACTATTTCTTGCTTTTATTTGTAATATGTTTCAGAGAGCTTTCCACATGCATGCAAGCCAATCTAACAATACATTCTGCTTAAGAACTGGAAAAAGTATTCTATTCCATAGACGTACCCTAATTTATTTAACTAGTCCTCTGAATACTGCTAAACACTTAAGTGCTTTCCACTTCTACTTTGTTTTGTTTGGATTTTCCTAATACAAACACTGGATAAGGATAGACATCCTTATGTACATGTCAGTACATTTACGAATAAATTACTAGAAGTGAAAATGATGGATCAAGGATATACACATCTTTAAATTCAATACAAATATTGACAAACTGGCCTACAAAAAGATTATGCTAAGTCACTTTTCCACCAACTGGTCAGGGAAGTTCCTATGGATATATATTCTGGCAACACTGTATTCTTCTTTTAAATACCTGCCAATCCAATAGGGAAAAAATGTTACCTCATTGTTTCACTTTTCCATTCTTTTAATAGATGAGACACAGCACCCTTTATTCTATTTGCTGGTTACGTTGTCTCGTGTGTATGTGTGAACTGCTTTTTCCCACTGCCCATCTGTCTATTGGGCTTTCATTATTTTCCTTAACAGGTCTCTTCATATATTACAGAACATAGCCCCAATATACAAAATCTACAAGGAACTTAACAAATTTACAAGAAAAAAACAAACAACTCCATCAAAAAGTGGGTGAAGGATATGAACCGACACTTCTCAAAAGAAGACATTTGTGCGGCCAACAAACGTATGAAAAAAAAAGCTCATCATCACTGGTCATTAGAGAAATGCAAATCAAAACCACAATGAGATACCATCTCACGCCAGTTAGAATGATGATCATTAAAAAGTCAGGAAACAACAGATGCTGGAGAGGATGTTGCGAAATAGGAATGCTTTTACACTGCTGGTGGGAGTGTAAATTAGTTCAAACTATTGTGGAAGACAGTGTGACGATTCCTCCAGAATCTAGAGCCAGTATTTGACCCAGCAATCCCATTGCTGGGTATATAATCAAAGGATTATAAATCATTCCACTATAAAGACACATGCACACATATGTTTACTGCAGCACTGTTCACAATAGCAAAGATTTGGAACAAACCCAAATGCCCATCAATGATAGACTGGATAAAGAAAATGTGGCACATATACACCACGGAATACTATGCAGCTACAAAAAAAGGGATGAGTTCATGTCCTTTGCAGGGATATGGATGAAGTTGGAAACCATCATTGTCAGCAAACTAACACAGGAACAGAAAACCAAATACCACATGTCCTCACTCGTAAGTCTCAGTTGAACAATGAGAACACACGGACACAGGGAGGGGAATATCACACACCGGGGCCTGTTGCGGGTAGGGGGCTAGGGGTAGGATAGCATTAGAAGAAACACCTAATGTAGATGACAGGTTGATGGGTGCAGCAAACCACCATGGCACATGTACACCTATGTAACAAACCTCCACTTGCTGCACATGTATCCCAGAACTTAAAGTGTATATATATATATATATGAAGGGGTGGCCTGCCCCTCCACACCTGTGGGCATTCTCGTTAGGTGGAACGAGAGACTTGAGAAAAGAAATGAGACACAGAGACAAAGTATAGAGAAAGAAAAAGTGGGCCCAGGGGACCGGCGCTCAGCATACAGAGGATCCATGCTGGCACAGTTCTCTGAGTTCCCTCGGTATTTATTTATCATTATCTTTACCATCTTAGAAAAAGGGAAGTGACAGGATAATAGGATCATCATAGGGAGAAGGTCAGCAGTGAGACATATGAATAAAGATCTCTGTGGCTTAAGTTTAAGGAAAAGTGCTGTGCCTTGATATGCATATGTAAACATCTCCATAAACTTTTTCAGTGCATAAAGAGCAGCATTGCGCTAGCAAGTCCCACCTTTCGCCCTGAGGCGGTTTTCTCCTTTCTCAGTAAACAGAACATACAATGAGGTTTTACACCCAGATGTTCCATTGCCCAGGGACGGGCAGGAGACAGATGCTTTTCTCTATCTCAACTGCCAAGAGGCTTCTTTCCTCTTACACTAGTCCTCCTCAGCACAGACCCTTCACGGGTGTCAGGGTCGGGGACGATCAGGTCTTTCCCTTCCCAGGAGGCCATATTTCAGACTATCACATGGGGAGAAACCTTGGACAATACCTAGCTTTCCTAGGCAGAGGTCCCTGTGACCTTTGGCAGTGTACGTGTCCCTGGGTACTTGAGATTAAGAGAATGGTGACGACTTTTCACAAGCATACTGCCTTCAGGTACTTGTTTAACAAAGCACACCCTGCACAGCCCAAAATCCATTAAACCTTGAGTCACCACAGCACATGTCTCTTGCAAGGAAAAGGTTGGGGGTAGGGTCACAGATTAACAGCATCTCAAATACAGAACAAAATGGAGTCTCTTATGTCTACTTCTTTCTATATAGACACAGTAACAGTCTGATCTTTCTTTTCCTCATATATATATGTATATATGTATATATTTATATATATAAAAGAACCTAGCCCCTTATCAAGCAAACATATTGTAAATATTTTTCTCAGTTCATTTTTGACCTTTGTGGTATTTTTTGTATTATGGTTATTTTCCAAATCTTTATGTTAGCAAATTTATCTTTCATTTCCTTTAGGTCTTTGGATTTATCTGTCATTTAAAAAGGCACTAAAAATAAAATAATCCATATTTTCTTCTAGAAGTTTTATTTTTGATCCATATATATCAATTTCCATGTGAATTTCAGAATCAGCTTATTAAGCTTCAAAAACTAAAATTTTTATTAAAATTACTTTATTCAATAACATGTTATTTATAGTTCTATCTGTTCAACATTGAATCTTTAGATCCCAAAGCAATACATGTTCCTTTCTTTAAATCTTCTTTGACATGCATTAGCAAGTACAGTTTTCTTTATATAGATCCTGCATATTTTCTTGAGTTTATTCTAAAGTATATTATTTTTGCTGCTGTTGTATCAAGAATCTTCATATTTTCTGATTGTATATAGAAAAATTGTATTAAATATGCATCAATGAATATGATTTCATTGTTTCTAGTAGTAGTTTATTTGGATTTCTCAAGTGTTCAAATATGATATCAACTATAAACAATGATAGTTTTACATCTTCCTTTGAATTATTTTTTAGTCAACTGTATTAGCTGACATTTCTGCAACAATGTTAAGTAATAAGAGAGGCAGTAGGCATATTTATCATGCTTCTGGCATTAATGGAAATAGGAAATTGTTCTATTGCTTCATCATTTTATGTGATACTAGTTTTTGTTTTGAAGTGTGGGTATCTTAAATTTAAATGAAATATCCATCTATTTTTACTTGATTATGGTCTTAAACACCAAAAATAGATGTTGATTTTTATCAAATACCTTTACAGTATCAAAGGCAATTATTATATTATGGATTTTCTTTTTTTTTCCTTTGAGACGGAGTCTCGCTCTGTCACCCAGGCTAGAGTGCAGTGGTGTAATCTTGGCTCACTTCAAGCTCCACCTCCCAGGTTCACTCCATTCTCCTGCCTCAGCCTCCCAAAGTAGCTGGGACTACTCCCAAAGAGTAGCTGGGACTACAGGTGCCTGCCACCACGCCCTGCTAATTGTCTGTATTTCTAGTAGAGACAGGGTTTCACCATGTTAGCCAGGATGGTCTCGATTTCCTGACCTCGTGATCTGCCCGCCTCAGCCTTCCAAAGTGCTGGGATTACAGGCGTGAGCCACCACGCCCGGCCTATTATGGATTTTTTTAAACTTCTCAATGTGATAAATCATATTAATAGAATTTCTAATATGAACACATTCCTGCATTCCTGGAATGAGGCACTTAGATATAAATTTATATAAAAAAATCTATCTGAGCAAAACTACAAAACTTCAATGAAAGTAATCAAAGAACTTTATAAATACATGAAGAGTTATTCCATGTACAGGAAGATTCCATAGTGTCAAGACGTCAGTTTTTCCCAACTTGATCTATGGATTCAGCACAATCCCAAACATGAGCCTAGCAAGTTATCAATAAAGTGATTCTGAAGTTTATATGGAGATATAAAAAACCCAGTATAGAGCCAACTCAATACCAAAGAAGAGCAAAGTCAGAGGACTGACACCACCCCACTTCAAGACTTATTATAAAGCTACTGTAAACAAGACAGTGTGGTATTGGTGAAAGAAGACATGAACAGATCAAGGGAACAAAATAGAGCCCAGAAATAGACTCACATATATAGTCAACTGATATTTGACAAAGGAGCAAGGGCAATACAGTGGAGCAAAAATAGTCCTTTCAACAAATGGTGCTAGAACAACTAGAGATCCACATACAAAAAAATAAATCTAGACATAGACTTTACATCCTTCACGAAAATGAACTCAAAACAGACCACAGATCTAAATGCACACTGCAAAACTATAAAGCTCCTAGAAGATAACATTGGAGGAAACCTAGATGACCTTAGGTATGGTGATGACTTCTCACACAAAACAACAAAGGTACAATTTATGAAAGAAATGACTGATAAGCTGAACTTCATTAAAATTACAAACTTCTGCTCTGTGAAAGGACAATGATTGAGAGAAGGTATTTGCAAAAGACACATCTGATAAGGGACTGTTATCTAAACTATACGAAGAATTCTTAAAACTCGACAATAAGAAAATGAACAACCCAAGGAAATATGAGCAAAAGATCTTAATGGACACTTCACCAAGAAAGATACACAGATGGCCAGAAACAGCATATTAAAAGATGTTCTACCAAATTAAAACAATGAGATACCAATACACATCTATTAAAATGGCCAAAAAAGCAATGTTCAACCAGATTAAAACAATGAGATACCAATACACATCTATTAGAATGGCCAAAATCCACTGTGACACCACCAAATGCTGACAAGGATGTGGAGCAGCAGGAACTCTCATTTACTGCTGGTGGTAATACAAAATGGTTTGGCCACTTTGGAAGACAGTTTGACAATTTCCTAAAAACTAAGCATACTCTCACCATACCATCCAATATCCCTTTCCTTGGTATTTACTGAAATGAACTAAAACATTCATCTAAAAACTTGCACACAGATGTTTACAGCAGCTTTATTCATAATTGCCCAAACTTGGAGTTAACCAACATGTCCTTCGATAGGTGAAAAAATAAACAGTGGTACATCCATATAATGTTAACAATAATCAAGATCGAAATGAGCTATCAAGCCATGAAAAGACTTGGAGGAAACTTATTTGCTTTTTACTAAGTGAAAGAAGCCAGTACGAAAAGGCTACATACTGTATGGTTTCAAACACATGACACTACACAAAAGGCAAAACTATGGAGACAGTAAAAAGATCAGTGGTTGCCATGGTTAGGGGGATGGAGGGATGAACAGGTGGAGCACAGAGGAACTTTATGGCTGTGAAACTGTTCTACAAGATACTACATGGTTGACAGATGTCATTATACATTTGTCAAAACCCAGGCCAATTGTGGTGGCGCACATCTGCAATCCTAGCACTTTGGGAGGCCAAGGCAAAAAGATCCCTTGAGCCCAGGAGATCGAGGCTGTGGTGAGCCATGTTTGCACCACTGAACTCCAGCCTGGGTAACAGAGTAAGACCCTGTCTCAAAAAACAAAAAACAACAACCACCCATAGAAAAGTGAGGCCTAACGTAAACTACAGACTTTGGGTGATTATGATGTGTGATGTAGGTTTATCAATTGTAACAAATGTACCACTCTGGTGCGGGATGTCAATAGAGGGCTAGGTTGTGCATGGTTGGTGGCAGGGGGTATATGGGAACTCTGTACTTTCTGCTTAATTTTGCTATAAATCTGGCTGGGTGCGATGGCTCATGCCTGTAATCCCAGCACTTTGGGAGGCCAAGGTGGGCAGATCACATGAGGTCAGGAGTTTGAGACCAGCCTGGCCAACATGGTTAAACTCCATCTCTATTAAAAATACAAAAATTAGCCGAGTGTGGTGGCATGCCTGTAATCCCAGCTGCTCGGAAGGCTGAGGCAGGAGAATAGCTTGAACCCGGGAGGCAGAGGTTGCAGTGAGCTGAGATCGTGCCACTGCACTCAGGCCTGGGCGACAGAGTGAGATCCGTCTCAAAAAAAAAAAAAAAAATTTTTGCTATAAACCTAAAACTTCTCTGAAAAATAAAGATTTTTAATTAAGAAACAAAAACTACAGAGAGATATCACTTTATACCTATTATGATGGCTACCATCACAAGAGCAGAAAATAAATGTTGGTGATTACAGGGAGAAAATAGAACCTCGTGCACTGTTCATAGGAATGTAAAATATACAGCTACTATGGAAAAGTTTGGCAGTTCCTAAAAAAAATAAAAATAGATTTACCATATGATCAGTCCAGCAATTCCACTTCTGGGTACATACTCAAAATAATTGAAAACAAGATCTCAAAAAATATTTGTTCATAGCAGCATTATTTACTATAGCTGAAACATCGAAGTAACCCAAGTATCCGTCGACAGACTGAACAGATAAGCAAAATCGTGTGTGTATGTGTGTGTGTACACACAATGGAATCCAAGTATCCATGGACAGGTTGAATGGATAAGCAGAGTGTGTGTGTGTGTGTGTGTGTGTGTGTGTGTGTGTGTGTGTATACACACAATGGATTATTTTTTAGCGTTAAAAAGGAAGGAAATTCTGACATGTTTCAACATAGAAGAAACTTGGAGACAGTAGGCTAATTGAAGTAGGCTAGTCACAAAAAGCCAAAAATTGTATCATTTCACTTACATGACATACATAAAGTAGTCAAAATCACAAAGACAGAAAGTAGATCTTCCCAGCGACTGGGAAGATGAAAGAATAAGGACTTTCATGGGTATAGAGTTTCAGCTTTGCAAGATGAAAAATGTTCTGGAAATAGATGGTGGTGATGGTTGTAAAACAATGTGAATGTACTTAATATCACTGAACTGTATAATTAAAAATGCTTAAGGTGGTAAATTTTAAGTTACATGTATTTTACCACAATAAAAAATGGAAAAATAATTTTTTGGAAGTAATTCTATATTTTTCTTTTTATAACTATAAGAATTTAGGAATTTATAAAGTGATAATGGCAGCTGACAGAAAATAGTAAGTCATATAATAAAGTATGTATCATTTACCCACGGTAGGTTTTACTACAAACTATGCTGGGTAATTTTATAATTTTATAACTATAACTTTTAGTCAAGGCCCTCAGCCATAGTTGCCTATGTGACCAGCCAACTCTGAAGGCTTAACATTTAATCTGATTTATACTACAAAATAAAAAACTATTTTAAATAGTTTGGGAAAAAAATAAGCCAAGTCTAAAAAATATATAATTATTGTCTAACTCATTCATGAACAAGGATGTAAAAATCCATCAAAATAACAGCAAACTGAATCCAGCAACATGCAAAAATTGTGTTTACCCCAGAAAAGCAAGTTTATTTAATGCCAGAAAATTAATTAATGTTAATTCATTACAGTAACAGATTAAAGAGGGGGAAATATACACAGAATCATCTAAACGGATATAGAAAAGCATTTCAAGAAATTTAATATTTATTCATTTCTTTTTAAAAGTGCTCAAAGTATGATGAGGACATGTTAAAAGGAAAGAGAAGTCAGCTTGAATAGTTGGACAAGTGTGGAACAATTTGAGCATCAACATAAATAACAAAAATCATGGATTACACTGCACTGACTAAAATAGATGTCACTTTCTTTTGGACGCAAGACAAACTGGTAAAAGATCTCAATAAGAATTTACAACAATGGAAACATGAAGGGCGTATAAACATACCAAAAGATGCTCAGCTTCATTATGAATCAGAGCAAATGCAGATTAAGGTCACAAGATACCATTTTACATGAACCAGACTGATAAAAAAGGATGTAGAATAACATAAGCTGCTATTTGAATAACACATTGCTGTTAGAAGTAGTCCAATCATTTTAGAAAAACAACTTGGTATTTATAAAGTTGAACATGTACATAATTTACCACCGAACAAGTTTACTACTAGGTAAAACACCCTAGAGAAATTCTCAACATATGTACCCTAGGAGATACGTGAAGAATCTACAGCATTATTTATAACTGAAAAAAGAAGTTGGGGAGAGAGGAAAGAACCTAAATGTCCTTCAACAAGAAAATGAATAAATGAATTATCCTTTATTTATATGATGGAAACGATAAAGCAGTGAAAATATTTAAATTCTAGCTACATATAAGTAGCAGAAATCTGAGTGAAAAAATAGTATTTATAAAATAATGCCATTTGTATAAACCTTACAAAGAATGTGAACATTTAATAAAAATATATATTATTTAGTAATCCACATATAGTAAACTTATAAAGAAAAGCAAATTGATTACAATTCAAAAAGTCAGAGTAGTGGTTACCTCTAGGAGCAGTGAGGGGATGAGCTCAGGGCATACAGGACTTAAAAGTAATGATAAGATTCTATTTTCCATTTGGAGAATAGGCTCCCGGCTGTTTATTTTATGACTGTGTTTATAACTTCCTTACACATTATAAATGTTCTTTTATATGTATAAATTATTAAGAAAATGAAAATGGGATATTATGACAACTGTAAAATTATCAGGAAAAGAAAACATCAAAATTATAAAAACTAATGAGAGAGAAGACAAATGTTTGTTTTTAAAGGACAACCATTCAAGAATATCAACCAACCAGCTTTTGGGTCTTTGTTCTAGCTGTTCCACCAACCTAGAGATCAGTTTCTTTGATATCTACTTGGGCTAACTCCTTCTCCTTCTTCCAATCTCTGTTCTACTCCCGTCTCAAGAAGACCTGCCCTGACCACCTCATTTGATTTTTCCATCTCCTACTCCCTGATCTTGGTGCTCCTTATTTGCCTTACCCTGACCTTTTCTTTCTTCTAAAATCTTTTTTTGTATTTTTTTACAGAGATGGGGTCTCACCCAAACTAGTCTTAAACTCCTGGGTTCAAATGCCCTCTTGCCTCAACTTCCCCAGGCCACCATGCCTGACCTAAAATCCTTATCACCTTCTAACATCCTACATAAATTTACCCATTTACTATGTTTATTATTTATCTTCTGTCTTCCCTCCTTCCCCCACTCTGTTAGAATGTAGTAATATGAATGCTGGTGTGTTCCACATGCCTGGATAGTTGACGCTCAGTAAATGAACTTTTTTTCTTTTTTGTAGAGACATGGTCTTGCTATGTTGCCCAGGCTGGAGTGCAGTGGCGTGATCATAGCTCACTGCAGTCTCAACCTCCTGAGTTAATGCAATCCTCCCACATCAGCTTCCTAAATAGCTAGTACTACAGGCATGTGTCACCATGCTAGGCTACTTTTATTGTATTTTTGTAGAGATGAGCTCTGGCTCTGTTGCCCAGGTTGGTTTCAAACTCCTGGCCTCAAGTGAACCCCACCTTGTCCTCTCAAAAGTGTTGGGATTACAGGCATGAGCCACCATGTTGGGCCCTTCTACTTCATTTTAACAGATAGCTCCTGGATAATATATCAGTCCCATGTTTCTGTTTCATAAATTATTTCTTTTACTGATAATGCATTAAGTTGGGCACAACTTCAATCAGATAATATGACCCAAATTAAATTTTTGTGAGTGGTCTACCTGTTGATTATATTACAATGTTTGAACATTTGTTTTAGTTATGAAATTGTTACAACTAGTTTCAACCATGAACAAATCAAATATTAATTAGGAGTTTAAGGGCAAACTAAATGGAAAAGAACAATAAAAAATTATTACCATGTGTATATAAATGACCTTCCGTAATTTACATATATCAGTGTACCTGACAACATACACTGCAAATAACGATGCAATCTGAAATTTAAAAAGAAATTAAAAGTAAAAAAGATAAAATGAATAGTTACAAGAATGAAGAATATATTTATTGTTGTTTCAACTGATTTATATATACACAAAGAGTGAGTTATTTTGTTTTCCTTTTATCTGCTAATTTATTATTAAATATAGTCAATATATTAGTATAGAAAATATTGGTTGATTTTTCTCTCTGATACACAGCTCTCTCAATCGATTGTCCAAAACAATACTCATTTTAATTTCAGGTCAACCCTCCTGTCAACACGTACAATTAAAAAGTGCTTTGTCCAATCAAAAAAGATGAAAATGTAATTATAATATGATAACTAATACATAATTGGGGAAGGTACATTAAACTGAAAAATAATTATGCAATGCATGTGTGCATAAAAATACCTTAATTTCTGCTTGCTAGTCACTCTTTACAAGTATCTCTATTAGCGTTCTTTCATTAATACAAATATCCAAGAGTTAGTTATAATCAAATTTATCAATTTCAAATTAAGAGTACTTTCGCTGCAAAAGTATTTTTAACTTTCTTTTCTATTTGGAAGAAAACTGTATGTTATATATCACTAATTCTAAGAGTATTGGAATTATTTAGATGAATTAATTGATTAAATGATGATACAGTATCTCTTACATAGAGGTAATATGTCAGACAATGCCTCTATACCCTTCCTCATAGAGAAAGCAATTCAAATTAAATTCTCCCTGTCCTACTACAAAAGCATAGCATAAACAGATTGCAAAAATAGCTGAATACTTAAACATATAACTTAAGTTTCATTCATCAAGTTTTTTATCTCTAAAGCAATCTACAACAAATTTTTCCATTAGTGAGTAAAACAACACAGTTTCCCTTTATTCAGAGTTACCCATGGAGAATACTGCATTTCTTAGGGTACCTGATATGACATAACAACTGTGGGGAAGTGTGTGTTATTATTCAACATAAGCCCCACAGGGACCTTCACCTCCACAGAAAAGCAGGCAGTGTCCACTATCAGGAAGCAATGAGAATGCTCCCTTTTCACCCCAAGGGCTAAGCAACACACAGTACATTTACAGGGTAGAATTTTAAAGAGAGAATCTCAGAGACAATTTTAAACCAGAAACTGATTGAAAATGTCATCAAACTAAGTTAGACAAAGGAGTCTACAAGACAAGATCAAAGTAAAAAGTAAGTACAAATAAAGCCTATTTTTAAAAATAATGATAAAACCAACTAACCTTACTGACACCTGCTAAGTACCAGGTACCGTGTTAAGAATCACATACATTACTTCATCTGGTCCTATCTGCAACCCAATAAAGTAGGTTCTTTTATTATCTCTATTTCAGAAATGAGAAAATCTAAACTAAGAAAAGTTAACTATTTTATCCAAGTTAAGAGGTTACTGAATAGAATTAGGACTCAAATCCAAGTCTAACTTCATTTCCCAAGCAAGACGTTCTAAAAAATATTAAAAAGCGGCCAGGTGCGGTGGCTCACGCTTGTAATCCCAGCACTCTGGAAGGCCTAAGCGGGCAGATCACGAGGTCGGGAGATCCAGACCATTCTAGTTAACACAGTGAACCCCATCTTGACTAAAAATACAAATAATTAGACGGGTGTGGTGGCACGCACCTGTAGTCCCAGCTACTTGGGAGGCTGAGGCAGGAGAATCTCTTGAACCCAAGAGGTGGGGATTGCAGTGAGCCAAGATTATGCTACTGCACTCAAGCCTGGGTGACAGAGCAAGACTCTATCTCAGGAAAAAAAAAAAAAAAAAAAAAAGCAACTCTTCAACTGCTTTATACAAATACACCAGGTACAATAAAAAAAATAGTAGGCAGGGAGAAAAATAAGTATGTAATTCACTCCCTCTCTCAACAAATGACCTCCATTTATAGTGGGCAAGAGTACATGGAAAGACAATAGGTAAATTTCCAGACAGGTAGAGAGAATTTTATAAGAGATGAACTGGTTAGCTATTTATCCTATAACCCTATGTGTCTTTATTCTACGTGCAAGAATGTACACAACTATTCATAAAAGAAACATTTTACGTAAGAGAAATACTATAGATAACTTAAGAGAAATACTTAAAGTTATAGCACTAGTCCTCTTTTAAGCACATTAACAATACTGAATAACAAAGATAAGCATTCTTACAAATTTGAGTTCAATAAATGCATTATGTTAGGAAGTAAATAATTAACAATTATTAATAAATAATCCTACACATTTCTCTACGCTGAACTTTCTTTTGTTCAACATTCCTAGAAAATGTTTTAGGACTTAGAATCAGAACATCTCAGCTATAATTTTATGCAAATGAGTTGACATAGTCAAAAATGCTAAGCTTAAAACAGCTTAAAATATAATCAGCTCACCTGAGTAAGAAGTACAAATTGAGCAAACTGCCAACGAAGCATGAAAAATACACTGGAAATGCAGAGTGCAATCACACTTCCTCTATAAAGTTTTGTAGCCCTTGAAAAGATAAAGTAAGCATTAGTAAGTTTAAACACAAAATAGTCTAGCATGGCTCCAAACTGCTGCAAATTAGAATCTCTAAATATATATGATCTGGTTATAACACAACATAAACATAAAATGAACCAATGGGTTAAAAATTATACCTCCTGATACTCAATTACAACAATTTTCTTTGAAAGGTAAATACCCATTATTGCTAATAATAACACAGAGAGGAGGGTGGCTGGGTCAGTATATCCATGAACATTTTTTTCAAATTATATTTTGGTGAATCTATGACTGAATATTTAAAAATACTGATTCAACAGATTCATTAGTTAGAAAGGCAGAAGATGCCTATGAAAGATGATAGCAGTATATTCTAAGTGCTAAGTATTATACAGACAACTAGTGCAAGAATGCAGAATAAGAGCTAAGCAGCCGAGAGAGATTTTGTAAGCATGTGAGATAAAAAGTTGGGTCTGGCACAGGTAGGAGAACACAGAAAAGTGGAGGAAAAGATATGGGGGCCATTCTGAAGCAATCTTTAGAGATCTCATTTTGGCACTGACTTGTAATTTAGGAGATTTTTAGGAGGGTAAGATGATTTTATCCTCTAAATCTGCAAGCCAACACAAAGCCCCCACACATGTCCATTTTCAGAGAAGTGGAGTGTGCATGTTAATATACTGAGGTGATGAAGTGAAGGCAGCTTGGATACAGTAAAGACATCCTGGTTAGATAAACCTACCTGGAGCATACAGCACCATTATGAAAAGCCTTTCTTCACTTCTGGAAGTATCCCTTCCCCAAAGGACATCCCTCTCTGCTATTTTCATCCAATAAAAGTACTTTTAAATTCCAGATAACCTTTTAATGAGTTATGAAATCAACTTATGGAATAAAACTCAGCATTTAAAAATGGAGATCAGCAGAGTGAAACAGAATATATATCAGTATATCCTACTTACAAGGGGTTCTATTCTGTGAAACTTTTGTTTCAGTTGTGTGCATATATGTATGTGTATACTAAACCACAGTATAAAACTTATTATTTCTTACAGATCATAGTCCAAAAGTTTGAAAGCCACTGTCTAAAATAAAGCATTTCTCTACTGCTTTTGAATACTAAATATGATTTTCATTTTATGGGTAATAAGAGACATTAAGATTTCTGAGCAGAATTTATTACCAATCTGGCAGCTGGGTAAAGAATGCACTATGGGGAGATAGGAATGAACAGAAAACAAAGAAAATCCAATTGGTGATCAAAATAGCTCTGACCCAAGACAACAGAAATGGAAACATAAATATTGCCAAGAATAATTAAAAAAAAAAAGCTAAGAATAATCAAGAAAAAGCTCAGCTGTGCTAGTATTAGGTGATTATATAAACTGAATTTCTAAAAATGCTTAAAATTCAAAACTGGACAAAACCAATTTGTTAAAATATACCACTAACCTTACTTATACATGATTCCTAGCATTAAGGAATAGTCTCTCTTCCAGTTTTATAACAGTATCCTCAGCACTGCAGCCTGCATCAACACTGCTCAGCTTCTTCTTGGCTCCCCCAAGCCATCACCACCCACCACCTCCCTCTCATGTCACAATATGTCAACTACAGGTAGAAACCAAGAACTAAAGGTAATGGCTGCTCTTCCAAAGGAGACAATGTCAGTAAGAAGGATGAAATATCAGAAGATGAAGATGGCCAATAGAGAGAAGGTTGCTATCCTTCAGAAAAAAGACAAGATGTCTGCCAAAACTTCAAGAAAGGAGGGTTAGCAGGTTTTCCCTCCTAAAAAGACTGCAGTGTCCAGGAAAGCAAAATGAAAGCCCACACTTCCAAGCAAGCAGTCACAGCCACACCAGGCAAGCAGGGAGCCATGCCAACTAAAAAGCATAACCAGGAAAGCCATCGCAATCAGAAGTGACAAGCTGCCAATGAAGATGGCGAGGAAGATCAAGATGGGATGGATCTGAACCAGGAGTGGTGAAAGCAGCAGCTGATTCAGCTTCAGATGGCCAGGAATATGAGAAGGGAAATGTCAACCAGCATATAAACAGAGACAAGGAAGACGGCTCTAAAGAAAGGAAAGTTTCTAAAACTTTTCAGCAAAAAGTAAAGACAGGTATGAACAGGTGGGTAAGGCTGAAAATGACAATGATAAGAAGCTAAAGAAGACATAAAAAGCTTGTCACAGAAGCATCTGGAGCCAAAAACAGAGAAGGACCCAATAGAAGGCAGCCCTTGAGGGCAATAAACAGCAACTGGAGAGGCCCCATCCTAGAAGGCAGAATAATGGCCTCCAAAAAATCTGTGCCCTAATCCCTGGAACCTGTGAACATGTCATGTTGCATGGCAAAGGGGAAGTAGGGCTGCAGATGGAATGAAGATCACTAATCACGTGACCTCGACAGTAGGGAATGTATCCTGGATTATCCAGGTGGGCCCGATGTAACCAAAGGGTACATAAAAGTGGAAGACAGGCTGAAGAGGTTGGAGTGAACTGACAAAGAAGGACCCAATCCACCATTGCTGGTTTTGAAGATGAAGAGCCACAAGCCAAGAAATGCAGGCAGTCTCCCAAGAAATGCAGGCGGTCTCGCAAGAAAGGCAGGCGGTCTCCCAAAAAAGGCAGGCAGCCTCCCAAGAAAGGCAGACAGCCTCTAGAAGCTAGAAAAGGCAAGAAAATTGATTCTCTCCCCTCCCACCTTGCGTCTTCCGGGAGAGTGTAGCACCTCCAATACCCTGATTGTAAAACTTCGGAGCTAGAGAACTCCAAGACAGTAGATCCCAGTTTGTGGTGACTGGCTACACAGCAACAGGAAACTAACACCACCTTCCATGGTGCAGATGGACTAAAGGAAGCAGCGCTCAGTCCCCGGAGCAGCATCCGCACAGCTACTCAGGGACAGATCAGATCAGTGAGTGAAAGAAGAATCAAAGTTTGCCTTCACTGGATTTAAGACAGGAGCAGAAGTAGAAAAGCAGGAAGGAACTAGAGACTGATGGGCAGTCTGCTGTCTGCACTATACTGGAGAAGAAAGCCATGGTCAAGAATGTGAATGTGGAAAAACAGCATCTGTGGTGGTGAACCAAAGACTCTTGCAGCACAACACTTCTTACAGAGATGTTTGAGAAGGGACCGTTGCTCAACGTGCCTCAGAACCAACAGGGCACAGCTAAAGGTTATGAATTCGTAGAGGTTCACCTTATATGAAGGTGCCAAAGAATTAAACTCTATAAAAGAGTTTAGGGGACAGCAATAAAGCTGGAGCTACACAGACTTTAAAAAGCTAATGCAAAAACATTACCCATCCCATGTTCTATGAAAGGTTTGTCTAAAGACACTACTACGTAGGAGACTAAAAGCCATGTGATGGTTCTATGCTTGCTGTAACAATCAGAGGGAAATAGATTGCCCAAAGGGTTTGGCATAACAGACTTCAACAAAGCTTCTTCCGAATTCGGAGGATCACTGAAGGGAGTTATCAGTCCGAGTCATCTTCAGATTTTTATCATGCTTTGTTCCATTTTTCCATAGCCCCCATTTGGTTTCATTTTTACCCTCCGGAGCAAGGCAGCTCAGTATTTGTCAGCAGAAAGGGAGAGAAGTGTGAATTCTGTGAATTACACTTTGCCCCAAAGGATTGTATCTTACAGGATACACTATAGCATAACCAGCCTTCACCTTCTTTTTGCTCATTTTCAGGAGGTTATAGTGGTAACAGAAGAAGACTTGAGAAAGTAGAAATGACAGGAGAAGTGAAAGCAAATTTGCTCCTTCTCAAGCAGTCACTGTGGACCACCAAGAAAAAGGAAGAGGAACAGAAGGCTGACAGAGGAAATGGTACTATTTTTAAGTTATACTCTTAAAATATTTTTACTAATAACAGCATCATATTGGTTAATTATTGTATTATGTTGACTTTATTATGGAAGCTTAAGAAATTCTAGTTTAAATTATTTAATGCAAAAAGAAATAAGGTTAAATCAAAGTTACCTGAGAATATGAGTCATAAGCAATATTTGAAGAACAAGAAATGCATATGAGAAGCTTTCAGGGAGAGGTGGTGTCCACATTACACAGGTACACTGAAAAAAAAAATTCATAGTATAGTATACTTGCTAAATTTACAAGACAGACATTCCAAGTAAAAATTGCTATTTATAAATAAATTAAAATTATTTTTAACAAATAATTTAAATGGCGTGTTATAAAACAAACTACTGGACTTTATTCCACAAACAGCAAAACTAGCATGTGAGAAATATTACTGACAGAGAAACACGTGGCTTAAGATCATGTAAAGCATTAGTATCATGAATTGCCAACAAGAAAATACCAAAAAAGATGCAACTACATCTTAAAAGGAAAGGGAGGAAAAGTACCAGCAAGAGACTGTTCTGCCAAATTTCAGAATATTTTGAGTTGATTATTTATCTACTGTTTGTCTTCTTTCCCATGAATTTCAGCAAAACTATCCATAACCAGTACTTGAGAACTCTTTGTAGTCATCAATTTTAGTATTTTCATTCAGTGCTGCTACAAAAGAATATTCCATTTTTGGTTTTACTTCTTTGCCTAAGCTACCCTGGGTTGCAAAATATTTAAAAGTAGGTGGTGGAATCAAATTAAGTAACAAAAACCCTAAAATTGTTAAGTAGAAACTTTCTGAAAAGCTCACTTTAAACATAATTAAGCAATGTACTATTGCCGTTGTAATAATGTCATTTTTCTGTATATATACTAAATATATTAGTAAGTTCATGCTTCCATCAACAGAAAACTGCATAGAATTAAATGCAAGCAACCTGATATTATTAAGTCACACTAAAATAAATTATGATGTCTTTCAGTGCAAGCAGGGGTACCTAAAAGACTCCACAGAATGACAAAGACCATGTCAGAAATAAGTGTCTCCTATATTTTAGCTCTACCTCAGACCACTGAATATTTCTAATACTGCTATAGAAAGACTGAGTCAATTCACTCCTCTTTTCTACCAAGCTCACCATCCTCTATGAAAATGATATCTATTTACGAATGAACTACTAAACGTATCTATTTATGAATGAACTACTCACACAAGGGAATGCTGAAAAGATCTGTTGATAATGTATACTGTTGTTACTGAATATTACTGAATGTCTGTTGATAATGTATACTGTTGTAACCAGAATGCAATTTTTAAAAGTTGTTAGTTTATTAGATTAACTGGAGAGTTCAGTAGGATTGACAGTAAGATACATGGGTAAACCACATTTCATTGCCCTTTACTAGGCTTCGCAGATAATGTCTGTTACAAATTGAAGGTCTGTGACAACCCTGCCTCAAGCAAGTCTATCAGTGCCATTTTTCCAATAGCATGTGGTCACTTCATGTCTCTGTGTCACGTTTTGGTAATTTTTATAATAGTTCAACATTTTCTTTTTTTCTTTTTTTTTTTTTTGAGACAGAGTCTCGCTCTGTCACCCAGGCTGGAGTGCAGTGGCACGATCTCGGCTAACTGTAAGCTCCGCCTCCCAGGCTCAAGCCATTCTCCTGCTTCGGCCTCCTGAGTAGCTGAGACTACAGGTGCCCGCCACCTCACCCGGCTAATTTTTTTTTTTTTTTTTTTTTTTGTATATATTTTTAGTAGAGACAGGTTTCACCGTGTTAGCCAGAACGGTCTCGATCTCCTGACCTCGTGATCTGCCCACCTCGGCCTCCTAAAGTGCTGGGATTACAGGCATGAGCCACCACGCCCGGCCTTTTTCAACCTTTTTCATTATTACTATATCTGCTATGGTGATCTGTGATCAGTAATCTCTGATATTACTATTGTAATTGCTTTAGGTGCCTTGAACCATGCCCAATAAGACGGCAAACTTAATAGATAAATGTGTGTGTTCTAGCTGCTCCACCGATCAGCCACTCTCCCATCTTTCTCCCTCCCATCAGGCCTCCAAATTCCCTGAGACACAACAATATTAAAATTAGGAAAATTAATAAGCCTACAGGGGCCTCTAAGTGTTCAATTAATCGAAAGAGTTGCTCATCTCTCACTTTAAGTCAAAGGCTAGAAAGGATTGAACTTAGTGAAGAAGGCACGTCAAAATCTGAGAGAGGCCAAAAGCTAGGCCTCTTATGCCTAACAGTCTGGAATGCAAAACAAAAAGTATTGAAGGAAATTAAAAGTGAAACAACCTTATTGCTGATATGCAGACAGTTTTAACGTACTGGATGGAAGATCAAACCAGCCACACTTCCTTAAGTCAAAGCCTAATCCAGAACAAAACCCTAACTCTCTTCAATTCTATGAAGGCTGAGAGAAGTGAGGAAGCTGCAGAAGAAAAGTCTGAACTAGCAAAGGTTGGTTCATGAGGTTTCAGGAAAGAAGCCATCTCCATAAGATAAAAGTACAAGGTAAAACAGCAATGCTGATGTACAAGCTGCAAGTTATCCAGAAGATCTAGCTAACATAACTGAGGCAGGTGTCTGCACTAAACAACAGATTTTCAGTGCAGATGAAAAAGCCTCCTACTGGAAGAAGACGCCATCTAGGACTTTCCTAGTCAGAGAGGAGTCAATGGCTGGCTTCAAAACATCAAAGGACAGGCTGACTCTCTCGTTAGGACCTAACGCAACCAGTGACTAACTTGAAGCCAATATTCATTGACCATTCTAAATATCCTAGGACCCTTAAGAATTACCCTAAACCTACTCTGCACGTGATCTACAAATAGTGCAACAAGCCTAGATGACAGCACATCTGTTTTAGCATGATTGACTGGATATTTTAAGCCCATTCTTGAGACCTACTGCTCAGGAAAAACAATTCTTTTCAAAATATTATTGCTCATTGACAATGCACCTGGTTACACAAGTGCTCGGGTGGAGACAGATGAAGTGATTAATGTTGGTTTCATGCCTGCTAACACAGCATCTGTTCTGCAGCCCATGAAGCAAGGAGTCATTTCAACTTTCAGGTCTTATTATTTAAGAGACACGTTTCATAAAGGTCTAACTGCCACAGTGATTCCTCTGATGAGTCTGGGAAAATGAAATTTAAATCTGGAATGGATTAACTATTTCAGATACCATTAAAATCATTCTGATTCATGGGAGGATGTCAAAATATCATCATTAATAGGACTTTGGAAGAAGTTTATTTCAACCCTCATGGGAGACGTAGATGGGCTCAAGACTTCAGTGAAGGAAGTAACTGCAGATGTGGTGGAAATGGCAAGATAACTAGAAGTGGAGCCTGAAGATGTGACTGAACTGCTGTAATATCATGATAAAACTTAAAGGATAAGGAGTTGCTTCTTAAATGAGCAAAGAAGAGTGGTTTCTTGAAATGGGATCTACTACTGGTGAAGATACTGTAAACATTTTTGAAATTACAACAAAGGATTTAGAATATGACATAACTGTAGTTGCTAAAGCAGTGGCAGGGTTTGAGAGGATTGATTCCAATTTTGAAAGTTCTACTGTGGGTAAAATGCTATCAAACAGCATCACATGCTACAGAGGAATCTTTTGTGAAAGAAAGCATCAATCAAAGCAGCAAATTTCATTGTTATCTTAAGAAATTGCCACAGCTATCCCATTCTTTAGCAACTCCTCTGTCGGCAGCCATCAACATCAAGGTAAGACCCTCCATCTGAACAACTTGCTGAAGGTTCAGGTGATCATTGGTACTTTGTTTGTTTAGAGATGGAGTTTCATTCTGCTGTCCAGGCTGGAGTGCAGCTGCACAATTTCGGCTCACTTAGCCTCTGCCTCCTGGGTTCAAGCGATTCTCCTGCCTCAGCCTCCCAAGTAGCTGGCACTACAGGCACCCGCCACCACACTCGGCTAATTTTTTTTTTTTTTTTTTTTTTTTTGTATTTTTAATAGAGAAAGGGTTTCACCATGCTGACCAGGTTGGTCTCGAACTCTTGACTTCAGGTGATCTGCCTGCCTCAGCCTCCCAAAGTGCTGGGATTAGCGACTTATTTTTAAATTAAGGTATGTACATTGTTTTTTAGACATAATGCTATTTCACACTTAATAGACTACCATACAGTGTGAACATAACTTTTATGTGCACTGGAAAACCAAAAAGTTTGTATGACTTGATTTATTACGGTATTTACTTTATTGCCCCAGTCTGGTCCTAAACCTACATATCTCTGAAGTATGCCTGTATGATCAAAATTTGTAAAGTCATCAGTCTCTGTACAAAAACAAATATTCAAACAAGCAAGTATTCAAACTATGCAATGTACAATTTGAGAATTTTCTTCATACAGACGGTTCCCCCACATTTGTTACCCACATTCAATGACGTTATCATTTCTCCAAAATTCATTTAATAGCTGAAGTCACTCAGTTCACCAAAACTGAATTACATTCTCCGAAAGTAGGGACAAGAAAACCCAATTATAGGACTGTAATGAAGGCCAAGTTCTTCTCCCTCCAAAATTCTGAGTGCATGAAATCAAATGTCCATGAAAGTCCTTTCTATTGTTTCTCTAGTAACACAATATGCTTTACTAGATCTGGTACAAACATAATTGCCATTCCAGATGACCCCATATACTTTGAAAATACTGAAGAGATTTGGTTTAGTCATGCCTTACGTTTCAACAAATAAATATTTTTTATCTCTAATTTTAAATGTAAAATAAAAAGAGTGTGACAGTTTAAAATACCAATGCTTTTTAGAGGCATTATTTTGAAATTTGAGAATTAAAGGAAATATACATGTAAACTGCTTCAAAACAGGGTTATAAAAATGTATGCTGTCTTTAAGTACAAGAAATCCATTTATTGTGAAAATAAATTCAATAAAAATCTTATGTTGCACAAACTGCTATCATCTTGTATATAATTTTTAGCACACATTTCGTAACACTGATTATATTGCAACATAATACTGTGTAGATATTAACAACAGGCTTTTATTTTCCGCTTAATAATTTTTTTTTTGAGACGGAGTCTCGCTCTGTCACCCAGGCTGGAGTGCAGTGGCGCAATCGCTGTCGCCTCACTGCAAAATCCACCTCCCGGGTTCACGCCATTCTCCTGCCTCAGCCTCCCGAGTAGCTGGGACTACAGGCGCCTGCCACCACACCCGGTTAATTTTTTTTGTATTTTTAGTAGAGATGGGGTTTCACCATGTAATTTTTAATCATTCACTCAAGAATCAATAACTAAGGAATCTCAAAAATAGCTTAATTTTCCAATCGCTATTTTCAAACTATTAACTTATAATATTGAAAATACAGCATGATCTAATTGATTTATCTTCATAACTTCAAACTAATAGAAGAACAACTGACAAGTGAGTTATAAATTGTGGTCTGTATTAGTATCAAACAGATCATGTTTAAGATTTATTCCGGGGGGCGGAGTAAGATGGCCGAATAGGAACAGCTCCAGTCTCCAACTCCCAGTGCGAGCGACACAGAAGACGGGTGATTTCTGCATTTTCAACTGAGGTACTGGGGTCATCTCACTAGGGAGTGCCGGAAAATCGGCGCTGGTCAGCTGCTGCAGCCTGACCAGCGAGAGCTGAAGCAGGGCGAGGCATCGCCTCACCTGGAAGCGCAAGGGGGAAGGGAATCCCTTTTCCTAGCCAGGGGAACTGAGACACACAACACCTGGATAATCGGGTAACTCCCACCCCAATACTGCGCTTTAAACAAACAGGCACACCAGGAGAATATATCACACACCTGGCCGGGAGGGTCCCACGCCCACGGAGCCTCCCTCATTGCTAGCACAGCAGTCTGCGGCGATCTATCCGCAAGGCAGCAGCGAGGCTGGGGGAGGGGCGCCCGCCATTGCTGAGGCTTAAGTAGGTAAACAAAGCCGCTGGGAAGCTCGAACTGGGTGGAGCTCACAGCAGCTCAAGGAAGCCTGCCTGTCTCTGTAGACTCCACCTCTGGGGACAGCGCACAGCTGAAGACCAACAGGGGAAGCAGCGGGGACCTGTGCAGACGCGAACGACTCTGTCTGACAGCTTAGGGGAGAGCTGTGGATCTCCCAACACAGAGGTTGAGATCTGAGAACGGACAGACTGCCTGCTCAGGTGGGTCCCTGACCCCTGAGTAGCCTAGCTGGGAGACATCCCCCACTAGGGGCAGTCTGACACCCCACACCTCACAGGGTGGAGTACACCCCTGAGAGGAAGCTTCCAAAGGAAGAATCAGACAGGTACACTCGCTGTTCAGCAATATTCTATCTTCTGCAACCTCTGCTGCTGATACCCAGGCAAACAGGGTCTGGAGTGGACCTCAAGCAATCTCCAACAGACCTATAGCTGAGGGTCCTGACTGTCAGAAGGAAAACTATCAAACAGGAAGGACACCTATACCAAAACCCCATCAGTACGTCACCATCATCAAAGACCAGAGACAGATAAAACCACAAAGATGGGGAAAAAGCAGGGCAGAAAAGCTGGAAATTCAAAAAATAAGAGCACATCTCCCCCTGCAAAGGAGCGCAGCCCATCGCCAGCAACGGATCAAAGCTGGTCAGAGAATGATTTTGACGAGATGAGAGAAGAAGGCTTCAGTCCATCAAACTTCTCAGAGCTAAAGGAGGAATTACGTACCCAGCGCAAAGAAACTAAAAATCTTGAAAAAAGAGTGGAAGAATTGACAGCTAGACTAATTAATGCAGAGAAGGTCATAAACGAAATGACAGAGATGAAAACCATGACACGAGAAATACGTGACAAATGCACAAGCTTCAGAAACCGACTCGATCAACTGGAAGAAAGAGTATCAGCGATTGAGGATCAAATGAATGAAATGAAGCGAGAAGAGAAACCAAAAGAAAAAAGAAGAAAAAGAAATGAACAAAGCCTGCAAGAAGTATGGGGTTATGTAAAACGACCAAATCTACATCTGATTGGGGTGCCTGAAAGTGAGGGGGAAAATGGAACCAAGTTGGAAAACACTCTTCAGGATATCATCCAGGAGAACTTTCCCAACCTAGTAGGGCAGGCCAACATTCAAATTCAGGAAATACAGAGAACACCACAAAGATACTCCTCGAGAAGAGCAACTCCAAGACACATAATTGCCAGATTCACCAAAGTTGAAATGAAGGAAAAAATCTTAAGGACAGCCAGAGAGAAAGGTCGGGTTACCCACAAAGGGAAGCCCGTCAGACTAACAGCAGATCTCTCGGCAGACACTCTCCAAGCCAGAAGAGAGTGGGGGCCAATATTCAACATTCTTAAAGAAAAGAATTTTAAACCCAGAATTTCATATCCAGCCAAACTAAGTGAAGGAGAAACAAAATCCTTTACAGATAAGCAAATGCTTAGAGATTTTGTCACCACCAGGCCTGCCTTACAAGAGACCCTGAAGGAAGCCCTAAACATGGAAAGGAACAACCGGTACCAGCCATTGCAAAAACATGCCAAAATGTAAAGACCATCGAGGCTAGGAAGAAACTGTATCAACTAACAAGCAAAATAACCAGTTAATATCATAATGACAGGATCAAGTTCACACATAACAATATTAACCTTAAATGTAAATGGACTAAATGCTCCAATTAAAAGACACAGACTGGCAAACTGGATAAAGAGTCAAGACCCATCAGTCTGCTGTATTCAGGAGACCCATCTCACATGCAGAGACATACATAGGCTCAAAATAAAGGGATGGAGGAAGATCTACCAAGCAAATGGAGAACAAAAAAAAGCAGGGGTTGCAATCCTAGTCTCTGATAAAACAGACTTTAAACCATCAAAGATCAAAAGAGACAAAGAAGGCCACTACATAATGGTAAAGGGATCAATTCAACAGGAAGAGCTAACCATCCTAAATATATATGCACCCAATACAGGAGCACCCACATTCATAAAGCAAGTCCTTAGAGACTTACAAAGAGACTTAGACTCCCATACAATAATAATGGGAGACTTCAACACTCCACTGTCAACATTAGACAGATCAACGAGACAGAAAGTTAACAAGGATATCCAGGAATTGAACTCATCTCTGCACCAAGCGGACCTAATAGACATCTATAGAACTCTCCACCCCAAATCAACAGAATATACATTCTTCTCAGCACCACATCGCACTTATTCCAAAATTGACCACATAATTGGAAGTAAAGCACTCCTCAGCAAATGTAAAAGAACAGAAATTATAACAAACTGTCTCTCAGACCACAGTGCAATCAAACTAGAACTCAGGACTAAGAAACTTAATCAAAACCGCTCAACTACATGGAAACTGAACAATCTGCTCCTGAATGACTACTGGGTACATAACAAAATGAAAGCAGAAATAAAGATGTTCTTTGAAACCAATGAGAACAAAGATACAACATACCAGAATCTCTGGGACACATTTAAAGCAGTGTGTAGAGGGAAATTTATAGCACTAAATGCCCACAAGAGAAAGCAGGAAAGATCTAAAATTGACACTCTAACATCACAATTAAAAGAACTAGAGAGGCAAGAGCAAACACATTCAAAAGCTAGCAGAAGGCAAGAAATAACTAAGATCAGAGCAGAACTGAAGGAGATAGAGACACAAAAAACCCTCCAAAAAATCAACGAATCCAGGAGTTGGTTTTTTGAAAAGATCAACAAAATTGACAGACTGCTAGCAAGACTAATAAAGAAGAAAAGAGAGAGGAATCAAATAGACACAATAAAAAGTGATAAAGGGGATATCACCACCGACCCCACAGAAATACAAACAACCATCAGAGAATACTATAAACGCCTCTACGCAAATCAACTAGAAAATCTAGAAGAAATGGATAATTTTCTGGACACTTACACTCTCCCAAGACTAAACCAGGAAGAAGTTGAATCCCTGAATAGACCAATAGCAGGCTCTGAAATTGAGGCAACAATTAATAGCCTACCCACAAAAAAAGTCCAGGACCAGATGGATTCACAGCTGAATTCTAACAGAGGTACAAGGAAGAGCTGGTACCATTCCTTCTGAAACTATTCCAATCAATAGAAAAAGAGGGAATCCTCCCTAACTCATTTTATGAGGCCAACATCATCCTGATACCAAAGCCTGGCAGAGACACAACAAAAAAAGAGAATTTTAGACCAATATCCCTGATGAACATTGATGCAAAAATTCTCAATAAAATACTGGCAAACCGGATTCAGCAGCACATCAAAAAGCTTATCCACCATGATCAAGTGGGCTTCATCCCTGGGATGCAAGGCTGGTTCAACATTCGCAAATCAATAAACGTAATCCAGCATATAAACAGAACCAAAGACAAGAACCACATGATTATCTCAATAGATGCAGAAAAGGCTTTTGACAAAATTCAACAGACCTTCATGCTAAAAACGCTCAATAAATTCGGTATTGATGGAATGTACCTCAAAAGAATAAGAGCTATTTATGACAAACCCACATCTAATATCATACTGAATGGGCAAAAACTGGAAAAATTCCCTTTGAAATCTGGCACAAGACAGGTATGCCCTCTCTCACCACTCCTATTCAACATAGTGTTGGAAGTTCTGGCTAGGGCAATCAGGCAAGAGAAAGAAATCAAGGGTATTCAGTTAGGAAAAGAAGAAGTCAAATTGTCCCTGTTTGCAGATGACATGATTGTATATTTAGAAAACCCCATCGTCTCAGCCCAAAATCTCCTTAAGCTGATAAGCAACTTCAGCAAAGTCTCAGGATACAAAATTAATGTGCAAAAATCACAAGCATTCTTATACACCAGTAACAGACAAGCAGAGAGCCAAATCAGGAATGAACTTCCATTCACAATTGCTTCAAAGAGAATAAAATACCTAGGAATCCAACTTACAAGGGATGTAAAGGACCTCTTCAAGGAGAACTACAAACCACTGCTCAGTGAAATCAAAGAGGACACAAACAAATGGAAGAACATACCATGCTCATGGACAGGAAGAATCAATATCGTGAAAATGGCCATACTGCCCAAGGTTATTTATAGATTCAATGCCATCCCCATCAAGCTACCAATGAGTTTCTTCACAGAATTGGAAAAAACTGCTTTAAAGTTCATATGGAACCAAAAAAGAGCCCGCATTGCCAAGACAATCCTAAGTCAAAAGGACAAAGCTGGAGGCGTCACGCTACCTGACTTCAAACTATACAAGGCAACAGTAACCAAAACAGCATGGTACTGGTACCAAAACAGAGCTATAAACCAATGGAACAGAACAGAGTCCTCAGAAATAATACCACACATCTACAGCCATCTGATCTTTGACAAACCTGAGAGAAACAAGAAATGGGGAAAGGATTCCCTATTCAATAAATGGTGCTGGGAAAATTGGCTAGCCATAAGTAGAAAGCTGAAACTGGATCCTTTCCTTACTCCTTATACGAAGATTAATTCAAGATGGATTAGAGACTTAAATGTTAGACCTAATACCATAAAAACCCTAGAAGAAAATCTAGGTAGTACCATTCAGGACATAGGCATGGGCAAGGACTTCATGTCTAAAACACCAAAAGCAACGGCAGCAAAAGCCAAAATTGACAAATGGGATCTAATTAAACTAAAGAGGTTCTGCACAGCAAAAGAAACTACCATCAGAGTGAACAGGCAACCTACAGAATGGGAGAAAATTTTTGCAACCTACTCATCTGACAAAGGGCTAATATCCAGAATCTACAAAGAACTCAAACAAATATACAAGAAAAAAACAAACAACCCCATCAAAAAGTGGGCAAAGGATATGAACAGACATTTCTCAAAAAAAAGACATTCATACAGCCAACAGACACATGAAAACATGCTCATCATCACTCGCCATCAGAGAAATGCAAATCAAAACCACAATGAGATACCATCTCACACCAGTTAGAATGGCAATCATTAAGAAGTCAGGAAACAACAGTTGTTGGAGAGGATGTGGAGAAATAGGAACACTTACACTGTTGGTGGGATTGTAAACTAGTTCAACCATTATGGAAAACAGTATGGCGATTCCTCAAGGATCTAGAACTAAATGTACCATATGACCCAGCCATCCCACTACTGGGTATATACCCAAAGGATTATAAATTATTCTACTACAAAGACACATGCACACGTATGTTTATTGCGGCACTATTCACAATAGCAAAGACTTGGAATCAACCCAAATGTCCATCTGTGACAGACTGGATTAAGAAAATGTGGCACGGCCGGGCGCGGTGGCTCAAGCCTGTAATCCCAGCACTTTGGGAGGCCGAGACGGGCGGATCACGAGGTCAGGAGTTCAAGACCATCCTGGCTAACACGGTGAAACCCCGTCTCTACTAAAAAGTACAAAAAACTAGCCGGGCGAGGTGGCGGGCGCCTGTAGTCCCAGCTACTCGGGAGGCTGAGGCAGGAGAATGGCGTAAACCCGGGAGGCGGAGCTTGCAGTGAGCTGAGATCCGGCCACTGCACTCCAGTCCAGGTGACAGAGCAAGACTCCGTCTCAAAAAAAAAAAAAAAAAAAAAAAAAAAAAAAAAAGAAAATGTGGCACATATACACCATGGAATACTATGCAGCCATAAAAAAGGATGAGTTTGCGTCCTTTGTAGGGACATGGATGCAGCTGGAAACCATCATTCTTAGCAAACTATCACAAGAACAGAAAACCAAACACCGCATGTTCTCACTCATAGGTGGGAACTGAACAATGAGATCACTTGGACTCGGGAAGGGGAACATCACACACTGGGGCCTATCATGGGGAGGGGGGAGGAGGGAGGGATTGCATTGGGGAGTTATACATGATATAAATGATGAATTGATGTGTGCTGACGAGTTGATGGGTGCAGCACACCAACATGGCATAAGTATACATATGTAACAAACCTGCACGTTATGCACATGTACCCTAGAACTTAAAGTATAATAAAAAAAAAAAAAGATTTATTCCAAGAGTTTTTACTAGAGTTGCTATTTGCTGTATCAATCCTAACTTGTTACTATAAAGTTTAGGTTTAAAACAAATTACCCACCTCTGACTGCTGCTTTTCTATATTGATTATACTATGTCTTCATATTGCTTAATATTCACTATAATAATGCTTTAAACATTATGTTTATCAGTGCTTCCTTAAAAGATTGCTAGCACCATGAAGGTTATGCTACCTCTCTTCAGAGAATGTTATAGGTGTTAAGAATCCTGCTATCCGCATAGTAAACATAAAAATGCTAGGTTTAAGGGACATGGCTTGATTATCTCTTGTTTGATGCTCTTAGGGCAGTCCCATTATTTAGGAAGACCCTTAGTTTGGAGTAGGCTTTGTGCATCTCAGGGCACTGTATCTTGATAATAAGTAAGCCTGCTTGCTTTCTTGGAGTTTTGGTCTATTTTTGTACCATACACGGGTTGAGTATTTCTTATCCAAAATGCTGGGACCAGAAGTGTTTTGGATTTCAGAGTTTTTCAAATTTTGCAATATTTGCATTTTCCCTACTGACTGAGCATCTCTAATTCAAAAAAACAAAATCTGAAATGCTCCAATGAGAATTTCCTTTGAGAGTCATGTTGGCATTCAAAAAGTTTTGGACTTTTGGAGTATTTCAGACTTCAGATTTTCAGATTACAGATGCACAGCCTATACTGATAAGCTGCTCAATTAACCAGTTATATATTTCAATCTGAACTTATAATACAATTTTGGCTCATACAGGGTTTAATGCGTCAGTGATATGTAAATGCTATTTTAAACTTTACTATCTTTATAAAGAATGTCAGCTGGTTGTATAACAAAAAACATTAATCTTTTTGTCTCTGAAAATCTAAGATATCAGTATATCCTATCCTAAATTTACAAAAAACCTCTGTGAAAGCAGTTAACTTTGTTGAAAAAGCAGTGAGTACACCTCCACGTTTCCACCCATTGTTGCAATGACTCGAACTTGACCACTGCTTATTCATCTAAAATAGAAAATATATCTGGCAAGATGTTATCAGTATCAACTCTACCACCTTTATCATGTGGTTATAAACTACACTGCTCAAGGTTATCAACATAAACAAAATTCTGACTATAAAATGAAAGCATTAGCCAAGGCATAAAGGCAATATAAATAGAAACAGAAACAAATGATTCAAATTGCACTATCAAAATGATAATACAACATGGAGAAATAAAAACAATTCAGGTTGCTTCTGAATTGTTTAACTTTTATATTCTGACTAGACCTCCTTAGTAGAATATACTCTTAGGAGAAAAATAAGTAGAGACATACTGAACCATACTTGGTAGGTTTGTTATTGGTAATGACATTAGTGTAGTAACTCTGAAACCATTTTGTGTTGTTTGTTTCTGGAACCTTTTTGTGTTTGAAAGGAAGCGTTCAGACACCAATGAGATATATCAAAAGGGCAGAAAATAGTGCCAAAATCATAAAATATCTAGAGATTAATAAAATACATACAAAACATAAAACATTGCTGAGGGAAATTAAAGGAGATGAATATAAATCTATGTTTATGGATTGGAAGATTTAGTATATTCAGGAATGTCCATTCTAAATTAATCTAGAGATCCAATACACAACCAGCAGGTTGTGTATGTGTTGAAAGAGAGGGGAGTAGTGACAAGCTGATTCTAAAATTTGTATAGAAACACAAAGGACCTGGAACAGCTATGGCAATATGGATGAAAAACAAGGTTAGAGATCTTTACTATCAGATATTGAACTTATAAGCTACAATATTTAAGGCAGTGTGATACTGGCTTGAAGATAAATGGACAAAGAGAACATAATGGAGAGCGTTGAAATAAATCCAAAAATATATAGTCACTTTATTTATGACAGAAGGCCCACTACAATTCAGCGGGGAAAGAATTTTCTTTTTAACAAATGGTACTAGGTTAATTGGACATCCTATTTGGGGTGGGGTAGGGAAGGAAGGAATCTGGAACCTATTTCATACTCTACAAGATTCTAGACAGATTATAAACCAAAATGTGACAGCTACACCAAGATTTTCCCTTATATTTTCTTTAAGCTTCTAAAAGAAAATACAAGAAAATCTTTACGACCTAGGCAAAGAGTTTTTAATCAGACACAAAAAGGACTGAACATAAGAGATTGATAAATGGAACTTCATGAAAATTATGAACTTCATCAAAAAAACCCAAAAAGATCTGTGTACACAAAGATAAAAATCACAAAACCTGAAAAGATGAAAAGGCAGGTCATAAGTGGTGAGAGGGTACTTGCAGAACATATATTCTACAAAGAACTCCACGGAATTGACAATGAGTTCCCATATATGAATAAAATAACTCAAGTATTTTTTAATGGGGGAAGACTTAGATAAGTATTAAAGAAAGAGAAGATCTAAATCAGATAAGCCATATTAAAAGGTGCTCAATATCTTACTCATCAGGAAAATGCAAACTAAACCTATAATAAGGTACCAGTTCACTCATCAGAATGACTATAATTAAGAGGACTGCCAATGCCAAGCACTGACAAGGATGTGTTGATAGAAGAAACTGGAATTCTCGTACATTGCCAATGGGGGTAAAACCTGGCACAAGCACTTTAGAAAATAATGTGGAAATATATCACAGACATACACTGAGAGAAAGACATCAGACATAAGAAAGTATGATTCCACTATATGAAACCCCCAAATAGGCAAAACTAATCAATAGTGATAGAGATAGAAGAGTGGCTACCTGTTTTGAAGGATGGGGAAAGGTACAGATGGGACAGGAACAGAGGTGAGCCTGCTTGGGGGCTGGAAATAGTCTATACATTGATCTAGTTCCTGGATACAAGACTGTATACATATGTAGAGATCCACTGAATAGTCAAAATATGCAAATCTTAACGTATGAAAATTACATATAATTAAAATGTGAGGAGACTACTACCAGCCAAATGTGTGACAATGAGAACATCAAAAAGATTTGCGATGGATTATGAAACATTGAATAAATTTTTTAAAAACTATGCATATATAGTAAAAGAAAACGGCAGGATAGGGCATTTGTCTTTACAGAACACCATTAAATATAGATGAAATTAGAATTAGAAAATTACCATTTGCAATGGCTAATGTAATAACTAATTCAGGCAAAGATCATCAATGGATGCATAATCAGTTGGTAAATGTTATAGAGGAAGAGGGTATTGGTGTCTCAAAGTATCATCCCACATTTCACTTATTAAAAGGAAAAGGGCATTTTTATAATAGAGAAATATGACAGACACCACCTTAACCGTGTGATTTAACTTAGTAAATTTGATTATGGGACAAATTGGTTTTACGTGCCTCCAGATGTAATGCAAAGAAAAGAACACAACATCGTATGTGCCACATTCTTCATTAAAATGTCTAATCTGGCTGGGCGTGGTGGCTCACGTCTGTAATCCCAACACTTTGGGAGGCCGAGGCAGGCAGATTATTTCAGGCCAGGAGTTCAAGACCAGCCTGGCCAACATGGTGAAACCCTGTCTCTAAAGAAAGTATAAAAATTAGCTGGGCATGGTGGCACATGCCTGTAATCCCAGCTACTCGGGAGGCTGAGGCACGAGAATCACTTGAACCAGGAAGGGAGAGGCTACAGTGAGCCAAAATTGTGACACTGCACTCCAGCCTGGGCAACAGAGTGAAACCCTATCTCAAAATAAAATAAAATAAAATGGTCTAATCTGAAGCTTTTAATGAGGAAACAATCAGGCAAGTCCAAATTATCAGACCTCTACAAAATAATTAGTTCAGACTCCTCAAAAATGTTAAGGCCATTAAATAAAAAGAGAAACTGTTTGAGATAAACTTTTCTAAACAAAATGACAACTAAATGCAATGTACAATTCTTAATCAGATTCTGGATCCAAAATAAAAGCATCAAATAATTTATGGGAATAAACTATGTAAATGAGAATATGGGTTATAGTAAGATATTATTGTATAATTGTTAGTGTTAAATTTCTCAAGTATGATAACAGTATTGTGATTATGTAGGAGAATGTATTTCTTTTAGACAATATATTCTGAAGTATTTAGGGGTGAGATATCATATCTGCAACTCATTTTCAAATGGATTAGAAAAATGTCTGCCTCGGCCGGGCGCGGTGGCTCAAGCCTGTAATCCCAGCACTTTGGGAGGCCGAGACGAGTGGATCACGAGGTCAGGAGATTGAGACCATCCTGGCTAACATGGTGAAACCCCGTCTCTACTAAAAAATACAAAAAACTAGCCGGGCGAGGTGGCGGGTGCCTGTAGTCCCAGCTACTCGGGAGGTTGAGGCAGGAGAATGGCGTAAACCCAGGAGGCGGAGCTTGCAGTGAGCTGAGATCCGGCCACTGCACTCCAGCCTGGGCAACAGAGCGAGACTCCGTCTCAAAAAAAAAAAAAAGAAAAGAAAAATGTCTGCCGGTGTTTGTATAAGAGAGACAGCATATGTATTAAAATATTAAAACTGGTAAATGAAAGTGAATCTAGAGCATTTCTATAAGTTTCAATTTGTTTAAAATAAAAAGCTGGAGAAAAAACAGTAAAGAAAAATGCAATTTTCTTGTACTGCCTTTTTAGTACAAGATTTACAATGGAACTAGACATAGCCCTAGTGAAGATATAAAACACTTGTTGGCTCTACCGTCGCACCTGGGAACAATTGCATAACTTAGGTAAGGATCTGCCATAGGCAGAGAGTCTTTGCTCGAACCAAACAACTTCTAACCATATAAACAAGAATCTGAAAAAGGTACAAACACAAAAATGAGTACTTGTTGTGACAGCCACCCCTCCCTCAACCTGGGACACACATAAACATACACACACATGAATCTGGCAGACAAAGGAGTTGGGGAGAGTCAGAACCCAGTGAGCTCACAATCTCACACACAGCGCTTAGGTTCCAGGGCCTTGCCATGGCTGAATCTGGAGATGGATTAAAATTAACTAAAAAGCTGAAAACTAACCCCTTCCCAGTTTAAAGAGTGGTAAGATCAAAGGAATCATCCCCTGAGTTGAGTACCTGGAAAGTTGGAGACTGAGACAAAGAAAAAAGAGATCGCTGTAGTTCATTTGAAACTGGAAGTAAACTAAACAAATTAAAACTATACTACTGTCCTGCTTGGCAGGGCTTCATGTGGGATCCCAAATTCTCAGTCTGTCTTCCTAGGTGCTTGACAGAAAAGAAGATGTTCCCTTTCTAGGGAAATTGAGGCAAAAATGATTATCTAGTTCAACCTTTACCATTATTTTACAGAAATTGTCTTCCATAAAGTAAAAAGCTATGAGACATGCAAAGTAGCAAGAAAACACGATCCACAATCAAGAGAAAAAAAACAGTCAATGGAGTTAAATTCCCAGATAATGTAGGTGTTGGCATTAGAAGACAGACTTTAAAATAACTACAATAATTAGATTTTAAAACGTATAGAAAAATATTAGTGAGATGAATGAAGAGAGGAAATTTCAACAGAAAAATGGAGACTCTAGGGAAAAAAAATGGAAATTTTAAGAAGGAACGAAGGAAGAAAGAAGGCAAGAAGGGAGGAAGGCAGAGAGGGAGGGAGGGAATTTGCCAGACAGTGATAATAGCAGACTGCATGCATCAGAATAAAGCATCCATCAACTCCTAGACATGGCAAGAGAAAACACCCAAAGGGAGGAATAGAGAGGAAAAAAAAATGGGGGAAAAAAACAGAATGTCAAAAATCTGTGAGATAGTATTTTTAAAAAGTTGAACATACATGTAATTAGAATCCCCAAAGGAGAAGAGAGAAAGAATGGAGAAAATAAAGTATTTAAAAAGAAGATTTTGGCTAGAAATTTTCCAAAACTGATTAAAAATAAAAACCAACCCACAAAACAAAAGCGTTCCATGAACAAAGCATGTCTAGGTTCATCACCATCAACCAATAAAAAACAAATATATAACGAAAATCTTCCAACAACAGAGAAAAGACACATTACATTCAGAGGAACAACAATAAAAATTATAGCTGACTTCTTAAGTGGAAGCCAGAAGATAATGGAATGGCATCTTTAAAGTGCTGAAAGGTAAAGCTATCAACCTATAATTCTTATTCAGCAAACATATACTTCAAAAATGAAGGCAAGATAACATTTTTAGACAGACAAAAACTAAGGGACTTATTGGCAGATCTTTATTACAATGCTAAATAAAATTATTAAAAGTAAAGAGAAATTATGTCAGATGGAAATCCAGATTTGCAGGAAGAAATTAAGAACACCATTGAGATGCAAACTGAAATGCCCAGTTGTGAAAGATGACTAGGAGTTAATTAGGCACAGGTCAAGATGAGGGGCACAGAGGCATACACAGAGCATAGGAATCAGCATGTGCAAAGGCCCTGCGGAAGGAAAAGGAATAGTCCTTTTGGGGAACTGGGGAAAGAAGGGCCAATAGGGCTGAAGCAAAAAAATCAAAAATAGCCTGAAGAGTGATGTGAGACAAAACCAGAAATCCAGCTGGGGCAAGGTCATAAAAGATGTGGCAGGCCACTTTTCTATTGTAGACTACTTTTCAAATTTACATCAGCAGATATGCTGCCAAGATTAACACACGCTGTTTTTATTGAACTTTTGAAGTTATTATAAGTTTAATATAATAAGTCCACAAATCCATAGACATACCAGTGAATAGACTTCATAAAATTATACATCTTGTACTTACACAGTTTCCCAAATTCATGTAAAACATAATTTAAATCAAGTCATTCTACTAGTCATCATCCTCTAGAGGCATTCCATCCACTCCAAATAGACCCTACAGTGACCTACAGAAATCTGCTCCCACTCTATCCTACCTCCAATTATTAACTGCCTGACCTTATCTGCTATCACTCTTTGCTCCCCCTTGCTACTGCCCAAATAAGCCAGTTACTCTCCTGCTTTAAGGTAGAAGATTATCCCACATCATTCACATGATTGTCCACAAGGATAGGAGTCTTTGTTTTACTTACATAACTCAATCATCAAAAAGTACCTGGTGTACAGCAGGCCAAAAACTTACCAACACTGGAAAGAAAGGAAGAAAGAATGAAAGAAAAATGAAGTAAGAGGTCCACAAATTGGCAAGAAAAAGTCTCTGCATCTTTCATTTGTAAAAGATAAATTATAGTGATGTCTTCTTTGAAATGCTACTCCCCTACCGAAGAGTTTCATGTTTGGAGAGATTAATGGGGAATCAAGAAACTTGTAATCCTCTCGCTGCAAAAAGATGCACAATATTGATCTGGGCAATGATTTCTTGGACAAGACTGCAAAAGCACCGGCAAGGAAAACAAAAATAGTCAAATAGGATTGCATCAAACTAAAATGCTTCTGCACAACAAAGGAAATAATGAACAGAGTGTAGAGTCAGCCCGAGGATTGGCAGAAAATATCTGCAAACCATGCCTCTGATAAGGGGCCAATATTCAAAATATGTAAGGTACTCAAATAACTCAACAGCAAGAAAACAACTCAATTTTTAAAATGGGCAAAGAATCTGAAGTCATTTCTCAAAAGGAAAAATACAAATGGCCAACAGATACATGAAAAAAAAAGTGTTCAGCTTCTCAAATCATAGGGGAAATTCAAATTAAAACCAGAATGAGATATCAACCTACACCTGTTAGAATGGCTATTATCAAAAAACACAAATGATAAGTGTTGGAGAGGATGTGGAGAAAAGGGAACTCCTGCACAATGTTGGTGGGAATGTAAATTCATACAGTCATTCTAGAAAGCCATGTAAGTTTCCTCAAAAACACTAAAAGTAGAACTGGCAATCCCACTTCAGAGTATATATCCAAAGGAACTGAAATCAGTATGTCAGAGATATCGCCACTCCATGTTCATTTCAGCATTATTCACAATAGCCAAGATATGGAAGCAACCCTAAGTGTCCATAAAGAGATTAATAAGGAAAATGTGCTATACATACACAACGGAATATGACACAGCCTTAAAAAAAGAAGGAAATTATGTCATTTGAGACACTATGAATGGAACTGAAAGATACTATGCTAAGTGAAATAAACCAAGCACAGGAAGGCAAATATTGTATGATATTAATTATATGTGGAATCTAAGAGTCATTCTCATAGAAACAGAGAACAGAAAGGCAGTTACCAGAGGCTCAGGGGAGAGATGGGTAATGGGGAGATGATCCAAGGCTATAAAGTTTCAGTTGGGCAGGAGGAATAAGTTTTAATGATCTATTGCTCCACCTGGCGACTACAGTTAACAACAATGTATTGCATATTTCAAAATTGCTAAAAGAATAGATTTTTAGCATTCTCACCACAAAAAAAGCTAAGTTGGTGAGGGAATAGATACGTTAATTTGCTTGATTGACTCTTTCTACAATGTATACATAAATCAAAACATCACATTGTAGCCCATTAATATCTACAACTATTATTTGTAAGTTAAAATAAATAATTTTTTAAAAATACAAATAAAATCATCTCCCTGCTGGGTAACCTTGAGCCAATCACTTAATGTTTTATTGCCTCCATTTTTATGATATTGGGATATTTACTAGGTATCTACCATATAAGAATATTATAAGGATTAATGAGATTTTTTTCAAAGTGTTCTAAGAATTCTTTTCCAAATCTTATATAAATGGCATAACTATGTCAGTAAGTAATTAGGAACATGTACGTTTATAGTTTACTCTCAGTTCAGTGCAAAAATATTTAAGAAATACTCAGAAATATGTTGTGGGTCCTAAAAATGGGTTAATTAGATATGAACCCCAAGGCAATCCTTTCATTCACTTTGAATTACTTTTTTAAAAAGTATTTATTTTTAAAAAATACAAAGTAAGGAATTTCCTCTTCATATGCGCATATCTTTATATATGCAATTATGTTTTACATAAAACAGAATCAATCATGCTTGGTAATAGTTTTTTTTTTAATCTTACCATGAAAAAGCTAAACAATCCTATTTCACAAAAAAAGAATTTCTAACAATCAAAAAATACAAGGCCTTTGATGCCTATACCATCTGGTTCTTTGTTTGCTCTCCGACCTCTCTGCGGTATACCTATACTTATAGACAGAGAAAATGAAGGAAGGATATTTCCTAATCGACTGCCACTGGAAAAGAACAAAACAAAAATTCAAGTCAATCCTAAGAAAAACCTTAAAATACATAAGATCATAACCTCTGGTATTATAAAAGATTTTAGTCACACTAGAACTCTCCTATGCTTATTTACAAAATAGTTTATTTCCTCCAAAGTTTCATTAGTCAAAATAATCTTTTTTCATTTTTAAGAAATCATTTGCTATCTTCAATATGTATAGACTCAGAAAAGCATGCAAACTGAAAGGGAATAAAAAATTCTTGCTAGTCATATTACTGTACATCATACAACCTGATTTCTCTTTTTTCTTTATAACCTCATATTTATGTCCTTCAACATTTCTCAAACTGCTTTCCTTGGGACAGTGACATACGTTAGGAAAAAGGGTGAGAAAGATGTGCAAGGAAAGGGATCCATGATCATGAGGATGGAAAACCCCACACTGTCTACCTGCTCCTAGAAATTCACAAGGTACTTCCACACATTAAAGATTTAATTTCATATTTCCCAAATCCCATCCCCAAGCTACTTTTCTGCAGAATACACTTGAGGAATACCAGTTTATAGATGAAGTTTTATGTTTCCTTTGTTTTCAAAAACTGGAATAGAACACAAATATTAAAGTATGACAATCAGGCTTATAACTCTATGTAAGAAATTATGATGGTATAATCCGGTAGTTCTAACAATTAACCTTCATTTGCTCAGATAAGAGTGAAATATGTTCCCTACTGTCCCCGAAGTCTGGGTAGGGGACATAAGGCTTTGTTTAGGTTTATTTCATCATGTTCTGCATCTTTACTCTTGAGGTCTTCTTACTCGTTTTAGCTCATGATGCTTTCTCATTATTCTACCCAAATATATTCTTCCTTCTTTTTCTCTAAGTATAGGTATATCACAGAGAGGTCAGAGAGGAAACAAAGAACCAGATGGTATAGGCATCAAAGGCCCTGTATTTACTCTTGTGATGTATGAATGAGGAAAAGAGGAAGAGAGGCAATGGCCAGCAGGGATAATCCACATAGGGAGTATCCAGAAGGAGACAGGTAGGGCTGCGACCCAGCACAGGTGGCCTGTTTGCCTTGGCAAAAGAGGAGGAAGACTGCATATTTAGTGGCAAGTACTTTGTGGAGTTTCCATGTTCCCCACAGAGCAGAAGACAAAGCCACTTGCTGCTAGCGAGAAACAACGGCAGCATTAAAGGTTTGAGCCTACCTTTGTAGTTAATAACCCCTGTTATAGACTAATGTTCCCCGTGTTGTTTTACTTTGCTTACATCAGACTATAGAAAAGCCATCATTATTATACCCTTTGCTAAAAAAAAAAAAAGTTAAATGTACCCTTCCCCAAAAGAAATACCACCTATAACCAATCGAACTGCTGTGACTATGTGCCAATTCGTATGAACAATGTTGTATTCCTGCTAAAAATTTCTGTCTCTGCCTATATAAATGAAACCTAAACTTCCCTACCTTCAAAGGCTGACTTCATTTCTTTGGAGTTGGTGTCCCTGAGTGGTCCACCCTCACACTTTGTGCTTGAATAAACGCTCTTTAGATTCTGATCCTTTTGATTATTTTAAGTTAACACATATGTAATGACAGAGTATTTTGATATAATTTGTGGTGTGTGCTGTCAGAAAGAATTTTTAAACTTTTATGTATTTAAATATGTTGATATTTTCCTTTATTTCTTCTGCACTTCCTGTCTTGTCCCTGAAGGCCTTCCATACCTCAGAACTATAGTCTCCTAAAATGTCTTCTAATATTATTAATTGCATTTTCCACTTAGCTCTTTCACCCTAATTTTGTTCTCCTTGAACTAGCCAATTATATTAAATCATTTTATCAAGTAAACATCCTTTTTACCAGTGAAACAAAATTCAGCCTTTATCTTACACTAATTTCTAACAACGCTAGACTCTGTTCTATTTCATTCAACTGACTTAATTCTGTGTGTGGGTTTTTTTTTTTTTTTTTTTTTGTATCACACTATTTTTATTACTGTAGCATTATGGTAATTTTAACACATGATTTTAAAAAGCTCCCCACCCCCAACTACTCTTATTTTTAAGATTTTTAAGGTAATTCCTACCAACTTATTCTTACATATAACATCTGAACCAGTCTCCCAACCCTGCTCCCCTACCCAAGAAAAAATTGTCAGGCTTCTGATCGGAATGACATTAAATTTATATATAATTTGGGTTGGGAAGGACAGTCATTTATATGATGGCCATTCAGTTGCACAGTATATCTCCTTCCATGTACTCAATTCTAATTGTATTCCTTCAAATAAAAATTTTTGGGGCCAGGCACGGTGGCTCATGCCTGTAATCTCAGCACTTTGGGAGGCCAAGGCAGGTGGATCACTTGAGGCCAAGAATTCGAGACCAGCCGGTGTAACATGATGAAACACTGTCTCTACGGAAAAAAAAAAAAAAAAAAAAAAAAATTAGCCATGTGGTGGCGCATGACTGTAGTCCCAGCTACTCAGGAGGCTGAGAGTCAAGAACCCTTTGAACCAGGAAGGCGGAGGCTACAATAAGCTTAGAATGCGCCACAGCACTCCAGCCTGGGTGAAACTGTCTCAAAAATAATAAAGTTTATTTTGGACAACCAATGTAACAGTCAAATACCAAGTTAAAACTTCTAGAAATACAAAGAGAACATGACAAAATCTGATCACAGTGGAAAATTTTAATTCTTTCATAATCTGACAGGTCAAGTAAGCTAAAGGAAACATACTAGGGATTTGAAGGAGATAATCAACAAGCTCAATGTTGTGACAGAGATCACACATCATTGTCTTATGTCACTGGAACATCAGGTTGTAAAGGCACCTCATTCTCTGATTAGAGTCTAAAACAACCTAAAACACAAGAAAGATGAGTTTTTTAAAAAATGACACTTGAAGTTGAAGCTCGGCGTTCGGGTTACCCCTGCAGCGACGCCCCCTGGTCCCACAGATACCACTGCTGCTCCCGCCCTTTCGCTCCTCGGCCGCGCAATGGGCACCCGCGACAACGAATACGACTACCTCTTTAAAGTTGTCCTTATTGGAGATTCTGGCGTTGGAAAGAGTAATCTCCTGTCTCGATTTACTCGAAATGAGTTTAATCTGGAAAGCAAGAGCACCATTGGAGTAGAGTTTGCAACAAGAAGCATCCAGGTTGATGGAAAAACAATAAAGGCACAGATATGGGACACAGCAGGGCAAGAGCGATACCGAGCTATAACATCAGCATATTATCGTGGAGCTGTAGGTGCCTTATTGGTTTATGACATTGCTAAACATCTCACATACGAAAATGTAGAGCGGTGGCTGAAAGAACTGAGAGATCATGCTGATAGTAACATTGTTATCATGCTTGTGGGCAATAAGAGTGATCTGTGTCATCTCAGGGCAGTTCCTACAGATGAAGCAAGAGCTTTTGCAGAAAAGAATGGTTTGTCGTTCATTGAGACTTCTGCTCTAGACTCTACAAATGTAGAAGCTGCTTTTCAGACAATTTTAACAGAGATTTACCGCATTGTTTCTCAGAAGCAAATGTCAGACAGACGTGAAAATGACATGTCTCCAAGCAACAATGTGGTTCCTATTCATGTTCCACCAACCACTGAAAACAAGCCAAAGGTGCAGTGCTGTCAGAACATCTAAGGCATTTCTCTTCTCCCCTAGAAGGCTGTGTATAGTCCATTTCCCAGGTCTGAGATTTAAATATATTTGTAATTCTTGTGTCACTTTTGTGTTTTATTACTTCATACTTATGAATTTTTCCATGTCCTAAGTCTTTTGATTTTAGCTTTATAAAATCATTCACTTGTCCCGAATGACTGCAGCTTTTTTTCATGCTATGGCTTCACTAGCCTTAGTTTAATAAACTGAATGTTTGGATTCCTCAAAAAAAAAAAAAAAAAAAAAGACACTTGAGGAATTTAATGTAAAATTTCCTTTTAAAAATTCCCTGGAACAACGAGGAATCAAAATGAAAATGTAATAACTTTAATTTTCTAAATGGTAGAGTAAAGGTAGGGAAAGAACAAACGACTCACAAATCCAATTCCCTGACGAAATCTCAGGATGAGGTTTGCCTAAGAAGTCGCATACCCTCACTCAGTTGCCATACAACCTGGGAGGCTCTGAGGTTGGACAATTTCCTGAGGGCAGAGCCACTGTGACAACATTCCTTTTTCACCAAATTACTAAAATACAGGTTACTAAATTACTAAAATACAGGTCCAACACCTTACATGAATATGGGCTCAGCTTTGCTTAACTAACAAAAGAGGCAGATTTGTTTCTAGTACATTTTTAAGAACTGCAAAACTAGAGGAAGAGAATAAAATTTGTTTATCTACAAGGAATGTTCCGAGTTAGAATCACTGTGAAATGATGTGACTTGAAACAAATCTAAAATAGTGTTCTCGATGTCCACCCTCTCACCCCAATCCATAGAGGCTACTAAGTCCTTTTAATTTGCTAAACAGAAAAGATGCAGCAATCAGAATATCTAAAATTAAAAAAAAAATTTTCCATTATAGTTGATCAGTTGATATTTTAGCATTCCCTAGTGGTTAAAAAAAAAAGTCTCTTCTGCAATATTACTGTCAGAAAATAAGAAAGCTCCTATTGTGCAAATTTTAAAACATTCTAAGCTTGTTAAACATATACCACATTTACTCACACATCTCATTCACCTAAACCTTGATTTTTCTTAGACATAAAATGAGGGGATAATAAAAAATAAAGCTAAAAAGGACCTAAAATTACTTTCCAGTTGTAAAATTTAAGAATTCTATAATGCTCTTCTTTCCCACCTGCTACAGTTGTATAGATTTAAATCAATTATCAAGTTTTGATAGATTTTATTAATCACTGAAATTTTTATCTCTATTTACAAAAATGATGAACCACCCAAAGTTAAACTTTTGAAGAGAAAAAAGCAATCAGAGTTAATTCAAAACTATATTAAATAACTCTTATGAGTAAGTTTTCTTATTGTTGTATAAATGCTTAAGAAAGAGAAAATGGAGAAAAATTTGGAAATAACCAAATTAAGATAATTTCCAATCTTAAGTTGGAGACTGAAGGCTTGGGCACCTTCCTAGCCCAATGAAGAAATGCCAAGCAGGCCTGGTTCAGAGCTGAGAACGTTCCCCTATACTCACGTGGCAGGGGGAGGGGGGATTCACTGGTTACTAAGGAAAGAGATAGGAAAGAAAGATGAGGAATGAGGATAAGAATCAGGAAGGGTAAGAAAAGTTCTCAGCTTGGTCCTTTCCAGTCTGTTTCAAGCAAGGCATCAACGCCTTTAATTAACTCTCTATCTGCCAGTTCTAACAGAAGTTTTCATTTATTAGATTGTGAACTCGAGGACCAAGCCTTGTCCATGAAAGAGGGTGAAAGGGTATCTGAAAACAGAACTATTCAATCAAAAGACTGCTGGCATTCCTTTTTTGAAAGCTTGGAGCCAAACACACCACACCTCATGTCATACCAGGCAGGGCCATGTGTTCGAACAGGTGAGCCTCTGCTCTGACCCAATCACCACACTCCTCAACTCCTATGCAGACCTCTTCACTGTGTGCTCCAGGCCCTTCATTCCATGGTGAACAATTACCTATCCAACACCTGCAGCCCCTTCCCAGATGCTTCCTCCTTCTCCTGCCCGGAAATATCACTCTCCTCTGAACAAATGCTTCCCCTGGAGCCTCCCCAACAATTCTGCCTCCTAGTATCCCAGAGTCTTTCCATTTCCCTCCATCCCACCACCGCCATACCAGCTGAGGCTCCCATCCTCTTCCCCTGGGCTGCTACAGCCTCCGACACCCCCCACCCAAAGCCAGCTCCCTCTATGCTGCAGAGTGTGTTGTATTTAACAATGAATGGACCCAATCCCACTCCATCCACACAGCCCTTCAATGGTACCCCACTGCCTACAAAGTCAAACCCAAACACCAAAACATATCCAAAATGCCTTGCAGGATCTGGCCCCTGCATACACCTCGACTCCTTTCACTATTCTTCCTCCTACCCACACTCTGTTCTCCAGCTGCACTGTCCTCGGTCACAGTTCCTCAAATGTTAAGACTACACTGACAAGAGTGTGCAGAGCAGCCTGGGAGCAAGACTGGTGGGGAGCAGAGCCACATTCGCTGATGCAGAGTCATCCCAGGGTGATGCGCTGGCAGAGAAGTGGAAGGACGCCAGAGATATTCTGAAACGGGACAGTATTAATAGGATTTTGTGTCTCCTTGGATTACAGAGGAAAGAGGAAAGTCATAGCTATCTCTTAGAGGTCAGACTGGACATTAGAGTAGACAGAAGTGTTATTTGCTGAGAGAATGAAGACATAAAAAGAGGAAAATTTTGGAGAAAAGATACCAATATTGCCAACCAATAACTTTCATCAATTTATGCATACTAAATAAAAATGCTTATCTTTTAAATATTCATACACAACTGTTAGATCAAATGGGTTTGATTAAAGATGTGTTAGCAGGCCAAGTTAATAGTATATTAAAACTATATATATATAGCTGGAAAAGTTTGAGATGGTAGAATTCACAGCCTATTTAAGACATGTTTTCAGCCAAAAATCCAGCCTATATGAGCAGTAAATGCTTGATTTTTTGAAAATAAAGAATAAGAAAATATCATGTAAAACAATGGAAGCAAAACTGGCATGAAATTTAAGAAATTCAACTTTTCCTTAAAACAGGTGGAGGGCAGTGGAAGAGTGGAAAATTAATACAAAATGCTCTTCCATTCTGCTACAGAGCCTAAGAATACTGAGCACTTCATAGGTAACTTGGTTGGATCATGGGAAGAGACGGTAGGAAGATTAACTGTGTTAATGATGACGATTCACTTCAGATGTAAAAGGGGACATCAAGCAAAATTAAAAAGGGCTTTGACATACAGACTAATCTTCCAGGCCCTCAGGGCTTCTTGAACATATCTAGACATAAAGCAGCTTAAAAAAGTCAGGTATCAAAGAAAAACTCTGAACCTCCAATGACCAAAGAAGATAACAGAGAACAGAAAAGCGGAAGATGAAGGTATTGTCCTCTGACTAGCTGGTTCCTTATGTGGGAGAAAAGGTGTTTTCTGCTGACTACTTATGTCTACAAAAGGACGTCCAGGCTTTTCTCACAAAAGCTCAGAAACAATGGAGAACTGGGTAGAGACAAGGGTAAATATTCAAAAGAGGGGGAGGAGATCAGGAACAGATCAGAGGGGACCCAGGGACTCTGGGCAGCCCTCATTAAATGTAGAGAAGTTCATGAAAAAGATCATTTTTCTCTTCAAAAAGCGACCTCCTTGCCAGAGAGGGGATGGAAGTGAGGAAAAGGGAACACTGACCCTGCCTCAGTGGGTGTGCGCTCAGCCCTCATGCATAAGCGTCTGCATATGAGCAGGGGTGAGGGGGAGGAGGAGTCACTGGCACTGGGTGTCACTTCTGCACTGAGGTGAAGAATCAGATATGCCTCCTGGACTCCGGCCACAGGCAGAGGCAGCTGAGGCTGGTAGATGAAAAAGCAACAAGATGAAAGGAGCCTGGGTCTCCCGAAACAAAGCAGTTTCCACTCTGATCATGCTGTAATAAAAGCCACTAGTCAGTTAAGACCCATCCACTTTGCAACCTTCTAACCAGCTCCTCATCCTTAGATACAAAGTCAAGCTAGGAATCACCAGGCTGTGGGGATGGAAGCTTCCAATGTGAAAAACAGAAACTAACACAAATTGAAGGGAACCAAGAGGTAACAAAGACAATGCAACAGGCAGAGAAATTTTCAAACTCAAGATTCTTTAAGTTGGAAATCTAACAGAAATGACAATAAAATGTAAAAATAAAACAAGGAAGAAAAACCCTGAGAAAATTCGACTTCAAGAAGTCCAATATCCAATCAATAACTTTTAAGAAAACAGGAAAAAAAAATGGAAAAGAGAAAGTCATTAGGGAAATAATACTAAAAAAAGTTTTCCTCCAAAGTGAAGAAAGTGCCCAGACAGAGCACACAAAGTATGCGATGAGAAGGATGAAATAATATCTGCCACATCATGACCTTTTAGGGGACTAAAGAGAGAAAGATGAACCCAAAAGCTGCCAGAGGGAAAAAAAACTAGCCACACACGAAACGAACTAACGGTAGAATAGCAACAGACTTTTGAAAGCTACACTCCATCTTAGAAGACAGTCGAACAAAGCCTTTAAAAGTCTGAGGAAAAATTAAAATCAACAACCAGGCAAACCAGTAATTAAGTGTAAAAATAAAAAAGGAAATATTCAAACATGCCAAACAAAATGTATTTTAAAATTATCTCTGTGACTCTCTTGGAAATCACCTGAGGATATGATCCTCAAAAAGATGAAACAGACCAGAAAGAGAGCAACTTGGGGTCCAAAACACAATGAATCCAACACAAGAGAGGAAAGGGGAATTCTCAGGATGATGGTGAACAAAACTCCCAGGGAATCGCTATACAGAAGCCCAGGGAAGGATAGGTCTAGGATGGAACCAGAGACAGAGGTTCCAGGAGGGAGGCCCCAGGGGATAGTAATGGGCGAATTGAAATAATGGATTTTATACATTTGACAAAGTATAAAATAAGTGTTTACAGTTCAGTTGTAGATCTGGAAAGGAATTAATCAGCATACAGAACACCAAGGAAAACACAATATTAATAATAATTAACCACAGGAAAATTTTTAAGTTACCAAATAAACAATTACTTATACTACTTAATTCAGCAATAAGCAATATTTTCTGGTTTGTGTGTGTGTGTGTGTGTGTGTGTGTGTGTGTGTGTGTGTGTTTTTGAGATAGAGTCTTGCTCTGTCGCCCAGGCTGGAGTACAATGGTGCGATCTCCGCCCACTGCAAGCTCTGCCTCCTGGGTTCACACCATTCTCCTGCCTCAGGATCCCAAGTAGCTGGGACTACAGGCGCCCACCACCACGCCCGGCTAATTTTTTGTATTTTTAGTAGAGACGGGGTTTCACTATGTTAGCCAGGATGGTCTCAATCTCCTCACCTCATCATCCGCCCGCCTCAGCCTCCCAAAGTGCTGGGATTACAGGCGTGAGCCACTGCCCCCGGCCATGAGCAACATTTTTACAGTCATAATAATGTAACTGTGGACCATGGTTTTACGTATTAGAATTGCTGAGGTTTCAAAGATCAGAAAGTGGCTTTCCCCAGACAAAGGGATTGATGCGGTCGGGAAGACAGATGGGGCAAGGGACCACTGATGTACTTGATTAGAAAAGTTATGCATATATATACAAAACAGTGAAAATTCAGTTTAAAAACATACTAATAAGTAACATACCCATTGTAAAACACATTAATAGAAATGAAGTTGTTCAATTAACTTATTTGGAGACCTCTTGATATTTACCAAAAAATACTTATAAGGAACAAATCATAAAAATGTTCCAGACAACATTAAAATAGATGTTCGTATTCACCACCAAAGAAATAATACAGTATATTTTAACCTTGGCTTGAAAACCATTAAAGAAAAACCTTCCAAAAAGAGAAACTTTCCATACTGAAATTACCAACTACAAAGTACCAGACCATGCGAAGGTATGGAGTTACAGTCATCTTACCTGGAGGATGAGGAGTTGGGGAAATGTGTAATTGCAAAAGCAGACATTTAAGAATCCGCCCCCCAACACGCAGTATGTTACCTTTCCCTCCAATGTGTACTTAGTTCAATAAATGATTCTAAGTAAAATTAACTGAAGAAACTATTAGAATAAATATAAAATTACATGTATGACAGCTAAAAATGGAGCAAAACAGAATCCTGAAAAATGACAATATTAGAAAGAGTAAACTTCCACCTATCAAACCAAAACGATGTGTACAGAAATATCAGCTGAAGAACAGCAAAATCCTGGGACCTCAGAATCCTTCGGAAATGAACTATTACAGAACGGTAATATTCTGGAACATGAGAACAGAAAAGAGAATGGAAAGTCTAGATCCTTGTTAATATCATGTATCTTTGAAACATTTTAATTTTTTTTTTTTTTTTTTTTTTTTTTTGAGACGGAGTCTCGCTCTGTCACCCAGGCTGGAGTGCTGTAGCCGGATCTCAGCTCACTGCAAGCTCCGCCTCCCGGGTTCACGCCATTCTCCTGCCTCAGCCTCCCGAGTAGCTGGGACTACAGGCACCGCCACCTCGCCCGGCTAGTTTTTTTTTTTTTTTTTTTTTTTTTTAGTAGAGACGGGGTTTCACCGTGTAAGCCAGGATGGTCTCGATCTCCTGACCTCGGGATCCGCCCGTCTCGGCCTCCCAAAGTGCTGGGATTACAGGGTTGAGCCACCGCGCCCGGCCACATTTTAATATTTTAAGTAAAACTTTTTATGAAATATAAATACTACTCACTCTGGAAATGGAATAAACACTTTTTTCTTCATTATGCAGGATCTTTAAACAAAAATTAAAGCTGCAAACAATTTAATTGCTATGGAAAGAACACTTAAAATGTATTCTCAAAGACAGTAGGCCGGGCATGGTGGCTCACGCCTGTAATCCCAGCACTATGGGAGGCCGAGGCAGATGGATCACAAGGTCAGGAGATCGAGACCATCCTGGTTAACACAGTGAAACCCTGTCTCTACTAAGAATACAAAAAGTTAGCCTGGTGTGGTGGCAGGCGCCTGTAGTCCCAGCTACTTGGGAGGCTGAGGCAGGAAAATGGCCTAAGTAAACCCGGGAGGCGGAGCTTGCAGTGATCCTTGATCACGCCACTGCACTCCAGACTGGGCGACAGAGCGAGACTCCGTTTCAAAAAATAATAATAATAATAAGATAGTAGAGCACACACTCTGGAGCCATTGTCGGTACTCAAATCCCTACTCTGCCAATGACTAGCTCTGTGACCTTGGCAAAGTTATTTAATATCCTTGTGTCTCAGTTTCCTCATCTATAAAGTGGTTTACCTATCTCATTAGGTAACCATATGGATTAAATGAGTTTCTGATTGTAAAGAGTTTAGACTAGAACCTCACATAAGGGTCACACATGTACTGAATTTCTCCAATCAAAAACAGTCTTCAGGGAAGATTGGAATCTGCAGAAGGAAAGCTTCAGAATGAGTCCACTGGAAAAATACTTGCTAAATTGGTAAATGCTAGTAAAGCTTATGTGATAGATGATATATTTCTATTGTGCCTTTCATATATGGCAACCATAAGCTAAGTTTTTCTTTCAATATTTTATTAATTATTCATTTATTCAATCAAAAAATATTTTGGAAGGCAAGCATTCCTCCGGGTCCTTTGCAAACACTACCTTATTCCATTCTCACATAGAAGACAGTCTCTTAACTCATTTAGGTGTTCTCCCCTCTACTCAATCACTTCTTTAAAAATCTTCTATAATCTTCCATTTTAGTTAACCTAATAAAACACTGCACCTCCCTTTTACAATCCTAAAAGACATCCATTACTTTATATTTTCCTTTACATCTAAAGGCAAACCAAAGAACTGGTAGTCACTCTAAGTTCTGCTCACATCATTTATTCAAACTATACAAAAATTCAACCTTAATAGATTCCAACCACAATTTAGAGCTTCTATACAGCTTTTTTTGGTCTTCTAGCCTTAATCATGACAGCCTAAGTTTGCCAGACATCTAAGGAAAGCACCTAGCATGGAAGGTAGAGACCAAAAGATGTTTAAAAACACAAGCTAGGCCAGGCACGTAATCACCTAGGCTCACGCCTGTAATCCCAGCACTTTGGGAGGCTGAGGCAGGGGGATCACCAGGTCAAGAGATCGAGACAATCCTGGCCAACATGGTGAAACCCATCTCAACTAGAAAATACAAACATTGGCTGGGCGTGGTGGTGTGTGCCTGTAGTCCCAGCTACTTGGTAGGCTGAGGCAAGAGAAAATTGCTTGAACCCAAGAAGCGAAGGTTGCAGTGAGCCGAGATCATGCGATTGCACTCTAGACTGGTAACAGAGCGAGACTCTGTCTCAAAAAAAAAAGCATGATAATGAAAAATAAAAACTCAGTAGGAGGGTTGAAAAAATAAGGCTGATAAAATGTTCTAGAATGTAGAACAAAGCCAACGAGCTTAAAAATGGGAAAAAAGAAAAGAAAATTAGAGGACTGGGAACTACGAACATCCAAACAATAGAAGTTCTGAATCAGAAGACAAAAGGAATAAAATAAGTAAAGAAATAATTCAAGAAAATTCCCAGAAATCAAAGGCATGAGTTACAAGATTGAAACAACCCATCAGGGGTACAAGAGAACACATGAAAGCAGATCTACACTGAGACATATTGCTCTGAAATTTCAGAACCATAGAGACAAGGAAGATATTCTACAATCTTCCAGAGAGAGGAAGGGGAAGCAAAGGTCACATACAAAGGTTTAGAAATCCGAATAACTTAGGAACATCTGAATAGCACCATCTGAAGCGACCAACAATGTTTTCAAGTCTAGAGTTCAATACTTGGCCAAACAATGAACCAAATATGAAGGCAAATAAAAACATTTTCAAATATGCAAAGTTTCATAAATGTTTACCTCCCAGCTCTCTACTCTCAAGACCTAGTTACCAAAAGACAAGGTCTACCAAAATGAGAAAATAAACCAAGAAATAGGAACAAACAGGATAAGGGCACAGGAGATCCAACAGGGGAGAGCAGTCAAGGAAATCCCAATGGGATGCCAAGAGGACAGATGTACACACACGAGGCAAGGTGGCCAGTCCAGAACCAAGTACTTACTCAGGCCCAAAATCTCTACATTAGTGCGAGCCTGGATGAGCCTGGACCAGATTCTTGTCCATATTTTACCTTGGCTCCACATGCTTTACTGCTGGCATCAGTTAAAGACACTTATGTCACTGACAGAAGTTGTTCCACTTTGATATGCTCCACAGAGCCAGGGTAAACAGTGGCGAATTTAGAAAGAGGGAACAGCTCTTCCCCTCATGATATTTCTGCTGGATATGCAGTACCTGGCCACTACATTTCTGTCAGATATCCCTACCGACTGAGTCCCACATTTATCCCAGGACTAGCTCATGACCTTGCCTACTGACATATATACACAGTAAATGGAAGTTTCTCTAAATAGTATCTATCCTTATTAGTGTGGTAGATGACATTATTTGCTTTGTAGTTTTGTTTTGTTTTGTTTTTTTCATCTAAAATGAAATGGGCTCAACCCACTGAATCAATTGTAAAACTCTCTAATAAGTGATGCCCTGCAATTTGACAAACACTGTGCTGAAGCAGTCACTGCTTGACTTTGAGGACTGGGGAAAGTCAAGTGTTCCATGAGATCATACTTCAGCTTGAATCCTGTTTTCATACTGGTCAATTTTTGTATTTATTTCACTCGCTTTGGAATAGGTTTCAACCCAGTCAGTTACCAAGGCCTTTCATCATCCAGCACAACCACTGTTCCCATCTGAATCCTCCACAACACTCCCTGAAGAACATGCATCCCAGCAAAACTGATCTGCTTATTACCTGCTTTCCATACACTAGATTTTGGCCTTTGCCTCTCCCTGGTATGCTTTTATCCTTATGGTTTATTTCCACCTATCCAAATACCTCTGATTCTACAAGGTCACACTGAAGTAGCCCCTCCGTGCAAAAAAAATTTCTCCTGCCTCTGGAGTTCTAAAGACTTTATCCTTCATTCCTGTCTATCTTCCATTCACACACACTCTGACGCACTCACATGCTCTCAGAGTCCAAACAGCCTTAAGAAACTACTTGGTATGAATTGCATGTGTTGACTGAACAACTGACTATGCATCTCCCATGTAGACAGAAAACTGCCTACCAGGCACCACAGGGGTTAAAGACTGAGAAAGGTCAGGTCAGGACCAAAACCACCAAAAACCCCTCAACCGAAACCAGAAACTTCTATTCTCTTCAGTAGATGTTGTGCTTTCTGCCTTTGAAAAAACAGTTATAACAAGCATTACAAGAAAATATGAATGCTTTAACAATTGTTTATAAATTCTTCTTTCAACTAAAAAAGTAGCCAGGCATGGTGGCACGCACTTGTAGTTCCAGCTACTTGGGAGGCTGAGGCAGGAGGATTGCTTGAAGCCAGTGCTTTGAGGCTGTAGTACACTATGACCACATCTGTGAATAGTCACTGGACTCCAGCCTGGGCAACAATATAGCAAGACTACATTTTTTTTAAAAAAAAAAAGGTAGCATAAGTGCAGATTAGCAGTTTAGCAAACATGCCATGTTTCATATTCTAACTTCTCTTATTTAAAATCTAATCTCCCAAATGTAATGAAGCTACCCATAGACAGATGGGCAGTACTTAGCAACATGAACAGACACCACCAAGTTTCTCTCCCTCTGGCTCATTAGGATGCAAGCCCACAGGCCCACTTTCCCTCAAGTCAGCCTCCTTTTCTCATTACCGTAGTCTTTTGGTTTAACTCATTTCCCTGCATCTTGTTTCAAAAACAAATCTTTCATATCATCTTTTAATCATGCATTTTTATTTTAGTCTCCCCAATTAAACAAAAGAATTTTCTTAGACCTAAGTCAGAAATATTAACATCAAAGTATCTTAAATCTACATGCAAATATATTTTACATTGACCTTCTAACAGCTTCCTCGTTTGACAAATGCTTATCAAGTAACTGCTAGATACTCAAACGGTGGGCTAGAAACTCAACACATCTTTGAGGTACTAAACTGAAAATGCCACACTTCCAAAGGAAAGAAGATAATGGGATAATAGCAAACACAAACTCATTATCCTGAATTGAAAATCATATACAATTCTCATAATTCTGTACTACAAAGAATCAATAAGCAGCAGGGAAGAAAATTCAAAAGATAATCTCAAGGTAAAATACTTCAAACATATATACAGTATAATAAATTGGCAAAAAAATAAGAAAGAGAAAAGTAAACATAAAAAGCCTTAAAAAAGTAGTCTTTTAATTTTAGGAATGATTTAGTAAAGTAAATCAGGTCAGATATTAAATAGTGCATAGAAGACACTTCTAAATATTGCATAGAAGATACTTCTATTTTAACATTAGTAAAGAGCTATTAATATCATTTGATAATCAGTGGTCTTTTCCCTTATATATTATGTAAACAATATATACCGGAAGGAGCTGAAACAATCTACAGCCATTGACATTGGAAGAAGAACCGGAGTCAGCCATCTGGAAAGAGCCAAATGCTCTAAGGTAAAAGCTGCTCCCTCATGCTACCTTAAGCAGTAGTCTACAGAATTTTTTACACCAAAACTATAGTAAGAAGTAAGACTTCACACATCTCAGCACACACACATACATACAGCAAATGGAATATATTGTTCTATAACAATATATTAGATATTCCATAACCATTTGTGGAATATATATTGTTTATGCTCAAATGCCTATGAATATTTAAAATTTATGCCAGGCATTGTGGCTCATGCCTGTAATCCCAGTACTTTGGGAGGCTGAGATAGGCAGATCACTCAAGCCCAGAAGTTGAGACTAGTCTGGGCAACATAGCAAAACCCTGTCTCTACAAAAAATTAGCTGAGTTTGGTGGTGTGCACCTATAGTACCAGCTACTCAGGAGGCTGAAGTGGGAGGATCGCTTGAACCCAGGAGGCAGAGGCTGCAGTAAGCAGAGATTACACTACTGCACTCCAGCCTGGGTGACAGAGTGAGACCCTGTCTCAAAAAAAAAAAAAAAAATTAAATGTATCAAGTTTCCCCAATTCTATTTATACCTCTGAAACTACCTTAAGTGTGATGGGCCACGGCAGTGGTGAAAGCATGCAAATAATGATTTTATGATAGTAAGATTGCTTAGGATATTTTCATAAAACTGAACTATAAATTAATCAACGATTAACTATTAACTAATCAACTATTTTATTTTAGTATATCTTACAAACACATGCTAAAATATTATCTTACCTTAAATATGTGCCATATATGAAGAATAATGCCATCATTAGTCCATTTACAATAAAAATTACAGCAACATAAAAGCAAGCAGGATCTCTCAATCTTTTAAAAATAAAACATATGCTCCAACCACATTAACCTAAATTACCTCTAGCAATTTATATTAAAATTTATACCTAAATTTTGAAAATGGTGGCCAGATATATTAAATAGTTGCCTTAGTTCCCACAAGAAAACACAACACTACTGCAGAACATAGATGCGATCAGGGTAATGAGCAATGGTGGTTTTAAAACAGGGCTGCAAAAATCACAGATACGCCTCCTCTGGAGGTATGGGGTCTACAGACCCCATTTTTGAGTTTCACTGGGCTTGTGACTCTTTCAACAGAGTACGGCAGAACAACACTATGTGACTTCTGAGGCTAGGTCATAAGAGGCCATGCAGTGTCCAGCTTGGAGCCTTCAGCTGCCGTAGGAAAAGCCTTACTACAACTCTGAGGTACTTTGCTATCAAAAACCCCAAGTCACCCAGAAAGGCCACAGGTAGGTGTCCCAGCTGACAGTTCCAGCTGAGCTCAGCCTCATAGTCCTCCACGCCCAGGAGTCAAAATGTGAGCAATGCAGCCTCTCAGTTAATTCCAGTCTTCCCAGACATTTGCGTCTTACTAGCAGAGGTCCCTGAAATCATGGAGATAAGCCAGCCCTGCTAAAGCCTGCCCAAATTCTGGACTTGCAGAAACCATATGCATAATAAAATGGGTAGTGTTTACACCACTAAGTTTACAGTATAAGTTTATTATGCTGGATAAGTTTATTATTTTACAACAGATAACTGGACAATATCACAGAAAGAAACTTATCTTCGCAGCTTTCAGTAGGACTGAGTCCTTCTCCTCTGGTAACTGTCCAACATATCTTGGTTTGAATACCAATCAAGTCCATTATTTTGGCATAAATCCAGTACCAGCTGGCCAAAATTACCTATTTTTAAAAAATATAGCGGCATCTTGAGAAAATATACTAAACAATTTTCATTGGTAGAATACTTTTGAGATATTGTGACAATTATATTTTGCCTTTCTATACCATTCACTTGGCTCCCTTTAAATCTAGTAAAACGAGGCTCAGAATCTCCTAGGCAGATTCTTCACTGGTCAGTTTTCAATTGTTCATCCATGGGTAAGGACAAAATATGGGCCAAAAAAAAGTGCTAAATTTATGTTTTTCAAAAACTATACAACTCTACTAAGAGACAAAAAAGAGGATTTGCACAAGTAAAAGATACTGGGTCTACTGGAATGGAACGAATTATTTAATATATGAATTCTCCCTCAAATTAATTCATAAACATAAAATAATTCTAATCAAAATTCTATGTGCCTAAAATGTATCTAGAAAACAAGAAAACTAAAGGGAATGTTTTAACAGATATTAAGTCTCATCACCTTTAATAATTAAAATAGTGTGATACTGGCACAAGAATGGCTAGAGAGATCAATGTAGCCACGTTATAGGTGGTGGTAAGCCACCCCAGATTCCCTCTTCTGGGCCGGAGCACTCATTCCTCCAGCTGGTTGGAAGATTGGAGCCTGAGAGCTCGAAGCTATGTCCCTCCCTGGGAACTCCGCGTGGCAGAAGAAAGTAAATTCACTCAAAGTGATCCAAGGGCAATCTGCATCCAATGACTGACTAGTCAACAGGGACTAGGGGCCCTTCTGTCAAGGTAGGATAACTCTGCAAGGCCATCCCAGATCCAGAGCTGCCAGGGACTGGATGAGGCCTTCACGGTGGCTGCATCAAAGCTCTCCTCTTCTTCCTGCCTCAATCTGCTTCACTCATCCCCCTTCAGGTGTTGACCCTAAGGACACTCCCTCAACTACTTCCAGCATGCAAATCTCCATCTCAAAGTCCACTTCCCACGACCTCAACCTAAGGCAATACTGAGCACAAAATCCAGAAACACATGCAAGCATGTAGGTATAATAATTTTGCATATAAAGAAGAAAGCTTACTTCAAATCAGTGGAGAGAGGATGGACACCTCATCAGTGTTAGGTTACACACAATACCATTTTCAAAGAAAAATTCAAGGTTCGATTCCTACCCCACGCTATGCATCAAAACCAATTCCAGATAAACTAAAAATGTAAATTTAAAAAAATAATTGTAATGATTATAAAAATGAAGTTTTTTACATGTATGTATAAAAGACAAAAAGATTCACAGATATATTTCTGTATAGAAAAAAATACATACACATCATACACAAAGCTGAAGGGCAGACAACTAGGGAAAATGTTTCATTATATAGCATTATATTAATATCCAGTATATAATAAATGAGCTCTTAAAAAATTTTAATAGAAATATAGATAAAAGGCAAAAATTGACAATTAATTTTAAAAGTAAAAATGCATTATATGTATATGTATGTGCTATATATACATAAATAGAGAACACTGAAATACATATATAAAATCAATGAATGAAATATATCATGTGACTTCAATTTCTTTGTCTATCCAATTAACAAAGATGCAGGTAAATAAACAGTTTCGAAGACACTGCTGGTGGACAGTTCAATATCTATTTGGAAGGCCTTTTGACAAAATCATTAAAGTATATATTCTATTGAATGAAAGAATTCCACATCAACAAATTTATAGTTTTGCAAGAAGGATAAAGGAGAGGCCAAATGTCATCTCCACTTGCTGAACTGGGCTCACCTTCCCTCCACCCCCACTCAAGAAAGTGCGCTTAATTAAATGAGGATAAGGAAGAAAACGTTTAACAAATGACATGTAAAAGTAACAGAGCTCGGCCGGGCGCAGTGGCTCAAGCCTGTAATCCCAGCACTTTGGGAGGCCGAGACGGGCGGATCACGAGGTCAGGAGATCGAGACCATCCTGGCTAACATGGTGAAACCCCGTCTCTACTAAAAAATACAAAAAACTAGCCGGGCGAGGTGGCGGGCGCTTGTAGTCCCAGCTACTTGGGAGGCTGAGGCAGGAGAATGGCGTAAACCCGGGAGGCGGAGCTTACAGTGAGCTGAGATCCGGCCACTGCACTCTAGCCTGGGCGACAGAGCGAGACTCCATCTCAAAAAAAAAAAAAAAAAGAAAAGAAAAGCAACAGAGCTCCCCTTAGTATAATCCCTACAAGCACACCAAATCTAGTTTTCGTATTTTCTAAACAATGCTCCTCAAAATCAATAATGATCTTTTTTATATATTCCTCCCCAAGATACATATTTTCTTTTAAAAAATTAAATACAATGTAATATGTTGAATTATATCTTAGATTTAGAATCAGCATTTAATACAAAAAAGTTTTACAAAAGTGAAAAATCACAATTGGAAAAAGTACCTTACCTCAGGGTAAAGACTGAACCTTTTCAATGTATTAATAACAAGGGGGTATTCAGTCAGTTTATCATTCATAATCATCCATACTCCATTCAAAACTGAGGGTGCTTCCACAATAGTCTTGAAATAGGAATAATACAGTCCCTGAAATAAGGATATGCTCAGTTAAAATAACAAGAGGTACATAATTATGATGCCTCTTCTAAGTAAATACACTGTTTTTGAAAAACAAAGCAATTAAGCACGTAATAGCTATTAATACAATGAATTTCACAGATTTCTGATCACTGATAAATCCTAAAGTTGCAAAAAAACTATGTATTTTCACATAAACTTGTCTTAATTGAAATAACTGAATTGCAAAATAGCTTCAAAAATAGTTTCAGCATTTAAAAAATAATATGACTCGGCATACTTCAACTTAGAAAATTCTATTACCCACACCAATATAACTGTTAGAAAATGCTATCTTATGAATAGACTGAGTGGTTTATTATGGAACTAAAATTTATCATGAACCAAGAAATCTCAAGCCAAAAATGCTCCTCTAACTGCTTATTTTAATCCCCAAAATGAAACTATCAGTCATTTTTCCTCCAGATTTACATGCAAAAATGCAAATGTGTTGAGAAGGTTACACACTGATGTATTATTACATATGAATTTCATTCAGGTGCCACCTAATTTTACAGATTACTTTCTCTCCTATCAAGTCAGCATAAGGTAAGAACCCTGTGGGACTGGGGATGAGGGTGGGAAGTGGTCCTATTTTGAAGAAAAGAGAGAGTTTTTTAGCTCGGCACACTACTTTGGGAAGATAGCAAGGGTGGAATAATACATGAGACAAAAAAACAAGAAAATACTAGAAGCCTAACGGGGAGTCTAAGTGGCAGTATGAGGGAAGACAGAGAAACACAAAATAAATCTATGTCTTGTATTTGCATCTTCAGTTTTACCTGGAGCTGCCCTGGTAGCCAGTACCAGTAGCTGCCAAAGTTTAAACTGGGTTTAAGACTCATAAACACAAAAGTGATATGCCTACCCAGAAATTTATTGAAAAAGAAAAAAAAACGGTCTTGATAGTCTGATGTATTAGCTCTGATATCACTATTTTTAAAATTATGTTTCCTTGTTTACTGATTTGGATAGTGTCCCCTAAAATTTCATGTCCACCAGACCCTGTGGATGTGATCTTATTTGGAAATAGGATTCTTGCAGACGTGATCAAGTTAAGATGAGGTCATATTGGATTAAGGTGGACTCTAAACCCAACACAACTGGTAAATCTAAATAAAGAGGAATATTTGGCCTCAAAGCTACAGGCACACAGGGGAAAAGGCCGTGTGAAGATGGATCAGAGATTGGGGTGAGGCATCAGCATGCCAAGGAATTCCAAGGATGGCCAGCAACCACCAGAGGCTGACAAGAGGCAAAGAAGGACTCTCCCCTCCAGCCTTCGGAGACAAGAGGCCCATCAACACCTTAACGTCCCACTGCTAGTCTCTGGAACTGTGAGAGAATACATTTCTGCTGTTTTAAGCCACCTAGCTTGTTGTACTTCTTTATGACAGCCCTAGGAAACCATATCTTCCTTCTTTTGTAGGTTTGATTTTGGAAACATATCAAAAATTTAAAAATCCCTAAATATCAAAATAAAAATGAAAGAAAGGAATGAACTATTTATCAACTTGGGAGATTTCAAGTAACAGTAAGATATTGTACTTTTACTGTATATCCCTAGTGGACTATATCCTAACGTTAAAATGGAGCCCAGGAATTCAGCAGGACTGGTTTCACAAGTTACAGGTCACAAAGATTCTGCTGATAATAAAGGATGCAGTAAAGAAGCCGGCCAAAACCTGCCAAAACCAAGGTGGTAACTAAAGTGACCTCTGGTCATCCTTATTGCTCATTATAATACATTGGCATACTAAAGGAAAAGCCCACCAGCAGCATGACAGTTTACATATGCCATAGCAACCTCTGGAAGTTACCCTCTATGGTCCAAAAGAGGGAGGAACCCTCAGTTCCAGGAATTCCCCTCCCTGTTCTCAGAAAACTCATGAATAATCCACCTCTTGTTTAGCATACGATGAAGAAATAACATTAAAAACAATCAACCAGCAGTCCTCACAGCTGCTCTGCCTGTGGAGTACCCATCCTTTCATCCCTTTACTTTTTTTTTTTTTTTTTTTTTTGAGACAGACTCTCTCTCTGTGGCCCAGTCTGGAGCGCAGTGGCCAGATCTCAGCTCACTGCAAGCTCCGCCTCCCGGGTTTACACCATTCTCCTGCCTCAGCCTCCCGAGTAGCTGGGACTACAGGCGCCCGCCACCTTGCCCAGCTAGTTTTTTGTATTTTTTTAGTAGAGACGGGGTTTCACCGTGTTAGCCAGGATGGTCTCGATCTCCTGACCTCATGATCCGCCCATCTCGGCCTCCCAAAGTGCTGGGATTACAGGCTTGAGCCACCGCGCCCGGCCTCATCCCTTTACTTTCTGAAGATAAACTCATTTTCACTTTACTCTGTTGGTGCATTCTTGAATTCCTTCCTGCCCAAAGCCAAGAACTCACATGGCCTCCTGGGCTGATACCCAGTTCTGGGGGTTGCCCTGTGAAGAACCGAACTGCAATAAAATCTTAAACTCTTTCCAGTAATCATATTTTTAATTATACCTTTGGTACTTTTATTCCTATCAATAATTTGAAACCAAGATTCTCAAACTAAAAGGTTAACATCAAATAAGTAAAAAAACTTAATCTTGTTTCCATTTAAAAAATTAATATAAATTCATGATCTATCTTCTCTTTAAAAAAAAAATTTGTAGCCTAATTCTGTTCAGCAAAAAGGACAAAATACAGTGGCCAATCTAGTAGCAATGAGCATCTGCCACTGACAGGAATTGGGTGGCTCACTGGAAAACTGGCTGATGCCAGGTGAGAAGAAAATGCCTTGTAGTACCTGAAAGTAAGGAACCTATGGATACTAGTGAGGTCACATCAAGGGCAAACAGGGAGAGCTGTTGTTACCGGGGGTCCTTGCTCCCAGAGCTCTCAAGATGGTGGCAGGCTGCTTCCAAAATGGCGGTGGGCCACTTCCAACATGGTGGCAAGCCTCATGTTCTCCGACCCGGGGTTCTTGGCCTCACAGATTCCAAGCAATGGACTCTTGGCCCACGTGGTGAGTGTTATAGCTCTATTACAAGCTGTGGGTCATGGAAGAGAACCCTGGAACCCAGTGATTAGTGTTCAGCTCGATTAAGACAAACCCAGGCACTTAGCCATGCAGGAACAATGGCAAGCCTTTAGCCCAATCGGGAGTGGCAATGGGCGCCTCGCTGGATCAGGAGCACAGCGGACACCCTGCTGGATCCGGAGGGATGGAAGTCGCAACAGCTGCGGTGGACAGTGAGTGAAAGCTCAGCTTGAGCCCTAACAAAACAGGGACCAGAAGAGTGCAGCTGCAAGATTTAATAGAGTGAAAACAGAGCTCCCATATAAGGGGAGGGGACCCAAAGAGGGTTGCCGTTGCCGGCTCCAATGCCTGGATTTATATCCTGATCCTTGTCCCTCCCACTGTGCTCTCAGGCAATAGATGATTGGCTATTCCTTTACCTCCTGTTTTTGCCTAATTAGCATTTTAGTGAGCTCTCTGATTGGTTGGGTGTGGGCTAAGTTGCAAGCCCCGTGTTTAAAGGTGGATGCAGTCACCTTCCCAGCTAGGCTTAGGGATTCTTAGTCGGCTAATCCTGTCTCTCACTGCAAGGGCTTTACTTGCTAAACACAAGAAAGTTTACAAAATCTGTTAAAATCCATCATGTCATAATAATACTCCAAAAGAAGGTACTCCATTGATCACTACTAGAAGATGCTAGGGAAGTTACTCATTTTTCTGCAAATTGGTAAATAAAAAGAAAGAATAAAGCATTTTCCTGTCTTTCCTCTATGAAGAATACCTCAGAGAGAAATCAAAAGGTATTGTGTGAAAGTTCTTAATAGGAGAATTATAGCTAATAAGTGCAGAGAAAAAAATGATAGACTAGGTATCACAGTTTGAGAAGGATAATGAAATAACTAACCTAGGCTGATGGCTAGGCTATAGGAGGAATCAGCATCACAATACCTGAAGCCAGTGATCAATCTCAACATCACAGAAAGTGAGACAACCAGATATGATGTGCCTCTTGGCCTGATACAACAGAAGTATACAGCATCACCTAGGAAGTATTCCTGCCAGAAAATAAGTCAAATCTTCTGATCCATAAATGTTCAGGAAACTTGGGATACAGGAACATAATTGAAGAACGTGGATTATTGTAGGTATAGGACAAATCGCCTGGATTTCTCAACAAACAAATGGTGGGAAAAGAAACAAAAACAGGTAAAGGAATTCACATATTAAAAGACTTAAGATACACATCAACTACATGCAATCTGCAGGCACCGTTTGGATCCTATTCAAACACATCAACTGTTTTTCTTTTTTTTTTTTTAAAGGTGCCAAACAGGACATTTAAATACTGATTTCTATTTGATGATATTAAGGATATTGTTAAACGTTTTCCAGTATGCCTTGTGCCATGGTTTTGTGTCACAGTTAAAACAATTCTTATCTTTAGAGACACTTATGAAAGTATGAAAGCATGAAATGATACAATGTCTGGGATTCCCTTTAAAAAGAGATAGTTGGCCGGGCACAGTGGCTCACGCCTGTAATCCCAGCACTTTGGGAGGCCGAGGCAGGCAGATCACGAGGTCAGGAGATCAAGACCATCCTGGCTAACATGGTGAAATCCCGTCTCTACTAAAAATACAAAAACAAAATGAGCCGGGCGTGGTAGCAGGCATCTGTAGTCTCAGCTACTCAGGAGGCTGAGGCAGGAGAATGACGTGAACCTGGGAGGTGGAGCCTGCAATGAGCCGAGATGGCACCACTGCATTCCAGCCTGGGCAACAGAGCGAGACTCTGTCTCAAAAAAAAAAAAAAAATTAATAAATAAAAATGAAAAAAAAAAAGACATAGTGAGTGGGGGTATAGATGAAGGAAAACCGGCTGTGGCTGTCAGCTATAGAAGCTGGAGTATCCACTCTTTCTACTTTGGAACATCTTGAAATTTTCCATAATAAAAACCTTAAATGTTTTTAAATTCCTAAAGTACTATGATGAAACACCAAATAAAAACTAACCATTTCAGTGGGAAAAGCCATCTCCCTTTCCAATGTTGAGAGGTGAGAAAAATGATGGTCATTTTCAAAGAGGTGTGTTATATGGCTCCTGGAAAAAGAAAACAAAGCAACAGTGTTAAAACTGACACTGTAAACATTATTTTTTAAAGTAAGCTAAAAGCAAAAATAAAAGTATCGACTAACTTGCAGATAATTTTGTAATAAAACTCAAATACAACAGTATCTACCTTTGTTTTCCGCTTAGTATGTATTGCATTTATACTAAAATTTCCCTCTGTAAAAAATCAAATTAGATTTTAAAATTAAAATGAACCAGAATATTTTAAGTGAAGTACAATAAAAGTATAAACTGTAAATGTCATTGGGTTACCATTTTAGAAACACCTAATGAAATTCATATTTCTATCTAGAAGATTAAAAAAATTAATCTTTCTGTCACCATGAACATATTAATGTTGAGTGGAGTCTCAAATATAGCCTCTTTAATAATGAATCTCTTTTTTATTAAATAATTATTCTGACCCTGATTTATCAATTAAACTAGCTCTTTAGACTACTGTGTTACATGTAATATATATTCATACTAATCATGCTGAAATTATTCCTTTAAATGTATGGGAAATAGCTTTAGTAAGTTATAAACATCTGCATAAAATACCATAGGAGAAAAAAACAATCTTACCAGTGCCAACACTGCGGCAAAAGCAGCTGTAAGAAAAAGAAATTTAAATTAGAATTTTAGTATAAACATGTTCATCTTACAGAAAAGCCATTTCAAAGATAAGCATTTCAAATACTGAAATGTGTAAAAAAGAATACTGGCTCTTCAAGAAAAGCCCCAGAGCTACGTTTAAAATTGTGATTGACTGGCTCATAAGGGAATTAAGCATACAGTCACCATTTTCATTCACTCACTCATTCAACAAAATATATGAGGGCCTAATATCCACTAATAGACAGAAACCATTAGATGGAAACTATCGCTAACAGAACTGAGAGAGGAATGGAATCAACAGGTAAAGATAACTCAGAATAAAGAAATATGGTGGCTTAGGGGTACAGGACTGGGGGTGGGAGAAAAAAGAGAACTACCACTTCTGATATACTGCTGCAATGCCTGAAATTTTATGACAAATCTTACCTGTGTTTTTAAACAAATTTAAAATGAATCGAGTAAAGGAGAAAAAAAGGAAAGGTAACAGACAGAAAACAAGCTAGAAATAAAATCAGTCTCATATGAGAATCAATACCTTGCTATCTGTCCAAGTAGAAAGTGTTTGGATGAACGGAAGCAAGATGGCGCACTTCCGGGTTCTTCATCCCTCAACTTTTCCCGCGCGCGCGAAAATGCAGCCGGCGACCCAGGAAGGTGCAGACCAACTAGGCATGCGCCAGGTGATGTCAATCCGAAGAGACCAAGATTTACCTGGTCGCACCTGCGGAACGCCCCCCGACACGCCCGTGCCCCGCCTATCGCCCGCCCACTCCTAGAAAAGCCGCTCCGGACGAATGCCACACGCGGACTTCCCAGCTTCCCCACTGCGGTCGGGACTGTTGGAACTCCGTCCGAGAGCTGCACGGGTGACTCTGTTGGCCTCATTTGCCAGAGGCCAACAGACCTCTCCCTACCCACCTTCTTCCCCTGAAGCTAGGTGACCAAAATAAACTTGCAGTTTTGCTCCTACACTTGCCTAGTCGCTGGTTCTTTTGTGCCCGCTCTGGTGGTCTTAGAAAAACAAATCAGTTGGTGCCGAAACCCGGGAGGAGACCCCCTCCTCAGGGCCCCCAGGGTCTGGGGAGCCTCCTCCTCCTCCTCGTTCCATGCCGCAGGTGGACCAGGACCTGAGACCTGCTTCCCTCACTCTCACGGCCTCTCTGGGGTAAGTGCCCTTGTCTCCTCTTTACCTCCCTCGGCCAAAATCCTGCGCAGGTCCGAGGTCCATTTGGAGCCACCAAGTGGCTCGGGAGACCCGTTCAGGACGGAGACGTCCGCCTGACGGTAATCTCCACTTTGGCTCCATGAGCCTCCAGTCTGTCTCTGCTGGTTCCAAAGGACGCTTTGAAGCCAGGCAGGGATCCATTTCCATTTCCATTGTGTCCACTGTGTCAGTAAAGAGGAAACAAATGGGAAACCCCCAGTCCAAATTTCCAAAGAGCACCCCCTTGGGGTGCCTCCTAGCCAATTTAAAAACCTTACAGCTTGAACAAGACCTTAGGAGGAAGCGGTTAATTTTCCTTTCCACTGTGGCGTGATCAACCTCAGCAATTTCTGCCAGCGGCTAGGCAAGTGGTCTGAAATTAATTACGTACAAGGCTTTTGGGCCTTAAGCTCTCATCCCTATACTCCTCCTTCTCTCCCCGCTCTCTCCACCCCCTCCCTTCCTGCCCAGACTCCTCCTCCTCCCCCCATCCAGACTCCTCCTTCCTCCTCCTTATCTACTAGTAATCCACTCAGTCCCGTGCCTCCTTCCAGGCCCCCAGCTGGCTGTCTTGAGTCCCCTATATCTGCCCACACCCTCCTACAGTGTTAGCACCTTTGCAAGAGGTGGCTGGGGCAGAGGGGGTAGTCAGAGTACACGTCCCTTTCTCATTGGCCGATCTTTCCAAAATTGAGAAGCGTTTAGGTGATTTCTCAGCTAATCCTACCATATACATAAAGGAATTTAGATACCTTTGTCAGGCCTATGACTTAACTTGGCATGATCTCTAGGTTATCCTAACTTCCACCCTAAACCCTGAGGAGCAGGAGCGCATCCTAGCTCAATCAGCTCCTGACATTCGTAACAAACTTCAAAAGGTAGAGGATGGTCCTCAGACACCAATACAAGACCTGGTTAAATTAGCCTTTAAGGTCTATAACTCCAGAGAGGAGACGGCTGAGGCAGTGCGACAGGCACGCCTCAAACAGAAGGCCCAGCCCCTAGCAGCGGCTTTACAGCCCAGTTGTAACCCCAGACCAGAGAGCACACACCCCACAGACTCCAAGGCCACGAAAGGAGCCTGCTATAAGTGCGGCAAGGCAGGACACTATGCCAACAGGTGTCCGCAAGGTCCCCGAGTCCCAACGCAGCCTTGCTATAAGTGCAAGGCGTCAGGACATTGGGCCAATGAATGTCCTAACCCTCATCCACCAGCAGCCCCCTGCCCTGCTTGCCAGCAGGGAGGACACTGGAAGTCTGATTGCCCCACCCTGAGAACAGGTGCTGCGTCTCCACGTGACCCCCTTTCCCAGGATCCTGGGAGCTCCTTCCAGCTCCTACATCTGGATGACAACTACAACTGAAGGTGCCGAGACTCGGGGACCCCCATCACCCTCGCCGAGCCGCGGGTAACTCTCCTGGTAGCGGGTAAGACAATTAATTTTTTAATAGATAGCGGGGCTACCTATTCTGTTTTGCCGTCCTTCTCTGGACCTAGCCTTCCATCCAATATCTCTGTAGTAGGAGTAGACGGAAAGCCATCCACCCCATGAAAAACTCCACTCCTCAGTTGCTGCCTGGCCAAAAACTACTTGGCGCACTCATTCCTCATTATACCCTCATGCCCTACCCCCTTACTAGGCAGAGACATCCTGAGCACCTTAAAGGCCTCCATATACATTCCCACCAACCCATCCACTCCCCTTCAACCCCCTCATGACCTGTTGCTCATGCTTTGTGCAAGCACACACGCTCCTCCTATGTCGCCCCCACCCCCCATCTTCCCTATTTCTGTACACCCTCAAGTGTGGGACACTTCCACCCCGGTCATAGCTGCCCACCACCCACCAGTTCTCATCAAGCTCAAAGATCCCACTCGTTTCCCAAACCGCCCCCAATTCTCTCTCTCTCCAACACATCTACAAGGTTTAAAGCCAATTATCACGCGACTACTTAGCCAACATATTCTTGTCCGCACACATTCCCCCTGTAACACTCCAATACCTCCAGTTAAAAAGGCAGATGGAACGTATAGGTTAGTACAGGATCTTCGGCTAGTCAATGAAGCCACCCGTCCCACGCACCCTGTAGTTCCCAACCCTTACACCCTTCTGTCCCATATCCCCACCAATTCTACTTATTTTACTGTGCTAGACCTTAAGGATGCTTTCTTTACCATACCCCTACACACAGACTGCCAGTTCCTTTTTGCTTTCACATGGGAGGACCCAGACACACATACCTCCACTCAACTGACGTGGACAGTCCTCCCACAAGGGTTCCGGGACAGCCCCCATTTCTTTGGTCAGGCCTTAGCAAAAGACCTTGCCTCCTGCCCTCTCACTAATAGCAAAGTTCTGCAGTATGTAGATGATCTCCTAATCTGTAGCCCTACCAAACAAGACTCTCTTCTAGACACTGCAACTCTCCTCAACCATTTAGGCTCATTAGGTTATAGAGTATCTAAACACAAGGCCCAAATTTCTTGCCAAACCGTCATATACTTAGGAATTAAAATCACCCCAAAAACCCGGTCACTAACTACCGACTGCATGGCCCTAATACGTAACCTTCTTCCCCCTCAAGATGCAAAAGAAATTCAATCCTTCCTAGGTCTAATAGGTTTCTTCAGACATTGGATCCCCAATTTTGGAATCCTAGCCAAACCTTTATACGCCGCAGTTAAAGAAACCCCACATGGGCCTTTGTCCAACCCCAAGTTAATCTCGACTCATTTCACCCACTTAAAAGCTTGTCGTCTCTCACAACCCACTCTCTCACTGCCTGATTTCCAGCGTCCCTTCCAACTCTTTACAGATGAAAGGCAGAAAGTGGCAGTTGGTCTCTTAGCCCAGCCTGTCGGTAACACCCACCGTCCTGTGGCCTATCTATCCAAACAGCTAGACCCAACTGTACAAGGCTGGCAACCCTGTCTGCGTGCGCTAGCAGCGGCAGCCTGCCTGACCTAGGAAGCAAAAAAGCTCATTAGAGGCAGTAATCTAACAGTCCTCTCCACACACCGTCTTCAGGATCTCATCTCTCATAAAAGTATTAGCCACTTAACTCCATCCCGGCTCCAACTTTTCCATCTCTTATTCATAGAAGACCCCACTGTTACTTTAGAAGTTTGCTCCTCTCTAAATCCAGCCACTTTACTGCCAGACTCTCTTAAACTACCCCATACCAAACATTCTTGTCCTGAGGTTCTGGAGGCTCAACCCCCCAGCCACCTACACTTGCATGACCAGCCCCTTCAGAATGCACAACTAACCCTATTTGTGGATGGCAGCTCCTTTATCAACCCTCAAGGAAACAGACAGGCAGGATATGCAGTAGTTACCTCTTCCACAGTTTTAGAGGCAAAACCCCTACCACAAGGGACCACATCACAGCAGGCAGAACTCACTGCACTAACCAAGGCACTCCTACTATCAAAAGGAAAAACAGTAAACATATACACAGATTCTAAATATGCTTTTGTAATCGCACACACCCATTCAGTCATCTGGAAAGAGAGAGGGTTTTTAACCACCGGCGGTACCCCTATTATTAACAAAAACAAATACTCAAACTACTAGATGCACTGTCGGCACCTTCCAAGGTAGCCATTATACATTGTAAAGGGCACCAAACTTCATCTAACCCGGTAGCAGCTGGCAACAATTTCGCTGACATCACTGCCAAGTCAGCCGCCGGATTTTCCACCCCTAAGCCTCCTTCTGCCTGTTTTCTCTCCCCCCAGTATGCCCCTAATTACACTCAGGAAGAAAAGGCTAAGCTATTACAAAATCCAACAGCCAAACTAACTACAGGTGACTGGATATATATTGATAACAAACTAGTTATTCCTGAAACACAACTCCATACCATTCTAACAGACATACGTAATTCTTTACATATAGGACCCAAAGCCTTATATGATTTCCTAAATCCCCTCCTCCACTGTCCAACACTTCCAAAACACTTACTTACAATCAACCAGCAGTGCTCTACCTGCCTAAAGGCAAATCCTCAAGGCGCATTGCATAATCCCCATCCCAGCCATCAACTCAGAGGACACCAACCAGGTGAAGATTGGCAAATTGATTTCACACATATGCCAAGACATAAAAAATTCAAATACCTCTTAACCCTGGTGGACACCTTTTCAGGGTGGATCGAGGCCTATCCTACCACAGGAGAAACCGCTAACATTGTTGCCTCTATACTCACTGAACATATTATTCCTAGGTTTGGCCTCCCGGTCACTCTTCAATCCGACAATGGTCCAGCATTCATCTCTAAGGTAGTCCAACAGGTGGCAGCCCTCCTACACATCACCTGGAAACTCCACATCCCTTATAGGCCTCAGTCTTCTGGTAAGGTAGAAAAGGCTAACGGACTCATCAAACAGCAGCTCACCAAACTCTCAATCGAAACCCGGCAGTCGTGGGTAACTCTCCTTCCCTTGGCCCTGACCCGGCTGCGGGCAGCACCTCGAAGCCCAACAGGCCTCAGTCTGTTCGAATTAGTCTACGGACGGCCCCTAGCCCTCCAACAAATACCTTCCCTGCCAGCCCCTTTGGCGAACTACCTCCCATATCTCACTCTTCTCAGACAACTCCTAAGCAACACGCTGAGTTAGCACACCCTCCTCCAACAGACGCCTACAACCCACATCTCTCCCTCAGTCCTGGAGACCAAGTATACATAAAAGATACCCAAGCCAAAGACTTACAGCCCAGGTGGAAAGGCCCATACATTGTCCTCCTGTCTACACATACAGCAGCAAAACTCCTAGGACACACGCATTGGATTCATATTTCCCAGCTAAAAAGGGCCCCCACCGGGAACAATCAGTGGACATCAGTTCAACTTTCCCCCACTAGCCTCAAACTTACAAAACTTTCTTAACTAGTTCATGCTCCCTGATCCCTGGCGCTTAGCTCGCTTTCTCACCATCCTCTACATAAACCTATCAGACTTTCAATACATAACCCCAGACCCATATCTACCTCCAGACAATAGTCCAGAGCAGTGGTTCTCCCGTCTCCTAACCTTCATCGAACATCTCCAGTGGCAAGGGACACTCCGTGACTACACTGAAAATGAAGTCTCATTTTATACTTATATTGCTGTTTCACTCATACACTCAGACCTTTGCTAGTCCACCTACTGTATGGCAATTTTTTTCTCATCACTGAAACTTGGCCACAAGACAGCCGAACACACTCAGTAGCACATAGTTCTGCCAGTTGTCTTCCTTAAGGCTATCAAACTTCTCTCCGCACAATAGAGACCCCTTTCTCATGGCTCACACTTATCCGCAAAAGGCTAAACTTAACCTACACTGTGAATATAACCAATCTTTCCCACTGCTTCCTCTCTGAGGCTTTAGAAGGCCCCCGCCTAGTGGCAGCCCCCTGCCCAGGGCCTTCAACACAACTGGTCAAACATCCCACAATTCACTCACACTCCAGGCGCCACTATACCAAAATCCAAATAGCCCAATCCTTCCTTTCCATTATTCAACTCCAAATTCATCCTGAGGTAATCATACTCAGGCACCCAATGGAGGCTAAACAGCCCCCATTGGAGGCTATTTCTGGTACAACTGGTCTCTCTCTCTAAAACTCTTAACCATACAGCCATTAACTGATCCCTCTATGTCCCCATGTCCTTGGTCCCCAGTCTAACTTTATACAGCCAGGCAGAAGTAGCAGAGCTTTTCCAGCAACTTTCCATGCCACTACGCCACTTCCGTCAAAAACGGGCTGTTTTCCTCCCTCTAGTTATTGGAATCAGCTGAAAGCCTGGCCTCCCTGCAGTGCCGAACTACCTCAATAGCCCAAGTAGCTGCCCAAACAGGCGAGCCCTAGGCTTGTTTACAGCTGAAAAAGGAGGCACTTGTCTCTTCCTTGGAGAAGAGTGCTGCTATTATGTTAGCAAGTCAGGCCTAGTAGACACTAACATTCAAACCCTCAATAAAATAAAAAACTGAGATACAGAACCTTAATACCCCAGCCTTGCCGGGACCTTCCTTCTGGGTTTTGCCCATATTCCAACAAATGCTTCCATACCTCGTTCCTATACTAATACTGTGCCTTATTTTATTCTTCATCCATACGTCCAAATGCCAACCATGGGCCCCGAGCTTAACAGCGCCCCTTAACAGCAGGAAGTAGCCAGACAGACCACGGCGCCCCTTTATCACTATTATCAATAAAAGGCTGGACTGTTTGGATGAACGGAGGCAAGATGGTGCACTTCCGGGTTCTTCATCCCCCCCCCAACTTTTCCCGCGCGTGCGAAAATGCAGCCGGTGACCCAGGACGGTGCAGACCAACTAGGCATGCGCCAGGTGATGTCAATCCGAAGAGACCAAGATTTACCTGGTCGCACCTGCGGAACGCCCCCGACACGCCCGTGCCCCGCCTATCGCCCGCCCACTCCTAGAAAAGCCGCTCCGGACGAATGCCACACGCGGACTTCCCAGCTTCCCCACTGCAGTCAGGACTGTTGGAACTCCGTCCGAGAGCTGCACGGGTGACTCTGTTTGGCCTCATTTGCCGGAGGCCAACAGACCTCTCCCTACCCACCTTCTTCCCCTGAAGCTAGGTGACCAAAATAAACTTGCAGTTTTGCTCCTACACTTGCCTAGTCGCTGGTTCTTTTGTGCCCGCTCTGGTGGTCTTAGAAAAACAAATCAGAAAGAACATACTAAGATGAACCTGAAAGACACCATTCAATTTTCTTATATCACAAGATATAGCTGACGGCAGGCTTCTGATTAAATAACTCTTAACTAAGGAATCAAACTATGAAAATACTCTTACAAATGAAACCCAAGCCAAGTACGGTGGCACATGCCTGTCGTATCCATTACTGGGGAAGCAGAAGCAGCAGCATCTCTTGAGCCCCGAATTCAAGGTTGCAGCAGTGTGCTATGACTCTGACTGTTAACAGCCACTGCGCTCTAGCCTGGGCAACATAGTGAGACTCTGTTTCTCAAAAAAAAAAAAAAGGAAAGATAAAAAGAAGGAGGAGGAAAAAAGAAGTGGGAGTTGAAGACAGCCTGGCCAACATGATGAAACCCCATCTCTACTAAAAACGCACAAAAAGTTAGCTGGGCGTGGTGGCAGGTGCCTGTAATCCCAGCCACTCAATACTCAGGAGGTTGAGGCAGGAGAATCACTTGAATCCAGGAGGCGGAGGTTGCAGTGAGCTGAGATTGCACCATTGCACTCCAGCCTGGGCAACAAGAGCAAAACTCCGTCTCAAAAAAAAAAAAAAAAATGAGGGGTTTCTCTTTGGTCATCTCCATCCCTAGCACTTAACGACCTTAAGTAACTACCTACAGCTATTATCACTAACACACTGGACTTTGTACCCTCCAAGGTGACTGCACAGCTATTTTCCGACAATTTTCTGTTTTCATTTTGATTTTCCTGCTCTTCAAACTACAAAGCCTTGGTAGGTTTGGCAGTTTTAATTTGTTTTCTATTTTGAATAGGGAAAGAAATCTATTTTGAATAGCAAAAGAAGGAATGCGTTCTATTAAATAGAGATATTGAGTTTCTTTTTTTTTTTTTTTTTTTTTTTTGAGACGGAGTCTTGCTCTGTCGCCCAGGCTGGAGTGCAGTGGCCGGATCTCAGCTCACTGCAACCTCCGCCTCCCGGGTTCCCGCCATTCTCCCGCCTCAGCCTCCTGAGTAGCTGGGACCACAGGCGCCCGCCACCTCGCCCGGCTAATTTTTTGTATTTTTTAGTAGAGACGGGGTTTCGCCGTGTTAGCCAGGATGGTGTCGATCTCCTGACCTCGTGATCCGCCCGTCTCGGCCTCCCAAAGTGCTGGGATTACAGACTTGAGCCACCGCGCCCGGCTGAGATATTGAGTTTCGAAGGGAGAAGCAAGATTGCTTTTAAAATTCAGTCATAAAGGCCGGGCTTGGTGACTCATGCCTGTAATCCCAGCACTTTGGGAGGCTAAGGCAGGTGAATCACCTGAGGTCAGGGGTTCGAAACCATCCTGGCCAACATGGCCAAACCCCATCTCTACTTAAAAAAAAAAAAAAAAAAAAATTACAAAATTAATTGGGCATGGTGGCACATGTCTGTAATCCCAGCCACTTGGGAAGGTGAGGCAGGAGAATCACTTGAACTGGGGAGACGGAGGTTGCAGTGAGCCAAAATCGCACCATTGCACTCCAGCCTGGGCAACAAGAGCAAAACTCCATCTCAATAAATAAATAAATAAAAATAAAATAAAAATCAGTCATGATTTGAAGAAACTACTGCTCCTAGTAAGATCTAGAAACCAGTGGTCTACGTGATGATGGTTTTAAGGACAACTTTAGTTAATCAGAATCTCCTCCATATATTTTGCATTAAGCAAAACTGTGCTTTCCAACAGTTAAGAAAAAATTAGAAAACTTAATTACCATGAAAATGTCTAACATCTGTTTGTCAGCTGCAGTTTAGATAGCCCTTTCATATATTAAGCAAAAATGATCCAGAGGTGCCTTTGAGGCAGATACGGGTCACATTTTCCCATGAAGCTCAGGGGCACATGACTGGGATGCAGCTAGGCCTGGAGGAGAACTGCATTTCTCTGACTCCAAGTTCAGGCTTGAAGATGTTAAGCACATTCAACGAAGAGGATGCACTGGCACACAGGAGGAAATGCCTTAGAAATCACAAAAGCATCAAGGACAAAACCATTTATTTTAAAGTGAATACAGTATATGAAAACAGGAGAGCATGGAAAGTATACATCACCATCCCAAAGCGGAATATAATTAGGCTTCTAAACAGAAATACACTAAGTAAACGTTCACCTATTTTAAATATGTATATATGTACAGACATTAAAGTAGGCAATATTTAATACAACAACTACTCAACATAAGTGTTTTGAAGACAATAAATTCTAACTTCCCTTAGAAGTCTTATCCTCACATAATATGAATACAAATGTTACCAGAAAAGGGTCCAGATCCAGACTCCAAGACAGGGTTCTTAGACCTTGTGCAAGAAAGAATTCCAGGCGAGTCCAAAGCAAGTTCATTCAGTAAAGGAATAAAGAATGACTACTCCCTAGGTGAAACAGCAGTTTAGGCTACTGGACCAAGGATACTTATAGTTCTCTTTTGATTATATGCTAAACAAGGGGTGGATTATTCATGAGTTTTCTGGAAAAGGGATGGACAACTCCTGGAACTGAGGGTTCCTCCCCTTTTTAGACCATATAGCCTAACTTCCTGACATTGCCATGGCATTTGTAAACTGTCATGGGACTGGTGGGAGTGTGTTTTAGCATGCTAATGTAGTATAGTTAGCATATAATGAGCAGTGAGGAAAAGAGGTCACTTTCGTCGCCATCTTGGTTTCGGTGGGTTTTGGCTGGCTTCTTTACCGCATGCTGTTTTATCAGCAGGGTCTTTGTGACCTGTACCTTTTGCTGACCTCCCATCTTATCTTATGACTTAAGATGCCTAACCTTCTGGTATTGCAGCCTGGTGGGTCTCAGCCTTATTTTACCCAGCCTCCATTCGAAATGGAGTTGCTCTGATTCAAATGACTCTGACACAAACATTTCAAAGTCAAACAGTAATCTACATTAGTAATTTTCATATAGAAACTTTCTCCTTATTGAAAAAAATATATTTTATTGTTTTAAGAACAAATAGCTAGATAAGATACACAACCAAGATGATATGATCTGCTTCTGAGCATGCATAGAGAAGCTGTAAAACTTTAGTAAACCTAATGGAAAAAGTGTAGAAGCTGCATCTCTCCACTACAATAAAAAGAGAACCACACACACAAACAACACACACCCAGGCCCATCATATTCAGCAAGAGATTTAACAAGTTCATTAACTGATAACCCATTCCAATGGTAAGATATGCATTCCCCTCAAATTGCAAGCTTCCCTTGGGTACCACAAATCTTGATTATCTTTTAATTTAAGTGACTAAGAAAACTGTGATAGTTTTTACTATTTTACTGTGTTGTTATATCATTGCCAAACCAACAAACCAATAAAAAAATTCAGATTAGTTTTCGAAAATAATTACAAAAAAAAAAAGAGACTGATAGGTTGACCATAAAGATATAAAAGAGTGATTCCCCCAAATAACCAGAAGCCAGTAAAGCAGTGCTCTTGCCAAAAGAGCTATAGGGTCTTGGGACACATGGGGTCAACTTCCCACTAATGTGCCCTTGACAGATGCCTTAGACTTTAGATCTGAAACCTACAGTTTTACACAGATGTAATTAACAAAGCCAAGAGACCTCAACTTCAATCCCAAACTTCACCTGCTGAACTCAATAATGATACTGGGCCATTCACCTGGCCCTACTTTAGTTTTCTCAACAGGAAAAGTCTAGGAGGTAACCTTTAAGTTTTACATTTTTATAATATTCCATGGATATGAAAGATGAGAAAAGAGTGAGAAATAAGGTCTCATTTTCAAAAAACAACAACTTTTTAAACTTAGTGGAAAACAATTATGTAAGAACTTTATGATTAATATGAAAACCTGCAGAAAAAGATGCTACTGTTGACAACTCCAGGACTGAAAAGCTCTATTATGAAAAGTAGTAATTACTGTTAGGAAATAGGAAACGTATTTGCCCGAAAGGCATAGTAGTAGCACTTTGGGCAGATTTTAGTATTAAAACTATGGATAAAGCCTCACTCTTCTCAATTACAACAATCTCCCTAAACTAATAATTTGTCTAGATAACAAGTTTTCAAAAGTAACTAGTCAAGTGACTTAGAAACTGTGTTTACAATTAGTGCTACTGTAAACTAGTAGATAAAATCACACACGTTCATGATCAGTACAATAAACCACGCTAGAACTTCTGTAAGTGGTCTTGGTGACAGCTACGCTATTATGTTAACACTTGCAGCTATAATAAAGTTAAAATTACAAAATGCCATCCAAACATTCTTTAGGTGATAGTGATCGTGCTGAAAAACACACCTGACAATCAGCTACAACTATAGAGAAAGATACCAGAAAAACAGAAACAGCTATTCATTTAAGAGCCCTCAGGAAAAAAATAATAGTGAGAATGCTGAGAAAATAGAAAGCAGTATTAAAGCACAAAAACATACTACAATAGTTGTAGATTTATGTATTCTGAAAATAAACTATTCCGCTTTTTAAATGTATTTATATTCAATGATTCTTGATTGAACTACGAAAGGTCCTACATGGAGAACTCATCTTCCCTGTGAAACAAGACTGCCCTTTATAAGATTAAACAACATCTGGACCTAGATACAGACGTAATTTTTACTAGCCTTGATGACTAGTAACCATTAGAACTAAATGGTTCTAATAGGAACTAAATAAAACTAGCAGCCTTTTCCCCTAGAAGAGTAATGTCCCAATGGTTTGGCTAAAGTACAAGCTGATGGCAAAAGAACTAGCAAAACAGGAATTTAGGATTAAACATGAATAATAAAGCCTAAAGCTACCCCATTTGGAAGTATGTACACAGGTTTATGGTCTCTATGACAATGTAGATTTAGTCAGTCCTCCATATCTGTCAGTTCCACATCCGTGGATTCAACCAGCCTCAGACTGAAAATAGTAGGGGGCAAACATCCATCTGTACTGAACACATACAGATATTATTCCCTAATCAATACAGTATAACAAATATATACGTAATATTTACATTCTATTAGGTATTCCAAGTAATGTAGAGATGATTTAAAGTATCCAGGAGTATGTGTATACATTATAGGCAAATACTATGCCATTTTATACTAGGGACTTGAGCATCTGCAGATTTTGATATCGGAGGGAGGTCCTTGAGCCAATCCCTCGGGGATACTAAGGAACAACTGTGCCTCATTAGCATGAATTTTAAGAAACATTAATATACCTAATACACTCACTAAGAGAAATTAATACAGCCTAATAGGATAAATATTTACAATGCAAAACAGACACTGTACAAACATTAGCAACATCCAAATACCCATATGCACATAAATAAAAGTGTATGTGCTCTCAGTATTGATGCCATATTATTGGCCAAAAATCAATCACAAATAGATAACATATGCTTATATTTATATAAACTAAACTCATCAAATTTGTTATTTGGATGCTAATGAGCATCACGTATTCAGAAACCTTCTAACTGTATCTCTTAGTAATAAAATGTTTACGTGATTATAAACATTCTTTATAGTTAGCCAGAAGTCTATTTTAGAAAGAAAAAAAAATGGCTAGAAACATTAAAGAAATTCTTTAAAATCCCAAATTCCCATTGGCATGACCTCTATGAATTAACATAAACACACCCTCACAGTTGGTGCTCAGTGGGTCTACATGTCTGTTTGACAGCAAGCACACCAAGATGGCCTGTGTCCCTGGGCCTCATACTTCCTTGGCTTTTCTTGGCCCTTATGCCACCCCTAATATGCTCTTTCTACTTCTTGTTCCTGTATCTCTAAGTATGACCCTCTTTTCCTTCTTTTCCCTGGAGAAGGAAGAAACAAGAAAACTAACATTTATTCAGCACAAAATGTTAGGGTTTCTCAGAATTGGACTCTAGGGCTTCATTGCTTTTGCTGTACTGCCCCCCTAGAGGAGATGAAATATAGCATGAACTTAGGAAACACATTGCCTGGGTCAAGTCCCAGCCATTCTACATTCTAGGGGTGACCTTGGACAAGTTTCTTAACATCTGTGTACCTCAGATTGCCCCCACGTGGTAAAACAAGCACAGTAATCATAGAGTCATGGTGAGGACTGAGTTAACAGTTAAATGAGTTCATCTAAAGCACTTCGAACAAAGCCTGGCAAACAGTAAGCCCCCTATCAGTATAAGATGCTATTGTTCCCATAAGCATGGAAATAGAAGTTCAATGGGAATACAAATTCAATTCCCATGAATGTGAAAACCACCTATTTGCTGATGACTCCCTGTAGTATGTCTCCACTCAGACCTTTTCTCTCATATCCCACCACTGGTTGGCATTTCTACTTGGACATCTCACAAATGTCCCAAAAGTAACATGTCCAAGATGAAATTCTTGACCTTTTCCTTCAAACCCATTCCCTCATCCATACCCCTAGCCTTCAGTCTTCACTATCTCGGTGAATGCCAGCATATTTACCCAATTAGAGAAGCCAAAAATGTACGAAGTATTCATAACTCTTCCCTTTCCCTCAATCCAAGCCCAATTCATAGTCCTACCATTTTCACCTCCAAAATACATCTCAAATTGACCAACTTCTCCATCTCCACAGCCACTGCCTTCATCCAGGCCAGCAACCCTCTTGCAAGGTCCCTAAACAGCCTCCTCATGGGTCTCTCTGCTTTTGTCCTTGTAGTGCAACCACCCATTTTCCCAAGAGCAGATTTCTCAAAGTAAAAATTTAATCATGTCACTCTCCTCCTGTTCAGCATTCCTCAATGGCTTCCTGTTGCACTGAGAATAAAACCCAAGCTCCTTTTCAAGATCTGGCCCATGCTCATCTCACTTTGATGCACCTCCACCCTCTCCTCTTTCAACATGCTAAGCTCTGTCCTACCTTTAGCACATGCTATTCACAATACTCTCTCTTCTTCTGTTCAGCTGATATCTTTTATTTCTATCAGTCTCAGCTTTAAGGCTACCTCCCCAGAGGCCTTTCCTGACCCTACTTAAAGTGGGTATTTCCTTTTTTTTTTCTGTCTCAGCTTGTTTCTTTCCCACAGTGCAGTCACTCACAATGTGTAATTATTTTCATTTATTTACCATCCCCCCTTCTAGAATGTAAGTTCCATGAAGGTAGGGGTGACAGAGTCTCATTCTACATTTTAGCCCCACCAACTAGCATCTGGCTTAGTAGACACTCAATGATATGGTATGATTGACTATGAATGAACTTACTGTGCTATTTTACATGTATTATCTCATTTATTCTTTACCACAATCAGACAAAGCATTTATTATCCCCATTTTAAAGACAAGCCAACTAAGGGTGAGAAATATCAAAGGGAGCGTAGAACTGCTTGAATGCAGGAACAGGATTCAAATGCAGGCCAGTGTTGAAATGGCTGTGCTGCCTCCACCACACCACATTGCTCCCCCCATCTAGTCCCCAACAGCTAGATTCAACTCTCTGCCTCCACCCAGTTTCTGACCACTTCTGCCTCTAAGAAGTCACAAGTGTTTCCTATCATATGGGCTTCAAGCCTCTCGTAAGCTGTGGAGAATAAAAGCAGTGGTCCTAAATGAGGCAATTTTGCCTCCCAGGGTACAATGGCCAGCATCTGGAGACATTTTCGTTGTCACTACTGGGGAGGTACTAGTGGCATCTTGTAGGTGGAAGCCAAGGAAGCTGCTAAAATCCTGCAGTGCACAGGACAACCCCCATGACAAAAAAATTATCCCACCCAAAATGCCACAATGCTGAGGTTGCAAAGCCTTGTCAATAAAGAACCAGGTTAGAGCAGGGGTACCCTTGCCATTGACCACAGGAACCAGGTGGGTAATGGGAATGAGTCAAACAGGACTGATGCAAAGCGGGGTAAAGGTAGTTTTTATCATGCACTTTTTCCATACTCAGGTTCTTTTTTTATTGTTTTGTAAATCGTATCTCATGTGAGTCTTTCACCACAGATGCTTTGTTTGCATGTCTAATGGGTATATCTTTTACTACCACAAAGAAAAGCACCCTTGCCATCTTCACTTGAAACACAGAGCCTTCTCCAGCTACCCTTTTGTCTTCTCTTTTCATAAAGGACACAGGTATAAAAAATACATCACTCTTCTCTTAACTCTAATTAAAATAACGGCCTAATCAGATGATAAATGCCCCAGTTTTGGGGAAACTGTAGAGATCAGGTGAAGCTGTGGCAAACTGGTCTGTCTGTGTCATGTCCTCATGGGGGCGGTGGGGAGATTCACATAGTTCTCGCAGATTGTTGCCATGTAGGAACATCAGCTCACTGATGCTAGACGCCTACTATCAAAAAGGCAGGACATTAACTTTTAAAAACTACTGATGCTTCCCTTCACCACCACCACCGCCGCCTCCACTGCCGCCACTACCCTCCCCATCCCAGATTCAGATTTAACTGGTTCGACGTTGGCTTGGATACCAAACTGTGTTAAAGTTTCCAAGTGACTCTAATACACAGCTAAGACTGAGAAGCCCTGTTCTGGTCCAGGTCTTTCCTTTCATATGTGCACAGACTGAGGCTCAGAAAACTAAACGCTTTGCTCAGGCACCTAATTTAAAACAGGTTATGGAACCTGAAAATAGTTCCTGTGTTTTCAAACTGTGGGTCACAACACAGGATCATGAAATCAATTCAATGGCTTATAAACAATATTTTTTTAAAAAAGAATAGAAAATCAGAACGTACTATACATTATAGGGTTAATTATCGTGACCTGCATGAAAAAATGCTCATCATCACTGGCCATCACAGAAATGCAAATCAAAACCACAATGAGATACCATCTCACACCAGCTAGAATGGCAATCATTAAAAAGTCAGGAAAAAACAGGTGCTGGAGAGGATGTGGAGAAACAGGAACACTTTTACACTGTTGGCAGGAGGGTAAACTAGTTCAACCATTGTGGAAGACAGTGTGGCGATTCCTCAAGGATCTAGAACTAGAAATACCATTTGACCCAGCAATCCCATTACTGGGTATATACCCAAAGGATTATAAATCATGCTGTCTTGCTATAAAGACACATGCACATGTATGTTTACTGCGGCACTATTCACAATAGCAAAGACTTGGAACCAACCCAAATGCTCATCAATGATAGACTGGATTAAGAAAATGTGGCACATATATACCATGGAATACTATACAGCCATAAAAAAGGATGAATTCATGTCCTTTGTAGGAACATGGATGAAGCTGGAAACCATCATTCTGAACAAACTATCACAAGGATAGAAAATCAAACACCACATGTTCTCACTCATAGATGGGAATTGAACAGTAAGAACACTTGGACACAGGAAGGGGAACATCACACACTGGGGCCTGTCGTGGGGTGGGGAAGCGGGGAGGGATAGCATTAGGAGATATACCTAATGTAAATGACAAGTTAATGGGTGCAGCACACCAACATGGCACATGTATACATATGTAACAAACCTGCGCGTTGTGCACATGTACCCTAGAACTTAAAGTATAATAATAAATAAATAAATAGATACAGCTCCAGATTAAAATATATATATATATCGTGACATGAAACTTTTGTTTTAAATATATGCATATAAGTGCTGGTTAGTCTCCATTTACCTCTTCAAATCCATTCTTCTCTCTTCTCTACCCTGTTCTCAGCCCCAAGAGGCTAACCCTACAGAGTGTTTCAGCTGTGCCCCTTGCCCAAGGGTTTCTACTAGCTTCAGCCAGGGAGAGACACTAGAGGGAGACCAGAGGGTGCAGGGAAAGTGCTTGAGGTCACTCTTCTGGAGTGACCTCACTCCCACAGCACAGCTCTCACTGAGTGCAGCCTCTGATAAAGCTCCCCTTTCCCTTCAGACCCAGAGGTGGCAGCACCTTCCTGTTGGTGACAATCCTTGGGTGGTTCAATATCCTTTGTGGGTTCTTTAAACCTGTCCACACTTATAAAAATACTCCATTGTTTCCTGACGGAGCACTGGCATACATAAATAGATCAACAGACATACAGACGTATGCATATATGTACTGAGTTGCATTTTGGAAGTGTGAACAGGTTTAACATAACCTGTATTGTTTATAATGTGGGCTGTGGTCAAAAAAGTTTGGGAAACATTGTTAAGGTTCTTACTATGTCACAGCCGCCTCTGCATGAGGAAGCTATCAGGTTGAAACTTCTAAAAATATACATGTCAAGAATCCCTCTTTACAAATGTTACCACTAAGTAAGTACCAAATAATGCCCCAAAATCAGAAAAACATATAGTTATTAAAACAGACTTTGCAACAATGCTTAACACTGCCCAACAGTGGAAAGACCATGTTGGTAGGCAGTGAGTTCCTCAACAGTGATTAGAACCTACGGAGGAAAGCCCCAGTCAGTTTCTAACTCTTAAAAATGTGTGTTTCTATCATGGAGCTTCACGTTACAAAATTACTTTCTAAATAGAAATGAATCCATTTCTGTCTAGGTTAATATTTAGTTGTTATAATTGTTCTTTTTTTGATCAGTTACAAATGAACTCTTGATGAACAAAAGAATATGCAATGCAATGTGGAAAACCAAACAGCTATTTTAAAGTCCCATACTGAAATACTGTATAATGTCAGCTCAACTCTCACTCATTCTGGGAGGCGGGAAGGAAACAGAAAATAAGGCAGCTTTCAAAAATGTCTAAACTCTGCTCCTCTCTGCAGGATCTGAGTGGTTTTTTGATGCTGTGGCAGGGCATAATCGTGGGGAAGAAACAGGTCTGACATCAGTCTATAAGGGTACAGAGCCAGAGAAAGAAGCAACCCAGGCCCAATCATTCAGCAGAATCATCTCTCAAGGGGCCCTGGGGCCTCATGCAGAGGGTTAACAAAGACAGTAAGTCTCTAGGCCTAGATCTGTTCATCCAACTTCCATACATCTGATGGCCACGGTCCAGGGTACACCCAAGAATACGGTCTACCACATTCACTGTACCTCCTTTCAACGCTCAAAGGGGCAAGTCAAGCAACATGCTATACTGTTACATTAATACAAAACTGTATTTAGGTATGGGCATTACTAAATTCAAAGATAAGTCATTCAAATATAAGTCATGCATCCATCCAAACAAGATTCAAAGGAAATGCAATCAAAAAAGAAAATATGCAGAAAATAGCAATAAATATCATTATTCTAAGATTTGTTATCGTACCATCCCTGAAGAAGCAATGCCATTCTATATTGTACTACAAAGTGGTTAATGTTTATATTAGTCATTCAATAAAAATGCAACTCCATTCTGTCATCAGATCTCAAATCAGCATCACACATTTGCTTTTATTACAACAACTACCATGTGTCAAGTGCTCTAAACACAAAGTATCTTCCCATGTATCACCCACCCCTTTTAGTTATGATCCTTAGCAGATCCCTGTGGATCCCTGTGGAGTAAATTCGCCATGTGATAACCCCCCACTAGCAGAGAAGGAAAGACTCACAAAGGCAGGAACCTGAAACTTAAACTAAACTGAACCGCTGTGTACTAGATCTGAAGGCTCTGCCTCATCCACTGTAACGTGCTGCCTCCCCAAGGTGAGCTTTTCTAACCTGCACACTAGCCAGCTTTTCAAGCTCACTACTGAGAAAAAAAAAAAAAGTGTGGGGGGGGCGGGGACTTGCTAGGAAAAAAAAACCCTGAGTTTTTCTAGGCTTGAATCTGCAATGGGGAAAAAAAAACTACCCTAAAAACAACCTTCTTGAGCCCATTAAAACATACACACAGAGATGACTAGCTTTTTATGATTGAGTGGCTTTTAGTGGTGGCTGTGACCTCAGGGGAAGCCAATTTGCTGTGTCCTATTCCTTGACTTATACTGGACTCCAACTCCTGGCTAAGGGAACTTTGGGTCACCAAGGGAATTTGAAAATATACTAAGGGATAAAGCAACAGTAAATAAATAGTTCAGTAGCCAAAAGCCCACTGAGGCATATAGAAAAAGCAATGTTACAGCATTTCACTAGTTGACTTATAAAAAAATTAGGCCTGTTATCCAAACTGCTATAACTTGCCTTATCGAAATGTCAAACAGGAAATAAAGGAAACCTGAAGTCAGTCCGAAACATAACGAATGCTTCAACTTTACTTTTTTCAGCACATCATTACACATTATCCATTTGGTGCATGGCAGACGGAGGGGAGGAGAACCCTCCTTACCAAAGGTTCCCAGGCCAGCAGGGAGGATTAAGGCTCGGGCGCCCCAAACACAACACAACCTAGAAAGTGACCTGTGGAGGGGAATCACAAATAAAGTGCCACCAGCGGCGTTTGCAGCCAAGAAGAAAACAGCACGCTAAAATTTAATTTTAAGTTTAAGCAACTCTCTAGGACATGGAACGTGCGTTTGCTTTGAGCTCCACGGAATCGTTTCCAAGCCAAAGCAAACCATCCTGGCGGTCAGAGGCCGAGATAACGGGGAAGGCGGCCGGTGGTGCCAATCAGCAGCGCCCAAGTCTCATTAGCGCAGACCTGCCGCCCGCGGCCAGCTGTTGATCCCCGCGCCATTCTTTTAAAGCCCAGGCAGAGCGCAGATGGGAACCCTGCGAGGAGAGCTGAGCCGGGGAGTTGGGGAAAGAAGAAGGTAAGAACGTCCCAGAGAAAAAGTTGGAGAGGGCTGCAAACTGGCTCGTCCGGCCGGCGGGGCTCGACGCGGCTGAAGCAGAAGAGGGGAACCAAGGGGAGGGGAGGGGTCCCGCACCTCAAAGTTTCGCGTCCCCACGTCGCCTGCGCTCGGGCTGCTCACCTAAGAAGAGCGCGGTCCAGGTCCGGCCGCGCCCCGCGCGCCGCAGGCCCAGAGCCCAGCGCAGCCAGGCGGCCAGGCGCCCCCCGAGGCCGCCCCCAGCGGGCGGTGCGACGGGCTCGGCGCGGGGCCCCTTACTGCCCGCTGCGCCCTTGCGCCCTGGGGACGGCGGCGCGCGCTCGGGCCCGGGCTCCTCAGCGGGGACTGCGAGACGCGGGGCTGCTGGGGCGGCTTCGGGCCGCCTCCCGGTGCTAGTTCCGCGTCTGCAGGACCATCTTGGCATAGTCGCGCCCGCTCGCTGCACGCGCCCGAACGGCGGCCGGAGAACGGCGGGCTGGCTGGGCGGCTGGGCGCCGCCCACTCTTCACCGGGCGGGCGGAGGGCGGGTCAGTCTCTCCCCGCGGGCCGGGAGGCGGGGAGATAGCGGAGGCCGGGCGGCTACTGCCGGCCTGGAAGTACCGCCTGGAGGCGGCGCGGGACTCGCGAGCCCGCAGCCGTGGCCGCTGCTCCGGTTGTCACGGCTACCGCCGAACGCCGGTGGGCGGGGAAGGGGACACCCTGCGAGCGGCCGCGGCCCCGCCCCCGCTGCCCCTTTGCGCCGGACGCGCGCTCCGGGTCGGCCAGCGCGCACGCGCGGATTTCCGGCGCGGGAAGAGTCCGCCTCGGGCAGCCGGGCGACCCGCACCTCTACGGATCCCGCGCGGGGCTCTGCCGGGCAAGGACGCGGGCGCGGACAGCCTTCCGGAGGCGGCAGCCCTTCCGTTGTGGGAGTGATGGGGCCGAAGGAAGAGCCCTCTCAGGGATCGCTGCGCTGATCCAAGGTTCGGAGCTTACTAAGGCTGCGCGTGGAGCCCGCGCGGGCGAGACGCGGCGGGGCAGGGAGAAGGTGCCCGGAACGGCCACTCAGGGGCGCAGTGCGTGCGCCCTGGGCGCCTGGTCAGCCCCGCCGCTGTGAAGCGGGCGGATGGCAATCAAGTCACCGTCTCCGTTTACTCCCCACTGTGTGGTCGCGCAACTTGAAGCGCAGCCCCTCACTCACCGACACGAAGAACGGGCGCGACCCGATTTAAAGTAGTAACAGTATTAAAATAGCAGCCAGGAATTTCGTGGGGAGCTGATAAGGGCTGAGACACAAGTGTAAACTGAAGACCAGGGTAGGAGCCAGGCTGAAGGTGATAAGATGGATTGGCTGGAGCAGGAAAGATCATCAATAAGTACATTGAGTTTGTTACAGTTGCTGTAACCTTGTTGCTTAATAGAAAGCAGGAAAATTTTGCGTTGATAAAATAGGAGATTTTAGTGGAAAATACGTTTTCTTTTACACAGCAGAATGCACGAGTAAATTAAACTTGGGTAAATTTAGAAACCCAGGTAGATCCCAGTTCTTCCTCCACCCCCACATTCTTTGCACAAAGTCTTACAACCTCATGAATTACAACTGGGAATTTCCTTTCCTGGCCGTGCCCAGTGGGCTTGTTCCAAAAAGTCGCCTTTAAGTCCCAATGTTGTAAACCAAGGCCCATCGTTCTGCTTATCTCTATTGTAATTCCAGGGACTTCACTTGGCTTTCTTGCTCTTTGTGTTTCTTTGCCCAGTGATTTCTTTACTAATACCAGTATTCGTTCACTGTTAGCCTTTTTAAGAGACAGTGGATTATTTTATAAAGGGAGGGTGTTTGTCATGCTAATTAATATTCCCTCATACCCTGTCTAGTTTGTGAATTTGGATTTTCCAATCTCTTTAATGGAGCAAGGAACAACTACTTTTATACACGGGTTTAGAAAAAAAATGGTTGAAAGTGGGATGCAGAAGGCTTGGATTCTGAAACAATGTGTCAACTGAACCCAATGTTAGCGCTGGGATTAATGTGGAATTTATTCGGTTAAAGGAAAGCTAATTCAATGTCTATTAAAGATAATACAAATAACTGGCGGGGCGCCGTGGCTCACGCCTATAATCCCAACACTTTGGAAGGCCGAGGCGGGTGGATCACGAGGCCAGGAGTTCAAGACCAGCCTGGCCAAGATGGTGAAACCCTTGTCTCTACTAAAAAAACAAAAATTAGCCGGGTGTGGTGGCGGATGCCTGTAGTCTCAGCTACTTGGGAGGCTGAGGCGGAAGAATCGCTTGAACCTGGGAGGTGGAGGTTGCAGTGAGCCGAGGTTGCGCCACTGCACTCCAGCCTGGGCGACAGCGCAAGACTCCATCTCAAAAAAAAGAAAAACGAAAAGAAAAGATAATACAAATAACTTGATGGCTTTTTTTTAATGATTAGAAAGACATGGAAAAAGAGGTTCAACATTTGAACTATTAGATTGCCGTGTGTCTCCTGCTGTGACAGGCCCTGAATTCAGGAACTGCCTCCTTTAACCTGGTACTGTTGTACCAGGAAAACCCTTGTTGAATAAATGAGTGAGTGAATGAATGCAGTTCCGCAAGTGCTTGTCGGTTTCCCTTGTTGGCTTGGCAACCATGCGGAGAATCCCAGAGAGGGGCAGTGTGGGGTATTCGTTTTTTGGTTTTTTTGTTTGTTTGTTTATTGTCTGTCCCTTTAAACACGATCAATTTAGATCCAGGTTGCAACCACTACATTGGCCCATATCAACCTTGATCAAGGTATTATACCTCTTTGAGTCTGGATTTCTTCATTCTTAAAATGGGGGTAACATAAACATCTAGTTAACAAGTTTGTAAAAAAGAAGACAATGTATGTAAAGCATCTAACAATTACATATATTCAAGTAGTTGCTCAGTGAATGTTCAAATTGTCTGGTGTTGGTAGTTGCTCAATAAGTGTTCAAAGTAGTGGATGACATTTAAGGAGAGTGGCAAACTTCTGTCCTCCCAGAACCTGAGGTTGACATTCCAAGTTGGGTTATAGCAAGGGGAGAATGCCGCCCTGAGTGGGAGAGCAAGAACAGCCACGTGATCTTTGAGCTAGGTCTGCTGGGCTTCAAGCTTCTCAGCTCTCTGGGCAGTTGATGTGCCTGAATGGTTCCCTGCTTTCCACAGATGCTGTACAGATGTTGCCCATCTCATGGGTCCTTAGGCCTGGATGAAATAGTAGGCAACTCCTCGTGCCCCCTTCCAAAAAGGAGGCGTTTCACACAGAAGGGTGGAGGAACGGAAACCAGAACAGTTATGGAAGATTATATGCCAGATTTCATTTTATCCTTAGTACTATAAGATCCACAAGAGCAGGGAATGGGAATGCAGTTAATTTCTATCTGTATCTGTAGGCTACTGCCTGCCACACATAGTGGTGGATGCTAAAAAATGAAAACCCTCTGACAAACTGAAAGCTGCAAGCACTGCAAGCTGCATAGTAAAAAAACATTTTGTACATGGACGATCTATGAATGGATCTAAGATTATAATGAAATTAAGCATTAAAATTACCAGGTTTAATGTGCTTTTTTTTCTGGGAATTCCAGATGCACCAGAGAGGTACTTCCTGCGTGATGCTATAGAAATACTGGGTCAGGGCAGACAGATTTTTAAGGATAGGAACCTGAAAGAGCAACCACTTATAAAGAATTGCTGCCCTGGCCCCTGGGGTGCAAGCCAAGTCTTTTTCTCACTACAAGTTACACTTTGGGCATTGAATTAAAATGTTTAATTAAAAAGATATATCTTTTAAACGCTGGGGATGGAGACAGGAGATTATAAGGAGGAAAGGAGCATAAAATAAAAAGCCAGAACATAAAATCATAGAAGAATACAAGATGTGGAGAAATAAAGCTTAGTGATCATAAGGTATAGGAATCAGGGAAACATTGTCAGATGGGCAATGAAAAAAGTAATTTGGTCAAGGGAAGACCATGTTGGGAACCAGTTTTCTTATGTCTCCACGTTGGCATTTTAAAGGCCCCATTTAGAACTTCTAAATATTCCCCTTTTCCTCCTACTTGCTCTCCTACCCATAGAGTGACAGCTGAATGAGAAATCCATGACATTTATTTGTCATTTCCTCAAACTAGGTCACTTGATCACTGTATTAGAAAAGTGTCCTGGGGTCAAATTCTAGAATCTGACTTTTATCTCGCTAAGCAGTTGCTCATACCAAGAGAGGACCCTGCATAATTCAGCACACTTCTTGGAAACCTAAAATGGGTGCAACAAAATATGTCTGTGTAATATTCTGCTTTCCAAAGCTCCAGCATTAACTTGACACTATATTATAATGTATTCTTTTAGTCTGGTGAGAACAAATGTAAATAGCTACTCTATTGCTCTTCACATTTTATCTTCTGTCTTTCCTGGAGCTGACCTTGTAATTTAAACTGTTCATGCTCCAATGAGTATCCTGAGAAACTCAGAGTTCATTATTAGGTCTAGTTATAGTACATCATCAAGAACCACTCTGTTGCAGAGAGGCATGTCTCTTTAGAATGTAATTCCTGTTGTTGAGGGCTTACTATGTCTTTAGTAGATATTAGAGACACTTAAAATTCATATACTAAGTCCCCATCCCCAAGGGCTTACAGTTTCATTGGACAGGCAGGGTAAGCTAGAAAAAAATGTAGTTATATAGCAAAATATGTGATTCGGAGAATAAGTACTAAAAGAATTCCAAAGAGAAGAGATGGTGGCCAACATGATTTAGTTTTCAGGAAGTAGGTGAAATTTGGTCTAGGCCATGCCAGAAGGCTAGATTTTGTTTTAATAGAAGGGAACATGGCAAAGGAATCATAGGGAGCTATATATTTCTAAAACCCTTGCTCAGTGCCTGGCACATAGTTGGTGCTAAAATGAACACCTTAAACCTTTTCAGATGAGGAAGGAAGGGAAGAAACAACTAATGTACATTTTAGGAATAAGTGGATGAATTAAAGAGTGAATGAATGAGTTAACTCATGAGTGGAACATGAAAGGCCTAGAGTACACCAATCTGGAGCCCAGCTTTCAGAGTTCCACAAATCTAACTGGGCCAGAGCAGGCTTCTCCCCCAAGAGTACTTAGTTCCCCCTACAATGAAGGTGGCTTTAGGAACACTGGGAGGCAAAAATTCTACCTCTGGCCTCCTCTTTGGGCCAGAACTTGCTTTCGTCCAGCTTGCTTCTGTTGACTCCTTGCCGGAGTCCTGAACCTTCTTCTTACCTGCCCACAGACACAGGAAGATTTGGGACCGATTCAGTTGGACACCATATGGTGAGTCTTCTACCTCCATTATCTAGGGTGGGCACCTGGATGTATCACACAATGTATCCTCTCACTCCTAAGCTGTTCCCTCTACTCAGCCTTGCCTTGTGATTCCTGGGGTCAGCGATCTGTTCCTGATACACTCAGCTCTTCTCTGTAGCTTCCACCCCTTCCTGGAAGACCCTTCTCCTATGACAGGTTCATTCTTCCACAGCTCCACTCCCTCCCTCCCCAAGCCTTCTTTCTCCCTCCTGGAAAGCTCCTCTGAACTCCATTTTATCTCTGCTCTTTGTCACTGGTGTCCTCTGCAGACTGCCCATCAGCTCCCCCTTGACCTCACTAGCATTGGCCCCAGTCCTACCAGCTCCTACCAGTGCTAGGAATGACCAATACTGAGCCTCTCAGCCCCTTGACATCTTCGTCTCCAGGGACCTGCACTCCCAGTTCATGTCATTGACCAACACTTAACAGTCTCGCCTTGCACCATATCATCACCCCAATCTGGCTTTGCCTCTGCATTTTAAAATTCAAACATCCAATCCTCCACTGCCCCCAAGTCTGTTTATTTTCTATCTTCATGCCAGGGCCTGTCACTGCAACTCCCTCTGCCAGGATCTTTCCTTGCATGGTCCCTCTGTCTCATCCACATGGCAGAATGTTACTGTCCAACTTTTGATCCACACCCATGCTATTTACTGGAGTGCTGGAGAAATCCCACAACTTAGAAGGCAGGAACCCTATGGATGCATAGTTTCCATTAGCAACTGGATCCTACATACTGCCTTCTACATTCTCCTGGTTCCGTTCTCCCAAGAAGATACAGCAAATGTCCACTAGTCTCTTAAACCTGCTACCCTGTCACCAACTCCCACACCCCTAAACATGGCCTTGCCTCCTACTCGGTGGAGAAACTGGGCACCATCAGAAGGAGCTGCCACATACCCTCAGACTTACCAAAGATTCTGCTTCTTTCCCCAGTGTAAGCACTGAATGGGCAGGTGGGCATATGGGTCTGAGGCTGAGGAGAGCTGGCCTGTAGACACAGGTTTGGAAATCTTCAACAAAAAGACAATAATAACATTGCCCAGGGGATGTTTGTGCAGTAAAAAGAGCCTAGTTTTTTAACTCTAGAGGACATCGATGTTTCTGAACAAGAGGTATCTTTAAGGGAGACTGGAAAAGAGCAGCCAGAGAGATCACAAAACCCAGGAGCATGTGGGTCAGAGAAACCAAAGGAAGGAAGTGGTCAGCTGACATGATAATGACTGGCGTGTCTTGTGAACCAGAAACATGGAGGTCTTTAACCATCTTGGTGAGAGCAGTTCTGTGCAGTATTAGATGAAGATGCCAGACTTCTGTGAACTTGAGTGTGCCTGGAAAATCCTTCTGAGGAAAGCACAAGAACTCTTAGAAGCCTCTGAGGAAGCAGAGATAGCAGGTATAAGGGACTCTGCCAAGGATGTCTATGCATGAAGGAAGGAGGGAGATCGAGTGGTTGCCTTGGGGAGATGCTGGTTTAGTGGAGAGTTCTAATAAAGATAACAGTCATGTCACTTGGGCATGCTTAAGGCTGTATAAAGGCAGCCAGAAGAGTGGAGAGATGACCAAGCAGCTAGTTAGTAGAGGAAGCACCATCCCCTGAAAGAGAGGTTGGGTGTGTCCAGAAGAGGGGCTCTTCCTTGTGATGGGGTATCTTTTAGTCACCTCAAACCCCAAAGCCCAAGCCTGCTTTTCCTCCAGTCTCCTTACTCCAGCAAGTGGCACTACCATTCCCCCCATTCCTTTATCCAGGCAGTCATCCTGCTGATTCTGTCTCATTAATGGTCCTCAAATCAATTCATTGCTTTCCATCCTCAATGCCATGATCCACAGTCGTTTTTCCCATGGCCTTCAGCAGCAGCTCCTAACTGACCTCTTTGCCTCTTTTGCTGCCCGTCAATCTTCCAGAGAGCTGTTTCCAATATGCAAATCGAATCCTGTCACTCCTGTTTTGAAAACCATTCAACACTTCCAAATCTGTCCACATGGCTAACTAGGCCTTCAGGATCTATGCCACACACCCTCTTCCTGCCCCTTCTTCTCCAGCCTTGCCCCTCACCATTCCCCAGTGCCCCTCACCATTCCCCAGTGCCCCTCACCATTCCCCAGTGCCTCTCACCATTCACCAGTTCCCCTCACCATTCTCCAGTGCCTCTCACCATTCACCAGTTCCCCTCACCATTCCCCAGTGCCCCTCACCATTCCCCAGTGCCTCTCACCATTCCTCAGTGCCCGATGCCCTCTCTTCCCTGGACATGCACACATATTGTTATCTTGGATGGCCACCCTTCTGTTCTGCCCAGGCCCTGCCAGTTCTCCTGGATGTCTCTGGCTTAGTCTGCACATCTCACTTAGAGCTCAGTTCCTGCAGGAACTTTCCTCTCCCCCGTAACCTAGACCTTCCCCTGTCATATCTCTTGCTACACTGTTTTTGTTTTTTTTTGAGACAAAGTCTCACTCTTGTCCCCCAGGTTGGAGTGCGATGGTACGATCTTGGCTCACTGCAACCTCCGCCTCCCAGGTTCAAGTGATTCTCTTGCCTCAGCCTCCCGAGTAGCTGCTATTACAGGCATGCACCACCACACCCGGCTAATTTTTGTATTTTTAGTAGAGACGGGGTTTCACCATGTTGGCCATGCTGGTCTCGAACTCCTGACCTCAGGTGATCCGCCCACCTCGGCCTCCCAAAGTGTTGGGATTATAGGCGTGAGCCTTACCACACTGTTTTATTTGTCCACTTATTTGTCTGATTTCTTGGTAGACTGTAAGCTTCTTGAGCCTGTAATGGGGTGAGGAAAGTAGAATTGGGCTGAGAGAAGTTGAACTTCAGTCCAATCGAACAGGGAACTCTGGAGCTAGGATGCCCCTTCAAACTCATTGCAAGTTGCAATAAGGATCTTAAACCTTTGACATTCACATCAACCTATTATCAGTGCTGACTGCTTCCAATGAGCGGGAGTAACCTTGGGAAGGCAGTTCCCTTCAGCCAAGAGCAATTGCCAAAGAGGCACTCAGTTGGGAGCCCTCAGCCACCAACACCCCTGTCATGCTGAGGGGAGGAGGGCTTCAGACCTGAAGGAGGAATCGGGGTGGCCACCACAGCATCTGCTACCAATACCTTTGGTGGTTCAGGGCCACCTGATATACCATAGGTGTCTATTAAATCTTTGTTGGTTAATGATTGATTACATGATTAAATGAATTAACTAATAACAGAAAACAAGTTTAATTAAGTTAAATGACTTGAGATTCAGGACCTTAAAGAAGGGCAAATGTTTTATTTAGAAATAAAAAACTAGTGAAGGTTCTTGAGCAAAACACTAATGGATTTTAAACAGGATTTCAGGAACATTGTGCAAGTAGGTATGTTATGAGGGAGTAAATTTGTGACGTGGGTGGTGGGGATGGCTGAGATGACAGCGAGAATGTGGACAGGGGCTGGAAGGCTGCTGCTTTAACAGGAAGGATGAGGTATGGCACGCCTGTAATAAAATGTTTAAAGCATGACAGGACAAATAGGAGACCAGCTGAAAGGTTAAACTAACTCTTTGGAAAATATGTGTGATTGTACTTGACCTCATTAATACTGTCAAGCAAAGATTCACCCATTTTGAATATATTAAGTATAGATTAGATATAAGTTCCTTGAAGGTAATACTGCATCCCCAGTGCCTAGGACAGTAGCTGCACACACTACATGCATAGTACATTTGTTGAATAAGTAAGTGAATCAAATCTTGATTGATAGAACTCTAATACACATTCGTAAAGATTAGGAAACAGACTGGTGTTAAGTCTAGACCTTCAAAGTATTCACTCTACATTTCTAAACTATAGGTACTTTAGAGTAATCTTGCAGATATATTTTAAAACTAAGAGATTTAGTTGTTTTACTTACCAATCAGGCATTAATTCAATTCACCTCCCCTAGTGCCATGAATCATGGTTTGTTCTTAGGAAATGAACCTTAAGGAAATAGCTGAAAACATTTCATTGCCGTGGCAAGATGACCTGAAGCACACTGCTCAGCAACACTGGAGTGGGTGAACTCCCTACTTTTGCCTGCCAAGAAGCTCCCTGTTGCTACACTATCCAGTATGTAGCAGGCAACAGATTAGGTAGGAGTTGCTGGTAAGGAGTCTTTGGCTCTTAAAAGGAAACTAACTGACATGAATTCCAGCACCTGATTTTTGCACCTGGGCTATGAACATTGTGTCTGGAGGAGTCAAGGCTGCTCTGGCAAGAGCTGAAGTATAAAGTGCAGTGAAATTGTGCTCCAGCATTGGCGTCTTGCTTGCAGAGCAGTGTACACCATACAACGTTTCTAGCAGCTTTGGGAGGAATATGCCATGTGTGTTCTGTGTAGTCTCAGGAGGAATCATAATAAGTGATTCCCAGTTGCCATTGGCCCCGAGTTAATGAGAAAATTGGAGGATAGAAGAAAAAAAAAAGAGCTTATTCCCATCCTTTCTGGCCTTACCCAAAATGGCTTCTTTTATGGATGCAGTGGACAAAAGAGGAAGTGGCATCAGCTAAGCACAGAGGAAGAAATGGCATCAGCTAAGCACACAGCCCAAAATTCCATGATTCGTCCACGGACTTCCACCCACGTTTTGAGGGTTTCCGCCTCTGGTTGGCGGTGACTGGGCTTGCGGGGGAGGGTAATGATGTTAATGATATTTTAGGGCCAGTGCTCTTCTTAACCCTGAGCCTCTCTCAACACTCAGTTGTTCAATGTGTGGAAGTTAGAGAGGGTTAAGTTGGGACTCTGGATTTCCCCTAAAGAGATGCCACAATAATACCCCCCAGTGATTGTTTCAAATGATGTGTCTTGCTTTGTGTGATCAGCATGTAGTCACACTTGGATCTTAAACAGTCTTGAGAGCCAGTTGAAACTGCCAGATCTATGTGTATCATAGCACTGCGATTCACACGCAGACTTGGTGTTTGTTCTCCTTTCCTCATCTCTCATGATGGAAAAAAAAAAACAAGGACTGTAAGAACTGACACACAATTCCTTCAATGTCAGCTTCAAAGTTCTAATCTGCAATATTGTTTTCTTTATGAGAATTAGACTTGCATGGAGAATCTGATGTTAGTTACTTTACATAACATAGACAACCGTGTAATACAAGATTCAGCCCTCTATAGCAATCCTAGACAGCTAGAGAATGCTTGGCTGTCTTTGAAGCCCACTCCAGCCAAAGTGGGTATACAATGAAATGATGGGATGCTAAACTTCCACTTTCAATGTGTTCAATGCAATCATTCAAAAAAAATTAGTTTGCCTCACTCCAACCTTATGTATTCTGAGTTTCTTTTCTTCTGTGATTATTTTGGACAAATGCATACATTCCAGAACAGAGCCTGTAGCACATGTGGAAAATCCTCTGCTGGATGAGGTGACTGTGGGATGGTCTCTGCTGGCTCCCTGCTAGGTCAGAGTGGAGCACTGGAAACACACCGAACTCTTACCCAGGCGGGAAAAGGTCTGTTTCTCTGGCATCCTGCCTTTTGGTAGGGAGAAAAATTTCCAGTTTGAGTCTGAGGTGAAAATCACTTTCCCCTTGCACCAAAGTCATGGAAACCCTGATGTGCCATTATACCATTCAACATTCCCATCCCTGCAGTGCCTCAGGCTTTTGCAGTTTGCCCTCCTCATGCACTTTCCTGGATCACGACCTTCTTCCAGCTGCCATTCCATTTTCACAGTCATTTCCATGCCCCCTTTGGCTAACACAACACTCCCTCAAAAGGAGATGCCTAGGTCAAAAAGCAGAGCTTTGCCCATGTCCTTCCTGGAGCCTGGAGGCTCCTGCTGAGTCCAGAGGGAGCAGCGAGCAGGTCAGAGAAGGGCGCCTTCAGGTCAGAAGCTAGGGATTGCTTCTGCTGTGAACATTTGGGTCCTATTACTGTGCTTTCCCACACCTCTCCCAGATGCTGCCGCAACCTTTACATGAATGATCAGCCTCAGTTTCCTCCTGTCTCAAATGTTCTTATTTCAGGGTTGGGATAAAAAGTAAAAAAAAAAAAAAAAAAAATGTTTAGAGTATTAAGCATAGTGCCTGCCTGCAATAGGTACTCAACAAATGGCCGTTACTATCCTCACTATTCTTGCCTTATCATCCCAAAGCGTCTCCATACTGAGGATACAAATGAGGTCAGGTTAACAGAACCAATTTAAATCCCACTGACTGCTTGGCCTCATTTGCACCTGCAGACCTTCACACCTCCTCCACCTGTAAGCTCCAGGCCAGTATTTCTGGGACTTTCTGGAGGGTGTCTCAGGGGTGTGTAAGAACAAGCCAACTCTCTGTGCCACGCAAGCCTGCCCATGGCTCACTTGTCACCAGAATGCCCGCCACCAGCTGTCACAGCTCCATGGGGTGCAGGAGTGAGGCCCTGGCTGCACCTGGCACAGCAACTCCATGTTGGTAGTTATGGCCTGTGTGCCACCCATCTGCACTTCTGTCCTAAGAACAGACTGTGCCGTGGTCTCTGAGCAGCCAGCTTTTTGAGTTACTGGCTGTTGGACGGGGGCCGAATAGGGCTCCTTGAGACCTCCCATGTTAGAATTTACTGACAGAGTATTTCTTTTTGGATTTCTCACCTTTTTCCTCCTTAGGAAAGGAGCTGGGCTGGGGATGGGGTAAGTCACTTCCTTCACAGGGAGCTTGGAGTCTCTGCTGTCTTCACCACTGAAGGCTTTGTTATCAGGTCCAGCGTCTTGCCCTGGCACTGCCCCACCTGGGAAGTGTTCTCCTCTGGTGGTCTATTCCGTTCCTTACAAGCAGCCGGCCCCCATAGCGGGCCCAGATTGAGTCCTCTTCCGGGAGGCTCTTCTGCCTGTGCAAAGGGGCCACCGCCAGGCCCAGTCCCCCGTGCACTGGTCTCAGTCTCAGTGGCCCCACCATGGTGCTGCCCTATGGGAGCAAGCCCTCCCGCATCTCCATCCTCCTCACAGCACTAGCCACTGTGGCATCCACGGGTCCTACCCGGTCCTGCTGGTGACTCCCTGCCACCATTGCCGGGACACAGCTCCTTCTGGCCCAGAGTGACAATTTAGCAAATTTAAATTGACATTGGCTATCCAAGGACAAGTATATGGTGAGCACTAAGCGCCAGGCATTGTGTCTAGATTCTGGCTGTCATAGATTTGCTAGGATTCCCTGTAATGGTGGTGGTAGTGACAGGAGCTTACTCTGCCCTGGGCAGGAGTGAGGCCTCAAACCCAAGTCTGGCTAAATCAAAAGTCCAGGCTTCCTAGAGACTCACGGTCTCTTTGTTCCTTACCAGAATCTTTGCTCTTATCCTCACACCTGTGCCTCGCAAAGCCCCTCAGGAGCTAGGCTGATCATGACTGGACCCCACACAGTCTGCCCAGCATGCTCCTCCCCATTGCCTCTAAGCTGGCCAGGACCCGGGAGGGCTTTCCCCATGCACTACCCTGGCAGCTGTCTGGGGCACCGTAGTAACTATCCACAGCCCCTCCTGGAGTGCGTCTCTTCATCCTGAGGTCTAATGTCCTGGTAATTTCCCCCAGTGAACCTGCAGTTTCTCTGAGGGGCCAGGTCCTCTGAGGACATGGGTCCCCTGGTGACTGCCTTGCCATTACTGGACCTTCTCAGATGAGTGTGCACACCACATCCTCTGATCCCCAAGGAGCATTAGCCCAGAGGAAGCACCTGATCAATCCCTGCCAATTTACACTAAAAGCCACCATTAAAACAAAAAACAAAAAACCTCATCAGGATGACCTTGCCCTCAGCAGAACTCTCCATAGGTCTCGAAGGTGACAATATGAAGCACTGCTGGAAATTCCCACTCTCCTAGCATCCTATTTATTGACCACATAGCTGCCTCCCGGGGCTGGAACCACTGGGAAATGTGTATGAACAGCACTCATCAACCATCACATTTTTATTTGGCATTAGCTCCATGCCCAGTGAGGTGCCAGGTACAGACTGAGATTCATTTAAAAAATAGAAAGCGTGGTCCTGTAAACAATTTGCAATTAGCCAGGGAGATACACTTATACCAGAGAATTGAAGAACAGTTACAAGTATGCACCGTAAGTAGGAAAGTTTTGTGGCTTCCCTGGCATCTTCCCACTCTCAGCCCTGCAAGCTCACCCCAGCTGAGCAGCCCACTGGCTGTACCGCAAATGTGCCAAGTGACTCCTGCCTCAGGGACTTCTCCTGGTTATTCCTGTGTCCTGGAAAAACCTTCTCCCAGACTTTCCCAATGCTCCTTCCCTCACTTCCATCCATACTCTGCTTCAATTCCCCTTCGCAGAGAGGCGTCCCCGGTCACTGTCTCTAAAACAGTTCCTCCTCTTCTTACTTTGCTTTAGTGTTTCTTCATAGCACTCGTCACTACCAAATATCCTGCTTGTTATTTACTTGTTTTTTTGTGTGTATTAACTACATATATATTTCAGTTGAAAGGTCTGTTCAAAACTTTGATCCTTTTTTAAATTTCCTTGTTTTTTGTTGCATTTTAGAATTTTTTAGTTTATTCTGTTTTGTTTACTGCAGTATCTCCAGAGTGTGGAATAGCACCTGCCACAAAGGAAGCTATTTCCTGAGGAAATGAGGGAATAAATGAAGGGATGGATGGATGGATAAATGAATGCATGAGACAGACTGTACCTCGTGGTAGGATTTATATAAAATGAGAATAATATAAAAATAATGCAATGTTATATTTGCATGTCACACATTCCGTATATGTGATTGTGAGTTGTATCCCATCTGTGTGGTGTGTGTCTGTGGGTATGTATGTGTGAGTGGTGAGTTTGTGCATGCTGTTTATGTGGATCTAGCCAATTGACCGCTATGCAGGAGGAAGAACTCAGACCTTGGAGTCAGAGGAATCTGGCTTCACATCCCTGCTCGGTCACTTGTTAACTGTCTGACAGTAAGTATGTTTCTCAACTTTTCCAAACCTGGGTTTATTCATGTTAACATGGGGATAAAAGTACCTCTTTCATAGATTTGTTATGGGGATGGAATGAGACAGCATACAACGTACTTAAAACACGTTACAAATGTGAAATGCTTAGAAAAAACTATTTTTGATATGTATGCTTTTTTTGATTTCTTAATTTTTAATTTGCATAAGGTAATATTCACTGATTTTAGTGTATAGTTGTATGATTTTGGATCCCAATCAAGTTTTATGACCCCAAAGTGTTCCTTCTAACTGTCCCCCAATTTGGGGCAACTTCTGTCACTCCAAACTCTTGGCAACCACTGATTTGTTCTTCATTCCTGTAGTTTTGCCTTTTCCAGGGTAGCGTGTAAATGGATTACCATATGCAGCTTTTTGAGCCTAGCTTCTTAAATTTAGCATAATGAATTTGAGAATCTTCCATGTTGCATGTATCAATAGTTTGTTCCTTTTTATGGCTGAATTTGCTTATTCATTGTGTATCCATTCACTAGTTAAATGACATTTAAGTTGTTTCCAGCTTTGGGTGATTATGGATAAAACTGCTATATTATATTTGCATAAAGGTTATATGAACATAAGTTTTCTTTTTTTTTTTTTTTTTGGATAAATACCTTAAAATGAGATTGCTGGATCAGATAGTAAGGGTATATTTAAGTTTCTTATAAGAAGCTACCAAACTGTTTTTCAAATGCTCCAGTGGTCTGAATCTCACTAATACATTGTACTGTCTTATTGTGTTTAAACTTTAGCCTTCCTAATTGGCAGGTAGTGGTTTCAGTTTGTATTTCCCTAATGACTAATGATATTGACTGTATTTTCATGTGCTTACTTGCTATACGTATATATTTTACTGAAGTGTCTGTTCAAAATTTTGATTCTTTAAAAAAATTTCCTTGGTTTTGTATTGTTGCATTTTAGAGTTCTTTTTATATTCTGGATACAAGTCTTTTATAATATATGTAATTCACAGATGGTTTTTTTCCTAGTCTGTGGCTTTTCTTTGCATTATTTTGACAATGTCATTTGCAAAGCGAATTCTTAATTTTTATTGAATTCTAACTTACCAAGTTTTTTCTTGAGAGTAGTATGTTTTGGGGGTTATGTGTGTGTATATATAAGAATTTTTTGCCTAATTTAGGGATGTAATAATTTTCTCCTACATTTTCCTTTAAAAGTTTACAGTTTTACATTTTATACTTAGCTCTATGATTCATTTTGAGTTAATTTTGTTAAAAAGACTATCCTTTCTCTACTGAATTATCTTTGCATGTTTTTAGAAATTCAGTTGACCATACTTATATAGGTCTGTTTCTGGACTTTATTTTATTTGATTGACGTAGGTGTTCATCCTTTTGCCAATATCACGCTTGATTACTGTAACCTGAAATAGAGTGTTATGAGTTTTCTAACTTTGCTCTTTTTCAAATTTGTTTTGCTATTCTCATTATTTTGCTTTTCCCTGTACACTTTAGAATCAGCTTGCCCATATGTATAAATAATTCTGTGGAGATTTTGATTATACTTGCATTGAACCTATAGATAAATTTGGGGAGAATTGACACCTTATGACTATCCCATAAACACAGTATATCTTCCTATTTATTTGGTCCTTCTTTGGGTTTTTTTTTTTAAATCAGGATTTATAACATACAGATCCTGCTGATATTATATTTACTCTTAATATTTTATTTTATGGTGCTATTATAAATGACATAATGTAAAATTTCAATATAAATTTTTTCTTGGTAGTATATGGAAATACATTTTTTGTTTGTTTTGAGATGGAGTCTCGCTCTGTCACCCAGGCTGGAGTGCAGTGGCATGATCTTGGCTCACTGCAACCTCTGCCTCCTGGGTTAAAGCGATTTTTGTGCCTCAGCCTCCTGAGTGTCTGGGATTACAAGCGTGTGCCACCAGGCCCAGCTAATCTTTTGTATTTTTAGTAGAGATGGGGGTTTCACCATGTTAGCCAGGCTGGTCTCGAACTCCTGACCTCAAGTGATCCTCCTGCCTCAGCCTCCCAAAGTGAAAGGATTATAGGTGTGAGCCACCATTCCTGGCCAAAATTAATTTTTGTATATTTATATTTTTAGTCAATTATGATTATGAGCTCTAGAGCTTTCTTATAGAGTCCTTGGAATTTTCTACATAATCATATTGTCCATAAACAAAGTTTTATTTCTTCCTTTCCAATCTGTATGCCTTTTATTTCTTTTTCTTGCCTTATTGCACTGACTAGGCCTTCCAGAACAATGTTATAAAAAAGTGGTAAGAGCAAAAATCTTAACCTTGTTTCCTATTTTAGGGGAATGCAATCTTTTTCCATTGAGTATGAAATTAACTATACAGTTTTTTCTACATGCCCTTTATCAGTTAAAAAAAATTTCCTTCCATTATTAGTTTGCTGAGAATTTTTATCATGAATAGATATTGAAAATTTCAAATGTATTTTCTGTGTCTATTGAAGCAATCATGGTTTTCCTTCTTAGCCTGTTAATATGATTAATTATATTGATTGACTTTCAAATGTTGAACCAGCCTTACATTCTCAAGACAAATTCCACTTAGTCATGGTACATTATCCTTTGTAAATATTGCTGGAATCGATTCACTAAAATTTTGTTCAGAATTACTTCACCTGTGTTCATGAGGGTTATTGGTCTGGTTTTAATGCTGGTATAATTCTAGCCTAATAAAGTGGGTTGTGAAGTATTTCCTTCTTTTCTATTTTTAAGAAAAGATTATATAGATTGGTTACTTCTTCCTTAAACGTTTGGGAAAATTACTCAGTAAAACCATCTGGATGTGGTATTTTCTTTGTTGAAGTATTTTAACTACAAATTCAATTTCTTTAATAGAGCTGAGATAAATCAAGTTATCTAATTTTTTTTCACGAAGGTTTGGTGAATTCAGAGAAACATTTACAAACTCTAAAAGTAGACAGATACCACCACCTTCCACATCGTCCACCCAACCAAGCTGTGACAGTAGGTAAAATCTGTATCCCAAACACCAATTCCCTTGATGGTATTTGGATCCATTTCCAATTGAGAAGCAGTCATCTATCCTTTTTCATTAGCTTCACCTTCACTGGTAAGAAGTTAGTGGGAAGTAAAGACTCTGGTAGCCTGGAGTTGTTGGGTTTTTAAATTTTATGCCTGGAGGGTAAGTCCCCTCTAGTAAATGCAAAGCTATTTTTAAACTTAAAGCCATGGAATACCACTACATTATAGTAATCAGCTATTTTGCAGTATAACCTACATTCATTCATGTATTATTTGTATGAATGTTCTGTTTCCAGCATAATGGCTTTTAAAAATTAAAGATATAAATGAGCTATTATTACTGGAACAGTACAATAGTAAAACTCTCCGAAATTGGGATAACAAAATAGTAATGATAAACTCTAGAGGGGACAGACAGTCTCTAAAATAAACAAACCATTGAGTAGAGAACAGAAATCCCACCCAACCAGTAAGTGCTCTCTGCTGATCTTCAAACAATGGGTGTCTGGGTCTTAGCAATAACAACAAAAACAACTCACCACTAACCGAGTGTTTACTGAATCTCATATGCTTTACATGTATTACTTTTTTTTCTTCCAAATGTCATTTTTGAAGAAGATACCTTTAATATTTCCACTTTACAGATGATGACATTTTAAAACGTTAAATAAATTGCCCAGCTAGTAAATGTTAGAGGAGGGATTCAAACCCAGTCTTAATATATATACTATTATTTTGATCCCCAGAGCACTCAATATAGTGTTGGGTACTTTAAAAAGAATGAAGAAATGTTGAGCCGTACTGGGGGTGATTCAGCCATACTGTGGGGACAGAAAACAGGAAAAGTGACCCAAATACCCTATCTTTAAAATGTTTCTATGTCTTAACCATTTATTTTCCACATTAGTCTTTGGTGCAACATTTGCTGAGCACCTGAGTTCCAGGTACTGTGTTGGGTGGAAAACAGGAATAAATAATATACAAAGCCTTGTATTAAGTAATTCAGAGTTCAATAAAAGACTTCAAAGGAAAACAGATCATTTTGAAATGATCAAACTATGTGACAGGTGGAGTGGCATTAGCAGATCACAGAGGAGTCAGGACTGGCTGCTGGCGGGAGGGGACATCTGAGCAGGTGAGAGGCAGGGGTGTGGGAGGAAGACAGGTAAGACCTTAACAGGCAAGGGGACAGTGTGAGCACTGGCAGGAAAAAGAGTTGCTGGACATTTCCAGCCATTCATTTTTGCTAAAGCAAAAGGTGTGATGTCAGGTGAGTCCCTGATCCTGGAGAGCAGGTGGGATGCAAAGCATGGAGATCCTTTTAAGGCACCAGAGGAGGGAGAGAGATTGAACAAATAGGAGAAGTGAGTGGGTGAGGGACAGAAGGGCCACTGAGATCATCACAACTCAAACAAAACTAAAACAACTGTAGTGCATGTCCTTGAGTCATCCTGCTTTCTCCTATTTTCTATTAAAACATGCAAACTAGCACCTTAACACTTTTTGTAATTTCATGACAAATGCTATCATATTTCATAGCCAGCAGGTGGCACTAAGTATACATAAAATGAACATTTTGCACGCCATCACTTTTTTTTTTTTCTTGAGACAGAATCTCACCTTGCTGCCCACACTGGAGTGCAGTGGCGCAATCATGTCTGTCTGCATCCTGGGATCAAGCAATCCTCCTGCTTCAGTTTCCCGAGTAGTTGGGACCACAGGCGCCTACCTCCTACTCACTTCAAAAGAGTTCAATCCAGGCTCTACTGTTCTCAAGGGACTTTTCTCCATACTAGGAACTCTAAACTTTGACAATGGTCTGGATCTGTGAGATAGGGCAGGCATCTTATAGGTACAGGGTCCTCTCTTCTGCCAGGGGCTACTGTGCTGTAGTCCCGGAGGGATTTCATCAGGGGATCCCAGTAAGGTTCTAAAATGAATAATGGTCTTGGTGGCACCATCTCTGTGTAGTGAGGAAAACTTATGTAAAACTGGAATGGGTGAAGGGGTGAAAGTAGGAAGGTGTCATAGCTGTTAGAGGAGGGGGAGCAGGATTGGGCAGGTAAAGCCTTCAACTGTGAGGCCCGTTGATGTCTATGAAAGAGGAAGAAAGCAGGAGAGCCTCCAGCTGCAAAGGACGGCTGACCAGGGCTTGGCTTGCTCAGTAAGGAGCTTAGAGCAAAGATTGCCTGATGAAGCAGTTCAGCATCGGGTCAAAACAGCCAGGCTCTACAGTACCCTTCTCATCTGGTTTGGCTCTGTCCCCACCCAAAATCTCATCTTGAATTGTAATACCCATAATCCCCACATGTCAAGGGACAGACCAGGTGGATGTAATGGAATCGTGGGGGTGTTTTCTCCCGTGCTGTTCTCGTGATAGTGAGTTCTCACAAGAGCTGATTATTTTGTAAGTGTTTGGTAGTTTCTCCTGCGTTCATTTCTCCTTCCTGCCGCCTTGTGAAGAAGGTGGCTTGCTTCCCCGTCACCTTCTGCCATAATTGTAAGTTTCCTGAGGCCTCCCCAGCTATGCTGAACTGTGAGTCAATTAAACTTCTTTCCTTTATAAATTACCCAGTCTTGGGTATTTCTTTATAGCAATGTGAGAACAGACTAGTATATCTTCCTTGCTTGGTCATTGGTTGGGGGTTGCCTAGGAAGAATGTGACCCAGTGTGAATGCCGTGCAGATGCTGACGGTGCTGCAGTTGACAGCTGTCAGTTAACTCTGCTCCCTGCAACTGGACAGCAGGTTCTCAGAGGAATACTCTAGAGGTGGTGTACTTTTGTGACTGCCACACCATCCTTGTTAAAGAAATAACTCTCGTATGATCCCCATTGTATTTCTTAGGTCTGTATGAAGCTATGTAAACAGGCTTGCTCTTTTCAATAGCTGAGGTGTTTTTTAAATTCATAGGTTCTTAGATATGATTCAATCCAGTATATTCCGTGAACTGGCTTTGCAGCTTCATCTGAATAATCTCAATATTTATATGAGTTATATGTATCTCTTGGATAAAAAATTTAAAAGTAAAGGCCATTATCTATATGTGCTCAAAGGATATAAAAGAATTTCAGGCCGGGCACAGTGGCTCACGCCTGTAATCCCAGCACTTTGGGAGGCCGAGGCAGGCGGATTGCGAGGTCAGGAGTTCGAGACCAGCCTGGCCAGCATAGTGAAATCCCGTCTCTACTAAAAATACACAAAAAATTAGCTGAGCGTGGTGGTGTGTGCCTGTAATCCCAGCTGCTCGGGAGGCTGAGGCAGGAGAATCGCGTGAACCCAGGAGGCGGAGGCTACAGTGAGCTGAGATTGCGCCACTGCAATCTGCCTGGGTGACAGAATGAGACTCTGTCTCAAAAAAAAAAAAAAAAGAATTTTAATCTTAGAAAAACATAGTAAGTCAATATCTATTTTAATCTCAGGCAAGCATACTAAGGAAGTCAGTAGCTGGAAAAGCTCCTCAAATAATTATTCAAAGTCAAATATAAATAGTCTTATTGCTTTTTTGGATTATGAATACATCATAGCTTTTTTATTAACATCCAATTCAAAGTTGGCTTATTGTCTGGTGGTATTAAAATGGATCACATGTGTAGCCCTTAATAATGCACATTGACTTGGAACACCTTGCTTAATCCTCATAATTCTATGAGATAGGTATTACCACCTATGTACAGATGAAGAAACACATCCTGAGAGATGTGAATTTTAATACAATTTCTATGAATGACATCTTTTTTTCAGAATCCTATGAAACACAATCCAGTAATTTTTAAGAAGCTATACCGCTCCTTCCTTACACCATATACAAAAATCAACTCAAGATGGATGAAAGACTTGAATGTAAAACTTAAAACTATAAAAACCCTAGAAGAAAACAGGAAAGGCCATGGACATAAGCCTTGGCAAAGACTTTATGATGAAGATGCCAAAAGCAATTGCAGCAAAAACAAAAATTGAAAAATGGGATCCAATAAAACTAAAGAGCTTCTGCACAGTAAAAGAAACTATCAACAGAGTAAACATACAACCTACAGAATGGGGGAAGAACACCTGCAAACTATGCATTTGACAAAGGTCTAATATCCAGCACCTGTAAGGAACTTAAATCAACAAGCAAAAACAAACAACCTCATTAAAAATGGGCAAAAAATATGAACAGACACTTCTCAAAAGAAGACGTGCATGTAGGCAACAAGCATATGAAAAAATGTTCACCATCACTAATCATTAGAGAAATGCAAATCAAAACCACAGTAAGATACCATCTCACACCAGTCAGAATGGCTATGATGAAAAAGTAAAAAAAAATAAATAAGATGCTGGTGAAGTTGTGGAGAAAAGAGAACACCTATACACTGCTGGTGGAAATGTAAACCAGTTTGGCCACTGTGGAAAGCAGTTTGGAGATTTTTCGATGAATTTAAAACAGAGCTATCATTCAACCCAGCAATCCCATTACTGGATATATACCCAAAGGAATATACATTGTTCTACCATAAAAACATATAGACACGTATGTTCATTGCAGCATTGTTCACAATAGCAAAGACATGGAATCAACCTAAATGCCCATCAATGGTGGAATGGATAAAGAAAACGTGGTACATATATACCATGGAATACTATACAGCCATATAAAAAGAATGAGATCATGTCCTCTGCAGCAACACGGATGGAGCTGGAGGCCAGTATCCTAAGTGAACTAACACAGAACAGAAAACCAAATACCGTATGTGCTCCTTATAAGTGGGAGCTAAACATTGAGCACACATGGACAAAAAGAAGGGGATAATAGGCACCAGGGCCTACTTGAGGGTGGAGGGTGGGAGGAGAGGGAGGACTGAGAAAATGCCTATCAGGTACTATGCTTATTACCTGGGTGACAAAATAATCTGTACACCAAACCCTCATGACATGCAATTTACCTATATAACAAACCTGCAAACGTACTCCTGAACCTAAAATAGAAGTTGGAAGGAAAAAATACAGTGCACAAATGGAAACAATAAAATCTACAATTTGAACATTTATTTGAATAGCTGGACGTGTCATCAGAACAACTCTTGATGCTTATTTAAGTACCCAGAGCAACCTAAAGAGAACATGAGGTTTAAGAACCACTGATGAGGAATCAAAGCCCTACTTTGAAGAGCATAAATATATATTAAGCAGTATATACATATATATACACACACATTTTTAAAAAGTGTAAAATGAACACTTGTATACTTAACACTAAGAAATTGAATATTAACATTGAAGCACCCAGGGCTTCTCCTGTATTGCATTCTTTCCTATAAGTGATCACCAGCCTGTTTTGAATTATGCCTATGCTTTCGCTATTTTGCCACACTATATCTTCTATAATATTGTCTTGTTTGCTTTTAGGCCATATGTAAATGGCATATATATTGACATGCACACACATCCCCTTTGATGACTTAGTTTTTTATCTTTAACAGTCTATTTGACATTGGTTCTGCTGATGCTTGTGACTGTAGATCACATTCACTCCTTTACAATATTACTTTGTATGGAAGTATTCATTTTGTCCATTCTGTTGGTGGGCCTTTGAGTTGTTTTCAGCCTTTTTTCTCAGGTACAAATAATGCTTCCATGAAGATTCTTGTAATTGGTTTCCTTGGTATATTTGTACCAACATTTCTTTAGGGTGAATGTATAAATTGCAGAGACTACATACGTTAAAACTTATTAGGTAATAACAACTTATTTTCTAAGGTGGCTGTACCAATTTACACTGCTACTATAATTTCATGAGAGTTCTTGTGGCACCCTGTCCTCACCAATTCTTATCCAACATGTGAATGTTACCATGTGGTTTTCATCTGTATTTCCCTATTGTCTTCTAAGACTTTAAAAGTTTTGCTTTAAGTCCTTGACCCATTTAAATTTGACTTTTGTGCATGAAATTATATATATACCTGTCCTTTGGAAAATTTCCTTATATTTCTCATATTAAGAATTTTCAAAGATTTTTCTTTCCCCTTATCTCAATCCCTATCCTTTATGAAGAGACTCAATGAATTAAAGAATATGAACCCATACAGAGCTTTAGAGATGTACACTTTCTAAAGAATATGGTGAGTTTTTCTGAACATAGACTAAATACAAATGAAAATAATAACAACTACTAAGTTGGGCCTCACAAATTAGCAAAATATATTCTTAACAAGGCTAATTAATCCCAGTGAGAGTGTTGTAAAACAAGCATTGTCATAGACACTAACTGTTGATGGTGCATGCAATCCAAAAGGTGCATACATACCTTTGCAAAGGTAATTTGAGGCTAACTGCATTGAAGGCTTTAAGGGTGTCCACCATTTTTTAAAGGAAATTTAACTTTATGAAATCTATAACTTTAAAATCATAAAGTATGAGCTAAAATGTTCATCGCAGTGTCTGTCTGTATATCTTAACCACTTTTGACCTGTTGCCATTTTTGCTACTATACGTGTGTGTATATATGTAATTGTCCCCTTCTTTAAAATGTCCTGTTTCATTCAAAACTAATTTTTCTATGATTTTGTCCTTCATATATAATAGAAACGTAATGTATAAAAATATAAACATAATTTTATTATTAAAGTACTCAGATTTTTGGTGTCTGTCAGCAGCAAAGTGGTAGGACATAGATATTATTTGTCGAGCTGTGCATTAGCTCTGACAACTGGATGATGGAAGGAATTGTTGCAGCTTGTGTGCACCTCACTTCTGGCCATAGTTTCAGATTAGTGTGCAAAAATAGGATCCTAGAAACTATGGAAAAAGCTTCATTGCATTAAGTGAAAATCTTCTCATGTTTAAAAAGAATAAAAAATAAAATATATACAGGCAAAAATTCAGTAGAACAATTTGTATAAGAATAAGCTGCAGCCCAGTACTCCTATTTGTTGACATCAAATAAAGGTGAGACTATTTGGAATTCTGAAATGAACAAACCTCACTCTGTAACTTGATATTACTGAAATGGTTATTAGTGAGCTACGGGGGCAGTGCAGAAGAAACTGTGTTTGTTGAGTGCCTTTATGCGCCAGGTACTTCAAAACTTTGTTTCACTAATCCTCATAATGACCCTGCTAAGTAGGTAGCGTGAGTTCTGCTTTACAGGTGAAGAAAGCTCATGGAGTTAAGCAACATGACCAACCTTAGCACAGTGCCTGAAATACAGTAAGTGCTTAAGGAGTATCTTTTGAATAGATGGTAAGCAATATACCTAACTAATGGAAGAACCAGTATTCATACTTAGATCCATCTCATTGCATAGCTCACACTATTTCCATCATAGTGTATTGCCTTCTGTGTAAGACTACACAGAATCTTTTTTTTTTTTTTTTTTTTTTTGAGACAGAGTCTTGCTCTGTCACCCAGGCTGGAGTGCAGTGGCCAGATCTCAGCTCACTGCAAGCTCCGCCTCCCGGGTTCACGCCATTCTCTTGCCTCAGCCTCCCAAGTAGCTGGGACTACAGGCGCCGCCACCTCGCCCGGCTAGTTTTTTGTATTTTTTTTTAGTAGAGACGGGGTTTCACCGTGTTAGCCAGGATGGTCTCGATCTCCTGACCTTGTGATCCGCCCGTCTTGGCCTCCCAAAGTGCTGGGATTACAGGCTTGAGCCACTGCGCCCGGCCACAGAATCATTTTTAAATGCCTAAGAAACAGCACTGCCAATGTAAACACAGCTAGTAAGCCCAGCAACCTGTGATTTCTCCCTTTATATCAGAACAATTTCAATTTCAAAATGTATGAATTGTGAAGGATGAGAAAACACAGAAAACAGTATCTTCAAGGGCTTTACAGTTACTTAACACAGATAGTACATGAAAATAACAAATATGTATGAAAACATCGTATGTGTATGGAACATTTTATTAATACAGCTCATCCATTTTTTGTTGAGTTCTACTGACTTTTTAAAATTTATTTTACTTTAAGTTCTGGGATACATGTGCAGAACATGCAGGTTTGTTACATAGGTATACATGTGCCATTGTGGTTTGCTGCACCTATCAACCCGTCATTTAGGGTTTAAGTCCCACATATATTACGTATTTGTCCTAATGCTCTCCCTTCCCTTGCCCCCCACTCACACCCGCCACCAACAGGCCCTAGTGTGTGATATTCCCCTCTCTGTGTCCATGTGTTCTCATTGTTCATCTCCCACTTATAAGAGAGAACATGTGGTGTTTGGTTTTCTTCTCTTGTGTTAGTTTGCTGAGAACAATGACTTCTGGCTTCATCCATGTCCCTGCAAAGAACATGAACTCATCCTTTTTTATGGCTGCATAGTATTCCATGGTGTGTATGTGACACATTTTCTTTATCCAGTCTATCATTGATGAGTATGTGGGTTAGTTCCAAGTCTCTGCTACTGTAACATCATCTGAAATGTGTTAATTTTATGAATGTTAGGTGTTATGTCTCTTTTCCTTTTTTTGCCCCACACATCACTGAAACAAATTATTTGAAAATGCTAAAATAAGTAAAATATGTGGCATGCTTTCTTAGATGCTTTGTATCCCGTACCAAAATAATTTACAAATAAAAAGTTGAAAATAATTGTATTAGTTTTTTAATGCATAAATCCAAATATGTATTTGTACTGAATGTTTTATTAGCTAATAGAGTACCATTTTAAAAATTCTACCAACTTATTAAAAATATTTCCTGTAAAAACATCATCCAAAATGTACTTTGTTAATTTTTATGAATGTTAGGTGTTATGTCTCTTCTCTTTGACACTTTTTTTATCCCGTGCTTACACCAAAACAAATTATTAGACAATGCTAAAATAAATAAAATGTGGCATGTTTTCTTAGCTGTTTTGTATCCTGTTATAAAATATTTTACAACTGTGAAAGTTGAAAAGTAGCTTTCTTGGTTTTGCTGCATGTAACTGCCTGTCTACTGTAAGAGAACTGACCTATACAATTAAGGCATTTTGTTATTTCAAGTACAGAGGGGCAAGAATATAAGGGAATTATAAAAACCCCAAGATGACTCATTTAAAGTAGATGCCCATTAAAATACTATAAATCTGGCATATTTCATATTTATAAAGCAGACAAAAAGAATGTTTATCTTTGCATTTTGCAAGAGTATCTTCAAGATAACTATTTACCACTTTTCAAAGCACTATTGTTGGGAAGATTTTATTAGGGGAGAGGACTTAGAGAACATGACTTTCCTCATCCAAAACCAAAAATAAATGAGGGCTTAAAAATATATTATTTAAGAAGATAGTGGCCAGAAATAAAGACCATGACAAACAAGCTTTGGGGCCATCAAGATGAAAGACCTTTGCTTTATTCAAGATCTAGGATCTGAAAATCTCACTTGATAAATTTAACTGGATTTTCTTTTCTGATTATGTTTAACTCCAAAATTTGGTTGTATACTATAGCAATTTCTATTTTACCTGGATGTTAAAAGAAAAACCACTGGAATCTAAAGAGAGATGAATAACCTCTTGAGCTCAGATGGAGAACTAGCCAGTGGCAAATATGTATCTAGTAGGGTAAATACATCTCAAGAGAGTCAAACCATTACAAAACAAAATGTTTTTAAAAACACTTCAACTTGAAATTATTAAAAAAAAAAAAAAAGCATTAAAAGGTATTAGAGATCTTTCTTAAGGGCTGGTAAAATAAAAATACCTTAAAAGACACACTGTTACAATTTCCTCACAGAGGTAAAGAGGTTGTGACCAGCATCAGCATCTTAAGGATGTCATTTCAGAGCTTCATTCTTCTGCCCTAAGTGGTTCAGAGTTTGAGCGGGTACACTCTGGTACTAGAGAAAATCTGAAGCAATTCACCTAGTTGGATGAAAAAGGACTTACATACCCTTTATTAAAATTCATTGTTCTTTTATATACATTTCTCTTTAAAACTCTGAAATGAACATTTGCTTATGCAGTATGATATGAATGATTTCATAATGTATATGACAAGCTTAATAAGGCTGACATTCAATGAACAGAAAAGTAATTTAGTAATCAGAAAAACTTTCAATCCATTTTTATCTTATTTTTAAGTGTCTATTAAAGCTTGTGATTTTTATTAATGTAAACAAGCCAAAGGGTGATTGTTTTTGACACACGGCATTGTACCATAGTGTAATGGGTAGTTTCCTTCTCAGTTAACCTTCAATACTCTGTAAACACTATTCTGAAATACTGTGGTGAAGTAAGGCCTCGCATCTTTGAGCAGGACGCTACATAAGGGAGGGTTCGCTGCATTGGAAGGGTCTTCCACATCCCAGATTTCAAGCATACTGCAACCAGGCCTGAAAAAAGATAGCCATATATATCCATATTAGAAATGTATTCCTGTCTAGAGAAAATAGATACATAACACAACATCTAGATTTTCAGAGACAAATTTATTTAATAAGTTAAATATTTTAAAGCGTCATTTCAAAAAACAATTTCAACGTTTACAAATTTTAAAAATAGAATGAAATTAAGTATGTTGCATTTTCACATCTCATTTAACCAAATGAAGGATATATCCTAATAATAAAGCTTCAATATACATTCATAAATATACATTTAAAAGCTCACTTTCAAGATGAAACAAACATAAATATACTCTCCAAGTGCCATCACCATCTAAACATAAGGCCCATTTGTAGTAAAATAAGACAAATTAAAAACTAATCAAATTCCTGATGAAGTTCATATTTTTTAGCATAAACTGTCTTGGATTAGCATGAAATCATCCAAGGCAGGGACAGGAGACTCTCATGGCAATTTGTTTTCTTCAGTGCTTTCCCATTTTGGGTGGCTCTATGACTGGGCTAAATGAGACACTATTCCTCCCTAGAGAGTAACCCTGCATGGCAGTCATTAAAGGGAAGGAGTCTGGCAAAATTGATTTCTAATTTTTTAACATCTATATTGAAGCATAAGTTAAAATAAAATTCACCTATTTTATGTGTAAAGTTTGGCAGGCATGGGCAAATGTGTATAGATGTGTAAGCACTCCCACAATCATAATACAGAAAATTTCCATCACCCCCACAAGTTCCCTGTGCCCTTTTGCGATCTACCTCCTTCCCCAAACATGGCCTCAGGCAACTACTGTGCTTTCTGCACTAGAGTTTTGCTTTTTCTAGGATTTCATGTATTATGTAGTCTTTTCACTTTTGGCTTCTTTACCATAGCATGTTTTTAATATTTATATCTGAACTGTAGTTCCTACAACTTCGGTTGTGGTTCAGTAGTTCCTTCCTTTTCGTTGCTAAATAATATTTCATCATATATAGAGAACACAATTTGTTTATCCATTTGCAAGTTAATGAACATTTGAGATGTTTTGAGTTTTTGGTGACCATGCACAATGCCACTATAAACATTCACGGACAAGGCTTTTTGTGGACGTGTGTTATCATTTCTCTTAGGGAAACACGTAGAAGTGGAATTGCTGGGTTTCATGGTTATGTTTGATTAAGTATGGATTTATTTTTATAAGCAAGTTCAAAACTGTTTTCCAGAGTAGATGCAACATTTTCCATTTCCACCAACAATGCGTAAGAGTTTGAGTTATATCAGTTTTTGTAATTTTAATCATTATAGTATGGTTATGGATGATTCAAAATATCTTCTTTGGTGGAATGTCTATTCAAATATTTTGCCAAATTTTGTGTTGTTTCTTATTGAGGTGTGAGAGCTCTTTGTATATTCTGGGTAAACGTGTGTCAGATTTTTTTAGCAGATGTATTAAGGCATAATTGCTCAATAATTACTCAATGAGCTGCACATATTTAGTATCCACTTTGATACATATTAACATATGTATACACCTGTAAAACAGCAGCCACAATAAAAATCATGAACATACCCATCTCTCCCAAAAGTTTACTTCTGCTCTTTTGTAATCCTAATTATTGCATGCTTTCTTTTTTGACTAGATTCTTGTCCTCAGTAGAATTATTTTGAGATTCATCCATATTGCTGTATCAATAGTTCATTCATTTTTATTAGTATTTACATTGTTTGGATATTCTAATAGTGTGTTTAAACATTCATCTGTTGATAAATAAGTGGGTTCTTTCCAGTTTGGGGCTATTACAGAAAATAAGGTGCTATGAACATTTGTGTACAATTACTGGGATGGATATATACTTTCTTTTATTTTAATAAATATAGTAGTTGTATGTTTAACTTTTAATAAAATTGCTAAACTGTCTTGCAGAGTGGTTGTACCATATTACTTTTGCACCGCTGGTGTATGAGAGTTCTAAGTCCTCTATAGTGTCAGCAACACTTGGCATGATCAGTTTTTTTTTTTTTCAATTATAGCTATTTAGCTATTTTCTTAAGAGTTTAGTGATATCTCACTGTAATTTGCATTTGCATTTCACAAATCATGAGTAACATCAAGCATCTTTGTGTGTGATTATTTGCTATCTGTCCTTTTGTCCTTTTTTTTAAATTTTTTTATTTTTGAAACAAGCTCTTGCTCTGTCACCCAGTGGAGTGCAATGGCACAGTCTCGGCTCACTGCAACCTCTGCCTCCTGGGTTTAAGCGATTATCCTGCCTCAGCCTCCCGAGTAGCTGGGATTATATGCGCCCACCATCACGCCTGGCTAACTTTTTGTAACTTTTATATTTTTAGTAGAGTTTCGTCATGTTGGCCAGGCTGATCTCCAACTCCTGACCTCAGGTGATCCACCCACTTCCGCCTCCCAAAATCCTGGGATTACAGGTGTGAGCCAACCACTGCGCCCAGCCTCTTTTGTCCATTTTTAATTGGATTGTTTTCTTATTATTGGGTTTTGAGAGTTCTTTATACATCTAGAGAAAGTCCTTTATCAGACATAGGCTTTGAAAATATTTTCTCCCAGACTGTGGTTTATCTTTTAATTCTTCCTAATACTGTTTATAAAAAAGCAGAGGTTTATAGTTTTAATGAAATCCTATTTATCAATATGTTCTCACAAGATCACGATTATGTTACTGTATGTGAGAAATCTTAGCCTAATCCAAGGTTACAATAATTTTCTTCCATATTTTCTTCTGGAAATTTTATATTCTTAGATTCTTAGTAGCAAGTTACCTTCTACTCCTAGTTTGCTGAGAGTTTTTAATCAGTTATGGATACTGAATTGTGTCAAATACTTTTTCCTGAATGTACTGAGAGAATGATGCAGTCTTCCTTTTTCAGTTTGTTACTATGGTGAATTCAGCTAATTGGTTTTCAAATAGTGAGATAACTTTGCATTCCTGGGATAAACTCCACTGGTACATTATGTATCGTCTTTCTTTAATATATTGCTGGATTCATTTGTTGCAATTTTACATATCTGTTCATGATACATTTTGATTGGTTGTTTCCTTTTATTGTAATGTTTCTCTCATGTTGGTTTCAGGATAATGCTGACCTCACAGAACCAGCTGGGAAGTAATCCCTCCTTTTGAATTTTCTGGAATACTTTGTAGAATTGGAATTATTTCCAGTGAAGATATCTGTCTTAAAGTTTTCTTTGTGACAATTCTTTTTACTACAAATATAATTTTATTAATAGATATAAGGTCATTCATAACAAGGTAATAGATATAAGATTTCCTATTTCTTAAGTGAGCTTTGGTTTTGCATCTTTCAAGGAACTTGTCCATTTTATCTATTTTGTCCTACTTAGTGGAGTAAAGTTGTTCCTAAAACTCCCTCATTATCCTTTTCATTCTTCAGATCCTGTAGTGATAAAATCTTTATTATTCCTGATATTAGTAATTTCTGTCTTCAATCTTTTAGTTTGGGTAGAAGTTAATCAGTTTTATTAATCTTCTCAAGAATCAGTGTTTGATTTTATTGACTTTTCCCCATTTTGAGGGGAAATTCACACTGATTTTGATTCTAATTTTTATGCTTTCTTTTCTTCTCCTTACTTTGGAGATTACTTGTTCTTCTAGTTCCTTTTTTTTATTTATTTATTATTATTTATTTATTTATTTATTTATTTTTTTCCCCATCAATTCGTCATTTATATCAGGTATAACTCCCAATGCAATCCCTCCCCCCTCTCCCCTCCCCATGATAGGCCCCGGTATGTTATGTTCCCCTTCCCGAGTCCAAGTGGTCTCATTGTTCAGTTCCCACCTATGAGTGAGAACATGCGGTGTTTGGTTTTCTGTTCTGGTGATAGTTTGCTAAGAATGATGGTTTCCAGCTGCATCCATGTCCCTACAAAGGATGCAAACTCATCCTTTTTTATGGCTGCATAGTATTCCATGGTGTATATGTGCCACATTTTCTTAATCCAGTCTGTCACAGATGGACATTTGGGTTGATTCCAAGTCTTTGCTATTGTGAATAGTGCCGCAATAAACATACGTGTGCATGTGTCTTTAGAGCAGCATGATTTATAATCCTTTGGGTATATACCCAGTAGTGGGATGGCTGGGTCATATGGTACATCTAGTTCTAGATCCTTGAGGAATCGCCATACTGTTTTCCATAATGGTTGAACTGGTTTACAATCCCACCAACAGTGTAAAAGTGTTCCTATTTCTCCACAGCTTCTCCAGCACCTGTTGTTTCCTGACTTTTGAATGAGTGCCATTCTAACTGGTGTGAGATGGTATCTCAGTGTGGTTTTGATTTGCATTTCTCTGATGGCGAGTGATGATGAGCATTTTTTCATGTGTCTATTGGCCGTATGAATGTCTTCTTTTGAGAAATGTCTGTTCATATCCTTTGCCCACTTTTTGATGGGATTGTTTGTTTTTTTCTTGTAAATTTGTTTGAGTTCTTTGTAGATTCTGGATATTAGCCCTTTGTCAGATAAGTAGATTGCAAAAATTTTCTCCCATTCTGTACGTTACCTGTTCACTCTGATGGTAGTTTCTTTTGCTGTGCAGAACCTCTTTAGTTTAATTAGATCCCATTTGTCAATTTTGGCTTTTGCTGCCGTTGCTTTTGGTGTTTTGGACATGAAGTCCTTGCCCATGCCTATGTCCTGAATGGTACTACCTAAGTTTTCTTCTAGGGTTTTTATGGTATTAGGTCTAACATTTAAGTCTCTAATCCATCTTGAATTAATTTTCGTATAAGGAGTAAGGAAAGGATCCAGTTTCAGCTTCCTACTTATGGCTAGCCAATTTTCCCAGCACCATTTATTAAATAAGGACTCCTTTCCCCATTTCCTGTTTCTCTCAGGTTTGTCAAAGATCAGATGGTTGTAGATGTGTGGTATTATTTCTGAGGACTCTGTTCTGTTCCATTGGTCTATATCTCTGTTTTGGTACCAGTACCATGCTGTTTTGGTTACTGTTGCCTTGTAGTATAGTTTGAAGTCAGGTAGCATGATGCCTCCAGCTTTGTTCTTTTGAGTTAGGATTGTCTTGGCAATGCGGGCTCTTTTTTGGTTCCATATGAACTTTAAAGCAGTTTTTTCCAATTCTGTGAAGAAACTCATTGGTAGCTTGATGGGGATGGCATTGAATCTATAAATAATCTTGGGCAGTATGGCCATTTTCACGATATGGATTCTTCCTATCCATGAGCATGGTATGTTCCTCCATTGGTTTGTGTCCTCTTTTATTTCACTGAGCAGTGGTTTGTAGTTCTCCTTGAAGAGGTCCTTTACATCCCTTGTAAGTTGGATTCCTAGGTATTTTATTCTCTTTGAAGCAATTGTGAATGGAAGTTCATTCATGATTTGGCTCTCTGTTTGTCTGTTGCTGGTGTATAAGAATGCTTGTGATTTTTGCACATTAATTTTGGATCCTGAGACTTTGCTGAAGTTGCTTATCAGCTTAAGGAGATTTTGGGCTGAGACAATGGGGTTTTCTAAATATACAATCATGTCATCTGCAAACAGGGACAATTTGACTTCTTCTTTTCCTAACTGAATACCCTTGATTTCTTTCTCTTGCCTGATTGCCCTAGCCAGAACTTCCAACACTATGTTGAATAGGAGTGGTGAGAGAGGGCATCCCTGTCTTGTGCCAGATTTCAAAGGGAATTTTTCCAGTTTTTGCCCATTTAGTATGATATTGGCTGTGGGTTTGTCATAAATAGCTCTTATTATTTTGAGGTACGTTCCATCAATACTGAATTTATTGAGCATTTTTAGCATGAAGGGCTGTTGAATTTTGTCAAAAGCCTTTTCTACATCTATTGAGATAATCATGTGGTTCTTGTCTTTGGTTCTGTTTATATGCTGGATTACGTTTATTGATCTGCGAATGTTGAACCAGCCTTGCATCCCAGGGATGAAGCCCACTTGATCATGGTGGATAAGCTTTTTGATCTGCTGCTGAATCGGTTTGCCAGTATTTTATTGAGGATTTTTGCATCGATGTTCATCAGGGATATTAGTCTAAAATTCTCTTTTTTTGTTGTGTCTCTGCCAGGCTTTGGTATCAGGATGATGTTGGCTTCATAAAATTAGTTAGGGAGGATTCCCTCTTTTTCTATTGATTGGAATAGTTTCAGAAGGAATGGTACCAGCTCCTCCTTGCACCTCTGGTAGAATTCAGCTGTGAATCCATCTGGTCCTGGACTGTTTTTGGTTGGTAGGCTATTAATTATTGCCTCAATTTCAGAGCCTGCTATTGGTCTATTCAGGGATTCAACTTCTTTCTGGTTTAGTCTTGGAAGAGTGTAAGTGTCCAGAAAATTATCCATTTCTTCTAGATTTTCTAGTTGATTTGCGTAGAGGTGTTTATAGTATTCTCTGATGGTAGTTTGTATTTCTGTGGGGTCGGTGGTGATATCCCCTTTATCATTTTTTATTGCGTCTATTTGATTCTTCTCTCTTTTCTTCTTTATTAGTCTTGCTAGCAGTCTGTCAATTTTGTTGATCTTTTCAAAAAACCAACTCCTGGATTCATTGATTTTTTGGAGGGTTTTTTGTGTCTCTATCTCCTTCAGTTCTGCTCTGATCTTAGTTATTTGTTGTCTTCTGCTAGCTTTTGAATGTGTTTGCTCTTGCTTCTCTAGTTCTTTTAATTGTGATGTTAGAGTGTCCATTTTAGATCTTTCCAGCTTTCTCGTGTGGGCATTTAGTGCTATAAATTTCCCTCTACACACTGCTTTAAATGTGACCCAGAGATTCTGGTATGTTGTATCTTTGTTCTCATTGGTTTCAAAGAACATCTTTATTTCTGCCTTCATTTCGTTATGTGCCCAGTAGTCATTCAGGAGCAGGTTGTTCAGTTTCCATGTAGTTGAGCGGTTTTGATTGAGTTTCTTAGTCCTGAGTTCTAGTTTGAATGCACTGTGGTCTGAGAGACAGTTTGTTATAATTTCTGTTCTTGTACATTTGCTGAGGAGTGCTTTACTTCCAATTATGTGGTCAATTTTGGAATAAGTGCGATGTGGTGCTGAGAAGAATGTATATTCTGTTGATTTGGGGTGGAGAGTTCTATAGATGTCTATTAGGTCCGCTTGGTGCCGAGATGAGTTCAATTCCTGGATATCCTTGTTAACTTTCTGTCTCGTTGATCTGTCTAATGTTGACAGTGGAGTGTTGAAGTCTCCCATTATTATTGTATGGGAGTCTAAGTCTCTTTGTAAGTCTCTAAGGACTTGCTTTATGAATCTGGGTGCTCCTGTATTGGGTGCATATATATTTAGGAGAGTTAGCTCTTCCTGTTGAATTGATCCCTTTACCATTATGTAATGGCCTTCTTTGTCTCTTTTGATCTTTGATGGTTTAAAGTCTGTTTTATCAGAGACTAGGATTGCAACCCCTGCTTTTTTTTGTTCTCCATTTGCTTGGTAGATCTTCCTCCATCCCTTTATTTTGAGCCTATGTATGTCTCTGCATGTGAGATGGGTCTCCTGAATACAGCAGACTGATGGGTCTTGACTCTTTATCCAGTTTGCCAGTCTATGTCTTTTAACTGGAGCATTTAGTCCATTTACATTTAAGGTTAATATTGTTATGTGTGAACTTGATCCTGCCATTATGATATTAACTGGTTATTTTGCTTGTTAGTTGATACAGTTTCTTCCTAGCCTTGATGGTCTTTACATTTTGGCATGTTTTTGCAATGGCTGGTACTGGTTGTTCCTTTCCATGTTTAGGGCTTCCTTCAGGGTCTCTTGTAAGGCTGGCCTGGTGGTGTCAAAATCTCTAAGCATTTGCTTATCTGTAAAGGATTTTATTTCTCCTTCACTTATGAAACTTAGTTTGGCTGGATATGAAATTCTGGGTTGAAAATTCTTTTCTTTAAGAACGTTGAATATTGGCCCCCACTCTCTTCTGGCTTGTAGAGTTTCTGCTGAGAGATCTGCTGTTAGTCTGATGGGCTTCCCTTTTTGGGTAACCCGACCTTTCTCTCTGGCTGCCCTTAAGATTTTTTCCTTCATTTCAACTTTGGTGAATCTGGCAATTATGTGTCTTGGAGTTGCTCTTCTGGAGGAGTATCTTTGTGGCGTTCTCTGTATTTCCTGAATTTGAATGTTGGCCTGCCCTACTAGGTTGGGGAAGTTCTCCTGGATGATATCCTGAAGAGTGTTTTCCAACTTGGTTCTATTTCCCCCCTCACTTTCAGGCACCCCAATCAGACGTAGATTTGGTCGTTTTACATAATCCCATACTTCTTGCAGGCTTTGTTCATTTCTTTTTCTTCTTTTTTCTTTTGGTTTCTCTTCTCGCTTCATTTCATTAATTTGATCCTCAATCGCTGATACTCTTTCTTCCAGATGATCGAGTCGGTTACTGAAGCTTGTGCTTTTGTCACGTATTTCTCGTGTCATGGTTTTCATCTCTGTCATTTCATTTATGACCTTCTCTGCATTAATTATTCTAGCTATCAATTCTTCCACTCTTTTTTCAAGATTTTTAGTTTCTTTGCGCTGGGTACGTAATTCCTCCTTTAGCTCTGAGAAGTTTGATGGACTGAAGCCTTCTTCTCTCATCTCGTCAAAGTCATTCTCTGACCAGCTTTGATCCGTTGCTGGCGATGAGCTGCGCTCCTTTGCAGGGGGAGATGTGCTCTTATTTTTTGAGTTTCCAGCTTTTCTGCCCTGCTTTTTCCCCATCTTTGTGGTTTTATCTGTCTCTGGTCTTTGATGATGGTGACGTACTGATGGGGTTTTGGTATAGGTGTCCTTCCTGTTTGATAGTTTTCCTTCTAACAGTCAGGACCCTCAGCTGTAGGTCTGTTGGAGGTTGCTTGAGATCCGCTCCAGACTCTGTTTGTCTGGGTATCAGCAGCAGAGGTTGCAGAAGATAGAATATTGCTGAACAGTGAGTGTACCTGTCTGATTCTTACTTTGGGAGCTTCCTCTCAGGGGTGTACTCCACCCTGTGAGGTGTGGGGTGTCAGACTGCCCCTAGTGGGGGATGTCTCCCAGTTAGGCTACTCAGGGGTCAGGGACCCACTTGAGCAGGCAGTCTGTCCGTTCTCAGATCTCAACCTCTGTGTTGGGAGATCAACTGCTCTCTTCAAAGCTGTCAGACAGAGTCGTTTGCGTCTGCAAAGGATTCTGCTGCTTTTTGTTGTTGTTTAGCTGTGCCCTGTCCCCAGAGGTGGAGTCTACAGAGACAGGCAGGTTTCCTTGAGCTGCTGTGAGCTCCACCCAGTTCAAGCTTCCCAGGGGCTTTGTTTACCTACTTAAGCCTCAGCAATGGCGGGTGCCCCTCCCCCAGCCTCGCTGCTGCCTTGCAGGTAGATCGCAGACTGCTGTGCTAGCAATGAGGGAGGCTCCATGGGTGTGGGACCCTCCCGGCCAGGTGTGGGTTATAATCTCCTGGTGTGCCCGTTTGCTTAAAGTGCAGTATTGGGGTGGGAGTTACCTGATTTTCCAGGTGTTGTGTGTCTCAGTTCCCTTGGCTAGGAAAAGGGATTCCCTTCCCCCTTGCACTTCCCAGGTGAGGCGATGCCTCGCCCTGCTTCAGCTCTTGCTGGTCTGGCTGCAGCAGCTGACCAGCACCAAGTGTCCGGCACTCCCCAGTGAGATGACCCTAGTACCTCAGTTGAAAATGCAGAAATCACCCGTCTTCTGTGTCGCTCGTGCTGGGAGTTGGAGACTGGAGCTGTTCCTACTGGCCATCTTGCTCCGCCCCCTCAAGATGTAAGTTTCTAATCACCACTAAGATCTTGGACAGTGTATGTAGGATGTGTTAACACACATGTAGGATATATTAAGATTCATTTTAATGTTTAGATGTTTCATTTGTTTCTTTAAAAAGTAAAGTAATAGGAAAATAGGCCTATTTAAAAATAAGTAATTATACATATAGTCCTATTTTGGTAGAGATGAGGTAGTGTATGAACACTTACTTGAAAAAAAACAAAACAAAACAAAAAAACAAAGCCATAACCATCTCTTAAATCCTATAACAAGGGGAAAAGTGGGATGGCAAATCCTTAGCAAAATGTGTAGGGCTAGTGCTGGCTGCAGGACAGCCCTGTACAGAGGCTGTGGTACCTGACTGAGAGGACTAATGGGTGTCACTATGCAAATTTGCTGGCCCACGCATCAAAGGTCTGATCCAGCAGAGTTTTAAAAGAGAAACCAAGAGAGGAAAGAGGAACGCAAAGGAGAGTAAGGGAATACAAAGGGAAGAGGCTCGCCCCAACTAAACTTCAAACTAGACAACAACAAACTGATTGGTCAGGCATTTTTATTGAAAGCCCAGAAGTAGCTTACCTGTTCCAGTGTGGGTTTGTGGCCAATAATTTTGTCAATGTGAAGTGCTTTAACAATATCTAATTTTGTACCCCCAAAGCCTTTGGTCAACATATCATTGAACAGCATCAGGAGGAATATAGTGTATTTTGAAACCTTCAAATTTGAAACATTTTAAAGACCTGGGCTCTCGTCTCTTAATAAGGTCATGAAGGCATTAAAACAACAGTTCTGATTGTAGAGGAAAGCGCCATTTAGACCAGTGCTTCTCCAAACACGAAGAGTCTGAAGTCTAATGGTAGCAACATCACTGCGCAGTTTGTTAGGATGCAAATTCTCCACGCCCAACCCTGAGCTATGGAAGGAGAATCATTGAGGGTGGGGCTCAGCAGCCTGCTTTAACAAGGTTTTCCTGTAATCCTTGTGTGTGCTAAAGTTTGCAAAGCACTGATTTAGACTACTGTTTATCCAAGTGCAGATTACATCCCCTTAGGGGGTTATAAAGTCAATCCAATAAGCGGTGACCAGCATTTTACAAAAGTGAAGTCAAATAGAAAGCAGAGTGCATTTCAGGTAGCATGGGTATTATCTCAAAAACCTGTTGCAGTTCTACATATGTGTATACCTGTGTGTACTCATTTGGATGAAGCAGCACTTTTAATTTTTGAAGAACTGGTAGGTATAATAAAGAAGTGACGGCTGGGCGTGGTGGCTCACGCCTGTAATCCCAGCACTTTGGGAAGCCGAGGCGGGTAGATCACAAGTTCTGGATTTCAAGACCATCCTGGCCAACATGGTGAAGCCCTGTCTCTACTAAAAATACAAAAAAATGAGCTGGGCATGATGGCACATGCCTGTATCCCAGCTACTCCAGAGGCTGAGGCAGGAGAATCGCTTGAACCTGGGAGGCGGAGGTTGCAGTTAGCCCAGATCCCACCACTGCACTCCAGCCTGGCGACAGAGCAAGACTCCATCTCAAAATAAATAAATAAAGAAGCGACACATTTTCAATGAAGGCAGAACTGTTTGGTTGACAATAACATACATCGAAAGCTTCATGCTGGTGACTGGAGAGAGATGAGAAGGGTGAGGAGAGAGGAAAGAGGGCCAAGGAAAGGACATAGAAGCCCAGCATTTTATCTCCAGAATCCTCGTGGGGAAAGAAACAAAAAGGCCCACTAGAGAGGAGGCGGAAGGGGCATCCACCACAAGGGAAATGTCAAGGAGAATAAGAACATAAGTTAATGAGTGACATTCAAGAAATAATCGTTTTAGTACAACTGGTGAAGATATATGTATTCATTCATTCATTCATTCATTCACCAAACATTTTTTGTAACATTGCAAGACCAGACACTATGTTAAACACTGGAGGTACAGACATGAAGTTTGTCATGGAGCCAATTATTTAGTGACAAGCAAGATGTGTAATAACAATAACATGATCAGAGCTATGAAGGAGTTATTGTACAGCACTGAGTGGGAACACTGAAGTCAGTCTGTGATGCTGGGATGGGGAAGGAGGTGGCAGGAAACATCTGCAGAGGGCACTTAACCAAAATAATGACCATATCTTAACATATTGCGTATAAAGCACTGAGTACCTTTGTTTTTCCATTAAATATGTGTGTTTGTGTACATAGATACACGATGCATGTCTTTGTATGTATACATATATTCTTCTCCATTTGTTTAAAAACTTGATTCCCACACCCTGAGTGATGAAAATCATTACATAAACGACTTATTGCAAATAGTGAAAAAATGACAAAGTATTTATTTCTGTAGTTTCAAAAACACCACTTGCTATTATTTTCAAGTAGAGACTAGACATTTTCAAAATGGGAGTCTCAGAGCAGGCTGTTTCCTAGGTATCCAGACCCCGCTCTGCCGTGAAGCAACCACACCAACACCGAGGAATGCACTGAAGAGAATTTTATTACATTCCATTTTAGAGAAGTTACAGGATCTTAAAGATGCTGGTGCCCTAGGATTTAACACAAAAAGTCGGCCAGGTGCGGTAGCTCACGCCTGTAATCCCAACACTTTGGGAGACCGAGGCGGGTGGATCACTTGAGGACAGGAGTTCGAGACCAGTCTGGCCAACATGGTGAAACCCTGTCTCTACTAAAAATACAAAATTAGCCAGGTGTGGTGGCACGTGCCTGTAATCCCAGCTATTCTGGAGGAGGAGGCAGGAGAATCGCTCAAACCCGGGAGGAGGAGGTTGCAGTGAGCCGAGATCGCACCGCTGCACTCCAGCCTGGGTGACTGAACGAGACTCGGTCTCAAAAACAAAAACAAAAACAAACCTGAAGTCCAAAAAAGTAAAATAATTTGCTCACTACACATAATTTAGTTTGGTGTTGGGCCTAGATCCTAGGTTTTGTGAGTCAGGTGCAGCGTTCCTGGCACGACGGTTTTTGCCCTACCACGGAGGGTCAAGTTGGATTATCCCGAGTTCTTCCAACCCTGCGCTTCCTCCCAGGTTGGTGTTTCATGAGTGAGTCTAATTCAGATCAAGCTGGCTTCTGAGATTCTCTTTTTTTAAATCAGTGTGTAACACCAACACCCACCGAAACCAAATGGCTCTGGGCACAGGACACAGTCATTCATGCCCCCTGCCAGGAAAAGCTGCAGCTGACACAGGCTCCTCCAGCGTCGGCGGGGCCACGTGCGGGAGGAGGGGCCGCCTTCTGGTTGGCGCCCGGTGTCCGTCCCTCCTATCCGCGTAGGCCTGGCGAGGAAGACTGGGCTCGCTCTGGCTGGCAGGGCGGGGCCAGAGACCTGTCCATCACCGAGTCCATGGGTGGCAGCACCTACCACACCGCAGTACCTTGGCGAGGCGGAGCAGGGGCGGGCAGGTCGCGGCCAGGGGAGGCGGAGCAAGGCCGGCGGGAGCCAATCGGCCCAGCGGCGCGAGGGGGCGGGGGCGGGGTCAGGGTCACCGCGCGCGACCCAAACACACGGGCTGGGCGCACCCTGCTGCCGCGCCGCTCCGCGGTCTTCCGGCGCGAGGGCCGGGGAACCTCCTCCCCTCCCGGGCACCCCCACCTTCGCAGCCCAGATCCTCCCGCCAGCCCGACCCCTCTTTCGCAGGGGGAGCGAGGCGACGGTTGACGGGAAGCGCGCGCCACCCCTCCCTCCCATTCTTCTTCCCCTCGCGCGCCACCCGTTTTTCCTCTTTCTCCGTTAATAACAGCTGGGTGGCTGGGGGAGGAGGGAAGGTGGCCCTGGCGGAGTTTGGGCCGGCGCCTCCCACTCAGCCGCCAGCCCCCCTGGGAGCCGGAGGATGGCGGCGGTAGCAGCGGCCGCCCGAGAGGAGGCGGTGCCGAGGCCCGGGGCGCCGAGCGCGGCGGCAGAGAGCGGCAGCAGCCCGTCGTGGCGCACCAGAACCGAAACCAGCGGCAGCCGCACGGCCACCTGAGCCGGCCGTTCCTGCCCATTCCTGCTGGAGCCAGCGAGGGGTGCCAGCAGCCGGGACCTCTTCCTCTCCGCGTCTCTTCCTTTTCTGCGCCCGCGTCAGGCCGCCGGCTTCGCCCACCGCCCCGAGAAGAGCGCGCCAGAAGAGCGCGCCGGGCGCCGACTGCCCCTCGGGGCGCCGGGCGGCGGCGCTGGACGTGCTGGGGCCTCTCTGGGCCGGCCGCGGCGCCTCGGCCTTGCCCTCTAGCTCCTGCGCTCGCTCCCGCCCTCCCGGCTCTCGGGGCGCAGCGCGCGGGCCCGGCCCGGGGCAGGGCGGACATAGGCGCCAAGCAGAGCGGCCCGGCCGCCGCTAACGGCCTCACGCGCGCGTACTCGGGCTCGGATCTACCTTCCAGTAGCAGTGGAAGGGCCAATGGGACCGCGGGCGGCGGCGGGGGCGCTCGGGCCGTCGCCGCCGGGAGGTTCCCGGCTCAGGTGCCCAGCGCTCACCAGCCCAGCGCCTCAGGCAGCGCCGAGGCGGCCCCAGCAGCCCCGCGCAGCCGCTCCCTCGGCGGGGCCGTGGGGAGCGTGGCGTCGGGGGCCCGCGCGGGCAGTCCTCCTTCAGCATCCGGAACAGCAGCAGCGGCTCTTACGGCTGGCAGGACTCGGTGCACAGCAGCCCTGAAGACGGCATCGGCGGCCAGGACCGGCCGGTGGGCGGGAGCCCCGGCGGGCCGGGCCTGGTGATTGGCTTCTTACCAGCTCACCTCTCGCTGCACATGTTTGGAGGTACGGACCCCTCTCCGCGCACCCGCACTCAGTCTTCCCTCGGCTGCGCGTGGGTCGTGGCCGCCGGCTATTTTTACCCTTCTCCTTTTCTCCTTCGGCCGGGGCGCAGGGGGCCGCCGGCCCAGCCCGCGCGGTCTCCATCCTGGGAAGAAACCCCCGGCATTTAACTCCTGCGGTGCCGCTACCGCGTAGACGCGTGGTTTTGTTTTTAAACATCGTGAGCACCCTCATCTCAGCGGCTCCCCAGTAGAGAAAGTCTGTTTTCCAGAGAGATGACTGGAGCAAATGTTGTTTTACAACAAACCGACGAAACAGCTGTTGTGGTTGTGGCTTTTAGTACCAGGAAGTCAGGAGGAGACCCGTTGCTAAATGTAGTTCTATCTGGGGACTCAGTGGGGAACAGTTTTTAAAGGCCAAAAGTCAAAGGGTCTCGAATGAACGCTGAGTTACCATCTTTGGACCGACTTTTAATATAAAGCTGTAATCCTTAAATCTGTGTCAGTCCCACTTACTATGTCACTTTAATTGTATGAATGCGTTAATGAAAAGTTTGTTTGTAAACCTCACTAAACCGCTACTTAAGATCACAGTTAATGTGAGTCTTGCTTAATTTGGAAAGCATTTAAAAAATGGAAAAGTTGGCCGGGCGCGGTGGCTCAAGCCTGTAATCCCAGCACTTTGGGAGGCCGAGATGGGTGGATCGCGAGGTCAGGAGATCGAGACCATCCTGGCTAACACGGCGAAACCCCGTCTCTACTAAAAAATACAAAAAACTAGCCGGGCGAGTTGGCGGGTGCCTGTAGTCCCAGCTACTTGGGAGGCTGAGGCAGGAGAATGGCGTAAACCCGGGAGGCGGAGCTTGCAGTGAGCTGAGATCCGGCCACTGCACTCCAGCCTGGGCGACAGAGCGAGACTCCGTCTCAAAAAAAAAAAAAAAAAAAAAAAAAAAAAAAAAAAAAAAAAAAAAAAAAAAAAAAAAAAAAAAATGGAAAAGTTTCCTAAGGAAGTAAAAATTTTGCAAATCAGCCTACAAGGTACAGTAATTGGCTAAGTTCTTTTGAAGAGCAGTGTTGACTAGAGTTAAGGAAAAGTCAGTTGTGAAAAATGGACACTTTAAATAGCAAAAGATGGCTTTACTACAGAAACAGGAGGAAGGGTGCGTTGTCCTGGGAAAATGAATTCTTCAGTTATGTTTTATGCTGATCCACTTTATTGCGCAACGCTAATAGTAAGTGAATCAAGATCACATCCCCTCCCCGATTTATGAAAATAAATAGAAGTATAGAAGATAAGCATTCCCATTTCATCGCATTATACATCCGATATTAGAAGAATTCGCAGCTGAGCGCAGATTAGCAGCGAAAACAGCATCCCCTACATTTTTGTGCCTCTTTTACTCATGTATTTGTAAACGTAGGAACTTTGGAGACTTAGGAAAGTGGAATACGTGGTAATTTATCTGTTCTAATGTTCTGTACTATCAGCATACACGCCAGCATAAATTAAAAATAAGAATGTCATGTTTAATTTTTCCCATCTTTTAGTAACGCTTTGCACATTCAATATGGAACGACACTTGACTTTTAATTAGCTACCTTGTTTTAAAGTAATTTTTGCTTTCTAAAAATATTCATCCGTCTTAAAATTGGGCCATTTTTAAAAGTCATTTGCTTTTGAGTAAAAGAACTCTCCTGGTGGCCTTAAAGTGATTTGATCACAGCTAACGTACCAGTTGAAGTTGCTGTAGTCCACATTGAAGAATATAAAAGGCAGTTTCTGAGAATTGGTGATTAGTGCAAGAATGAAGGGCAAACTGGTTTTTAATATTTATATTTTTAAAGTGAAAATTTGCATTTAGCATTTATAAAAAGGTGAATATTTAAGTTTGCTAAAGAAGGGTGAATAGGAAACGCCTTGTCAAGTTAATAGTTAATATTTAATATGCTGATTTTTAAAAATTCATTTTCTAAGAGTTGATAATTCCCTTTGAGAAACGTTATATTTCTGTGGATTTATTTTGTTAAGTAAATGCATTCCATTCGGAGCAATGGACAAACAGTTGAGCTCCATGCTTCCTAGTAAATGAGTAAATCAAAATACCTAGTTGCTTGAAGTTGGAGATAAAGCATTTATCCTTTTTCTTATCTAAGTTCTAGGTTTGTGCACTCACTATAGTTCTTTTAGTGCTGTTGGGGTTGGGTGACTGGGACCTAGTAGTACAGTGACAGTTTCTGAGGAACTTTTTGCAGCCTTTCTCAACTGGCTTTGTGGAGAGAATTGTACTGTAGTGTGCAATGCATTTTAACTTTTAGCTCCAGTGCATTTAGGACGGTTTTAGTTATGTATCATTCTTGGAACAGTTGAGAAAACAGTCACTGAAATAATTTCCTGTGTTTGGTGATTCAGATGAGGAACCTCAGTTGAGAATTGCTGGAAAGGGATGGGAGAAACTACCTATTCTTATGTGACAGGATCAGATGAAAGTGCCACATCCTGAAATTTTTGTTGAGACAGGGAGATGGAATACACTTATGTAAAAACCCATCTTAGTGGCATGCCTTACTGAGATTTTTACCTATATTTTAGTGGACGAGTTATTAGGAAAATAATAGAGGCATGTTTCTCCTCATCTTGAGATTTAGGGAGCTAGATGAAGAATCATAATTTAAAAAATTAGACTTGACTATACTTCATATTTACTTAATTTTTTTAGTATCTTATAGCATTATTGTGTTTATTCAGTTACAAATTGTATAAATGGTTATATACAAATAACTCCATCTGAAAATTGATAAAAGGATTATTTCAGAATTAATGGAAAGTTCATATTGTTTTCTGTAAAACTGTTGTTTTAGTAGTTGTTTATATTATTCACATCTCCTAATAAGAAAATATGGTACCAATAAGATTCAAAATTACTCACTTGTGAGCTGTCATGTAATTTATAGAAAATGAAAAACAGTCCCCCCCCTTTTATTTTTAACACTTAAGAGTCTAGCAAGTGGAATTGTTAGTAGTTCCCTCACAATGAATTGCCACATTGAACCAGGAAGTTTTCTGTGTTGGTTTTATGTTTTGCTGTCTTTTGGACATCTATTTTGGCTATGTACGCTCTTATTCTCTCTAGAGACTGGAAGAAAAATGTCTAATCCAGATATTTCAGTTTGTAGAAATTTCCTAGAATTGAGTTGCCGGACATCAGAATATGATTATATGGGAGTTTTTAGGTGAAGTAAATCTTGTCTTTGTTATTCTTTTCAGACTGGGGAGTGTTAAAGTGAACAGACACTTTCTTGACTACTGCTAGCATTGTCCATCACCTTTGTTTTAAAACAGGTCTTAAGGGTATTTCCTAATATTTAAAAATCTTGATAGTATCTTAGAGGGGTTTGTCTGGCTTTAATTTATGTCTACTTTTTTTCCACTGTCAAGTAGTTTTGTGCATAAGAGCATAATATGAGTGGTAAAATAGCCTTTATTGATGCGGCAAGGATGGGGTAGATGAATTGGGCTATAGAAATATACCAATAAATGGAGATTATTTCCAGAGAAATCGTGTGGACTTCTATAATGTGTCCTTGAGTCCGGAAGTGAAAATGTAGAATGATTTAATCTCAGACAACCAGTGGTGCGGGGTTGCTTTTGGCCTCCTGATTTTCTTGAGCTTTTTGGGTGTGGCTTGCTCTTGAGTAGTTCAGTAGTCTGATTGTCATTCAGGTGCCTTGTTACTTGTGAAACATGTTTTCTTATATTGAGGGAGTGCGGGTTATCTCTTAAAACTGAGTATGTTGAAGAAGACCTGTATCTAGGAAGATTTCTCTTAATTTGTAAGGCAGATGTGAAGTTTTATGGTGTTAGGTTGTCTTCATCAATTAACCATTATTGAATTGGTCTAAGTTATCACTTCTTACCAATATCAAGTGCCAAAATGTTTGAATTTGGGATATTGTAATTAATTTATTTCCTACTCTTGAATGTTATTTTGTGCCATTGAAGGCTTTTACGGGCAGTGGCAAAAGAGGAATGTTTGCCTTTCTAAGAAAAATGAGCCCTCTAACCACAACCCCTGCCACTCCTGAAGTAACAAGAATTTTGGTGGTTATTGTTTCTCACTTGTAATTTCGTGCCTTCGTATTATATGCTTTGCTGTGTGTAAGCGTGGCCTGTGTCATGGAAGTTTCTGCTTTGGGAATTTTTTGGAACTATTCTTGACTGCAAGGTGGGGAGGATTGGTGAGTTGCACAGGGCATCACCTGATCTGAGAGCCGCATGACCTAAGAACCTGGTATTTTGATGCTTTGCTGGCTGGTGCAGTGCCTTAGGGAGTAAGAGCCCTGTTGTAAGATAGTGTCTTACTCCCTGAGGCACATCTCCAGCAAGTCCCTTGCTGTCCTCCAATTTGATTGCTTTGCCTGATGACTAGTAAGTAAGTTCTTCTGATTACCAAATATCGTTAATTAGATATCAACTTGTAAACTATTTATTATTGTTTGGGTTTGTAAGGAGAATTGCCCTAATGTTACACTTATTACCTCTACTAAGTATTATGTAAAATTGGGTATATTGGCAAATATGTTAAAAGAGAGTGTAGGAACTGCTTTATATAGCAAATTACTTCCTAAATTTTACCTTATGTAAATATTCTTAAGAACTATTGTTTATTTGAAATGTTAGTCTGTGTTTTAATTTTGCATGTACGTGACATTTACTTCTTTAGAAATTGGACAAAACGTAGGCCTTTTTGTGAAAAGAGGGTTCAGAAATGCCTTAGGTTCTGATTTTATTCGTTTTCTAAGCTGCTTATTAACAAATGACTACAAATTTAGCGGTTCTAAGCAACACATTTACTACCCCGCAATTTCTATGGGTCAAGAGGCTGGGTACAACTGAGCTGTGTCCTCTGTAAGACTGCAGTCAAAGTGTTGGCCAGGGCTGGGTTGTTATCTAGAGACTCAACTGAGAAAAGATCTGCCCCCAGACTTCCTTGGGTTATTGGCTGAATTGATTTCTTTGTGTCTGTTAGGTTCAGAGCAGCTTGCTTCTTCAAAGTCAGCAAAGGAAGAGAGTCTAGCAAAGGTGAACTGGTGCTATGTTCTTACATAATCATGTACATGTAATCACATACAACCCATTGCCTTTGCTGTATTTTATTGATTAGAAGCAAGCCATAGGTCCAGTTCATGTGCAAGGGGAGGGAATTATACAAAGGTTTAAACACCAGGAAGTGTAGGAATCAAGAATAGTCACATCAGTTCTGTCTGCCACATGGATTATAGACTTAGATTGACAACTGAACATGTAACTTTTTTGTTAAACTCATTTTTTATTTACTTTTAAAAAGTTGTCCTAATGCATATGGTAAGTATAGCATTAATAAACATGAATCGAGCCCCTTTTAGGGGCTGCGCATTGTAGTTACTGAGGGTTCAAATATGGGGTTTCTTTATGCACTGCTCAACTCTCCACTGAATCTGAGAGATGGGTATATGTGATTATTATACAGTGCAACAAATTATATAATAGAACTGTTAGCAAAATGCTTAGTGAAGTATCTTTGTCTAGGCTAGTCAAAAAATGCTTCCCAGAGGAGGGTTTTTTGAATACATTGAATACAGTTCAAAATATATTTGAACTGTAGTTTGAAGGATTTAGAAGTTTTACGGAGAGGGCGTTATAGACTAAAGAGAAATCCACAGAAGCGTGGGTTTTGATAGGGCATACTGAAAAGTTAAATATGTCTGGATTGTAGGGTGCGTAGAGGAATGATGAGAACCTGAAGCTAGAAAAATAGAAAGTGGAGCCAGCTGAAGGATTTTGTAGTGCTATAGGTTTGTTTTATCTTATGAAGTTTGAAAGCAGGGGGAGTATCATGATTAGGCCATTGGGCACAATTAACAATCGTAGTTTACATGGCTGGCGACCTTCTCTAGTGGTGCAGACTTCAGGCTGTATGCAGCAACCCTGATCAGGATTCAGTTCTTAAGGAGGAGAGTGTGATTGCAGGAGGATAAGTTAGGATTCTTTTAGAATATAACTGACAAAAGATGCCTATGTTGAAAACATGGCATTGGTGAGGGAGAAGAAAAGTTAGATTTGATTGAGATTTCTAAGGTAGAACTGATAGAATTGAGAACCATGGTACGTAGTGATGTCTTTAACCAGTATTAAAGATGAAAAGAACAAGTTTTAGGAAATGATAATGAGTTCCTTTTAGGCCTGTTAAATTGAGTGGCTATAGGATTTCCATCTGGATAAAAGTATTCTTTAAGTGGTTGGAAACATGAGTCTCTAATTCAGGATATTACAAAAAATTCAGAAATCAATTTGCAGGTTATAAATGAATCCAGAAAGTGGATAAGATTCCTAAGGGATGAATATAAATCGACGAAAGACAAGGATGGAATCCAGAGAAGCAAGTATTTTAAAAGACAGTCAGAGGAAGAGGCCAACAATTAGAATTCAACCACAGGGAAAGGAAGTTTTTGAAACCTTTTTTTTTTTTTAATTGTAAAAATAATACCTGTTCACTAAAGAAAAATTAACATACAGAAAAGCATGTATAAAAATCGCAAATTGCTTGTAATCTTACCACCAGAAAAAAGTGTTAATGTCTTTTATATATGTATTTGTTTTCGACACAAAATTAGGAACATTCGTTTTTATATTGTTTCGATTTTAACCTTTCTGATGTTCTAATACAAAGTTTTAAAGCTACAATTTTTCCTCTAAGAATTGCTTTACCTGAATCCCACTGATTTTGAAGTGTTCTTGTTAACATTCAGTGAAAAATGTATTTTAATTTCCCATATGATTTCTTCTTGATCCATGGGTTACATATTCTTTGATAACATGCTCTTTCCATTTCCACCAGTTTCTAACATCCCATTAGGGGCATTTAGTGTGTCAGAAAATTATAGGTATATTCAGTCATTTCAATTTCATAAGTTCTGACCATGTGGAATATCCTAATTTTTGCTTGATTGTGATTAGTCTGTAATAGTTCTTTAATTTACCTATTTATATGTGAACTGAGGGAAAAAAAGAACAAAGAAGCCAGATATACATAATGGGTTATTTATTTTGTGTAATATGTTTCAGAGAGCCAGTGCTCAGTTTGGACAATAAATTTTGCTATTTTTGTTGGTTTTTAATTTTTTCCTACTGTTACCTCTATTCTGTTCTTTCTCATTTTGTAAAGTTAATTTTGTTCTTTCTCCTAGCTTCTTAGTTCTTTTATTTTTTATTTAATATTTTTAATGATAAAAGTGTTTAAGACTGTGTTTACTTCTTGTTACATATACTCACGTCCCATAGCTTTGGATACTTAACATTTTCGTTATCATTGAGTACACATTTTCTTTTTCTTTGAAAAGTCAGTTCTATCGAGGAATAATCATGTTAACTGCATTTTGATATTTTCTTTTACTTGGAAGTTATTTTAAAGTGTGGCTTTATTGTGGTTGTCCTTACTACTACCCTTTTGTTACTTCTAGTGTTAATTTAGAAATACTGAACTGTGACTGGGCATGGTGGCTCACACCTGTAATCCCAGCACTTTGGAGGCCAAGGTGGGTGGATCATCTGAGGTCAGGAGTTCGAGATGAGCCTGGCCAACATGGTGAAAGCCCATCTCTACTAAAAATACAAAAATCAGCCAGGCATGGTGGCAGGTGCCTGTAATCCCAGCTTGCTAAGAGGTGCTGAGGCAGGAGAATTGCTTGAACCCGGGAGGCAGAGGTTGCAGTGAGCCGAGATCGTGCCACTGTACTCCAGCCTGGGTGACAGAGCAAGACTCCTGCTCAAAAAACAGAAAAAAGTATTGCACCATGGTCAGAGAATCTTAAGTCTTTCAGTTGTAAAGGATAGAAGCATAACTCAAAATAACATTAGGTGGAAAAACTATATATTGTTTCAAATTACTGAAAAGAATCCTAGGGTAACTTAGAGAATTGAAGGAACAAATGCAGGAACCAAGGCCTCTGGAGCTGAAATTTAGAGAGGGGGGTGGGGGGGGGGGGGATGAGAGAGAGAGAGAGAGACAGAGAGAGAGACAGAGAGAGAGAGAGAAAGTGTGTGTGTGTGTGTGTGTGTGTCTGGGATTACAGGTGTCAGCCACTGCCCCCAGGCGGTATGGGCCTTCTTTAAGCTGGGGCCTTGAGACTCTGTACTTTTAACTACATGCTGTCTTTCAGGCCTGAAGGGAGTACCTTTCTCTACCTCCAGCAGAAAGGACTCAGATTAACTCAGTTTGAGTTCTGTGTCTGTCCGTAAATTACAAAAGCAGAGATGGGATGCACTTTATGTCCAGGCTGTATTCTGTTATTGTGGGGAAGAGTTGAAATCTTCAAGTCATGTTTCTTGGGCTGACCTTAAGCAAATTTCTTAGTTCCTCTGTACCTCTGTTTTCTCATCTCTAGAATCAGGCCAGGTGCAGTGGCTTGCACCTGTAACCCCAATACCCAGTACTCTAGGAGGCCGAGGGGGCGATTGCTTGAGCTCAGGAGATCAAGGCCAGCCTGGGCAACATGGGGAAACCCTGGTTCTACCAAAAATACAAAAATTAGCCAGGTATGGTGGTGTGTGCCTGTTAGTCCCAGCTACTCCAGAGGCTGAAGCAGGAGGATTGCTTGAACCCAGGAGGCTGAGGTTGCGGTGAGCCAGGATTACACCACTGCACTCCAGCCTGTGTGACGGAACGAGACTCTGTCTCAAAACAAAACAAAAACCTGCTTTTGTAGTATTGTGAGGGTTAAAGTAGTCCACATACTTCATACCTTTATGCTTCTAACTATTGAACGAACCTCTTCAATGAATGAAAAAGTTAAAACATCCAAGATTTATGCCCCACTTCCAGTCTCACCCTCCTCAAAAGACCATGTGCTTTACTCTGATACCATATTCCTTTCACTTGCCAACTGCTCAGACTGCAGAAACAATCCAGTTTTCATTATTTTTATAATATGTGTCTTCCTTGTATTTACAGAATTCTCCTCTGAACATTTAAATTGAGTTTTTCAGCACATTTACCCTGCTAAACACATGGTAAAAACTTTGTAAATATTGAATGTTTCCCAAAATGTATTTGATAACTACTTTATTATGTTTTAAGATAAGATTATTATCAGAATTATTGCTGTGTTTAAATTATGTATAAAAATGTATTGCTCTAGAAAGAAGTGGTAGGCTTTGTTTTTATTTGTAGAATGTAAATATAGATAAATTAATTTTTGAACCAAATAGGTATAATGTAGATTATATAAATGGAGGCAGTTATAAAATAGCCTTAGAAGTAAAATTATACTGTGCTTATAGCTCTTTTATAACCATTTGAAGGTGTTACGAAGTGTTATCAATGTGAGTGTGTTTTGTGGGCAGTTGGAGATGGTTGGAAGGATGGTTGATAAGGTAGGTCAGTGTTTTCATTAAGTGCGTGCTGCTACTTCAGGGCAAAGGCTTGAAAAACTTAATTTTTTTTTAGTTACATGATTTACTGCATCTCAGGCAACCTGGATGACATGGCATTTACTAAAGCAATTCGCTGCTTTGCTGGTGCTTCAGCACCCTTCAGTCTGAGAGTCCTGAAGTCTTGATTTGTAATTCTCCAGGTTTCCTGTCTATCATAGCACTTCTTCACAAACAGTGTATCTGGTCACCTTGAATTCTCAGTTCCTTAATAACTCCTTTTGTCCACTCTTCCTACCACTTTACCGTACAGAGTTTTTTGGAGGATTGCTGTTACTTTCTTTAAAACCAAATAAAATTAAGAATTAAGGATATTTAGTATTATTGGCCACTTTAAATGTCTTTATAAATATTGAACTAATACAGTCACTTTTATATAGTAATTTATGTGTTAGGATAGTTACTTCATAAGACTTTTGAGTCTATGTCATAAGAAGTCGGTGGTAGAGTAGATAATTTCTTTAGCTGTTATCCGGAGATGAGACTCAGAAGTTAGATCAACCACTTGTAGTATTTTAAGTGTGAGTTATTCTATATTTTAGTTGTGAAATGTACAGAATCTAATTAACTTTTAATAATTCAGAGTCCTTTTCATACTTGGCTGCTTTTCTTTTCCTGTACAATTTTGTGTTTTCTCTTTTGTCTTTTACAAAATTGTTAGTTAAAAACATTGTTTAGTTTTACAACCCTCCCTCATTTGTATGAATGTCCTCTCAGATTATTCATATAATGAGTATTGCCTGAATGTCATTTTCTTGTTAAAGTCTCTTCTGGGACCCTCTGACCTACCGTGTTCTGAACTGATTATCCTATGAGATCGCTTTTTGTTCATCATCATCTTGGAAATTGCATTTGCCTGCCTCTCTCTTACGTTCAGTTTCCTGGTTCCTTGAATTTATGTGTCTTCTTTCTTGGTATTCTCCGTTGTTTTCAGTTGATACAATCTCGTAGTTCCTACTGAGAAAGAATACGTGTAAGGTAAACATGTTTTGAGGCTTCCATTTCTGAAAATATTTTATTTCTGCCCTCATTTTTGATGAGTAGTTTGACTTGACATAGAATTCTAGGTTGAAGTGATTTTCCCTGAGAATTTTAAATGTGTTGCTTTGTTGCCTGCTGGCTTCTAGTGTTGCTGTCGAGCACATAGATGTCATTATGGTTTTTGACCCTTTGTATGAAAATTTCATTATTACATGCCTTGGGAGGGAACTGTTTTCATTCATTGTGCAACATATTTGGTAGGCTCTTCGAGTTGGCTGCTTTCTGTGATTTTTTTTTTTTTTTGCCATTTTTTTCTTTCATGATTTAGATGTTGTACACCTAGAGTAATCCTTTGCTTTTTCTTTTTTCTCTTCTTTTTTTTATGTCTTTGCTTTTTGTTCTTTTTTTCTTTGGGGGGATTTATTTATTTATTTAAAGACAAGGTCTCGAGGCTCTGTCACCTTGGTTGGAGTGTAGTCGTGTGATCCTAGCTCACAACAGCCTTGAACTCCTGGGCTCAAGGGATCCTCCTGCCTCAGCCTCTTGAGTAGTTGGGACTACAGGTGCATGCCACCATGCCCAGATAGGGACTTTTAAAAATACGGTCTTATAACTCTTCTGTCAATTTTTATTTGTTTCTGTAATTTTAATTTTAACTTAATTTTTAATGTTTTTAAAATTTCTGAGGTCTTTAAAAAAGTGTGTTTTCTTACATTCCATTTTTGTTTTGTGGGTACAGTATCTTTTTCTAAGAATATTACTGATATGTATTTACATGTGCATCTGTGTATCTATGTATGTGCAGGTTTGTATATGTATGTGTATGCTTTGTTCCGTTTCCTGATTACTCAGTTTCTTCCCACTTGCTTTTTCTGTTTGTTTAGCTTCATTCTTTTGTTAGATATTTTCCTTAAATGTTTGGTGATCTTTGGCTGACTCCTGATACTGTTAAAGTGGGAGATCACTAAAAAGCAAATTGGAAGCTCTCTGTGCATGTAGTGTCCTCTCTCTGGGCCATTTTCTAGGGAGTTTTACTGTCGCTTCTCTTGGGCTGGTCATATTTTCCAGAAATGGCTTTTCTTGCCTGGAAGATGCAATCGTTTATGCTAGTGATCTAGGAGCAGAGTGAGAAGAAGATTGAGAGTCCTAATACTCAAAATGATGCTTTCATTTAATCTCCATATTTAGTATCAATACAGGACCTCTGCCTTCAGCTATTCCTGTTGTCTGCAAGTCTAGAAACTTTCCCCTCTCCAAATAACACTTCTAGTGTAGTGCCAGGGTTGGGGTTGCTTAGCTGCTGCAAGTCAGGGCGGACAACTGGGAGATCTCACAGCTTCTTACAGAGACTGGCAATGAATCTTTCTCTTTGAGGCCTGCTTTCACCCCTGCTTCCAGGGATCTCTTGTGCTTGCCAATTCTGTTGCCTCCTGTCAATCAGTTTGCTTCTCTGCTTTCCTAGTTCTGCAGTGAAAATAATTACTCATTAATTTTCTTTCCAGAGTCTAAAGGTACTGCTTTTTATTTCATTTTCTTGATTTTTTCTAGGCGTATTCCCTTAAAAAATTATATTTTTATATTTTTATCATTTTAGTAGGATGTTTAGACTGAGCAGAAACTAATGAATGTGTACAACTAGTTATCTTAACTTAGAGGTTTTCTTTTTTTAATTGCAGAAGAAATAAGAATTCACTCCCATAAAAATTTAGATGATGCAGCTGGGCGTGGTGGCTCACGCCTGTAATCCTATTGGGAGGCCGACGCCGGTGGATCACCTGAGGTCAGGAGTTCGAGACCAGCCGGACTAACATGGTGAAACCCTATCTCTACAAAAATTAGCCGGGCATAGTGGTGCGTGCCTGTAATCCCAGTGACTCGGGAGGCTGAGGCAGGAAAATTGCTTGAACCGGGGAGGCAGAGGTTACAGTGAGCTGAGATCGCGCCATTGCACTCCATCCTAGGCAACAAGAGTGAAACTATGTCTCAAAAAAAAAAAATTCAGATGATGCAAAAAAAGTGAAAGTCACTTTCAGTCCTCTGGTATGAACATGTTCAACTAGTCCTCTTTAACTGGAAGTTCTCTTTTTTTAATTGCAAAAGAAATAGGAATCAACCCCTATAAAAATCAGATAATTAAGATAAAATGACAGTCACTTCCAGTCTTCTTTTGCTGATCCCATTGTCTTCCCAGATGTAACTGTTATTTTTTTATATGTATACTTCCGTTTTAACTCATTTACATACTTTTAAGTACATAGAAAAAAGTAGTTTCATTTTGTATGTGATTTTGTGATGGAGGCTGTTATTGGCAAGAATGTGGTCATACTGTGTTCCTCTAAAACCTACTTATTCTCCATAATATGTATTTAGAGGAGTTTTTCATGGGAGAACATACGAATAAAACACATCTTTTTTTTTTTTTTTTTTTTTTTTTTTGAGATGCATTCTTGCTCTGTCGCCAGGCTGGAGTGCAGTGGCACGATCTCAGCTCACTGCAACCTCTGTCTCCTGGGTTCAAACAATTCTTCTGCCTCAGCCTCCTGAGTAGCTGGGATAACAGGCGCTCGACACCACACCTGGCTAATTTTTGTATTTTTAGTAGAGACAGGGTTTCACCATGTCGGGCAGGATGGTATCGAGCTCTTGACTTCGTGATCCTCCTGCCTCGGCCTCCCAAAGTGCTGGAATTACAGGCGTGAGCCACCATGCCCGGCATAACTCTTCTTTTTAAGTGTCCTGTACTTGCTGTTCCATAGTACATATGCACTATAGTTTACTTAACCGTTCTATTAGTAAATGTTTAGAATGTTTATAATTTTCTACTTTTCCAGTGTTACTGTAAACATCTTTATGAATACGTTTTTGTACATATGTATGATTTTTTTTTCTAGGATGATTACTATTCTGATACCAACAAGTATTTTGCAGTATAATTCTGGCACGAATTACCTGAAGTTAGTGTCAGATGCCACAGGTGCTTTTGGGAAGGACACTATCCCAAGAAGGCTGCTTTCTTCAAGTGGCACTTCAAATGCCAGCCACACCTCAGAGGTCTCCAGGGCACCAGCATTTCTGCCCACCAGACTAAAATTTGGGGAATTCCATGACGCCTCAAGTTTGATAGTTGACTAGTACGACTCACAGAACTTAGGAAAACATGATACTTATGATTCTTGTCATTTAGTTTTATTATAAAGGATATAGATCAGGATCAGCCAAGTAAGAGACACACAGTGCCAAGTGCAGGAGGATCCTGAATGCAGAGCTTTCCTTTATTCTCCTTGTGGAATCAGGCTGTGGATCCTTCCTGGCATATCTGTGTGTTCACGAACCAGGAATCTCCAAGTCTAGGTGTCCAGACTTATTTGGATTTCGTTATGAAGGCATGATTGACTGAAAATTGGCCAGTCAATTGATGGAACTCGATCTCTAGCTCACCTCTCCCCAGAGATCAGGCTGACTCACAGTCCCAGCCCTCTAATCACATGGTTGGTCTTTCTGGTGACTAGCTCGCATTCTGAATTATCTATTTAAAGTCAGGTGTGATCCAAGAACTTCATGAATAACAAAGACACCCCATCACTTGGAAAATTTCAAGAGTTTTTGAAGTTCTGTGCCAGGAACCAGACAAATTCTTTATTATACAACAGATACCTAGAAGTAGAATTTTCTGCTTGAGCGGTAGGCACACTTCAATTTTTAATAAATATTGAAAACTCTCCTTTACAAATGCATACTAATTTATTCTGTACCAGCAGTATAATTTCCTATAACTTTTCTGTTATTAGATGGTATTCTATTCTCTTTTCCTCTATTTTGCTTGATGAAAAATTTGATTTTTTAGATACATTTTTCCAATTGCTAGTGAAAATGGGCGTTTTCCCATGTGTTTATTATTAGCTACATGTTTCCTTTTTCAATTGCCGATTCATTGGGTTTGCCCATTTCTCTATTGGGTTATTCATCTATTTTATATTGATTTGTAGTTTGTTATATATGTATTAGCCCCTTTTTTGTTGCTGTGAAGAAATACCTGAGACTGGGTAATTTATGAAGAAAAGAGCTTTAGTTGGCTCATGGTTCTGCAGGCTGTGCAAGAAGCATGGCACCAGCATCTGCTTCTGGAGAGGGCATCAGGTTGCTTTCATTCATGGTGGAAGGTGAGGAGGAGCTGGCATGTGCGGATCAGATGGTGAGAGAGGGAGCAAGAGGGAAAGAGGAAGGAGTGCTAGACTCTTTTCAACAATTAGTTTTTGCAGGAACTAAGAGTAAGAACTCAATCCTGAGAGAATGGCACCAAGACATTCATGAGGGATCTGTCCCCACACCCAGACACCTGCCGTTAGGCCCCACCTCCAACTCTGCGGATTAGGTTTCAACATGAGACTGGGAGTGGGTCAAGGGGCACCAGAAAAACCATATCCAAACCATAGCACTATATTATACATGTTAGTCTTTTGTGTTTATATGTTTTAAGTATTTCCTCCCATGCCATTGGTTTCTAAAATTTTTTACAAATTAGATTTATTGTGTTAATTCTAATGGTAGAAGGTTATGAATTTAAATTAAAATGGTATTTATAAGTTTGTTGCTTCCCATGAACGAAGAAAGGGCCTTTATTGCCAAAGCATTTTGTGATTTTAGCTAGCTTAGATATGTTGGATTGAATTCCATAGAAATTTAAACTACATAGGTTCCTGTCTGCCTCCTTATTTTTTGGAACATTTGAACTCCTTAAGAGTCGGAAGGAAGAAGAGAAAGAATATTTATTGTGGCAGTATGATGGGAGAAGTCTAAAGGTGATAACTAACTTAAAATTTCTGTGGATGTTATTTATCCAGATCACCCCCCTTTGTTTTATTAAAGGTGATTAAGAATTGGCCATACTCCAAGTTACATAATTCTATAAATATCAAATTCTCTATTATAATTTGTTGTATATGATATTTTCATACCTTTTACTTTTAGAAGTTTTTACAAATTACTGTGTGATAAATTCTGTACTTTGTTCTGTATGGAATATGGAAGTATGTAATAGAAGACTTAATTCTTACATTCAAAATTTTATTACCCCAATTTCTATGAGATTTTCTAGAGATTAAAATGCTGGGTTTTTTTGTCATAAAACCCACAAAAATACATATTAGAAGTAGCTTCAGCAAATATTAATGAAGCTTTGTTTCTAGAACTCTTCATTGTATATGGTATTTGAATGTGTTTTAATATGCCAGCATGAATGTTATTTTGCTCGTATTGATCTTGTATAATAATACTTGTTCACATCTGTAGATACTTTATAGCTTACAAAAGCATATTGATATCTTCTAATTAAATTCTTCAAGTAACGCTTTGCAAAAGGCAGAGAACATAATTTCCCCACTTTATAAATGAGAAAACTGAGTCTCTGAGCTATGTAGAAATTTGACTTTTAAGTAGTATAACTCATAATAACTCTGAATCAGTCCAGTGCTTTTTTTTCGTTTCACAATGAGTGTAGTTTCCGACTGATGCTGTAACAAATTACTGTAAACACGGTGGTTTAAAACCACACAAACTTGTTACTTTTCAGTTCTTGAGGTCAGAAGTCTGAAATGAGTCTCACAGGACAAAAATCAAGGTGTTGGTAGGCTGCTTCTGGAGACTCTAGGGGAGAGCCTGTTTTCTTGCATTTTCCAGCTTCTAGAGGCCACCCACATTTCTTGGCTTCTGGCCCCTTTCTCCATCTTCAGAGCCAGCAATATTGAGGCAACACTTAGCACACTGACATCTCTGGTTTTGACTCTTTTGCCAGACTCTTCCATGTTTTAAGGACCCTTGTGATTACATTGGGCCTACTCAGATAATCTAGGATAATCTCCCTATTTTTAAGATCAGTAGATTTAGCAACTTCAGTTCTACCTGCATCCTTAATTCCCCTTTGCCATGTACCCTAACATGGTTCCAGGGATTAGAATATAGACACCTTTGGGAGGCCATTCTGTCTACCACACTGTGATAACTCTTGTGTATCCTTATTGTGTAAGAAAAATTGCAGTGTTTTTTGGGGCGGAGCAAGATGGCCGAATAGGAACAGCTCCAGTCTCCAACTCCCAGCGCGAGCGACACAGAAGACCGGTGATTTCTGCATTTTCAACTGAGGTACTGGGGTCATCTCACTAGGGAGTGCCGGAAAATCGGTGCTGGTCAGCTGCTGCAGCCTGACCAGCAAGAGCTGAAGCAGGGCGAGGCATCGCCTCACCTGGAAGCGCAAGGGGGAAGGGAATCCCTTTTCCTAGCCAGGGGAACTGAGACACACAACACCTGGAAAATCGGGTAACTCCCACCCCAATACTGCGCTTTAAGCAGACAGGCACACCAGGAAAATATATCCCACACCTGGCCAGGAGGGTCCCACGCCCACGGAGCCTCCCTCACTGCTAACACAGCAGTCTGCGGCGATCTATCCGCAAGGCAGCAGCGAGGCTGGGGGAGGGGCGCCCGCCATTGCTGAGGCTTAAGTAGGTAAACAAAGCTGCTGGGAAGCTCGAACTGGGTGGAGCTCACAGCAGCTCAAGGAAGCCTGCCTGTCTCTGTAGTCTCCACCTCTGGGGACAGCGCACAGCTGAAGACCAACAGGGGAAGCAGCGGGGGCCAGTGCAGACGCGAACGACTCTGTCTGACAGCTTTGGGGAGAGCCATGGATCTCCCAACGCGGAGGTTGAGATCTGAGAATGGACAGACTGCCTGCTCAGGTGGGTCCCTGACCCCTGAGTAGCCTAACTGGGAGACATCCCCCACTAGGGGCAGTCTGACACCCCACACCTCACAGGGTGGAGTACACCCCGAGAGGAAACTTCCAAAGGAAGAATCAGACAGGTACACTCGCTGTTCAGCAATATTCTATCTTCGGCAACCTCTGCTGCTGATACCCAGGCAAACAGGGTCTGGAGTGGACCTCAAGCAATCTCCAACAGACCAACAGACAGTCCTTCTGACTGTCAGAAGGAAAACTATCAAACAGGAAGGACACCTATACCAAAACCCCATCAGTACGTCACCATCATCAAAGACCAGAGACAGATAAAACCACAAAGATGGGGAAAAAGCAGGGCAGAAAAGCTGGAAATTCAAAAAATAAGAGCGCGTCTCCCCCTGCGAAGGAGCGCAGCCCATCGCCAGCAACGGATCAAAGCTGGTCAGAGAATGACTTTGACGAGATGAGAGAAGAAGGCTTCAGTCCATCAAACTTCTCAGAGCTAAAGGAGGAATTACATACCCAGCGCAAAGAAACTAAAAATCTTGAAAAAGGAGTGGAAGAATTGACAGCTAGACCAATTAATGCAGAGAAGATCATAAACGAAATGACAGAGATGAAAACCATGACACGAGAAATACGTGACAAATGCACAAGCTTCAGTAACCGACTCGATCAACTGGAAGAAAGAGTATCAGCGATTGAAGATCAAATGAATGAAATGAAGCGAGAAGAGAAACCAAAAGACCAAAGAAGAAAAAGAAATGAACAAAGCCTGCAAGAAGTATGGGATTACGTAAAAAGACCAAATCTACGTCTGATTGGGGTGCCTGAAAGTGAGGGGGAAAATGGAACCAAGTTGGAAAACACTCTTCAGGATATCATCCAGGAGAACTTCCCCAACCTAGTAGGGCAGGCCAACATTCAAATTCAGGAAATACAGAGAACGCCACAAAGATACTCCTCCAGAAGAGCAACTCCAAGACACATAATTGCCAGATTCACCAAAGTTGAAATGAAGGAAAAAATCTTAAGGGCAGCCAGAGAGAAAGGTCGGGTTACCCAAAAAGGGAAGCCCATCAGACTAACAGCAGATCTCTCAGCAGAAACTCTACAAGCCAGAAGAGAGTGGGGGCCAATATTCAACGTTCTTAAAGAAAAGAATTTTCAACCCAGAATTACATATCCAGCCAAACTAAGTTTCATCAGTGAAGGAGAAATAAAATCCTTTACAGATAAGCAAATGCTTAGAGATTTTGTCACCACCAGGCCAGCCTTACAAGAGACCCTGAAGGAAGCCCTAAACATGGAAAGGAACAACCGGTACCAGCCATCGCAAAAACATGGCAAAATGTAAAGACCATCAAGGCTAGGAAGAAACTGCATCAACTAACGAGCAAAATAACCAGTTAATATCATAATGGCAGGATCAAGTTCACACATAACAATATTAACCTTAAATGTAAATGGACTAAATGCTCCAATTAAAAGACACAGACTGGCAAACTGGATAAAGAGTCAAGACCCATCAGTCTGCTGTATTCAGGAGACCCATCTCACATGCAGAGACATACATAGGCTCAAAATAAAGGGATGGAGGAAGATCTACCAAGCAAATGGAGAACAATAAAAGCAGGGGTTGCAATCCTAGTCTCTGATAAAACAGACTTTAAACCATCAAAGATCAAAAGACACAAAGAAGGCCATTACATAATGGTAAAGGGATCAATTCAACAGGAAGAGCTAACTCTCCTAAATATATATGCACCCAATACAGGAGCACCCAGATTCATAAAGCAAGTCCTTAGAGACTTACAAAGAGACTTAGACTCCCATACAATAATAATGGGAGACTTCAACACTCCACTGTCAACATTAGACAGATCAACGAGACAGAAAGTTAACAAGGATATCCAGGAATTGAACTCATCTCGGCACCAAGCGGACCTAATAGACATCTATAGAACTCTCCACCCCAAATCAACAGAATATACATTCTTCTCAGCACCACATCGCACTTATTCCAAAATTGACCACATAATTGGAAGTAAAGCACTCCTTAGCAAATGTACAAGAACAGAAATTATAACAAACTGTCTCTCAGACCACAGTGCAATCAAACTAGAACTCAGGACTAAGAAACTCAATCAAAACCACTCAACTACATGGAAACTGAACAACCTGCTCCTGAATGGCTACTGGGTACATAACGAAATGAAAGCAGAAATAAAGATGTTCTTTGAAACCAATGAGAACAAAGATACAACATACCAGAATGTCTGGGACACATTTAAAGCAGTGTGTAGAGGGAAATTTATAGCACTAAATGCCCACAAGAGAAAGCAGGAAAGATCTAAAATTGACACTCTAATATCACAATTAAGAGAACTAGAGAGTCAAGAGCAAACACATTCAAAAGCTAGCAGAAGGCAAGAAATAACTAAGATCAGAGCAGAACTGAAGGAGATAGAGACACAAAAAACCCTCCAAAAAATCAATGAATCCAGGAGTTGGTTTTTTGAAAAGATCAACAAAATTGACAGACCGCTAGCAAGGCTAATAAAGAAGAAAAGAGAGAGGAATCAAATAGATGCAATAAAAAATGATAAAGGAGATATCACCACTGACCCCACAGAAATACAAACAACCATCAGAGAATACTATAAACGCCTCTATGCAAATCAACTAGAAAATCTAGAAGAAATGGATAATTTCCTGGACACTTACACTCTCCCAAGAATAAACCAGGAAGAAGTTGAATCCCTGAATAGACCAATAGCAGGCTATGAAATTGAGGCAACAATTAATAGCCTACCCACCAAAAAAAGTCCAGGACCAGATGGATTCACAGCTGAATTCTACCAGAGGTACAAGGAGGAGCTGGTACCATTCCTTCTGAAACTATTCCAATCAATAGAAAAAGAGGGAATCCTCCCTAACTCATTTTATGAGGCCAACATCATCCTGATACCAAAGCCTGGCAGAGACACAACAAAAAAAGAGAATTTTAGACCAATATCCCTGATGAACATCGATGCAAAAATGCTCAATAAAATACTGGCAAACCGGATTCAGCAGCACATCAAAAAGCTTATCCACCATGATCAAGTGGGCTTCATCCCTGGGATGCAAGGCTGGTTCAACATTCGCAGATCAATAAACGTAATCCAGCATATAAACAGAACCAAAGACAAGAACCACATGATTATCTCAATAGATGCAGAAAAGGCTTTTGACAAAATTCAACAGCCCTTCATGCTAAAAACGCTCAATAAATTCGGTATTGATGGAACGTACCTCAAAATAATAAGAGCTGTTTATGACAAACCCACAGCCAATATCATACTGAATGGGCAAAAACTGGAAAAATTCCCTTTGAAAACTGGCAGAAGACAGGGATGCCCTCTCTCACCACTCCTATTCAACATAGTGTTGGAAGTTCTGGCTAGGGCAATCAGGCAAGAGAAAGAAATCAAGGGTATCCAGTTAGGAAAAGAAGAAGTCAAATTGTCCCTGTTTGCAGATGACATGATTGTATATTTAGAAAACCCCATTGTCTCAGCCCAAAATCTCCTTAAGCTGATAAGCAACTTCAGCAAAGTCTCAGGATACAAAATTAATGTGCAAAAATCACAAGCATTCTTATACACCAGTAACAGATAAACAGAGAGCCAAATCAGGAATGAACTTCCATTCACAATTGCTTCAAAGAGAATAAAATACCTAGGAATCCAGCTTACAAGGGATGTAAAGGACCTCTTCAAGGAGAACTACAAACCACTGCTCAGTGAAATCAAAGAGGACACAAACAAATGGAAGAACATACCATGCTCATGGATAGGAAGAATCAATATCATGAAAATGGCCATACTGCCCAAGGTTATTTATAGATTCAATGCCATCCCCATCAAGCTACCAATGAGTTTCTTCACAGAATTGGAAAAAACGGCTTTAAAGTTCATATGGAACCAAAAAAGAGCCCGCATTGCCAAGACAATCCTAAGTCAAAAGGACAAAGCTGGAGGCGTCACGCCACCTGACTTCAAACTATACTACAAGGCTACAGTAACCAAAACAGCATGGTACTGGTACCAAAACAGAGATATAGACCAATGGAACAGAACAGAGTCCTCAGAAATAATACCACACATCTACAGCCATCTGATCTTTGACAAATCTGAGAGAAACAAGAAATGGGGAAAGGATTCCCTATTTAATAAATGGTGCTGGGAAAATTGGCTAGCCATAAGTAGAAAGCTGAAACTGGATCCTTTCCTTACCCCTTATACGAAGATTAATTCAAGATGGATTAGAGACTTAAATGTTAGACCTAATACCATAAAAACCCTAGAAGAAAACTTAGGTAGTACCATTCAGGACATAGGCATGGGCAAGGACTTCGTGTCTAAAACACCAAAAGCAATGGCAGCAAAAGCCAAAATTGACAAATGGGATCTAATTAAACTATAGAGCTTCTGCACAGCAAAAGAAACTACCATCAGAGTGAACAGGCAACCTACAGAATGGGAGAAAATTTTTGCAACCTACTCATCTGACAAAGGGCTGATATCCAGAATCTACAAAGAACTCAAATTTACAAGAAAAAAACAACCCCATCAAAAAGTGGGCAAAGGATATGAACAGACATTTCTCAAAAGAAGACATTCATACAGCCAACAGACACATGAAAAAATACTCATCATCACTCGCCATCAGAGAAATGCAAATCAAAACCACAATGAGATACCATCTCACACCAGTTAGAATGGCAATCATTAAGAAGTCAGGAAACAACAGGTGCTGGAGAGGATGTGGAGAAATAGGAACACTTTTACACTGTTGGTGGGATTGTAAACTAGTTCAACCATTATGGAAAACAGTGTGGCGATTCCTCAAGGATCTAGAACTAGATGTACCATATGACCCAGCCATCCCACTACTGGGTATATACCCAAAGGATTATAAATTATTCTACTACAAAGACACATGCACACGTATGTTTATTGCGGCACTATTCACAATAGCAAAGACTTGGAATCAACCCAAATGTCCATCTGTGACAGACTGGATTAAGAAAATGTGGCACATATACACCATGGAATACTATGCAGCCATAAAAAAGGATGAGTTTGCGTCCTTTGTAGGGACATGGATGCAGCTGGAAACCATCATTCTTAGCAAACTATCACAAGAACAGAAAACCAAACACCGCATGTTCTCACTCATAGGTGGGAACTGAACAATGAGATCACTTGGACTCGGGAAGGGGAACATCACACACTGGGGCCTATCATGGGGAGGGGGGGAGGAGGGAGGGATTGCATTGGGGAGTTATACATGATGTAAATGATGAATTGATGGGTGCAGCACACCAACATGGCATAAGTATACATATGTAACAAACCTGCATGTTATGCACATGTACCCTAGAACTTAAAGTATAATAAAAAAAATAAAAAATAAAAAAATAAAAATTGCAGTGTTTTTTGTTACATAGTGAGTTATCAGAAGAGAAAGAAAGATGGTTGAGATTAAACTGTAAAAGAAAAGATAATTTGAGTAAACTTTAGTGAGCCATTAGCTGTTACACCTGAAAGAAAGTTATGAGTTCTTTCTCTGAAGGAATGTTAAATGACTTTCTGTGAAACACAATATAAATCAATGGACTTGCAGAATTGGCAAAAAAAAAAGGAAAACAAAAGAAAAAACTGCAATGATCATCTGGTTTAGTTCTGAATAATACAAAGCAGAGTTGTCTTTTATTTTTATTTATATTAAGCAAAATGTTAAAATTGTGTCTAGTTATAGAAAGAAGTTTTTAGGTTACAGTGAGAAGATCCCCGAGGAGTCAGTGAGTAAACTTCAGGTGGTCCATGAAGCTTTTGTAATTGTATATAAAATTTTGTGTTTTATGATCATTTTTCTAGAGGAATAATTTATAGTTTTCATTAGAATCTGAAGGGGGATTCTGTCACCCCCAAATTAATTACAAACCATTGATCAGAGATTTTTTTTTCATGTCTAATTGAAGTTCTTATTTTTGGGAATACAGCCCTCTGATGTTTTTGTACAGTTTTTTAATTCTTGAAAATTCGTATAATACAATATTAAGCTTTTGCTATGTACTGGGTGATAATAATAGTGGGTGTAATATTCATGGACCCTGGCTTCATGGAGCTTGGTGATTGTCACATTCTTCTTGCGATCCTTTTTTAACTGTTTTGATAATTTTTTTCTTGAGCTTTAATTTTATCATCACTGGTTGCTGACCTCTTAGTGGGAAGGAAGCAGCTGTTTTTTTCCTTTTTTAAATTGAGGATTAATTTGCATATAGTGGAATGCACAGATCTTTATTTTACTGTAAGTTCTGGGATATATGTGCAGAACATGCAGGTTTGTTGCATAGGTATGCATGTGCCATGGTGTTTTGCTGCACCTATCAACCTGTCATCTAGGTTTTAAGCCCCGCATGTATTAGGTATTTGTCCTAATGCTATCCCTTCCCTTTACCCCCCACCCGCCGACAGGCCCCCGTGTGTGATGTTCTCCCTGTGTCCATGTGTTCTCATTATTCAACTCCCATTTATGAGTGATAACATAATGCGCACATCTTAATTGCCTGATGTGAAGAGTTTTGACAGATATGTAAACGGTGTACCAACATACTGTCAAAATAGAAATTACTTTCATTACCTCAAAGAATTCTCTCATGTTCCTTCCCAGTCATTCCTGCCCCACTGCTAAGAGGCTGATTATTATTATGTATTTCTCTTGCCTTTGACTAGTTTTCCTGGTTGTTGAACTTCATATAAATGGAGTCATACAGCATTTACTGTTTCATGTCAGGAGTTTGGACAACTGTAAAATGAGGTTAAAAAAGGGTAGTCATTAGAAAGGTTAAGAAAATTCTTGCTATTGCCCTTTCCCCTTCACTCTACCTCCCTGGCCCCCACCCTGTCAGTTACTGTGTAGTAACACTGCAGTCTAATTTGTGGGCACTAAAACTAAAAATACTCCAAGTTTTTTTTTCTTTCTTTTTTTCTTTGAGACAGAGTCTCACTCTGTCGGCCACGCTGGAGTGCAGTGGCACAATCTCACTCTGCCTCCCAAGTTCAAGTGATTGTCCTGCCTCAGCCCGTGAGTAGCTGGGATTACAGGCACACACCACCATGCCCACCTAATTTTTGTATTTTTGATAGAGACAGAGTTTCACCATTTTGGCCAGGATGATCCTGATCTCCTGACTTCGTGATCTGCCCGCCTCGGCCTCCGAAAGTGCTGGGATTGCAGCCAACGCACCTGGCCAGAATAACCCAAATGTTTAATTAATGATAGATAAGTGAGGCTTGAGTGTGTAGGTATTTCTAATAAAAGATAAACTTAATTAGAATCTAACACTTTCTGTTTTATCTATTCTTTAATTTTACATTATCTGATTAGCAAAGTTTTTGGATGATATTAAGTTTTTTTTTTGTTTTTTTTTTTTTTTTTTGAGACGGAGTCTCGCTCTGTCGCCCAGGCTGGAGTGCAGTGGCGCGATCTCGGCTCACTGCAAGCTCCGTCTCCCGGGTTTACGCCATTCTCCTGCCTCAGCCTCCCGAGTAGCTGGGACTACAGGCGCCCGCCATCTCGCCCGGCTAGTTTTTTGTATTTTTTAGTAGAGACGGGGTTTCACCGTGTAGACCAGGATGGTCTCGATCTCCTGACCTCGTGATCCACCCGTCTCGGCCTCCCAAAGTGCTGGGATTACAGGCTTGAGCCACCGCGCCCGGCCGATATTAAGTGTTTTAAATAGGATTCACTACAGCAAAGTGGGATATAGTGGTTGATTCATTTGCAAATTCCAAATCCCCAGGAAAAGGACAAAGTTCACAGAACTTTATTTTTAGGATAAGTGTTTCCAAGTTTGGGAGCAATTTCACTGTCCAAGGAATACAGAGAAATGGTTGAATGAAGATTGTGAGTTGGGGATTTATTATGTTTTGTTATGGTCTGAATCTTTCAATATTAGGTAGACAATGACTAGATATATGTAGTTTTCTTTCTGCTTATATGTTTCTTTTTTGTTTTCATATTTAAGCCCAGGAAGTATAAATGAATCAAACAATTTAACTGTAATCCAAAATTACACCTGGGGCTAAAAAAATTTCAGCCTTGTGCAAGAGGAGCCTGGGGAGTTCTTATGGTTGTTACAACAATCAGACTATACTGTCTTAAATATGGACTCTGCATTTATCAAAGATGAGAGCAGAGTCTGCTGCCCTGCTCTTACAGCCTTTCTTATCAAGTTGCCTGGGTTGAGAAAAACAACTGGGATGACAGAACCTCATCCTGGATTCCTTTAGTATCTATGGGAAGAGAGTGTTTTAAAAGCTAGGAAAGGGGCCAGGTGCCGTGGCTCAAGCCTGTAATTCTAGCACTTTGGGAGGCAGAGGTGGGCGGATCACTTGAGGTTAGGAGCTTGAGACCAGCTTGGCCAACATGGTGAAACCCCGTCTTTACTAAAATTAACAAAAATCAGCTGGGTGTGGTGGCGCACACCTGTAATCCCAGCTACTTGGGAGGCTGATACAGGAGAATCACTTGAACGCGGGTGGTGGAGGTTGCAGTGAGCCAAGATCACGCCACTGCACTCCAGCCTGGGCAACAGAGTAAGACTGGGTCTCAAAATAAATAAGTAAAAGCTAGAAAAGGGACTTAAATTACTAAAAGCAATCTGGGGCATGGTTCGCTGCATTCACTTTTGACATATTAAATATTTTGGAAGAGGCACTGGCCATGGTCCTCTGAGGTCAATCAATCTAGCTTTAGAACCTTCATCTTTCACTTTCTTGGGCTTCACTTTCCAAAATGGACCACAGGATAATGAGGCTTTTTTTTTTTTTTTAAAACAACTTATCTGTGTCTTAGATTTGAATATACTAGAGCGGGCAAAATTCCCATTATAATCCCATTATACCTCCAAGAAGGTAATTAAATGTATAATATAAGAACAGACGATTATGTCAGCAGCCTGGAGCAGGGTCCTCTTACAGGCTAGTGCACTGAAAAGAGCCGAGATGAGACATGTGGACAGGAGCATGCTGCTGCTTGTTCAGGGAAGGAGGCTGCTTCACTGTTTCCACAGGGGTGGTGAACCAGCTCTGTCGGCTTCACTCCTTGGTGTTCGCAGGGCAGTTTTTGGAGTCAGAAACTGTAGAGGAATTTGAGAACACAGACACACTTACTTCTCAGAAAACTGAAGTCTGTTGAGGACCAAATTGTCTGCCATGCCATTGACATTCCTGCTTTTGCTCTATGTCCATGTACTTAATATTTTAAAGAACTTTTACTTTTTAAGAATTACTATATGTAGCAAGGACTAGAGAAAAATGCACTTCATTCTATATGTGAATATGTGATAGTGGACTTTTATAAACCCAAGCTGCACATGGCTTAAATGTTCTTTTGTATTTTAGCTGACTTAAAATTGAGCATAGAGGAAACTGGAAATGTTCTTTAATATCATGCATAGTCTCTGTATCTTATTTTCTTTGTTTACTTATTCATTTAGCCAAAAAATAATTCAGCGCATGTTGCAATAGGTTAGGGAGGCTTTCTGGTCATGGGAATGCAAGGATGAAGAAAAACTTCTGTCTATACATTTAAGAAATGTATAGTCTCTAGTGTCCATCTGTCAGGGCCTTGGAAACAAATGATTATGCTATAAAGTACTGTGGGTTTTTTTTTTTTTTTTTTTGGTAATTTTGTTACCAAATTAGTGTATATATGTACATAAAAAAGACAAAGACAAGGTAATGTCCATACACTAAAAATTGGTTATCTCTGACTAGTAGAAATACTGCTGTTCTTTTATTCTTGTGTATTGCCATTTATTTTCTATGGTAACATATATTTTTTAAACAGAAAGGAACTGGTGACTGTATCATCACTGCTACTCTTTAACTACTCCTTCTCCCATGCTACCACTACTAATGCTTTCAGAGCTCAAATTCATACGCCAGTCAATCTGACTCCAGGTGTGTGCCATTAACTATCAGTGCCCACAGAGCAAAATCCACTCTGGACAGCATCACTGAAAGTTTATCCTGGAGAATACTGGTCTCATAAGATTCTCCTGGAAGGAAGACTTCAGTAACTGAGCAAGTTGGTAACCTACTAAAGTTCTGTAATAAAGAAGTCTAAGGCTGGGCATGGTGGCTCATGCCTGTAATCCTAACACTTTGGGAAGCTGAGGCGAGTGGATGGCTTGAGCCCAGGAGTTCGAAACCAGCCTGGTCAACATGGAAAAACCCTGTCTCTACCAAAAATAGAAAACAATTATCCAGGTGTAGTAGTGCGCACCTGTTGTCCCAGCTGATCAGGAGGCTGAGGTGGGAGGATCACTCAGCTTGGCCTCAGTTCACACCACTGCACTCCAGCTTGGGCGATGGAAGTGAGATCCTATCTCAAAAAACAAAATTAGAAAAAGAAAACTAGTTAACTCATTTTAGTTCAGTATCTCCCAAATTAATTTTATAGTAACCTGACCCTTTTTTTAGATCATGAATCTTTTAGATGTTTTATGACTCTCAAACAAACTTTTGGTGGGCCTGAGAATCACCCAAAGGGCTGGGCTCCACTCCCAAGTTTCTGATTCAGTAGTTTTGGGATGAGGAATGGGAATTTGCATTTCTAACAAGTTTGCAGGTGTTGCTGATGCCTACTCACCCTTTGTTTTGTGCCTCCCAGGTTCCATTTTGCCTTGAGGTGTAAGCTCATAGACTATGATAACCTATGATGTTAGTGTTTTTCTGCTGGAAAAAGGTATCTTAAGAGTAGGATATGATTGTGTTGATGACAAAGAGTATGGGCTGGGTGCTTTATTAACTGAATTACCCAGTGTAGCGTTACAGTTGGTCCCAGACCAGCAGCATCAGCATCTCCTGGGAACTTGTTACACACATTTTGGGGCCTACCCCAGACCTACTTAAAACTTGGAGACAGAAAGGGTACCAGCAGTCTCTGTTCTAATAAGCCTTCCAGGTGATTCTGATGCCAGCCAAAGGGGGGGAAATATCAGCTTAATGGATTTAAACCACCTAGGAATTATAAATTCAGACTGTAAACGCAGCAGGAACTCTATTTGTGGTTCCAAATTCTCATTGGTGATTTTTCTGTCCCTTCCCCACCCAGTGTCATTATTGAATAGATTTTCCTTAAAGTTGCCTAGGTAGTGGTGGTAAGGAGAGTAATATTATTTTGTAGTTTACCTTCACAGTGAAGTCATAACCCTTTGAGGGCATCCTAGCTGAAGGCAAAAGCCAACTGCTTCTGTTCACTTTATCTCTTTGGGTTTCCAGTCTCCTCTCCTTTTCTGGCCTAAGCAGTTACAGCTTCTTGCCACCTCATTCATGTATTTTAAGATTAAAAAAAACAATTCTGGATTTTGAGTTGTTTTAATTAGGATGGTAGGTCCAAGTACTTACACTATATTTCAGGACTAGCATTCCTGTTGTTAAATTTAATAGATTTTGCCAGATTGCTTTCTAGGGAAATGCAGACTGAAGTAGTAATGTGATAGCACTTTACGCCTGTCAGATTGACAGAAAATAAAGTAATAACATACTGTTGCAAGTGATATGGCTTGTAAATGATATTGGTGTAAATGCAAATTATTTTGGTCTTTTAGGAAACTTAAAAATGCTTGTCAGGCCAAAACCATAGTGATGTTGAGGGAATAGGTGGAGGAAAGTATATTTGCAGCAGGTGCAACTAGCCATTGCTTCATTTTTTGTGATAAAACTGGGGAAAAGGATGAATGGGTGTTACTAGTCTGTTATGTTTAGGGCCATAGGTTGGGTCTTGTTTGAACAGCAAGGATAGGTGGACTTAAGAGACATTCATCATATAGGCTTAGGGTAAATCATTGAGAGAGGTGATGGATGAAAATAGCATGACTTGCTTCCTCATTAACCCAGCAAAAAGTTATAGGAAAATGAGGGAAATAAAGGACTGGGGTGAGTTAAAAAGGAAGCTCTGTGCCTCTGGTGTGCTGGAACTAGCTCTTCCTGGAGTTGATAAATTATTAGGACTTCGGCAAGCCAAAGGTTAAATGTAACCATCATTAAAATTAAATTACATAAATTACATTTAAATTATATTTAAAACAAAGGAAATACTCAAAACTTATGTCCTAAGTTTATTATATTTTACTGTTATCTGTGTTCTTGAGGCTGTTGACACCTGTTGTATCTGTGCAGTGGAGATACTGTCTATCAGTGTGCAATTGCACATCTCTTTCCTGTGTTCACTGATCCCACTTTGGTAGCTTGAAATAGGACAGACTATACCGTGGAAATCAGCAACTACTACAAATCAGGATTTTTTTCCGCTGGAGAACAGTTGTTAAATATCTACTCGAATACCACTGGATATGACGTTTTGCTGTTTTAGATACTGATTGTCTTTCATCATTGTAAATGTACTTATTTTCTGAAGCTTTGAGCATTCTAATCTTATGTAAAGTTTAATTGTTCTTAGGAAAATAGGTAACTATACTAGTTTTACTCATGTTTTAAAAGATATCTTAAGCTTCAAGAAAGATATGGCTTATTTTGTTTAGCTTTTATTTGCATGTAGATAGTATTTTTGTAAGTTTGTTCTCCTTGTTTTTTAAAACATTGTCATTTAAAAAGTATACTTGAAAAACCTTTATAACAACCACCCACAATTTATCTTTCTTGTAAGTCATTAGTTTCATTTCTTGAACTCATTTTAGCAAGGAGCAGACTTTTTCAATTTTTAATGTGGACATGTGTTTGTGTGTATGATTCAATTCTTACAGCAGTGTTGTAGATGAAGTTGACCAGTTACCAGCAAAAAATATTGTTTCTCTAGTATTTTTAGTTAGGGCTAACGTTTGATTTCTTGTAAGATTAAAGTGTTATATTTCCTACATGTGTATTTAAGTTTATGCTCGGGTACTTTAGTAAATCAGTGAATTGGGAAATTTTTCATAAGACTTTTGATTCTTGTTACATTCATCTGTCATACGTGTTTCTGACACTTATGGCAATGTAAATAAGATGAAACATTGAAAACATTATTCTAGGTATCTTATTTATTACTGTTTGTATAGTGTAGTGGTTTTGATTTTTGGATCTGTAGCTGGGCCTTTGGGGCTTTGGCCCAGTCATCTTAACTCTCTAAGCCACTCTTTCCTCAATATTAAAGTAATAATAATAATAGTAGCTACCTCATGTAGTGATTTTAAAGATTAGATGAGATAATGTAGCATTTAGCAAAGTGTTTGACTTGAAGTGCTCTGCAAATGTGAGCTAACACTCTTATTATCAAAATAATAAATTCTCCTATCTGCAAGTTGCCTTAAATGGTGGGTATAAAGCTAGTAGTAAGTAAAGCATTACATAAAATACTTTAATGAAAGCCATTGAAACAAAGTCAGGAAGAATACAATTCAGTCTTTTATGGCTTATTATCAAAATAATAAATTTCCCTATCTGCAAGTTGCCTTAAATGGTGGGTATAAAGCTAGTAGTAAGTAAAGCATTACATAAAATACTTAAAATAATAAAAGCTATTGAAACAAAGTCAGGAAGAATAAAATTCAATCTTTTATGGCATGTGAGCAAACTAGAATAAGTAGTGTCACTATTCATTTGTTTAGGATAATGGTTAGGTATCAACCATAACAGCAAACGATAAAACCACCTATTCTAGTCACTGAAATACTAAACTGCTGCTTTAGTTGTATACATACATTATGGATAAACATAGATAATTTTCCTAAAACACTGGATAATCCAATTGCTGTGAAATAGAATTTAGGTAATAAAGGGATTCCTGGTTCCTTTAGTAGTTTAAGTTGCACATTGGCTTGCCTGTTGACCATATTTAAAATTACAGACTTTCTTTGCCTTCCCAAGTCCACTTTTTGAAATAGCTGTTAAGTAGCTCAGTGTCCAAATAATAAGTAAAACAGGAGTAAGAGGCAGAAGGGAGCATTGATAACCCACCTCTCAATACTACTAGAAAGTTGGCTGCCTCATCTCTCATTATTTTGTATTTATTTGATATTTTATTCTGGGTGTGTAGATTTAATATTATGTTGACACTTTTTATCCTTAGTATTGATTGGGTTTTCCCTCTTTTTTCTACTCTGCTACCTCTATCCCTTCTGGAACCAGTAGTTTAATGGTAAGTATTTAAATAAGATTTACAAAGTTTTGACCTAGTGAGGATGTTTTTACCCTCACCTATCTTGGTGAAAACTTTGTAGACTCCAGCCGGTCTCTTTGGTTTCCCAGGTTTTCATTGTTGCCTTGTTTGTGTGTAGACTGATAAAACTTTAGTTCTGAGGTTCTCCTGTCCTTGCATGCTGTGTCAAATGGCATCCATTGTTTGTGTGTTTCATAGTGATGTTTTTCTTGGAGCTTGCAGTCTCTTTTTTCTCTTCTTTCTGCTTTTTTTTTTTTTTTTTTTTTTGTCTCGGGGTGGAGGGGGGATTGGAGTGGGAAGGAGAGAAGTCTTTCTCACATCTGTACTACTTTTATTTTCCCTATGGCATTTGGAATCTTCCCAAACTAGTATCTTTGGGAAGAATTATAGACTGAGTCCAAGTCCATTAAATGATACTGTTTTTATTGACCCTTAATTCTGCTAAATTTGCTATCAAATTCTGTGTTGTTATTTCTTGTTTCACATTTCAAGATACTGGAGCTTTTCAAGTGTTTTTTAAAGGTATAAATATGTTAGGATTTCTCATAGCAATTCCTGTTACACTTTTGCCTCAACACTTTGTATTTTGATTTAAGAAATTTTTATTTACCATTGAGCATAATGTTGCACTCTTTAAACTTAGACTGTGAAATATAATTTAACTGATTAATGAGGCCAGATTTGGTGTGTTAAAACTTAAATGGTAGACTTTGGAAAGCCACTTTCATAAAATTTTACCATCACATAAAATGTCTTTAAAGTTTTTGTGAAATATAAATAAGAAAAATGCAGAAAATGGAAGAATAGAGTTAGAAAATGAATACCAATGCGCCTGTCATGCATGTATAGTAGGACAGTGCCAGCACTCCACAATCCTCCCCTTTGCTTTCCTGATTATAAAGCCCTTTTTTCCTCTTAGAATAATCATAATCTGTACGTTTGTAATTATTTCTTTGCTATTCTTTGTTTTATCATTTGTATATGCATTTGTAAAGAATATGTTTAATTTTGCCCGCTTGATAAAAATAGAATCATACTCTTTTTTGGGCCTTGCTTCTTTTATGTTTGTAAGATTCATTTATATTGTGTGTAGGTCATCATTCTGTAGTTTAAAGTTTATCATTTTTCATTCTGTAAATACACCAGAATTTATGAAACCATTCCATTGTCGGGTGTTTGTTTCCAGTTTGCTGTTATGAACGTTGCTGCTGTGAATTTTTTGTTAACATGTATTCTGGTGCATATGTGCACAGATTTCTTTAGGACAGTATTACTTAAATATGGTCCTTGAACCACCACTGTCATCTGTGGGAGTTTGTGAGAAATGCAAATTTGTGGACTCCACCTTTAATCAGAATCTCTGGGGATGGAGTCTGGGAAACTGAAACAAGCTCTCCACATGAATGAATCTGAAGCACATTAAAATTTGAGAACCACTGCTCTGGGATATATACCTAGAAGTAGAATTGCTGAGTCATAGGTTATGTATACCTTCAACTTAATAGTGTTTTCCACTGTGGTTATATTGCTTTTTAGTTACACTGGTGTTTGAGGGTTTGTATTTCTTTACATCCTCTGGAACAGTATTGTCAATATTTTATTTTTTTAAATTAGAATTAGAGTATTTTCTCAGTTCACTTTTAACTAGAATTGAATTTTGGCTTTTCAGATTTACTGAAGAAATTGATTTAGATTTACTCTACAGACTTTCTAAAAATATTATTATAAATCATAGAAGTAGAGGCAAATAGTACAATGAACTAAAAACCTCGTATCTCCAGCATCCACATTCAGTGTTCATTATATTTTGCAATGTTTGCTTCATTTATCTCTTTTCTCTGAATTATTTTAAAGATAGGTCCTAGATATGATATCTTCACTCATGTATAAATAAATGCATATCTAGAATATGCACCATTTTCTTTACATGATGGCAATGTCTTTATTACGGAGGGCATTTTTATTTTAAAAAGTTAGAATAGGCATCGTATTAAAACATGTAAAAATTCTAAAATAATGGCAAAGCAGAGTATATAAGCTGTTATTTGGATATCATGAGTGGGAGGTTTTGATTTATAGTCTTTGAACATTCTTTGAACTCTTCTAATGTATTTAGTCAAATAGTTATACTGAATATTTTCTGTTTCAACAATCAGAGTCAAATTTAGATTTCTTAAAGGGATTATTTAACCCTTATTTAGGATAAGAATGTGTTTAGAGTGCTCAGAAATTATCACTTCTCTAATAAAACTTAGCATGTATAATGATGATGTCCTAGTTAGAGACTGGAGTAGACAGCTAAAAGATACCCTGACTCTTTACTCTTAGAAGCAACTCTTTGAAAACCCAGACATACAAACTTTCACATCTGCCAACCATTTGCTGGGTATTGTGCAGAGTTCACCATCCTGAATCAGCACATCTCCATCTAAACTTCCAGTAGAATTAAGAGCATTGGAAGTCAGTGTTTTATAGTGAATTAAGCAGTGAGTATTTTTTGAATGTGTGTTCTATGTTTGGTCATTGTTGGATAAGAATGAAAATACAGGAAACTACCTGTTATTAAGCAGTACAGAAAGGTACTCAGTAATTTTTGGTTGTTTTGCCTTGTAGTGATTCAGTTAGATGCTAAATTTTGCTGATCAGGAAAGTATAATATGTAGTATGTAATATATTTAAAAATGTTATGTAATTTATTAAAAATTTGTAAAATGTTTTAGGGCATGGAAGATAAATGAGGCTGGAGTTGGAAGGAAACAGAAGATACATGGCTTTGTATATGAATAAAAAGTTGGTATTTGTTTGTTTGTTTGTTTGTTTGTTTGTTTGAGACAGAGTCTCACTCTGTCGCCCAGGCTGGAGTGCAGTGGCGCGATCTTGGCTCGCTGCAAGCTCCGCCTCCCGGGTTTATGCTATTCTCCTGATTCAGCCTCCCGAGTAGCTGGGACTACAGGTGCCCGCCACCTTGCCCAGCTAGTTTTTTGTATTTTTGTAGTAGAGACGGGGTTTCACCGTGTTCGCCAGGATGGTCTCGATCTCCTGACCTCGTGATCCGCCCGTCTCGGCCTCCCAAAGTGCTGGGATTACAGGCTTGAGCCACCGCACCCGGCCAAAAGTTGGTATTTGTTTATGTGTATTTTAAACCAGGGAGTGATCAGGTCTGGTTTGTGTTTTGAAGATAACCTGTGACAACAGTTTGGGGAAGGGCGAGGTCAAGAGCAGATGCATAGAGAGGTTACTGCCGTAGTTCAGGAAAAAATAACAGTAGCTACATTGTGAGGGTGGTGTAGATGTCTAAAGAATTGGTTGAATCTGACAGATACTTAGGAGGTAAAATCTACCAGCTGGGTGATGGCTTGAAAACAGGTGTGGCAGCAGGAAAGCAGTGGTAACACTGGCCTGACTGGAACATCCCCATTGTTTCTTAGCCCTTTGGTTAGACTAAACTTTTTAATCAAACTTACTGGCAGCTTACAGGTAAGACGTTTTGTCATAACCAGACTTTTTCAAAATGGTTTTCTTTCCTCTTTTGAAACAAATATTTGGATATTTTAAACAGGTCTTAATGACTTAATCCAGGGGTTGGCAAATGTCTAGTAAAGGGCCAGATAGTAAATATTTTAGGCGTTGCAGACCTTTTAGTCTCTGTTCCCTTTTTTTGTAGTTTGGGTAAGCCATAGAGACAATATATAAATGAATGTGTGTAGCTGCGTTCAATAAAAATTGGTTAGTGGGCACTGAAATTTGAGTTTCCTATAATTTTCACATGCCATAGCATTTTCTTCTTTAAAATTTTTTTTTTCAGCCATTAAAAAATGTAGAAAGTTCTTGACTCAAGGGCTGTACAGAATTTTTGGTGGTAGGCCGCAGTTGGCCTACAGACCTATGTAAGGTAAACGCACCTGATAGCCATATCTTAAGCGTACCTTGAGGATGACCTTGTGTGGCATACAGGACTGAATGGGAGTTCCAAGCTAGGGAATCCGGGAGTGGCTAATTAGGAGATTCGTTCCTTGTCTAAGGAGAAACATTCGAGCCCCTGTCCTGTCCTGTGGAACATGAGTTGTACAGGGCATCAAGCTCCCAAGTTTGGGGTTGAAAGAAGGTTGACAGGTGGAGGTTGTTAGTGGGAGGATGCTAACTGAAAATGCTGTATAAACTTACATGCCTTTTCCAAGCTGTTGTCGTTCTTCTGTCCAGCCTGCCTCCCCTTGACTGTATGTAAGGTGATTCTTCTGTCCCGTCTACTGCCGCTGTACTCTGCCCTGTATGTAAGCCTCCAGTAAAACCTCATGTCTTGTTTGCCGGCTCTGGGTCTTTTCTTTGGCTTCTTGAACCTGGTGCCATTCCCCTTGGAGTCAGTAGGGGTTCGGCACAAGAACCTGCACTTTACCAACCCCAGAATTTTACCCCAAGTATAATTCTTTATGAGAAACTTGTAAGATAGATAGTAAATAGGCTATAGGATGTTAATTCCTTTCATTCCTAAAGAGTCATAAATGCTTAAGTCTATAATGCTATATTAGATTCTTCCATTTGTGAATTTGGGGGATGTAGAAACAGAACTACCACAAACCCAATATAGCTAAGGAAGTATACAATGCAGAGTGAATTTCATGAAGAGCAGTATCTTTAAGAAGGTAATGAACACATACCAATGAAAAGTGGTTTCCTTAGGTGAGCCCCAATGGGAAAGAAAGTAACTTTTGTCAGACTAACTACAGATGTATTAAGAAAGTTGAGCTGGGTTCTAGTGTAGTTGTAGAAAACTTGGCTTAAATACTTAGGAGCTGGCATGCTACCTGCTAAGCTTGAAAATCCTTGTAGAACTAGCCCTTCAGTTCTGAATTAATTTTTGACATAACTCTTAAAGATTATATTATGCCTGTGTTGTTTTAGAAAATACTGGTAGCACTGAGTCCAATTATTTGAGTGCAAACAGTAGTCGGCAGAATTTTATCTACGTAAATGATACTGATTACAGTCAGGTGCCCAACTGCTATACTTTAGATACTAATTGTGATAGTAATCTGTTAGTGTATATTTAGCCTTCCTTGTTACCTGTTGATTTGCCATGGTGGCTGTAAAAAAACCTAGATTATTGACAGTAACAAAAAATACTTTTAGCCAAGTGTATTTAAGATTTTAAGGCCCCAGTTGCTAAAAGGGCATTTAAAATAATTCTATCAAATTTTGTTAGGTACATTTTATATTTGCTCAAGCAATCCTCCCACCTTAGCCTCTTGAGTAGCTGGGACTACAGGCACACACCACAATGCCTGGCTAATTTAAAAACTTTTTTTTTCGTAGAGTCAGGGTCTCATTACATTGCTCTGGGTGGTCTGGAATTCCTGTACTCAAGCAGTCCTCCCTCGTTGGCCTCTCAAAGTGTTGGGATTACAGAAGGGAGCTACTATGCCAGGCCTCTGAGGATTTTTAAATAGATAATTTGTTGCCTTTGATACAGGTTACATCCTGATAGTTGACAGCATAGTAAAATCCTCCTGTTGTGTTTGTGAGTTCATGTGCATATGTATGTGTGTGTGGAAAGTGAGACAGATAAACATAGTGAGCCATGCTTTAAAAATGTCTTTTAGCTGTTCAGAGCTGTCTTTGTTCAATTGAGTACCAAGGAGAAAATTGTGAAGACAGAAAAAAACCACTTCATCTTCATAGCTGGGCAAGAAGCAGCATATATTAGAGGAAGGATATATTTGTTCATTCACCCAATAAATACTTATGTCACTGTGCGTTGACATAGTTCTATGAAGTAAACAGATATTGTGATGTGAAACATGAGGAAGGTATGTTTTAAAATTTTTCGTTATGTTTTTTAGTTCAGTATAATTATTTAAAACATTTTATATTTTTATTTGAAAATCCTAAAGACATTTAAGTGATAGTTTCATTAAGACTGTAACTGTACCTGTAGCTCTTGGATTAATTTTAAGTCTAATGAATTTGTTACCTGGTTGCTATACTTTAAAAGCAGTAATTTCACTTTTGTTTATATTTTAAAGAGGTAAGAGTTTCAGTAAAATTAAACTGAAATTTAGTAAATAGCTTTTGGAATAGCTAAAACATGATAAGACAACAAATGTAAGAGAGGAATAATTTGTATATCTTATAATATTTTAGGGATTATATGTATACCTTACAGACAGAACCTAAAACGAAACAGTTGATAAGTATAAGCCATGTGAGCTGTACCCAAGTGGATACTTTGGTTCTGGAGTTCACTTATCATTCTTTGGTCTTATTTCTGCAACTGAAGGGAATTGGAAATGTATTTGTTTAGAAACATTAGTCTGGGACATCGAGCATAATTGAGAATTTTAGCTGTGGCTGGTATAGATTTTTCCTACTGTTTTGCTTTAAGCCAATGAATGTAAACAGTAGCCACAGAGGTTAGAGTTCATTGTGTAATTATTCTGAAACCCATAGTTGTTTAAATCTTTTTTCTCTTCATTTGACTTCTACAATATAATCTAAGACCCAGGTGAAACTAACATATTGCTCTTGTTACATATGGCCTCATAGGCTAGTGGACATTATACATGTGAGAAGTTAGTGTCGGGCGAGAAGCTGTGGCTCAGACATGCATTTCTCCCTTTAGTTTGTGAATTCCCGGAGCAAATGCCATTACTTCATCCTTCCTCCCTCCCTGCCTTTCTACTGAGAGAAAATTCCTAGAGCAGAGGCTGTTGTCATATTTATGAAAACAAACAAATAGACTCTAACTACTGTTAAAGCTCATGCTCAGTTCTAAAAGTGCCTTTCTTAGTCATATTTCTAAAATTGCCCCCAAGAATGTAGACTAAGTTACCCTTGGCACTGAGGCATCCTCCTATTCTGTAGTGAACTTCTTTCACATCAGTGAAGAATAAAAAACTACTTAACCTCCCTGTGTCTGTCTTTTGATCATTATGTTACCCTCATTCACTACCTTCCTCCCCCAGTGGTGATGTGGGGCCATTCGAGGTTCCCTGGTGGCAGAATATGTTCAGTATATTTGATTTTACAAGGTCCATTTGTATTAGTTAAACCACTGATCCCTAGGTCCTTGTTGTGTTATTGGCATATTCATGTTGTAAATTAAGGATGCCTAATTTGTATTGCTACATGGATTTTATTTGTTTTTTTTCCATGAGAGCTGACCTGTCCTGTACTACCATAGTTCGACTTTTCTACCATTGTGAATAGGGTTTAGTTCTTCCCCTTCATCAGCTGTTTGATAAGAGCAATCACATTGTACTCTATTTGACATCATTCGGTAAAATGGATTAATTTCCTAATTCATTCAAACAAATTTAAAAGAGAAATTTTTATTATATTATTTGGTTGTTTTCCTGGGGAAATATCCATGTTGCTCAAGATGACCTTTATTTTCTAATAAAGCTGTAATTTTCTGTGTCCGAATTATTTTCTATACATTTTATGGGGCACACGTAACATTACATTACATAACATTATACAATATAGCATCACAGTGACAGGAAAATACCCTGTCAGTGGTGGCTCACTGTTAAGATATTTTATAGTTATTTTAATATATCAGATTTGTAGGTTATATATATTTAAAATGATCTAGACAGTAAAGCATGAAGAATAAAGCTAATGGGATATATTTGGGAGTGAGGTGGAGGAGACAGAAGATGGACAGAAAGTTGATTGATAGGCTAGAAGGTAATAAAAGGGTATCAGTAACAAAAGCAAAAAGGGGGGCATCTGCAGTGTTATTTTTAAGACTGTGAATATGCCAAAGAGATAAAAATGTGTGCCTGCTTTTCTTGCATTTTATGACTTCAACAATAGCTGTCAGATGTTTTCACTTGTTGTGGGGGAATTGTTGAATCTCAAATACTTTATCACTCTGTGTTTCTCCATAGATTTCCAAATACGGGAAGTGTGTGTGTGTGTGTGTGTATATATATATGTGTGTGTGTGCATGTGTGTTTTTTTTTTTTTTGGAGACAATCTCTTTCTGTCACCCAGGCTGGAGTGCAGTGGCACAAACTCGGCTCACTGCAAGCTCTGCCTCCTGGGTTCACGCCATTCTCCTGCCTCAGCCTCCTGAGTAGCTGGGACTGCCCACTACCATGCCTGGCTAATTTGTTATATTTTTAGTAGAGATGGGGTTTCACCATGTTAGCTAGGCTGGTCTCAATCTCTTGACATCGTAATCTGCCCACCTTGGCCTCCCAAAGTGCTGGGATTACAGGCGTGAGCCACCGCGCCCAGCCTGTGGGAAGTGTATTTGTTAAGATATCCAAGACTTGGTCCCAGTATGGATTTTGATTTGCTCATGGTACCTAAGTGTCTGTTTTTATCTTAGCCATTCATTCTGTTGGTATTTTGTTTTGATGTGTGTTTGTTTAGTTTTTGCCACTATTAACAAGAAATAATCCCTTGGAAATCTCAAAATAGACCCCCTATGATTGTTGCATGGTTGTAACATTTTTATGTACAAGATATTGTAAGTCGTTTAATTGGTTATAAATGCTATGAGAGAGGTCTGATAGAGAGATGAGTGGACTGCAGAGTGTAGTGAAAAGAGTACTAGTTCTGGCCCTAGTCCTGACTCGTTTTATGAGTTTTGGCAAGAATTTTTACCTCACAGAGTTTTCTTACCTGTAAAAGGAGATTAGAGTGGATGTTGCCTTAGAGTGCGTTCGCATTCTCACAAAGTTGAGGCTACCTGGCGTGGGAGTAATTACAGTGAACATGGAGAAGTGTGTAACTCTTTTTGGACAACACGGAGGGCATTTGTTAGGTACATAGTATAAAACTTAAAAATGTCTGATCCCATAAGTAAGTTTGTGTTTTGTCCCTAACCAAAGAAAAAGGTGGGCCGAGGGTGGGTGGGGAGATGGTAATAAAGACACCTACAGGGCATACTTAAAGAAACCTCGTAAGACATTTAATGAGTCATTACAGCACACTGATATCTAACATAAAAAACTGCTTTGGATAGCTTTTCATTCATTCAAATATTTGAGTGATAGTGTGTGTCATAAGAGGCATACTAAAGACTTTGGGGCTACAAAAAATAAATCAGATCATAATTTTCACTTAAAATTGCTTCATTCATGTTCTACATTCTCATCAGAAGTAGTAGTTTTAAAAAGAGAATATATGAAAAAAATACAGTAAAAGAATTGTCAGGCTAGGCGCTGTGGCTTACACCACCTGTAATCTCAGCACTTTGGGAGGCCGAGGCAGGCAGATCACCTGAGGTCGGGAGTTGGAGACCAGCCTGACCAACATGGAGAAACCCCATCTCTACTAAAAATACAAAATTAGCCGGGCATGGTGGCACGTGCCTGTAATCCCAGCCACTTGGGAGGCAGAGGCAGGAGAATTGCTTGAACCCGGGAGGCAGCGGTTGCAGTGAGTCAAGATTGCACTACTGCACTCCAGCCTGGGCAACAAGAGCGAAACCCTGTCTCAAAAAAAAAAAAAAAAAAAAAAAAAAAATTTGTCATAAACAGGTAGATAGTAGGAAGTAATGATTTTCCCTAGTGGACTGAATATATGGTCCTGATATGAACTAAGCTATTCAAGAATGTCTGTTATACAAATTGTTGTATACTGATGTTTTATAGATTCATCAAGGATTGCTTTGGAGGATTTATTAGAGAATTAGACATTTAGGTGTTTAGCCTGGTAAAGTGCTTGTTGAACAAGGTTAAAACGTTTCCTGCTACCTTGTTTCAGAATGCATTCTGCTATTTGCTGTCCTGCTATTTTAATTTTCAGATATTTTTGTCCCTTATTCAGTCGCTGTCGTTTTTAAGTGTATAAGTAAATAGGTGTTTCCTCTTTGGCCTCTTGAACAACTTTTCCTTTATAGCAGAAAGTTTACCTATTAGAAAACTGATGATTTAGAGAGAAGTTAGGTCATCTGCAACTGATCCTGCCTGTGGTTATAGAAGTTAGTTGACTTGCATTTTCTGGGAAATTTTTCATAACAGATAATTCTTTATTTGCCAGATTCAGAACAAATCCTACCAGTAAATGAGATAAGTTCATCTTTTCAGTTTAGACTCCAGGCCTTTTCCTGTGCTTATGTTTTATATACTGTAAAGTTCTTTGCTTATGGAAGTTGATTTGTTTGCCTTTTTTTTTTTTTTTTTACTGCCATGTTTAAAACAATTTTACCTTTAAACTGAATTTGAAAAAAAAAAAAATGCAGTGCATTCCTGCAAGCAGTGCTTATAATTGTGGTTATAATCATCAGTAATTAGAATTTCCTAATCTGCCTTTAATTGTGCCATTCTTGCTTCTAGAACTGAGGCCAACTGTATAGTTCATTTCCGTATTTATTTGGATATTTATTAAGTGTTGACTGTAGGTCTAGCTGGGTGCTTGGACAGAGTGATCAAATGTAATATACAGAATAATATGCAATTTCTGCCCTATAGGTATCAAATTTGGGAGATAAGATCTACACAGAAGAAGTACTATATGTGATGCGTCAAATGAGTATTATCAGTAAAAGGAATTCAGTAGGACAATGAAGGACGTTTTGCTTTTGAGTTCTCTGAAAAGATTTCATTGAGATGGTGAGACTTGATCTGGGCTTGAAGGAATGGGAGTAAATTTTTAGTAAAGTAGGATGAAAATATGGGCTTAATCAAGAGCAAAGGCATGGAGATGTGATGGGTATGTTCTGTTGGAGGAAAAGAATTAAATGGCAACACCAAATTTGTGTTAGACTCGTAGTGGGAAATAGTGGGAAAGCCTTGTACGGGGAGCGGTGGCATGGGAGTGCTTGCATGCATTCAGTAATGCAAAAGAGGACCAACAGCCAGGATGCTGTGGCAGAAAGCTCAAAGCTTAGGATTCACAAGAGCTGAGTTCTGGCACTTTTGATGTCTTTCCACTTTAGACCTATATTCTCTTTAAGTGAGCAGTTTAAACTGAGAGAGAGTGTAGGTTTCCTATACTTAATATTCTTTAGTTCCATTATCAAAGACAGGGAATGACAGCTTCTGTTTTGTGTTACCTGAAGAGCTTTGTATGGCCTGGTGTAGCAGATGGAGGTTGCTTACTGTAAAAATCTCCTGAACACATTCCTCTGTCACTGATTCATTCCATTGTTTGTCATATTCGTTGCATTTCTACCTAGGGAAGTGTTAAGCCTATTGATTATTTCCTTCTAGAAATTATTTAAATTAGTCAAATTACGTAATTGAGATCAGATGGAGAGTGGAGCTTTGTTTTAGGGACAGTATGAAGGAATGGTTTTGATTTTGGGGAAACTAAGAGTGCTGGCTTTGGGTAGAGAACATTTATAGCCAATGAGGTCGATGACATAGGAGGGAGGTTGATGATATCTAGGGGAGGGGCAGAATATTTGTATTATTATAAAGGTTAAAATAGAGGAGTCCAAACATCTGGCATCTCTTCTGTCTCTAGTGTAGTCCCTGATTACCTTTCTTTATTTTTAGATATAGTGATTGAGAGGATAGGTTCTTCTGTGTGATTTTTACTGGTGTCTTTATTTTGTTTATGGTTATTGGGAACTCTCATAACGAATCAACTTGCATTTAGATGACTTGTTTGCAGTTTTAGAATAATGATTTGATATGCAAATCTCATAATAGGGCCTTCATCTTCTGTCATGCCTAACAGATCTGATTTGATGGTTGGAGTAATTTTTCTACCACCAAAAAAAACAAAAATCTCACCTGTATTTTTCCTGCCAGTTGGTATATTCACCAGTCTCAGGTTTAGGATCAGCCCCTTTTTGTTTGTGGTTGATTTCTAGGAGGAAACAATGTACAAATACTGAGTTAAAAGTAGGGTTGGGCCACTAGAGATACAAAGAAAAATCTTTTTGCCTTAGTCATCAACAGTGGAAAAGCATTTGGTAAAGTAACTTTGATGTAGCACTATGTGTCATTGAATAGTTACAGAAAGTTTTTCTTAGGAGTCTGGATTTTATTATTAAAGAATGTCATAGAGGCTGAGTGTGTTGGCTCACGCCTGTAATCCCAGCACTTTGGGAGACTGAGGCGGGTGGATTACGAGGTCAGGAGATCAAGAACATCCTGGCTAACACGGTGAAATCCCGTCTCTACTAGAAATACAAAATTAGCTGGGTGTGGTGGTGCACACCTGTAATCCAAGCTACTCAGGAGGCTGAGGCAAGAGAATCACTTGAACCCAGGGGGTGGAGGTTGCAGTGAGCCAAGATTGCACCCCCACACTCCAACCTGGCAAATGAGTGAAACTCTGTCTCAGAAAAAAAAAAAAAAAATGTTGTTTTAGAACTGTACTTTTTATTTTTAGACACAGAGTCTTACCCTGTTGCCCGGGCTGTAGTGCAGTGGTGGGATCATAGTTCACTGCAGCCTCAAACTCCTGGTCAAGAACTGTACTGTTTTAAGAATTTACAAAGAATAAGAGTTGTCTGAAAAGTGAAGAGGGGAAAATTTCAATAAATGATAGCCACTGTTTACTGAATACCTACTATGTTGCAGGCATTATATATACGTTATAATCTTTACTTCTCACCAAATTTCTGATGTGTAAATAGTAGTATCCGTTTTTACAGGGAAGAAGTCAGGCCTGGAGGGCTGAAGTGCCTTCCCTGGGTCACCTAGTCTGTATGTAATAGAAACAGGATTTTTACCAGTTCTGTTGGGCCTCAAATTTCTGTATTTTCATCAGACTATTAAGGACAATAAGGAGATTGACATGTAAATAAACACAGGGCCATGTGTTGCATTGAAGTATCGGAAGTATTGTCCAGGTATGGAAGAGATACAAAGGGGGAGGGAATGATCGAGTGGACCTTGGGGTGGAGCACTTAGAGAAAGATTCCTGGACCAAGATGACACCTTAGAGCAGGATATTGGTAACCATCTAGAAGTTCTTTAGGGTAGAAGAGAAGGATTAATGACACTGGTGATTCATTGTCTCTATATGTTTTCTTCTCTATTTAAAAAGAGCAGAATGATCTGGTTCATCTCTGCTGTTGACTCTCTTCATCACAGTCTCTTGGCCTTTTATACAATCCAAGATGATCCTGCTGTTCCCATCCCAGTTTTTGTTAGTTTGATCATTTTCACACTGTTTATATTTGTAATATTTACTACTGTTTTGTAGAGATAATTCCTATAGTTGTTTACACGTATTTCTGTTATTAAATAGAATCATGTGTGTGTGTACTACTTGTGTGTCCGTGAGTTTATATATTTATTTAACCACGGATTATCCATTCCGGAATTCTTTGTTTTGATTCATCTGTTGGTTGAGTCCTGAGTCTGAATATTTAAAGATAATACATTTCTTGAGTCCCATTTTTTTTCCTTCTAAGAGTTCTGAAGACCCCTCTGCTAAGTGTCCCAAATAATTATCTATGTATGTTATATATGTAGATCTCTATAAGATCTTTCTATATATACATAGAGAAATTTCTCTCTATGATAATTTATCTATAGATACATAAATTTATAAATAAATCTCAGATATATAGAAAGATAACTATAGAGAGAGATGAATCAAGGATGAATCAAAACAAAGAATTTAGAAATGGACAGACTGTGGTTAAATATGTAAATAACATACTAGTAGTACACACATGCATATTATGTGTATCTATACAGTTTTAAGAGTGCTTTACATAGATGTTTAACTTAGGATTTTTGACTTTATAACGGTGTGGAAGTGATATGCATTCTGTAGAAACTATACTGTGAATTTCAATCTTTTTCAGGGCTAGCAATATACGTAACGGAACTCGGTGGTGCTGAGCTGAATATCTCACGTAATTTATTGAATACTGTATTGAAAGTGTTCTGAGCACATTTAAGGTAGGCTAGCCTAAGCTACAATGTTTGGTAGTTTAGGTGTATGCATTTTCAACTTAAGATATTTTCAATTTACCATCCTAAGTCAAGGAGCATTTGTATATTGAGGATATTGTCCTTTTGTTTTTGATATACATTGCAAATATTTTAAATTTATTATTTGTCTTTTGAATTTGCTTCTAATGTGTTTAACCATGATGCATTTCTTTCTTTTGTTGCATAATGCCTTAGAGATGCCCTGAAAAACTGATTGGAAGCTTTATGTGCAAAGATAGGGCTTATTAATAGGCAAGGATTTTGATGTATCATTCTGTGGGACCTTTTGATTTAAGAGAAAAATCTACCAATTTCTCAGTAGAGATGGAGGCTACGGAGTGGGGCCTTTTTCAGTTTGTAGTTCTTTATTCTTCTGTTTTCTTCCCTGCCCGTTGCAGTGCCTGGTATTCTCAATTCTGAATATTCTTTGTTGTTGTTTTCCCCACAGTAAATCTCCATTCTCATGCTCTAGTGGGGGTGTGGTATTTGCTTAGCTGTAATGGACTGGGGACTTGGGGATCTGTTTTTTTTATTCAGTTTTTCAGTCAGTCTAGATTTTGGCCTCATGTGTCACTACTGTCTTGGGAAGTCATGGAGCTCCAGATGCCGGAGTCCTTTGGGAATTATTTAATGAGAATTGGCTTACTTAGACACTCAGGATCTGTGTTGGCTCAGTGCCATTGATGCTTTCATCTGTTTTTTTTTTTTTTTCCTCATTTGCTGCCGACTTCTTTCAAGTTCTTCTTTAACTCATTTTTATTAAATTTTATTTATATCCATTTTAGTAGGTTTATGGAGGGGAGGAGAGAGAAACATGGTTAGTTCACTGTATTTAACTAGAAATCCCAGGTGGTTCTTTGTACGTACTATTTTTCTCCTCAGGCTCTACTTTGTAGGCAGTTGGATGGCTCTCAAGTGAGGCTTTTTAGGTTCACAATAGTGCACTTTTGTTTAAGTTTGCCAGTACCCAGATGGTTCTGATGATTCAAATCAGTTGCCTCTTGCCCTCTTTTATGCTAAGTTTAACTTCAGGGAAGCAAATTTTTCAAGTTTCAAGACAGGAATTCGTTAGTTGATGCCTAAAATCTGGTTGCAGTTGTAGGATCTCTTTGTTTTCTCCCTATACTTGATCAGTTTCACTGTATTCGTTGTAGCCTGTGTTTGGCCATTATAGTTTTTTTGTAGTTTCATTTTTAGTGGTGTCTAATCTTTTGGCTTCCTTGGGCCACATTTTTTATAGTTTCATTTTCAGGGGTGTCTAATCCTTTGGCTTCAGTGGGCGACACATAAAATACACTAACAATAGATGATCAGCTAAAAAAAAAATTCGCAAAAAAATCTCATAATGTTTTAAGAAAGTTTACAAATTTGTGTTGGGCCACATTCGGCCATGCGTTGGACAAGCTTGTTTTAATCGAATCCTCTTTCCTGTTTTTTTTCTCTCTCTTTTTGGTGGTTTTCAAGAAGTTGAAGTAAACATACCTTTATTCCTTTCTTTTAAAATGCATGTAATACAGTTTGAGAAACATTGTCCAAAATCATATATTTCATTTAGGAAATTGAATACCTGAAGGATTGGCTGTGCTAAAATCTTTTTCCCAGTCCTTATAAAGTTTGGCATGAGGTATAATTCTAGCCTCACTTATTTGGTTGCAGTGAGTTTCACATCAGAGTGAAGGGAGGACAGTTCCTGTGAGAACACATGTGCTGGAACTAGAGAGCCGCCAAAACGTCTCTTTCACCACCTGTCTTAGTTGTCTCTCTCAGTGCTTCCGCTCCTGTCTACACTCTAGCTCACTCGTCTTCATGTGGCCTTCTTTCCTGTGCTTGTCTATAGTTTTTGTTCTCTTGTAAGTTCAGCTTACACCTGAACCGTCATGGACACCCCTGTCTCTCTTTTACTTACTTTTGACCTTTCTGCTTAAGCTCTTCACTGCTGGCCAATATAGTGTCTCACTGTTTTTTAATCATATTTCCAAGAAAAAAAAAATGATTGGCCTATGCTATCTTTTTGTTCCACTTCTGATTTGTGCCTAGCCAAACTATAAATTGGCTCTCTGGGTTCAGGTTTCCAAACACCTTAAGGGTGTCAGGGGAGGGAGCAGTAGGACAGCAGGGGAACATGGTATATCTGAAGACTGTCTTAGCAGGAAGAAGGCAGGGATGGGACATTACCTTGGTAAGTGAAGGGGCAGAACAAAGCTAAATACATCAAATAGTCCCTTTTTATGCTAATTTATTTTGAATGGAGTGCTTCAGGCAAATACTTGGTAGTGCATATGAATAATGTAGGAAACGAGCTAATTTTTAAGTATCAAAAATTGACTGCAAAAACCTGCACCCTGATCTGACGCTAGTTTCTGTTTTCATTATGACATTAGTGCCATGGTGTGGCAGAAAGACCATTAAAGTAGAAGTCAGGAGTCTTAGATTCTAGACCTGTTTTTGCTGTTCTGAAAGGCTTCACATTCTGCATCAGATAAATTTTTAAAGTTATTGAGGTAGAATAGTGTCTAAGGTACTATTTAACTATAAAACTTGTGACTCACAGTATACTATACCAACGTGGTAAAGGTAATTTCCACAAGAGTGGTAAGATTACAAAGCTTATAATAACATGAAATCATGAGTACAGGTTAATATAAAAAATTAAAAATGGGCCGGGCGCTGTGACTCAAGCCTGTAATCCCAGCACTTTGGGAGGCTGAGGCGGACGGATCATGAGGTCAGGAGATTGAGACCATCCTGGCAAACACGGTGAAACCCCGTCTCTACTAAAAATACAAAAAAATCTAGCCGGGGGTGGTGGCGGGCGCCTGTAGTCCCAGCTGCTCGGGAGGCTGAGGCAGGAGAATGGCGTGAGCCCGGGAGACGGAGGTTGCAGTGAGCCGAGATCGCGCCACTGCACTCCAGCCTGGGCGACAGAGCGAGACACTGTCTCAAAAAAAAAAAAAAAATTAAAAATGAGAATAACTGCGCCAGTACATTAGAGAGAGATACAGGAGTTTGTAGTGGACTGCATCCCTCTCATTTGAACTTGTTTTGTTTGATTAGGAGATCATCTTCATAAACTGATACAAAAGTCAGATATTATAATCACAAAATTTTCCCAACTTGAGTTGTACATAAACAGTGTAATGCAGTAAGTGTAATATTGAAGTTTCAAATGCTTTTTGATCTTCCATGCTTTTTAAAAGCCGTACTTGGATATTCAGAATAATTAAGTAACTTGAGTTTCTTTTGTTTTCTAGGATTTAAGTGCCCTATATGCTCAAAATTTGTACCCTCAGATGAAATGGATTTGCATCTTGTAATGTGTTTAACAAAGCCAAGAATAACCTATAATGGTAAGTCCAATGCTTTAAAATAATATTTTTAGTTAGAATTACCTTGCATTTGGCCGGGCGCGGTGGCTCAAGCCTGTAATCCCAGCACTTTGGGAGGCCGAGACGGGCGGATCACGAGGTCAGGAGATCGAGACCATCCTGGCTAACATGGTGAAACCCCGTCTCTACAAAAAATACAAAAACTAGCCAGGTGAGGTGGCGGGCGCCTGTAGTCCCAGCTACTAGGGAGGCTGAGGCAGGAGAATGGCGTAAACCCAGGAGGCGGAGCTTGCAGTGAGCTGAGATCCGGCCACTGCACTCCAGTCCGGGCGACAGAGTGAGACTCCGCCTCAAAAAAAAAAGAAAAAAATTACCTTGCATTTTATGAATTTCATGTTTCAAGTTTAATTTAAAAGGAAAGAACGACCTTGTTTTCTCTCTGTTTTTACTAGTGCATTAATGCAGTGGTTCTCAAATTCTGTGATCTGAAGACTTCTTTACACTTCAAAAAATTATTGAGGACTTCAAAGAGTTTTTCTTTACGTGGGTTATATTTATCAGTATTTGTCATATTAGAATTAAAACAATTTAGAATTTTAAATTTATTTTGTTAAACATAAATATAATTATGTTGACAGCGTTTAAATGAAAAGTAAATTTTCTAAGACAAAATATTTAGTGACAAGAGTGGCATTTTCTGTATTTTTAACAAACTCTTTAATATCTGGCTTGATGACAAGGAATTCTCGTATCTGCTTTTTCATTCAGTTTATTGTGATATGGCACATCTGTGTCCTCTGGAAAACTCTACTGCTATGCTGGAGAGAATGGGAATGAAAAAGGCAGATACGGCCAGGCACGGTGGCTCACACCTGTAATTCCAGCACTTTGGGAGGCAGAGGCAGGCAGATCACCTGAGGTCCAGAGTTCAGACCAGCCTGGCCAACATGGTGAAGCCCCATCTCTACTAAAAAAAAAAAAAAAAAAAAAAAATACAAAAATTAGCTGGTTGTGGTTGTGCATGCCTGAAATCCCAGCTACTCGGGAGGCTGAGGCAGGAGAATCACTTGAACCCAGGAGGTGGAGGTTGTAGTGAGCCGAGATTGTGCCACTGCACTCCAGCCTTGGAGACAGAGTAAGACTCTGTCTCAAAAAAAAAAAAAAAAAAGGGCCAGATACTGTCTTAGTGTTACCATGAAAATCGTTTTTAGTTTGTTGATCCAAAAGAATTTCAAAGGCTCTTCCACTTCTCCTACTCTACAAGATTCTTTGGACCACACCTTGAGAACTGCTGCATTGAAATAAAATATTTTGGGTTAAGCCTAAGTAAAATGTAATGTTCATCATGGCCATTTTCAAAAGTAAGTAAGCATGGTTGAAATTGCAACTTTTTTCTTTTTGTTTAAGAGTAAAGAGTAAACGAAGGGAACATATTTAGGAGTAGGGAGGATAAAAGTTTATTCAATAGTAAATAGATGCCTAATGGGAGAAAAAGTCAGTAAGAGAAACCCAAAACTCTACCTATGCTGTGCATATGTGTCTCTGTCTTTCCTCCCATAGACAAATTCAGTCTGTGAGCTCTGGAGCTAACTGGTGTTTTTGTTAGGTCTGGTGTTTCAGACTGTTCCATTCTTTCCTGACCAAAATCTCTAGATATTCCAAAACCTAGGGACTATTTTAAATGTAGCCTTGGCATACTTTGGAATAGACTTGGGGGGAAAAAAATCAAGGAGTTCTGTCCTAACTAATGAATAGAATAAGATAAAGGAAAAATGAAAGTTTTTTTCAAAATGTTATGAAGAAACAGACTTCAAAAGCTTAAGAGAAATTTCATTTTTTTAAAATGTAAATTTTGGCCTGAAACGTGTAGAAAGGGTACCAATAAACACTATAGCCAATTGAAAGTTTGGCTAAATTCAACAAATATTTTGAGCATTGATTATGTGCAAGGTACTGTGTTAGGAATTAGAGATATAGCAGTGAATGAAAAGAAATGGAGCTTACAGCCTACTAATAGTAATAGTCACTGATTTCTTTGAGCTGAGAATTAATTGGTTAAATAAAAGTCTATGAAAAATTTAGTAAATATAGCAACACTTATCTGAGATTTCTCCTCAGGTAACCAAAATGTTGAGAGGGATAGAATTTAACATTGAAATGAGCTATCCAATTACTTTGGATAGTGTTTTGTAAGTTGATTTAAGAATCAGTCTCTCAATTCTTCCCTCTCCTTCACTTTTTCTAGTATGGTGGTGCTTCAGCCACCCTATTATAGGGTAGACAGTAGGGCACTTTTTCCCAATCATTTGCTGATGAAATGTGAAAGTGGTTTTTAGCAATTACTTGGCATAGTAAATGTATCTTGATTATATCCTCACCTTTTTGCATTATGAAATTGAATTGGCTACTTTGCATTGTCTACTTCAAGTTTAGTTATTTAAGAAATAGAAAGTGTTCTCTTTCAAAATTTGAGACTAAAAGTATTTGGGTTTGTTTTTCATACTTGCTCCACTATCTTCTTATACTCTATAATTGTTTATGTTTAATACGAGTGCCTTTAAATATACATAAATCTTAAACCCCTTTCAATTTGAAAATCACAAATTTATTTGACCATATAATGATATATTTACAAACAGTCTTAGTATTCTGTACATTTACTTTTTGTGTAATATACCTAGAATACAGTCTTCTTGGGTATTGTGATATTTAACAATTTTTTTAACTTTTAAGTTCAGGGGTACATGTGCAGGTTTGTTATATAGGTAAACTTGTGTCATGGGGGTTTGTTCTACAGATATTTTGTCACTCAGGTATTAAGCCTAGTATTCATTAGTTATTTTTTTCTGATCCTCTCCCTCCTCCTCTCCACCCTCTGGTAGGCTCCAGTGTGTATTGTTCCCCTCTTTGTGTCCATGTGCTCTCATCATTTAGCTTCCACTTATAAGTGAGAACACGTGAAATTTGCTTTTCTGTTCCTGCGTGAGTTTGCTGGGGATAATGGCCTCCAGCTCCATCCATGTTTCCACAAAGGACATGATCTTCTTCTTTTTTATGGCTGTGTAGTATTCACATGGTGTATATGGACCCACATTTTCTTTATGCAGTCTATCATTTGATGGGCATTTAGGTTGATTCCATGTCTTTGCTTCTGTGAACAGTGCTACAGTGAACATATGCATGCATGTGTCTGATAACACAACGATTTATATTCCTTTGGGTATATACCCAGTAGTGGGATTGATGGGTCAAATGGTATTTCTGTTTTTAGGTCTTTGAGGAATTGCCATACTGTCTTCCACAGTGGTTGAACTAATTTACACTCCCACCAACAGTGTGTTAAGTGTTCCTTTTGCTCCTCAGCCTCTCCAACATGTATTTTTTTGACTTTTTAACAATAGGCATTCTGATGCTTGAAATGGTATCTCCTTGTGGTTTTGATTTGCATTTCTCTAATGATCAGTGATGTTGAGCTTTTCTTCATGTGATTCTTGGCCACATTTATGTCTTCTTTTAAAAATTGTTCATCTCCTTTGCACACTTTTTCATGGGGTTATTTGCTTTTTCCTTGTAAATTTGTTTAAGTTCCTTATATATGCTGGATATTAAACCTTTGTCAGATGCTTAGTTTGCAAAAATTTTCTCCCATTCTGTAGGTCATCTGTTCACTTTGTTGATAGTTTCCTTTGCTGTGCAGAAGCTCTTTAGTCTAATTAGATGCCATTTGTCAATTTTTGGTTTTGTTGCAGTTGCTTTTGATGCCTTTGTCATGAGATCTTTGCCTGTTCTTATGTCTGTAATGGTATTGCATAAGTTGTCTTCCAGGGTTTTTATAGTTTTGGATTTTACATTTACGTCTTTAATTCATCTTGACTTAATTTTTGTATATGGTTTAAGGAAGTTGGTGGGGGGGGGGGGTCCAGTTTCAGTCTTCTGCATATGGCTGGATAGTTATCCCAGCACCATTTATTGAATAGGGAATCCTTTCCCCATTGCTTGTTTTTGGTCAGATTTGGATATTTGACAGTTTTTAATTTCCTAATTTGACTATGCCTAAGTCATTAAACTTTTCTGCTAGATCACTTGTTTGGTGTCTTAAGAACTAATATGTAACCTTCTGCTTGGGGATACTGTAACAACCAAATATTTTGAGTTTTAAATATTTGACAGTATTTCAATCTAGAAATTAATAAATTTCTTGCAATACGTAAAGTAAATAGTTATAGGCATTCTTAAAGTTGCTGACTGAAACCTTTAAAAAATTTAAAAAATATATATTTGTTTTTAGAGTCAGGATCTTGCTTTGTTGCCTGAGCTGGAGCTCAGTAGCTATTTATAGGCACCGTCATGGCACACTACAGCCTCAAACTCCTAGGCACAAGTGATCCTCCTACCTCAGCCTCCTAAGTAGCTGGGACTACAGGTACATACCACCATGCTTGGCTTCTTTTATTTTTTATTTTGTAGAGGTAAAAAATTCAAAGTATGTATTAACTGTGTAAACATTCACAGCAAGAAGCAAATACAGCCTCTTAATAAAAACTGTGTATAGTTTTTGAGGTTTTAAAACTAGCTCTTGGACAGTGGCCAGTTATGAGTAAGTGAAAGAGAAAGGAGCTTTGCCTGGACTGATTTGGAGGGTTACAGAGAGGTGGCAGATTAATAATGTGCTTTCCTATCATAGGCAAGGGGAATTCTAATACCGCCTTGTTTTAAAGCAGAACCCCCCCCCCCAGAAAAAACTGTCACAGGTGATGAGCCCAAATGGAAATTGGCCTCTTTAATACCTAAGCAAACCATCTAGGATTATTATAAAGTAGAACAAGGTAAAGCCAGAGAATCTCTAAAACTGAATCTTTTTAGTCAACTGGATTCCTCACAATTTTGTATTTGAATTCCTGCGTGTTGATTGTATAGAGAGATGCATCAGGTATATTGGGCCTCTAAATTGTGTTAGTGCTCAAACAAGAACTTTTTTTTCAGCATAGTGCTTATTTAACTTACACTTTTTGCAGCCTTTTCCAAAGTAGCTAGATCTGAAATTTTGAAGTTTGTTTAGTGATTGTTAACTGTCTATAAACATTCATAGTTATAACACAAGAATAGTGGGGCTTATTTTCTTCAGACTGGATATATTTATATAGATAAGCTCCTGAATTGGATGAGTTCCAGAAATTCAAATATAAGTTGATGGTTTAGAGTTTCAGACCCTTTCTCACAGAGATGATATTTGAAATATTGGTTATTCAGACTAGCTCACCAAAACCTTCTTATTTTTTTAAATGCACAATGTATCGGAACACCCACATCCTAGTACCTGAAGAGGAAATTGGCTGAGTAGGTAGAAGCTCTCAGGGGTTGGGCAGCTGGCTCACAGAGGTCCCAATGGGATGCCCAAGGCTGTCAGAGCAGGGAAGGATTTTGAATTATGTAGGTGGCATTATCTATTGCAGATGGTATTTTGGCAGCTTGAAAAAAATTCAGAATGCCACAGTGAGTCTTCTTCAACATAGATTGCCTTCATGTCAAGGACTGCCTGTTTCATATACTTTTCTCTCTTTCATGTGCTTCATTGTTGAGTTTATGGACCTAGTAATTCCTTGTATAGTCTATGAACCTAATACAGATTTTATGAGTATAGAGACTCTTCATTTCCTTGCTCCTTATCTTCTAGGATATTTCAGACATGCCAAAAAGTGAATTAAATATTATTAGCAAATTCTTAGTTTTTAAAGAAGTTTTATTATGTGTACATAATAGTACATTTACGGGGGTACATGTGATATTCAAATACAAATGTACAATGTGTAATGATCAAATCAGGATAATTGGGACATCCATCACCTCAAGCATTTGTAATTTCTTTGTATTAGGAATATACCAGTTCTGCTCTTCTAGTTATTTTGAAATACACAATAAATTATTGTTAACTGTAGTTGTCCTATTGTGCTTCCAAACACTAGGTCTTATTCCTTCTATCTGACTGTATTTTTGTACCCATTAATCAAACTGTCTTTATATCCCCCCTTCCCCAGTACCCTTCCCGGCCTCTGGTAACCGTCATTCTTCTCTCTGTCTCCATGAGATCAGTTTTGTTTTGTTTTGTTTTTTAAGCTCCCACATAATGAGTGAAAATATGCTATACTTTTCTTTCTGTGCCTGGCTTATTTCACTTAACATAATGTCCTCCAGTTCCATCCATGTTGTTGCAAATGACAGGATTTCATTCATTTTCATGGCTGAATAATACTCCCTTGTTTATAGTTACCACGTTTTCTGTATCCATTCATCTGTTGACGGATACTTAGGTTGATTCCATATCTTGATTATTGTGAATAGTGCTGCAGTAAACATGGGAGTGCAGATATTTCTTCGATATACTGATTTCCTTTCTTTTGGATATATATCCAGTAACAGGATCGCTGGATCATATGGTAGTTCTCTTTTTCATTTTTTGAGGAACCTCTGTGCTATTCTGCATAGTGGCTGTGCAAATTTACATTCCCATCAACAGTGTACAAGGGTTCCCCTTTCTCCACAGCCTTGCCAGCATCTGTTATTGCCAGTCTTTTTAAAGATAAATGCCATTTTAACTGGGGTGAGATCATATCTTACTGTAGCTTTGTTGTAGCAAAGTGTTAGTCTTGATTGTATTGGTCTTTAAACCATACCTGATCATGGTATACTTCATATCATATAAAGTTCGGTTTTTACTTTAGACTTCTGTGATTCAAGGCAGTAAGGTTTATTTATATTTAAGGAATCTTTGTTTTACTTGTAGTTGGTACCATGTTTGTGCATGTGTACTTAGAAGAGGTACAATTTGAAATAAAGTTGTCTTCTGGCAGTTAAATTATAAACTTGTGAATCGAAACAGCTATTCAGAATCATCAGAAAGAAGACCAACTCTATGGACGGAGCAAGATGTGACTGTTACCCTGTTAAAGTAAACATATTTGAAGAAAGATTGAGCCAGTTGGAAGGCAATTTGTTCTGAAGTAAAAGTGATGAAAACAGCTGCCAATTTCTACACTGTCTATGGGAGAATCTATTTTGTCAAACTCACACAAATATTGCAGGTGATTGTATCAGCACTTTGATTCCAGTGTGCACATGCAGCCTGCTAATCATCTGGGTTCCTGTCTAACACGTTTGCAGGAAAGAGCATATTTTTTCCCACTGTAGATATAATCTGGTCTTCCAGGGAGTTGAGGTACTATTATAAGTTATAAGCCTGCCTTCTGCCTTATATACTACATTTTCTTGGTTTTAAGATTCTCCCCTCAAAACACATTTTAATCTTTCTGAATTCAGGATGCTTTCTGAAATTGGCATTTCTTTAACTGAAGTTAAAAAAAGAAAACTTGCCAGCTACTAAGCAGAATTTTAAATAAGAAAGTCTAAGTTATCGCTGCCTGAGCATGTGTGAACTTTGCCTTCTGTGGCAGGTTTCTGTTCTCTGATTTGATGTCTCTGTTCATTTATGTACATTGGTGGTTTCTATGGTTGAGTTTTAACTTAAATGTGGATCCCTAATTGTAGTCTTAAGTAACTTGATAAAGCTTACATTATGAGACAGAATTGAAGAGCTATTTTTTATATTACAAACTAACTGTTCTCCATGGAGTAATGTTAAAGGCAATAGAAAGTGTCAAATCCCTTTTACTGCCTTACAAAAATCTCAAAGTAGGTGATATCCCAGAATAGCCTGGCAGAAACAAATCCAAAACTGTTCGTCAACCCATAGGGGATTCCTGTACTAACATACAGTCTCTATTAATGGTGAACTTGTGATGAAAAATGACAAATAAGCAGTGAGAGTAAGCAGATACAAGAATTATTACCCCCAAGAATGTTTAAAATGAACAGCTTTATTTTCTAATTATTAAAATTATAAACATGAATAGGAAATATGGGAAAAAATAAGACACTGTAAATAAAGAACAGGAAGTTTTGAAAAAGATTCAGATTTAACTAGACATTAATCATTGAAATTAGAGTCTTGCTGAATAAATAGGTTAAGTGGCAGATTAGATAGAGCTGCAAGGAGAATTAGTCAAGTATAAGGTAGTTCTGAGGAAATTACACAGAGTGTAACAGAGAGAGAAGCATGGAAAATATGAGAGAGTACTTGGCATGGAGCCTGGAATGAAAGCATCCACCATACATATAAAAATCGCAGAAAAAGAGATGGAATTGTGGAGAGGCATTATTTGAAGGGAAATGCCAGAGAACCTTAGAGAATTGCTGAACGCTAGAAATTCTCAGATTGAAAGAGCACAGTGATCCTAACTGGCATAAATAAAAATAAATTCGTACCTAGAGACACCATAAACCACAAATACCAAACAAAAAGAGAAAAATGTTATTGTAACCCAAAAAATAATATTTTACCTCGTTCCATTAGTGTTAACATTTCTAAAATGCTTCTTGTTTTATGGAGTATTTAGAAATTTAGCAGATGTTTACTTTATAAAGATAATGGATCAGAAATGGTCATATAAGAAACTTGACAGGAGTTACAGTCTCATCCAGTTACCAAAATTGTAAGCCCATTTTATATGGCACTAAATTCAATTTTACTTCCCTTCTATAAATACACATAGCTGCCCAAAAGTAGCACCAATTTGTGTTTAAATTGTTACAGAGTATAGCAGTATTTTGTTCAAACTTTAAATTCAGCTTGTTAAGTCCAGATTCTAATTCTGTCACTTAATAGGAGTGTAATCTTAGTCTTGGTTTTCTCTCTTGTAAAAAATGAGACTAGAAATAGTACCTGTCTTCATAGAGTTACTGTGAAAATCAAATGAGAAATCATGCATAGTTCTTCACAGGTAATGAGTGCTAAAGTTAACAAGACCTGTTGCTATTACTAAGAAATATTACTCTTGACTTTGAGAGGTAAACATGCTGTAGATGCCCTGTTACCTTTTTAAAAAAAAAATTTCAGTTGAGGAGGTGGGGTACATGTGCAGATTTATTACATTGATCTATTGTGTAATGCTGGCATTTGGGCTTCTAGTAAACCCATTCCCCAGGTAGCAAGCATAGTACCTAATAGGTAGTTTTTCAACCTTTGTCCCCCTCCCTGTCTCCCCACTTTTGGAGTTCCCTGTGCCTGTTTCCATCTTTATGTCTGTGTGTACCCATTGTTTCGCTCACACTTATAAGTGAGAACATGGCCGTATTTGATTTTCTGTTTCTACGTTAATTTACTTAGAATAATAGCCTCTAGCTGCATCCATATTGCTGCAAATGATATTGTTTCATTCTTTTTTTATGGCTGTGTAGTATTCCATGGTATATATGTACCACTTTTTCTTTATTCAGTCTACCATTGATAGGCACCTAGGTTGATTCCATGACTTAGCTGTTGTGAATAGTGCTGCAATAAACATACAAGTGCAGGTGTCTTTTTGGTTGAATGCTTTCTTTTCCTTTGGGTGGATACCCAGTAGTAGGATTGATTGCTGGGTTGAATGGTAGTACTGAGTACTGGTTTTAGTTCTTTGAGAGATCTTCATACTGCTTTCCACAGGGGCTGAACTAACTTACATTCCCACCAACAGTGTGTAAGTTTTGCCTTTGCTCCATATCCTCACCAACCTCTGTTATATTTTGACTTTTTTTTTTTTTTTTTTTGAGATGGAGTCTCGCCCTGTTGTCCAGGATGGTGTGCAGTGGCTTGATCTTGGCTCACTGCAGCCTCTACCTCCCAGGTTCAAGCAGTTCTCCTGCCTCAGCCTTCTGAGTAGGTGGGATTACAGGCACCTACCACTATACCTGGCTAATTTTTGTAGTTTTATTGGAGATGGGGTTTTGCCATGTTGGCCAGGCTGGTCTTGAACTCCTGACCTCAGGTGATCCACCCACTGTGGCCTCCAAAAGGGCTGGGATTACAGGCTTGAGCCTCTGCGCCTGGCCATATTTTGACTCCCGCACCCCCCCCACCCCGAGGCAGAGTTTTGCTCTTATTGCCCAGGCTGGAGTGCAGTGGCGCCATCTCGCTTCACTACAACCTCCGCCTCCCAGGTTCAAGCAATTCTCCTGCCCCAGCCTTCGAAGTAGCTGGGATTACAGGCACCCACCACCATGCCTGGCTAATTTTTGTATTTTTAGTAGAGGCGGGTTTTCACCATGGTGGCCAGGCTGGTCTTCAACTCCTGACCTCGTGATCCTTCCATCTCAGCCTCCCAAAGTGCTGGAATTACAGGCATGAGCCACTGCACCCGGCCCATATTTTGCCTTTTTAATAGTAGTCATTCTGACTTGTGTGAGGTGGTATCTCATTGTGGTTTTGATTTGCATTTCTCTGATGATTAGTGGTGATAAACATTTTTCCATATGTTTGTTGGCTGCTTGTATGTCATCTTTTGAGAAGTGTCTGTTCATGTCCTTTGCCCACTTTTTAATGGGGTTGGTTTTGCTTGTTGATTCAAGTTCCTTATAGATTCAGGATATTAGTCCTTTGTTGATGCACTACTTACAAATACTTTCTCCCATTCTGTAGGTTTGTCTTTTTACTCTGTGGGAATTCCTTTTGCTGTGAAGCAGCTCTTTAGTTTAATTAAGTCCCAAATGTCAATTTTATTTTTGTTACGTTTGCCTTTGAGGTCTTACTATAAACTTTTTTGTCTAGGCCAATGTCCAGAAGAGTTTTTCCTGGGTTTTCTTCTAGGATTTTTAAAATGTTTGAAGTCTGACATTTAAGTCTTGAGTTCATCTTGAGTGAATTTTGATACATAGTAAAAGGTAGGGGTTCAGTTTCATTCTTTCGCGTGTGACTAGGCAGTTTTTCCAGAACCCTTTATTGAACAGGGTGTCCTTTCCCCATTGTTTATTTTGGTTGACTTTGTAGAAGATCAATTGATCGTAGGTATGTGGCTTTATTTCAGAGGTCTCTCTTCTTTTCCATTGGTCTTTGTGTCTATTGTTGTACCAGCACCGTGATGTTTCCGTTACTATAGCCTTGTAGTATAGTTTGAAGTCAGGTAATGTGATGCCTCTGGCTTTGTTCTCTTTGCTTAGGTTTGCTTTGGCTACTTTGGCTCTTTTTTGGTTCCGTATGAATTTGAGAACAGATTTTTTGGATTCTGTGAAAAATGACGTTAGTAATTTGATAGCATTGCATTGAATGTATAGATTGCTTTGGGGGAGGACTCTATTATCTAAAATGCTAACAAATCTAAAATTTTTCTTTCAATATGTTATTTAAAAATCTCATAGTTATTTAATTCCAAGTTAGAAGTCTGTAAGTCTTGCATGACAGCATTAGTCCTATAATATGTAAGGGTGTAGGGAGTGGGAGGTTAATTAGAAAACTCCTGCTATCATATGTGACAACTTAAAGCTACAGTTTAGTGGGAAAATATATAATATTTTATATATGTTATATAAAATATATTAAATATATATTAAATAATATATAAATATAATATATAATATATAGTGTATTATATAAAATATATAGTATATTATATAAATATATAATATATTGTAAATATTTATTTATACATATATATTAATAAAATATATGTTTTATATTATATATATTATATGAAATATGTAGTATTTCTACTTTTTATAAGCAATGTGGTGGCCTACACAGCTGACTTAGGAAGTTTAGATTTGATGACAGACAGATTGCTTACTAGGATTCTAGCAGAAATTAATCTTTGTAAGAAGCATAGAACCTTCTATAGTCTATATAGAAATAGAAATACTGTAAAAGTACATGGATAAATGTATTTATGTTGAGGTACTTTTTTTTCTTTATGGGTTATTTTAAAAGAAGATGCATAGAAGAGAAATTAAAATAAAAATACTTAGTTTGATGAGAAAGAAGGAAGTCCTGATGGATCTAGAAGGCCTGAAGTAGGATTGAGGTTCTATTTCTGATTTCATTAACGTTTGAGGACTATGACATTTGTTTTCTTTGTTTACTGATTCTTAATTTACCTTATCATTTCATAAACCTTGGTATTAACCCTGCCTTTTGGGAGGGTTCTCGTTTTCCTTCTGTCACTTTCATAAGGTTGACTTCTGTATCATTCCAGCATTCCAAGAAAGCTTTCTTGAGTTTAAAAGGAAAGAAGAGAGAAAACAGTACAAGAGACCAAGTGAAACAGCATAGCTGTCCTCACACTTTAAAAGCTTTTATTCTCCTGGTCATAGTTTTTATTTTCGTTAAGATGCGGTATTGGTGAAATCTGATTTTAAAGGGTGAAAATACTTTTCCAAATTTATCTCATTTTTGTGTTTCCTTTATTAAGGAGCACAGCTATGACTCAGCCCACATCTGTCTGCAGTTTTACCCTTTTACAAAATTATTATATACACATATATATACATACATGTATACATATAGTAAAAATAAATTAGTTCTTAAATTAGTTCTTCATTCTTGAAAGGATGAAGAAGATTTGAAAGAAAGGGAGGCCACGTTTAGAGATAACTAGGAAGGTGTAGTTTGGGGCAAGAGAGAATGCTAAAGGAAAATTGAAGGCAGAAAGATGAATTATAGCTGTATAATGAAGTTCTTTTATAAACTAATTGGAAATTGGAATATTTATCTTATATTAGTATGCAAAAGTATTTGTAAGGAAAATAATTTCTTTGAAGACGAGTTTGGAGATAGGTTCATTACTTTACATGTTCAGGGTGTGGGTGATGTGTTGGAAGGGGAAAGAGGCAAATGTCAGAGGCATTATAAAGAAAGAGTGAGCTGTGTTTACTGAGTGCTGGAAACGACTTGAAGGTTAGCAGTGGGGTGACTCAATTCAGGGTTAAAGAAATTATGAGAGTACCTAGCTGTTGTAAACTGTATGCCAGAGGTGTTAATCTTTGCAAATGTGAAAATCATAAAATGTGATTCTTAATGATTTTTCTAAAGGAAGGAGTAAAGATATTACAAAGGATGCTTATATATTTTGTTGAGTTCAGGAAACATTTTAGAGAAGATTGGTAAAGAAATGGCTTGTGAATATTTTTCCAATGACTACATATTACTTGCATAAAACTTTTAAAAGTGCTCCTCCTCCCACCTTAAGTCATCATTGCCCTGATATCCATAGCACTGCCTTGGACTTGCCTCAGAGTATCTGAGGCCATAAGGTGTATCTTCTCAGCCACTGAGTAGTTTGGTTTCAGGGAGGGCAATATTAACACAATGGCTCTGTTTTGAGAGGAACTGTATTTAATTCTTAATAGTTTAAGTGTTTTAAGGTAACAAAAGTAATAAAGGAAAATAATGAAAGTATTTTAGGCATAGAGATGTTTTTCTTATAGCTTTAGTTATCTGAGATTTTAATTTTGTGTTAATTTCTAGCTAGTTTCTCATTTAATTTTTAACTTTTTCTTTGATTCAGAGATTATGTAGAAAAGATACATTGTAATTGCAAAGAAAATTTAGGGGAGCAGGGAGATGTGTAATGGGAAATCATTTTGATCTTGGTATTAGAGAAAGCTGACCATACTTTTCTTATATTTTTTAAATGTTTTGATGTTTTCTCTGTGGCCAACTACATCATTGAGTTCTGGAAATTGTGAATATAAGAGAAGCATATATATTTTCTTCTATAGAGTGTAAAATCTGCTTTTTTCTGACACATACATAGACATGTATGTGTGTATATATGTATGTATTAGAAAACATGCATGTATGTGGGTGTACTTTCCATAAATTGAATTTGGTTGTATTATTGAAACATTTTGTATCCTTTATTCTGTTTGGTCTACATAGTCTGACAAATTTGAAAAGTTTATTAAAGCATCCCTACTGTGACTGTGGTTTTATCAATTTTTTTAAAATTTTTAAAGTCTCTTAGTTGCTTTGGTAATATTTGCCTTGCAGCAATGTTTTCTGGTTTTATGTATTTCATAACTATGTTGTTTGCACAAATATTTATGACTTATATTCTTTTTGGATTGAATCTTTTTATGTTATAAAGTATTTATCTCTATCCCATGTAAGGCTTTTAGCCTTATATTCACTTTATCTATTTTTTTTTCTTATGCTTGTTAGAAACCGCCAAGGGTCTGAGATTATAGCCTACTTGCAAGCCAGCAAGTTAGCCTGGCTACATTTTTATGGATTCCCACAGAATATATGAGACTCCTTAATCAAAATCAAAGAACTTCATTAATCGTAGCAATAGCAATAGCCAGAATATCAGCATTTTCTTGTATCAGTTCCTTAAGCCGCAAGAGGGCCAGGTGACATCTCCTCACTCAGTGAGTTGCATTGCGGAAGAGGGAACCCCTGAGCTTTGGGAAACTAGATCTTTTATCTTGGGAAGTAGACATGTCTGTTCTTTTCTCTGGAGGTGACACTGTCTATTTTCCAGGGCTATTTGCTTTTACAAACATGTTTGAAAATTGGTCTAAAACCTGCAGAAACATGAGACACCCATGGAGAATTGTCTTCCCCAGCTTTTTTTTTGCATTTGCTTGCTATCTTTGCTGCTTTATTATAAATTATAAATTAATAAAATAATTTTCTACATTTTAAATTAATTTAAATTTTATTTTTGAATAGATAATATGTTTGCATGGTTCCTATACAAAGAGATACAAAGTATGTCCAGTGAAAACTCTCCCTCTCGCCTGAATCAGCTTAACAGAAGTAGCCAGTACTACCAGTTTCTTGTGATCCTTCCAGAGATATTTAATGTATATGCAAAGATACATATATTCTTCCCATACTACTTTTTACACCGTTATACCCTGCTGTACACAATTCTGAACCTTCGTAATAGATGCTAGCAGTTATTCCAGATGACCTTCATCATTGTTTACAATTGTCTTATATTTCATAGGTAGATAAACTGCAATATATTAACCAGTCTTGTGTCCATAGATGGATATTTAAACTGTTTCTGGTATTTTGTGTGTGTATGAGTATGTCTATGGGTTGTAGTCCTTGAAGCCTTCCTTAGTAATCAGGGATTATGTACATTTCTATTTTTGGTAAGTATTTGCCAGATTCCTGTCCAAAGATGCTGTGCTCTTTTTTTTTTTTTTTAATTTAAGTTCTGGGATACATGTGCAGAACATGCAGGTTTGTTACATAGGTATACACGTGCCATGGTGGTTTGCTGCACCCATCAGCCCTTCATCTACAGTACATATTTCTCCTAATGCTATCCCTCCCCTAGCCCCCCACCCCACGGCAGGCCCCAGTGTGTGATATTCCCCTTCCTGTGTCCATGTGTTCTCATTGTTCAACTCCCACTTATGAGTGAGAACATGTGGCGTTTGGTTTTCTGTTTCTGTGTTAGTTTGCTGAAAATGATGGGTTTCCAGCTTCATCCATGTCCCTGCAAAGGACATAACCTCATCTTTTCTAATGGCTCCATAGTATTCCATGGTGTATACGTGCCACATTTTCTTTATCCAGTCTATCATTGATGGGCATTTGAGTTGGTTCCAAGTCCTTGCTATTGTGAACAGTGCTGCAATAAACATACCTGTGAATGTATCTTTATAGTAGAATGATTTATACTCCTTTGGGTATATACCCAGTAATGGGATTGCTAGGTCAAATAGTATTTCTGGTTCTAGATCCTTGAGGAATCACCACACTGTCTTCCACAGTGGTTGAGCTAATTTACACTCCCACCAACAGTGTAAAAGTGTTCCTATTTCTCCACATCCTCTACAGCCTTGTTTCCTAACATTTTAATGATCGCCATTCTAACTGGCATGAGATGGTATCTCATTGTGGTTTTGATATGCGTTTCTCTAATGACTAGTGATGATAAGCTTTTTAAAATGTTTCTTGGCCACATAAATGTCTTCTTTTGAGAAGTGTCTGTTCATATCCTTTGCCCTCTTTTTGATGGGGTTGCTCATTTTTTTCTTGGAAATTTAGGTTGTTTGTAGATTCTGGATATTGGCCCTTTGTCAGATGGATAGATTGCAAAAATTTTCTCCCATTATGTAAGTTGCCTGTTCACTCTGATGGTGGTTTCTTTTGCTGTGCAGAAGCTCTTTAGTTTAATTAGATCCCATTTGTCAATTTTGGCTTTTGTTGCCATTGCTTTTGGTGTTTTAGTCATCAAGTCTTTGCCCATGCCTATGTCCTGAATGTTATTGCCTAGATTTTCTTCTAGGGCTTTTATGGTTTTAGGTCTTATGTTTAAGTCTTCAATCCATCTTGAGTTAATTTTTGTATAAGGTTTAAGGAAGGGGTCCAGTTTCAGTTTTCTGCATATGGCTAGCCAGTTTTCCCAATACCATTTATTAAATAGGGAATCCTTTCCCCATTGGTTGTTTATGTCAGGTTTGTCAAAGATCAGATGGTTGTAGATGTGTGTTGTTATTTCTGAGGCTTGTTCTGCCATTGATCTATGTATCTGTTTTGGTACCAGTACCATGCTGCTTTGGTTACTGTAGCCTTGTAGTACAGTTTGAAGTCAGGTAGTGTGATGCCTCCAGCTTTGTTCTTTTTGCTTAGGATTGTCTTGGCTATACAGGCTCTTTTTTGGTTCCATATGAAATTTAAAGTAGTTTTTTCTAATTCTGGAAAGAAAGTCATTGGTAGTTTGATGGGGATGGCATTGAATCTATAAATTACTTTGGGCAGTATGGCCATTTTCACGATATTGATTCTTCCTACCATTGAGCATGGAATGTTTTTCCATTTGTTTGTGTCCTCTCTTATGTCCTTGAGCAGTGTTTGTAGTTCTCCTTGAAGAGGTCCTTCACATCCCTTGTAAGTTGTATTCCTAGGTATTTTTTTCTGTTTCTAGCAATTCTGAGTGGGAGTTAACTCATGATTTGGCTCTCTGTTATTGGTGTATAGGAAAGATTGTGATTTTTGCACACTGATTTTGTATCGTGAGACTTTGCTGAAGTTGCTTATCAGCTTAAGGAGATTTTGGGCTGAGACGGGGTTTCTAAATACACAATCATGTCATCTGCAAACAGAGACAATTTGACTTCCTCTCTCCCTGTTTGAATACCCTTTATTTCTTTCTCTTGCCTGATTGCCTTGGCCAGAACTTCCAATACTATGTTGGCTAGGAGTCGTGAGAGAGGGCATCCTTGTCTTGTGCCAGTTTTCAAAGGGAATGCTTCCAGCTTTTGCCAGTTCATTATGATATTGGCTGTGGGTTTGTCATAAATAGTTCTTATTATTTTGAGATACATTTCATCAATGCCTAGGTAATATTGAGAGTTTTTAGCATGAAGGGTTGTTGAATTTTATCAAAGGCCTTTCTGCATCTATTGAGATAATCACATGGTTTTTGTCATTGGTTCTGTTTATGTGATGGTTTATGTTTATTGATTTGTGTATGTTGAACCAGCCTTGCATCCCAGGGATGAAGCTGACTTGATGGTAGTGGATAAGCTTTTTGATGTGCTGCTGGATTCAGTTTGCTAGTATTTTAATAGAGGATTTTTGCATCGATGTTCATCAGGGATATTGGCCTGACATTTTCTTTTTTTATTGTGTCTTTACCAGGTTTTGGTATCAGGATGATGCTGGCCTCATAAATTGAGTTAGGGAGGAGTCCCTCTTTTTCTATTACTTGGAATAGTTTCAGAAGGAATGGTACCAGCTCCTCTTTGTACCTCTGGTAGAGTTTGGCTGCAAATATCTGGTCCTGGGCTTTTTTTCTTGGTTTGTAGGCTATTAATTACTGCCTCAATTTCAGAACTTGTTATGGTCTGTTCAGGGATTCGACTTCTTCCTGGATTAGTCTTGGGAGGGTATCTGCGTCCAGGAATTTATCCATTTCTTCTAGATTTTCTAGTTTATTTGCGTAGAGATGTTTATAGTATTCTCTGATGGTTGTATTTCTGTGGGATCAGTGGTGATATCCCCTTTATCATTTTTTATTGTGTCAATTTGATTATTCTCTCTTTTTTTCTTTGTCTGGATAGGGGCTACCTATTTTGTTAATCTTTTCAAAAAGCTAGCTCCTGGATTCATTGATATTTTGGAAGGGTTTTTTGTGTCTCTTATCTCCTTCAGTTCTGCTGTGAATTTATTTCTTGCCTTCTACCAGCTTTTGAATTTGTTTGCTCTTGCTTCTCTAGTTCTTTTAATTTTGATGTTAGGGTGTTGATTTTAGATCTTTCCTGCTTTCTCCTGTGGGCATTTAGTGCTATAAATTTCCCTCTAAACACTGCTTTAGCTGAGTCCCAGAGATTCTGGTACGTTGTGTCTTTGTTCTCATTTGTTTCAAAGAACTTATTTATTTCTGCCTTAATTTTGTTATTTACCCAGTAGTCATTCAGGAGCAGGTTGTTCAGTTTCCATGTAGTGGTGCTTAATCATGATTTCTAATTTGATTGCACTGTGGTCTGAGAGACTGTTTGTTATGATTTCCTTTCTTTTGCATTTGCTGAGGAGTGTTTTACTTCCAATTTTGTGGTCAATTTTAGAATAGATGCGAAGTGGTGCTAAGAAGAATGTATATTCTGTTGATTTGCAGTGGAAGATTCTGTGGTTGTCTATTAGGTCTGCTTGGTCCAGAGCTGAGTTCAAGTCCTGAATATCCTTGTTGATTTTCTGTCTTGTTGATCTGTGTAATATTGACAGTGGGGTGTTAAAATCTCCCACCATTATTGTGTGGGAGTCTGAGTCTCTTTGTAGGTCTCTAAGAACTTACTTTATGAATCTGGGTGCTCCTGTATTGGCTGCATATATATTTAGGATACTTAACTCTTCTTGTTGCCTCGATCCCTTTACCATTATGTAATGCCCGTCTTTGTCTTTTTTGATCTTTGTTGGTTTAAAGTCTGTTTTATCAGAGACTTGGATTGCTTTCCATTTGGTTGGTAAATATTCCTCCATTTCTTTATTTTGAGCCTATATGTGTCTTTACATGTGAGATAGTTCTCCTGAACACAGCACACTGATAGGTCTTGACTCTTTATCCAATTTGCCAGTCTGTGTCTTTTAATTGGGGCATTGAGCCCATTTACATTTAAATTTAATATTGTTATACATGAATTTGATCCTATCGTTATGATGCTAGCTGTTTATTTTCCCTGTTAGTTGATGCAGTTTCTTCATAGTGTCGATGGTGTTTACAATTTGTTGTGTCTTTGGAGTGGCTGGTACCGGTTTTTCCTTTCCATGTTTTTTTTTTTTTTTTTTTTTGAGACGGAGTCTCGCTCTCGCCCGGGCTGGAGTGCAGTGGCCGGATCTCAGCTCACTGCAAGCTCTGCCTCCCGGGTTTACACCATTCTCCTGCCTCAGCCTCCGGAGTAGCTGGGAATACAGGTGCCCGCCACCTCGCCCGGCTATTTTTTTGTATTTTTCAGTAGAGACGGGGTTTCACCGTGTTAGCCAGGATGGTCTCGATCTCCTGACCTTGTGATCCGCCCGTCTCAGCCTCCCAAAGTGCTGGGATTACAGGCTTGAGCCACCGCACCCGGCCTCCTTTCCATGTTTAGTGCTTCCTTCAGGAGCTCTTGTAAGACAGGCCTGGTGGTGACAGAATCTCTCAGCATTTGCTTGTCTGTAAAGGATTTTATTTCTCCTTCATTTGTGAAGCTTAGTTTGGCCGGATATGAAATTCTGGGTTGAAAATTCTTTAAGAATGTTGAATATTGGTCCCCACTCTCTTCTGGCATATAGGGTTTCTGCAGAGAGATCCATTATTAGTCTGTCATTTTTCTGTTTTCTAATTCATTAATTTAGACTTTTGTTTATATTATTTTTTGTGCTTTCCTTAGGTATGTGTTTTCTGAATTTATTGTGTTGGGGGTATTAATTTTTCTTCCTTGTTTTTCAGCATAAGTATGCAAGCCTATGAATTTTTCTCTAACGATGTTTTAGCTCTGTTTCAAAGGTTCTGATAAGTAGTGTTTTTATGATTTTTACTTTTTTTTTTTTAGATGAGGTACTTTGTATTTTGTGGGTGTCTTTAACTCAAAAGTTATTTGAGAGTATCTTTAAATAGCCAAGTGTAGAGGACTTTTTTCCCCGATTTTGCTATTTGTTTCCTAGTTTTGCTACATTGTGATCAGAGGATGTTGTCTGTACTAGTTCTATATTATCAAAATTTATTACTATTTTCTTTGTGGTTTAAGGTCACTTTTGGCAAATGTTTCTTATTCATATGTAATTTAAAAGGTCCTTTGGGAGGACAAAACAGGAGGATCACTTGAGACCAGGAGTTCAAGACCCAACCAGCCTGGGCAATATAGTGAGACCCTATCTCTATTAAAAAAAAAAAATAGAAAAGTCAGCCAAGTGTGGTGGTGCATGCCAATAGTCCCAGCTACTTGGGAGGCTGAGGTGGGAGAATCACTCGAACCCAGGAGTTGGAGGCTGCAGTGAGCTATAATCGCACTGCTGCACCTCAGGCTGGATGACAGAGCGAGACTCTGTCTCTGAATAAACAAAAAGACATAGATAAAATTTAATGCCGCTGCATTCCATCCTAGATGACAGAGTGAGACCCTGTCTCAAAAAAAGGTCTTTAACATTCATCTTTTTTTAATTCACTTGACCCTCGTGGGCTAAGGTGAATTAAAGTGTACTACTACTCATGTTTCTGTTTTTCTCTATATTGCATATGTATTTTTTCCTTTACAAATGTTGCTGCTGTTATATGGGTATAAACATAACTATTATAACTTGGGTGCAAATTGCAGTTTTTAATATTATAAAAGCCCCTCTGTCTCCTTTAATGTTTGTGCCTTATGTTCAACCTTGTCAATAGTAAGATTGTAATTCATTCTTTCTTTCAGTTTGTTTTTGACTGATAAGTTTTTTTCGTTTTCATTTCCTAAATATTTTTTGTTTCATATATGCTTTTTGAATACAATACAGGGTTAGATTTTGTTTGTAATCCAATCTAATCTTTTTTCTTTGTTTGTTTGTTCTTTGTTGGTTTAGCCCATTTGTATTTCTTAATATAGTCAGTGCTAATTCTGTCATTATACTTTCTAGTTTCGTGACTTTTTAAAAATGTTTCACTAAGTGGCCAGCTTTTCTTTTTTTAAGACCGAGTCTTGCTCTGTCACCCAGGCTGGTGTGCAGTGGCATGATCTCAACTCACCGCAACCTCTGCCTCCCAGATTCAGGCAATTCCCCTGCCTCCTGAATAGCTGGGATTACAGGCGCCCGCCATCACACGCCCAGCTATTTCGTATTTTTAGTTGAGACGGGGTTTCACCATGTTGGCCAGGCTGGTCTCGAACTCCTGACCTCAGGTGATCTGCCTGCCTCAGCCTCCCAAAGTGCTGGGATTACAGGCGTGAGCCAGCACACCTGGCCCCTGCTCTTCTTTGTTTCATTTTTTAAAAATTAGAAATAACTGTGTTGTTTTTTAATTAGAAATAGCTGTTATTTCTAATTGTGTTTCTAATTGCATTTCTAATAACTGTATTTCTATGCTTAGTGATTACTTCTATAATTTTATATAATACCTCATATTTTTAGATACTGGTTTTTTCTATGAACAATAATGAAATTAGTGTATTTCCTATTTTTCTCCTTCCTTCCCGTGTTCTAATTTTAGTTGTTATATTACCTAATGTTTGTTTTTATGCTATTAAGTTTTTTTGTACTTCTCCTTGCTTTGTTAGCTTTAAATAATACTTTTTGACACCTAGTTATTTATATCATCTTCCCCCCATCCACCCTCACCTCTTTTAATTTTTGCTAGGTATATACTTTATACATTATCTAATCAATGTTCCCACTTTTGTTTTAATCTTACCATTATAAAGATTCAGCTCCCACTGCTAATCCTTTTGCTTTAGTTTTTTCAGACATCTCTTGGCTAGCTGAAGTTCATCCTCATAGAAATCCTTTCTGATGGGCTTTATGACCAGTATCTACTAGGGTTGAAATTGTGTTGATTTTTTCTGGGTCAGTTTTCAGGACTTGGTGTGCCCTTTCAATATGTAGATCTAGATCTGCTTTTATTTCTGTAATGTTTTCTTGAATATTATTTTTGACTGTAGATAGGCATTATTGCATTTCCTTTTCTTGTCTTCTGTAGAGAACATTTTTTCCCTCTAATTCTTAACTCTTCATTTCCTATTTATTTGTCTCATTTCCACCCTTTCATGTTCCTGTGATTTCTTCTAGTGCTCCTTCTAGTTTTACCTTCATTTTTGTAATAGCTTTTTTTTCTCTTTCCTTCAGGTTTCATCCTCATTTGTGATCTCATCTTTGTACGTGCTTTTGGACAATCGCTTGCTTATTTTCTTTAGTATTCATGGCAAATATGTTGATTTATTGAGGTTGGATATACCATACAGAACATATACGTTTTTATTTTAACCAGTAAATTTGGTGGTATTCTTATTTTTTTATTATTTATTATTTACTTTGTTCTTCCTAGCCTTTTCTAGATCAAGTTTCTTTCCCTTTCCTCCAGATTAATTTAGAACTTCTACTATGCACCTTTTTGTTCTTTTAGTGGTTACCTTACTTAAGAGAAGAAACTTTTAGAAATAAAAAAAGAAATAAGATAAAAAGTATTCAAAAGAAAGTGATACATTTATAACGTATCAAAACTTAAAACACTTTTAACAGCAACCCTTTTGGACAGAAGTAAAACAAGTACTCAACGCAAAAGATAAAAGAGACGGTCAGGTGTGGTGGCTCACACCTGTAATCCCAACCCTTTGGGAGGCAGAGGAGGGCAGATCATCTGAGGTCAGGAGTTCGAGACCAGCCTGGCCAACATGGTGAAACCCTGTCTCTACTAAAAATACAAAAATTAGCTGAGCGTGGTGGTGGGCGCCTGTAATCCCAGACACTCGGGAGGCTGAGGCAAGAGACTCGCTTGAACCCAGGAGTTGGAGGTTGCGGTGAGCCAAGATGGCATCATTGCACTCCAGACTGGGCAACAAGAGTGAAACTCTGTCTCAAAAAAAAAAGAAAGAAAAAAGAAATGAAAAAGAAAAGAAACAAAAAGTAAAAACAAAAGAGACAAGAATTTTACATAGAGCCAACTTCACTTTCAAGTAAAAGGTGACAAAACAAACTGTGACAAACACATCAGAATAGAACGAACTCTCTTGTAGAACAAGACTAAAATAACCAAGAAAACTAGGAGATAACGACATAAAGACTGCTGATAAATAAATGTGTATTTGTTCACATAAAAACACGAAATAAGGTTTATAAAGCAGAAAGTACAGTATGCAATATTCTATGTTCTGACAATATAGATACAGAATTAGTAAAAAAAAAATGGGTTAAGAGAATGAAAGAAGGATATGCAAAAAATTATTTCTCATAATCATATGCATGGTGCAGTACAGCAATTCTCATGCATACACTTTGGGAGAAGGCAAATGGATATATGATATTCTATCATCCATGGGCTTCTTGAGACCCAAGAGAAACAAAAATACAAATACAGGATAGAAAGAGTTAAGTAAAAACCCCATATTCTTGAATTTGATTTGGAAATTCAGAACTTGTGAGCTAGTTTACCCTAAATGCATGCACACACACACATACACACACACAAATTTTCATGGTAGATTTTTAAAGAAAGAGAGCCTGCACCCTATAATATTTCCTAGCTCTGCCCACTAGTAAGGCCTAGAAACAATGACCTACTCAATAGCAGTGAGCATCTTTGGGTCCCAGACTGTGGTCTTAAAACACCATTTCCCCAATAAACGCAAGGAGGGTGTCTCGCAGGAATGGTTTCCTCCAGGTTTTGGACAGGAGTCCACAAGAGAGACCTTGTCATACATGACACAAGTATGCTATCAGACCACCAGGGTCATGTCAGAGAACTTAGGAGAAACCTAAAAAGGCTCCCCTGGTCAACAAAGAAACAATCTGAGAACGAGTAAAGATAATAATTTCAATTAACTTGAAATACATCAAAAATGTTTAAATTCCTGTGTTCCTAATGAAACTTAAACACACACATACACAGCCCAAAGAGCCCACATTTGGAAGATGACAGGGAATCAATTCATTATTTTTAAAACTTGCAAATAAAGAGGTAAATCAACACTTACTTAACTTTTCCTAAATGAACTTTGGATGACGGATTAGAATGTGACCACTTTGCAATCCCTATTGAATTAACAGATCCGTCATAAGACACTGAGGGCTAGTACCATAAAGAGAGACGTTATGTGGCTTTGATGACAATACTACAGACTTGCCAAAGTGATCAAGCCTGAAGCAATCCAAGTTTCAGATCCGGTTTCTAATATATTAAGCTATACCATGAGACAAAGGACCATGCTTAGCTACACCACAAGAACTCAAAAAGCAAAATCTGGACCATGAAATCCTCCACATGTTCTATGACTCCAGTTCTTCAACAAATACATTTCATGAGGATAAAACCAGGCAGATACGCAGGAAACTTGTAGCTAAAAAGAGAAACTTAAGTAATGAAACTATAAAGGAATGCTGGAAAGTTGCTATCATAGCAATCAAGACAGTCATTATTGTTTTAAGGCAGTACAAGGGAGTGCTTTAGGACAGGTCACATGAAGGGCTTCTATACTCATTTAGAAAATTATAATTTTGATATAATGGTAGTTTAAGAATGTTTGCCACATAATACATAACACAGTCAGCCCTCCACATCCATGGGTTCCAGTTGCTGCAGATTCAACCAACAGCAGATAGAAAATATTTGAAATAATAATAATAATAATACAGTTTAAAAAGTACAAATGAAAATACAGTATACAACTATTTGCATAGTATTTACATTGCATTAGATGTTATAAGTAATCCAGAGATGATTTAAAGTGTATAGGAAGACATGCATAGATTATATGCAAATAACACACCATTTTACATAAGAAACTTCAACATCTGCAGATTTTAGTATCCACAGGGGTTGGGAGTGTCCTGGAATCAATCCTTGCAGGCACTGAGGGGAGATTGTACTCATCAGTATCAGCCAGCACTAAGTCAGCACACAAAACATTTGCTTTATGCAGTTTTTATCTGTATTATATTACAAAATAAAAAAGTTTTCATTGAAAGAGGTAGATGAACAGTATGTCCTCACATGGCCGACAGTAGGAGAATAAGAGAGCTTTAATCTCACTCATGAGGGGGGACTCCTCATGGCCTAATCACCCCTTACAGGTCCCATCTCTTAATACTATCACATTGACCATTAAGTTTCAACACCTGAATTTTGGAGGGGACATATTCAAACCATAGCAGTGGCCATTGGCATTTCTGGATTGCCAGCCTCTTTAACTCCAAATCTGAGAAAATGAGGCACAGAGAGAGCCCATGGAACTCATAACCATGTTGTTCTTTGGGTCTCAAGTCTGTCTTCTCTCTACTTTTCAGAGTCTGCTTATGTTTGATTTGTTTTCAGTTGTACTTCAAGGGAGTAATCAGGAAAAGTACAGCCACTCCATCTTCCCAGTAGCAAACATTTGTGTTACTTAAATATTTATATATTGTATAGGCAAGAGAGAAGGCAGTGCTGTGAGGGAAATGTATGGCACTAAAATGAATACATTAGAAAAGAGGAAAAAAATCAATTATCTAAGCTTCCAGTTAGGAACCTAGGAAAAAAAGAGCAAAATAAACTGAAAGCCAGTAGAATGAAGGAAATAATAAGGGTAGAAATCAATGAAATTGAAAATGGAAAAACAGTAGAGAAAGCTGTATTAGTCTGTTTTACATTGCTATAAAAAAAACCTGAGAACTGGGTAGTTTAGGAAGAAAGGAGGTTTATTTTTGCTCATGGTTCTGCAGACCGTACAAGAAGCATGCATGGTACCAGCATCTGCTTCTGGTGAAGACCTTAGGAAGCTTATAATCATGTTGGAAGGCTAAGGGGAGCAAACAAGAGAGAGGTTCCAGCGGGGAGGGGGCAGGTCAAGACAGAGGGAGCAAGAGAGAGATGAGTGAGGTCCCGGATTCTCTTAACAATCAGATCTCACATAAACTTACAGAGGGAGAACTCCCTTATTACTGTGGGGTGGGAACCACATCATTCATGAGGGTTCCACCACCATGACCCAGACATCTCCCACTAGATCCCACCTTCAACACTAGAGATCACTTTTCAACATGAGATTTGGAGGGAACAAATATGTAACTACATCAAAAGCCAATGGGAAAAAAGGAGCTGGTTCTTCAAAAAGGTCAATAAAGTTGACAAACCTTTAGCAAGACCGACAAGAGAAAAAGAGAAGACACAAATTATCCATATCCATATCAATGAAACAGGGGCTATCTGCAGACTCTGCATCAAAAAGATAATATGGGAATACTGTAAACAACTCTACACACTTAAATTTGTCAATTTAGATGAAATATACCAATTCCTTGAAAAACTCAAACTATTGCTATAAATAAAATCAATATAAAATAGATCATTTAAATATTTCTATAACTATGAAGAACTTGAATTCAAATGTAGAAATTCTTCAAAAGAAATCTCTAGACCCAGGTATTTTCACTAGAGACTTCTGCTAAAGGTTTAAGAAAACATTAACGGCCGGGCGCGGTGGCTCAAGCCTGTAATCCCAGCACTTTGGGAGGCCGAGACGGGCGGATCATAAGGTCAGGAGATCGAGACCATCCTGGCTAATACGGTGAAACCCCGTCTCTACTAAAAAATACAAAAAACTAGCCGGGCGACGAGGCGGGCGCCTGTAGTCCCAGCTACTCGGGAGGCTGAGACAGGAGAATGGCGTGAACCCAGGAGGCGGAGCTTGCAGTGAGCTGAGATCCGGCCACTGCACTCCAGCCTGGGCAGCAGAGCAAGACTCCGTCTCAAAAAAAAAAAAAAAAAAAAAAAAGCATTAACATGAATTCTACGCAATCTCTTCCAGAAAAGAGAGTAGGAAACACTTCCCAATTCTTTACCTCAAGCCTAAAACCAACGAAGTACCAACAGTATCAAAACAAAGTAAACTTCAGACTAATATCCCTTGCAAATATAAACACGCAGTTCCCAAACAAAATTGCAAAAATAGATTTCAATAATATATTAAAATAATTATATGCCATGACTAAATGAGGTTTTCTTCTAGGGATACAAGGCTGTTTCAATATTCAAACATACCATATTACATGTTAACAGGCAAAATAAGAAAAATCACATAATCATATCAATTGCTACAGAAAAAAAATTTGAAAGAATTCAATACCCATTCATGGTGAGAACTCTCAGGAAGAAAAGAAATGAAACGGAAATTTTCTCAAGTGTGTAAAAATTACATGCGAAGAACTTGTGGCTAACATTATGCTTAATGATTAAATACTGATGCTTTCTCCTAAGGCTGACAACAAGGCATGTATGTTCACATTCACCACTTATTAAACACAGTGCTAAATGTTCTAGTGCAATAAGGCAAATAATGGAAATAAGAAGCATATAGATTAAAAAGTAAGAAATAAAACTGTCCCTATTTGCACATGCCATAACTATGTAAAAAAAACCCAACAAATCTAAAAAAAAAAAAAAAAGATAACCACAACAAAACTCCTAGAACAAGTGAGTTCAGCAAAGTTGCATGATAAAAGATTTTTAAAAATGTATTTTATATGCTAATGATGGACAACAAAATTAAAAGTATAATTCTATGACATGAAAAACTTAAATGTATATCTAGCAAAATACATATAAGGCTTAGATGATCAAAACTATACAATGCTGATGAAAGAAATCAAAGGTGATCTTAATAAATGAAGAGACATACCATGTTCATAAATTGGAAGATTGAGTAAAGATGTCAGTTCTTCCAAAATTGATTTACGAGTTTAATGCAATTCTTAATAAAGTCCCAAAAAGATTTTTGTAGATACAGCATGTTGTAAAATATATATGAAAAGGCAAAAAAAAAAAAAGCCAAACCAATTTTGGAAAAGAATAAAGTAGGAGGTATCAGGCTACTTGATTCTAAAACTTACTACATAGATGCATTAATTAAGACTATTGGCCAGACACAGTGTCTCACACCTGTAATCCCAGCACTTTGGGAGGCTGATGTGGGCAGATCACTTGAGGCCAGATGTTCAAGACCACATTGGCCAACATGGTGAAATCCAATTTCTACTAAAAATAAAAAATTAGCTGGGTGTGGTGGCGTGTGCCTGTAATCCCAGCTACTCAGGTGGCTGAGGCATGAGAATTGTTTGAACCCAGGAGCAGAGGCTGCAGTGTGCTGAGATCATGCCACTGCACTCTAGCCTGGGCAACAGAGGGAGACTCTGTCTAAAACACAACAACAGCAAAAACTATATGGTATTGGCAGAGGGGTAGATGCATAAATCAGTGGAAAAGAACAGAGAACCCAGAAATAGACCCATACAAAATATGTACAATTGACATATTTAACAAAGGCACAAAAGCAATTCAGTGAAAGAAAGAAAGGAAAGATCCACTTTCAACAAATGGTGGTGGAGTAATGAACAGAATTCTTGACCTAAATGTCATTCAAAATGGATCAGTTAGATACAAACACAAAACTCTTAACCTTTTACAAAAAATACAGGAGAAAATCTTTATCTTTAGGGCTAGGCAAAGAATCCTTAGACTTGACACCCAAAGCACAATCAATAGGAGAAAAATGGACACACTGGACTTCATAAAAATTTTAAAATTTTTCTATGCAAAAGACCCTGTTTAAGAGAATGAAAAGGCAAACTACAGACTGGGAAAATATATTTGCAAGCCATATATATGAAAAGTAATTAGCATCTGTAAATGTAAAGAACACCCTAAGATCCAAAATTCATAAAACAAACAATTCAAATAGAAATGGAGCAAAATACATAAAGACACGTTTCACATATGGATGGCAAATAAGCACAAAAAGATGTGTATCATCATTAGCCAATAGGGAAATGTAAGTTAAAACCATAATGATATGTCACTATGTATGTGTAAGAATGAGTAAAATAAAAAATAGTGACAATACCAAATGCAGGTGAGGATACAGATAAACCTAATTTTGGTTGTGCTTAGATTGTATCCATTGACTACTGAGTATGTAGCACAAGGAAATTTGCATAGTTTCATTCATGCAACAAATATGATACTGAATCAACTCCATATTCCAGGAAGTAGGCACCTAGGATACAGCTAGGAAATACATAATGGGCACGGGAAAACAGTAGAAAACAAGGTCATTAGCTGAGAATGAAAGGGGGAGAGGAGGTTTGGGATAACTGGAGAGAGAAGATATGAAACAGGCATCAAGGGGTTAGTAAAAGTAAGACTCAAGGACCAAATCAGGATCTGTGGCCTATTTTTGTACCAGTAATGTGAAAAGGACAGTTAGTTACCTTTCCCCCAGCATTTAACACAACAGAGTTTAAGACTTATAGGGGAGATAAGGGAGAGGGGGGTGGGTGGGTTTCATGCCTTTCTCTAAGTGGCTCCTGTTCTCCCAGGCTTCACAATGGAGGAAGATTTCTGAGCACTCTTGCTAATCTTCTGTCAGCACCTTATAAGATCTGTGTAAAAATGTCTGTAAGCAATTGCAAATTCCCTTGCTAACCCACACTAGGCATTTACCAACTGGTGAACAATTTGCGCTGAATTCTTTACCATCGTGTCTAGTGGCATTACCCGTGTAATTAAATGCTTATTTCTGTTCTCCTTGGAGGTGCTTTTTCTTTTTAATTTATTTTGGGTTATTTGATTGCCCTATGTCCTCAGCTCCCTGACTTCTTCAGGAAAAGTTGTAAATTTGAAGACTGTCTGGCTTTTGTTGTTTTTGCTGCTGACAGTGCTGGAAGGCCACGAGCAATGTTCTTTTTGGCTTTCTACATCCAAGGGAAAGCTGACCCAACATGATTAAATCCAACTCTCCATTTTCTCCATGTTCATACTTGGGAATCTGAGTATAGCTGGAGAAACACAATTCTGTTGGCTGTTTTTGTTCTCAGTTCAACACCATCAACCTCAAATGAAGCCCTTGGTGCTGTCCAAGAAACTCACATTATATCCCTAGTCTATTCATTCTCTTATATATCCCTAGTCTATTCATTCTTTTAGATAAGAGGTCAGCAAGCTTTTCCTATAAAGATCCAGATGATAAGTATTTTAGGCTTCGTGAGATAGTCTCTGTCTCATACTCTTTAATGTGTTTACATTTACCCCTAGGTTTGTATACGCATGTTTGGTTTGTTTATCTATTCATTCATGCATTTGTTTGGTATTTATCCTTTTTGATGTTCTCTGTGTGGATCTGTGGTTTCGTATCTGTCACTAATTTTGGAAAATTCTCAGTCATTTATTTTTCAAATATTTATTCTTCCTCATCCTTTCCTCTCCCACTGGGATTCTAATTATGCTTATATTAGAATATTTGATATGGTGTCACAGCTCTTAGATGCTCTATCGTTTCCTTCCTCCACTTTTTTTTCTCTTTGCATTCCTATTGACCTATCTTCAAACTCACTGATTATTTCTTCTGCTGTGTTGTGTCTGCTGATGAGCCGATCTAAGGGATTTTTTTACTTCTTTTTTTTATTTCTAGCATTTCCCTTTGATTCTTATAGTGTCCAACTCTCTGCTAAAATTATCTATCTGATCTTGCATACCATCTGTCTTTTCCATTTGGGTGTTTAAAGTATTAATCATAGTTATTTAAATCTCCTATACAGTTGTTCCAATATCTGTATCTTCTTTGGGTCTGATGATTGCTCTGTCTCTCCAGACTGTGCTTTTTCTTACCTTTAGGTATGCCTCATAATTTTTGCTGAAAGTTAGACATGTTGTATAAAACAGTAGACATAGAGGTCAATATTTTTATGCTTCAAAATAAGAACATCTTGGCCGGGCGCGGTGGCTCAAGCCTGTAATCCCAGCACTTTGGGAGGCCGAGGCGGGTGGATCACGAGGTCAGGAGATCGAGACCCTCCTGGCTAACACGGTGAAACCCCGTCTCTACTAAAAATACAAAAAACTAGCCGGGCGTGGTGGCGGGCGCCTGTAGTCCCAGCTACTCAGAGGCTGAGGCAGAAGAATGGCGGGAACCCACTGCACTCCAGCCTGGGCGACACAGCAAGACTCCGTCTCAAAAAAAAAAAAAAAAAAAGAAGAAGAAAATAAGAACATCTTTCTTACTGTTAAGTCTTTATTGTAGGGATTTCTGTTAATCTAGTTAGGGTGGGCTGGGTTTGAAGTTTGTAATTGCAATGGTTACTAAAGCTGGAGTTTGTTGCTGCTGTGGACAGCGATTTCAAATTCCTCTGGTGGTACCTTGTTTTGAGCTTGGTTTTGGGTTTTCCTTTGTGCTGCTCCCTGGAAAGAAAATGCCTTGCAAAACTCATTCAGTCACATCCCACTGAGATTTTTACCAAAGGCTTGTTAATGTAATGGGGAAAGAGCCACAGGTTTTCTGATGTTCCAATTAAGCCTCAGTCTTAGGCAGGTACTGTGAATTTGGGACTTGGGGGCTGTACCCTTCATAAGTGTTCCCTCCTCAAGGAATATGACTGTTTTTTAACATTTAGGGTTTCTTTTTTTTTCCTGCCTGTTCTCTTTCACCAGCTTCACTGGATACCCACCAGTGTCCTCAGACAATGGGTTTGATACTGTTCTCCCTGTGGATCATGGCTTTCTTTTCCTTAGGAGAGATTTTACAACGTGGGTGAGAGCAGAGTCAACAATGATTGCTTTTCCTGTCCCCTAGCCATAGTGAAAGCTTTCTCTAAATACTTCCCCAATCTTCCCTGAGAGAGCCTGCTCACCTTCACATTTCATGCCAGCTCACACTAAATCTGTAGCAGTTCATTAAAAATTTCTGGTTTAATCTTTGTACCAGCTTATATGGCATTCAAAAGTATCTATCTCGGTCAAGCAGTTCCTATTCCAGAATGCTCAGTTCCTATTGCTTTCTGCAGGCACCTGTCCTTCTTGAAATTTTGCGTTGGTTGTCCTCTGACCTCAGTTTCCTGAAGGGTTCAAGAAAAGGTGTTATCTTGCAGTTTTTCCAGCTATTTTCCTTGTTGTAGGAATGAGAGTGTCATCATTCCAGCTCTCTTCGTCACCAAACTGACACCTGAAGCCTCCAGAAGCTAAATATATAAAGAATTAAGAGTTCTTTATATATGAGGTGTATTAACCCTTTATCTGTGAGGTAATTGAAGATGAAAAGAAACCAAACAAATATCTTCTCCCAGTTTGTCAACTGTCTTTCGATTTTATTTACTTCTTTTCTTTTTTAAACTCTGCCTGGTTTTGCCTTTCCTATAGAAACCCCAGTAAAAGCAATGGCTTAGGCTTTACCCTCAGTACTGCTTCTGCCTTACCAAACTGTATCTCTCCTGTGGCCCTGTGTAATGTGACTTGTCGTCTTCTCCAAGGAAGTATTAATCATAAATTCTTCTTTCAGTGGCACTGATCTATCTGTGTCATCACTCAGTGAACAGCATAAATTAAGACCTGGGCACAGAACAACTCTGTGTTTATTTCTATAAAATTCTAGAAAATGCAAACTAAACCATAATGACAAAGAGAATATCAGTGGTTTCCTAGGGATGGGATGTGGGCAAAGAGAGATGAAGGAAGGAGGGATTACCAAGGAGCACAGGGAAACTTCGGGATGAGGGATGTGCTAATTGTTTTGATTGTAGTGATGGTTTTACAGATGGGCCAAAACTAATGAAACTTTACACTTCATCTATATGACCAGCTATCATATGTCATTTATACCTCAGTAAAGCTGTTTTAAAAACACTTAGGGTGTATCTACTGGAAAATAAACTGCTTTTAATTACAGACTGTATCATTTGCATAGAAAAATCCAAAGGATTCTACAAACAAGCTACTAGAACCGCTGACTTCATCAAGATGCAGGTACAAGTTAATATTCAAAATCAACTATATTTCTATACAAAAGCAACAAAAAATGGAAAATAAAAAATTTTAAAATAATACAATTTATAATAAAAGAGTACTGAGGAAGACTGTACATTGAAAAATACAAAACATTGCTGAGACAAATTAAAAATAATCAACAAAATGGAGATCTATACCATGATCATAGGTTAGAAAATTCAATATTGTTAAGATGTCAGTTCTTCCCAAATACATGTACAAATCAACCAAAATCCCAGCAGCAGGTTTTTTTTTTTTTTTTTTTTTTTTTTTTTTTTTTTTTTTTGAGAAATCAATAAGCTGACCCTAACATTTAGAAAGAAATGCAGTTTTAAAAAGGAAAAACAAAGTTGGAGAACTATCTACTTTCAAGATTTATTGTAAAGCTACAGTAATCAAGACAGTGTGGTACTGGCATAATTATAGATCAAGAGAATAATAGAGTCCAGAAACAGATTCACACATAATGTGGTCAATCAATTTTCAACAGACGTACTGAGAAAATTAATTCAATGGGGGAAAAGACAGTTACCACAGTGGAGCATTTTTTGGCATTCTGAAAATGCTTTGTAACTCAATTGTGGTGATGGATATATAGCTTCACACATTTGTCAAAACTCAGAGAATGGTACACTCAAAATTGGCACATTTTATTACATGTAAGTCATACCTCAAAAAAGCTGATTTGGTGACAAAGATTTATATATGTTGTTGATAGAAGAACAAATCCAAATGCTTATTAAACATGGAAATATATTTATCCCCATAAATAATAAGGGAAGTACAAATTAAAAAAGCATATCACAGCCATCATAAGAGTAAAAATCACAGGGTGTGACAATTCAAAATCTAGTAAGTATACGAGAAAATTCTAGACAGCATTGTGAACGCTACATTTGCTTCAGACAGCAATTTAGCAATATCTGGTAAAGCTGAAAAAGCACACACTCTATAATAGCAATTCCACTTCTAGGTATATATATCTATATCTATATAGATATAGATATATATATTTTTTTGTCTATATATCCTAGACAAAATACTGCACATATACAGAAGAAAACCATACAGAAGTGCACATTTTAGATTACATTGCTTGTAATTAAAACTTTGGAAATAATATATTAAGATGGGGAAATACATAAACTTGACAATTCATAAAATGGTTAAAATTAAAGAAATATATATATACAGAAAGTTCAAAAATACAGTTTTGAAGAAAAAATCCTACAGTGCCACATTCAGTATGAGATCATTTATGTGGACTTAAAGCACATAATAAAACAATCTCTGAAAACAGAGATTGGATGGATACACACACCAAATTTTAATAAAAGTATAAGTTGGACTAGAAGCAGAACAAAGGTGATTTTAACTGTATTTGTAATATTTTAATTATTTTAAAATAGCTGATGCAAAAATGACAAAGATTAGCATTGATTCTAGATGGTTGATCACACATATTTGAATATTATTTTCTAAGTCTCTGTAGTCTTAAGCATTTCAAAATCTAAAGAATAGTAATTTTTAAAAGCTATAAAAATATGAATAAAGGACTAGAAAGCAGAAACTTTTAATTAATATGCTGGATTCTCAGACAACTTTAAACTCAACAGTAGTATTTACCATGGTGCCAAATTTAGCATTTATCTTGAGTTCACAAACTGAGTTCACTAACTTTGTCTCCGTTTTTCAAATTTCTAGCATTTACAGACTACTATAACAACCATACCCTTTTAGGCTAAGTGTTGGAAGATAGTAATGGATTTCTGGCTGTGTGACTAAAGGAATCTTACTTTACTAACGTAACTCCAAGATCACTATTCAAGCTCATCACTCTCACTGTGCCTTCACGTGGTCATTGTGCCCACCTACGAGGTGTCCAAAGCCAAAAGCCCATGCCCATTTAGAACCTTTTTGGCTCCCACAACTCTCTTTTCCATTTGGCTTGTGTATTACCCTGGCCATTATTTACACACTAAGGGTCATTCTTGGAGTTCATGCAAGAACAATTTCTGGGGTCTTTACATTGTATGAGAGGAACTTATGATATTCTGCTCAACTGTAAGGATACACACAATTAATACACCTGAAAGCTGCCCTCCCTTTCTTAACAAGAATGTGCTGACTACTTTTATCTGATAAAGAGGATCACTCTACAAATATTATTTGTCTCAAATCATGACTCACCTCTGGATAAAGATGGAAGTGTTTTACTGTATTAATTACAAGAGGATATTCAGTAAGCCTGTCATTCATAATCATCCACAGTCCTTCCAAAAATGAAGGTGCTTCAATAATGGTCTTGAAGTAGGAATAATAAAGTCCTTTTTTTAAAAAAAGGCATATATTGTCAATGTAATTAAAACTTTAAAATATTTATTTTTATCACTTTAGAACTTTTTTTTTTCTGAAAAAAAAAGGTAATAAGGTTTCCTAATTACTCCTCGCTATTTTGCATTCTTGGACTTTAAAAAGCATGTATTTTCAAGTGATCACTGTACTATTCTTTCAAATTGTCTATAGGCTTTCAAACTAAAGAGTTGGAGGGATGGTCCAACGATTTAAAGAGTTTCTCTAATAATGTCTTAAAATGTGTAGACAGTATATGTTTAATTTTACCAAATCTGGTTTTATCCCCCACATTTGAGATGCTTGAAGGTTGACATCTGATTAATTCTATCATAAACAGGGATGCCTTCATGCCTCTGTACAACTTTGCATATAGAAAATTACTTCTTTTTTTCCCATGCTCTTAGGAAATAAAATATAATGACCATAAGCATCATGAGCAGTGCTTCTAGCTTACTTCATAGCTCCATCAAATCCTCTGTGCAAGGTGAAAGCTCAATGTTGATTGACTGTTGTTGCCCACAAATGCTATATACTAAAAAGCAGATTATTTTAGTGTCTTACACTTCAGCAAATAAAATAAAGTCTTCATTAGGATAATAAAAGTGCTGTTGAGTTAAAATTCATAGATTAACAACAGCATGTTGTGTCTTATTTCCCCTTCAATTTCTTGTTTTCGCTCCTAAAATCTAAAAGCAAAAAAGGGCCACATTGTTTAAAATGCACTCTCCCTAAAAAATGCTATATGCTATAATCATATCTGCCTCATCCAACACGAGTTAACTACTAAATTAAAGGTCTGTTTTAGCTGCTGTCTGAAAGGCCATTACCTCATAGTTGATTGGCAAAATATGAGTTCATAAAGAATTTTCCTTTCTGCTTAGGAGGATAAAGCAATACAGTAATTAAAGGATATCTAACATGCAAAAGTCTATATTTAGGGAAATAATAAATATATAAATAAGTTGCTAATAACTGCTATTGTTTTGTGTTAAGTATTCTGCTATGTGTTGCCATTCATTATCCCCCTTCATTTTCCCTAAACCCCTCTAAGGTTGGCATTATTTCTATTGAGCAGATCAAATTACTGAGAATCTGAGAGGTGACCTGACTAGCCATCATACAGTAAAGCACAGAACTGCTATTAGAATCCAGCAGTCTGTCACCAAAATCCAGACTCTGCCACAGTTACACTCTTTATTTAATAATATTTTATATTCTGTCTTTGGAAATACCTTTAAAATGTTCAAATGTCATACATATGTTAATGTATCCAATGCTTTGAAACTTTATAGGGGCAATATAGGGATGAAAATAAAAAAGCAGTGACTGAGGTACCTAGCATAGGCAAATTCATAGAGACAGAAAATAGAGTTGGGTGTGATTAGTGTTTAGTGGGTAGAGTTTCTGTTTGGGATAGCAAAAAGTTCTGGATGTGGACAGTGGTAATAGTTGCAAGACAACACGAATGTACTTAATGTCACTGAGTTGTACGCTGAAATGATAAACATTGAAATTTTTTTATTACAAATTTAAATCTAAATTTTACCACAATTTAAACAAAAAGCAATGGCCAGAGTGAGGAGAGCCAGTTTCAGTGCTTCACTAGGCCCCCGACCAGCTGCGAGCAGATCTGGAAGATGGACGGTTGTGGTGTCTTCTAAATGTAAAACTGCAATTTTGGCATTCGCTATCCCACTTACTCCTCACAATAGTTATGTGAGATGTGTAGAGCAGAAAACTCCATTTAAAAAATTATCGAAAAGCAAAATTATTTAAAAATTATATCAAAATTTCTCTCTTAAAAGAGATTATCCTGAAACCAAAAGAGAACCAAATAATAATCATCATTGAAAGACCCAGGTGAAACATGGGATCTCCCAACTGTAGCCAAAGAGAAAGCAATTTCTGATAACATCTCATTTCATTCCCTTTTATCACTTCCTCAGTGCTTCCTTTCTCAGCTATTATAATTCATCTTTATTATATTAAAAAGTCTGCATTAGGAAAGGGTGAGAGATAATGAAATGAGTAACAGAAGAACAATCTCAAATAGTTTAGTATTTAAATAATAAACCTGGGTTATAGCTTATGAAACAGTGCAGTTCACCAAAAGCTGGTTTCAATTCCTAATACATTTCTACCTCATAGTCTCACTATTCTTAAACTACAGATTAATTAGTTAGAAGAAGAAATCTAACCATTTCAGTGTGAAAAGTCATCTCCCATTCCAAGGATGAGAGGTGAGAGAAATGATCATTTTCAAAAAGTGTTACTAAATGTAACCTAGAAAAAAAATGAAGCATCATATTACAATAAGAACAAGTTTCAAAACCAACACTAAAATAAGCGATAGGCAAAGAAAGCCATAAAAAAGAAAATAAATTGTTATAATACTAATTTTATAATTTGCTTACTAACTTGTATGTTTTTAGGCATTTATAATCCAGTATGGCACACACCTGAAATTCCTTAACTCAGTGGTTTTTAAACTTCATTGTGGCTGGGTGCGTTGGCTCAGGCCTGTATTCCCAGCACTTCGGGAGCCCAAGGCAGGCAGATCACTTGAGGTGAGGAGTTCAAGACCAGCCTGGTCAACATAGTGAAACCCCATCTCTACTAAAAATACAAAACTTAGCCAGCCATGGTAGTGCACGTCTGTAATCTTGGCAGCTTGGGAGGTTGAGGCAGGAAAATTGCTTGAACCCAGGGTACGGAGGTTGCAGTGAGCAGATATCATGCCACTGCACTCCAGCCTGGGCAACAGAGTGAGACTCTGTCTCAAAAAAAAAAAAAAAAAAACCTTAATTATATACCTGAAATTCTTGTGGCTTTTTTTACCCTTCCTTCCATCCCAGGTCTCTAAATCAGAAAATCAGAACAAAGGCAGGTTATTGTTTGTTTTTTAAGTTTCAAATGATTCTAATGTACCAGCCTTGGGAAATACCTCCATAACTGTTGAAAAGGACTCAGAATATAATTTTAAATAAAATTACTTTAGATCAAAGCAGACTTACAATAAGTATAATATCACATAAGGGATCAAATTTCAAGTGCCAGAGAATATAGATGTGTGCTTGAAGACATTTTTAGTAGTGAAACTCAACAGCTGTAGGCAGTGAAGAAAGGAGCATATGTGATTAACAAAATTAGCTGTGGTCGACAATTATGCTATAGCTAACTTATGTAGTCAGTACTTTCCAGTGAGGTTGAAAATAAAGTTCCATATATTAACCCTGTTTTCCACTAACCCTTCTTTACATGTAGGCCATATGTCGGGGTACCAAAAACTGCAGGAATATTCCCTACCATTGCAGCCTTTGTTCTAACATCAAAATCTCCCTGCAGACTAAATATCTAGAGCAGCACTGTGTCAACAGAACTTAGGGGCAAATCTCATACCTCCCAAGGGTAGAAATCGCTGAGCACAGGTAAAAATAAAATATTCCAGAGGGAAATATTATTCTACAAATTTTTATAAACACTTTTGTAAAATAATGTACACTGGCTTGCACACTGAAAGACTCAAAGCCATTTAACTCTGTATAACCACTGCAGAATCTTTATTTTCTTTTTTACCTGATTTCCAATTGGCAGGTGTTACTAAAACTTTATCACGAAAGTTATTTCACTGGCTGGGTGTGGTGGCTCATGCCTGTAATCCCAACACTTTGGGAGGCCGAGGCAGGTGAGGCCAGGAGTTTGACACCAGCCTGGCCAACATGGTGAAACCTCGTCTCCACTAAAAATACAACAAATTGGCTGGGTGTGGTGGCACACACCTGTAATCCCAGCTACTCGGAAGGCTGAGGCATGAGAATCACTTGAGCCTGGGAGACAGAGGTTGCAGTGAGTCAAGATCGCGCCACTGCACTCCACCCTGGGAGACAGAGCAAGACTCTGTCTCAGAAAAAAAAAAAAAAGTTATTTGACGAACAACATATAATTACCATAAAATAAAGGAGGGTTTTAAATGAACTACACATGGAAAATACACTAGAAAAGCTAGATATTTAAAGAAGCATGTAGTGAATTATTTGGTAAAGCAAAATTATTTTAATTCATAAGTTACTATTCCCTTAATGTATCTGTTGTAGAAATGCTGCTTCACATATGAGGTTTGTAAAAAAGCAAAATATACGTATAAATTGGTGCACATAAAGATGTTCTACAAATATAGCCAGAAGTATGCAAAGAGTGATGGCAATTTTTAATTCAAATATTTTTAAATATTTCAAATTGAAACTAAATCTTACCAATGTAAAATTGCCACAAAGACAACTGGAAAAAAGAAAATAAGGAAAGTTATTAAAAGTTGCTTTATTATAAAATACCGTTAAAACAAGTATTTCAAATGTATTATTTTACATGTCTAGAAAGATAGCATACAAAGCAAGATGGCCAGCTAATCCTGTCTCTATGAGCATAGGAAAAAATCCAGGACACAAAGTAAATCCTGAACAGAGCTTACCTGTCTGCAGCGGGGCTTGACAAGCAAAGGGAGAGACTTGAGAGAGTTTTTTTACTTCAGGTAATTGGTAGGAGTGATGGAATTATGGATCATTGTGACCTTTTTTGTTTTTTTCATATTATTTTCTATTCCTTTATATGAAATTTTTAAAAGAAGTAAATATATACAGTATGCTTCAGCTAGTTCTAATCAGGAGGAGCCACTCTAGATCAGTTTCCCTAGCATTCATCAGAAGACGATTAAATGCAGGCATTCACTTCCTCAGCAGCACATCTAAAAGCCTCATTGTGCAACTCAACCCTTGATGAATCACAAGCTCTTTGCAAGTGCCCAGACCGAGGAGCTACTAGATGGCCTAGGAGACTAATCTGGAGTCACCTGTGCCAGCGCCCCATGTATACGTAAGACTTCACCAGGGAGCTAGGAGAGACTGCTCTGGGTATGGAGCTTTTACAGGAGCTGCAAACGCAGCCTGTGGCCCAATTTCGTTGGGGGAATTGCTTGTTTTCAAGAGTAGCATGGAGCTGGGGAGAGAAGAGTGGGGAATAGGACAAGTTAAAGCACCACAAACTTTGCTGTTCTTATAGAGGTTCAGCAGCTTTTCTTGAATTAATGTCCTTTAGATTGTTGTAAACCTTTGGTTAATTTCCAGAGTTTTGAAGAAAATGATTTTGATAATTTTCCAAGTATTTTCATTGTCGTCATGGAGGAGTGCATTTCCTTGGCTATTCCAGAAGTCCTACCTCCCTTCTGAGATCTTATAATGGTATTTCTTATGGTTATCCCAAATATACTTGGCAAGTCATCTTATAAACCACCAATAATAGCCTCTTAAAAATTAAAAAATTACTCCACTTGGCCAACAAAATAAATGCAAATTAATTCAATAATTATTGAAGAAATTAAATTTAAAAAAATTTTTTAAAAGCAATGTTGAAATTCTCAACCATGCTTATCCATATCTTTTCCTATATTACTAACTGTCCTGGGCTTATCTTAAATACTTCTCAGAAGATTTACTTGTTTTATATCAGGATAGGCAAAGTATGGCCCATGGTGTATTTTTGGACTGTCCGCAAGCACGGTTGCTATAATTTTTAAAAGGTTGAAAAATTTAAAAGGTAAAGATGCTCATTAACTGTTTATTAGGCTTCATTAATTTTAAAATATACAGAGGCTATCCTATTCAACTATATTTGTATCCTATTTCTAATTATTTTAAAACTATATACACTGGCAAAAACTCTTCAGATGATATATAAGGAAAAGGTCAAATATACTACCAAATACATCCAGCTTTCCAAAGATGCTCAGAATCTTTCTGTGTCTCTCACTCCCTCCCTTAACCCACATACCACATCTGAAAAAAAAAAAAAAAAAAGATTCAGTGTAGTGATGCCAGTATTCTAAATGCTTGAAGGGCTTATCACATGCCCTTTCCAAGCTGTGACAGAACCATGTCCCCTGGACCCGAGCAGCCTATCAGTCTCATCTCTGAAGGTGACCCAGCCTCATACCTCACTGAAACAGACCATTAGATGCCAGCACTCCCAACTTTTTATCTCCACTTTAACATTTCTCCACATAGTAATCCTCGCATTTCTACTCCCTGCCATCTCAGAAAAGGAATTCTCTCTCCTCTTTTCCACAGTTAGCTTCTCAAATGTGTGCCTTTAATTCTACCCTCCCAAATATTCCAAGACTTGCTCCACTAATTATTTCCTTCCTTGGAATCTCAATCTCATCCTCTTCCCTTGATCCTTCCCCTCAGCCTTTAAAACTCCTACACCTTAAAACACTCTCTGCGGTCTGACAGCCCGTCAAACTAATATACTCCCCATCTCTCTCCGCTGGTTCAATGACAAAGTCTTTGGCCAACTTCTTTCTACTAAGTTCCCATAAGTTTTTTTTTTTTTTTTTTAATGATCAACGACCTTTTAGTTATCATAATTCTTTTGTGTCTTTTTGTAGCATTTGGTCAGATTCTTGGATATCTTCCCCTCTCATCTTTCATCACACCACCTTTCCCAGTTCTTCTATTTCTGTGACTACTCTGATTTTATCTGGTTTTTCCTTTTCCTCTCATCTCTTAAAACCAGAAGTTTTCCCCAAGTGTCTGTCCTTTGCTCACTTTTCTCTCTTCGCAATTTCACTCATTCTTAAAGTTTCAGTGCTCACATCTACAGAGATAACTCCCAAATCCAAAACCTTCATTCCTGAACTTTCTCCCTTCCCAGCCTCCTCTTCTACCAGGCCACCCATCCACTCCTGTCAGTCTGTCTCCATCAGGTCTCACCTGTCTTCTCCATGTCTGCTGTGGCTACCCTTGTGAAGACTGTTACTGCCTGGATTCTAGTGCTAGTTTTCCAATTATTCTTTCTGCTCCCTTTCTCAGTCTCTCTTACACACTGCTGCCGAGTTAATCTCTGAAGCTCACTTCTGATCATGTCACTCTATTTAAAAATCGCTTGGTGTCAATATTGGGAATGTACTGCGTGCCACTAAACTGCTGACTTTAAAACTATTTTTATGTTATGTGATTTCATCTCATTAAAACAATTTTTTTAAAGAAAAGAATTAATGCCTTCCTACAGGATGAAGTTCAAATGCCTTACACCTAACCTTGAATTAGACTCTCCAAGGCTGGTCCCAATCAACCTTCTCAACTTATTTCCTACTACTTCTTTTTCGTGCCCTTCATTTCAGCCTACTTGGCTTTCATGTTTTCTCCCTCCTATGACTTTGCTCATGCTGTTCTATCAGCCTCTGACACTTACTGATCTCAGCTCCACATATCCAAATATTAGCCTTTTGTCACAATTCGAATCTCACCTTTTCCTAAAAGTCTTCCCTGATCTCATTTCCCACTTCCCATCCTAAAGCATTTTTCACATTTCTGAACTCCTGTAACACTCATGATAGTCACGCATTATTTCACCCAACCCTAGGGTTCCTTCAGTGCACCAGACCTCGGTGCACTGGAGCTTGTGTTGGGGAGGGCAGTACAGCTTGGTTTCCAGGACCACGTTGATTCTGGACGTGGGTTGTGTTCTCTGGCATAATTAGACATCTGATAAAATTCAAGTCTGAACCTCCATCATTTTCTCAAGTACTGTTAACACTTTAAGTGTGGGGACACACTCTACTTTGACATCAACAGTTAACTTACAGTGAGAAAAGTACAATAATTGACATTAAGAGACATTTATCTGACAGTTTATATCAGCAGCCAGTCTGACTTAGGGCTAGGCTCAAAACTGATTGTATACGAACAGCAACTACATTTGAGCTCCCTCTTACGCTACAGAAAATGAAGGGAATGAGGGGAAGGGAATAGGGGGAAGAAAAAACCCTTCAGGTGCATAAATAAGGAAATCTCCCATTTGTAGGCACTGAAGCTCCACAGCAAGATGGAAGTCAATTGGGCAATATATATCTACTTTGGCCCTATTTCCATTATAAATGTTCTCAACTAATTTTTTTAAACTCCATTTTATTCTGCTTTCAGGTGCTGAGAAACATAATCTCTGTTACCCAAGAGCCAGCGAATACTTTTTACCAAGTATGATAATTGGCTGCCCTGATTCAGGTAACATTTCCTTTTTGTGACATGGGGGTGACTACTGTTAGAAAACCCTGAAAATGTTTTAAAACAAGAACTAAGGGGGCTTGGCGATTCTTGCCACGCTTTTCCAGAGCTCGGACCTTGCTATTATTTGCTACCCACAAACCCTAGCTTGTTAAACTGATCTCCTTCAAGACTCAAGCATCATGGGGCTCCCTCCTAGGGCTCTCCTGCCCTCTCCCCACAGATGCTGAGAGTGGTCCTGGTGGAGAACCGATGTCCTGCAGCTGGTGCACCCTTTCCCGCAGCTGTGCCAGGAAATTATGGATCAACTGGAAACAGCCGAGAAGAAGGGTCTTGGCGATCACTTACAGCTGTTTGGCGCTCACAGCTGTTTGGCGCTCTCAGATTGGGGATGTCGGCGCTCTCAGCTTGCGGATGTCCGCGCACCCCCTGGTAAGTTCCTTCCGCCTAGGGTGGAAAGTTGCAGAGGCCACCCCGACTCTTCCATCTCAGGCTCCTGGGCTTGCGACGCTCCGTGCTACAGCTTGGTCTGGCTGGGGCGGAAAGATTGAAAGGGCTTTGGAGCCTCGGCTTTTGAGCTTACTCCTCCTTTGCTGGACTATTTTCTCATAGTCCCTGTTTTGGTCAATTTCCGGTGCAGGCCAGCCCAGTCAGGCAAGGTCTGGAAAGGCCTGACTCGCCCTGACTCGCCCGGCAGCCTCACTTGTACCTGCAGCAGTTGAGGACCTCCCGGTTGTTATGGCAACTGTGAAATGTGGTTTGGGGGGAGAGTGCAATTGAAGCCATTCACGAGAGCAGTCCCTGCCTGTCCCCTCGCGTGCTCCCCAGTGCTGGCAGTACCCCGGCCTCGGTGCTTCTGAAAGCAGCCCAGAAGAAGGGTCCTCGCGATCACGTCCAGCTGTAAGCTGTTTCGCCTCTCAGATTGCAGACCTACACGCTGCCCCCTGGCAGGTGCCCTCCGTCTAGTGTGGAAAGCTGCAGAGGCAGCCCCAACTCTTCCACCTCTTCCTCCTTCTCCAGCTCCGGGGCTTGGGAGGCCCTGAGCCGCCGCTTGGACTGGCTGGGGCGGGAAGATTGAAAGGGCTCTTCAAACTCCACTTTTGAGCTTATTTCTCCTTTGACTGTTTTTAATAGTCCCTGTACCGGTCATTTTCCGCGCAGCCCAGCCGAGTCAGGCGAGGTCTGGAAAGGCCTGACTCGCCTCTCAGCCTCAACGACTTGTACCCGCCGCCATTGCGGACCTCCCGGTCATGATGGCTATCATAAAGTGTGGGCTGGGGGACATGCGGTTGAAGCCATTTGCGCGGGCAGTGCCTGCGTGTCCCCACGTGCTCCCCAGCCAGCACAGTACCTCTGCCTCTGCGCTTCCTGGAGCATGCTGCCTTAGGTGAGGGCAGCCCCATGCACAGTCCCCCACACCCTCCCCAGCGTCTGCAGCCTCCGTGTGCACAGTCCCCACCTTGCCAGCATGTCCACGTACAGCCCCGCACACGCTCCCAGCCCCACTGACGCAGAACTCATCACTGCTCACTCTTCACGCACTTCACTGGGTGTGCAGTCCCCCGAGCACGCAGCTCCACGCAGCCTCTCCACATGCTCTCCTGCGCCTGCAGCCTCCTCTGAACTTCTTTTGCCAGGCCCATACATACCTGCCTGTGGGCTGAGTGGATTGACAACGACAATGGTGACAGTTGACATTTATTGAGGACATGCTATGTTCCAGATGCTGCATCTCCATTTCTCAGATGAAGAATCTAAGTCTCAGGGCCTCATCCAAAACCATACAGGTAATAGGCAGTAGAGTTAGGATCTAAGCTGAGGGAATTTTACTCTAGAACTCACAGTAATAACTACAGTGCTCTTTTGGCTTGTATTTCTAAGGCACATGCTATAACCACTTTTATTTTTTTATTTTTATGGATTTATTTATTTATTTGGAGATGGGGTCTCACTCTGACACCTAGCCTGGAGTGCAGTGGTGCGATCTGGGCTCACTGCAACCTTCGCCTCCCAGATTCAAGGGATTCTCCTGCCTCAGCGTCCTAAGTAGCTGGGATTACAGGCAGGTGCCACCATGCCTGGCTAATTTTTTGTATTTTTAGTAGAGATGGGGTTTTGCCATGTTGCCCAGGCTGGTCTTAAACTCCTGACCTCAGGAGATCCACCCGCCTTGGCCTCCCAAAGTAGTGGGATTACAGGTGGGAGCTGCCGCACCTTGCCTGTAACAATTGTTTATTTAGGGAGGTGTGGTATATGGTGCTACCCTGGATCTGTAGTCAGGATTTGAAGAAGCAAGAAGGTATTTGCTTTTGAAGAAGGCACCATGCATTGTGCTTGGTAGTGGTGACTGGAGAGAGAGCTGGGAGGGGCACAGGCAGCAAAGTCCCTGCTTAAAGACAGTGCTCTAGTTTGGAGAAACTTAGCTGGATAGTCAATTCTTACATGCATTTGGCAAGCACTTATGATACACTGTAAAGACGCAATGTGTCTAGCTTGTTAACGTGTAGGTTCTGCAGTCAGACTCCTGGCTTTGAACCCCAACTTCCCTGCCATTTTCAAATGACACTGGAGAAGTCGCAAAAGCTATTTCTGCCTCAGATTCCTCCCCAGTAAAAGTGGGTTATTAATAGTACCTCCTTTGGCTTGATATGAAAATTCAATGAATTGATACATGCAGAACATCTTAGAACAACGACTAGCTTAGAGTAAATCTTAAGTAATTGTAAACTGTGATTATACTATGTTTTTGGCACTGAAGCCACGTTGTGGTGAGTAAGATAGTGCCTGACCTCAAGAAGCTCAGAGTCTAGTAATGGAGACAGGTAAGCAAATACTTGCAAAGTGTGTGGCATGAGAGAGGTGTGCCAGGTGGGCGGGAACCTGCAGCAGGCACATCTGACCCATCCTAGTTGTGTATGGTGCAGAGAAATTAGCCTAGGCTTTCTAGGGGCACTGATGTCTGGGCCAAGTCTTGTAGGGCAGGGAGCTATGGGGCACATGTAGTGATCCAGCTGGGGGCTGAGCAGGAGCTGAAAGTGAGCAGCTCACATCTGTAGGGTTGCCAGATTTAGCAACGGAAAGTACAGGATGCCCTATTAAATGTGAATTTCAGATAAAATAATAACTTTTAAGAATAAGTATGTGTCATGCAATATTTTTAGTATAAGTATGTCCCAAATGTTGTATAACCACACAAATTAGTCATTGTTTATCTGAAATTCAAATTTCACTGGGCATCCTATGAAAAGCCTGGCCATTTTATTTGTCCTCATTTAGGAAGGTGCAGTGTGTTTCAGAGTAGCTGGAGTGACACAAGGAGGAAAGGCAGAGGGGGCCGGATGGGACTGAGAGGTACGCAGGAGGCAGTTCATAAAAGACCTATGCTATGTTAAGGGATTTGGATTTTATCCTGAAATTAATGATGAGCCCTTCGAGAGCTTTAACCACAGGGATGTGAAACCACGGAGACAGCAGTGTCAGGCACGATGACATAAGTGTCAGTTTCTATGGCTGAATAGCACATTACTCCAAATTTAGAGTCTTAGAACAGTAAACATTTATTATCTCCCAGTTTCTGTGGCTCAGGAATTCAGAGGCAACTTGGCTGGGTGGTTCTGGCTGAGGTTTCTCATGAGGTTGTAGACAAGATGGTGACCAGAGTGGCAGTTATCTAAAGGATGCACTGGAGCTGGAGAATGTGCTTCTAAGGTGACTCACTCTAATAGTTGGGAAGGCACTGCTGGGTGTCAGCAGGAGAGCTCGGTTCCTTGCCACAGGGACCCACCACAGGACAACTTGAGCCTCCTCACAACATGACAACTGGCTTAGCGATCCGAGACTGCAAAGTGACCTTAACTTTGGAAGTCACATGCTGCCTTGTCATTCCCATATATCCCAGTGCGAACACAGTTCAGCCCTGCTCAACCGGACATACAAAATTTAGACAGACACCAAACAGGACAATAGACACTGAGCAAGGACTTCTTCAGAGTCCTTAGTATAGATTTTGTATCTCTGGAGGTCAAATCTCTTATCAGTCGTTTGGGCTGGCCATCCCAGTCCTGCCTTTTCTGTCAGAAACAAATCAGGTGTTGTTACGGGGAGGGATGTGGAAGACATTCGCCCATTTGGGATTTCTGGCACCATAAAGATTGCTGGTGTTGAGGTCGCCATACTCCATGCCCCAATGACTGGATCATCTCCTCCTTAGACCAGTGGTGGATTCAAAATAGCCACCCTGCAGACCTCCTTGCTCACCTTTTCTGTCATCCTGTAACTTTTCCCATGCCCTTAGATAAGGCACTGTGCGGAGAAACCTACGCCCGTACTGCTTTACTCCGTCCGTCTGGATTCTTGTTCTATCCCTCCGTGGCTGCTGTCCTACTTTAGGGAAGAGCGGAGTGGCCCCTTTCCTCCTCATCCGCATCCCTTACCCCGGACATCTCGTTTTCCTGTGTCACAGCAAGTCCAGCCCTTCAAGACTTGACACTGCTTTCCCTCCTAAAACCCTTAAAAGAAAGGGCCGAGTTTGAACTTTCTGCCTTTGAGTCATGGAGACACCAGAGATATTTGGGCTGTAAGTTAAGGGAAGGGGGGGGTCCCTGAGGAGGCAGATCTTATGTAACAAGAAGCATTAGCTATAGCTGTTTTCCTACTTCTTCTAGCTATAATACGTCTGTTCTTCTGATACTGTTCTTCTGATACTGTCTTCTGAGAGGTGACAGTGTGCTAGCAGCCGTCGCTCTCAGTGCGTCCTTGGCCTCAGTGTCCACTCTGGCGGCACTTGAGGAGCCATTCAGCCTGCCGTGGCACCGTGGGAACCCCTCTCTGGGCTGGCTGAGGCTGGGGCTGGCTGAGGCTGGAGCCGCCTCCCTCTGCTTCCAGGGAGGTGTGGAGGGAGAAGTGCGGGCAGGAACCAGGGCTGTGTGGGCGCTCGCGGGCCAGTGCAAGTTCTGGCGGCCTGGGCACGGGCTTGGTGGGCCCCGCACATGGAGCGGCGGGCTGGCGGGGCCAGCCGGTGCTGCTGGCCCATGGCAGTGAGGGGCTTAGCACCCAGGCTGGCAGCTGCAGAGGGTGCACCAGGTCCCTGAGCAGTGCCGGCCCACCAGTGCTGTGCTCGAATTCTCGTGGAGCCTCAGCTGCCTCCCCACGGGGCAGGGCTCAGGAGTTGGAGCCCACCATGTCCGAGCCCCCCTCTGCCGTGGGCTCCTACGCAGCCCGAGCTGCCCGAGCTTCCCCAATGGGCGCTGCCCCCTGCTCCGTGGCTCCTGGTCCCATCAGCCACCCAAGGGCTGAGGAGTGGCAGGCGCAGCTCGGGACTGGCGGGCAGCTCCACCTGCAGCCCGGGTGCAGGATCCACTAGGTGAAGCCAGGTGGGCTCCTGAGCCGGATGGGGACTTGGAGAACTTTTATATCTAGCCAGAGGATTGTATGTGCACCAGTCAGCACTCTGTACCTAGCTAATCTGGTGGGGACTTGGAGAATTTTTATGTCTAGCTAGAGGATCGGAAATACACCAATCAGCACTCTGTGTCTAGCTCAGAGTTTGTAAGTACACCAATCAGTACTCTGTGTCTAGCTCAAGGTTTGTAAATACACCAATTGGTATGCTGTATCTAGCTAACCTAGTGGGGACTTGGAGAACTTTTTCTGTCTAGCACTCTGTGTCTAGCTCAAGGATTGTAAATGCACCAATCAGCACTCTGTCAAAACGGACCAATCAGCTCTCTGTAAAATGGAGCAATCAGCTTTCTGTAAAATGAACCAATCAGCTCTCTGTAAACTGGACCAATCAGCAGGATGTGGGTGGGGTCAGATAAGGGAATAAAAGCAGGCTGCCCGAGCTAGTAGTGGCACCCTGATCGGGTCCACTTCCACCCTGCGGAAGCCTTGTTCTTTCACTCTTTATAATAAATCTTGCTGCTGCTCACTCTTCGGGTCCATGCCACCTTTAAGAGCTGTAACACTCACCACGAAGGTGTGCAGCTTCACTCCTGTCAGTGAGGCCACGAACCCACCAGAAGGAAGAAGCTCCAGACACATCTGAATATCTGAAGGCACAAACTCCAGACACACCATCTTTAAGAACTGTAACACTCACAGCAATGGTCCGTGGCTTCATTCTTGAAATCAGCGAGACCAAGAACCTACCCATTCTGGACACAATACTACAGCCCCCAGGCCGTGAATATCTGTGTCTGTGCTGGGTTTAATATTTCTGCTGAAACCTTGTTAATTGCCTCCAGAATGGAAAACTCTCCTTCCCAGCCCCGTAGAGATTGGAGCCCTCTCCAGTGTATGTTACAGTATTTCTTTCTGGGCTTCTCAGAGGATTACGGAGTCCACCTTAAAAAAGGCAAACTACGGACACTGTAAAGTAGATTGGTCACAGTTTGGAACCGGGTGGTCCCTAGAAGGATCACTGAACCCCACAACTGTCCAGGCTGTGTGATGGGTCGTTGCTGAAACTCCTGGACGCCCCAATCAGTTTCCCTACATTGATCAATGGCTAGAGTTGGTCCGGAGCCCTCCTCCATGGCTCCGCTCATGTGCCATTCATGATCCCACCTCCAAGGTCCTTTAAAGCCAGACTGCAGTTTTGCCCAAACCCTTGGCTCCTCCCGTACTGCCTCCTTCTGAAGAAGGAAAGTTTTCCTCATCCAAGTCCACCGCCCTGCAACCCTCCTGCTCCCCGAGAATCTTCCCATGTCTCCTTGACTACATCCCCTGTGGCCTCTCCACCGATAGCCACCTGATCGCGGCCTCGGCCAGAGGCGGTGGCCCCACTCCTCCCATTGAGAGATACCCAAATCCCTCTGGACAGTGAGTGTGCTGCTCCATTTTTAGTTTATGTCCCCTTCTCTGCTTCTGACTTGTACAATTGGAAGGCTCATAATCCCGCCTTCTCTGAAAAGCCCCAGGTCTTGACCTCACTGATGGAGTCCGTGCTCCGGACTCACTGACCCACCTGGGATGACTGTCAGCAACTCCTTTTAGCCCTTTTCACCTGTGAAGAGAGGGACCGTATCTGAAGAGAGGCCAGAAAGTATTTCCTCACATCAGCCGGTAGACCAGAGGAAGAAGCCCAGTACCTCCTTGAGGAGGCTTTTCCCTCTCCCTGGCCTGATTGGAATCCAAACTCCTTGGGTGGGAAGAGAGCTTTGTATGATTTTCACCGGTATCTCCTCGCGGGTATCAAGGGAGCCGCTGGAAAACCCATGAATCTGTCCAAGACAACTGAAGTTGTCCAGGGGCTTGATGAGTCACCAGGAGCATTTCTAGAACGCCTCCTGGAGGCCTATCAGACTTACATCCCTTTTGACCCGGTGGCTCCCGAGAATAGCCGTGCTATTGATTTGGCATTTGTGACTCAGGCAGCCCCTGATATTAAAATTACAAAAGCTGGAAGGATTTGCTGAAATGAGTATCAGCCAACTTTTATAAATAACCCAGAAAGTTTATGACAATCCAGAGTTTGAAAAGCAAAAACAGTCAGCTTAGGCAGCTGAAAGAGCTGCTGATAAATCATCAAAAAGACAGGCAAAAATCTTAGTAGCCACCATCCAGAGAGCCAAGAAGGAAGGACCCCCATCAGAAAACACTGGCCAGGGGACCCTGGGTCCCCACCAGGAAGGCCAAAAAGGTGAGCGGGCTCCCCTACAAAGAAACCAGTGCACATATTGCAAACAGATTGGACACTGGAAAAAGGAATGCCCATTAAAACCAGAAGAAAAACCAGAGAAGAAAAAGGTCCTCGTCCTCCCCGCTGCGGAGGAATCTGACGATTGACAGGGCCGGGGCTCCCTCTCCCTTGGTCCCCAGGAGCCCATGGTGACCGCCACAGTGGGGGACCAGCTGTACGCTTCCTAATTGACACCGGGGTGGAACACTCGGTCCTGCAAACACCCTTGGGCAGTGTCTCTAATAAAACGGTGGCTGTGCAAGGGGTTACTGGAACTGTTCAGGAATATCCAGTCACCCACTCACGAGAGGTGAGTTTGGGACAGGAAAGAGTAACCCACTCGTTTCTCGTGGTCCCAGAGTGCCCTTTCCCCCTCCTCGGATGAGACCTGCTTCATAAGTTGCAGGCATCCATCTCCGTCTCGGCCTAACAAACTCACCTCATGTTAGGGGACCTAGCACCTGCTACCGCCCAGCTCCTGCTAACCACCCCTCTGTTGGAGAAGTATCTCTTTAGTTTCACCCTCACAACCACTGGAGAATAAAACTAATCCTCTCCTACTGGATTTACAGACTCTGTTTCCTCGAGTCTGGGCCGAGTCAAACCGCCCAGGACTGGCAAAGCACCATCTGCCAGTAGTTGTAGAACTGCTGGCCACCACCCTGCCAGTTCAGGTAAAACAATATCCTATGAGTCAGCAGGCTAGAGAGGGAATCAATCCCCATATTCATCAACTATTACCAGCTGGTATACTCACACCATGTCAGTCTGCCTGGAATACTCCATTTTTGCCAGTCCAGAAACCTAGGACAAATGATTACCAGCTGGTTCAGGACTTGCGGGAAGTTAACAAGCGGACAGTCACCGTCCATCTAACTGTCCCTAACCCTTATACTTTACTCAGCCTGCTTCCGCCAGAACATACAGTATACACGGTCTGTGACTTAAAGGATGCTTTCTTTACTATTCTTCTGGCCCCCAAAAGCCAACCTATCTTTGCTTTTGAATGGACAGATCCTGGCTCAGGAGACACCACCCAATTAACCTGGACTCGGTTACCCCAGGGTTTTAAAAATTCCCCCATCCTTTTTGGGAAAGTCCTCCAACAAGATCTTATACCATTCCGAGCCAGTCACCCTAACTGCACTCTTCTCCAGTACATAGACGACCTGTTATTGGCTATTGAAACTACTGACAGCTGCCTGCAACACCCTAGGGACCTACTTTACCTCCTTCAGAAACTCGGGTGTCAGGTCTCAGCCAAGAGGGCCCAAACTCTTCCCAGAGTTTCCTACTTAGGGTACGAGATAAACAAAGGAAAAGGGGCACTCACTAGTGCTCAGAAGGAAACCATCCTGCGGATCCCCACTCCCACCACCAAGAGACAAGTACGTGAATTCCTGGGGGCCATGGGATACTGTCGTTTATGGATATTGGCGTTCGCAGAAATATCCAAGCCCCTGTACTCTGCTACTGGAGGAAATGGCCCGCTAGTTTGGACTGACAAAGAAGAGCAGGCTTTTCGCAATCTAAAGAAGGCATTAACTGAGGCCCCTGCTCTTGCCTTCCCAAATATCTCAAAACCATTTCACCTTTTTGTTCATGAGAGCGAGGGATTTGCTAAAGGGGTACTTACTCAGACTTTGGGACCATGGTGACGCCTGGTGGCCTACTCTGGGTGGCCAAGTTGTCTGAGCCATAGTGGCAACAGCAAGCTTGGTCCAGGGAGGCTGATAAACTGACTGGGCCAGAATTTAACTCTTACAGCTCCTCATGCCATAGAGACTTTGCTATGAAGTGCTTCTGGCAAATGGATGTTGAATGCTCGCATCCTACAATATCAGAGTTTACTGTTAGATCAGCCTCGTTTAACTTCTCTCCCACAAGGTGTTTAAATCCAGCTACCTTGGCTGGGCGCAGTGGCTCAAGCCTGTAATCCCAGCACTTTGGGAGGCCGAGACGGGCGGATCACGAGGTCAGGAGATCGAGACCATCCTGGCTAACACGGTGAAACCCCGTCTCTACTAAAAAATACAAAAAATTAGCCTGGTGAGGTGGTGGACGCCTGTAGTCCCAGCTACTCCGGAGGCTGAGGCAGGAGAATGGCGGGAACCCGGGAGGCGGAGCTTGCAGTGGGCTGAGTTCCGGCCACTGTGCTCCAGCCTGGGCGACAGAGCAAGACTCTGCCTCAAAAAAAAAAAAAAAAAAAAATCCAGCTACCTTGCTCCCTGATCCAGACCTTACCACACCTGTCCTTTACTGCCAAGAACTGTAAGAGACTACAGAAACTGGCCGACCTGATCTCCAAGATGTGCCTCTAAAGGAGGTGGACGCCACCGTGTCTACAGAGAGTAGCAGCTTCCTTGAACAGGGAGTACGAAAGGCTGGTGCAGTCGTTACTACGGAGACAGATGTACTGTGGGCCCAGTCACTGCTGGCAGGTACCTCGGCACAGAAGGCTGAATTGGTCGCCCTCACTCAGGCTCTCTGATGGGGTAAGGATAAACATATTAATATCTGCACTGACAGCAGGTATGCTTCTGTTACTGTACGTGTACACGGAGCCATCTATCAAGAGTGAGGGCTACTCACCTCAACAGGAAAGACTGTTAAAAACAAAGAAGAAATTTTGACCCTGCTTGAAGCTGTTTGGCTTCTTCGGCAGGTGGCTGTAATTCACTGCAAGGGACATCAAAGAGAAGACTCGGCCGTTGCCCGTGGTGACCAAAGAACAGACTGCAGCTGGAGAGGCAGCTCGACTCCCAGTCACGCATTTGACCCTGCTGCCCACTGTGTTCTTTCCGCAACCTGACTTACCAGACTACCCAGAATACTCCCCAGAGGAAGAAAAACAAGCTTTGGATCTTCAGGCCAGTAAAAGGAAGGTTGGTGGATTCTTCCTCATTCCAGAATCTTCATGCCCTGAGCCCTCAGGAAAACTTTAATCAGTCATCTGCATTGTACCACCCATTTGGGAGAAGTAAAATTGGCCTAGCTTCAAAGGAGCCATTTCAAGATCCCCCACCTTCAGGACTAACTAACCAAGCAGCACTCTGGTGTACGGCTTGTACTCAGGTAAACGCCAAACAAGGTCCCAAGCCCAGCCCAGGCCACCGCCTCTGGGGAGGCTCACCAGGAGAAAGGTGGGAAGTTGAATTTACAGAAATAAAACCGCACTGGGCAGGGTATAAATACCTCCTAGTGCTAGTATTTTCTGGGTGGACCGAGGCATTTGCCACCAAAAACGAAACTGCCACCACTGTAGTTAGGCTTTTACTCAATGAAGTCATCCCTCGATATGGGCTGCCTGTTGCTATAGGGTCTGATAATGGACCAGCCTTCATCTCGACCATAGCTCAGTTGGTCAGCAAGGCATTAAACATTCAATGGAAATTCCATTGTGCCTATCGACCCCAGAGCTCTGGACAGGTAGAATGCATGAACCACACCCTAAAAGGTATTCTTACTAAGTTAATCCTAGAGACTGGTGAGAATTGGGTAAAGCTCTTTCCTTTAGCCCTTCTTAGAGTAAGATGCACCGCTTACTGGGCTGGGTTTTCACCTTTTGAAGTCATGTATGGAAGGGCTCCACCTATCTTGCCTAAGCTAAGGGATACCCATTTAACAGAAATCTCACAAGCTAATCTGTTACAGTACTTGCAGTCTTCTCCAACAGGTACAAGACATCATCCAGCCGCTTGTCCGGGGAGCACACTCCAATCCAGTTCCTGACCGGAGTGACCTGGTGTATGTTAAAAAGTTCCAGAGAAAAGGATTCACTCCTGCCTGGAGAGGACCTCATACTATCATCCTCACCACGCCGACGGCTCTGAAGGTGGACGGCGTTCCTGCTTGGATTCATCACTCTCGCATCAAAAAGGCCAACAGAGCCCAGCAGGAAACATGGGTCCCCAAGCCTGGGCCAGGCCCTTTAAAACTGCGCCTAAGTCGAGTGAAGCCATCAAATTAATTCTTTTTATTTACCTCTTTTGTTTGTTTCCACCTATTATGCCCTCTGCTCCATCCTACTCTTTTCTCCTCACTTCTTTCATGACAGGACTTGTGTTTGCAAACACTACTTGGAAGACAGGAACCTCCAAGAAAGTCTCTCTTGCAGTCGATTTATGTGCTTTGTTCCCAGAGCCTGCCCACACCCACAAAGAACAACGCAACCTGCCGGTCATGGGAGCAGGACACGTTGACCTGGCTGCAGGATGTGGACACACAGAAAGCCGGACTGGATGTGGGAGTTCTAGAGGTGCAGAAAAAGGACTCCAGAGCATTGACTTTTACCTCTGTCCTGGAAATCCCCCTGACTCTAGCTGTCGAGATTCTTATCAGATTTTCTGCCCTCACTGGTCATGTGTAGCCCTAGCCACTTTTCCTGGAGGATCAACCTGGTCCTCAGTCCTCTCCATAACTCGCACTTCCCGTCCTAGACCATGTACTATGGGAAATTGTAACCCTCTTATTATAACTGTCCGTAACGCTGGTTCAGCTCAATGGTATTACGGCATGTCATGGGGATTAAGGCTTTGTATCTTGGGATTTGATGTTGGAACTGTGTTCACCATTTAGGAAAAGATCCTAGTCCCATAGAGCCCTCCTAAGCCAATTGGACCTTTAATGATTTTGGTGACCCTATGTTCCAAAGGCACCAAGACAGGGTCGATTTAACTATCCCACCACCACTCCTTGTTTCCAGATCTCAGTTACAATGACAACATCTCCAACCCAGCCTGATGTCCATTCTGGATGGGGTGCATCGTCTCCTTAATCTCACCCAGCCTAAATTAGCCCAGGATTGTTGGTTGTGCCTAAATGCCAAACCCCCATATTATGTTGGATTAGGAGTAGAAGCCATGATTAAAATTGACTCTCTTTCTTGTCGTACTCGGCCCCATGCCATTACACTAGGAGACATGTCAGGGAATGCCTCCTGTCTAGCACCGGGTATAACTTACCTGCTTTTCCCTTTCAGGCTACCTGTAATCAGTCTCTACTTACTTCCTTAAACACCTCAGTCTCCTACCAGGCATCCAACAATACCTGGCTGGCCTGCACTTCAGACTCGTTGCGTCAGTGGGACTGAACCTGGACCTCTCCTGTGTGTGTTAGTTCATGTACTGCCCCACGTTTACGTGTACAGCGGGCCAGAAGGGCAACTTCTCATCACTCCCCCTGAATTACATTCCAGGTTTCGCAGAGCTGCCCCACTCCTCGTACCCCTTCTGGCCGGCCTTAGCATAGCTGGATCAGCAGCCATTGGCATGGCTGCACTTGTTCAGGGAGAAACTGGACTAATGTCCCTGTCTCGGCAAGTAGATGCTGATTTAAGCAATCTCCAGTCAGCCATAAATATGCTACATACCCAGGTAGAGTCTCTAGCTGAAGTAGTACTTCAAAACCGCCAAGGCCTAGATCTGCTATTTCTCTCCCAAAGAGGGTTATGCGCAACTCTAGGAGAGAGTCGTTTCTGTGCCAATCAGTCTGGGGTGGTAAAGGATACTCTCCAAAAAGTTCGAGAAAATCTATATCGATGTCAACAGGAATGAGAAAATAACACCCCATGGTACCAAAACATGTTTAACTGGAATCCATGGCTAACTAATCACTGGACTAGGGGGACCCCTTCTCTTGTTAGATTTAGTCTTCGAGGCTTGTATATTGAATTGGTTTCTTAACTATAAAGCAGCGCATAGCTTCTATCAAACTTATATGTTTTAAAACCCAATAAAACCCGTTTGTTATTACTGAAGAATCGATGATTTGATTCCCCAAAACATGAGTAGGGAATGTGATACCCTACCCTGTTTTAACCTGAGTGACTCTCTTAGCTGAGAGAGCCGGAGAGACTCCATTTTAGCTTCTTCACTTGCAGCCCCCTTATCCCCCTCCCTTAAGGGAATAACTAGTGCAAGTTGACTCCAAGCACATCCAGGAATGCACTTACTGATAAGATATTGAGGCAAGCTGTACCAGCAGCTCCTGGGGATGTGCTCGGTGGATGGTACCCAAGCCCCTGCATTTATCTCTTTGTGAGTTTAAGCCCCTGCACCTGGAACTTTTTTTTTTCTGTAACTATCTCTGTAACCATTATTATTTTTTTTTTAATTTTAACATTTTGCCTGTTCTGCTTCTGTAAAAATTGCTTCAGCTAGGCTGTCCCTCCCCTAGTTAGACCATGGTATAAAAAGAAATCTAGCCCCTTCTTCGAGGCCGAGAGAATTTTGAGCTCTAGCCATCTCCCAGTCACCAGCAATAAAAGGACTCCTGAATTAGTCTCAGAGTGTGGCGTTTCTCTATAACTCCCTTGGTTACAACGTATCATCTATATCTCAATCATCTATCAATTACCTATCTATATCAACTATCATCAATATATCCATCTATCAATCATCTATCAATTATATCAACTATCATCTATACCTCTATCAATCATCTAATTGCCTATCAATGATCTATATCAACTATATATCCATCTGTCAACCATCTATCGTCGATTATATCAACTGTCTCTACATATCTTCCATCTATCATCTAATTATCAATTATGTCAACTATCATCTGTCATCTCTCATCTATCATATCTATCATCTATCTGTATCATCTCTCTTCTATCTATCAATCAATCACCTAATCTGTCATCTGTATTTTGAAAGGGCCGTAAACTTGTTAACATATATATACACAGGCATTTTAACAAGTGTTTTCCTTGGAGAAGCGAGGATAGAAACTAACCTGTAGGAAGAGTGCCCTCTGCTGCCACTTGTTCAAAATAGCTCTTCTGCCTGGCCATACCAAGGAAAACCTAAAAGGTTCTTAGCCTTCTGGCTGCTGTCTATAACAAAAAATAAGTAGCATCTTTGCCTCTTAAAATATCTTTAAGATTTCTTTTCTGTTTTGTAGACAGCCATGTTGCTACATTTTTTCATTTGGTTTTATTCTTTCCATGGCAACCATAAAGCAAACATAACTAAGAAACAGACATTGGATAATTATGCAGTACACAGAAAGCATTTCTTCCAAACTCTTAACTAAGTAAAGTAAATCCTTTCTAGGTGCACAAATCCATAGGTCAGAGTCAAGATTACTCCACTAGGAATAGCTCATCATTGTAGGCAGGAGGAAATGGCTTTATTTACTCCAGAGCACCCAGGAAAAGGTTCTGACCTTTACAACCTGCTCTGCTTGCTATTCCAGGGGAAAGCAGGAAGGGAGGGGCGGAAGGACAGACCATAAATGTTCTATGACAATTACTTGGCAGCACTGTTTCAAAGAAATAAGGAAAGCCTTTACTTGGCATTCTGTACTAAGCAGTGCATTGAAATGGGTTGGTTCCAGCTCTGGACTGCCCACCCACACCTGGCCCCTCTGGACATGCTAAACACAGACAGGAGTGACACCACTACCCCAGGTGTTAGCCTGGAAACTTCCCTCCCTTCCATGCATCATCCCTGCTTTCATCTCTGTAGTTGACAGATTCTCAGTGTCTGTTGTGTGGATTCCGGGATCAGCTTGTGAGCTCTTGCCCTTCTCTGAAACATCACTGTTGGCTCTCTCTTTAACTCAGGACTCTGCATGGCTCTTGGTTCTGAAATACTTGCAACTTCAGGGAGAAGACACTCCCTTGGCCAGCTTCATCCCAGCATCTAGTTGGGGAAAGAAGATTGGACATGCTACGTTTTTGGGCAAGATATTTATCTTTTCCAAACCTATTTCCTGATCTATAAAATGGGAATGATAAAAGAACTCACGTCGTCAAGATTTTGTGAGGATTACAACTGATAAAGGATAAATGTCAATTATTATAATATAGTAATAAAATAAGTATTATGGAATATTATTGAAGCTTTCTTTTCTCCCTTCCTTCCTTCCTTCCTTCTTTTTTTTTTTCGAGACAGAGTTCCGCTCTTGTTACTCAGGCTGTAGTGCAATGGCATGATCTCGGCTCCCTGCAACCTCCGCCTGCTCGGTTCAAGTCATTCTCCTGCCTCAACCTCCCGAGTAGCTGGGATTACAGGCGGCTGCCACCACACCCAGCTGAGATTTTGTATTTTTAGTAGAGATGGGGTTTCACCATGTTGGCCAGGCTGGTCTTGAGCTCCTGACCTCAGGTGATCTGCCCACCTTGGCCTCCCAAAGTGCTGGGATTACAGGTGTGAGCCACTGTGCCCGGCCCTGGACAGAGGACAAATATTAATATATAGGTATCTAGTGACTGTGACCAGGCCAGAGAGAGGAAGGTTAAAAAATCAAGGGAAGGAGTTTTGTCCCTAAGTTTAAAAATACATAACATTGAGACTGGAGATAAATAGACCAAATACTAACAATGGTTATCTTTGGCTTTTTTGTTTTATTTTCAGCTTTAAGTTTTTATTTTTTGTGGATACATAATGGGCGAATATATTTATGGGTTACATGAGATATTTTCATACAGGCATGCAATGTATAATAATCACATCAAGGAAAATAGGACATCCATCACCTGAAGTGTTTAACCTTTGTCTTACAAACACTTCAATTCTACTGCTCTTTTTTAAAATGTAAAATTAAATTATTTTTTACTATAGTCACCCTGTTGTGCTATCAAATGTTAGGTCTTATTCATTATTTCTAACTTTTCTTTCTTTTTTTTTTTTTTTGAGACAGCCTCACCCTGTTACCCAGGCTGGAGTGCAGTAGCGTGATTTCGGCTCACTGCAACCTCCGCCTCCTGGGCTCAAGTGATTATCCTGCCTTAGTATCCCAAATAGCTGGGATTACAGGCACATGCTAGCATGCCTAGCTCATTTTTGTATTTTTGGTAGAGACGGGTTTCACCACATTGGCCAGGCTGGTCTTGAACTCCTGGCTTCAAGTGATCCGCCTGCCTCAGCCTCCCAAAGTGCTGGGATTACAGGTGTGAGTCACCACACCTGGCACTATTTTTTATACCCATTAACCATGCCCACTTCCCCCAATCCCCAACTATCCTTCCTAGCCTGTGGTAACCACCATTCTACTTTCTGTCTCTGTGAGTTCAGTTGTTTTAATTTTTAGCTCCCACAAAAAAATGAGAACACACAGTTTTTCTTTCTTTGCTTGGCTTATTTCACTTAATAAACTCCAATTCCATGACAATGGTTATCTTTGAGTGGGGAATTTATAGGTGATGATTTTTTTTTTTTTTTTTTTTTTTTTTTTTTTTTTTTTTTTTGAGACGGAGTCTCGCTCTGTCACCCAGGCTGGAGTGCAGTGGCCAGATCTCAGCTCACTGCAAGCTCTGCCTCCCGGGTTTATGCCATTCTCCTGCCTCAGCCTCCCGAGTAGCTGGGACTACAGGCGCCCGCCACCTCGCCCGGCTAGTTTTTTGTATTTTTTAGTAGAGACGGGGTTTCACCGTGTTAGCCAGGATGGTCTCGATCTCCTGACCTCGTGATTCGCCCGTCTCGGCCTCCCAAAGTGCTGGGATTACAGGCTTGAGCCACCGCGCCCGGCCGGTGATGATTTTTTTTTTCTTCTCCAATTTTTCAAATTTTCTGTGATGAGTACTTTTTAAATACTTTTTTTAATAGAAAATATGAAATTTTGTTGTTAAAAAGCCATCATTTGTTCTTTCTTTTCACTGACTTATACAATTAATACATGATCATATTCTCAATCTAAAGCTTACAAGCCAGAGGTAAGGCTAAAACCCCTCATGGACACACACACACACACGACCGCTGCCACACCAAACGCAGTCTCTTCCCAGAGGTAGTCTCTTAAGAACTTGTCGAGTGGGAGGTAATCATCTCTTGCCACTAGATGAAGAATAGGGCCATTCTAGAGGCTCTCTGGTCAGTCATAGGTGATGGACACTTCCACATTTTCTTCCTTGTAAGACAGAGGGCCCATTTGGAAATTTTGAATACCCAGTGTAAGGTACACAGCAAACTGTCCTATGCCAGAGGGGAAAAAACTGAGCCTGAATCTGATCAAAACTGTAGATCACTGGTTTTCAGTGGTTGCATACTGGGATCATCTGAGGTAGTTTTTAAATTCCTGTGTCTCAATTTCCCCCCAGAGTCTCTGGTATAATTGCTCTTGGATTTGCCTGGGCTTCAGGGATATTTATTGATTTATTGATTTATTGATGATTACTATTTTTTTTTTTTTTTTTTTTTTTTGAGACCCAGTCTCACTCTGTTGCCCAGGCTGGAGTGCAGAGGCGTGATCTTCGCTCACTACAACCTCTGCCTCCCGGGTTCAAATGATTCTCCTGCTTCAGCTTCTTGAATAGCTGGGACTACAGGCACCCACCAACACACCTGGCTAATGTTTGTGTTTTTAGTGGAGTTGTGGTTTCACGATGTTGGCCAGGCTGGTCTCGAACTCCTGAACTCAGGTGATCCACCTGCCTCGGCCTCCCGAAGTGCTGGGATTACAGGTGTGAGCCACCGCGCCCTGCCGGCTTCAGGGTTTTTAAGCGCTCCCCAGATAATTGTAGTAGGCTACCTTTGAGAATCACTGCTCCAGATTTAACATCCAATTTATAGAAAATACAGGGGTAAGGATAGAAGAACAGCATGGAGTGCAATAAGCAATAGCCACACTGGGACATGCTATAGGACAAACACTTCGTTTTTTAAATTTTCTTTTCTTTTCTTTTTTTTGAGATGGAGTCTCGCTCTGTCGCCCAGGCTGGAGTGCAGTGGCGCTATCTCGGCTCACTGCAAGCTCTGCCTCCCGGGTTCAGGCCATTCTTCTGCCTCAGCCTCCGGAGTAGCTGGGACTACAGGCGCCTGCCACCACGCCCAGCTAATTTTTTGCATTTTTAGTAGAGACTGGGTTTCACCGTGTTAGCCAGGATGGTCTCAATCTCCTGACCTCGTGATCCGCCCACCTCCGCCTCCCAAAGTGCTGGGATTACAGGTGTGAGCCACCGCACCCAGCAACACTCAGTTTCTTTACAAAAAGTAAGAATAAAAGGTGAGGAGGAGAGAGGAACCTACAGGTTAAAAGTGACTAAATTACTAATTGCAATGTGTAAAGAGATCTTTTTGGATCTTCAGGTCAACAAAGAAAACATGAAAAGTTTTACACATCAAACAGGAATATTTGAACATTCAGTAGATATTTGATATTAAGGGATTGTTTTTAATTTTGAGGTTATAATAATGTGGAGTTTTTAAATTTTTATTTTTTAAACTTTTATTTTAGGTTCTTGGGTACATGTGCAGGTTTGTTACACAGGTAAACTCATATTATGGAGGTTTGTTGTACAGACTGCTTTATCACCCAGGTACTAAGCCTACTCAAGAGTTATTTTTTTTCTGCTCCTCTCCCTCTTCCCTACCTAAGGCCTCGGGTAGGCCTCAGTGTCTGTTGTTGTTTTACTTTTAAAACAGTTTTTATGTTTCAGAGACATGTTGAAATAACTGAATGAAATATCTCCAGGTTATACATCTGAGATTTACGTGAAAAGAAGCCTATGAGAGGGAGGAGTGGGTGAGGGTGTAGATTTAAAAAAATGATCGGCCATGAGTTGATAATTGTTGAAGCTGGGCAATGGGTACATAGGCAACTCAGTATTCTGTTTCCTCTATTTTTGTATGCTTAAACATTTCCAAAATAAGAAGTTTTTTTTGGAATGCTCAGTCCAAGATATTAATTAACAATTTAGTGCTTATTTATAGATAGAACATCTTTTTCCCGCTACAGCTTGCAGTTCTTGGCTGTCTTCTTTTAGGGAGACAGGTGTGACCATCTGTCCTGCTCCTTGCCCATCCCCACTGCCTCTCCCTTGCTGACTGTTGCTTCCCAAGGCCAAGGCCAGAGGGCGGAGTAGACATGAGGGCATTAGACCATTAGACAGCTCTCATTTACTGAGTGGTCTTGGGCTCCCACCCTGGCAGATTTTACAGCTGGCTTCTCCTGGGTTTGGTCACTTGTGTTATGGATCAATTCTGTTCCCCAAAAAACTTTTTTTGTTTTTGTTTTTTTTTTTGACAGAGTCTCACTCTGTCACCCAGGCTGAAGTTTAGTGGCATGATCTCAGCTCACTGCAACCTCTGCCTCCCGGGTTCAAGCGATTCTTCTGCCGCAGCCTCCTAAGTAGCTGGAATTACAGGTGCCCACCACCATGCCTGGATAATTTTTTGTATCTTTAGTAGAGGCGGGTTCACCATGTTGGCCAGGCTGGTCTCAAACTCCTGACCTCAGGTGATCCACCCGCCTTGGCCTCTCAAAATGCTGGGATTATAGGTGTGAGCCACTGCGTGCAGCCCCAAAAGACATGTTGCACTCCTAACCCCAGTACCTGTGAATGTGCCTTTATTTAGAGAAGAGGTCTTTGCAGATGTAATCAAATTAAGATGAGGTCAGACTGGGTGTGGTGGTTCACACCTGTAATCCCATCACTTTGGGAGGCCAAGGTGGGCAGATCATTTGAGGTCAGGATTTTGAAACCAGCCAGACCAACATGGTGAAACCCCATCTCTACTAAAAATTCAAAAATTACCCTGGCATGATGGTGCGAGCCTGTAATCCCGGCTACTCGGGAGGCTGAGGTAGGAGAATCGCTTGAACCTGAGAGGCGGAGGTTGCGGTGAGGTTGCGGTGAGCCAAGATGGTGCCACTGCACTCGAATGAGGTCATACTGGATTACGATGGGCCCTAAATCCTTTGACTGGTGTCCTTACAAGGAAAGAAATTTGAAAACACAGAGGAGGCACAGGTGAAATAAGGCCATGTGAAGACAGAGGCAGGGCTTGCATAAGCCAAGGAATGCCAAAGTTGGCAACCAAAGGAGTTAGAAGCAAGGCAAGATTATTCCCTAGAGACTTTAAAGGGAGCATGGCTCTGCTGACACCTTGATTTTGAACTTTGAGTCTGTAGAACTGTGAGACAAGTTTCTGTTGTTTTAAACCACCCAGTTTGTGGTACTTTCTTACAGTAGCCCTAAGAAACGAATACACCTGATCCAGACCTTCCCAGCTCTGGGGATGTCTCTTCTGCTGTGTGCTGTGTATTTGGTCCCCAGGGATGCCAGCTCCAACTGTGGCTCCCAGGAGCCCAAGCAACACATACACCTGCAATTGGGGTCCCTCACCTTTGCCGCTGGGTCCACTTGGGCAGGACTTGAGCGCCTCTCTCTCCCACATGCCTATCCCAGCCCAAGGGAAACCCTCACCCATCCCTGACCTTGCCCACGCAGAAAGAGGTGGCTTTGCTCAGTGCAGTAGCACTTTCTGGCTCCCACAGAAAGCACTTAGTTGACCCCTTTCCTCTGTTTATATTTCCTGGGCATGATCCAGACCCCCCTTTTAACTATAGGGACTATATACCTGGTTTTCACTCTTTCTACACTTGAATGTGAATAACAGAAATTTCCCTTCCCCTGGAAGTCTCCCCTCTCATCTCTCATCTCTCTGACCTTTTCTTTTCTTTCTTTTCTTTTTTTTTTTTTTGTTTTGTTTGTTTGTTTGTTTGTTTTAAGACGGAATTTTGATCTTGTTGTCCAGGCTGGAGTGCAATGATGTGATCTCAGCTCACTGCAACCTCCACCTCCCGGGTTCAAGCGTTTCTCCTGTCTCACCCTCCCGAGTAGCTGGGATTACAGGCGCCCGCCACCATGCCCAGCTAATTTTTTTACTTTTAATAGAGACGGGGTTTCACTGTGTTGGCCAGGCTGGTCTTGAACTCCTGACCTCAGGTGATCCGCCTGTCTCTGCCTCCCAAAGTGCTGGGATTACAGGCATGAGCCACTGCACCGGGACCACTCTGATCTTTTCATATCCCAGGTCTATCTGAGGTGTTTTAGAGCCTAGGAATAGGTGCTGACCTTTTCCTTTGTAAATTATTCACATGGGGTTGCCTCATAATCACTCTACTAACTGAATCACATGTCCCTAGAACTTGGTTAATTATTTTGTGGGTTCTCCTTTTTTGGGTTGTAAATAACATCATATCATATATACTAAAGCTAAGTTTTAAATTCTACAGTATGTCCTAAATATCCTTCAATGACAGTACATATCATCTTATCTTACTATTATTATTATTTTTTTTTTTTTTTTGAGGTGAGGTCTCACTCTGTTACCTAGGCTGGAGCATACTGGTAGGATCATAGCTCACTGTAGCCTCAAAATCCTGGGCTCAAGCGATCCTCTCACCTCAGCCTACCACGTAGCTGGGACTACAGATGCACACCGCTACACCCAACTAGTTTTTATTTTATTTTATTTTTTGTAGAGACAGGGTCTCACTGTCCTGGACTCAAGCAGTCCTCCCACCTTGACCTCCCAAAGTGCTGGGATTGCAAAGTGTGAGCCACTGTGCCTAGTCCTGCTTTCACATTTTAAAATTCTGCCAATTGCTCTCTAACATGGGTACCTCACCTTATATTCTCTCCCATTGGCAACCTGTTAGGGTGTTCTTTTCCTCTAGTCTCCCAACTCAAGGTATTATTCTACTTCTCAATGCAGTGTTCCAAATGGTTGTGGACTCATGTCAACTAACTCACTACAGTGCCCACAGATGAATTTCTTCACCTTGATATTATCAGCTGATACTCAGTATTCATTGCCTCTTCATTTTAGTGCACCTTCCAGTATGGCAGAAATTAGAAAGTTTTACAACACATAAGCAACTATATTTTGATACTTTCCTGCAGGTAAGGTTCTGGAGGCAAATTAGGTCCTGCCAACGAGATGCTTCATTGGAAAACTGGAAGGTAGAAATGAGGTTATGGCATTTTTCTCTTGCTGTCTTGACTGTTTTATGATGTCAGATATGGCCAGAGGATGGGGTTCCTCACACCCCCCACCCCCCGAAGTGGTACGGTGTCCAGTTTCTCCAGATTTGTGGGTGGTAAGGGGCATTTGCTGTGGTGCCGGTGATTCCCAGATACCAGCTACTTGATCTTGGATCTTATTTGCACTAGCATTACCTTGGACTATGATCTTGGGCTCAGTCATTCCAGGGGCAATCTCTTGATATTCAAGCTCCCTGGTTGGGACAGTTGTAATAGCTTCTCTGGTGAGACAGTTCTGCAGTGTTCTGGGCATAATTCCTGGAAACCTAGCCTATAGCTTAGTTCTGCCAAGTTTATAAACATCCAATTCCCTGTATTAAATCCCATTCTGCATAAAATCCCTAGGGTGGTATCTGCTTCCTACAATTGAACCCTAACTGATACAGGCTTGCTATATGGCTTCTAATTTTACTTCTCAATTACAGGCAATGGCCCTGCTTAGCCATAATTAATGGCCACGGCTCCCTTGTTGGTAGACCAGGAAGAGAAAGTCTTGGTGTTCAGCAGAATGGATTTCCACAAAAAAGTATTTAGCTGAGCCTTAGGTACTGGAACTAACAGATGAAAGAGACAATGTAATGTTGTGAGTAAACAGAACTCCAGGTTTAAATTCTGTATCCCATGTTCTGTTTGTGACTGTGTCCCTTACCAGCAAAATGACCTTCATTAAATCCCTTACTATGTCCGGGACTGAGTCTCCTTGACTTTAAAATAAGGGGTTCCAGGCTGGGCACAGTAGATCACACCTGTAATCTCAGTGTTTTTGAAAGGCTGAAACAGGTGGATCGCTTGAGGTCAGGAGTTCGAAGCTACAGTAAGCTATGATCTCGCCACTGCACTCCAGCCTGGGAAACAGAGCAAGACTCTGTCTCTAAAAAAAAAAAAAAGCTAAAATAAAGTAAGGGGTTTCAGATGACTTTTAAGGTCTATTTTAGCTCAAAGATTTTATGGTCCTATGAAATCATTATTACAAACCTGAGCATAAAATGGTTAAATGTTGTTCACTAAACCCTAAAACCCTCGCAAATGACAAGTTCATTCCTCTTCCTCCTTGCTTTGCCAGTCTGTCTTGAGGCGTTAAGGTTTCTCCTGTCTGCTTGCTTTTGTTCCATCTTCCATTAATAGTAAATTGACATAAAATTGCAGTTCCAGAGAAGTAGAGGTGTTGCTATGGAAACAGCTTTGATTCATTGATGTAAACATTAAGCTGTGGATGCTTATCCCTGAGGTGCTGGCAAAAAGAAGAAAACACAAAATAAACGTTATAGTAAGAATGACTTTTTGTTTTCGGAGAAGGTGGACCACACTCTGAAGGCTTGCTCTGAAGGTGTATGTAGCACATTCTTACCAGGATTCAGATCTACCCCAGGTGTAACGATGCTCCCTGACTCACAGTGTCTGACGTGATGCAGGAAGACTGAACTGTGGTATTAGTCCGGTCCCCCTGCACTGTGTTACAAGGAGATCCCAGAACTCATCGTGATTAACATCAAATAAAAATACCTCCCCTTTAGGCTGATTGGTTGTGGCTCAAAATTGTCCCCTTTTGGGGCTTAATGAAATTTTATTTTTCCCTTCAAACTGAATATCTCATTTACTTTCAGAAAGAAGATTTCCTAATTTTGGCCCTTTCTTTTTTCTTTGGGTGGGGGGAGTGTTTAAAACTGTTTTTTAAACAAACATTGGGCATTCCAATAATTAAAATCATTTTAAACACAAAAAAATAATGGCACTCTGACTAAATGGCATTTAGTAGCCAGCAGGACACCTTGGGCCAGGTTGGTTTTACTCTAGATTTCATTGTCGTCCCACCCCACTTCTTCACCAACATGCAAGCTCTTTTCCTGTCATGACAGCCAGATAGGCAGAGGCAGGTGCAGCCCTCATCATCAGTGGTTCTCAATTCCTTGATGTGAACAGGACAGCACAGGCATTAAGCTTGATCTGGCCTCTTTGCATTGTACAACGTTAAACAGCTAAACGAAATAAAATAGAAAGGCAATACCTGTGGAATGCATACCGCACGTTGGCGGGCATGCCTCATTGCAATTTGCCTGCTTGTTTCTATTCTGTCATTTCTTTGGAAGACAGCAGATTTTTCTCTTGCATTTCTGTATTCTTTAATTTCAATTTACTGAATTTCTTGATCTCAGCCACGTCGGGTTTGTCAGGCATAGAGGAAGTGGAGTGACGCACGAGAGTAAATGGAATCTTGACCTTTTCTATTTCCCTCTCTCCCTTCCCCTTCCCCTTCTCCTTCCCCTTTCCCTCCCCCTCTCTCCCTCCCTTCCTTCTTTCCTTTCTTCCTTCCTTCCTTCCTTCTTTCCTTCCTCCTCTCTCCTTCCCTTCCTCCCACCTTCTTCTTTCCTTCCTCTCTCCCTTCTTTCTTTCTTTTGTTCCTTACTTTTATTTAAGTATAATGTATATACAATAAAATCCACTCACTTTAAGAGTGCTGTTTGGTGAATTTTGATGATTGTATGCAGTATTTAACCTCCACCAACACTGAGGTACAGAACGGTTTCATCATCCTAAAAAGAACCCTCTTGTCCCTTTGCAGTTGATCCCCTTCACCCTCATCCCTAGTACCAGATAACCACACATCTGATTTCTGTCACTATGGTTTTACCTTAGTAGAATTTCATGTAAATGGAATCATACAGTATGTAATCTTCGTGTTTCACTTCTTTCACTTAAAATTAATGTCTTTGATATTCATCCCTATTGTTGTATAAATGATTTCATTCTTTTTTCTTGCTATATGATATTCTGTAATATGAATACACCACAATTTGTTTATTCACTCACCAGTTGATAGAAATTTGACTTGTTAGCAGTTTTTGGCTATTGTAAATAATGCTGCTACATACATGTCTTTGTATGGACATGTGTGGTTGTTTCTCTTGAGTAACTACCTTGAAGTTGGATTGTTGGGTTGTATGGTAAGTGCATAAAGTTTCATAACTGTCTAAGAGTCTGCCATGCTGTTTCCAAAGTGGCTGTACCAATTTGCATTCCCACCTGCAATGTATGAGGGTTCCAGTTGCTTCACATCCTTGCCAACACTGGGTATGTTCTCCCAATTTCTGTACTAATTTCTTGGTGGACTAGCACCAATCTGTAGACTATACTTCATGCAGGACTACTCCAACCCATTCATAGGAATATGTCCACAGTCCTAAATGTCATGGAATAAAGAACTAGGCATTTTGGTTATTGCCAACCAGAACAACAGGTTCTAATGCAATACTCTCCCCGGATCAAGAAAATAAATATGATACAAGTTTAGCTCTGTAACTTTTTTATAGATTCTACTTTAATAAACACTGGGGTATACATTTTGTTTGGGAAGCACTTTAAGTTTTCTTTCTTTCTTAAATAATAGAAAAGAAATGTAATATCTATTTTTAAAAAATGAATACAAATCTAGCTCTGACATACCTTGTAGCATTGGCAGCATGTCCATTGGCATCGTTTCTGGCCTCTTTAGCAGTGCCTGGATTGAGCTTGGTTGAGCCAGCCTATAATGGGTAGACACACAGCCAGGCTTAGGAGCAGAGGCAGTGACACATGTATGGGGTGGATGGAGTCAAGGAGATGCATCTTGAGCTAGAGTAGGAAAAAAAGGCCAAGATGAACACTAATTAGGAGCCATGGAGAATGGAACATATTGCCAGAGGGAATAGCTGCAGCAACTTTTCTAACTGAGGTAAGTTTCTCAAAATCTGGTGATAGGAAGGAAGAAAAACCATTGATCTGAGATGTCAGGATAGCCTGTTAGCTTTTCAATTTTCTGCCCCTTTAGAGACACAGTTGAGTCACTGCACAGCCAGATGAATAAAGCGTCACACAATTATGTGTGTAGATTAAAATCTGGATGCAACAGCCCCAAGGGCAAATTGACTCAGCTGCTTATTTGTGACTATAGAGCACATTAGAATAGAATATTCAGAAATGCACAAAACACGCTTATAGAGGGTAGGTTGGAACTGAGTGAGATTATTTTGCTGAATGGTACAGAAGAAATTCTATTAAAAGACTAATTCTGCTGGGCATGTTGGCTCACACCTGTAATGCTAGACTTTGGGAGGCTGAGGCGGGTGGATCACCTGAGGTCAGGAGTTCGAGACCAGCCTGGCCAACGTGGTGAAACCCCATCTCTACTAAAAATACAAAAATTAGCCAGCAGGTGCCTGTAATCCCAACTACTCGGGAGGGTGAGGCAGGAGAATCACTTGAACCCAGGAGGCAGAGGTCGTAGTGAGCCGAGATCGCACCATTGCCCTCCAGTCTGGGCAACATAGTGAGACTCTGTCTCCAAAAATAAAAAAGATTAATTCACTAAGGAGAAATGGGACTATACTCAGAATAAAAGTAGCCATAAAGTGTGGGAGATCCTGTTGAAATAACACTGCCACCTTGCTAGTGGGTTATTTTCAGTAACATATTCTGGAATGGGATACAGTTATTGGAGACACATGAAGACCTGCATTAGAACAGGACACATATTTTTTCACAAAAAAATAAGTTTTGGGAAAGTTTATGTTAAAGAGTTATTTTGGGTAAGAGAGGGCTACCAAAAGTAAAGTATTATCATTTAGAATTTTGAAACTCTTTTCTTTTCCCCTGCAGTGTAATTAGCTTTAAGGGCATTTATGGTGGCTACAAGAATTAAAATGTACTTACGTTTTTTGGGAGGCCGAGGCGGGTGGATCAGTTGAGGTCAGGAGTTTGAGACCAGCCTGACCAACATGGTGAAACCCCGTCTCTACTAAAACTACAAAAATTAGCCAAGTATAGTGGCAGATACCTGTAGTCCCAGCTACTTGGAAAGGGCTGAGGCAGGAGAATCGCTTGAACCCGGGAGGTGGAGGTTGCAGTCAGCCGAGATCGCGCCATTGCACTACAGCCTGGGCAACAGAGGGAGTCACTGTCTCAAAAAAAAAAAAAAAAGAAAAAAGAGAAAAAAGAAAAAAAAGGGACTTATCTTTAAGGCATAAAATACCAGTTAAAACTATCCACGTTTATGAATAGGGAAGCAAAGCTTTATCAGATGCTTTATATAGTTTATATACATTAAAATTTATTGCATACTCATTGCATCAGCAAGTATGAGGACTTCTCTAAAGGACTGATTTAAATGTAGTAAATCATTTAAGTATGAAAATAATTAGTGGACATCTGGGTTAAGGAGGCTGGGCTGCTAGGCAGAGAGATGCCTGACTCATCTCCCTGCTCCTCAACATGCATGCTTTCCAAAACGATTCATGAAAGCTTTTCATAGAATCAGCTGCCAATTGCAACTGCCCAGGCAGGAAACACATTAGTCAACTACCTGTCACACACCAGGAGAAGTTTTATTAGCCTGTGTCTAAGGGGCTGCTGTCCCAGGTTGAAGAAGAGGTTTCCACGTATCCTGAGACCCCAGAGATTGGAGCCTTCATTGTTGAGCAACTGTCGGTTATCTCTCCATTGCACAGGGACAGCTCTAGGAGGTAGCCCTGGTTGTTTCACCCCAAATCAATACCTGCCTCTCTGCTTCTGCTCCAGGGCTGCAATGGACTGCAATGTACTTGGAGGAGGACAGGGTTGATCAGGAGCTCACTGTAGCCAGGAACAGGAAGGTAATACAGGTGCAAAACCAGGAAAGATGTGGGGACTAATTGTCGCCAGAGGTTTTAGTTTTTCTAGATGCTTTTTCTAACAGGCAATGAACTATAAACTGCTTCACATTATTCTGGAAAAACCCTCTAACTGACCCAACAATTAGGTACCAGACCTTAGCAGATGTAATAATTTAGTATCTTAATAGGTGATTAACCATTTGGGAGAAAATAATTTAGATCTTCATCCCATATCATACATCAACATAAATTCCAAATGAACTAAAGAATTAGATGTAAATGATTAAGCTATAAAATAAGAAAGAATAAGTAGCTGACTGAATTTGGGATGGGGAAAGGACTTTTCAGGCATACAAATCAATACGATATTACAAAAGAAAAATTTGTAATAGATTTGGCTACATAAAACATTTATTACATCTGTATATATATTTTAAAACCACAACCAACGGAATAAAAATAAAAATATAAAAATGAGTAAATATTTACAAATATTTATAGAAGTGAATTCATGACCTTATTATAGAAAGATTCCCTTCCCTCAATTTAAATTTAAATTAACAAAGCCTAGGAAAACATAATTCATAAATTTAATATTTTATGAAAATAGTAAATAACATTATTATGTCCACCCTCCCTAGGAACTAAACAAATCTAAATGAAAACAAGATTGTTTCTTTTTAATTATCAAAGAACAATGATTTTTTTGGAACAATAATATACAAATATAACTAGATTAAGACTCTGTAGTTATTAGGTAGGGAAATTTGGCCATATTTGTTTAAATTTATTTTACTTTAGTAAATTTTTATCTATATCCTAATGAACTAGTCAAACATTCAAGAATTTATATGTAAAATATTCATCCATTAATTTATCAAAAGCTTGAAATGACCCAAATGCCCAACATAAGATAAATCTTTACTACAGGCATGTGCCACCATGCCCAACTAATTTTTGTACTTTTTGTAGAGATGGGTTTTGCCATGTTGCCCAGGCTGGGCTCAAACTCCTAGGCTCAAGCAATCCTCTCGCCTCAATAAATCTTATATAAACTACAGCACAGACACATATAAAATACAATTTTTAACTATTTTTAATTTAATCATTTAATTTCAAATTTCATTTTTTTAAATGTGAATAGTTATTTGAAATGAGAATTAAATGATGTGAGCAATGTTCAGGGTGCACTTTGTGGAGCATCATAAATACTTTATTTCACAATGAAAAGAATTCTTTATGCCTTTGATAATGCAATTAGAATGTAAAAGTAAAATTTAAAAAGTAATACAGAAAGCGCAAAGGAAAGAGTAAAAATTAACCAAAACATCATCTCTAAGTGATAAAAGATGTTAAATTATTGAATAGCCTTTTGTATAGTTTTCTGTGCATATATGTAGCACACACTCTCATGTACAAATTTACAAAGTATTATTTTTATGAACTAGAGCATACTCATCCTGAATTTAACTAATTTCCTTTCCTTCAAGATATTTATTTATATCTTCTAATGTGAAAATTATACATCCTCATCATCATTTGTAATGACTGCACAGTATTCTGTTGTATATTTGTTCCAAAATTCAGTTAACTAGCTTTCCACTGATGGATATATTTAATAAGTAAACAGGACCAGGGAAATGCATCTGGACAGAGAGCTCAGTTTTAAGAGAGTCTCTGTTCCCCTGCTAGTCTCTTTTCTAAAGCTGCAAATACGACGACAATCTTGTTTGTAGTTAATAAGCTCTGAGCACACAAGGACCAGGCACGCAAACATGTTCCACACCACCTGTGCAAGAAATTGTCTGACCCCGTCAACTGTAAGCTCCTGGCAACCCTTTAAGAAATAGGATTCAAGCTGCAAGGGTGAGGGGAGACTTGATCCTTTGAGAAGCTGAGTCTTTCTGGTTCCAGTCCACCCATTCCAGGCAACTAGAGCACATAGCCATTGACTGAATAATCCTGCCCATCTCTCTCCCCAAGAACATTGTCCTGAAGACTCACTCAGAGGAAGATCACACCTCTAATAAAAACCCGCTTTTGGAAAAATTTAAAATGTTAGCTACTGAAAGGCCCCCCTGGGGCTAGAGGCTGAACTTGTCTGTTTTCTTCATTTTCAATCTAGAGTTTCTTTACAATAAACTCATTGGTCTATTCCATGAGCTTGGCTCAGCCTTGCTTGCAAATTACTTCCTGCAAAATCCTACTTTGCATATTCGAAGCTTATCCTTAACTCTTCCCCCTTGTACTTCTGCTATGACAATCCTAATTCTTCCCAGTCCCTGCCCACAATACCTACCTAACTAGGGAGAACGTGGCATAATGCAGAAACACACAAAGCAAAGCACATGAATATTTTCTAAAATATTTTTCTTATGGCATCCACACTTAAGTTCACATCCTTCAAAAAATAAATTTGCAATTTTTAAGTGATTGGTATTGTTAACACCAAGTATGAGATCCAATTGTCAGAGGTGTTTGAACCAGAGCAACTCCATCTTGAATAAGGGCTGGGTAAAAATGAGGCTGAGACCTACTGGGCTGTATTCCTAGATGGTTAAGACATTCTAAGTCACAGGATGACACAGGAGTTCTGCACAACATACAGGTCATAAAGACCTTGCTGATGAAACAGGGTACAGTAGAGAAGCCAGTTAAAACCCACTCAAACCAAGATAGTGATAAGAGTGACCTCTGGTCATTCTCACTGCTACACTCCCACTAGTGCCATGACAGTTTACAAATGCCATGGCAACATCAGGAAGTTACCCTATATGGTCTGAAAAGGGGAGGCATGAATAATCCACCCCTTGTTTAGCAATAATCAAGAAATAACCATAAAAATAGGCAACGAGCAGCCCTTGTCTCTGTCTATGGAGTAGCCATTCTTTTATTGTTTTACTTTCCTAATAAAGTTGCTTTCACTTTACTCTGTGGACTTGCCCTGAATTCTTTCTTGCATGAGATCCAAGAACCCTCTCTTAGGGTCTGGATTGAGACCCCTTTCGAGTAACACAGCTACACCCTGCTTTAAAAATTGTAATGGCGTCTCAAGGCCAACAGTGTGAGAGACTAAGCTCTTATCCTGTGTGGTATAAAAGACTTCATAATTGGACCCAGGTACCTCTCTTTCCTCGTTTTCCACCATCCCTTATTATGTTCGCTATAGAAAACAGTTATGGTAACTAACTTGTCATCAATTCCTTCAAATGGCTAATGGTATTTTATCACTCTGTGACTCAGCTCAGATTTCTGCTTTTCCCTACGGCTTCTTAATCCTACTGGCTCATCAGAATCACCTGGTGACATTTTTTAAATTTTTACTTGTTTATATTTCAAAATTTTTTAAATTTTGAAATTGTTTTAGATTTACAAGAGTTGTAAAGATAGCACATAGAGTTCCTGTCTATTCTTCTTTAGCTTCCCCTAATGTTAACATTTTACCTTAACTGTGGTACATTTATCAAAACTAAGAAATCGGCATTGGCATTTTAATAACTCTACTATAGACTTCCTTTGGATTTTGCCAGTTTTTCCACCAATGTCCCTTGTTCAAAGATCCAAACTAGGAATTCATGTTTGTATTTTCTCTATGTGTCTCCTTAGACTTCTCCAATCTGTGAAAAATTCTGGTTTTTTTCCTTGTTTTTCAAGATCTTGGCACTTTGAAAGAGCACTATTCAGGTATTTTGTAGAATGTCCCTCAGGTATGTCTGATACTTTCTTATGATCAAGCTGAGGTCATGGATTTGGAGGAAGAATACCACAGAGGTATGTGCCCTTCTCCCTGCATCCTTTTGGGGACACGTGATATCATCAGGAGTTATCACTGGTCATATTAACCTTGATCACTTGGTCAAGGTGGTTTCTGCCAGGTTTCTCCAGTGCAAAGTTACATTTTTCCCTTTCCATATGTATTAGTCAACAAATCACTAAGTCCAGCCCACACTCAAGGGCAAAGAAATAAAGTCTCACCTTTTGGAGGAAGAAGTATCTATCTATAAAAATAACTGTGACATGTGTTAAAACTACCACAGTAACTAAAAATATCATGAAGGGGATACTTTGAGGCTCTGCAACTCTCCTGTTTTTTTTTTAAAGTTTTGCCCACAAATTTTAATATTTAATGTGTTAATTATTATACTGGTGTTCTAAAGGTGATTTCTTTATTTCCCCCGTTTCTTCTACATTCATTAATTGGAATTCCTTCTGTATTTTTACTACACAGTTCTATGGGTTTTGACAAACTCATACAGTCATGAACCCATCACTACAATCAAGATGTAGAATATTTCCATTGTCCCTTAATATTCCCTCAAGTCCCTTTGTAGCAACCTGATCTATTTGTTGTCTGTATAGTCTTACTGTTTCAGAATATCATCTAAATGGAATCATACGTTACATAGCCTTTGAGTCTGGCTTCTTTCACTCAGCATAATGCATGAGAATCATCCATGTTGCTGCATATATCAATAGTTCATTCATATTTAGCAAAGTAGTATTCCATGTATAGATAAAGTTTTTGTAAAAAAAAATATATTCTCCAATGGATGCACATTTGGGTTGTTTCCAGTTTTTGACAATACCACATAATGATGCTATAAATATTCACAGGTGTGTTTTCATTTGAACATAAATTTCCTCTTTTTTGGACAAATAGCACTTGCTTAGGATTGCTGGGTATGAGAGTAATAATGGCCCCCAAGATGTCTACATTTTCATTTTCTAATTGCCAAGACCCATGAAGATGTTACCTTACATGGCAAAGGGGAATTGAGTTTGAGGATAGAGTTAAGGTAGTTAATCAGCTGACCTTAAAATAGGGGGATTATCCTGGATTATTTGGTGTGCCCAATTTAATCACATGGGTCCTTCCTTAAAAGCACGGAAGTCCAAGGGATACAGTGAGTATCCCTAGGTTATATCATGAGTTAATTTTCTCACATTTTGGAAGTCAGAATCCTAAAATCAAGGTGTTGGCAAGGCTCCATTCCTCCTTCAGGCTGCAGAGGAGAACCTGTTTTCTTGCTTTTTCCAGCTTCTACACATGCCCACATTCCTTGGGCTGTGGCCTTTTCCTCCATCGTCAAAATGCATCATCACTCCAACCTCTGTTCCATAGCCATTGCCTTCCCTCTACCTGCCTCCATCATCCCATTGCCTTCTGTCTTTGACTCTAAGGCTCCCTGTGATCACATTGAGCCCACCAAGATAATGCAGGGTAATCTCATCTCAGGATCCTTAACTTATCTGCATAGTCCCTTTTGTCATAGAAGATAATGTGTTCACAGTTTTCAGAGGTTACAACGTGGGCATTTTAGAGGGCCATTGTTCAGTCTAACACAGTAGCATTAAAAAAAAAAAAAAAAGTAAAAACCCAAAAAGCACAGACTATTAGGATAATCATCTCATTCTGGTTTGCCTGAAACTTTTGAATTTTTAGCATTGCAAGTCTTGCATCCCTCAGTCCTGGGCACAGTAATGGTTGCTCACCCTACCTGGTAGACACAATAAATGTTTAATAAAATGAACAAATAAACAGCAAATAGATTATGAACTTGCTAACCTAGAAATAATCTTGGCATGTCATTTTGGATAGCAGCTTCTGCTTTCTCTAGGTAAATGCTAACATTACCAAAGATTCTCCAGCAGTCATATCGATTCATTATCCAAGGCCTGAGGAATCCCAGAATAGGGAGAAGGGATTTCAGGTTATTTGGAGCAAAAAGGACATGCATTTCCCTTGCTCCTCTGGTGGCACAAATGTATTAGACCCAGGCGACTTCATCTTTGACATGAAAGGGAGTGGTTTGAGAATATAATTTTAAAAATATGAGACCTAAAACACATGTTTGAGGGTTGAAGAAAGTGAAAAAAGTACATAAGAGGAATGTAGGCTTCTGGCACAGCCTAGGGTTTCCTTTGAGGGTGATAACCTTAGAAGTGTGGACCTCGGTTTCCTCATCTGTTATATGGGGTTAGGTCTGCCCATCCTTAACTCACAGAGTTGCCAAGAAGAACAAATGAGATCCCACATTAAGAGCACTCTGACAGGGGAGAGAGCCTGGAGTAAGATAATTTACTCTTTTTGCCTCAGTTTTCCAACCCATCAATGACGTTTCATTCATTCAACAGATATTTATTGAGCATCTTCTATGTGCCAGCATTCATTTTGCACTAGAATACAGCAGTGAATAAAACGCAAAATCCCTGTTCTTCCAACAGTTATATTCTGGGACTGGAAACAAATAAATATATATTGGGATGATAAGTGCTAAGAATAAGAATTAAAAAAATAAACTAGGAAGAAAGAGAGTCAACGGGAGAGTGCGTGGTTTTTTTTGTTTGTTTGTTTTGTTTTTTGTTTGTTTGTTTGTTTGTTTGTTTGATTTTTGTTTTTCAGACAAAGTCTCACCCTGTTGCTGAGGCTGGAGTGCAGTAGCACAATTCTGGCTTGCTACAACCTTTACCTCCTAGGATTAAGTGATTCTCCTGTCTCAGCCTCCCAAGTAGCTGGCATTACAGGCATGTGCCACCATACCTGGTCAATTTTTGTATTTTTAATAGAAATGCGATTTCATCATGTTGGCCAGGCTGGTCTTGAACGCCTGACCTCAAGTGATCTGCCCACCTCAGCCTCCCAAAGTGCTGGGATTACAGGTATGAGCCACTGTGCCAGGCTGGGAGAGTGTTATTTTAAAGAAGGTAGTCAGGAAAGGTGACATTTGAGTATAGACTTGAGTGAAATGAGGGCAAGAACCATGAAGATGTCTGGGACAAGAGGGTTTCAGATAGAGGGACGAGCAAAGTGTGTGCAAAGGCCCTGTGGTATGGAGTGGTTGTATTCAAGAAGCGGTAAGAAGGCGTGCGTTGCTGACGCACCAAGTGAAGAAGGAGGCAGGTGATGAAATCAGAGAGGAAGACAGAGGTAGGGCAATGGTGATGGCTGCATAGGCTGTGGAAAGAAGGACTTTGAATTTTAACTTAGCCACATGAAAGTCTACCAGAGGGTTCTGAGCAGAGGAGAAATATGATTTAACTTTTCTTTTAAAAGGATCGCTCCAGCTGATATCAGAAGATAGACATCAAGGACAAAGGTAGGAGCAAAGAGATCAGTTGGGAGCCTCTTGAAATAATGTTAGGGTGGACGTGGTGGTGGTGAAAGTGGTTGCATTCAGGTTGTATTTTGGAGATACAGAGAACTTTCTGATTGACTGAATGTGGGCAGGGATGCCAGATAAAATAAAGCACCTGTTTTCTACTTTGATTTGATAAATCTGACAACCCTAGGTGTGGGGGCAGAGAAGAGAGGAATCAAGAATGACTCCCATGTTTTCAGCCTGAATAACCGGAAGAATGGGGTTACCCGTTTTTGAGAGGGAGACAATTTAGTGGTGAGGGGGTGTAGTTGAAGGGTTTGATTTTAGACATACTAAGTTTGAGATCCATTTGGTCATCATAGATGACATTTAAGGCTATAAGACCGGATGAGATCCCCTAGAAGGTGAGTATAACTACCAAAGAGAAGAGGCCCAGGAGTCTGCCAGTATTTAGAGGAAACCGCCAAGGAGATGGAACTCACAGGCTTTCATTCATACAACTGTTGAGCAGTAAATGAATAAATACATGTAAAGTACTTACAACGAGCACATAGGAACCATTTAATTAATGGGAACCAGCCTTCTTTCCTTTTCTCTTTCTTTATTTGACTTTTCAAGGTTTTGAGTGAGAAATAAAGCAGTGCATAATTACAAGATTTACTAATTTAACAAACACATTGAGCATCTACTGTCTGCTAAATACTGTGCTGGGTACTGGGGAAATGGCCGTGACAAAATGGACAAAATTATCTGCCTCCATGGAACTTACACTCTAGGAGAGAGGGGACAGACAATCAACAAGATAATAAGTCAATTACATGGTATAGCAGGTGGAGATGAGAACTGCAGCTGCAAACAAAGTGCTGGGGCAGCGGGTAAGGAGGAACCATTTTAAATCTGATGGTCATGAGAGGAATTACTGAGATGCAAAGGTGAGGGAGAAGATCACATGGGGGACTAGAATTCCCGGCTGGGGGAAGAGCAAGTGCAAAGGCCCGGGGGTGGAGGGCTGCCTGGGGTGTCCAAGGCAGAGCAAGTAGGAGAGTGACTTGATTAGGGAGAGTGGAGTGGAAGAGCAGCAGGCAATGGGGTCAGAGTGATAGCCACACAGATCCTGTGTGGCCTTGTAGGCATTGTCATGACTTTGGCTTTTACTCCCAGGGAGATGGGAGCCAGTGGAGGCTGACTGACCTTTATCCAATTCTCATTTTATAAGAATTTTTGTTGGTGGGGCACAGTGGCTCACGTCTGTAATCCCAGCACTTTGAGAGGCTGAGGTGGGCGGATCACTTGAGGTCAGGAGTTCGAGACAAGCCTGGCCAACATGGTGAACCCCATCTCTACAAAAAAAAAAAAAAAAAAAAAAGAATGAATAGGACATGGTGACATGTACCTATAATCCCAGCTATTCAGGAGACTGAGGCAGGAGAATCGCTTGAACCCGGGAGGCAGAGGTTGCAGTGAGCCAAGATCGCCCCACTGCACTCCAACCAGGGCAACAGCGAGACGCTGCCGGAAAAAAAAAAAAAAAGGATTTTTGTCATCTGCCAAACTTATTTGTGAGAAAACACTAAAAGCAGAAAGAATACTAGTTATATTCAAGGTCACTAAAAGCAAACACTGGAGAACAATTTGGAATGACTCAGCATTAGGAATTTAAAAATTCATTCATTTCTTCATTCAACAGGCATTTATTGCCCAGGAAACAAAAACAGGTCTTACAACATTGTCTAAGAAAAGTAACTGGCACCAAGATTAAATGCTTAATATTTATGTGACAATTACAATGCTATGCTCTGGATCAATGTCAACTTACAGAAATACTGCCCAAATAGGCATTCCAGAGTTCAATTTACAGATGAGGAAACTGAAGCCAGAAATAGTAGACAACTGCCTTGAGATCAATGGTGGAGAAAGTGGTGCTAGTATCTCCATTGCCACGGAGGGATCTACAGACCATGGAATACCTCTCTTTCTTTTTGTACCTCCATTAGCACCTGATACAGTGTTGGGTAAAATAATATGGCTGAACTAAAAAAGTACAGGCAGATTCCCACAATGCTCTGCTACTCAGAGAAAAGCTCATGTGACCAGGCCATACCCTCCCTTCTTCCCTGTGTATCCAAATGCAGAAAGTGGTCTCTGCGGGAATTCAACACCATTGTCATTGCTCCGCTGACCCGTTCAGCTGCCTGGGTCTATGCAACTCAAGGAGTGTCCCACTCAGCTGTCAATATTATGGAAAAGCTGCTCAGCCTGGGACAATGGATTTAACTCCCTGGCCTCATGTTTTATATCCTGAAAATGAGAAGCTTAAAATGAATACATGATCTCTGAGGATCTTTTCAGCTTGGAAATGTTAGGATTCTGATGAGATAGTTGCTTGGGATTTAGTGCACAAAAGAGAAAGAGGTGAAAAAAAAATTGGCCTCTCTCTGTTTTCACGTTATTTGCTGTGTGGCTAAAGCCGGTACCTGAAATGTAAATACTCTGTTGTCTCCTGACCCTTTAAAAAAATCTCTCTCTCTTTTCTTTAACCTCTCTTCTTTTTAATGTCTTTTGTTTTCTGTGATTCATAGTCAACTTTGGGTTTCTATTAAACTTTTAAAAGGCCTGAACCAACCTTTCTTGTAAATTGTGGTGGCCAGGGGGCAGCGTGGGAAGAAAGAAGAGAAAAGTTCTTGTTTCCACATGAATCACCACGGAGCAGCATCTGTCCTCAATTTAGACAAAGCAATTGAAAGGGGAAAAGAGTTCTTATTCACTGGGAGAAAACAGAGACAGCAAAGCCCAGAAGCTTCTCTTTGGTCAGCCTTGTAATTGTATTTTCCCCTCTTTTTTGTCCTCCCAAGGGCTAGACATCCAACACTCCTACCGAGGTTCTCATGACATTGACAGTTTAGCTGGAAACCCAAGACCCACTCCTACTTTCCTGTGGGATTTCTCACTGCCTTCCCATGAACTATCCATCCTGCAGCCCATGAGGGCATGTCAGACCCAGAGAGAATAAGAGAAGGCCATGCAGCAGGTGCTAAGCAACATGTCTGCTCCCACTGGCCCCCAGTGGCCAGGCTTGGCCAGCCAGGCTCTGAAATCAGAGACAGCTCAGCCCTCCAGAGCACAGAGACTCCTGGCCACTCTGACTTCATTATCATGCAACTAGGGCACCAGGGCCTTGCCAGGGGCTGCTGCAAGCAAGTTTGCTCAGGGAGACAGCTGGAAAGATGGATATCATGGGCTTCTTGGTTCTCTTTGTTTCCTTTCATTTTGTCCTCTTTCTCAGCATCTCTTTTTGTCTTTTTCCCCTTCCTCGCTTTTATCTTATCTTCCTTTTTCTCTGCATTTCCCCTTCTCTGTCTTCCTCCAACCTACCACTCTCTCACTTCTCTCCCTCCACATTCTCCCCATCTCTCTCTTCTCTCTCTATTCCCTCTTCCCTTTCTCTTTCTTTCTTTCTCTTACCTTTTACTTACATGGAGGATTTACCAAAGAGTTGCTCAAGGATTTATTAATCAGTTGCTGATGCTCCAGGTGACCAGGTAGATGAACCCATCTCAATGAATTTTCAACATGGACACTTAGCAATCATTGCCTGGAAGATTGAAGGAGGTGCAAAACATTTTCTTGATGTTTGTTCCTGCAAAAGACATTAAAAATAATAACTCAGCTGAACTCATGAGTCAGCTGAATTATTGTCTTTGGGTTTTCTCTCTGTCATTGTCTGTTTGTCTCTATTAATCTTTTTCTCTCAACTTCTCTCTAAGCATCATTTCAAGTGTCAGTTAATCTGAAGTGAAGCATTATGGGATTATCAGTAAACCAGGACTGAATTTCACTGGGATTTAGAAAAAGGAAGTTACCCTGTAACCTCCATTTCATTACATATCAAAGTGTTTTCTACTTCGGTAGAAGAGAAGTGACCTCTCTCTTCACTCAGGTAGGGAGTCCCAGAAAACCGGAGCCCTAATGAAGTCCATCTAGAAGGAATTTTTCACATGACCAACAGATAAATTTTCTTTCCAAGTAAAGCCAAGTGCTGGGTCCAGAGTGCTAGGCTATCAACACAAGCACAAAGAGGAAGACTTCTCTTCCCCTCAAAGCGGGAAAGAGGACGGCCATAAATATGTCCTGTGGGGTCTGGCAGGGCCCCTGTGAGGCTAGATGGGAGAAAGAACCCTTTCTGTGCCTCTCAGGGCCTGGTTGGCAGCTGCACAAAAGGCTACTTCTCCTCAGGACCACAGAGAGAGAGGCCCTGAGGCAAAAGGTTTTGAGAGACCTTCACGGCCACCTGGAAGTTCATAGAATCCATTCTTAACCTCTTTCTTACACTCAGGCCAGGCCTCTGGCCCAGTGATTCTCACATTTAGTTCGAAAACCACTAGACTCCACCTGCACATCTGGGTGAGGATCTTCCAAAGGAACCTCTGGTTTTGTTTATGTGGATTTACATGAGAGACTTCTGTTGTCTAGGTTTAATAAACTTCAATGCTATTTCATCTAAAGCAGCCTATCTTTTTTTGGTTATTTTATGGTAAATGTTGACATTTAATTGGCTTTAATAATCTCAAAAACCACAATGGTGGAGGTGGTATTTTCTTTTCACCGTTGATGGAAAAAAGAGCTGAACACAGCTGGGCGCAGTGGCTTATACCTGTAATCCCAGCACTTTGGGAGGCCAAGGCAGGTGGATCACCTGAGGTCAGGAGTTCAAGACCAGCCTGGCCAAGATGGCAGAACCTCATCTCTACTAAAAATACAAAAAATTAGCTGGGCATGGTGGCAGGCACCTGTAATCCCAGCTACTCAGGAGGCTGAGGCAGGAGAATTGCTTGAATCTGGGAGGGAGAGGTTGCAGTGAGCCAACATCGTGCCACTGCACTCCAGCCTGGGCAATAGAGTGAGACTCCATCTCTCCAAAAAAAAAAAAAAAAAGCTGAACACAATTCTGGGACCGGAAATGTGACACTCTTTCCACTTAAAAAATGAAGAATTAGGGAGATACTGTATTATTATAAACAGATGTGGATCTTATACATTTTGTCAATTTTAACTGTGGAAATAGAAGTCCATCTATCTAAAACATGCACTACTGTCCAACTTTAAATTTATGAAACCTTTCTCTTACGTCATTTCTGAACATCTTGGCATCTACTCAAAATCATGAAAAAGTATTACTCCTACTAAATTCTGGTGTCCAGATTGTACAAACTGCATCTCTGTAACTTTCTAGTTTCCTTCGTGTGTGTTTTGGAAAGAGTACTATTAATAACTTTGGAGCGAGGGTTAGAATCCCAGCCCCACTCATTACTTCATCCCTCGGTGCCTCACTCTAGGGAGATTACAATATGTGAGGATTAAACAAGATCATGACAAAGAGCTTTGCAGGGCACAGGGACTGCCACACCATGGCAGAACAATGTATTTACAAAACCAAACATCACCTTCCTCTGTGCGGTCGATGAGCTGGGCTGCAGACCATACTCTAGCAAACCGCTAGGTGGCACTAATTTGGGGAGTCCTCCCTTTGCCACCTAAAAGCATCCCGGAATTTACCACCATTCCATCTCCTCAACGCTTGCCTAAGTGTTGGTGACTCAATATGTGGATTCCACTCCTAATGGCTTAAGCCCAGTAATTTTGGGATGAATAATTGGCACTGCCATTACTCTAGCAACAAGGCACACATTCCATCTAGACCTGCACGATAAGTAATACGGAATGTAGTAGGTGGAAAGAGACAGGTACGAAGAAGAGGAAAGAGACAAGGAGAGTGAAAGAGAAGCAAAAAAGGAAGGATCCCTCCGAAGAGAGAGACTGAGTGATGGTCAGAGAAGGACAGAATAAAAGCATGATGGGGAAAAGGAAAGGGAAAGTGGGTTAATATTCAACTAAAAAAGGAGGGCTTTATTTTCATTTCTCATGCTAAGGAGCAAACAAAAACACTGAAAGAGAGACTGCCTTTCCTTTGCAAACCAAGAGGCTTTGAGGGCTGTGTCCACAGAGCAGGTGAAGGCCACCCAGCTTGTGAATGCCAGAGATAAACAAACCACACCCAGTTGCCTTTCAACTATCCAAGATACCGCCTCCTCCCTGTGTTGTGGAGGTCGGATGACAGAGAACACAGCCTAGGGTCACTAAAAGGTCTGGAGTATGAGGGAAGGTACCCGTCCTTATTGTTCTTCATTCTGAAAATGCTGAGGCAGAAGCGATTCATGGGACATGAGAACTTTGTAGGCTCAAGGTTAATTCTTGAAGATAGTGAACTGTTTGTCTCTGGGAGGATACAGACCAAGGATACGACTGCCTGTTAGAATTCCAGGGGAGGAAGGGTGCCCTGAACTGAGCAAGAGGGTCTCCCAGACCATCAGGGTCCTTTCTGAAGCTACCTTATTTCCTAAAAATGTGAAAAACAGGCCCAGCTGTGACAAGCTTCCTGACCGTCTTTACCCACACCCCATCCACTTGGTGGTCTGAATTCGGGGCTGCAGGTAGGTACAGGGAGAAGAGGCTGTGGCCATTTAAGGTATGAAATAAACATTCCTGCCTCTTAAGCCAACACCTGCAGATTTTACCTCCTCTTTTATCTCCTCTGGGGTGGAGAGGAGAGGTTAGGCTTTCACTGCATGGGCCACAGAGGGCAAAAACTGAAAAGAAGTCAACCTTCCGAGAACTTGCCACTTTGAGAACATGATACCCTTGCAACCACCTAACTAAATATCTGCAATTGACTCAGTCTAAAAGCATGAAGTACCATATTCTCCTGAGATTGGGGGAAAATATGCCTCACTGTACCAGTGCATGAATAATCAAAGTGCTCCTTTCCTTCCTCATTATTCTCCCCATTCTATTGATGTTATTGTTTTCATGTGTATTCATTGTCTCAAAAGCCTGATAACTCATTGTTTTAGAACGTTTGTTAAGGATCCAGAAACTAAACAGTCTAGGTCTGAATACTAACCTCGTGGCTTTGGGTAACTGACAATCTCTCCTAAGTTCAGTTCCTTCATCTGTTAGGTGGAGCCAAGTTAGGTAGGCACCTCAGAAAGCACCTGTATAAAAGAGGTGAGATCATACAAAGAGCTTAGTCCAGGGCATGACACCATGCTATTAGTGATACAATTATGATATAAAAAACTTCTTTTGCATTTCTGCAATAATTCAGGCGGACCCTGGCCCATGGACATGTGAATTAGTTCTTGTGCTTTCTTGTAGAGGTCAATTTACTATAAGTTTTGAAGAGCAATTTGCAAAACCAATATGAGAAATTGTTCAGTGTGATAAAAACTGACTCAAGACCTGCAAAAAGTGCTTAGTGAGTTGGAAGCTGAAGCACACACAAGAAAAGAAACAACTGCCAGCTCATAGTTACAGTCACCAGCAAAGCCTGAGGCATGCAAGTTTGCTTTACAGTTGCCCTATGCTAAGTAGCCAAGCTCTCCAAGAAAAGACATACTCAGCAGGAACTCTGATACCCCATATCACAGTAGCCTGGGATAAACTGAAAGATCTCACACAGATTGCCAGTCAGATAATTCTTTGAAGAAAATGACCAAACTTTAAGTACATTTTTGCACTAGTTCCCACATTAAAATATAATCTCATTTTAGAAGGCTTTAGATGATGCTTTATAAGTTGATTTGGAAACGGAGTTCATGTTTCATCTTCTGGTTCAACCGAAGACAACTCCAGAAAATACTTGCTGGTCGCCAACCTCCAGTTGGTTCTCGCTCCTTCAAACTTATTGAAGATATTCCCCACGCTGTCAAGACAAGCAAAACCCATTTTATTTTTAGTGTGCAGAAATTCTTTCACTGTCAAAATGTTTCATGGACACCAACATGACATGTGTGGTTTGTAGTTTTCCAGCAACTCTAGTTCTCTTGACAGAACCACTTCTTTCCCCCATGTTAGCGTGGGTCCTTTGAGGGAGCAGGACCCATGAAACTGGGCAAAGCCAGTCACCAATCCTATTCCTCTGGTCACAATGATTGACCCAGAGATGGCCAAATGACCTGTTCGTAACCATGGAGACAGAATGAGACTTTGCTGAGAAGCCTGGGAAAGAGTCAGGCTGCCTTCTGATCCCCAGGTGATAGAGATGAGAGCTGGAAGCGTCTGCAACCTCTCTCTAAACCTAGAAAGGAGTTGCTTTGTGGAAGCTGAGCTGAGAGATGGAGCTGCATCACTAGAGCCATCTCTTTCCCTAGACTTTTCATTTAAATGAAATAATCACCTTTTCATGTGTGAATCCAGTTTGCGTTGGGGGTTCTACCACTTGTCACCGAGATATCAACACCTACCACACAGGATTGTTGTGTAGATGTAATGAAAGAATCCACAAACACCTAGCACAGCACCTGGTGTAGGGATGTGCTATGAGCCCTACCCATCTGTGCCAGCAGCAGCAGCCCCGGGGGTGGCCTCACTAGGATGTGAGCTAGGATGCTCAAGGAAAAGCACCAAGCTAGGTCTGAAGGTTTGGGAAGGGCATAGAGACATGCAGAAGAGGAGAAAAAAGGGATGGTAGTTTCAGGCATGAATGTATAATGCACACTTAGAGTAGACTGAATAGACAGACCAATGAATAGAATGAGGACTCATGGACGGGAAAATGGTCAACCAGCTGGCCAGGCCGAGATCTGGATTACTGCAGATCTAGGGTGCAGCTAAAGACCTTGGACTTTTCCTGTAAGACACAGAGAAATATTGCTGCCTGACTTGACCTGACGTATCAGCATTAATCTGACACTTCCCTGGCTGCACTCAATGACTTGTCAGAGAGGACATTTCTGAGGCTCCTGCATGATGAAGGCCAGACATAGCCCAGGCCTGACCCAGAGAGAGGGCAGCGGATAGAGGGGGAGGCCAGCCTTGGTGCAAATGCCGTGTTTTCACACTGTGCACGTAGTTCGGCTCATGACCTCTTCTGTGCAGGGGATGAAATACTAGCCTTGAAACACCAGATCCCTTATTAGGCTTTGTCCCTGTGCAAGAAGAATGGAGATTCCGAGGCATTTGCTTTGTTTGGCTTGTTGAGTGATTATCAGTTTTCTGTTTCTGTTCTCTCACCACACCCTCTGACTCACCCTGTGTGCTATAGGCGTGAACTTCTTTTCAGAGCTTTGTAGCAAATTTCTTTTTCTTCTGCAAATACCTCTTTTTAAATAATGCATTCAACATAATTGTAAAAACACTCTTCTGATATGAAAAATTCTCCACATATGCAGATAAGAAGGGCTTATTTTGAAAAGAAGTCCAAAGCTAGGAACATAAAGCCAAGTGTTTTGAATTATAAGAATTGATATGATTAATTTTATGTGTCAACTTGGCTGGGCCATAGTACCTGGATCTTTGGTCAAACGTCACAGGTGTTTCTACACAGGTATTTTTTGGATGGGACTTTGAGTAAAGCAGATTACCATCCATAATGTGGCTGTACCTTATCCAGTCAGTTGAAGGTCTTAAGTAAAAAGATTGACCTCCTGCTGAAAGGAGAGAATTTTGTCAGCAGATTGCTTTTGGATTTAAGCTACAGCTCTTCCCTGGGTCTTCTGCGTGCCAGCTCATGCTGCAGAATTTGGAATTATCAGCTGCCACGCTCATGTAAACCAATTCTTTAAAATAAATCTCTTTATCTCTGCATATTTATATACACACATACATGCTATTGATTCTCTTTCTCTGGAAAACCCTGACTAATAAAAGGATAAATTTTTAGAAATCCCTGCAAGCATTTTGGTTGGGAAATCAATGACTCAAACAGCCCTACCCCCACCAAAAAGTAGGAATAACAGAATAGAGAATTCTCTGCCATCCTTAATTGTGATTTTTGCTTTCTTTTTGACACTTGTTATGTAAGAGATTTTTGTCAATTTCCAAGAATAGCTTTTCAAATTTAAAACTTCTTTCCTTATTTATAATTTTCTAGTATTAGAGAATGTAGACTGTATGCTTTCTGCTTTATGAAAATTTTAAGAATTTTTCTTATGGACTCATAGAAGTCTCACTGTTACCACAATTTTTGTAATTTCTCAGAAATATTTGAATGAATAGTATCTTCTCTCTTTGTAGAGTAGGGAGTTTGATAGGATAGAAAATTTTATACATCTACTAGATTATTGAAATACTCAATAACCTTTTTTTATTTGTCTAGTAAACTGTCAAATATGGAAAGTGATACAGTGAAATATCCTCCGTAATAGTCATCCTCCGATTTCTCATGTATATGAACTATTTGGCTTTATACATGTTGATACTGTATAAAGATACAGATAAAGTATCTATAGATAAAGATTCTTGGATACAGGGGCATATTTTTCTATAATGTAATATAATTGAATAATATTAATAAGACTCTACCTCATATATTTTTTACATTTAATTCAGTCTTGTTTAGAATTAATATAACCTCCTCCATGTGGTTAACTTTGTTCTCTAAAAACTTTGCTTTCTTCATTTTCATTTTGTTTCAAACCTCTTATAAGCAGTAACTGTGATTGCATTTTAAAATCTTTGTTATTTAACTCTCAGACTTTAATCCATGTAACTTATTCTTGCAATTAGTATGATTAGTTTTATTTCTGTCTTTTTTATGCTTTTTGTTATTTAGACTTCTTTGCTCTTTATGGTTGTTTTTCTATATAAACTGTGTTTTGTTTTAATATATAAATTAACATTGAAAAATTCTAGTAGTTTTAGCAATATTATTAAATCCATAGTTTTTTGAATCATTAATTCCATTTGAAATGATGTTTTTGACACCATCTCTATTGAGACACACCATTTTGTACCTTTCTACTTCACTATACCTTCTCCCTCATGTTTTCTGTGTTTATATGATTGGCCTCTCACCCCAAGCCACTGTGTATGTGCACCTTGTGTTCCAACCCCAGGAGTGCCCTTGGGATGCTTTCCACTCCTGTTCTCCATCTACTCCATCAATGGGCACCTCTTACTTTCCTTCATAGCATTTATCACAGTATTTTAAAATTACACATCAAATTTGATTAATATTTATATACCCTATGAGGGCAGATACCATGTCTGAATTGCTTACCATGGTAACTCCAGGTCTAGGCAGAGTAGCAGGCACATCGGACACCAAATAAATGTTGGGTTCATGAATAAAGAAATGAGTGAATAACTGCTTATGGAAGCATAAATTGGTCAACATCCTGAAAAAGTACACAGCACAATGTATCAGGAACCTTAAAGATTGCATATTTCTGCACACAAAATCATACTCTTAGGAGTCTGTCATGGCAAAATCATCAGAAACTGGCACAAAGATTTATATAAAGTTGTTTCTGAAAATGTTTCAAAAATCATTATTGCTTTTTTGTGTGCTTTCAAAAGTAATCATGCTCACTATAAAACATTCAAATAGGGCTGAGCATGGTGGTTCACGCCTGTAATCCCAGTGCTTTGGGAGGCCAAGGTGGAAAGATTGCTTGAGTCCAGGAGTCTGAGACCAGCTTGAGTAATGTAGCAAGATCCTGTCTCTACAATTTTTTTTTTGTGAAACTTAGTGAAACATGGCGGCACACACCTGTAGTTCTAGCTATTTGGGAGGCTGAAGCAGGAGGATCACTTGAGCCCAGGAGTTCCAGGTTGCAGTGAGCTGAAAGCAGTTGCAGTAGGGAGCACAAACCCTCATTGGCCAAGAGTGAACAATTAATTGAATCTGCTCTGCTGGTCTCCTTGGCTAAGAGTGTAGAGCAGTACAGAGTTTGGGGGAAATATATCATGGTATACTGACATGGATTTATATGTATTTAGGATAATATTTGAGAGACCAACAGAGCAGGTTCAATTGTTCACTCTTGGCCAATGAGGGTTTGTGTTTCCTACTGCAACTGCTTTCAGCCAGTGAAATCTCCAGATGTCTATCAGAATTTTTCCATAAGATATATAATTTACATTCCTGTGGCTTCTCTTTCTTTAATTACTTTTAAATTCTGGCAGAAAGCGTTCCTTTCTATTGACTAGCAAAGGGTTTATGGGTGATTGTGCTGCATCTGGCCCAAAGAAATAGACGAGAATCATGCTGGATGTTGGAAATGTTACGAACATTCAAGGTACTTTAATGAAAATGGTAGGGGAAACAGAGGATAGAGATTAACAGACAATTAGTGATTGTGGAAATTCTTTGACATTATGAAGGGCATCATAAACAACACATTAGCCTGGAAGGATGGACCTATAATTTTTTAAGCTGTAACTGAAATCACGCCATGATTTCATGGAATTTAAGGAGCAGGAAAAAGGAAAAAGCAACTTCCCAGGTAGAATGTAAAAACTGCAGCTCCTTCAAGGCAGGGCTTTAACAACTTGTATAAGCAGCTTACTCAGCCAGAGCCACATTTCCAGAAACTGATCAATCCCCCATATTAAATGGAGTATATGTGTACAGTACAAAGTATCTGTATTATCCTTTTAATTTTTATCTTTACAATATATCGATATATTCTGGACATCTTTCCATGTTAGCATGTGTATTTTCTATCTAATTGTTTCTAAAGACTCCATAATATTCCTTTGTATTAGTTTACCATAGTTTATCAGATCCCCTAGTGATGGACATTTGGGTTGTTTCTAATTTTCTATGTTAGAAACAATGCTGCAATTGCCATATTAATATACACTTCTATCCAGTTTTTGAGGCTGTTTTTGCATGTCCTCACCAACATGAGGAATCATCAAATGTTTTAAAGATTTTGTAACTCACAAGTGAAAATAATGATTTTTCTTGTTTAATTTGCAGTTCTTCAATATTAATACATTTGCACTTGTAGGACATTTATGGTTCCAATTCTATGAGCTCCTGGTTCATGTTATTTGCCCATGTTTCTTGTGGGTATATTTATACCAAGAACTTGGAAATAACCCATATGTTTAATCAATTTCATACAATAAAATGTTATGTAGTCATTATAAATTATATTTTCAAAGAATCTTTAATGAAGGAAAGATTCACTATATAATAAATGAAAGAGCCTGTCAGGGATGGGGGGCTAGGTGAGGGATAGTATTAGGAGAAATACTTAATGTAGATGATGGGTTGATGGGTGCAGCAAACCACCATGGCTTGTGTATACCTATGTAACAAACTTGCATGTTCTGTACATGTACCACAGAACTTAAAGTATAATGAAAAAAGAAAGAAAAACAGAATATAAAATTACATGTCATATATCATGCTGGCTTTGTTTTTTTAAAAGGCATAGAAAAAAAGCCTGGAAGAAAATGCACAAATATATTAATAGGAGATTAAATTTGGGAGATGAAATTATAGGTAATTTCAAAACTTTATTCATAAATTTTAACATTTTTCCAAAATGACTACAAAGCATATTTACTTATGTGATCAGAAAGCACAAAATGCTCTAGTTTTATAGTTATGGCTGATCCCAAACTTGCACTGTTCTGTTCTGCAAGAACTCTGGTGCTCAGGACCAAAGGTTTCTCATCTCAGTGGCCCCTTAAGTAGAGGTGGAACCATGTAAAATGATGGGGCGAGTAGAAGGAGGCAACTAGTCATCCACATAAAGCCCAAATGGGGTCCACGCTGCACCGCTGGACCATGACAGTCCTCTGATGGCCACTGACCAAGAAAAACAAAATCAAGTTTTGAGTTGTATGAAATTGATTAAACATATAGGTTATTTCCAAGGTTTTAGTAATATAAATATACCCACAAGAAACATGGGCAAATAATATGAACCAGGAACTCATAGAATTTGAACCATAAATGTCCTGTAAGTCCAAATGTGTTAATATTGAAGAACTGCAAATTAAATAAGAAAAATCATTATTTTCATTTGTAAGTTATAAAAGCTTTAAAACCTCTTATGATTCCTCCTGTTGGTGAGGACATGGCGAAACAGCCTCAAAAACTAGATAGAAGTGTATATTAACCTGGCAATTGCAGTGTTCTTTGTAATATAGAAAATTAGAAACAACCCAAATGTTGATTAATAGGTGATCTGATAAATTATGATTTTGTTGATCTTGATTTGAGTTTTTGTACTTGTGGAAAATGTGTAGTTCCAGGGATTTTCTTTGTTATGTAAGGCTTCAGTTATGTACAACAGGTAACCTCCTAAATAAATTAAGGTTTATTACAATTTGGTGTTTATAATTAAAATTGGACTTATTTTTAGGGCAACCCAGGTTTCCCCACATTTTCCAGCCTTTCAAGTCCAACTCAAGTGCTCCAGCCCTCACTTCACACCATCTTATCTTCATAAGCACTTCCAGTTATTTCCCAGCTGCTCTTACTTTGCTCAGTTGCTCTGATTTCCAGTGGGTTACCTTCAGTGGTCTTGCAGTTGAACATCTCTTTCCCCAGCCCCTTCCTAAGTCCCTAGGGATTACTAAGCATGGCTGCTGATGTAATAAACATGACTGAAGATTGGAGCTTGCATGGGGCTTCACAGTGCAGAAAAGGAAAGCATGAGACTATCAAAGACACTGCCTCTCCCTGGCGGCTGGCCAGCCTTTTTGCAAACTATTGGCTCCCTGTAGTCCAGTTTCTATTCCCATCTTCACTCCTTACTGATCCTTGGGATTCCAGCAATTTGGGCGCGCATTCTTTGTGAGCATCATGCCATCTTGAGGTGACTGTACTTTCTGATTGAAACTTTTGCTTTTGATCGATATGTTAATGTTTAGTTTGTTGTAGATACTGTAGTTCACTCAATAATGGGAGGAAGTAAAATTTTTTTGTCAGTGATATTTGGGGTCTATCTTATTCCTATATGTAGATTTTTGAGACACATGGGTAGTGTTTCATGTAAGAATCATGTAATCCTCTATTGTTAGAGTACTTGGATATATGCACAATTGTTCCCCTTCCTATTTGTGTATACAAAACACTCCATTGTTTTCATTGAATTCCTTTCCAAAACAGTGCAGAAGTAGATGGGCTAAATTGGTGGGCATCTTTCACAAAGTCTAACAAGTGTGAGAGATGTGGAGACAGTGATATTAAAACTATTTAGCAATTGGTAAACACAGGAGCCAATTAGCTGGACGGGCTCTGAATGTTAAGATAAAGGCAGGTCCTCGAGACCCCTTTTGGGGCAGATATTGTCTCTCTAGTTGCTGGATCCTGGGAAATAGAGGGATGTGGTAGGGTTCACACTGGCTGTTTACCAACCACTATGGAAATATCTTAGCATTTTAGCAGCCAATAAAGTCATACCAATGCATACCCACTAAGTGTCAGTCCTGAATGTAGAGATACAGAATTATCTGGGGACTGCTACCCCCCAGATGCTCTGTGACTGATGAGTGATTCAATGAGAGAATGAACCAACCCTCACTGCTACATACATGACAAGTTGTCACCTGGCCTTTCCTGATCATCTCAAGTGATAGGAAGTTCATTATCATGCAACGCTGCTGCTGATTTTGTTTGTGGATCCCTCTTACTTTTCTGTAGGACTGTATGACTTCAAGTACTTTTAATCTTTTATTTTCTGATAAGCATTTATAGCAAATGACTGGCTCTCTCAATGTATCTCCACATGTTGGAATATTTAATATATGCTAGCATATGTCTATTATATATATTGTTCTGATTTCTGCCTTTTTTCAGGCAACCTCCTCTTCCCATCACAACTCCTTAGCCTCAAAATGTTCTATTCTTTATGCTTTAGCAACGGCTGATAAGGAATCAATAGTGGGGAGGCAGTGATATGAATGCAAGAAAAGTGGAGACAGAGAGAAAGGGCCTAGACAAGCACCAAGCCCTCCTTCCTTTGACCTTAAGCTAAGATCAGCTTTTCTATAGAGCAATTTACATGAACCTTGAACACCAGAGCTCTGCAGAGGGTGGGGAGCAATCAGTGCTCCTGGAACTGCTGATGGCTTTGACAGCCTGGAGTGATTAGCACACAAGCATGCTGAAGAGAGTGCTGTTTGTCCTGCTAATGGCCCAAGCACATCAAAAAGGGTCTACAGAGAAGGCAGCCAGGCTGTATTTTTAAATCAACATGGCAGCATCTAGTGTGACTGTGGGAGGTGTTTATTTTTTTTAGATTGCCCTTGAATCCCTTTTGGGGATGAATTTGGTATGAGGATGAGTATAATTATTATTGTTCTTATTAATGATAATCAGAATAAAATACAAAATACTTAATAAACATTTTTACTGTGCACAACACTGTGAGATAATCATTATTATTCTCATTTTACGGATGAAGATCACACAGAAAATCAGCAGAGCTAGGTAATAAGTCGATCTAAATTCTACATGCCCCTCCCTCTTTCCATGGATTCATGCCAAGTGACAGGAAAAGCCACGGCCAGCTCCTGAGAAGGGCAGGGCTGTAGGCTCACATTCTTCCTGACACCAGAAAGGCAGAGGAGGTTTGGAGTTTTTTATTTCCTTCTACTTTAAAAAATAGGAAGATTAGCATTTTCTCATTTCAACCATATTGAAAAGAAATAGGGGCTTTGAGGGGCTCAAGAAAAGGTGCAGTTCTAAGAATCTTTAAGTAAGAAGAATGGACACTTTACAGCTGTCTAACCACCCAAAGCATGCTGGGGTATCTAAATGTTCAACCTGCTACGTACGGATAACATGCTCTTGTTACATTTTAGAAATGACACTGTGGCTACAGTCACAACTGCCAACAACACTGGACCAAACTTATTTAGTCATCAGAGAAATGCCACATGAATGCATATATGCATATATGTATGCATATAGTACTTGTGTTCAATCCTTCTTATTTGTGGATTCCATATTTGCAAATTTACTAACTTATTAAAATTTATTCCAATTCTGTACTCAGGATACTCTGGTAGTCACAGACATATGCAGAGTAGTGAAAAATTCAAATCACCTCACGGGCGCACAGATTCCCAGGCAAGGTTATGCCTTCTTGTTTCGGCTCTCATACTATAAACAAGTATCCTTGTCCACTGTTTAGTGCCATGTTGCTCCCATTTTGTGCTTTTTGTTGTGATTTTGCTGTTTCAAATGGCCCCCAAGCATAGTGCTGAAGTGCCAGCTAGCATTCCTAAGAACAAGAAGGTTATGACATACCCTACAGAGAAAATGCATGTTAGATAAGCTTCATTCAAGCATGTGTCATAGTGCTGTTGGCCATGAGTTCAACGTTAATGAATAAATCATACATATTAAGTAAGGTGACTTTAAGCAGAAACGCATGTAAAACAAAGTTATGTACTATTCAGTTGACAATTGTTGTGACAAGAGGTACATAGGGGCCGGGCGCTGTGGCTCATACCTGTAATCCCAGCACTTTGGGAGGCCAAGGTAGGTGGGTCACCTGAGGTCAGGAGTTCAAGACCAGCCTGGCCAACATGGTGAAACCCCCTCTACTAAAAAATACAAAAATTAGACAAGCATGGTGGCAGGCACCTGTATTCACGGCTACTGGGGAGGCCGAGGCAGGGAGAATTGCTTGAACCCAGGAGGCAGAGGTTGCAGTAAGCCAAGATTGCGCCATTGCGCTCCAGCCTTGGTGACAGAGTGGGACTCCGTCTTAAAAAAAAAGAAAAAAAGAGGCACACAGGAACCTAACCTCTATTTCCCCTGGGAGCAATAGTTCAGTATTTACTAATTAAGTAAATCAGTGAATTAGTAAAACATGACTTTATAAAACATGACTACTGTGACTAACAAGAATCAACTGTATGTTTATATGTATGGTATGAGTGTGTATACATATATGTGTGTGTATTTGTGCAATGCCTTATCCTAATTCACTGAGGCCCTGAAAACTTAATTCTATATTATTCAGTGATAAATGATACCTGGAGAAAGCTATTATCATTCAATATCAAGTGCATTTTTCTTCATTAGGGCTTAAAGTTCCTATAATTATCTTTTCTTCACTAGCAATATTTTTGAACAGTAATAATTTGATTGCATCAACATGAAAATGTTACTTAACTAATTCTTGGAAGAGTGGGAGTATGCAGGCTAGAATGGTTTGTGAATGTTACTGCAAAATATTTACTTGGAATACAACTACGTTCCAAGCAACATTTTCACTCCAGAAATCTGTCTAAGAGTTTGTTATCTAGTTAATAAATGGACTTTTGAACATCATGTCCTGTCCAAATCTCCTTGGTCATGTACCTTTTAGCAACTTAGCAATACCATTAAACACCAACTCAAACTGACTGAGTCAGACCCTCTTAAAGACTAATGCTACCTTCGCTATGGAGGCCAAATATGAATCCTCCCAAACCTACTCCCTTTCCTGCTACCACGTGAGGGTGGAACAGGACACTTGTTAGTTTCATGTAATCTTGTTGTAGCAGTTCCAGCAGCTTTCCGGCATCTTCCTATTCTCCATGTTTGCCCAACTCCACAGTTTCAACATATCTTGAATCTGGGATAGAAATCAACTTGGAAGAAGCAATAAAAAGTAATACAAAGTTTTCGTTTCTTATTTGATCATCTTCGTAATTCCATTATTTTATAAAAAGCAGCATGTGTTGTGGAAAGAACCCTTGACTGGGAAACGGTATCATTTTCATCTATGATGTTAATTAACTATGTTACTAGGCAAATGACTCAAGTAGGCCTGGATATTCTTCTCTGTAAAGGTTGAGGTTGGATAGAGTATACTTTTTAAAAAATTATTATTTCAATAGCTTTAGGGGTACAAGTAGTTTTTTATTAGATAGATAAATTGTATAGTGGTGAAGTTTGGGCTTTTAGTATACTCATCACCCAAACAGTATGCAGTGTACCAAATAGGTGATTTTTTTTAATCCCTAACTCCCTCTCATCCTCCCCACTTCTGAGTCTTCAATGTATATGATACCACTCTGTCTGCCTTTGCATACCCATAGCTTAGCTCCCACTCATAAGTGAGAACATGTGGTATTTGGATTTCCAGTCCTTTGTTACTTCACTCAGGATTATGGCCTCCAGTTCCATCCAAGTTGTTACAAAAGACATTATTTTGTTCTTTTTCATGGCTGAGTAGTATTCCATAGTGTATGTATATATATATATATACACACACACACACACACACATGCACGTATATACACACATGCTACATTTTCTTTATACCAAAGTATTCTTTAGAGTCCATTTCAGGTGAAAAAATTCTAGATTCTGTGCTTCTACCTGGACTACTTGTGATAATCTTGAGATTTTTCCAGGCCCTCTTGACATTCAGAAGATTTCTAATATGCTGTAGACCCTGCAAAATTTCTAAAACAATATAATACACATGTTATTGGATTTGGCAATAGTCTCATCCAATACTGTTTGGCTGAAGAATATGTTAGTTTTTCTCCACGTTATCCTCAGACTTCATAGGTATTGGCAATCTGTTAATTCATGCATTCAGTGAATATCATTGAGCCCCTATTATGGTATAGGCACATCGCAAAAAAGACAGGGTCCCTATCCTTAAGCAACACCAAGATATGTGGGTGCGCTGAGTTCGATAATAATTTGGTACTCAAAGTAGATGAATAATTTGATATCCTATGAAATTATAGTCTTTAAAATATGCTCAACATTTTTTAAAAAGAGAAAGATCAGTACCAAAGAGAAATTTTTTTAAATAACTCAAAGGTATAGAGCTAAGTTTTATTTTACCAACTATATGAGGAATTGTGTTAACTCAGGACAGTCTGAGTTAATTGACATTGTATTTTTAAGATTTATCCTAGAATTGTTTTTAGAGATCATTGAAAACTGCCTCCCTGTCAAGCAGCTACTCTGGCCTCTCCCTGTTTGCCTGCCCTGGCAGTTATAGCCTTTTATTTTCCCTTTCAGTAATATTCAAGCAAAAGATATCAAAAAGTATTTATTAAGTAGCTTACTATGATAATTTTTGCCCTTAGTGCCTAAATATTGATTTTTTTTTTTGCAATTTTATAAGCTCTTCAACACCTTTTTTTTTTCCTTCCCTCCCCCAAGACAGAGTTTCGCTCTTGTTGCCTAGGCTGGAGTACAATGGCAGATCTCGGCTCACTGCAACCTCCACCTCCCGAGTTCAGGCAATTCTCCTGCCTCAACCTCCCGAGTAGCTGGGATTACAGGTGCCCGCCACCATACCTGTTTAGTTTTTGCATTTTTAGTATATACGGGGTTTCACCATGTTGGTCAGGCTGGTCTCGAACTCCTGACCTCAGGCGATCCACCCACCCTGGCCTCCCAAAGTGCGGGGATTACAAGCTTGAGTCACCAACGACAGGCCAACACTTTTATGATACAAGATGAAAATAAACTATTAGCTTAATTAACTTTGTAATATTTCTGTGTTTTGACTTAGCTAAAGTCATTTCACGTCTGTTTATATTCTGTCCTGACTAAATTTTGTTTTTTGGAGAGGGCAAAATCTTCTAGACATATAATCTGCTATATAAAGAATTATGTAATTCCTTTTATTAGATTTTATACCATTTCCTATATAAATCAATGTTTGACAAAGCAAATCATATTTTCCCATTAGCTTACATTATAATGGTAAAGCATTTTTGTTTACTTATAAATTTATCTACAATTTGGGGCCTCGTTATCCTTGTTTTGGGGCCTTTTCCATCATGTATCCTCTGCACCTGCAAACACTATGATAATTCCAAATCCAAGACTATTTTTGGTGAATCTTTTTTGAGTTAAAGAGTGTTTTGGTAATAAAAAATAATTTCTGTCCCTAAGTGATCTGTTCTGTACATTCAGATTTTTCTTACAGTTTGTTAATTTAGGGGCATTCCTATAAATATATGGATTTAATAAGTAATGTTTCCTGGGAGTCTTGAAATGTAGAAGTTATGATTTTACAATAAAAATATTATAACCACTTAGGATGCCAGGTGTGGAAGAACAAGACCTCACATCTGTATAATCTTGCTTCATGGAATCAAGTAAAATACAAATTTTCTTAATATTCAACATGTTATTCTTTTCTTACAAAATAAAATAAATACATTTTGTATAGAAATAGTGCTTCTTATAATTTATTTTTTTTCATTTAGTTTGCTGACCTGTGGAGTTCACTGTGAACCCAAAATCTACAATCCCTCCTTAGATCTACCTAAACAGAAGGAAAATTAATATTTCCTTTCAGGTTTTAATCCCCCAAAGAAAGAAAATTATTTGTCTACGTGTATTTCTAGAACTAGTCTAAGAAAGTAAGACTTTGCTAAACAATTTAGCTGATTTTTTCTGTCTCAGAAAGTTAAGATTTTAAATCAAAAGTCATTTAGTGTGATCTTGCATTATCTTAAAACTCAATTATAATTAACTTGCCTTTCTAAAGAAGAGAGAACTAGTCTTACAATGAGACCTTTGCCATTTAATGCTGTGTTCAAATGTAAGTTAGAGAATTAGAAAAGATAAGGATCCCTATTGCAAGCTATTCATCAACTAAGAATGTATCTGTTCTTGAGATTGTTAAGGTGTGGTTGAAGTTAAATGATTTCCTCACAGAAAGAAATTTTTAAATACATATGGTAATTTTTGAACTTTACTATACTGAGTCAACTGAGTACAAGAGTAACTTCCATTCACTTTTTTTTTTCTCCTCAAGGTAAGCATCAGATAATCCAGGAAGAAAATATCACTCAGAAGTTCATGTCTACATGTGGATGCTAAATATATTATATTTTTGCTTTTTTTACTTGTTGTCTTATGATGATAAGTTATCAAAGAGAAGTAGCTGCATTTCACTTTGAGTTGATTACATGCTCAGAAATATAAATTTTGATGAAGAAAATGAGGAAGAATATTAAATAATAAAAACTACTGTTTATTGCTGTCAACTAGATATCATGCTTAGCATTTTATGTAAACCATGAATGTATTCAATTACAATGATGGTGATGATAATCATAATGATAATAGCTAACATTTGTTAGGCAACCATTATGTGCCCAGAGGTGCTAGACACCTGAGATAGAATAGTGAGGAGATGGGACATGGTCTCCGACCTTGAGGAGCTTCAGACTAGTGGTGAAGTGTAGACAAATCGACAGTTACATAATGTGATAAGGCAGTGATGAGAGGACTATAGGGTGCTGTAAAAGCATGTTGGGATGATGTCCAGATCTTACTGGGGCAGAAGGACAAGGTGTATATTACAAAAGGCCTCCTGGATGAATGGATATCAAAATAGAGCTAAAACGACGAGTTGGCCATACTAAGGGCAAGAGTATTCTCAGAAGAGGAGTGAGCATGAAGAAACATCTAGAAGGTAGAAATAGTATGGCATTTTTAAAGGACTGAAAACTTTTCAGTGTGGTAGGAACAGAGAGTGCAAACATGAGAATAATGAGACACAAGCTTGGGAGGAAAGTTGGGGCTGCTCTTGAAAGTCACATGTGAGGAACTGAAACTTGGGATCAGAGATCATAGTGTCATGGTCAGATACAGAGCTTAGAAAGATTACACACTGCTACTGTGTACATAAAGGCTGGGAGGGGCAAGATTGGTAGCAAAAAAGCAAGTTAGTAAACTTAGAGTCTTTTGGCAAAAAACAAAAACAAAAGGATAATCTTACACTAGAGGAGACACCATGGAAATGGATAAAATATGATTTGATTCAACTGACTTTTAGGATGTGGACTTGATAGGACTTGATATTAATCAAATGTGGGGGTGAGGAAGATGGAGGGAAAAAGATATTTGGCTTGGGTTCCTGGGGAGAAGAAATTGGCATTTAATGAAATTTGGAGCAGAGGATGAGGAACAGGTTTGAGGGTGAGGAAAAATAGAGTATTCAGTTTTGATGTGCTGAGTGTTAGGTGGCCATTGGATGATTGTGTATTCCAAGAGTTTGTACGTGAGGAAACCAAAACTTAAGGGGGTTAATAACTTGATCAAAGTCTCACAGCCAGTATTTGAGACCAGGTAATCTGGCTCCAGATTTCTTGCTCTTATAGGCTACACTATACTGCTCCTTAAATTTCTGGGCAGACTTCTCTGCAAAGCCAAGATCTCAAAGATCTGTTTTCTCTCAATACCTCTTCTTATCTGATCTTATAGGACAACGTCAGGATTCTGGATTCTAATACAGCTGTGCTACTAACTGCTGACTCTGGGCAAATCATTACCCTTTCAGGTCACTGTCTCTAAAAGAAAAGAATTGGAATAGGTCAGTGTTTCACAAAGGGGCTTTGCGAGTAGGACTGGAAGGAGATTAGAAAGAGGCAAGCATGAGCAAATGGGGTTTATTCCAAGAATGCAAGGCTTGTTCAACATTCAAAAATTAGTCAATGTCGAGGCCGGGCGCGGTGGCTCAAGCCTGTAATCCCAGCACTTTGGGAGGCCGAGATGGGCGGATCACGAGGTCAGGAGATAGAGACCATCCTGGCTAACACGTTGAAACCCCGTCTCTACTAAAAAAAAAATACAAAAAACTAGCCGGGCGACGTGGCGGGCGCCTGTAGTCCCAGCTACTCGGGAGGCTGAGGCAGGAGAATGGCGTAAGCCCGGGAGGCGGAGCTTGCAGTGAGCTGAGATCCGGCCACTGCACTCCAGTCTGGGCGACAGAGCCAGACTCCGTCTCAAAAAAAAAAAAAAAAAAAAATTAGTCATTGTGGGCTACACTGAAAAAAAACACCTAATCATATCAATAGATGCAGAAAAATCATTTGACAAATTCAATATGCACTTATGTTGAAAACTTTCAAAAAAACTAGGAACATAAGGGAACTTTCTTAATGTGATAAAAGGCATCTATTAAACTTACAGCTAAATCATATACAATGATGAAGATTGAACATTTTTGCTTTAAAATTGGAACAAGGTTCAAGATTAGAATAAGATTTTCATCACTCCTATTTAAGAGAATACAAGAAGTCCTAATCAGTTCAATAAGGCAAGGGAAAGAAATAGAAGATACACATATTAGAAAGGAAGTAATAAAACTGTCACTATTTGCAGGCAATATGGTTTTCTACATAGAAAGTTCAAGTAACGTACCAAAGAAAAAAAATCTCCTAGAGCTAATAAGTGAATTCAACAAAGTCACAGGCTACAAGATCAATATTAAAAACTAAATCACATTTCTATATACTATTAATAAAAATTGGAGGTTGAAATAAAATACCATTTATAATAACTCCAAAAATAAAACACTTAGGTATAAATATCACAGAATACTTACAGAATCTGCATGTTGGAATACTGTTGAATAAATTCGAAGAACCAAATAAGAAACACATATTGTACTCTTGCAATAGAAGACTAGACATTGTTAAAATGTTAATTCTCCCCAAATTGATAACTTTATTACAACCCCAGTAAAAATCCCAGCAGAATTCTCTTTAGTTATTGACAAAATGATTCAAAAATTTTTATGGAAAGTCAAAGAAACTAGAATACACAAAATAATTTGAAAAAGAAAAATGAAGCTGGGAGATTCATACTGCCTAACTGAAGACTTATGATAAAGTCACAGTGATCAAGACAGTGTGGCATTTGCAAAATGATAGACACATAGAATTGAGTCTAGAAGTAGACCTACACAAATGTGTCCAATTTATTTTTTGACAAAGGTGCAAAGATAATTCAATGGAGGAAGCATAGGTTTTTCAACAAATGGTGATAAAACAACTGAATAACAACTGAATATATATATAAAATATTTTTTGAATATATATATATAAATATTTATATATATACATTCAGTTGTTTTATGTATGTAAAAAAGGTGATTTTTGTAAAAAAAGTTGTTTTTATGTATATAAAAAAAGTTGTTTTTTATATATATATTCAGTTGTTCAGTATGTAATCCATACTTTTTACTATATACAAAAATTAACTTAAAATGGTGCATAGGTCTAAGGGTAAAATATAACATTTAAAAACTGTTGGAAGAAAATGTAAGAGAACATCTTCAAAATCCTGAGTTTTGCAAAGGGTTTTTAGACATAACATCTAAAGCCTAATACATTTAAAAAATGCTAAATTGGAATTCACAAAATTAAAAACCTTTGCTCTGTAAAAGACACTGTGAAGAAAACAAAAGGCAAGCTAAAGACTGGGAGAAAATATCTGCAAATAATATATCTGACAAAAGAATATCTAGACTATGTGAGGAACTTTGAAAATTCAACAAGAAAACAAACTCTAAAACAATGAACAAAAGACTTAGACACTTTACCAAGGAAGACATACGGATAGTAAGTAAGCACACAAAAAGATGCTCAACATTATTAATCACTAGCGAAATGTGAATTAAAGTCACAACGAGATACTTTTATCTGTCTCTTAAAATGGTTAATACAAAAACAAAACTGACAATATCGAGTACTGGCAAAGACCTCTCATACATTAGTGGTGGAAACACAATATGGTAAAGCCACTCTGGAAAATAGTTTGGCATTTTTAATAAATTTAAACATACCCTTGTCCTACATATTTACCATAGAGAAATGAAAATTTAGGTTCACCAAAAACGGGTATTCGAGAAATTGTAGCAGCACCATTCATAATTGCAAACACCTGAAAACAACTCAAATATTGCTCACTGGGCAGATGAATAAACAAGCAGTGGTACATCCATTAAATGAAATATTACTCAACAACAAAAAGGAAGGAACTAGTGATACTCTTGACAAAACTGATGGATTATGCTAATCAATGCATTATCATAAGTGAAAGAAACAAGGCTCAAAACGCTACAGATTGTAGGATTTCATTTATATGGCATTCTGCAAGAAAGAACCTTATAGGGATAAAAGTAGTATCAGTGGATCATGGTTACTAAGACATACAGGTGGGGGAGGATTTGATTAAAAGGGGCCACTTGGAAGAAATTTTTGGAGAGAGGGGATCATCTGGTCTCCTGATTGGGGTGATTGTTATACCAGTCTATGAATTTGTCCAAACTCATAGAACTGTATACTACAAGGGATTTTTATCATATTAAAATTTAAAATATTTACAAAAATAATGGAAGATCACAAAATGGGAGATTCTTTAAAAAGGCTTAAAAATCCTCTGAAAAAATGATCAAAAATACCTAGATGAAAACACAGGGAATTTTTCAAAAAGTGGGTGAGAAATTTGTGAACAATGATAAGGTCAATGGGCAGAGGATGACACTTAGGTTCCATACATGTTGTTCACAGCAAAAAACAAAACAAAACAAAAACCAAAAAACAAGAAACAAACAAACAAACATAAAAACAACCAGCAGCCCTTGCGTCCTTTAGGGTAGCATTCCTTCCAGCGACCACTAGAGGCAGCACAGAGAAGCTTAAAGCCCCTACTTAAGCCCAGAAGATAATCCCCAAAATGATAATAGCCTCCTCCTCTGCCTTTGGAAATTTTTCCGAGGGCACACTTGGCAGTTCTGGGCCACTTCCTCTGTTTAACTTACTTGGGTTGTGGGTGGCAGATAGAGCAGAGTGATGTGACAGCAGAAGCATTCTAAGTGGGTGCTTGAGGTGGTGTAAGTTTCGGGTATCTGCCTGAGCCCAGAAGACCCTGCATTGGCGAGTGGCCCGGGTTCCCAGGCTTCTCTTTAGGGTGACTGATGGGATGTGGGGCAGAACTTTCTGGGTGAGCAAGAGCCTCTGCTCAGGCTTCTTCCCCTCTCACTGGCGCCTGCAGATTGGAAAGCAGAACGTGGGATGGGACGGGAAGTCGGAACAGCACAAAAATGAACTTGCTTAGTGTGGCAGGTGCATGGGGGGCTGGGGGAGGCGGAGGGAAAGAAGGAAGAGAGGCTGCGTGTGTACCGATGAGAACAAAGAGAAGGTCAAAGGGTCTGAGCAGACAGCAACCCATTTTTACCTCATTGCTCATTTTTGTTTCATTTTTTTCTTCCTCTCTTCTTCCTTCTCCTCTCTTTGACATTCTCTACCCCACTCCAATCCCACCTTTTCCCTCTTCTCTTATGCTTTCTGTAGGTCCTTCCTTCCATCTCCTCACCTCACAACAGTCAGCAGAATAATGTGTATTCACTTGATGTGATAGGGAGGGACCACAGGAGCTAAGGATGATGTATTTGTTTCCTGTGGCTGCCAAAACAAATGATCACTAACTGGTGGCTTAAAAAAAACACAGTTATTCACACAGTTCTGGAGGCCAAAAGTCTAAAATTAAGGTGTTAGCAGGGCCACGCTGCCTCTGGAGCATACAAGGCAACAGCCTTCCTTGCCTCTTGCAGGTGCTAGGGGCTCCAGGTACTCTTGGGGCTCTGGCTCCTAATTCCAGTCTCTGCCCTTCCACTACACCTGGTCTTCTCCCCTTTGCTCTTTCTGTGTTTCCTCAGCAGTGGCAATTAGTTGACTGAGTGTATGTGAGTGATTATCCAGGATCCACCTAGGTAATCCAGGATGATCTCAAGATCCTTAACTTAACTGCAAAAACCTTTTTCCCAAATAAGGTCTTATTCATAGGTTCTGAAGGTTAGGACGTATCTTTTTTAGGTCCATTCCATCCACTGCAGATGAGATCCCAGTCTCCAGGTAACATTCAGTTCTTCTGTTCTCTGTCATTCAGTAAGCCAAAGAAGTAAACATAATTTACTGGTCCTGTACTTAGGGAACTGAAAATCTGGTTGGAGATCCATAATAAATCCTTTCTCACACACACACACACGCACACACACACATACACACGCACACACACAAACAAACCTCCCAAAACCATATCATGACAGTTGAAGAATATAATAATGCGATAATATCATAACATAAATGTGTTAAAAAGCAATCTAGTCGGATAAATAAGATTAGCATATGTCTCATAATTAGAGACCAATTAAACCAATAACATGGTCAAAAAATGAACAAAGAATATCAACAGAGTTCACATAAAAATATATAGAAATGTTCCAAGAGATGCTGAAGCTCACTTATAATAGAAATGCAAATTAAAACTACTCTAAGATATATACCATTTTTTACCTATTAAATAGTTAAAATCCAAAAGTTTGAAAAGACTTTATTTGGCAAGGGTGTGAGGAAATAGCTCTTTCATACATTGCCTGTGAATGCTGTAAATGAGCACAACCCTTATAGATACAATGTGACAATATCAATAAAATTTATCTTTAAAAATCTGTGGGTCAGGCACAGTGGCTAACGCCTATAATTCCAGCACTTTGGGAGGCTGAGGCAGGCAGATCACTGGAGCCCAGGAGTTTGAGAACAGTCTAGGTTGTGAAGTAGAGATAGTGAAACCCCATTTCTACTAAAAATAGTAGAGGTGCAGAGGTGTTGGTGGTGTAGTGGTTAGCATAGCTGTCTTCCAAAAAGGACAAAAAGTAGCCAGAAATGCTAGTAAGCACCTGTAGTCACAGCTACTTGGGAGGCTGATTTGGGAGGATTGATTGAGCCTGAGAGGTTGAGACTGCAGTGAGCCGTGATCATGCCACCGTACTCCAGCCTGGGTGACAGAGAAAGGCTCTGTCTCAAACAAACAAACAAAAAACTGTGAAATCTATACTCTTTGACCTAGGATGCCTTCTTCTAGAATTTAATCTTGGCCGGGGGCGGTGGCTCAAGCCTGTAATCCCAGCACTTTGGGAGGCCGAGATGGGCGGATCACGAGGTCAGGAGATCGAGACCATCCTGGCTAACACGTTGAAACCCCGTCTCTACTAAAAAAAAAAATACAAAAAACTAGCCGGGCGATGTGGCGGGCGCCTGTAGTCCCAGCTACTCGGGAGGCTGAGGCAGGAGAATGGCGTAAACCCGGGAGGCGGAGCTTGCAGTGAGCTGAGATCCGGCCACTGCACTCCAGCCTGGGCGGCAGAGCGAGACTCCGTCTCAAAAAAAAAAAAAAAAAAAAAAAGGAATTTAATCTTACAGATACACTTATCAGATGCAAAAATCTGTGTTCAAATTATTCTATCTAGCATTGCCTTACAGAGCAGAATATTGGAAATAAACCAAAGGTTTTGCAATAGGAGGCTGGGGTTATGCCTGTTAGTAAAGGCAGAGAGCTCCATGGGCTGGAGTACAAGGGAAGACTTCTGGAAATGATGAGTCCCAGGGCTCAAGCTTCCCCTTCATTGCCCTTGTCTGTCACTCTTCTCAAAAACAATCATCTTCCAACCCTACTGTGTGTCTCTACAGCCCTGATCTGTTCCTGGCCTCCGCTTCTGCAATAGCCTTCAGCATATCATGGAAAGACTGAGAAACTCTCTCTGAGGTCTATCACTAAGGAACATATTGAAACACATGCCCACTCTTTCCCAGAGGCTATCCCCATCAGGCTGATACAAACATGCAAGCCCCAAATCCATCACAGCCAATAAAGCTATTCACTGCTCACAAGGGTCTGCATAAACAAACATGCAGTTACTTGGTAAGACTCAGTGGTGACCTTCCGGCATTTGGCATCAAAGAGCCTGATAAACCCTGAGTCTGTATCCTTCAGAGGAATATAGGTAAATGCTTGCACACACACACACTCACACATTCATACACACACATTTGCAACACATTAACTCTAAAGTCCATTAGGAATCGATTTGCCAGAAAAGGCCTCATCATAAATTGCCCCATTTCAATGTCTTTGTGTTTCCAGGCTCTGAGTCGATCATTTTTGGAGCAGAATCAGAGGCTAATGAAAACAAAACAGAACAAAACAGGCCAGGAGCAGTGGGTAATGCCTGTGATCCCAGCGCTTTGGGAGGCCAAGGCGGGCAGATCTCTTTGACGCCAGGAGTTCAAGACCAGCCTGACCACATGGTGAAACCCAAGCTCTACTAAAAATACAAAAATTAACCGGACATGGTGGTTGTCACCTGTGGTCCCAGTTACTCGAGAGCCTGAGACATGAGAATCGTTTGAACCCCGGGAGGCAGAGGTTGCAGTGAGCTGAGGTTGTGCCACTGCACTCCAGCCAGGTGACAGAATGAGACCTTATCTCAAAAAACCCCAAAAAACAACAAAAAAAAAACCCCTCCAAAAATCCATAAAGGATTTGAATTCAGAAGACTCAAATTTTTAGGACTTACTAGCCATGAAACCTTGAGTAATCACTTAATTTCTTGGAGATTCCATATTTCATCAACAGCATGCAGAGAAAAGTAGTATCTGCCAGTTAAGTTAGATTTTGTTGCTTGACACACCACCCCCCAAACTTAGTGGCTTAAAATGCCACCAGTTAATTTTGTGCACAATTATGCAAATCACCAATTTGGAAAGGGCTCAACTGGGTGGTTCTGGTCTCATCTAGATTCTCTCAAGCATCTTCAGTGAGTGCCCAGGTTGGTTGGTGGTGGACTAGTCTCAGGAGGCCTCAGAGGGACAGCTGATCTTGGCTTCATGTGGTCTCTGTCTTCCAGCGGGCTAGCCCAGACCCATCTAAAGTTGGAAGTAGGGTCCCAAGGGAGAGTGGAGGCTGACAAGACCATTTGAAGTCTGGATTTGGTGTTACAGACTGCATTGTGTCATCCCAAATTTCCTATATTGAAGCCTTAACCCCAAAGTGGCTGTATTTGGAGGTAGGGCCTGTAAGAAGATAATAAAGGTTAAATGAAGTCATAAAAATGGGGCCTTGATCAGATAGGACTAGTGGCCTTATAAGAAGAGGAAAAGTCATCAGGGATCTCTCAGCACATACAGAGAGGAAACACCATGTGAGGACACAGTGAGAGGGCAGCCATCTGCAAACCAGGAAGAGAGGTCTTACTAGAAATCAGCAATAATGGTATCTTGAACTTGGAATTCTAGCTTCTAGAACTGTGAGAAAATAAATGTCTGTTGTTTAAGCCACCCAGTCTGTGATATTTTGTTTTGGCAGCTCGAGCAGACTAATAGACTTGGAGTTGGCATAATATCACTTCTACAACATCTATTAGCCACAGCAAGTCATGAGACTAGCCCCACAGACAAAAGCGTAAGAAACAGACTCCACATTTTGATGGAAGGAACTGCAAAGTCATGTAGCAAAGGGGTGTGGATTTAGGAATAATCATCAAACATGCCTGCCACAAACTTCTTGTATGGATCACATAAATCATGGGTATGAGAGTGCTTTCTAGACTGTAAAGCCCTACAGAATGTCAGCTATGATCAGCATTCTGGCCTGCTTGTCAGGAGTTGTGACTACTTCTCAGCTACTAGGCCAAGTGGAGTGGATTGTAGACGCTTCCGCATGGCACATTTTCCTCAGGGAGTTTTTGTAAGTTGTTGCCTAATGAATGAAATCCTTTAATTCTTATTATTAACCAGAGAGGTAGTTATGGTTAGGACAATGTATTAATGTATTTTCACACTGCTATAAAGAACTGCCCCAAACTGGGTAATTTATAAAGGGTAGAGGTTTAATTGACTCACAGTTCAGCATGACGGGGGATGCCTCAGGAAACTTATAATCATGGCAGAAGGCAAAGGGGAAGCAAGGTACCTTCTTCACAAGGTGGTAGGAAGGCGAATGAATGCAGGAGGAGATACCAAACACTTCACCCCTATGATCCAATTATCTCCACCTGGTCTCTCCCATGACACATGTGGATTATGGGGATTATAATTCAAGATGAGATTTGGGTGGGGACACAAAGGCTAAATATATCATTCCATGGCCCCTCCCAAATCCCATGTCCCTTTCACATTTCAAAACCAATCATGCTTTCTCAATAGTCCACCAAAGTCTTAATTCATTCCAACATTAACCCAAAAGTCCAAGTCCAAAGTCTCATCTGAGACAAGGCAAGTGCCTTCTGCCTAGGAGGCTGTAAAATCAAAAGTAAGTTAGTTACTTCCAGGATAAAACTGGGGTACAGGTATTGGGTAAATACACCCATTTCAAATGGGAGAAATTGGCCAAAATGAAGGGGATACAGGCCCCATGCAAGTCTGAAATCCAGCAGGGCAGTCAAATCTTAAAGCTCTGAAATAATCTCCTTTGACTCTATATCTCACATCCAGGTCATACTGATGCAACAGGTGGGTTGCCATGGTGTTGGGCAGCTCTGCCACTGTGGCTTTACAGGGTTCAGTCCCCCTCCTAGCTGTTTTCATGGGCTGGAATTGAGTGTCTGCAGCTTTTCTAGGTATACGATGCTAACTGTCAGTGGATCTACCATTCTGGGGCCTGGAGGGCAGTGACCCTCTTCTCACAGCTCCACTAGGCAGTGCCACAGTAGGGACTTTGTGTGAGGGCTCTGACTCCATATTTCCCTTTCACACTGCCCTAGCAGAGGTTCTCCATGAGGGCTCCAGCTCTGGAGCAAACTTCTCCCGGACATCCAGGCATTTCCATACATCCTGTGAAATCTAGGCAGAGGTTACCAAACCTCAATTCTTGACTTCTGTGAACCTGCAGGCCCACCACCACATATAAGCTGCCAAGCATTGGTGCCTGCACCCTCTGAAACAATGGCCTACGGTATATTTTGGCCCCTTTTAGCCATGCCTGGGACACAGGGCACCAAGTCCTGAGACTGCACAAAGCAGCAAGGCCTTGGGCCTGGCTCACAAAACCGTTTTCCCCTCCTAGGCTTCTGGGCCTGTGATGGGAGGGCCTGCCATGAAGCCTCTGACATGCCCTGGAGACATTTTTCCCATTGCCTTGGCAATTAACATTTTGCTCCTTGTGACTTATGCAAATTTCTACAGCCAGCTTGAATTTCTCCTCAGAAAATGGGTTTTTCTTTTCTTTTCTTTTTTTTTTTTTTTTGAGACGGAGTCTCGCTCTGTCGCCCAGGCTGGAGTGCAGTGGCCGGATCTCAGCTCACTGCAAGCTCCGCCTCCCGGGTTTACGCCATTCTCCTGCCTCAGCCTCCCAAGTAGCTGGAACTACAGGCGCCCGCCAACTCGCCCGGCTAGTTTTTTGTATTTTTTAGTAGAGACGGGGTTTCGCCATGTTAGCTAGGTTGGTCTCGATCTCCTGACCTCGCGATCCACCCATCTCGGCCTCCCAAAGTGCTGGGATTACAGGCTTGAGCCACCGCGCCCGGCCAGGGTTTTTCTTTTCTATCACATCAGCAAGTTGCAAAATTTCCAAACTTTCATGCTCTGCTTCCCTTTGAAACATAAGTTCCAATTCTAAACCATCTCTTTGTGAATGCATAAAACTGAATGTTTTGAGAGCACCCAAGTCACAATTTGAATGCTTTCCTGCTTAGAAATTTCATCTGCCAGATAGTCTAAGTTATCTCTCTCAAGTTCAAAGTTCCACAGATCTCTAGGGCAGGGGCAAAATGTCACCATTCTGTTTGTGAAAGTCTAGCAAGAGTCACCTTTATTCCAGTTCCCAAGAAGTTCCTCATCTCCATCTGATACCACCTTAGCTTGGACTTCATTGTTCATATCACTATCAGCATTTGGTCAAAGCCATTCAGCAAACCTCTAGGAAGTTCCAAACTTTTCCACATCTTCCTGTCTTCTTCTATGCCCTCCAAACTGTTCCAACCTCTGCCTGTTACCCATTTCCAAAGTCACTTCCACATTTTCGGGTATCTTTATACCAGTACCCCACTCTACTGGTACCAATTTACTGTATTAGTCCATTTTCACACTGCTATAAAGAACTGCTCCAAACTAGGTAATTTATAAAGGAAAGAGGTTTAATTGACTCACAGTTCAGCATAGCTGGGCACACTTCAGGAAACTTACAAACATGGCAGAAGGCAAACAGGAAGCAAGGCACCTTCTTTATAAGGTGGCAAGAAGGAGAATGAATGAAGAAGGAACTACCAAACACTTATAAAACCATCAGATCTCATGAGAACTCACTCATTATCACAAGAACAGCATGGGGAAAATTGCTCCCACGATCCAATTACCTCCACCTGGTCTCTCTTTTGACATGTGGGTATTATGTGGATTATGGGGATTTAATTCAAGATGAGATTTGGGTGGGGAGAAAAAGCCTAATCATATCAAACAGCAAGCCTGCATTTTTATAGGTAGAAAATCCTAAAAATAAATATTTCAATGAGAATCTCACTCAATGAGTTTGAGAACAGGAAGTCTGATGGTCTGATGAATAGAAGAAAGGAAGGACGCAAATCAGATTGGATTTAGTGAACTTGTCATCCACACTTACCACTTCCCTGAGAGACTGAGAGGAAAAGCAGGCTGCTGACTCAGGGGTGATCTGTGGCTACAGCCTTGGACTTTTCCCCATTGAAGGAGCTTCCCGTGTGTCCTAAATCTGTGCCTAGGTTCACAAGCCTTCCTCTGCAATAGATTGATTGCCAGAGGAAGAGAACATTGTCATTCCCTGGTTATCTCCTGTCCTCACAGAACTTACAAGCAGAACCCTCACTGATAATCATTATAAAGAGAGGTAATGCTGTAGGAACAGATAGACTGGCCAATTAGTGCCTCCGTCCCAACTGAGAACAAGTTAACTTGCACAGCACAGCACATTTCAGCATTCTCCCACTGGGGAGGCTAGACATGGCCTCTGGCTTTGGAATGGAAGCAGCTTGTCCCCAGGAAGTGAATCTGTGTGCCTTGAGAACTCAAAGAGGTTGAGAAGATGAGCGGGTAAGGAATAGGGCTTGCAGAAGAGAAAAATACTAGTTTGGCATGCCTCTAGGATCTCCAGGGAGATGTCCCACTCCATTTAGTGCTGCTTCAGACTCTGTGACTGCTCTTGAACTCTAAAAACTTGATGAGTTAAGGGGCAGAACATCACACTCTGATGATCTCCTACCTGTTTACTCGGGTACGTGTTGGCCCAGAAGCAAAGAGGGTGAGTTGCTCAGGATGTGGAACATCTTTAATGCCTCCAGGTAAATAACACTATCTGGTATGTAATTAATTAGCCAAAATATCTTGAAAGGCTCCTGAATGATCCAACACCAGTCTCCAAACTATTATTGTTTTTACTACACTGTATTACAGGGCAAACTTAAGATCCTATTTTCTTTCTGCACCTACAGTATAATTCATTGCCTAGGACCTAATAGGCACATTGAATAATTGGAAGAATTAAACTCAATACATATTTGATGAATACATAAATAAATATTTATTTATATGCCATTTATTTATATGAATGACATCACCAGGGCTTAAGCTTATGAAGTATGTGAAGCAGTAATAACATCTCTGTCTTCATTTTTGGCTCCAAGGCCCTCATACAAAGGCCTGTGTATACTATGTACTTAATAAGTAATTGTTGAATTGCACTGAAATTATAAAGCCTGGAAATTAAATATTACAATGCAAAAATGAAGTGTTCCCACAATTAAAGAGTGCAATGGGTAAAATTCTACCCTTAACTCCTAAGAAGCCCTAGCTGTGTGTCCCTGTAGACTGAAAAGAACTGACTTCTTCCCTCCAAATAGTCCTGGTTCCTGTCGTCTTGGCTATACTAGAGTCTAGAGTCGGCAGTGGCCACAGCTTCCCTTTTCTGATTATATCCAACAAGGGAGCGTGTGGGATGCCATAGCACTTCCTTTCAGAACTCTCATGCCTTTTGGAACCCTCATTAGGCTACATCTCCTGCCCTGTGGTTGTCTAGGCTCCCCTGCCTCAACCTCTCCCTGTAATTCCTGAGAACTGTCCTTATAATAGAAGAAACTTAGAATACATCCCAGGGTGAAGATGTGAGCAGCTGCCTTCAATCAAAACACACTCTTCGGCAAACTCAGCTTGAGACAGACTTTCTGCAACAGATGGTAGGCCAAGGCTCTAGGCTTTAAAATGCCCCCAGGGAACTGCCAAGGAGCCACCTAAGGCCTATCTTAATTTCTCACCATTGTTGCCTCTGTGAAGCCATCCTAACAAAAAGTTCCCATCCATTGTACAAGTGAAGAGCTTGAGTAAACCATGTGGATTGTGAGAATGGAGCTGCTTCCTTGTCTTTCTTCTGTTTCTAGGATAATAAATGCAGGGAGAATGGTGGTTCTCAGGTCTTTAGAGATTTTATTGTTGAGAAAGTGGTGTTCTTTTAAGTACCCTAAGTAATGCCTAAATATAGCTGAAACGCGCCATTGCATTTCCCCATAAAGCCAATTGCCTCTTCATTTCTCTATTTCACCACCTCCTTGGAAATCTGGGAACACTTTAAATTCATTCACTAAACAATCTCAGGCTCAGGTTTCATTCTTGGACATAAAGATGACAACATAGAGTCCCACTCTCCTTTTTTATCATCTCAGGAACTGAATGTGTAGTCCCCGCTTTTCCTCCATCTCCTAGACCTTCTCCTGTGTCAACTGTCTGATTTTTGGAACAAAGACATAATCACAGTTTTCTAAAAAGGAGACTTATTGAGATTCCTAGGAAGTGGATCCTCCAAATTCTAGATAGTTTTTAAATGAAAACATTGAAATAGTTCCTTCAGGCCAACTTCAACCCATTATTCAAGAGTAAGAATTTAAACAGCTATATTATTGAGGACTTTTAGTCTGTGTCATTTGTCTTTGAGAGATATGCTTTTATGTGCACTGAGGTCATACAAACACCATGAAGTGGTGTTATCACATCCATTTACTAACAAGGGAAACAGAGCCAGAGGGGCTAGTTAACTCCGCTCAAGTTCTGTTTATATATGGTTGCTCAAGCAGCCGAAGTGTCCTGAAAATCACAGGAAGTCTGTGAAGAAAGAGCATATCTCAAGAGGCTCATCAGGCTCCTGAGCTCTTGGAAAACCTAAACCCCAGGAGGGTTTCTAAGTGGTAGAAGGAATATGTTCTAAGACCTGGAGGTAGAAGAGAGATGGTGGTTAATGAACTGAAATGAGCCTACTTTCACTTGAATGGAGAGTGTTTGGAGAGATGGCAGGGGGAGAGAGAGAGAGAGAGAGCGAGAGAGAGAGAGAGCTGGAGAGAAATGGGCAGAGGCTGAACCAAGTAGAGCCCTTCAAGAACTTTAAATGATCTTGAATTTTATTTTGAGGGCATTGTCTCATCAGAGTGTGTTAAATAGAAGAAGGAGATGTCATAAAACTGATGCAACCTGGGCTACAGGAATGCAAATTTCCTCCCCATACTGTATTAACTTAGTGGTATTTCCTATGATATTTTTATCCATGAAGCTCAAAGCATTTAATGATTCGTGCTTTAGGACCTACTGGTATACAATAACCAGCAACTTTTGCTGGTGGGGCACCATGGCAACTTCTCAACCAATCAGTGGGTCATGGCCAAGTCACTTCCAATAAGGTTTGAGGGTTTGGAGGGAAAAGGGGGGATCTTCTTTGAGCACTCTGTCTCAATTCTAGGGGTAGTGGCTGTTCATTGGCATGAGCAATATATTCTTCAGGGTTCCCTTTACTTTTTAGCAGTCAATCCTTGCTATATGTAATAGTTGTTTATATTAAATATACTTGTTCAAATTACTATGTGGCTCCTCTGTCCTGATTGGACTCTGACTGATTCACAACCCCCAGACATTTCTCTACCAGGCAGACATAACCTGCTTCCCCAGAGGAAAAAAGATTGTGGCCCTGCTAAGAGCTACCTGCTAGCTGCTTGTTCTATCTGAAGGGTCCACTTCCTTGTAGATTAACCAGGAGTTCATGAAAGTTCATAAGGAATGAACATTGCCCCCTGAATTTTCCTGAGCCCCATGACTAAAATGGCAGAGAGACATGAAATCGTATTTATGTGCTATAGTTCCTGCTGGGGGATAACACAGGCTTGAATGTACTACTCATAGATGTGTCTCAACAGAGTGATCAGATCTGCTTGGGAGAAGGAGGCCCATAGCAGCTAAACAGAAAGAGCTTCTTGAATCTTGAAGGCTGATTGAGGATTTGCTAGGCAGGTGGTGGAGAAAGAACATGCCCAATAGAGGCAATAGGATTGACAGATGTTTGCAGACATAGCAAGGCACAACCATGCATCAGGGGTTGTCTGTCATGTGGAATAGCTGGACATGGTGAAGGGGTTTGACCTTATCCTGCAGGATTTCAAACAAAGTATGGAGAATAGTGAAGAAACAGTTGTCTTCAGGCCCCTGTGCCTGGAGGGAATGAATTCCTGACCTAGGACATCAACGGGAATGGAAAAAATGAGCTTAAACAGAGTAGACAATCAGGGTGGTTGACAGAATTTTGGACCCTGAAGAGCTAGTTATGAGGAACAAATGAAGTAATAGACATGAAAGCACACTTTTTGATGCCAATCGACCATAATAAGATATCTCTTCCACAATTTGATTCTGAAAATGAATAATGAGGCTTCATGTTCCTAGATAGCACGATTACCCCAATCATTAGGCCAAATGACAGTACAGTGGTGGTGGCATCCATAATGCAGTTTATACTTCTCAGCCTTCCCTCCCATCACCCCACCTAACAATCAGTACTGGAGAGCTGGTGCCTTTTTTTTTTTTTTCAAAGTAAACAATGAACATTTTATGGGTTTACTTTTACAACGAGTTGCTCAGAATAGGAGAATACTCAACCAGAGTTTTAGAGCAGGAATGTAAACTAATTCCCCAGTTTTACCCAAGAGTAGACTAACACCCCTATCACCTAAGATTTACCTAAGAGCAAGTCAGAGAGAGGACTATATTCAGGTGTCTTGAAAACTGCAGTTTTCTGCTGCTATCCTTGTGAGGTATCAATCAAGGGGTATGCTTACTGACTGGCTGCTAGAAAGAAATGCCATAATTCAGTATATTTATAACTCAAGGAAATTTCCTTCTTTCTTTTTTTTTTTTTTTTCTTTTTTTGAGACAGAGTGTCACTCTTGTTGCCCAGGCTGGAGTGCAATGGTACGATCTTGGCTCACTGCAACCTCCACCTCCTGGGTTCAAGCGATTCTCCTGTCTCAACCTCCTGAGTAGCTGGGATTACAGGTGTGCACCACCATGCTCAACTAATTTTTATATTATTAGTAGAGACAGGGTTTTACCATGTTAGCCAGGCTGGTCTCGAACTCCTGACCTCAGGTGATCCACCTGCCTTGGCCTCCCAAATTACTGGGATTACAGGGGTGAGCCACTGCGCCCAGCCACAGGAAAATGTCTTCTTAAATGTCACATTGAGGTCCAACATTGTTCCCATAATCCCTACTCAACCAGCAGGTGCATCAGTGTCTGGTTCTTCTTAGGGTTAGGGATCTTCAGTTTCTTTAAACTGAACCTTCCTGATTTTAGGGCCATAAATTTTTATCTCCTGTGTAAACAGTCTTGTTCCACACCTCAGAAATAAAGACACTCCATTCATGGACCTTATTATTGTAGAAGATTATGCCAACAACTTTGACATGATAATTATGAGTCTATCATTTCATCATCTGTAGTACAATTTTGTTTGAAAGCACAGCTGATTTCCTTGCTTTGAATTCCCAGAAGGACTGCTTTTATTCCACTGCCCATCTTATTTATCATGTTTGACAGCTATTGCCATTTCTAAATAAATGGTCAACTGTCTTCTTCTAAGGCAAAGTCTGATAGTTTCCTTAATCCTATCTGCTTAGTGGTCATCTTCTCACCATGAACACTGTTCATCCCATGTTGCAAATCTGCATGGTCTTCTTCTAACAAAGTGACTGGCAACACACTGTGCCTGCAGGAGTCTGGGGAGGCCCATGGGCCTCCTAGCAGCCCCTCTTCTGTGTCCCTGGGACTCATGGGAATGCATGTGCAAAGGCTTGGAGGCAAGGTAAGAATGGGGTCAGGGAGTACAAAGAACAGGTAAGAAGAAACATGCTGCAATGGGAGAGCCAGCCCATCGGTGACAAACTTTGCTGTGGGTTCCACACTTGTTTCTAGTCTACGATATTTATTTTTTGTTTTGTTTTGCTTTTTATTTTTGAGACAAGGTCTTGCTCTGTCGCACAGGCTGGAAGGGAGTGGCGCAATCTCGGCTCAGTGCAGACACGACCTCTGAGGCTTAAGCAATTCTCCCACCTTAGCCTCCCAAAGTGCTGAGATTACAGGTGTGAGCCATCACACCCAGCCTTAGACTATGGTATTTGTATGTTCACATCCAAATGTATAAAATATCTCTGGTCCCACTTTTTACTTGTCATGGAGGTAAACATGAATTTATCTCAACAAACAATCTCCCACATTTCTGTTATAATGAAACCCTCTAAAAATAAAACAGACTTGAAGAAATCTGTCTTCCTTACTATATCATGCTAGCCTTTTCTGTGCTTGTTTTTAGTCTGATTGACACTTCTCAGCTGGGGAAAAAGAATATTCTTTCTTTTTTCATAAAAGGTCTCTTGGGGTCACTAGATGTAAGTGTCCTTTCACTTCTTTCAAGTTTACCTTTCCTTTGAAATTCTGTCTGCTCATTTTTAGTATTTGCTTCTTTCAAAGCACCCAAATATTCTTCTGCACGTCTCGGGAAAAGCACTATTTTTGACAAAGCTTTTAGTCAGTGCTCATTAGGTTTCTATTTCCCTTCTAAGGACTTGGCAGGACTAGAATTGCTGAGTTCATATAATGTTTCAAAGCAGCAAAAATATTTCCAGGTGTTATATACTAAAGCAGAACATCCTAATTGCATATGTAAAATCGGGTTTGTGCTTTTGAAATCAGGTCAGAATATGCTGAACAATAGAAGTACAGACACAAAGAGACGTTCAGGTGACCTGTAATATGAGTCACTGCCCAGCCACCAATTTTGCAAGGAGAGTCACTGGGGCAAAAACTACCCTTTGTATATAATTATAGTGGTTACAAAAGTATTTAGCAAATACACTGCTAGAGTTTTGTTCCTTTTTTTCCCATATCTTTGGAAGCATAGTGTTAAAATTTCTGAAATGGCTTCCAAATTTGTGAGTGAAATTTCATTTGTAAGGTAATTTAAAGAAAAGTCTGACTGCAAATTTAATTCAACTTTTTTTACTATAAATTATCTCAAGGTTTAAAAAATTTAAATCTGTATATATTATTGGAATGTAATTAAACATCTGTAAAGCATATAAATCCCAGCAAGACATATCAAGACTGATATTCTCTCATCTTCCTTATGATCTTTCTATCCCACCAATTTTGCTTGGTTTCTGATTTCACTAAGTTGGGATTAAATCAGTGTATTCCTCCCACTGCATAATTTAGGACTGCTTTAAAACGATGTAATTACAAACCTCAGTGGCAGATTGTGAATTGCATTCACTGTCATAACTGCATTAGCATGGTTTAAAATTCTCTCAGAACAGTGGGGTAAAGATGTTATGTTAATACGGTAATAAATTCTATTGCTCTACTGTATGTCTGCTATTGATTATCTGCAGCAATTGTAGATTTGGATGGGATCCAAAATTAGACACAGAACCTTGAAACTTGCCAGTGTTTTGTTCATCTACGGTAATTTTAAAGAAAAAAGTTCTTTAAAACAATACAACTGGATGAAAGGATTAGTATAGGATTTTAAACTTATGTAATTGCAGTCTTAATTTTATAAATAGGTAGAGTCCTGATCTATCGGTCTTCCTGAAGCAAAGAGAGAACATTTTGGGTAGTTACCTACTCTAATTTTGATTACTTTCTACAGAGTGAAATTAAAATACTTCTTGAGCATTTTCCAAAGCCTTATTTGACATTTCCTATATTCACTCCCATTGCTCTGCCAACCCACAATCCTGTCCCTTATCATGAATTCCTTTTTCACGCCAAGTCTCAATTCCCTCTTCTTTTTCTGAATCTAAAGATGGCAGGCCCATTTAAACTGAATATAGTCTTCCTCATCCAGGAAGCCCACCTGGATGAGATTTTGGTCACATACTTTCCAGTTTTAAGTATACAATGAAAATGGCTTTTCGTGCTTAAAAAAGCCCTCTTACATACTTTCTCTGTTAATTTAAGGTGCTCATAACCTCTGGATAAACACTTTCCTTTAGTGTAAGGCCTTTGGTATGTGGAAACTCATGTATCAAAATTAGCTCTATTATTCTGCTGGTACTGAAGCTTGATTCATTAATTTAAATTCATTTCAGCCATCTTCACCAAATTTCTTTAATTTCTTTGAACAATTGACATGTTTTGCTACTTTATAAATTACTAATTTGGGAGAAACAAAAAAATAGCTTGTCTACAAATAAAAATCGAGAAGCTATAATTAAGTTCCTGCTTGTCATTATCTACAAAGGTATACACTTTGATCAATATAATTTCCCTGCCATGCATTTCTAGGTGTTTATAAATGAACTGCATTGTGGTGGGAAAAGATCCCAGTGCCTCTTAACGACTACAATAACTCTCTTGTAATTTTCTCAAAGCAAATGGTATTCGTTTACTCTTTTTCTTGAAGTTCATAATAAAAGCAAACAGATTTTTGTTAAGAATCTTCAGGTTGGTAGATCTAAAGGGTCTGAAACTAGATAAATGCATACTTTAAAGAAATAAGCTTTTAAAGCAAAGGGGTGGGGGAAAATCCCCCACCTCTTTAGCTGCACAGAGTTCAGTCTTTTTTTTTTTTTTGAGATGGAGTCTCGCTCAGTTGCCCAGGCTGGAGTGCAGTGGCACGATCTCAACTCACTGCAACCTCCACCTCCCAGGTTCAAGCAATTCTCCTGTCTCAGCCTCCCAAGTAGCTGGGACTACAGGTGCCTGCCACCACGCCCGGCTAATTTTTGTATTTTTAGTAGCGACAGGGTTTCACCTTGTTGGTCAGGCTGGTCTTCAACTCCTGACCTCAGTTGATCCACCTGCCTAGGCCTCCCAAAGTGCTGGGATTACAGGCGTGAGCCACCGCACCTGGCCTTGTTTTTTAATTTTAGACAGTCGTAGTTTAACAATAGATACCGAAAGGGATGTATTACTAGCATTGTAACTTACTACAGTCTATGAAAATGCACTGAATTTAGGAATAATGAATTGGTACCTCTCTCCCTTCCTTGAATTTGGCTGATAAATAGGGATATCTGGCTAACAGGTTCCAGTCCGGGTGTTGCTGGTTTCCAGAAATATTCTCTTCCCTGCCGCTTTCCAATAATCACTGTTATGTTGTGTGGCAAATGATTAACTCTCACCTCGGACTTTGCATGCCTGCTTTTAAGTACGATGGGTTTCAGTCTTGGAATGGAAAAAATACAAAAGTCACCTTAAGTCTTACAGTGCAAGGGTTTTAATAGTCCAGACTAAAATAGACGGTACAGTTTTGTAGTTTAACATTAAAAGCAATCCTGCCTTACCTTAAAATGCTTCTACTTAAGAATGCTTCTTCCTCCCCCACTCCTTCACTTAAGGTATACGTCTACGGAGGTACCCCTAAAGTGCATTTCTCAGGCATTAAAAACAGCACTGTGATTTGCTTTCCACAGAGTCCTAAATAACAGCCACCTTCTTCATTTGAGAGGCTACAGAGTTCAAGCTGAGTTGTGACAGAAGCCAGGGGGCCAGGGTCCCAGAATAGCTTTTTGAAAAAATAATTATGCCACCCTCCTCCGCGGCAGGTATCTTCTCTTACCACAAATAAATATTTAATGCATCCTTGGAGTCATGAAATATTGAGAACCCAATTGACACTTCAATTTCCAGAAAAATAAAATCATGAAGGCATTGTGTAAATATTCTGAATTTGGTGGAATGAGACAACACGTGAGGGGGCAGGCCTGAAGTCTCGGGTTTGGAACTGGGGGCTTGGGGTAGGGCTGGGTAGACAGTCTTGGAGCGCGAAGGCTATTGGGGCTATTGCTTGTCCTCGTGGGGGTCACCAGGGAAGTCCGCCTCCTCCGGGGACCTGCCCGCCTCGGGGAGCAGCGTGGCGCGCACTTTCCTCTTCTCCTTAAAGCGGCCGGAGCGCGAGATCTTCAAATTGCGGCGGCTGCTGCCGGATTTGTCCCCGTATAACTTGTCTGGTTTGGGGGGCTCGCCGGCGCCCCCGAGGAGATTGGGGTGCTGATTCTCCCGGGAGCTGCTGGTGCAGTCCGGGCTGGGCGGCGCAGGTGGCGTGGGCTCCCCCGGAGCGGGCTGGGCGGGAGGCTGCACCCCCACTGCAGCTTCCTTGCTTTTCTTTCTGCTGTTCGTGAGCGATTTCCACCAGGGGCCCGAGCTGCCCGCACTGCCGCTGTCGGCCATGGCCGGAGGGCCTAGGGGCTCCCGGCACCCAGATGGAAGGGCCAAGGCGGCCCCTCCCTCCACGTGGTCTCCGGCAGTTCACTCCACCCCTTCCCCGGCTTGCCACACGTGGGCTGCGGGGTGGATGCTGAGGCAGCGGCCTGTGCTGGGGAAGAAAACAAAACTTGGTTACTGCGTTGGTTGAAGTCATGTGCCCCCCAGTCCCATTTCCTCTCCCTTGTGCTGTCTGGCACCGGATCGGCTAGGGTGGAGAGACCCAATCCCGTAGCCACGTAGCCCACATTAGAGTTAGACGCCACGGCGTCCCGTAGGGTGCTGGCGGAAGTGTCTTTCAGGGCACCATCATCTGGTCTCCAGGCTGAGCCTTGAACTCTTTGGCTTCAACCTTTGCCTTGCCTTCGGGGCAAGTGCAGTGCAGTGGTCAGCATGCACGGGGGACCCAGGGGAGGTACCCAGCCCTCTGGATCAACCCGTCTCGAGAGGGAAAATGACCTGCCCTGTCCACACTGCTTGACTGTAGATGGATGCCCAAAGGTGACCCATCCGGCCCAGGGCGGCCTCCCTTTGGATGAGCACCTGGGAGGAGGGCGCTGGAAACCAAGTGCATCCTCTCTACAGGTGAACGGTGAGTATTAATTAGTCCATTGTCAAACAGTCAAATTTCCCTGCAAGATTTGCTCCCGTCGACTTTCGTCCCAGGCCTTTTCGATGAGATACTTAGGAGAATTTATATCCCAGTAGGAGAGAAGGACAAGCTTATGATATTTTTGTTTTGGTTCTTTTAAATTCTGCTTTTGACCACTTCTGCCTTGTGACTTTCAAAGAAGCATGTCTAGACTAAACTTCACTTGAAAACCGCCATCCTAATTCTTCCTTTTATTCCCCAGAGCCCAATCTTGCGTCTTTTTGAAGTCACCCCCCGGCTGACGGTTGAGATGAAGCCAAGCGGCATCAAATGGCCTCTTCCCTTAGTTTTGTATTAAAATATGCAGTGAGTCTGTACGACGCAGCTCAACTCGGGAGAATTCCAGTTACAAAGTAAAGGCTTCTCTTCTTTTCCTTGTGCAATTCCCTCCTCCCAAGGAGAAAGAACGCAACTAGGAACTCCGAAACAACGTGCTTCTTCCCCAAGCTTCTAAGACGCCCCCACCCCCGCTCTGCGAAGCAAAAGGCCGCTTCTGAGCACTTAGGTGCTGGTACAGCAAGCAAGACTCTCAGCCCACTTTCTGTGCGGGGTCTCTTGGGCGCTGCTACCAGCAACGCGCAGGATTCGCCTGCGCCGCGGCTCACTTCCAGGTTTCCGCTCGGCTCCTTCCCAGCCCACGCGCCGGGCGCTCCTGGGATTGGCGAATGCGCTGGATAGGGAAACTTCGGCGGTGTTTGTTGTAGGAGGTTCTCTTCCCGGAACCGCCAGGGAGAGGAAGTCTGATCGCCTACTGGAGGCGGCGGGGCGGCCTCGGCTGCGCCCCGAAACCGCTGCACCAGCTCCTCCCCAGGATGCCCTGAGGACACACTCGGGCAGCGACTTGAAAACAATACAAGAAAAATCGGCCAAAAGTTCTTTCGGTACAAAAGGCACCCACGCCCTCAGGCACAATTAGCAACTGCTTCTGCGAACATCCCATTCCCTCCTACTTTGCAGATCGGAAAAGCAACCCCTACCCCCAAGTCATTTACTAACAGTGGTGGTAAGGTGTCCTGATGCTGCTTTCTCTCCTCTAACCTACAATTTCTTTTTCACAATTATCAACTTTGTGAGCACGGAAGGGCTTTGTACGAATTGCGCAAGGAAAAGATGGCAAATTACGCAAAAGCACAGAAAACGGAGTTCTAGAGCGTCAGTGGTTTTCCGCCTCTCAGGGCGCCGGGAGGCGGGTACCTGGGAGGTACCAGGCAGCACCCCAGGGTGACCCCCGGCGCCAGGCTCTCTCTCGGCGGACGCCGAACCACCCCCAGTCGCTCACCTGCTCTGGCTTCACAGGACCCCGAGGCCCCGCGCGGTGAACTTGGCCGACAGCACCGAGGGGGCGCGCTTGGATTAGCCTGGAAGCCGGGGCTCGAGTCCCTGGGCGCAGACTTGGAGAGGTCAGGCTTCTGGAAAGTGTACAGGTCGGAATTCCCGCAGCCCAGCTAAATCAAGTGCTGCTGCTGGTCTCCTCGAGCACCTCCAATTTCTGTGCCCTGCGGCGGAAGCCCGGGGCTCGCAGCGCAGTCTGTTCAGGTCGGAGGGGGCGGCGGCGAGGGGCTGCCAGACTCGCTGCCCGGGGTGAAGGTCCAGGCCGGCTTTCCGGGCTAGTAGTGTTTCATACGCCGGCGCGTCCCTCTTCCCTGCTAGCACCGCCCGGGAGCCGGCTGAGAGATGGGACCCTGGCTGTTCACTCTGGCGCATCGAACTTGCCTGCGCGTCCGTAGGAACGCAGAAAAGACATCTGCCCACCTGCTGGTTATTTACCAAGTGATTCGGGAAACCAGAAGGCTGGAGCAGCTGGGGGAGAAAAGAAAATAACCCAGGAGGCGGTCACCGCTGCCACAGGTGCAGGTAGGAACTTCGCGTTCCCGCCCTCCAGGGGAGGAGATTGGATCAGGCGCCAGCCTTGAGGTGTTTGATTGGAGAAAAGCTGTGCAGCGCCGCTCCCCCGACCGACTCCTTGAGAAGAAACGGCGGAGACCTGAGGCCGAGGCGGTAGGTGGGCTCTGCTGGGTGAAAGTTGCCGCAGCAGCTCTCCCTTGGCCCCTTCCCGGTTTATTTTCCCCCTTGCTTTCCGGGTCCCGGGATCCCAAGTTTTGTAACTCACGGGAGCGAATCCACACCCGAGCAAAATGTTCGTGAGTTTCAGGCGCTCTTAGTTGAAAGGCTGTAAAGTTATTAACAAGTCCGCTGTGTGCCAGCCAGGCGCCGTTGCAGGCTCTTTCTGTGGATTAAGTCATTTATTTCTCACAGCAACCTTAGGAGGTAGGTGGTATTATTATTATTATTATTATTATTATTATTCTCACTCGACAGGCGAGGAAACCCTAACACGGGAAAATGGTTGCTCAGGGTTGCCTGTCTGGTAGGTGGCAGAGCAGGGTTGGAACCCAGGGGGCCTGACTCTAGCTTTCACGGTCTTACCCACCACAACCTGCCCATCTGGAACTCTTAACACGACTCAGTGAGGATGTGAATTTCCTTCTTTCAGGCCTGGAAGTCCATGGACAGCCACCCCACGAGGGCAGTGTAAATCCAGCCCTGAGCTACTGCAGGAAGTGAACCAGGGGATTGCACTCCTGGTCACATAACAGTACTTCTTATTAGTTTGACGTAAAGATATTGGCACAGGGCATTTTCACTAATGAAAGCAGAGGTGCAGCTTGCTTCATCTTCCAGGATGTTCTTCTCTTTCAAAAAACTATTTTGATGTTCCTTGAGCTCATATACAAGCATAACTCCTCTGAAGGACTGGGTGTGCGGCAACTGAGCATCTTTGTTGTGAAAACTTTTTGCAGTATAAAAGCAGTGAAAGACAGCCGGGCAAGATGGCTCAAGCCTGTAACCCTAGTGCTTTGGAGGCCAAGGTGAGTGGCTCACATGAGGCCAGGAGTTTGAGATCAGCCTGGCCAACATGACAAAACACTGTCTCTACTTAAAAAAAAAAAAAAAAAAAGGCGGTGTAGTGATGCACGCCTGTATTCCCACCTATTGGGGAGGCTGAGGCACGAGAATCACTTGAACCAGGGAGGTAGAGGTTGCAGTGAGCCGATATCCTGCCACTGCACTCCAGCCTGGGTGACAGACTCTGTAAAAAAAAAAAAAAAAAAAAGTGAAAGACATACTGCCTAACTGCCTAACTCAAATAATTTGCAATATAGAATTAGTAGAAAAACTTTTTTTAGTATTTCAATTTGTGAAAGATAAAAATATGAATATATGATTTACTTTTATAGTTTGGAATTTTTTATGATATGCACAGCACGGGGTATTTGGAAGTCATGCATTTTTATATGTTTCTTGGGATTAGTTTTAGAGCATAAACATTCAATCACAGCACCAGGATTGAACAAAGGCAGAACTTTGAGGGGAGAATGGGATAAGTCATCATAGTGCCATTACTTTACAGATGAAATTGAATCATGGAGGAATGCCCTTGTCTGAGGAGTCATCACCACTAGGAAGCTGTGGAGCTGGGTTTTTACATTGTTTATTGAGCATATGGGTGAAAGAATAAAAAATTTAGGAAAAGAAAATAAGTTCTGCCCGTTGGCTCCTCAAGTGTGATTTGAACAAAAGGGCCAACATTTCAGTAATAAATGAACCTCTACTAACTGCTGAAATTAACAAAAAACATTGATTATTTTACATGCCCTTTCTCATTTATATTCAGCAACTTTGAACTTAGTAACAACATCTTACAAATAACCCTTGTGTACAGGGAGGACGTTTAAGGAGAGACATGAAAACTGAGGAGAGATTAGCTGAGATGCAGAATGGGTGAGCATTTCAGATGGAGGAAATAGCATGTGCAACAACTTGGAGGTGTGAGGAAATTGAGGTTTCTTGAGAGGTAAAGAGCAGGCGCCTGTGATCTCAGTAAGGAGAGGAAGCTGAAGCTGGAGAGGTGGGTGTGACCAGACCATTCAGGACCACAATCCACTAAAGAGGAAGAACGTGGTAAGATTCGCAGTTAAATGTGGTGCCACAGTGTATAAGGAATGAATGGGGCTGGGTGTGGTGGCTCTCGCCTGTAATCCCAGCACTTTGGGAGGCCTAGGTGGGTGGATCACGAGGTCAAGAAATCGAGACCATCCTAGCCAACATGGTTAAACCCTGTCTCTACTAAAAATACAAAAATTAGCCAGGTGTGGTGGCGTCCTTCTGTAGTCCCAGTTACTCAGGAGGCTGAGACAGGAGAATCGCTTGAACCTGGGAGGTGAAGGTTGCAGTGAGCCGAGATCGCACCACTGCATTCCAGCCTGGTGACAGAGCTAGACTCTATCTCAAAAAAGAATGGGCCAGGCGCCGTAGCTCACATTTGTAATCCCAGCACTTTGGGAGGCCGAAGTGGGAGGATTGCTTGAGCCCAGGTATTTGAGACCCGCCTGGGAAACATGGTGAAACCCCCATCTCTACAAAAAATAGAAATTAGCTAGGTGTTGTGGTATGAGCCTGTAGTCACAGCTGCTTGGGTGGTGAGGTGGGAGGATCACTTGGGCCCAGGAGTTCCAGGCTGCGGTGAGCTATGATTGCACCACTGCACTCCAGCCTGGGCAACAGAGAAAGACTCTCTCTCAAAAAAAAAAATAAAAAGAGGGGGACAAAATGGAGCAATCAGGAAACCAGCTAGGAACTGCTGGGGGACTTCAGGTGCATATTCTGAAGCCTGTAGTACAGTGGTGGGAGTTGAAGTGGTGGGGGATGAAGATAATTATGCGGATGCAGTAGGAATGTTGGAGATAGAATCAACAGCACACTTTCATTTAATTCCTACAAATAAGGAGATTGAGTTTGACTAGAAGCTGAGAAGGGAAATACTTTCACAGCCTTTCCTGTGACTAGGAGTGGCCATGGGATTCGATTCAGTTTTGGCCTATGGGGCTGTAAGGAAGACTTCTGGAAATGCTTTTTCTCCAGATAAAGGACAGAACCTTCTGAGAGAACATCTTTTGCCACACCCTTGATGCTTGCATTTAAGCACAGCATGAGGATGTGACACCTGGTGTGGCAGCAGCCAGTGAGGCAGCAGGCATAGGAATAGGAGACGCCATGCTAAGGATGATGGCATGGGAGTGTGGAAGTGTCTGGGTCCTCGATTACACCATCCATTCCCTAAAGGAACCCTGGAACCACCTACCTGTGGGCTTTTAGTTCAGTGAGATCGTACATATCCCTGTGGTTTAGCCACAGATTTAAACACAGTTTTCTGTGTCTTGCAGCCAAACCCATTCCTACTTGGTAGGGACTACTTTAGTTAGAGGAAGAGATGATATTGTCCAAAAGGGAAAAAAGGTAATATTGTCACATTTTTTGGACTAATATGAAAAGTTCTTCCCAGAAGGAGGATTTAGTGAAATGTTAAAGTGATGGGCAAGTTTTTAGAGGCAGAGAATGCATCTGTGAAATTTTGAGTTAAGGGAATGAGTAGATAAACGCATGTGTAGTGCATGGATGAGTAAACTGGAGGTAAGATCAACAGGTGAGGTTCATCAGATTATTTGAGCTATCAATGTAATTTGACTTTTAAACACAGCGTTAAACAATTAAGACTTATTTTTCTCCATTTTTGCATCTAGAACTGTTTTAATCTTGCCCACCAACACACACACACACACACACACACACACACACACACACACACACACACGGTTAGTATTACACATATAGTTGTGTTCTGTAACTATTGATCCAGGAATCATATTGTTTGGTTCTATAAGGAGGACATGGTCTGGCCCTACAGCTCTGTATTTTTTTTTTTTTTTTTTTTTTTTTTTGAGGCGGAGTCTTGCTCTGTTGCCGGGACTGGAGTGCAGTGGCCGGATCTCAGCTCACTGCAAGCTCCGCCTCCCAGGTTTACACCATTCTCCTGCCTCAGCCTCCCGAGTAGCTGGGACTACAGGCGCCCGCCACCTCGCCCGGCTAGTTTTTGTATTTTTTGGTAGAGACGGGGTTTCACCGTGTTAGCCAGGATGGTCTCGATCTCCTGACCTCGTGATCCACCCGTCTCGGCCTCCCAAAGTGCTGGGATTACAGGCTTGAGCCACCGCGCCCGGCCACAGCTCTGTATTTTTAAGCTAGACATCTTACATGATAGACGCATTTAAAAGTTGACTCATCTATTTAGTTAATAGTAGATGACTTTTAATGTTATAATATTGACATGCTTTAACTGGACAAAGCTTACATTTCTTAATTTATCTTGTCATTTTTCAAAAATGTGTTGATGATTTGGGTAAGGACACATTTTTTATTTTTCTTTTAAAAAATTAGCACAGGGTGTGGTGGCTCATGCCTGTAATCCCAGCACTTTGGGAGGCCGAGGCAGGCAGATCACCTGAGGTCGGAAGTTCAGGACCAGCCTGACCAACATGGAGAAATCCCATCTCTACTAAAAATACAAAACTAGCTGGTTGTGGTGGTGCATACCTGTAATCCCAGCTACTTGGGAGGCTGAGGCAGGAGAATCACTTGAACCTGGGAGGCAGAGGTTGTGGTGAGCCAAGATAGCACTATATATAGCACTCCAGCCTGGGCCACAGAGCAAAACTCTGTCTCAAAAAAAAAAAAAATTGCTTCTTTTAAAAAAATAAATTGAATCTTTAAGTGCAATAAATATTTATACTCAAAGACAATAGAGAATGAATTATTAGAGGGCAAGCATTACACTAGCAATTAAAATCAGATTTTTACAGGTTAACACGGCATCTGCTATCCTAGCAAATCTGGCATTGAATGGTAGGTTGAGAAATGTATTATCTTCCTTTTAAGCATCTGTATTGGGAACTAGGCAAAGAGAAAAACAGGATGAGAAATTTAAAGAAATATAGAAATCTAGCTAATCAAAATGAAGAAAATAAGAATCACCTATATTCTTTTCATTCAAGGATGGCCCTGGTTAATGTTTTGGTATTATTCCTTTTGAGCTTTTTGCCACTTATTTCATGTTTACTCTTCATTTTTTCCTTTCCCTGCCTTTCTTCATTCCTTTCTTCTGTGGACTCCTCCATCTTTTGGAAATTAGGCATGTATCTCTCCTGTCCTTTTCCTTTATAGTCATCAATGTATGAGTAGTTTATGATTTCTTTTTTTCTTTCTGTTTATATGCATCAGTGTTGTGGATTTAGAGAGTGGGGATTTTACCCATGCATGAAATTGGAATCCACTTTTTATAGCATCTCATCCTGTACCTTGTCAGGTTAACACAAATGCACATCTAGAGGTTCAAAAATGATAGTCACAAAACATTACTAATTATTTCAGTTCTACACATTTTCCCTGAGTGCTACTTGACCTTAGCAAGGCTGATTTATTCGCCCAGTGCCACCTTTCTCTGCAGTTCACCAGCTGACTCTTTCTGATCCCACTCCTAGTCCCTGTGTCTCACGAGCCCTTCCCTGAATCATAGGTCTGCAAGTCATCAGCCTCCCTGTTCACCCGTCTTAACAAATGGTCATCCAGTGTCTGTGATCAGTGCTGGGAATGAGGAACTCACTATCTGCTGAGTCAGCTGTTCCACAGAAGAGCATTGGGAGATATCTGTTGGTGCCTCTTTCTTAGAGTAACAGACCTCCTTGACCCTTCTCCATAGGAACTTATTGATATTTTTGTTTTCCTTTTGTTAGTTCAACTCCCAGATGTGTCTTCTATACTTATTGTCTCCATTTTCTCACCCTAACTCCAGTATGGCATCTGCACACCTCTCCCTCTAACATGGTTTCTCTAGGGTCCCTGGGCTTATAGGACATTTATCAGTCCTCATCTTTTTGACCTATCTGTAACATCAACACTGCTGGCTCTTCCTGAAAACATTCGCTGTTCTGTCTTTTCTTCTTTTTCTCTTTGCCTGCTGCTTTGTCTCCTTTCCCAGTCTATCCTCTCCTTTCGTGTCATATTATGAATAAAGCTAAGCTTTGGAGCTGTTACCATGAGACAGATACCATGGTAGATGCTCTCCATGTATTACCTCATATAATCCTCCTAGCAACCCCCAGCTATTTTACAGAGGATGTCAGTGGTACTCAGAGAGGGCAAAACAGCCTGTGGTTAGTAGAGCCAGGATTCAAAATCAGGCAGCCTGACTCCAGAGCTCAAGCTTCTCAACACTTCAGGATGTTAGAGTTCTTGAGGTTCAGTCCTAAGTCCTTTTCTGGTCATCATTGCTATGCCCATGGCTTCAGGTGGTATTTCTGTGAAGATGACTCTTGAATTTATATCTTTAGCTTGAGCTTCTCTGAATTCCAGGTCTAAGTATTTAACTAGTTCTTTGACATTTCTGCTTGACTGTCTTAAAGGCACATCAAGCTAAATAAGTTTAAAATAGGATGTCCCAACATTTTCTCCTTTTCTGCTATGTGCCCTTATTGCAGGTCTAAGTGACTGGTACCACATCTAGGCAGTAATGCAAACCAGAAACTAAGGTGTCTGTCTTGTCCATTTGGGCTGTTATAGCAAAACACCAAACACTGGCTGGTTTACCAACATCAGAAATTTGTTTCTCACAGTTCTGGAGGCTGGGAATTAAGATACCACCAGATTTGGTGTCGGGTGAAGACCCATGTTCTGATTCATAGATGGCTGTCTTCTTGCTTTGTCTTCACAAAGTGAAAAGGGTGAGGGAGCTCTTTGGGGTCTCCTTTATAAGGATACTAATCCCATTCATGAAGGCTCAGCTTTCATGATCTAATCTCCTCCCAAAGGCCTCGCCTCCAAATACCATTGCATTGGGGATTGGGTTTCAACGTAGGAATTTTGGGTGGACATAACCATTCAGTCTATAGCAGTGTCCTTCTTGGTTTCTCCCTCTGCTGAGTCTCACATCCAGTGTGTCCTAAAGCCTGTCAACTCTATTTCTTAAATGCTTCTTGCATCCAACTACCACCCTCCATTTCCGTTGCTGCTCTGTAATCTAAACTGTCATCTTCTCACAACAACCTAACTTGAAACTCTCTATCCACTTTTGCCCTGCTTCATCCTATATCTTATGGTACCCAGAGTAACCATATAACCTTATCTCCCTGCTTATAACCCCACAACGGTGTCCCCTTGCAAGTGGGATAAGAACTGACGTGACTCATAAAGTCCTATATAATTATATATGGCCTATATAACCTAATTCTTCAGCCCCACCTCATTCCTCTCTTCTCCTCCAGCCACACTGACCTCTGCCACCCTCAGTGAAACATTCCTTGACAATCTCCTCAACCCCACCCAAACCATATGGTACTTCCATAGCATAATTATTTAATGAAGATTGCTGTTCTTTATTCAGGGGTTTACATTTATTCTATTTTTGCTGTTTATTCCTTCTAGTATTTCATAGTTTCTATCTGAGAATACTTCTCTCTGAAATACATCCTTTAGATTTTCTTTAAGTGAGGATGGGCTGGTGGTGAGCTCTTTTTAGCTGTTTTCTGATATTTCATCCTAATTCTGGTATGATATTTTTGTTGTGTATAGAATTTTAGGTTGGCAGTTATTTTCTTTTAGTACATTGAATATACATTATTTCACTGTCTTTAGGCTTACATTATTTCTGCTGAGAGGTCAGCTGTTAATTTGTCCCTCTTTTGAAGGTGACTGGTACTTTCCCTCTGCTGCTATTAAGATGTTTTTTCTCCTTGCCTTGGGTTTTCTTTAGTATCACTGTAATGTGTCTAAGTATGGATTTCTTTTTATATTGTTCGGGATTATATGCTGCTTTTTTTTCTCTTCAGAATTTAAGACTTTATTTTCTTCTTCAATTTAAAGTAGAAGTACATTATAATGTAGATCAGTTTCTTTCGCAAAATTACAAATTTCGAGAATCTTCCACTTCTTTATACTTTCTTTAAAAAAAAAGACACAGGTGTCTTGCTGTGTTGCCCATCTGGTCTTGAACTACTGGCCTCAAGTAATCCTCCCACTTTGGCCTCTCAAAGTGTTGGGATTACAGGAATGAGCTACTGTACCTGGTCTACTTTTTAATATTTTTCATGTTTTTAAAAATACATATGTTGCAATTAGGATTAAGTTTGGCTATTAAAGTGTGACTTAAGAGAGTGGGTCATTTCTCTCACGTAAGAGAAGGCCAGAGGTAAGCAGTGGCAATGTCTTTTCTGCCTGAGCAGCGGCAGTAGTCACAGGTTTAAAATGGCATTGACACTCACAGGACCCAGTAAGCCTTGTGGCATCCAATCTGACACCCTGTTCACTTAACTTTGAAAGATACAGAACAACATGGCAGCATGAGGCTTATTTCAGCAGGAGGCTTTACTCTAGCCTGCCAAGTGTCAGCTCAAATATAAGGCAACAAGATCATCCAGTGGGTGCAGAAGCCACCTGGCTTAGAAGCTTCATGCTCCATGAGAACTAATACCTGTTGAGATAGCCCATGACTGTAATTTCCAGGAATCTTTGCAATAAAGAACACTACACTTAAGGAATCTCAAAACTCAGGGTTTTCAATGGGCACTTATAGTACATGTCAGAGTCCTCTTGGTCCAGATACAGTTTACCAATAAGGGATCATCTTTAATCATAAAGATGATCCAGTATTGCCTAGTATCACAGCTGACATTCCATTATTACCTTGTCTAGTAGGCTTCCAGAGAAATGATGATAAAGGCAAAGGCATTTTACCAGGGAAGAGAAAGGACTTTACTCAGAGCAGTCCAGGGCAGTGTCGCATAATCCGGACCCAATCTTCTATCCTGCTGCTCTGCCACTCAAGGGTTTATTTCCAAGGTTGCTTTAAAGTCCAAGAATCCTGCTGGAGTTCTAGCCACCACATCCATGGTCTAGCAGGAAGAAAGGGAAGATGAGTCTACCTGCTTCCTCTTAGGCCTTTAAGTTTAAGAAAACTTTCTGGAAGCATCACTCAACCCCTCTTATTTTTTTCTTGAGACAGGGTCTCACTCTGTTGCCCAGGCTGGAGTGCAGTGGTGTGATCACAGCTCACTGCAGCCTCAACCTCCCAGGCTCAAACAATCCTCCTACCTTAGCCTCCAGAATAGCTGGAACTACAGGCGTGCCCTACTATGCCTGGCTAATTTTTGTATTTTTTGTAGAGACAGGGTTTCGCCATGTTCCCTAAGCTGGTCTTGGACTTCTGAGCTCAAGTGATTTGCTCATCTTGACCTCACAAACTGTTGAGATTACAGGTGTGAGCCACTGGGTCTGGCCCAACACTTCCAATTCCATGTCAGTGGCCAGAACTTAGTCATATGACCACATGAATCTATGGGGAAAGTGGGCACATTGCTAGTCTGAATAAGTTTTGGGATTCTGTTACAAAGAGAAACAGGGAGAACAGATAATTGAGTCAGGCAGTTAGCAGGCTCTCCTATACATATATATGGTGGGAACAATAGCTTCTTATTAAATGCTGACATTAGGCTGGGCAAAGTGGCTCAAGCTTGTAATCCCAGAGCTTTGGGAGGCTGAGGTGGGAGGACTGCTTAGGGCCAGGAGTTCAAGACTAGCTTGGGCAACATAGTAAGACCCTGTCTCTACAAAAAAAAAAAAGAAGAAGAAAAAATTAGCTGGCATGATGACATGCACCTGTAGTTCTCAGTGACTCGAAAGGCTAAAGCCGGAAGACTGCTTGAATCCAAGAGTTCCAGGCTTCAGTGAGCTATGATGGCACCACTGCACTCCAGCCTAGGTGACACAGTGAGACCATGTCTCAAAAAAAAAATTGCTGATATGGTTTGGCTATGTCCTCACCCAAATCTCATCTTGAATTTTATCTCCTATAATCCCCACCTGTTGTGGGAGGGACCTGGTGGGAGGTAATTGAATTATACAGTGGATTTTTCCTGTGCTGTTCTTATGATTGTGAATAAGCCTCATGAGATCTGATGGTTTTATAAAGGGCAGTTCCTCTACACATGGTCTCTTGCCTGCTGCCATGTAAGATATGCCTTTGTTCCTCCTTCACCTTCCACCATGATTGTGAGGCCTCCCCAGCCATGTGGAACTGTGAATCCATTACAGCTCTTTTTCTTTATAAATTACCCAGTCTCAGGTTATGTCTTTATTCGTAGTGTGAGAATGGATTAATATGAAAGCTGAGACTAAAAAAGTCATATAAAACCTGGGAATATATATGTGTTTATGATTTGAAAATGCTTTTTTATCAAGGTAAGTTGTTTTCCAATTAAATACAAGACTTTTTGAAGAAAAAAATTCCTCCTCCAGAACATTAGTTCTCTAACCCATTAAAATAGTTACATCTCCATCAATTGTGAGATGTGATTAATGTGAGGTATGTTTTAACTATTAATTTCACCTAGGCTAAACTAGGTGAAATTGCTGTTTTTTTTGTAGTCAGATACAAATATTGACAATTTCATACAGCTCAACCTATGACAAAGTATCTATATTTGTGAATAATTTACTTAAAAAATACAAATTATCATAGATTTAAGTTACTGCCCTAATGAAATCATGATTACAGTTGAATTCCAGCAATCTTGCTCAAGTGAAAAAAGTGAATTGACAGCTGGAATTTAGGAATTGTACCTCTTTATCTTTAAGCACTTCAAAATTCTTTTTCTGTTTCTAGATAAAATACATATTGTAGTAGACTGAAAAATGGTCTCCCAAAAGATTTCCATGCCCCAGTCCCTAGTTTTATGCCTGTATATGCTAAATTACACAGCAAAAGAGACTTTGCAGATGGAATTAAGGTTATAGACCTTAAAATAGAGAAATTATTCAAGTGGGCCCAATGTAATCATAATCAAATGGACCTTTAAAAGTGGAATAGAAGACAAAAGGGTAGGTCAGAGACAGGTATGATGAGGAAATAACAGGAAAGGGGACATGACCCACCATTGCTAGCTCTGAAGGAAAGGAGACCATGAGCCAAGGAATGCAGGCAGCCTCTGGAAGCTAGAAATGGCCCTCCACTGACAGACAGCAAGGAAACAAGACTTTGATTCTTCAACTGTAAAGAACTGAATTCTGCCACAACTGAATAAGCAAGGAAATGGATTTATGGCCCCCTACCCTGCCCCCAGCCTCCATAAAGGAATGCAGTCCTGCCAGCATCTTGAATTTAGCTCAGTTAAGACCGGTGTCAGATTTCTGACCTACAAAACTATGATGATACGTTTTGTTGTTTTCAGCCACGGAGTTTGCGGTCATTTGTAACAGCTACAATAGAAAACTTATGTACTTACCTTAGTAAAACCTTGAATTTAAAGGACTCATCAGAGAACTGTCCCTAAAGTCATTTAAGCTGAGTTTAAAAAAATTCATGTCTGGTCCTGAGTGATTCTGGTAAAATAAGCTGTGATATGACTGGATATGTGTGTATAGCCAACAAAACACAATAAAATAGTGAACAACTGAAAGCTATACAGCTGATTATTTTTATATAAGAACACTAGAAAGCTCATAATGAGTTATGAGAAACATTTCATCTAGGAGTGATTTCTAAGGCAGCATCTTGAGTTTCTGTAAACACAAACTTCTGTCTCAGAAGGGATGTCATGAAGAGGACCAGAATCCTCTATGTCCACGTGCAGTGGCTTCTCCTGTTCACAACTCAGGTTTGAACTGTCTTTCATTGGAATCTTCCTTCCAGTTCCAAAGGTTTATCTGAAGCCAAAGCTATCATTTCTTCATCTTCATTTTTATGTAGAAAGCTACAAATCATGTTGGGTCTAGAGGAGAAATCCTTATCCTTGATTTGCAGCCATTCCACCCCACCTGTTTTCTCCTCCTTCCTTCTGTCGGAAGAGTTCTTGTCATGCTGACTTCTTCCCTGTATGGCACTTGTATTTTAGCACTGTGTACCCCTTGCCCTCTCTATCCACATGTTCAACATTTTCTTCAAATATAACACAGGTCCTAAGAGTGTCTTCAGACTCCCCAGCCAAGACATAGCTGTCCACTTGCAGAAAGGGCCTCTTGGTGTCAGTTCTCAAAATTTTGCATTTATTTTCACATTTCGAGAGAAAGTCTGAATCAATAATTCCTGACAATTCCATGAGAACCAACTGTTCTCCCTCCTCCTTCTTCCTCTTCTCCATCCTCTGGATTCTGTTCCTCTGCTACAGCCATGGTCCCACAGCTCTGGATTATAGGCTTCTTATTTCAGTTTTAGAAAATTTTCAACTATTATCTCTTCAAACATATTCTCCGCCCTTTTTTTTTTTTTTTTTTTTTTTTTTTTTTTTTTTTTTTTTTTTTTTTTTGCGACAGAGTCTCACTCCTTCACCCAGGCTGGAGTGTAGTGGCGCAATCATAGCTCACTGCAGCCTCAACCTCCTGGGCTCAGGCAATCTTCCCACCTCAGCCTCCCGAGTAGCTGGGACTACAGGCACAAGGCACCAAACCTGGCTAATTTTTTGTACTTTTTGTAGAGACAGGTTTTGCCATGTTGCCCAGGCTATACTTGATCTCCTGGGACCAAGCAATCTGCTAGCCTTGGTCTCCCAGAGTGCTAGGATTACAGGTGTGAGCCACCCAGCCTGGCCCTCTTTCATTTCTTTTTCTGGAATCCCAATTAGACATTTGTTACACCTTCTCAGTCTACCCCACCATGCTTCTTAATCTACTCTTTTTTATGTTTTGCCTTCTCTGGTGCATTCTAGAGAATTTTTTCTGATCTATGTGACAGTTCATTAATTCTGTCTTCTGTTGCATCTAAACATCTGTTAAATTCCTTCATTAATTTATACATTTTAACTTTTTCTTTTCTAAATGTTCTATCTAGTGTTATTTCAAATATGTTAGAACACTATACTTTTCCTTGAAGATATTTTTAAACTTGTATTTTTAAACTTTAAACATACTGAACACAGTTATTTTATAATCTTTGGCTGATAATTCAAAAATCTGAAGTCTTTGAAGGTGTTTCTTTGGTCTGTTTTTCTTTTTTCTGCTAGTTTCCACTCATAGGGTTTCGTTTCTTGATATTCTTAGATATTACTGTGTGTTCCTCATTCTACTTTAAAAATTACTTTTGGAAAATTTAAGGCCTAAGACAAAGGTGACTTACTCTAGAAGGGATTTTCAAGAGGTTAGGGGAGTTACCAGACATGAACACTGAGTTCGTGGCTTGAGATTTCTTGGGCAAAACAACTGATCTGTAGGAGCACTGCTAGCCTATAGTCACACCCTCCCAGGGATCAGTCCCATCATTTTTCCCTCCCCTACAACATCCAGATCTTTTTTGTGCCAAGGTAACTTAACTGTCCGTGCAGTCCTGTGGGTGGATATGGGTATGGTTTACTTCTGGTTTGCCCATACCCTGATTTAGAAGAATCTCCTATTAATCTATTTTTGGTTAACCTTGGATTTAATTGGTCCCTTTTGCTCCAGGGACTGTCAAAACTGGAGTTGTTTCTGCGCCCAGTTGTTCTCAGCAGGAGAATTCATCCAGATAACCTAGCCTGCCACTGACAGAAATGAGTGTGTTTTAATTACATTGTAAATGGTTTGCTTGGGGTTTGTCCCATTGACTATAATTTTCTTATTTATTTGTTTATTATGAGACTCCCTCCCTAGAAAGTGAGTTTCATTTTTAATGATCATTTACATGATGTTTCCTATGTATCAGGTACAGCTCCATGATAAACTGTAAACATAAAACATAATGTAAATATTATCTCATTTAATGTTCCTAAAAGCCTTCTGAAACAGACACTATTATAATAGATGAGGAAACCAAGACATTAAGAGCTTACTTTACGTTCCTAAGGCCACATGGCTAGGAAGCTTAAAGGACCAGCATTTGACTCCAGAAAGACTGGCTTCCGAGTCCTGGGACCTAACTAACCACTGTGCTGTGTGTTTCTCCATGAGTGCTAAGACATCTCACTAATGAATCTTTAGCACCTGGTGTGGCACCCAGCAATAATGGTTTTCAGTATTGTTGAATGAGTTACTATAGAATTCTTACAAACGAATGCTTCATTGATTATAACACTACTGACTTGTAAAAGGAAATGTAAAAAAAGGCAAAGAAATACAATTCCGATTTGTCGTTATTTGTAATAATAGCTTGATTTTCTTTAATTCTGAAATGTGAGTACAGCAGGTAGATGAAAGTATCTGATACAATTTTGTTTTTGTTGTTAACACATTGGAACAATATTGTAATACCTTTGAAGGAGATAAAGTTGGGTGATAGGATACAGATGGGGCAGAATAATGAAATATCAGAGAATGGCTACTGAGATTTTCTTAAATATTGCACTTAGGGAATAAATGAACGATTTGGAGGCCATGAAATCCTGGAATAAGGCTTCACAAAGTGTCCACATTCTCTTAGAAAATGAAGATAATTCAACTTTGTTATTTGTTAGAAAATCATTGATGTGAGTAGAAGTCATGTGTTACCCTCCAAGGCAGTGTCCCCTAGATGATCACCTGGTTCCAGGTCAAAGCTGAGGGAGCCTAACTCCTTTAGAAGCTGACCTGCTATCTGCTGTTGTTAATATCCCTTTTCAAAGCACTGATTTGGTTATGCTCCATTTGCCAGGTCTTATTTTCTCTCTTGTGGTTTGTCGATGTGTCAGCACATTACGTCACAGGTGCACAGGTAGAAGGTAGATATCTGATGGAAGGGTAACATGATGCAGGAAGTGAATCTTTTGGTTTCCTAACCTGTATCAAGGCCAATGTCAGATGGACATAGTTGGCAGGCCTTAAAATATGGCTGCTTTCCTAAGTCACAGGCTGTGAGGGGAGGCTCAGCCAAGTTTTGGGAGCTCATCTTTGCTCAGTGCTACCACATGTGAATCTCATACTGTGCACTCACACTTAGCATCAGGCTCATGCATTTGGTGTAATTGTGCTTACCTAGGGAGAGGAGCTGCTTTGGCTGCTCTGATAGACCTTTTATTATAATAGCACATTTTGAATGTTTACAATGGGCTTCCCACTTCTAATGGCCAGAGCTACCATAAGAAATAGGAACTACCAGTCCTACAGTTTTATCTGTGAAAGTGGAAGCAATTTGTTTATGGTTAAAGGACCAGAAGAGGTGGAGTTATGTTGGTTAGGTTTGTGTTACTCTGCCCCTGATATGGTGTTCTTCTCGTATGGATATTTAAATCTCATGCTGGCATTTAGTTAATCACCACATTAATAAACATTTGTTAGTATGAAGGCTATTACATCAAAAGAAATAGTAGCATTTAAAAAAATCTAGTAGATCATTGTCTTCTAAGTTTCTTATTGAAAATAATGCTAAGTCGTATGTGGCTGCTTAAGTATTAAGCCCTGTGGAATCATAGGGCACTCAAAACAAAGCTCAAATTAACTCTAGGAATTGTAATTACATACTTTTTTTTGGTGAAAAGACTTGATGGTTGGTTTGAATTACTAGCTGTGTGGCTTTGGGAAAATTACTTAATATCTTTAGGCTCTGGTTTCCTTATCTGTAAAGTGGGTATGATACCATCTACTTTTCTGAGTCGTTGCCAGAATTAAAGTACAAAATGCATTTATTAAAGTCCCTAGCACAGTACCTGACACATAATAGGCACCAGTAAATGCCCATTTCTCTTTGCCTAATGTCTTTCATTGGCTGTGTGGGAAAAGTATGTGAACAAATTCTATACATCAATCCATTATAAGTGCTTTTTGAAAGTAATGGTAGAAAGTCTTACAGAACACTGTCATTATTGTCGTTTGGGGCCAGTTCCTCCCCGACTCCCAATAACATAACGTTAAAAGTTACTGTAGAATATTTAATATACAACAACTTGCTATGAATCTGTTTTCAGCAACACAACAATTAAATCAAGTAGAAGTTTTCTGTATGTGATTCAAGAATGCTCTTGATCCTTTCAGCACTAAAATTGCATTACCCGTAGCTAAAGGAGGAAGTGTGCTCAGTTAAGCTTGAAAGCAATGGTACAAGAAAAGGATTAGCAAATTGCAAGACAAAATCCTTAGAAGTAAGGTCACCACCAGACTGTAGCTGGGGCACAAGCCAGGGAATATGTTTAATATGTGCCGCTCCATTAGTTCCTGGAATCTTAAAACATAACCTGCCTCACTGAATCACAGTAGAAGGGGGAAAGCAACAGGAGCATCATGTCTCGGCTTTTTCAGACAACATAGCACTGATTTATTTTCAAAAATTTTTTTTAATTAAAGTAACTTACGCACATAAGTTTAAAAGTCAAATGTTATTGAAGGGCTTGGAGCAAATTATGGGGGTTTCTCCTCATCCTTTCCCTCAGTCCTCTTCTGCCATTATTTCCAACAATCTTAGCTTTTTATTTCTGGCATTTACATATCTCTGTATTTCTAAATTACATGTGTGTCATGTTTTCTTTTGATTTATCAATATGAGCCATTCTGTAAACATTCTATAATGACATTTAAGAATTTAGTTTTCTCATACCATCACGACTTTTGCCTCCCTTCTCCCATAATCTTACTAGAGAATATTTTATTACAGCGTTTGCTTAATTGACTATTCCATGTTTATATTATTGTGCCCCCCATGCAAATATTGCTCAGGCTCAGCACCGTAGTGTGCAGATGTATGTTTACTTTCTGTCTTTTTCTGAAGTTCATGGTGTCTTTTTTTTTTTCCTTTCAGTTTGCTTATCTTTGTCCCTATTTCTAATTCTTTCACACCTTACAATGGCTTCTTGGTGCTCTTTTTCTACAAGTTCAATCACATCAATAATATACATGCTGCATTTTGGTGTTCATGGAAGCATCACCCCCAAACACCTCTCTTTGGCCTGCTGCACAGCCTCCTCCTGGGAATTCCTTGAGCTGAGTTCTTTAGTTCCTGGATTTTGAGTGTGTGCTTGGTGGGCTTGCTTGTTCTGGTGGAGCATGTCATCAGATGATGCAGCAGCAGAAGACACGGTGGGGGCATCCTCAGTGTCTGTCTCTAGTCACACAGTGACTGGTCGGGACTGTTCACCCTCCATGCTTAATACATAGCTACCCTTCTGGGATCTCCTTTTACCCTCATTCTCGAGAGTCCCTTTTTTTCCTCCCTGATCCTGAGTTTCTTTGTTTTTCACATCTCATGCTTTCCTGGCTTACTCCCTCTGTTATACTCTCTGTCTTGCTTTCTGATTCTCTCAGATTTACCACTTCAGTAAAGGCCTATCTTCTGTTTAATCGGTTCATTCAGTATCTAATTTCACTGACTTAAAAAAATTATACTCATTTTCAACTTCCGTTTTATGTTTTTATTCTTTTGTTATAGTTTCTATTCTTTGGTTTGTCTCTTTAACCATTTTGAATGTATTTATCTTACAATATTTTAAGATTATTGTTCATATACTTTCACTTAGTTGATGGCTAATTCTACCGTGTTTACTTACTATATTTACTGTTACCTGCTTTTTCTTGATCATTTTTAAATTTATTTTTTACAGTTGATTTAAATTTTTTTATTTTTAACTTTTATGGGTACATAGTAGGTATATATATATTTATGGGGTACATGAGATGTTTTGATACAGGCATGCAATATGTAATAATCACATCATGGAGAATAGGGTGATCCCCTCAAGCATTTATTTTATGTGTTACAAATAAGCCAATTATATTCTTTTACTTATTTTTAAATATACAATCAAGTTATTGACTATAGTCACCTTGTTGTGTTGTCAAATAGCAGGTCTTATTCTTTGTAACTATTTTTTTGTGCCCATTAAGCATCTTCACCTCCCCCTTGCCCCCCATCCACCCTACCCCTCCCATCCTCTGGCAATCTTCCTCTCTATGTCTATGAGTTCAATTGATTTGATTTTTAGATCCCACAAATAAATGAGAACATGTGATGTTTGTCTTTCTGTACCTGGCTTGTTTTACTTAACATAATGCCTTCCATTTCCATCCATGTTGTTGTAAATGACTGGATCTTATTCTTTTACATGGCCCAGTAGTACTCCATTGTGTGTAAGTACCACATTTTCTTTAGCTATTCATCATGGGTCCTTAGGTTGCTTCCAAATCTTGGCTATTGTGAACAGTGCTGCAATAAACATGGGAGTGCAGAATATCTCTTCAATATACTGATTTCCTTTCTTTCGGGTATATAACGAGCAGTGGGATTGCTGGATCATATGGTAGCTCAACTTTTAGTTCTTTGAGGAACCTCCAAACTGTTCTCCATAGTGGTTATACTAATTTACATTCCCACTCACAGTGTACAAGAGTTCCCTTTTCTCCACATCCTTGCCAGAATTTGTTATTGCCTGTCTTTGGGATAAAAATCATTTTAACTGGGGTGAAATGATATATCTCATTGTAGTTTTCATTTGCATTTCTCTGATCAGTGATGTTGAGCACCTTTTCATATGCTTGTTTGCCACTTGTATGTCTTCTTTGAAAAACATCTGTTCAAATCTTTTGCCCATTTTTTTTATTAGATTATTAGATTTTTTATAGAGTTGTTTGAGCTCTTTTTTTTATAGAGTCGTTTGAGCTCTGGTTATTAATCCCTTGTCAGATGGGTAGTTTGCAAATATTTTCTCCCATTCTGTGGGTTGTCTCTTCACTTTGTTGATAGTTTCCTTTGCTGTGCAGACATTTTAAAAAACTTGATGTGATCCCATTTGTCCATTTTTGCCTTGGTTGCCTGTGCATCTGGGGTAATACTCAAGAAATTTTTGCCCAGACTAACGTCCTGGAGATTTTTCCCAATGTTTTCTTGTAGTAGTTGCATAGTTTGAGGTCTTACATTTAAGTCTTTAATCCATTTTGATTTGATTTTTGTATATGGCTAGAGATAGGGATCTAGTTTCATGCTTTTGTATATAGTTATTCAGTTTTCCCAGCACCATTTATTGAAGATACCATCTTTTCCACAGTGTATGTTCTTGTCACTTTTGTCAAAAGTAAGTTCCCTGTAGGTGTATCCTTTTGTTTCTGGGTTCTCTATTTTGTTCAGTTGGTCTGTGTGTCTGTTTTTATGCCAGTACCATGCTGCTTTGGTGACTATAGCTCTGTAGTATAATTTGAAGTCAAGTAATGTGATTCCTCCAGTTTTGTTTTTTGTTTTTGCTTAGGGTAGCTTTGGGTATGCTAGGTCTTTTGTGGTTCCATATAAATTTTAAGACTTTTTTTTTCAATTTCTGTGAAGAATGTCATTGTTATTTTGATTGGGATTGCATTGAATCTGTAGATTGCTTTGGGTAGTATGAACATTTAAACAACATTGATTCCTCCAATCCAAGAACATGGAATATCTTTCCATGTTTTGGTGTTCTCTTTACTTTTTTTCATCAGTGTTTTATAGTGTTCATTATAAAGATTTTTCACTTCTTTGGTTAATTCCTAAGTATTTCATTTTATTTGTGGCTATTGTAAATTGGATTGCTTTTTAAATTTCTTTTTCAGATTGTTCACTGGTGGCATATAGAAATGCTAATGATTTTGTATGTTGATTTTGCATCCTGCAACTTTACTGAATTTATCAGTTCTAATAGTTTTTTTTATAGAGTCTTTAGGTTTTTCCAAATATAAGACCATATCATCTGAAAACAAGGATAATCTGACTTCCAATTCCATGCTCTTTATTCATTTCTTTTGTCTAATTGCTCTATCTAGGACTTCCAGTGCTATGTTGAATAATAGTAGTGAAAGTGGGCATCCTTGTCGTGTTTCAAATTGTAAAGACTTTCAGTTTTTCCCCATTCAGTATGATACTATCTGTAGGTCTGTCATATATGGTTTATGTTATGTTGAGGCATGTTTTTTCTATATACAAGTTTTATGAGGGCTTCTTTTTTTATATATCATGAAGAGATATTGAATTTTATCAAATGCTTTACCAGAATCAATTGAAAGGATCATATGGTTTTTGTCCTTCATTCTGTTGATATGATGTATTGCATTGATTGATTTGCATATGTTGATCTATCCTTACATCCCAGGGTTAAATCCCACTTGATCCTGATGAATAATCTTTTTATGTATTGTTGAATTCAATTTGCTAGTATTTTGTTGAGGATTTTTGCATCAATATTCATAAGCGATATTGGCTTGTTTTTATTTTTTTATGTGTCTGGTTTTGCTATCAGGGTAATACTGATCTCATTGAAGGTATTTGGAAGTATTCCCTCCCGCTTCATTGTTTGGAATACAGTAAGACTGGTATTAGTTCTTTAAATGTTTGGTAGAATTCAGCAGTGAAGCCATTGGGTCCTGGGCTTTTCTTGACTGGGAGATTTTTTACTACAGCTTCAATCTCATTACTTGTTATTGGTCTGTTCAGGTTTTGGATTTCTCCCTGGTTCAATCTTGGCAGATTGTACATGTCTAGAAATTTGTCCATTTCTTCTGGATTTTCCAATTTATTGGCAAATTAGCCAATACATTTGTTGTTCCAATTTATTGGTCATAGTAGCCACTAATGATCCTTTGAATTTCTGTAGTATCAGTTGTCTCATTTTTTGTCTCTGATTTTATTTATTTGGATCTTCTCTCGTTTTTTCTTAATTAGTCTGGCTAAAGGTTTGTCAATCTTGTTTTATTTTTCAAGAAACCAATTTTTTATTTCATTGATCTTCTGTGTTGTTTCTTCATTTCAGTTTCATTTATTTCTTCTCTAATCTTTATTATTTCTTTTTTTCTACGTATTTTGAGTTTTGTTTGCTCTTGCTTTTCTAATTCTTTTTTTTAATTTGAAAAGGAGAGGAGACTTTATTTCTTACAAAGAATCACAGCCTGCAAGATGCTTTTCTAGTTCTTCAAGATGCATTGTTGGCTTGTTTATTTGAAGTTTTTCTTCTTTTTTGATGTAGGCACTTATAGCTATAAACTTTCCTCTTAGTACAGCTTTTACTGTATCCCACAGGTTTTGGTATGTTGTGTTTTCATTATTTATTTCAATAAATTTTTAAATTTCCTTTTTAATTTCTTTATTGATTCACTGGTCATTCATGAGCATATTGTTTAATTTCCATGTATTTGTATAGTTTTCAAAATTTCTCTTGTTACTGATTTCTAATTTTATTCCACTGTGGTCAGAGAAGATACTTGATATTATTTCAATTTTTTGAATGTTTTAAGACTTATTTTGTGACCTAACATATGATTTATCTTTGAGATTGATCCATGTGCTGAGGAAAAGAAAATGTATTCTGCAGCCATTGGATGAAATGTTCTGTAGATATCTATTAGATCCATTTGGTCTATAGTGCAGATTGAGTTCAATATTTCTTTGTTGATATTCTGTCTGGAAGGTCTGTCTGATGCTCAAAATGGTATATAGAAGTCTCCAGTTATTACTGTATTAGAGTCTCTCTCTCTCTTTAGCTGTAGTAATATTTGCTTTATATATCTAGGCGTTCCAGTGTTGAATGCATATACATTTAAAATTGTTATATCCTTTTGGTAAATTGACCCCTTTATCATTATATAGTGACCTTCTTTGTCTCTTATAGTTTTTGTCTTGAAATCCATTTTGTCTAATATAAGTGTAGCTACTCCTGTTCTTTTTTGCTTTCCATTGGCATGGAATATCTTTTTCATACCTTTATTTTCAGTCTACGTGTATGTTTATAGGTGAAATGTTTTTCTTGTGGGCAACAGATAAATGGGTCTTTTTTTTTTTTAAATCCATTCAGCCACTTTATGTCTTTTGATTGGAGAATGTAATTCTTTTACATTCATTGTTGTTATTGATAAATGAGGACTTATATCTGCCATTTTGTGATTTGTTTTCTGGTTGTTTTGTGAGCTTCTTGTCTTCCTTTAGTGAAGGTGATCTTCTCTGGTGATATGGCTTAGTTTATTGCTTTTTATTTTTTGTGTATCTGTTATATGTATTTTAGTTTGGGGTTACCATGGCGCTTGCAAATACTATCTTATAACTCGTTATTTTAAGCTGGTAACAACTTGACACTGTTTGTATAAACAAATAAGCAATAAGGAAACTAATAGAAACTTTATACCTCAACGTTGTCCCCCCACTTTTAACTTTTTATTGTTTCTATTTATATCTTATTATACTGTCTATGTCTTGAAAAGCTGTTGTAGTTATTTTTGATTGGTTCATCATTTAGACTCTCTACTTAGCTTAAGGGTAGTTTACATGCCGCAGTTAGTGTTATAATGTTCTGTGTTTTCCTGTGTACTTGCTATTACCGGTGGATTTGGAACCTTCAGGTACTTACTTATTGCTCATTAATGTCCTTTTCTTTATGATTGAAGTACTCGCTTTAACATTTCTTGTAGGACAGGTCTGGTGTTGATGAAATCCTTCAGCTTTTATTTGTTAGGGAAGTTTTTATTTCTCCTTCGTGTTTTAAGGATATATATAGAGATATAGAGACATAATTTTTTTATACCAGATATACAATTCTAGGGTTAAACTTTTTGCCTTCATCACTTTAAATATGTCATGCCAGTCTGTCCTGGCCTGTAAGGTTTTCACTGAAAAGTCTGCTGCTGGACATATTGGACTTCCATTGTGTGTCACTTGTTTCTTTTCTCTTGCCTCTTTTCAGATCCTTTCTACATCCTTGATCTTTAGGAATTTGCTTATTAAATGCCTTGAGGTTGTCTTCCTTGGGTTAAATCTGCTTGGTGTTCTGTAACCTTCTGGTACTTGGATATGGATATCTTTCTCTAGGTTTGGAAAGTTATGTTATAATTCCTTGGAGAAAACATTCCATCCCTATCTTTTTCTCTACATCCTCTTTGAGGCCAATAACTGTTAGAGTTACCCTTTGGAGGCTGTTTTCCAGATCCTGTAGGCATGCTTCATTGTTTTCTAATCTTTCTTTTGTCTCTTCTGACTGTGTATTTTCAAATAGCCTGTCTTCAAGCTCATTAATTCTTCCTTCTGTTTTGATCATTCCTGCTATTAAAAGACTCTGATGCACTCTTCAGTATGCCAATTGCATTTTCAGCTGCAGAATTTCTGCTTGATTCTTTTTCATTATTTGAGTCTCTGTTAAATTCATCTAATAGAATTCTGAATTCTTTCTCTGTGTTATCTTAAATTTCTTTGAGTTTCCTCAACAGAGCTATTTTGAATACTCTCTCTCTGAAAGGTCACATATCTCTTTTTCTAGCATTGGTCCCTGATGCCTTATTTAGTTTATTTGGTGAGGTCATGTTTCCTGGGCTGTCTTGATGCTTATAGATGTTCATCTGTGTCTGGGCATTGAAGATTTAGGTATCTGTTACCGTCTTTGCCTTATGGGTTATTTGTACCCATCATTCTTGGGAAGGCTTTCCAGATATTCTAAAGGACTTGGGTGTGGTGATCTAACTGCATCTTCTTTAGGGGGCACCCCAAGCCCGGTAATGCTGTGGCTCTTGCAGACTTGTACAGGTACCAACCGCCTTGATGATCTTGGACAAGATCTGTAAGAATTAGCTGGATTACTAGGCAGAGACTCTTGTTCTCTTCCCTTACTTTCTCCCAAACAAACGGATCTCTCTGTTCTGAGCCACCTGAAGCTGGGGGTGGAGTGACCCAAGCATCCCTGTGGCCACCACCACTATGACTGTGCTGGGTCAGACTTGAAGTCAGCACAGCACTGGGTCTCACCCAAGGCCTGCTATAACTACTTTCTGACTATTGCCTAAGTTTGCTCAGGGCCCTGGGGCTCTACAGTCTACAATTGGCAAAGCCAGGCCTGTGCCCTTCCCTTTAGGGTGGCGAGTTCCCCGAGGCCCCTGGACAGGTCCTGAGGTGCAGTCTGGGAATCAGAGACTGCAGTCAAAAACCATAGAAGTCTACCTGGTGTTCTATTGTAGTGTGGCTGAGCTGGCACCCAAACCACAAGATGCAGTCCTGATAACTCCTCCCTCCTCTTTCCAAAGACAGAGGAGACTTAACCTATGGCCACTGCCACCACAGGCCCATGGGGAGTACAGCCAGACTACCGCTGATGTTCCCTTAAGGTCCAAGGTCTCTTCATTCAGCTTGTGGTGAATGCTGCCTGGCCTGGGACTCACCCTTCAGGGCAGTGGGCTCCCCTCTGGCCCAGAGCAGGTCCAGAAATGCCATCCAAGAGCAAAGTTCTGGAATTGGGGATCCCAAGAGCCTGGAGAGTGTGCCTGTGACTGAACTGGGACCTGAGTGGCAAGACAAGGTCCCCTTTGCTTTTGAGACAAGCAGGAGTCTCACCCCATAGCCACCCCAAGCAGAAGGAGTCTCACCCCATAGCCACCACATCTGGGAATGTGCTGAGTCTCACCTGAAGCCAGTAAGTCTCAGAGTGTCACCCAAGGCCCTTGAGATAGTTCCTGGGTCTGGCTGCTGGTTATTCAGGGCCCAGAAGCTTTTCAGTTAGAGGGTGATGAATGCTGCCAGTATTGTGTCCTGCCTTTCAAGGCAGCATGTTCCCTTCTGGCCCAGGGTATGTCTAGAAAAGTCATCCATAAGCTAGAGCCTGGAATGGAGGCCTCATGACTCTGACCAGTGCCCTATTCTGCTGTGGCTGAGCTGGTATCCAAGATTTAAGATAAACTCTTTCCCACTCCTCACTCTCCTTTCCTCAAATGGAAGTAAGGGAGCCATGAGCTGTGCAGCCTGGTGTTAGGGGAGGGGTGATGCCAGCACTCCATTAGTTGCTCCAACTGCTGTCTCAGCAGGTCTCATACCCCCTACCCTGTCTGCTGGCTCCGGGCCCAGATCCGCACCAGGACTTGCCTAAAAGTTGCAGTCCTTGTGGCCTAGACTGCCTTTCACATTTATTTAGAGCCCCAAAGCACTGTTAGCCTGTGGTGATAAGATCTGTGGGAACTCAAGTTCCAACAGCTAAGATTGGTGATTCCCCTCTGGCTAGTGCTGGTTTAAATGCTCCCTCGGTGGGCAGGCATCAGCTGAGGTTTTCCTTTCTGCTATAAAGGGGCAGCAGTGAGTTCGAGGTCCCACAATTGCTGCATTCTCCCTCTTCTAGCACACAGAAATGCTCTCCGCACCACACCGCTGCTGCCAGGGAGGGATGGTATTGGCAATTCAAGACTTTTTCCTACCTCTTCGGTGCCTCTTTCAGCAATACAGAGTTAAAGCCAGGTACTGTCAGTGCTGGCCTGATTTTTGGTTCTTATAGCGTGTGTGTGTGTGTGTGTGTGTGTGTGTGTGTAGTTGTTAAATTGGTGTCCTTCCATGGCGTTGAAGGTGCAATTGGTGGAACCTTCTGCCATCTTGGTCAGCTTCCTCTTGCTCATTTTAGATCTTTTAATCAGTTGTGATTTTTTCACTGTGAGCTTATCTTCAATGGGCTTTTTCCCTTGGGAGAGTCTTGTGGTCTGTATTAGTGTGTATCCTTCCTCTGCCAGCACCCAGAATATCATCAGTCCAGGACTAATTCTTGTGTTAGCTTCTCTACTTGGGCTTTCTCCTACAAAATGGGCCATATAAATTAGGACTTCAGAGCTGCATAAGTTCTTGGTTTGATTTTATATGGAGAAAGAATTTTTTAAAAAATCCATTAGTACTCTTTTTGTCAAAGGGCTACATTTTTCTGGTCTTTCTTTACCTAAGTGGCAGTTCTTGTAGAAGATCCTGGCTTTATGCAGTGGTTTCAGTTCCATGTTCATACTTTGTACAGACCTAAATTTCATCTCCTGTTAAAAACTAACCTCTTGGCCGGGCGCGGTGGCTCAAGCCTGTAATCCCAGCACTTTGGGAGGCCGAGACGGGCGGATCACGAGGTCAGGAGATCGAGACCATCCTGGCTAACACGGTGAAACCCCGTCTCTACTAAAACATACAAAAAACTAGCCGGGCGAGGTGGCGGGCACCTGTAGTCCCAGCTACTCGGGAGGCTGAGGCAGGAGAATGGCGTGAACCCGGGAGGCGGAGCTTGCAGTGAGCTGAGATCCGGCCACTGCACTCCAGTCCGGGCGACAGAGCGAGACTCCACCTCAAAAAAAAAAAAAACAAAAAAACAAAAAACAAAAAAACAAAAAAAAAAACTAACCTCTTAGTTGTGAATTGGGTCAGAACTGCCCCGTGCCCCACCATGGGTGCTCCTGCACAGTCTGCTTAATCACCTCCCATACTGGATTTCATTTCTCTCTGGGATACTGGGATTCACTTTCTTTCTTATGAAATTAACTGTTCAGTTAGTTTTAAAATTATATTTTGTTCAACATTTTTAGATATTGGTAATAGAATTTTTATGTTTCACTGTTTTTACTTTCTTCATTCATTTAACAACTATATTTTGGGCACCTGTAGGCATTAGTCACTGAGATGTATCAATGAATGAAAAAGACGAAAACTTTGCCCTCATGGAGTTTACATTCCTGTGGAGGAATTATGGCAGGTACAGATAATAATTGAAAACAAATAAAATACTTATTAGGTAGTAAGTGCTGTGGAGAAAAATAGGCAGGGGATTAGAGTATATGTGGGGGATATTACAGTTTAACAAAACGGTGATTTAAAAAGAAAATACGAAGATTAGAGTAGAAATCAATGAAATGGAAAACAAAGTAGAAGCAATTAAATGAAAAGCTCAGAATTATAAAAAATAAATAAAATTGTAAACCTATAGAACTAGCAAAGATAAAAAAGATAGGAATTACCAACATCAGGAATAAAACAAGGGATGTATACAGATACTGAGGCTCTTAAAAGGATAATAAAAAAGGGAATACTATGTACACTTCAACCTACATAAATTCTGTAACTTAGATGAGATGGACCAATTCCTTGGAAAGCACAAACTCTGAAACTCACCATATATGAAAGATATACTCTGAATAGTTCTATAGCTATTAGAGAAATGAAATTCATAATTAACTTCCAAAAATAAATCAGACTCAGTTTTACTGTTGAATTCTACTGCACATTTAAAGAAAAATTAACACTAATTCTATACAACCTCTTTCAACAAATAGAAGAAGAAATGATTCCCAAATCATTTATTGGTCAGCACTACCCTAATACCAAAACCAGACAAGGATATGCCAAAAAAAAAAAAAAAAAAAAAGGAAAAGAAAGAAAAACTAGAGACCATTTTCTTTAGACATGGAACTGTCTCAATAAACTATTAGCAAGTCAATTCCAGCAATATAAAAGGAATTATACACAAACACTATGTGGGGTTTATTCCAGGAAAGCAAAGTTGACTCAATATTTGAAAATCAATGTAATTTGCCAAAATAATGAGCTAAAGAAGAAAAATTACGATTTCAATTGATGCAGAAAAAGCATTTGACAAACTTTAATACACATTTGTAATAAAAATCCTCAGCTAATGAGGAATAAAGGAGAACAGCATCTATGAAAAACCTATAGCTAACACTCTTAATGATGAAATACTAAGCACATTCCCCTAAGAATGAGAACAAGTCAAGAACGTTCAGTCTTACCATTCTTATTCAACATAATACTGAAAGTTCAAGCCAGTACAATAAGGCTATAAAAGGAAGTAAAAGACACACAGATTGGAAAAGAATAAATAAACTCCCCCTGTTTGCAGATAACATGACTGTCTACCTTAAAAACACCAAAGAATTCACAAAAATGCTCATAAAAATGTGAGTCCAGCAAGTTGCACCATCCGAGATCAGCACATAAAAATTATTCAAATTTATATGTGCTAGCAACAATCGTGTGGATCCACAATTATGCAGAAACAGAAGTTGAAACAACACCGTATACAATCACTCCCTCTACTCCCTGACTGAAAAAAGAGAAATGCTAGGTATAAATCTAGCAAAACATGCAAAGAACCTCTATGCTGCAAATTATAAAACACTGATGAAAGCAATAATGAAGATCTAAATAAATGGAGAGACATACTGTGTTCATGGATTGAAAGACTCGGTAAGGTGGTTAGTTCTTCCTAAGCTGTTAAACCTATATTAAAATATACTTTTAACAGATTTTTAAAATAAAAAACAATTCCAGCAATTTTTTTGTAGATATAGATAAGCTTATTCTAAAATTTATGTGGATAAGCCAAAAAAAAAAAATACTGTAATAGCTATGACAATTTTGAAAAAGAAGAATAAAGTGGGAGGAATCACTCTAGTTGACGGTAAGACTTACTATATAACTAGAGTAATTAAGACAGCAAAGAATGGACACTTAAGTCAATGGGACAGAAAAAGAGAACCCAGAAATAGACCAAAACAAATATGCCCAATTAATTTTTGACAAAGATGCAAAAGTACTTCATTGAAGGAAGGGTAGTTGATTCAACAGATAGTCTTGAGACAATTGGATACATATAGGCAGAAAATGAGCCTTGCCCTAACCATTATACCATATAACATCAATTTATACATTTATAATAGATCATAGACATAAGTGTAAAATGTATAACAGAAAAACTTTGAGAATAAAATAGCTCTTCTGGACCTAAAGCTGGGCAGAGTTCTTAGACGTGACTAAGTGAGACCCCTAAAAGAAAAAATTTCTAAGTTGGACTTCATCAAAATTAAGAAAAAACTTTTGGTCTGAAAAAGAATCTAAGAAGATGGAAAGACAGGCTACTGACCAGGAGAAAGTATTTGCAAACCTCATGTTTGACAAATGCCTTCTATCTGGAATATACAAAGAATTCTCAAAACTCAGCAGTGAAAAAATAATCCAAGTATAAAATGTGCAAAAGATATGAACAGACATTTTACTAAAAAGACAGATGACAAGCACATGAAAAGATGTTCTTATATCACTAAATCAGTAGTGAACTGAAAATCAGAACTACAGTGAAATAGCAATATTCTCTGATCAGAATGGTTACAATAAAAAAAATAGTGTCAACACGGAATGCTGGTGAGGGTGAACGGAGGCTTGATCACTCACATATTGCTGGTGGGAGGGTAGAATGGCACACTGGCTCTGGAAAATTTGGCCGTTTCTTAAACTGAACATGCAAATATAACCCAGCAACTGTGCCTGCAGGCATCGATCCTAAAGAGATTGATATGGTTTGTGTCCGCGTCCCCGTGCAAATCTCATGTTAAATTGTAATCCCTAGCGTTGGAGGTGGGGCCTGGTGGGAGGAGATTGGAGACTGGGGGTGGATTTCCCCTTTGGTGCTGTTCTCGTGATAGTGAGTTGTCGCAATATCTGGCTTTTTAAAAAATATATGTATATATACTTTAAGTTCTAGGGTACATGTGCACAACGTGCAGGTTTGTTACTTAGGTATACATGTGCCATGTTGGTTTGCTGAATCCATTAACTCATCATTTACATTAGGTATTTCTCCTAATGCTATCTCTCCCCCTGCCCCCGACCCATGACAGGCCCCCATGTGTGATGTTCCCCACCCTGTGTCCAAGAGTTCTCCTTGTTCAGTTCCCACCTGTGAGTGAGAACATGTGGTGTTTTGTTTTCTGTCCTTGTGATAGTTTCCTGAGAATGATGGTTTCCTGCTTCATCCATGTCCCTGCAAAGGACATGAACTTACCCTTTTTTATGGATGGCTGCATAGTATTCCATGGTGTATATGTGCCACATTTTCTTAATCCAGGCTATCATTGATGGACATTTGGGTTGGTTCCGAGTTTTTGCTATTGTGAATAGTGCTGCAATAAACATACACGTGCGTGTGTTTTTATAGTAGCATGATTTATAATCCTTTGGGTATATACCGAGTAATGGGATTGCTGGGTCAAATGGTATTTCTAGTTCTAGATCCTTGAGGAATTGCCAAACTGTCTTCCACAATGGTTGAACTAGTTTACACTCCCACCAACAGTGTAAAAAGCATTCCTATTTCTCCACATCCTCTCCAGCATCTGTTGTTTCCCGACTTTTTAATGATTGCCATTCTAACTGGCGTGAGGTGGTATCTCATTGTGGTTTTGTTTGCATTTCTCTGACGGCCAGTGATGATGAGCATTTTTTCATGTGTCTGTTGGCTGCATAAATGTATTCTTTTGAGAAGTGTCTGTTCATATCCTTTGCCCACTTTTTGGTGGGGTTGTTTGTTTTTTTCTTGTAAATTAGTTTGAGTTCTTTGTAGATTCTGGAATTAGCCCTTTGTCAGATGGGTAGATTGCAAAAATTTTCTCCTATTCTGTAGGTTACCTGTTTACTCTGATGGTAGTTTCTTTTGCTGAGCAGAAGCTCTTTAGTTTAATTAGATCCCATCTGTCTATTTTGGCTTTTGTTGCCATTGCTTTTGGTGTTTTAGTCATGAAGTCCTTGCCCATGCCTATGTCCTGAATGGTATTGCCTAGGTTTTCTTCTAGGGTTTTTATGGTTTTTAGGTCTAACGTTTAAGTCTTTAATTGATCTTGAATTAATTTTTGTATGAGGTATAAGGAATGGATCCAGTTTCAGCTTTCTACATATGGCTAGCCAGTTTCCCCAGCACCATTTATTAAATAGGGAATCCTTTCCCCATTTCTTGTTTTGTCAGGTTTGTCAAAGATCAGATGGTTGTAGATGTGTGGTGCTATTTCTGAGGCCTCTATTCTGTTTCATTGGTCTATATCTCTGTTTTGGTACCAGTACCATGCTGTTTTGGTTACTGTAGCCTTGTAGTATAGTTTGAAGTCAGGTAGCGTGATGCCTCCAACTTTGTTCTTTTTGCTTAGGATTATCTTGGCAATGCGGGCTCTCTTTTGGTTCCATGTGAACTTTAGTTTTTTCCAATTCTGTGAAGAAAGTCATTGGTAGCTTGATGGGGATGGCATTGAATCTATAAATTACCTTGGGCAGTATGGCTATTTTCATGAGATTGATTCTTCCTATCCATGAGCATGGATTTTTTTCCATTTGTTTGTGTCCTCTTTTATTTCGTTGAGCAGTGGTTTGTAGTTCTCCTTGAAGAGGTCCTTCACATCCCTTGTAAGATTCCTAGGTATTTTTTCTCTTTGTAGCAATTGTGAATGGGAGTTCACTCATGATTTGGCTGTTTGTCTGTTATTGGTGTATAGGAATGCTTGTGATTTTTGCACATTGATTTTGTATCCTGAGACTTTGCTGAAGTTGCTTATCAGCTTAAGAAGATTTTGGGCTGAGATGATGGGGATTTCTAAATATACAATCATGTCTTCTGCAAACAGGGACAATTTGACTTCCTCTTTTCCTAATTGAATAGCCTTTATTTCTTTCTCTTGCCTGATTGCCCTGGCCAGAACTTCCAACACTATGTTGAATAGGAGCAGTGAGAGAGGGCATCCCTGTCTTGTGCCACTTTTCAAAGGGAATGCTTCCAGTTTTTGCCCATTCAATATGATATTGACTGTGGGTTTGTCATAAATAGCAGTTATTATTTTGAGATATGTTCCATCAATACCTAGTTTATTGAAAGTTTTTAGCATGAAGGGCTGTTTAATTTTGTTGAAGGCCTTTTCTGCATCTTTTGAGATAATCATGTGGCTTTTGTCATTGGTTCTGTTTATGTGATGGATTACATTTATTGATTTGCGAATGTTGAACCAGCCTTGCATCCCAGGGATGTAGCCGACTTGATCGTGGTAGATAAGCTTTTTGATGTGCTGCTGGATTCAGTCTGCCAATATTTTATTGAGGATTTTTGCGTCAATGTTCATCAGGGATATTGGTCTAAAATTCTCTTTTTTTGTTGTGTCTCTGCCAGGCTTTGGTATCAGGACGATGCTGGCCTCATAAAATGAGTTAGGGAGGATTCCCTCTTTTTCTGTTGATTGGGATAATTTCAGAAGGAATGGTACCAGCTCCTCTTTGTACCTCTGGTAGAATTCGGCTGTGAATCTCTCTGGTCCTGAACTTCTTTTGGTTGGTAGGCTATTAATTATTGCCTCAATTTCAGAGCCTGTTATTTGTCTATTCAGGGATTCAACTTCTTCTTGGTTTAGTTTTTGGAGGGTTTATGTGTCCAGGACTTTATCCATTTCTTCTAGATTTTCTAGTTTATTTCATAGAGGTGTTTATAGTATTCTTTGATGGTAGTTTGTATTTCTGTGGGATCGGTGGTGATATACCCTTTATCATTTTTTTTATTGTGTCTATTTGATTCTTCTCTTTTTTCTTCTTTATTAGTTTTGCTAGCGGTCTATCAATTTTGTTGATCTTTTCAAAAAACCACCTCCTGGATTCATTGATTTTTTTGAAGGGTTTTTTGTGTCTATATCTCCTTTGGTTCTGCTCTGATCTTAGTTTCTTGCCTTCTGCTAGCTTTCGAATTTGTTTGCCCTTGCTTCTCTAGTTCTTTTAATTGTGATGTTAGGATGTCAAATTTAGATCTTTCCTGCTTTCTGTTGTGGGCATTTAGTGCTATAAATTTCCCTGTACACACTGCTTTAAATGTGTCCCAGAGATTCTGGTACGTCGTGTCTTTGTTCTCACTGGTTTCAAAGAACATCTTTATTTCTGCCTTCATTTCGTTATTTACCCAGTAGTCATTCAGGAGCAGGTTGTTCAGTTTCCATGTAGTTGTGTGGTTTTGAGTGAGTTTCTTAATCCTGAGTTCTAGTTTGATTGCACTGTGGTCTGAGAGACAGTTTGTTATGATTTCTGTTCTTTTACATTTGCTCAGGAGTGCTTTACTTCCAACTATGTGGTCAATTTTGGAATAAGTGCGATGTGGTGCTGAGAAGAATGTATATTGTGTTGATTTGGGGTAGAGAGTTCTGTAAATATCTATTAGGTCCACTTGGTGCAGAGCTGAGTTCAAGTCCTGGAACCTCATTGATCTGTCTAATATCGACAATGTGTTGAAGTCTCCCATTATTATTGTGTGGGAGTCTAAGTCTCTTTGTAGGTCTCTAAGGACTTGCTTTATGAATCTGGGTGCTCCTGTATTGGGTGCATATATATTTAGGATAGTTAGCTCTTCTTGTTGAATTGATACCTTTACCATTATGTAATGGCCTTCTTTGTCTCTTTTGATTTTTGTTGGTTTAAAATCTGTTTTATCAGAGACTAGGATTGCAACTCCTGCTTCTTTTTTGCTTTCCATTTGCTTGGTAGATCTTCCATCCCTTTATTTTGAGCCTATGTGTGTCTCTGCATGTGAGATATGTCTCCTGAATACAGCAGACTGATGGGTCTTGACTCTTTATCCAATTCGCCAGTATGTGTCTTTTAATTGGGGCATTTAATCCATTTACATTTAAGGTTAATATTGTTATGTGTGAATTTGATCCTGTCATTTTGATGTTAGCTGGTTATTTTGCCCATTAGTTGATGCAGTTTCTTCCTAGCATTGATGGTCTTTACAATGTGGCATGTTTTTGCAGTGGCTGGTACTGATTGTTACTTTCCATGTTTAGTGCTTCCTTCAGAAGCTCTTGTAAGGCAGGCCTGGTGGTGACAAAATCTCTCAGCATTTGCTTGTCTGTAAAGGATTTTATTTCTCCTTCACTAATGAAACTTAGTTTGGCTGGATATGAAATTCTGGGTTTAAAATTCTTTTCTTTAAGAATGTTGAATATTGGCCCCCACTCTCTTCTTGCTTGTAGAGTTCCTACCGAGAGATCTGCTGTTAGTCTGATGGGCTTCTCTTTGTGGGCAATGAGACCTTTCTTTCTGGCCACCCTTAACATGTTTTCCTTCATTTCAACCTTGGTGAATCTGATGGTTACGTGTATTGAGGTTGCTCTTCTCGAGGCGTATCTTTGTGGTGTTCTCTGTATTTTCTGAGTTTGAATGTTGGCCTGCCTTGCTAGGTTGGGAAGTTCTCCTGGATAATATCCTGAAGAGTGTTTTCCAACTTGGCTCCATTCTCCCCATCACTTTCAGGTACACCAATCAAACATAGATTTGGTCTTTTCACCTAGTCCCATATTTCTTGGAGGCTTTGTTCGTTTCTTTTTACTCTGTTTTCTCTAAACTTCTCCTCTTGCTTTATTTCATTAATTTGATCTTCAGTCACTGATACCCTTTCTTCCACTTGATGGAATAGGCTATTGAAGCTTGTGCATGTGTCATGTAGTTCTTGTGCCATGGTTTTCAGCTCCATCAGGTCATTTAAGGTCTTCTCTACAGTGTTTATTCTAGGTAGCCATTCGTCTAATCTTTTTTTTCAAGGTTTTTAGCTTCCTTCCGATGGGTTTGAACATCCTTCTTTAGCTCGGAGAAGTTTGTTATTACCGACCTTCTGAAGCCTACTTCTGTCAGCTCATCAAAGTCACTCTTTGTCCAGCTTTGTTCCATTGCTGGTGAGGAGCTGAGATCCTTTGGAGAAGAGGCGCTCTGGTTTTTAGAATTTTCAGCTTTTCTGCTCTGGTTTCTCTCATCTTCGTGGTTTTATCTACCTTTGGTCTTTGATGCTGGTGACCTACCGATGGGGTTTTGGCGTGGATGTCCTTTTTGTTGATGTTGATGCTATTCCTTTCTGTTTGTTAGTTTTCCTTCTAAGAATCAGGTCCCTCAGCTGCAGGTCTGCTCAAATGCCATGCTGGGATAACCACTGCTCTCTTCAGAGCTGTCAGACAGGGATGTTTAAGTCTGTAGAAGTTTCTGCTGCCTTTTGTTCAGCTATGCCCTGCCCCCAGAGGTTGGGTCTATAGAGGCGGCAGGCCTTGCAGAGCTGCAGTGGGCTCCACCCAGGTGGAGCTTCCCCAGTTGCTTTGTTTACCTCCTCAAGCCTCTGCAATGGTGGACGCCTGTCCCCCTGCCAGGGTGCTGCCTGGCAGGTCGATCTCAGACTGCTGTGCTAACAGTGAGCAAGGTTCCATGGGTGTGGGAACTGCCAAGCCAGGCGCAGGGTATTATCTCCTGGTGTGCCATTTGCTAAGACCACTGGAAAAGTGCAGTATTTGAGCATGAATGTCCCAATTTTCCAGGTACAGTCTGTCACAGCTTCCCTTGGCTAGGAGAGGGAAATCCCCCGAACCCTTGCCTTTCCCTGGTGAGGTGATGCCCCACCCTGCTTTGGCTCACCTTTCGTGGGCTGCACCCACTGTCCAACCAATCCCAGTGAGAACCAGTTGCCTCCGTTGGAAATGCAGAAATCACCGTCTTCTGTGTTGATCATGCTGGAAGCTGCAGTCGGGAGCTGCAGTCCAGAGCTGTTCCTATTCAGCCATCTTGGAACGGAGGAGGAAAAGATCTGGCTTTTTAAAAGTGTGTAGCACCTCTCCTCCTTTCTCCACCTCCTCCCCTGGCCGAGTAAGACGTGCCTGTTTCCCCTTTGCCTTCTGCCATGATTGTAAGTTTCCTGAGGCCTTCCCCAGCCGTGCTTTCTGTACAGCTTGTGGAACCGTGAGCCAATTAAACCTCTTTTCTTAATAAATTACCCAATCTCAGGTATTTCTTTATAGCAGTATGAGAACAGACTGATACAGAGATGCACACACAAACCTGTACATGAATGTTCATAGTCCCTTTATTCATTATAACCCCAAACTGGAAACAATCCAGATGTCCGTCAGTGAAGGGATGACAAAACAAACTGTGGTATTGCCATCCTGGAAAGTACGTCTCAGCAATAAAAAAGGAACAAACTCCAGATGCAAGCCACAGCTTGACTGAATCTCCAGAAAATGATGCTGAGTGAAAAAGAGCCAATCTCAAGAGGTTTCATAGTGTTTGAATCTGTTTATATAACATTCTCAAAATGACAAAGTTGTAGATCTGGAGAACAGATGTTAGTGGTTGCTAGGGGACAGGGATGGGGAGCACAGTAGTGGGTGGATATGAATACAAAGAGGGAGCAGGAAGGAGTGTTGTTATGGTGATAGATTTTAGATGCATAAGATCCAGATTTCCTAGGAGCATCCCTCCTAGAAAACCCACCTCTGGTCGGGATTCAGGTTGCTTCCATGAGGAAACACTCATGGCCCTGAGGCTGACCTTTGGCGACCCCATGCTTCTTGAATCATGGCTCATGACCCCAGCGATCCACTCACCTGTGATAATCAATGCCACATTGAGACTAAAGTGCGGTGGTGCAATCATAGCTCACTGCATCATCAAACTCCTGGACTCAAGTGATCCTCCCACCTCAGCCCCCTGAGTAGCTGGGACTACAGGTGTGCACTACCATGTCTGACTTTTTTTTTTGTTTTAGAGATGAGGTCTTGCTGTTGCCCAGGCTGGTCTCTAACTCCTGGGCTCAAGTGATCCTCCTGCCTTCGCCTCCTCCTAAAGCACTGAGATTGGAGGTGTGAGCCAGAATGCCTGGACAGATTATATCTTGATTGTGGTGGTGGATGAATAAATCTATACATTTGATGAAATTGCATAAAACCACACACACACAGACACACACAAACATGTGGGTATAGGTTTAAGGCCTTGTGAAAACTGAGTAAGGTCTGTAGTCTTGTGAACTGGTCAGTTTCCTAGTGTTGATAATGTACTATAATTATGCAAAATGTCACCACTGGGGAAGCAGGGTGAAGGTTACTATGGACTATTTTTCCAAGTTTGAATTATTTCAAAAGAAGAAATTAAAAAAAAAAAAAAACCCAGACAACTCCCAGTGGAATAAACAGAATTGTCTAGTGATGACTCCAGGGCTCCCTCTCTTTCTCATATTGGGAGGGACTGTGCTTAGACTCAGCTTCTCACTGGATCAGGAGCCTCTAAGAATTCCAAGTGCTGGGCAGGCTGGCATTTTATAGAACTTTCCTTAAGCATGTGGCACCCAAGCTTGGAATACTTGGCACCTGGGTCTAAAATATTTATTTCTGTCCTGCAAAGCCACTCTCACCTTTGCCTTATAAAAAGGAGAGCGACCCAGGGGAGTTCCATGTCCTGCAGCCAACTCCAATGGTGTATCCATCTGGGCCTCTGCCTAGGATGCGTCTCTACTGGGTATGCAGAGAGGGAGACCCTGTTTTTGCTGATCCCTCTCACTGTGAGTTCTAGTGGGTGATGCATGTTGCTGTGTGTCCAAGCTTTAGTTCCAAAGGCCTGAAGAGGGAAAGAGAAGTAGCCACTCAGATAAATGGTGAAAGAGCGTTCCAGGCAGAAGGAAGAGCAATGGCCAAATCCCCCAGGACTCGAATGTGCCTCACATGTTGAAGGAACAGCAGAAGGGCCTGAGCAAGTCTGAAATACAGTTAGCCAAGGCCATAATAGTATGAGAGGAGGTGGGGGAATTTATGGAGATCTAAAGAAGTCATGTACATAGGCCTGGGGCATCCACTGTAAAGACATTGACTTTTATTCTGAGTAAGATGGGAAACCAGTGGAGGGTTTTAGGCATAGCGGTGACATTTACAATAGCTTTTAACAGGATCCCTCTACTCTACTCACTGAGCTGGGATAGACTCTTAGGGTTGGGATGGGGGGTTGGAGAGAGGCAAGGGCAGAAGCAAGAAGCTGAGTTAGGAGGCTGTTACAGATGTCCAGTGAGAGACAGTGGTGACTTGGACCAGAGTAGTGGGAGTGGAGATGGGGCAAGTCGTAAGTTTGTGAAGATATTCTGAAGTAAAGCCAATAAGCTTTGCTGATGCTTTGCATATAGTGTGCAAGAGAAGGGAAGGAATCAGAGATACCTGACTCATGCCCAGAGGGTTAAAGGTAACGGGGTACCCAATGGCTAGTAGGTTGAATAAAGAGGCTGCAGTGGAGTGAGCTGCCCTTTACCAATGGTGTGGTAGAGATGTATTCATTACTGTGGGCCGAGTGGAATCTGGTGATTGCTTAGATGTGAAAGGGACCCAATCTAGGTCCAGCAATTCTAGCAGAGAAAGATGTTGGGGTTGGTAGGCAAGGGTCATGTTTTTTGGAAGCCAGGGTTGTGAAGACAGTTTCATGAAGCCTGTAGGAGAAGGCAGTGCCGTGTGAGGGAACCACAGGTGGGAGATCTCCATGGCAACAAACAAGCAGACAGAAGGAGCCTGCGTCCCTGATGAGTATGCAGCTGCCATGTCAGACCAACACCACCCACCTGGATTTGATATGAGCAAGACGTCAACTTCCATTTTGTTTATTGCAGTTTGGGTTTGTCTGCCATTTCCAGCTGAACCTAATACTAATTTACCAATTTTATTCAGGCTCTTTCAGAGAAAAGAACAATAATAGAGAAAGCTACACGACTCTTATGAGACAAAAAATGTAATAGGTGCTATTCAAAGACGGTTATAAGCCGCTTTCACATGTGAAGCTTGATGTAAATTCTAAAAAATGAAAGAAAGGAAGATAGGAAGGGAAAGGAAGAACACACTAGATATTATATTAAAGCACCATATTAAAAAAAAACATACTACATATGACCAGGTTAAAAATTTCCTGGGAGCACAATGGTGGCTTAATGTTAAGAAATCTGTTTATGTAACATACCAGCTTAACAGGGTAAAAGAGAAAACAGGACCTAAAGATCATCTTAAGAGGTTTCAGAAAAAAAGCATTTAATAAAACACCACCCATGTGTGCTTTTTTAAAAAGATTATTTCTTTAGAACTAGAAGGGAACTTTCTTTGATGGGTAACAGAATCACCTGAGAAGCCTGGTAAAAATACAAAGGTCCAGGCCCTTTCTTTTTTAAACAAACTTGGCATCTGTGTTCTTTTGAGTTCTTGAAGTGATTCTGACATACACCAAGTTTGAGAATCATTAGTGTAGAAATTACAACAAACATCACGTTTAATGGTGAAACTTTAGCTATATTCTCGTTAAAATAAGAAACAAGGTGAGGACGACTGCTTTCATCTCTAGCAGTCCTAGCCACTATATTAAGAAGAGAAGAAATAAAAATTATGAGAATTGGTTCCATATGAATTTTAGGATTTTTTTTATTTCTTTGAAGAATGTCACTGATATTCTGATAGGGAATGCATAGAATCTGTAGATTGCTTTGAGTTGTGTGGTCATTTTAACAATATTAATTATTCTGATTCATGAGCATGAGATGTATTTCCATTTGTTTGTATCCTCTTGGATTTATTTCATCAGTGTTTTGTATCTTTCCTTGTAGAGGTCTTCTCCCTTCTTGGTTAAATTTATTTCTATGTATTTTACTTTTTTGTAACTATCATAACTGGAATTTTCTTCTTGATTTCTTTTTTAGCTAGTTTGTCTTTTGTGTATGGAAAGGCTACTGATTTTTGTAAGTTAATTTGTATCCTGCAACATTACTGAATTTACTTATCAGTTCTAAGAGATTTTTGGTAGAGTGTTTAGGTTTTTCAGTGTACAAAATCATGTCATCCACAGACACATTTTGACTTCCTCCACTCCAGTTCTTATGCCTTTTCTTTCAAAGAGCCCATGGCTCTGGGTAGGACTGCCAGTACTGTATTGAATAAGTGGGTGAGAATGGGCATCTTGCCTTGTTTCAGGTCTTAGAGAAAAAGCTTTCCACTTTCCCTCGCTGAGTATGTTGTTAGCTATAAATCTGTCATCTATGACCTTAATTGTGTTGAAGTACTTCCTTTTTATTGAGAGTTTTCATCATGAAGGAATGTCGAATTTTATCAGATGCTTTTTCTGCATTTATTGAGATGATCATATGGTTTTTGTCTTTTCTGTTGATGTGATGTAACATATTTATTAATTTGTGTATGTTGAACCATCCTTGCATCCCTAGGATAAATCCCACTTGATCATGATATATTATCTTTTTGATGTGTTGTTGGATTCTGTTTGCTAGTATTTCATTGAAGATTTTTGCATCTATGCTCACCAGGGATATTGGCCTATAAATTTTTTGTTGTGTCCTTGTCTGGCTTTGTTATCGTGGTTATGCTGGTCTTATAGAAAGGGAGACTTCCCTCCTCTTCAACTTTTTTGGAACAGTTTGAGAAGATTTTTTATTCTTTTTAAAAATCTTGGTAGAATTCAGCAGTGAAGTCATGTGGTCCTGGGCTTCTATTTGTTGGGATACTTTTTATTACTAATTCAATCCCATTACTTGCTATTGGTCTGTTCAGGTTTTCTGTTTCTTCTTGGTTCACTCTTTGTAGGTTGTATTGTCTAGGATTTTTTCCATTTCTTCTCGCTTTTCAAATTTATTGGTATATAGTTGTTCATAATCATCTCCAATGATGCTTTGTATTTCTGTGGTATCCATTGTGACATCTCCTTTTTCATCTCTGATTCATTTATTTGTGTCTTCTTTTTTCTTTGTTAGTCTAGCTAATAGTTTGTTGATTTCATTTATCTTTTTAGGAAATCAACTTTTTGTTTCATTGATCTTTTGCATTTTTTTAGTCTCAGTGCTATTTATTTCTCCTCTGATCATTATTAGTTCTTCTACTAATTTTGGGTTTGCTTTGTTCTTGTTTTCTAGTTCCTTGAGATGTGTAATTAGATTATTTATTTGAAGTATTTCTACTTTTTTGATGTAGTTATTTATTGCTATAAACTTGCCTCTTAATACTGCTTTTGCTGTGTACCATAGGTTTTGGTATATTGTATTTCTATTTGTTTCAAGAAATTTTTAAATTTCCTTCCCAATTTCTTAACCCATTGGTTGCTCAGGAGCATGTTTAATTTTCACTTGTTTGTATAGTTTCAAATGTTTCTCGTTAGTGATTTCTAATTTTATTCTGTTGTCATCAGATATTTGATATGATTTCAACTTTTAAAAATTTATTGAGACTTCTTTTGTGTCCTAACATGTGGTCAGTCCTACAGAATGTTTCATGTGCTGATAAAAGGAATGTGTATTCTGCAGCTGTTGGATGGAATGTTCTTAGGTCCATTTGTTCTGTGGTGTAGTTTAATTCCGATGTTTCTTTGCCAATTTTCTGCCTAGCTTATCTGTCCAATGCTGAGAGTGGGGTGTTGAAGTCCCCAACTATTATTATATTGGGGTCTTTCTCTCCTTTTAAATCTAATAATATTTGCTTTATATGCATGGGTGCTCCAGTATTGGGTGTATATATACTTTCAATTGTTATATTTCTTGCTGAATTGATCCCTTTATTATTATATATGTCCGTTTTTGCTTTTTAAATAGCTTTTGGCTTAAAGTCTATTTTGTCTAAGTATAGCTACTCCTGCTCGCTTTTGGTTTCTGTTTGTGTATAATATATTTTCCCATCCCTTCACTTTCAGTCTATGTGTGTCTTTACAGGTATATTTCTTATAGGCAGCATATATTTGGGTCTTGTTTTTTAATCCATTCAGTTAGTCTAGATCTTTTATTTGGGGAATAGCTAAAGTAATTCTGAACAAAAAGAACAAAGCTGGTCACACACTACCAGACTTAAAAATATACTACCTCACACTACCAGACTTAAAAATATACTACAAAGCTATAGTAATCAAAATAGCATGGTGCTGGCATAAAGGACACATAGACCAACAGAACAGAATACAGAACCCAGAGATTAATGCACATATCTATAGCAAACTGATTTTTTGGCAAAGGTGCCAAGAACATTCCTTGAGGGAAGAGTAGTATCTCCAATAAATGGTGCTGGTAAAACTGGATATCCATATACAGATGAATGAAGCTAGACCCCCCACCTCTTGCCATATACAAAATTAACTCAAACTGGATTAAAGACCTAAGTGTAAGATCCAAAACTATAAAACTACTAGAAGAAAACATGGGGAAATGATTCAGGATATTGTTCTGGGAAATATTTTATGAGTAAGACATCAAAAGCACAGGCAACAAAAACAAAAACAAATGGGATTATGTCCATTAAAAAAGCTTCTGTACAGCAAAGGAAACAGTCAATAGAGTGTAAGACAACCTACAAAATGGGAGAAAATATTTGTAAACTATTCATCCAACAGGGGATTAATATCCAGAATATATAAGAAACCCTAACATCTCAACAGCAAAGAGATACTTTGATACAGGCATGCAATGTGAAATAAGCACATCATAGAGAATGGGGTATCCATCCCCTCAGGTATTTATCCTTTGAGTTACAGACAATCCAATTACATTCTTTTTTAAAAATATACAATTAAGTTATTGACTATAATCATGCTATTGTGCTATCCAATAGCAGGTCTTATTCATTCTTTCTTTTTTTGGTACCTATTAACTATCCCTGTCCCTCCAGTCCCCCAGTACCCTTCCCAGCTTCTGGTAACCATCCTTCTACTCTCTGTGTTCACGAGTTCAATTGATTTGATTTTTAGATCCCACAAAAAAGTGAGAACATGTGGTTTGTCTTTCTGTGCCTTGCTTATTTTACTTAAAACGATGATCTTCAGTTCCATCCATATTGTTGCAAATGACTGGATCTCATTCTTTTTTATGGCTGAATAATATTCCACTGTGTGCATGTACCACATTTTCTTTATCAATTCATCTGTTGATGGGCAATTAGGTTGCTTCCAAATATTAGCTGTTGTCAACTTTACTGAATTTATCAGTTCTAATAGATTTCTTATGGAGTCTTTAGGTTTTTCCAAATATAAGATCATATCATCAACAAATAAAGATAATTTGACATCTTCCTTTTCAATTTGGATGCCCTTTATTTCCTTCTCATTTGATTGCTCTAGCTAGGACTTCTAGTACTAGGTTGAATAACAGTGGTGACAGTGAGCATCCTTGTTGTGTTCCAGATCTTAGAGGAAAGGCTTTTAGTTTTTCCCCATTCAGTGTGATACTAGCTGTGGGTCTGTCGATCGCTATATTTTGTATATATTGAAACATCACTATGTACCCCATAAATATGTACAATTAGCATGGGTTAGTTAAAAAGAAAATATTTAGCAAGTATGAGAATTAGAAAGGGACAAAGTTGTCCATATTTGCAGGCAATATGATTATACAAAAAGCCCAAGAAGATTATTTAGAACTAATAGAGTTCAGCAAGCTTGAGAGATAAGACTTACATAAATAAGCAGTGTTCCTAATATTTGTAATAACCCATTATAAAGTATATGAGAAACAATCTATTCACAATAGCAACAGAAACTATAAAATATCTAGGAATAAATATTATAAAATATGGGCATACACTTTGTGTAGAAAATTATAAAAACCTTATTGAAGGGTACAAATACCCAAATTAAAGGAGAGCTGTATTATATTTATGAAGGGAGATGTCTATTCTTTCTAAAAATAGAAATCAAATGCCATTCTTATCAAAATCCTAGTAGGTTCTGTTCGGATGTGATGATAGGAAAGACTAGACTAGGTGGCCTTAGAATTCATATGTGAGAGTGAAACGTAAGGAGACAATTTTGAAGAAAAGGAACAAGAAAGGGAATAAGATCTTAATACTTATTATAAAGTAATACAAATTAAAAGATAGTGTGGCATTGGTACAGAGCTAGATAAAATGACTAACGGATCAGAAAAGAGAGTCCAGAAACAGACCTGTGCAATTAAAGAAATTCCATTATGACAAATTGGGAGACCCCTCTCCCTTTGGGAGAAAGGATGGTCTATTCTAGAGCTGTGCAATAGAAATACAATGTATTTGTATTTCTACACATTTGTAACTTAAAATTTTCCAGTAGCCACATTTCAAAAAGTAAAAAGAAACAGGTGAAATAAATTTTAGTAATATATTTTAACACCAAATATCCAGAATATCATTTAAACTTGTAATCAGTATTAAATTATTGACATATTCTGTACCGAGTCTCAGCATGTATTCCTCTTATTATTGCCCAGGCTGGAGTGCAATGGCACGATCTCAGCTCACCACAACGTCCACCTCCCACGTTCAAGTGATTCTCCTGCCTCAGCCTCCTGAGTAGCTGGGATTACAGGCATGTGCCACCACACCTAGCTAATTTTGTATTTTTAGTAGATGGAATTTCTCATGTTGGTCAGGCTGGTCTCGAACTCCCGACCTCAGGTGATCCACCTGCCTTGGCCTTCCAAAGTGTTGGGATTATAGGCATGAGCCACAACTCTGTCCCCCACAAAAAAAAAAAAAAGTCCAGTGTGTATTATACACACAGTACATCTGGATTTGGACAAGTCACATTTCAAGTGCCCAAAAGCTTACATGTGACTAGTAGTTACAGTATTGGATAGCACAGCTCTGTTCAATAAATTGCACTAAGATAATTTATTGAACAGAGCTGCACTAAGATAGGTTGGTATTCACATGGAAAAAAATAGATTCCTACCTTGCACTAAAATTTCAGACATCAATGTGAAAAGCATAATTTGAATATTTTTACAAAAAGTATAAAAAATACCTTTATGATTTAAGGGTCAGGATAAGAAACATAAAGCATAAGCTATAAAAAACAATTGATCTTTTGTATTGGGAGAAGATATATATGATGCACATGATTGATCCAAGAAACAGCTTGGAATTTATAAAGAACTCCAACAAATCAGTAGATGTAGAGAAAAACTCAATAGAGAAATGGTAAAAGTTATGAATGGCCAGTTCATAGAAGAGACAATTAAGTGGCCATTAAACCAGAAAAGATGCTCAACTTCAGTGGTAATCAAAGAAATGCAAATTAAAACCAAAAGATGTCATTTTATACCAACAGAGTAGCAAAATATTTAAGTCGGGTAATGCCAAGTGTTCATAAGGATACAAAGAGACAGGAACTCTAAAACACTGCTGATGAGAGAGAGTATAAATTGGCACAGTCACTTTGGGGAGCATCTAGCAAAGCTCTTGATATGCATCCCTCACGGTCTAGCAGTTCCAACCTGGCTCATGCAGACTTTAACAAAAACATTCATGGAAATGCTGTTTTCAATAGAAAAGAAGGAAACTGGCCAGGTGCGGTGGCTCAAGCCTGTAATCCCCGCACTTTGGGAGGCTGAGACGGGCGGATCACGAGGTCAGGAGATTGAGACCATCCTGGCTAACCCAGTGAAACCCTGTCTCTACTAAAAAATACAAAAAACTAGCCGGGCGACGTGGCGGGCGCCTGTAGTCCCAGCTACTCGGGAGGCTGAGGCAGGAGAATGGCGTAAACCCGCGAGGTGGAGCTTGCAGTGAGCTGAGATCCGGCCACTGCACTCCAGCCTGGGCGACAGAGCGAGACTCCGTCTCAAAAAAAAAAAAAAAAAAAAGAAGGAAACTGAATACCTACTAGTAGCAGAGGGATAAATTACTTAGTAAAATGCTAAAATGAATGAAGTAGGTCTATGAGTGTCAACATGGACACATTTCAAAAACATAGGAAGAATTAAAAATACGTTGTAGAATGTTAATATAGAGTATGATACCATTTCTATAAAACATGGCATAGATTGAACATACACAGTAAGATATAAAAAGTGCCAAGAAATGAGGAAGAATAAATAGGCAAGTCCTTTATTCTGAGTTTTAAAATTGTTTTAATGCCATGCAAGTATGACAGATGTGAAGATTTTAAAGAGCTGAATGGCAGAGTGATTGGCATGTTCATCAGGGACCTTTGCCATGAGCAATAGATCACATGCTAGCTGGTTTAAGCAGAAGGGATTTGTTACAGGGCATTAGGTAGCAAACTGAATCTTAAGGATAATTTGGATTTGTTGACAGATAGCATTCAAAGCCAGAGTGAATGTGATTGGCTAGGGAGAAAGTAGGGTGAGAAGCAGCCTTGGAGGATGCATCAGGGACTTGCATGTTTGGGCAGAGGAGCCTGAGCAGAGGATGAGGGACAGGTTGTACCAAGGGGTGTGAGGGTGTGTGAAGGAGCCTCCACACCTGCTGCATGTCATCTGGCCTCAGTGATAGACCTGTGAGGTTGGTGAGTGGGGCCTTGATCTGTGACTGAGCGAGGTCTTGTGGCTCTAAATCCAGTGCCCCACAGGAACACTTGATATGCATCCACAGGAACACTGGATTTAGAGCCACAAGACCTGGCTCAGTCACAGATCAAGGCTATTAACATTTGGAACTAGGCCTCCTTAACTCACCCTTCAGCGTGTACTTTCTGCACAGTAACTGCTGTCCATCATTTGGAGCTGTGGTTAACGTCTCAACTCTTTCCACCATATCACTCTGCATGGGACAGGTGTGGCTTCACTTCCAAAGTTCATTGGGTAGTAATAGTTACCATTCATGAAACTCTCTCATTTGCTAGACAGCCATAAGTGATGGTGCCTTATCACTGTGAAGAAGGGATACTAATGGTTAAGCATTCTCAAACATTTTCCCAAGCTGTTGTGTATTTTAGAAAAGCATTTGCTTACCTACTTTGTTCTCCAAATATGCTGAGTGTTGTCCACAGAGTACCTTAAGCCTCCATGAAATAAGAACTGGTATTAGCTCATTTTAATGACAAGAAAACTGAGACTTAAAAAGTTAGTTAACTTTCCGTAAGTCACACTATTAGAAAGAGATGGAGCTACGATTTAACAGGAGGCTGTCTGGACCCAGCACGAGACCTCCTCGTGTCTACATTGCACTAGATTCGAGCCAAATCTACCATTATCTGTGTAACCTGCAATTGAACTAGTGACTTAGATCTTCAGATTCTTCAAACTGAATTATTTTGAAGCTTAATCATTCCTTCTGGGAAAAAGGAGAAAGAACATGCTGAAGAGTGAGTTAAGGAGGTCTGTTTCCTAAGGAAAAGCCCCTGTTCAAGGAGAAAGCTTCAATAACCAGAGTTCAGATGTTAGCCACAGCTCTAAATGATGGACAAGACTTAGTGTGCATTTTCAGAATCTGCTTCTTGAATTATTCCCCTCCACTACCACATAAAAATGGGACATTTGAGTGCAGTATTTGTAGAAGGAACAAACCATTAATTTATAAAAGTTTGGGGTTGGCTACTGTGTGCTAGCACAGTGCTGGGTAACGGTTGGGTAGGATGGTGAGCAAAGCAGATGGGATTCCAGTCCTCATGAAGCTTATAGTTTAGACAGTGTTACATTAGAGATGGAGTTGATAATATGGTTATAGGGGTGGGACCCATGGAGATCTTGGTTATGAAGGGAGGAGTGTATGGGTGGGGAAAGTTCTCTGCCACTTCTGAGAATTTGAACAACCTTCACAGTGCTGCAAAGCCCCTTTCTTTGCTAATGAGTCCTGGTTCATTTCAGGTATCCAAACACCTGAGTAAGTTGGAGCCAACCCCAGGTCAGGTGTAAGTCCTGATTGCTCAATCAATGGAATTACCTGAAGGACTTGTTTAAAAAAAAAAAAAAAGAAAGAAAGAAAAGAAAAAGATTGCAGAATCCTTCCCCTGGATTCAGTGAGTCAGGCAAGAGAATTTGCCTTTTTAACAAGTTCCAGTTCATGCTGTTGCTGATCAAGGGATCTCACATTGTGAACCACTGTTCTAAACTAATCCTGGTGATCTCATTCCCCTTGCTAGTGACTGGTTTAGTCATATGCATGCAATGCAATTCTGGCCAATATAAGGGATTGTATGTTGGGGAATGTCATTCAGACCCCTATTAACTTCAGTAGGGATGGCACCAGGTTCAAAAGGCCAAAGCAAAGACCCAGAGCCAGTAAACAAGACAGAGTGTTGTTAGTGGGAAACTTACATACAGAGCGGTCCAGTGGCAGCAGGCTGGACAGGAGGACCACATGTTCTAGTGATGGTAGGCTGGGCCGGAGAACCGTTGCCGCTTGTAAAAAGCATGCAGTTTATAGAGCATTTTCACTTAGCACCCTTCCCCTAACAACCTCCAGCTGGCAACCTTCATTGACCTCAAAGGGTCTTGATCCATAGGACTGGGCGGGGGCTCAGATGTTCCTCATAGATGAGAAAGTAATCTCCAGGTTTGCCACTCCCAGTTCCTCGGAAGTCCAAATACACATTCAGGTGTGTTTGCCACACAGCATCATTCTCAGGGTATGCTTAAGTAATTGCTGTCAGGTGTCGCTGTCTACCATACACGGGACTCCTAGGAAAGTTTTCCTCACTGTTAATGGGACACACAAGAAGAGAAAGGCGTTGACTTGGTGGTCTTTGTAGCCTCCTTGTAACTATGTGAGCCAAAACCCAAGGAGAAATAACAATACGCTTAGGATGGTGGAGTAGAGAGAAAGACAGCACCAACCTTGGAAATGGCCCTTATGGCTAGTACCTCCTACGTTCTCTGCCTGGAGACAAATATGTAGTACCTATTCCCCTTGGAGTCCAAAACCTTTAACATGATCAGTTTCCTCTCTCTAGCCAGACTAACTTTATTGTTTAATTCTTCCAGTGCAATAAGCCTTTTCCTTGCCTCCAAATATTCAGCGTCTGGCTCATTAATAAATGCTTGATAAATACTGGTTAAAAGTTAATGTTACATTGTTAAAATAAAAGACTGATTATACACGAGATTGATAAACTTGGGAATTTATAAGCTGAGTTGGGTTTTCACAGGAGCCAGGACAGCCCAGGCAATCCTTCATCTATATGGTATGTTTCTTTCTGATGCTCTCTTCGCTGTCCTTCCCTTAACCTTCTCTCTTCCTCTCTCTTCCCTTCTAGGCTGTTATCCTTGACATCTGCAGCAGCCCCTCCAAGCTGTGGAGATCAGGTCATCGGGAATGCCCATTTACGGCAATGGAAGAAAGAAAAAGGGGTCTCCTCCCATCCTTACCACTGCATTCTCCCACCAACACTGCTCCTGTCCCACTTCCCACAACTTAATTGTTGACAATTTAACAGTGGGTTTCTGGAAACAGTGCTGCCTTCGTGATGGTCTACCAGAGTTATTCCAATAGCAGGAATTTCAAGCCTGGTAAGGGGAGCCATGTCAGGCTGCCAGATGGTGGGGAAGACAGGTGTGGGTGAGCTGGCTTCAGACTAAAGGAAGAGGGGATCAAGTGTTGAAATCACATTTGAGAAAAGGAGTCAAGTGAACTTCATTACCCATTACGGAGCCCTGTTATATCCTTTAGTGCTATTTGGACTTGGATTGAACCTGTGACAAATCCTTTGCTTATGCTTCTTCCATCCCTGCTTCCATGTTATATCCTTTCCCCTTCTAAAATGGTAATAATGAGAAATAACTATTACTAATTACCCTAGAACATAAATTTCATAAGATGTCACAATCAGAATATCATCCTCAGTTTTTCAGAGCCACAAATTACCCACGGTTATATGCAGGTAGTACTAAATGGACAGATCTGGGATCAAGCTCAGGGCTTTCTGACTTTAAAATTCTTATTCTGCTACCCTCCAGGTGGCCTAGGGTGATTTGCCCTAAATGGTTCACCTCTGTAGGATGATGCATCCATGCAGTGGGGCTTACAGAAAGTGAATGTGGAGCCTCAGAGCCTTAATCTTGAAGCAGGCTCTCTAGAAGGAAGCTTGCAGAAGGAGTGGGGACTCAACGGGATGCTGTTTTCTCATTGTGTTTCAGTGATGACTGAAAATCTGTTGCCAACAACTATCTGGAAACAATTTTTTGACGATCCACCACCCCACCCCTCCAAACCACTTTCTTGCACATACTCCAGAATAATAGACAGAATTTAATACATGTGATGCTTTGCCTTCCATTTACACTATCATAAATTACAAAGTATTGTTCACTTCACAAAATAAAACCATTTCCAGATAATTTTTTGACAGTATCAAGAAGTACATAAACTACAACAAACAAAGCTGTACAGTTGGGAGGAGGGATAATAGCAGGGAAGAGGTCAAACCATTCTGACCTCCGTGTGCCAATGGAGTCCATCTGCATAGCCCTTGGGACTGTTCAGGTCAACAGTCACACGGTGATGCTCCACGTAACACAGTCATTCTCTTCTGCTCACTCCAAAGCAAGATTGGTGAGTTTACACAAATCATCTCAATCAAAGGAAAAGACATTGTAGTTGGATTTTTTAAAAATCTAGATTTACAGTTTTTGATGTTTTAAATATTTCACCTATGTTACAAAATATAGAAATCTTGGTGTGAAAGGCTCATGCTAAGATAAATATAACCAAGAGAATGGAACTATAGTAATAAAATCAAATGATCCACACAGAGCTACTTTTGTCAAGGAGGAACAAATATTTGGTAAAAACCAACCTTATTCTCACTTTAAAAAATAGGTTTCTAGAACAAAAATGAAAAACATTGACAATTATTCTGCAGATTCGCTTTTCACCAATACAGAAATGTGGCAAAAATACAATTTGATATTAACAGATGAATTCAGAGGGCTTGGCCGGGAAGAAAAGAGGGAAAGTGCTAACTTTTTACACAGACCAGATACATCCAGTGTTCTCAAATAATTTCAGGTAAAATGACCGCATTCTGTATCTTCTGGGATACCCCCTCATGATACGAAAAGACTATGACCAATTCCAAAGCATACCTTGGGAATTCACAAAATTTGTATGAAAAGAAAATTTGTGGACATTTCAGACCATCCTACAATTGCTATAAATATATGCCATACAATAGAAGAATGCCAGTGCTTAAGAGCAAAAACTTCAAAAGCAAGAACACAAGGGGCCGGTGAAATTTCATTGAAAAGCACTGAGGAGGACAGAGGTATGTTGAGATAATACTGCATTCGTGGTCAGCTTTTTCAGGGTGTCACAGCAAAATGAGGGACAAGGTACACAGGGTAATAACCAATGCACTGCATTGAGTTCTATTTGCTAAAAATAACATTCTTGTGGCTAAAATATGTTTTATGATATAGGTTTCATTTAACATTGAACAGAACTGTCTTCTTTTTGTAAGTGGAAAATGTATAACTGTATCAAGTACCTTTATGAATTAAGTTCCCTTTTATTACCAATAAGACTGAAATTTAAAGGTCTACATTGTTTTTAATAAATTAAAGATGTATTAATCACTCTTCCAGCAAACCAGACATACATAGGAGGCACAGCAAAAGACCCAAGGCGAGGGGGCTTCCCTCACCTTCACCCTTGTTCTCACGTGGAGGTGGCGCATGTCTATGAGACACAGTACCCCACTCAGCGATCCTCTGCGGTCCAGCAAATTCTAGCACTTGTTTGGAAAACAAATCAAGTGGTAAGAAAAGTTTTTATTCCTTTAGCTTTGTCAACTTGGATGGGGCTGAGGCCATTCAACTCATTTCCCTGATGGATTAGAATAAAACGTCTTCGTTTTCTATTAAAATCTGCACAATCAGCTTTTGGTACCGCATATCATGCAGGGTGGTAAGGGTGCTGTCCTCAGGGGGCCTCATCAGAGTGGGCCCAAACACGATCCCCAGATTTTCTGCATTCATGAAATTGTCTTTTTCATTCATAGTAACCCTGCAAAACATACAGAACAGAGACATTATGGAGACTTGAGGATTGATTTTATGTATTGATTATGTATGTAAGTGCCAAGAACATCTCTGGTTCAGGAAATTGCAAGAAAAAATTGGGAATCAGAATAGCAGAAAGGTTTTTTTTTTTTTTTTTTTTTGAGACGGAGTCTTGCTCTGTCGCCCAGGCTGGAGTGCAGTGGCCGGATCTCGGCTCACTGCAAGCTCCGCCTCCCAGGTTCACGCCATTCTCCTGCCTCAGCCTCCCGAGCAGCTGGGACTACAGGCGCCCGCCACCATGCCCGGCTAATTTTTTTGTATTTTTTAGTAGAGACGGGGTTTCAGCGTATTAGCCAGGATGGTCTCGATCTCCTGACCTCGTGATCCGCCCGTCTCGGCCTCCCAAAGTGCTGGGATTACAGGCTTGAGCCACCGCGCCCGGCCAGAAAGGTATTTTTGAAGGGTAATTTACCGATTTTTTGTTTTAAATTGTTGACATTGCCTTCGCCAGTGGAAATGAATTATATATGTGAATCTGGCAGGAACACAATTCTTTAAATTAGAAAATTAGTCCTCTTTATTAAGTAAATATGGAACTATCATTTAAGGAATACTGGTTTGTAGGGGCAGCAGATTCTGAGGCTGGCCCATGGTCCTTTCAGAGGCCTCATACGGAAGGCTTCTTTTTCCTCTCTTGTGGCTTCCTGCTGGTCTGTATGCTGGAGAGTGGGAAGGGAAGGGCAGGATCCCTGTCTGCTGGGAGGACTGGTGCCAGAGGAGAAAGGTTATATGTAGAAAGGGCTGTCATGAATGTAGGAAGAACCAGGCTGTTATCTTGGGGCTGGGGAATGGCTGGAATGTGGCCAAACTGGAAGGCAGTTGGACATTATTTCTAGTTCCCACAGGATGAGGTCTACGGCAGATGAAATTAAAAATCATCATTTTGACATCCAGATAAGAACTGCAGAGCCTTTAAGAATAAAATTCAAACTGCAAAGTTGGTTTAATATCTTCCTCATGGAATAAAATTACAATCTCCCAGAGTTACGTTTTCACAAATTTAAGTTTCAGAATGTTCCTAATAGATGTAAAAGGGACCGCGTTATCCAAAAAAGAGCAAAATATAATTAAAATGTGTTTAGGTTGTGCATAGAAAGCCATCCCTTTCTATTTCCTTATAACTCATTAGGATTAGCCATTGAGTATTATTTTAAGGTCAACCCAGTTTGTGTCATGTACATGCCACAAAGCTAAGAGGAAGGTTGGAAAGAGGACATTTCTCACCATCAAAGTGCTCACAGCTTCCTCTTAAGTCAGGCACTATGCCTGACCAAACAAGATGGCTAGCAAACCCACTATGATAAAGATACAGTATTATTGGCGTTTAAGGTTCAGCTGAAAGGTGTCAGCATTTTTTCTGGTAGTGGTAGTTTGCCTTCCAAATTGTAACTGGATATTGATCACAATAAATATTTTACAGCTGATTGAAAGCCAGATGTGACACCCATAGTTAATAATCTAAAAATTACTTGTACTCCTAAATTCAGTAAATTAATCAAAATGGGAATATTCTGAGCTAAATGTTACCATCACCTGTCACTGAATCTGAGCAACAATATTGTATGTCTTAAAAGGTAGAAAAATAAAACCTCAATACCTACTGTTTATACAGTCCTCAGTTTGCTGCTTTTCACTAAGTAGATCTGTGAACTGCGCAATGTAGACAATTTTTGGTTCATTTTGTCAAAGAATGGGCTGCTGCCAAATGTCTTTCAAAAACACAGAGGTACACAGATGTGCCCTGTGTATATGTGCACAATGTTATAACACCAATTCATCAACCTCATTACACATGTGCAGTGAGAGAGAGACAGAGAGACAAGGTTTAGGGAGAATAGCATCACCAGAGGTTCTAGTGTCCCATAAACATCCAGATGTCTCCATCTCTGTCTCCCACACACTCACACAGACAGTTCTGTGTGTGGCAGGTACTCTCTGAGATGGACCTCAGTGATATGCCTCCTGGAATTCACACCCTGCATCCCTTCCCCTAAAGTATGGGCTGGACTTCATTTGCTTCTAACAGATAAAACATGGCAAAAGCAATAGGATGTCACTTCTGAGATTAGGTTACAAAAAGACTGTCTTTCATATTGGGTGTTCTTGCTTTCTTGTTCTGAGAGAAGCCAGTTGGCTTCTAGTAGATTTGCTAGAAATATCACTCCCACAAGTTTTAATTTAAACTGCCTATGGAGAAATGCACATGGCAAGAAACTGAGAGTTGACTCGAGCAAACAGTTGGTGAGGGAGTGAAGCCTTCAGTCCAACAGCCTTTAAGGAACTGAATCCTGCCAACAACCATGTGAGTGGGCTTGGAGATGGATGCTACCACCATCAAGCCTTCAGGAGTGAATTTTTTTTTTTCTTGAGACAGAGTCTCATTCTGTTGCCCAGGATGGAGTGCAGTGGTGCAATCTTTGCTCACTGTAGCCTTTGTCTCCTGGGTTCAAGCAATTCTCCTGTCTCAGCCTCCTGAGTAGCTGGGATTACAGGCACATCAAGCCTTCAGATAAGACTGCAGCCTCATTACAGACCTTGAACTGGAGGCAGCCAGCTGATTCACACCAGGATTCCTGACCCTTGGAAACTATGAGATAATAAATGTTTACTGTTTTAAGCCACTAAGTTTTGGGAGAAGTTTGTTACTTAATGATATAGAACTCACACATCCAGAAAAATAAGAGATCAGGCTGGAAATGTGCTCTCCCAGGAGGCAGGCAGGCTCAGGAGCCTGGAAAGGGGCAAGCAACAGGGGGACGAACAGGACACAGAGTACAGGGCTTGTATCAGATGAAGATGCAGAGGCAGAGTAGGTAAAGGCTGTGCATCAGCCTGCCTGGGATCCTGGCTACACCTCTTCAAATCAGCTATGTAACCTCCCCAAGTGTCAGCAATCTCACAAGTGACACGAGGCCTCTAATGGTGCCCCCCCGCCCCAGCAAGTGTTTTTTTTTTTTTTTTTTTTTGAGACGGAGTCTTGCTCTGTCACCCAGGCTGGAGTGCAGTGGCACGATCTCAGCTCACTGCCAGCTCTGCCTCCTGGGTTCACGCCATTCTCCTGCCTCAGCCTCCTGGGTAGCTGGGACTACAGGCGCCCGCCACAGCGCCCGGCTAAGTGTTTGTATTTTTAGCAGAGACAGGGTTTCACCGTGTTAGCCAGGATGGTCTCGATCTCCTGACCTCGTGATCCGCCCACCTCGGCCTCCCAAAGTGCTGGGATTTACAGGCATGAGCCACCGCAACGGTGCCCCTTTCATAGGCATGATACACTGAAAGTGCCTGGTGTGGCTCCTGGCACAGTGAAGCTCCAGCAGTTATGGCTGGGGCTGGAGGCTCGGTCCCCTCAGGGGGCTGGGGAGGAATGCTCTCCACTTTTCCTTATGCATTAATTGTTCTAGGGGCAGAGCAGGCTTTGTGCACGAGGCATGAGCTTACTTTTTGAGGTGGATCATTAGGTACCGGAGGGTTTCATAGTGGGCAGGAGGCAGCAGCATCAGCACTTCGTGGACGGCTTCCAGCCTCTCATCTGCATTGGAGATTTCTGTGAAGTTCATGCATGATGGGTATTAGTTCAGAGGGTGGCATTCAAGTTTTTAGAGAAGTAACAAGAAGTTTTTGTTTTAGCCAGAAATGGGGGCAGGTTTCTATTAAATTGATGCAATCCAAGCACTGTTTCACTTAATCAATTTGTTGGTGTCCTGTGTCATTCAGGAAAGAGTTTGAGGCTGAGCACCACATGCTTATTGAATGTCCTCTGGGTGGCCAGAGGCTGGACACTGTCCTTGCCCTCCATGAATCCGTAAGCCAGCAGAATGCATACAGTCAGGGAGCATCTGTGCAGACTGTGCTTTGCTTTCTTCTGAACAGTAGATTTGCTAGAAATATCACTCCCACAAGTTTTGATTTAAACTGCACCACATACAGTACTATTCCCTTGAAGTGGTCTAATGAGTCTTTCTCTGGGAGACTTCTACAACCTAATATATTTTACAAGGCAAGGACATTGGCAATGAGCCACCCAACTCAGCCTGCACTCATGGCACTTCTCACTGTAGTGCTGGCATGCTTAACCCTGGTGCACAGCCCAGGTTAGGAAGTGGAGACTGGACATATTAACAATGGGAGGAAGAGTACATGCTTCTGGCTTTTGGGTCTCTGATAGGTACTGGCAGCTACTCAAAGAAAACCCTCCTGCTATTCCTCCTGGAGTAGAGGATGCTAGAACCCTCTTTGCCAGGACCACTAGGGCCCCGGAAGGAGGGAATAGTCTTACCGGGGTCAGGGCCTCAGCTCATCTGAAAAGTGCGTCTCACACTGATCCCATCTCACACTGCCTTTGTGTCTCCCCATCAGGCATCTCATTACTATATTTAACAGCATACCTAAACTTTTCAACCTTTAAAGGTTTTTTTTTTTAATTTTTTATAACAACAACAACAACAACAAGCAAAAAACTTCCTCAAAGTGAGCTTGACTTCTATGTCATGTGTCTCAGCATCTGAATCTCCCTTTGGTCACTTTTGCCTCTTCCTGGGCAAAGTGTAGTCCCTTCCTCCAGACCTGCCCTCTTTTCACTCTCTTCTCTCTCCTACAGCAGTGGGCCCAAGTGCCAAACACTGAATGAGCAACCCTGGGCTGATGGAAGGCAAATCCTGATGTCCCATTCCTGGACGCATGAGCTCAGCTCTCCAAGCCTTGCTTTTCTTCTCTGTAAAATGGGATTATAAGATTTGCCACATGGGATAAATGAGGGAATTAAACTAGAAGGCACTGGTGAGACGTTCTAGTATACTGCTTGACACAGTATACTCTGGCCTTCTGTTCATTTTGAACAGCATCAATAGACAAAACTTGGTTGTGACTTTAACTGCTTAGGAATGAAATTCTGCCTAACAGATAAAAGTAGTTAATCTAGACCAAGCTTGTCCAGCCCACAGCCTGTGGGCCGCACATGCCCAGGAAAGCTTTGAATATGGCCCAGCACAAATTTTTTTTTTTTTTTTTTTTTTTTTTTTTTGAGACGGAGTCTCGCTCTATCGCCCAGGCTGGAGTGCAGTGGCCGGATCTCAGCTCACTGCAAGCTCTGCCTCCCGAGTTTACGCCATTCTCCTGCCTCAGCCTCCCGAGTAGCTGGGACTACAGGCGCCCGCCACGTCGCCCGGCTAGTTTTCTGTATTTTTTAGTAGAGACGGGGTTTCACAGCGTTAGCCAGGATGGTCTCGATCTCCTGACCTCGTGATCCACCCGTCTCGGCCTCCCAAAGTGCTGGGATTACAGGCTTGAGCCACCGCGCCCGGTCTGCCCAGCACAAATTTGTAAACCTTAAAACATTATTAGATTTTAAACTAATTTATTTAAAAATTATTTAAAATTATCATTAAAGCTATCATTAATGTTAGTATATTTTCTTCTTCCAGTGTGGCCCAGGGAAGACAAAAGATTGGATCCCCATGATCTAGTCAGTCCTCACTGAAGATTTTTTTTTTCTGCGACAGAAATATTCATGCTTTCAACACGGAATGGGCCTGACTGTGTTGGTTCCCAGCATACAAGGAACGATGTGGACAGAACTGCCTGACACATACGTCAGTCCACAGAGTTCTTAGAACTGGTTCAAGTCAGCTGTTGAACTATGCCTGGTCATCTATTTACCGTTGTGCCCTCACTTGACAAGACAGGTACAAATGCAATAATTTAAACAGTTCTGAGTTTTAATTTTCTGAAGGTCAAAAGCATTGTACTTAAAAATTTCTTAAAAATAAAAAATTAATTTGAAGTACTTACTTGCTGCATCTATAAATTTGGAGTAGGTATCATATGTGATGACAGGGATGGGTAAGTCTCTGAAATACAGTTTAAGGGCTCCAGTGATGATGTTTATGTCTGGATAGACATTGGCAGATATATCGGCCTTTTCACCATCTGAAAAACAATCAGTGATCCAAGTCCTAATTAGGACCTTATTTCACCAAGGCATGTACAGAAAGAAGAAAAAAAAAATCCAATGGTGAATGCTCCCTGACAAGTCTCAGCTAACTCTTTTAGCTTCTAGTAACACTGAAGTGTAGGAGGCAACAGAAGGGAGTCTGGTGAGAGGGAGGTAGGCTCTGAGGGTTTGTGCAGGCAAACGGGTGATAAAACAAACTTCAAACAGTGCTTTGGGTCCCCGCCCCTGGTAATTTGCTAAATAGAAATTTAGCACAATAATTTGTATTATAGACACAAAGGTTCATAATAAAATGACAATCTAATCTGAAACAAGAGAACATCAAGAAGCTCTAATACATCTCCATCAGTGTTTTTTAGACTTGGATTTGGAAGTCACATTCACAAAATGATTGTTGAATAGTTTCAGTTCTTATTGTTTCTTTCAGGTTCACTGAAGGGGTTTGTTTATTTGTTTTTTTAACTTTATCCTTCCTCCCTGATCCCCTAGGAATTTAATCTGGGAAACTTTACCCTTTCCTCATGGGTATGTGATGTTGTATTTCTTATCATTCTTTTTTCTTTTTTTTTTTTTGTGAGACAGAGTCTCACTCTGTAGCCCAGGCTGGAGTGCAGTGGTGCAATCTTGGTTCACTGCAACCTCTGCCTCCTGGGTTCAAGCAATTCTCATGCCTCAGCCTCCTGAGTAGCTAGGATTACAGGCACGTGCCACCACGCCTGGCTAATTTTTGTATTTTTAGTAGAGGGGGGTGTTTCGCTACGTTGGCCAGGCTGGTCTCAAACTCCTGCCTCAAGTGATCCACCCGTCTCGGCCTCCCAAAGTGCTGGGATTACAGGTGTGAGCCACTGTGCCCGGCCTATTTTGACAGTTATTTCACTTCAGCACTTTAAATATATTATACTAATGTATCTGGTATTTATTGTTGGTCCGGAATTATTTCTTTGTAGGCAGTACAAAGGATCAGCACAGAAGTTTTGACCTGCTCCGTTTCCAACTCCCAAAGTGCTGGGATTCTAGGCATCAGCCACCATGCCCGGCCTATATTTCTTACCATTTCTAACAATAATTCTCAAGACATTTTTTGACTTTTAGTTTTACCATTAGGAAATACCAGTCCAATCTGTCATAGCCTGACATTTTTTGGATAAAAATGTTTTAATCATATAGGAATTCTTAATATCTTTTACTTAAAGAATTAAAAGAATAAATGCCTCAGCAAATTTGGTTCTGAAGATAAAAAAAAGCTGCTGATGTATAGAAAACAGTAAAAGCATAGAAGATGTGCCATGTTTATTTCATTATTTACATATTTAGCAAAGAGTTATTGAGAAGCTGTCATGTGCCAAGCACCATTAAGCCCTGATGAACCAAGGAAAAGAGATACTCTCTGCCAACCAACAGTTCCAGTTAGATTGACAGTCAGATATGCAACTCAACAATGACAAGGAAATGGGAAGATTGCTATGCTGAAGAAGTGTGGGGAATGTGGGGGGCGTGTGGGAAAAGGAAGTTGAGCTCTGAGGTTAGCTTGGGGCAGTCAGCGAGGCTTCCTCAAGGAGGAAAGGCTTGAGCTGACCCCTGATTATAGGTGTTTGCTAGGCAGAGAGATGAATACATTTCAGATAGACAGGACAATGTGAGCTGAGGCACTTCTTCATGGCAGCAAATAGGGTATATTTCAGGATTGCTGGAGTGTACAGTACAGTAGGGAGAAGGAACTGGAGAGAAGTCTAAAGAGAGAGGGAGGGCAACCTCATTGATTTCATATACTACACTACAAAGTAGAGGCTCTATCCAGTAGGGGTTCCATGTCTTGACTGGCTGTACCAGAATTACTTGGATTGCTTATTAGAAATACAGATTCTTGGGCTTATCCAGCTTTCTGAATGAGCCTTCAAGTTGGGTCCCAGTGACCCGTATTTTTAACAGGATCCCCAGGATGGCCATGATATCTGACTTAAGAGATAGTATGTTCTAGAGAATATACACCACAGTTATAAAGAACAAAAGCAGTTCCCTCCTACACGTCCACTGCCTTCCCCTACATTAGTGCTGGGGGTGCCCTCCCATCCTTATGATCCCTTCTTTGGAGCTTTGAGAGAAGGAGAAGAATGGGATCCTGAGACAGGGGATGCAGACGGGTACTCCAATGCCATATGGATTGTCTGCCCGTTGATAGTGATCACTTGTCAATGGCTGCGAAGGAAACACTTTGCCCAGTGAGGCAGAAACATGAGATTTGTAAGCCATTATTTCTCCGTTTCTTGAAGAACAACTCTTAGTAGTTCTGAAACCCCATTTCTACTATGATTAAAATCTAGTTCCAAACGAGAAGGGTGTTAGGATGTCAGATGGCATTCAAGAAAGTACAAGCTTACCTCTGTCAAATGCCATTTTGACATCTTCAATGTGTTCAGTGAACCCAGAGACTCTGTAAAGGCCTTCCGATTTTAATCCTGAGAGAGACAGAGAGACTTTAGCTTCTTGAAACGTCTAAAAAAAAAAGACTCTAATTTCACATCTATACTACATGCTATCAGGAAATGAGCAAACATAGACAGCGATCTTATTTATCACACACAGTTGCATCAGAACTTGGACTTGTCTGTCTCAATTTCCAGGCAAGTCTGTTCTCATTTGCTCATGTAGCAGTGGAGATCTCAGTGTAAATCCGGTCTTCATCCTTCTCCGCTTTGCAAAGAGAACTGATATTTAAGATTCTCATGGACCGTTCCCTTACTTCCTTTCCTTTGTTCATGAGCTTGCTGGACACGAATTTCATCATTGTAGGAAGCAACCTGACTTTCTTCCTAGCATCATCTTTCTTTTATTAATTTTTGTGGGTATATAGTAGGTGTATATATTTATGGGGTATATGAGGTATCTTGATACAGGCATAAAATGTGTAATAATCACAGCAGGGTAAGTGGGGTACCTAGCATCATCTTAATCCATGTGCTATATTGTATGTAGCACTGTACTAGATACACATGTGTATGTATGTGGATATCTAATATGTATCACTCTGATTTTATTGGGAAAAATTAGACTATTACAGCCTTTCATGTTTACTTGTAAATAAGACTATGTTAACTGTTTAATTAAAAATGATTACTTGTTATGCTTTTAGACAACTGATTATACAAACAGATGCAGGAAAATAAAGTTTTAGTTATTGCTTCTGGAAATTGAATTACTGCAAATTTAGGCTAAGAAAAAAAGACTTGGTTTCTGTTCCTGGAGCTTATTGATTTGTTAAGATATGTCCTAAAAACAAGTCAGTTCCCAAAAGTATGAGCAGGGATAAAGGACCAGATTTCAGACTTTGTATGGCACAAACTAGCTGCTATCAAACTATAGCTACAGTAAAAATAAGCAAACAAATAGCTTCTGCTGCTGCTGCCACATATTCTGCTAAACCCTTGATAACTCACATATGCTCTTGTTTTTTCATCTGGAAAACATTTATGGAGTATGTATTATCTGCCGCATATAAGGGTCTTCATTAGGTATGCATCAGAGACAACAAATACATGGTGTAAATCATGAATACTTCCCCTCATCCCTTCTGTGACCATGACAGATGCTCTTAGTTGATCTCCGCCCTTTTTCCCACTGAGCCCTATTTAGCCTCAGAATTCATCTCAGTTCCAATTGCTCAGGTGACCACTACTGATCAACTGTAGTTGTCACACAAGATGAAACCTGTGGGTCATCCTGTTCTAAGATGTTGGTGCATATGAGCACATCTCATTCCAGTTGGAACATGCACTGCCACAGAGGCACAGACCCACTGGATTATGGGAGCCCCTAGCAGTGAACATTGAACTCTGCCTGTTGATGGATTAATCAAAGTTCTGGCCTCTGGTGAGGCTCGCTCTCTGGCTCATAGATGGCCACCTTCTCTCACACGTCCTTTCCTTGGTATATGTGCATGGAGAGTGAGAGAGAGAGCTTGCTCTTTGGTGTCTCTTCGCATAAGGACATTGGTCATACTGTTTAGGGTCCCTCCCTTAGGACCTCATTTAGCCTTAATTACTTCTTTGGAGACCTCCATCTCCAAAGACAATCACACTGGTGATTAGGGCTTCAACATGTAAATTTGGTGGGGTAGGAGAAACAAACATTCAGCCATAAGATTCACTGAGTCCCTTTCAAAGAAATCCAGGTTTTCAAGGAACACAGAAAAATCCATGCTTTTGTTCTCACTCATAAGTGGGAGTTGAACACTGAGAACACGTGGACACAGGGAGGGGAACATCACACACTGGGGCCTGTTGGAGGGTGGGGGTCAAGGGGAAGGAGAGCATTAGGACAAATACCTAATGCATACAGGACCTAACACTTAGATGATGGGTTGATGGGTGCAGCAAATCACCATGGCACATGTATACCTATGTAACAAACCTGCACATTCTGCACATGTATCCCATAACTTAAAGTAAAAAAAAAAAAAATCTATGCTTTAAACAATACGCCAAGTTGTATGGTTTAGAGTATAATTAAATGGGGGTAATTTTCCTGATTTTAGCCCATGCTTCACTGAGCAAAGTGTCACCCTGTATTACATTGAGATGCTTTTTAAAGAAGCTAATCTTTGAAGGAAATGATAAAGGATGGTTAGAGTTTGCCAGAGTAGCCGAAGCTGCCAGCTATCCTTCCAATATTTGTTCTCCCATTCTTCTGTTGTAACGGAACCTTTGATTTTTAGAACAATATCCATTGCAGTGTCCATTAAACTCTGGCCCATGTGGGAGCAGAGGTGACATTTATGGCTTCTGTGGCCTTAAAGGAACTGAGGATGCTCTTTTCCGCTTCCTATTGAGTGAAATGCAGATGAGATGGTGGTGGCCAACTGCGATTGTGCATGCAGGATAGTACTCAAGCAGGACAGAGCAACAAGCTGCAGTGCCTGGGTTTCTGCCATGGGGGAACAGACTATTCCTGGACTGCTCCTGGGTACCTGGACTATTACTGGGGAGAGAAATAGATTTCTATCTTGTCAAAGGCACTGTTATTTAGGGTCTCTGTGACAGCATTGAGATGTACAGGCTAATATAGTTAGACAGATTTGGAGGTGGAGGTATGGGTGTGGGTCATTCCAAGAAAACGTAAAATTAACACAGATTGAGTTTGGTAGACTGGACACTGTACTAGGTCCATTTATGTATCAAGTCACTTTAATCCTCGCCAACCACCTTATGAGGTACAGTTGATTCTATTCATATTATAGATGAAGAAACACATATACAAATACAGTAAGTAACTTGCCCAAGGTTGTGCTACAGCCAGTAAGAGACAGGGCTGAGAATTTAACTTCAAGTCCTTGATCTTTTCACTCTACCACATCATGGAGAGACAAATGAACATAAAAGAACATTTGGAGAACAATAAGGAATTTTTTACGAATGGAAGACAGGGAAAAATGTTGGCAGTGGTGGCTCCACAGCTGGGTATGTGAGTGTCACAAATTTCTCCCAGCCCATTCTCTGGTTCTGCTTGCATGCTTAGGCCCCTAATACCTGGGGCTCTAATCGCTGTGCTGTGACTCTTTGGGCATCAATTCCTAATTTGTGCTACTCTTATCTCGCTCTTGAACGAGGCAAAATTAGTGCAGTGCCCCCTATTCTTAAATGTTAGACATGTCAGTAATGTTGCCTCAATTATCAGTTGTCTCTGCTAAGGATCACAATGGGAGGACCCCAGCTTCTTCAGAAAAGCCCTGATTGCAGGCTCTGGAGAGGCTGATAATCTGACCTCAAACCGCAGGGCCCAGGGCCACTTGTCCCAACCACTCATCCAGAGGCAGGGAATCCCTCCTTTCCTCTTACCCAGTTTAGCCACTGGATTAATATGTTCACCAGATCCCAAAGCACTCATTAAGCTCTGTCAGCCACAGTGGTGAAAAGATAGAAGGCATTTCTTACACTCTGGGATTAAATTAGCAAGTTCTCAAGGAACAGGATAGCTATGGTTTTCCCTCTCCACAGAAAAGGGAATAATTTCCTCTCTCTAAAAGGGTTGGAATAATAAGCTATGACATCCTTTTTAGTTGTGCTTTGGAAAAAATGGGGTAGTTGACCAATGAATATATATGTATAAAATATATTAAGCCAGTTAGGACACAATAATGGATACCAAGTATAACAGAATATGATACATGGCAAAAGTGGTTTAAACCTTACAAAAAGGCTCTATACACGGCCAAATCACCCAAATTATATCCAGCAATGTCAGTGAACATTTTGATACTGAACAGTGGCCAAAGAAAGCACAAATAAAGGAAAAGTGACTCATATACAACATAAAGAACATTTTTTTGTGCACAACGTGCAGGTTTGTTACATATGTACCCTAGAACTTAAAGTATAATAAAAAACAAAATAAATAAATAAAAAGAACATTTTTTAAAAATGTTTCTATCTTGTTTATTTTTCATTGAACAGATCTTTTAAATCTTTGAACTCTCCTCTTTGAAATAAACAATGAATATTTAGGAGCACATTTTTATATGGTAGGAGATGTATGTGTAGCTCAACAATTTCTTATTTAATAGAAGCACCTTTTTTTTCAAAGATCCAATTCAAGCCTCACCTCTGCCATAACCTTTTCGCATTGTCCTTAAATAGGATTAAAATATTTTCCTTTGTGACTCCATGGTACCTTGAACACAGCCATCCACAATGTTTGTTTATTTGCTCCCCTGATTGCCCACTGTAAAGTATGAATTTCTTCCATGCCTCAGCCTCCCCAGTAGCTGGAACTACAGGTGTGTACCACCACACCTGGCTAATTAAAAAAAAAAAAAAACTTGTAGAGATGGGGTCTCACTATGTTGCCCATGCTGGTCTTGAACTCCTGGGCTCAAGTGATTGTCTGGCCTCAGCTTCTGCTGGGATTACAGGCGTGAGCCACTGCACACAGCTGAAGTATGAATTTCTTGACGGTGAGAATGGTGACCTTTATTACCTCAATGCCCAGCATGTAATAAATGTTCAGTAAACATTTTTTGAATGCATATATGCATGGCTTATATATACGATGGAAATTGATATAGCTGGTTGGATTGAGTCTATCTGTGAGAGAGAATGAGTGTGTGTGCGCGCACACATGCCTAGGTCATTTTCCCAACGAGTAGTAGAGCAATTCTGTTTCCTTGACAACAGTAAAAACAAACAATAAAAATAAAATCACTGTGCTACTATAATAGGAAGTATTTTCCAAACCTCTTGCTTCAATTTCCCGAATGCATATGTCCACCACCATGGGTCTCTGAGTGTTGTGAGCCTTCACAAGTGTTGTGAGGTCACAACAGTATACTTTCTTGATCCTCTTGAGATCAGGTTGGCAGTCATTGGGAACGTGCTTGGAACACTGTTTGTGTACGTTCAATCCACAGTCTGTAAACAAAAAAGCCACATTACCTTAGCCCAGCCCTTTTGTCAAAGCACAACCCAAATTATATCTTGCCAAAAATAAAAATATCACCACCCAAGGGTCTGACATATTTCTCTGGAACATCTATCCCATTTCTAGGTGATACTGTCTACAGGATAAATACGAGTATCATTTCTAATCACTAAACCCGTATATGATTCCATTTTTCTCATTAAGCCCTCTCTGTCGCTGGACCTTGAGAACAGAACATCTGAGACAGCTTAGGTAATTGATCAGGTTTTTTTGTATCTGTTTTCCTGTTTCAGGCTGGAACCCTTTGGGTCCACAAGTAGGATTTATGGGTTTGGATTCCCAGACAATCCTGGCTTATAAAGGGCACCTAGGGTTTGTTCCAGGCTGTTTCCTTTAAGCTCTTGATGCTGCTTGTGTGAGAGGCAGAGTTACTCTTTCTGCAGGACTCCCTAATCTTTGCTTTGAGGAGTCCATGACCATTGGTATCCTCTTCCCCTTTCCTGAAAGGTTGCCCCATTGTTTCCAATTCCTTTCTCCTTGGGCAGTTTGGGTAGGCCACTTTCCTTTCTATGTGCCTTATTTTGACACCTGTGAGTAGAAATAATGCCTAACTATATACACCAGTAGGAGTACTTGAGAGTTTATACCAATGCCATGTAATGTAATGTGATGATTATTTATAAAGTTCATATGAAACCCCAAAGCTGAAAAAGGTGCTTTTAAAGTTCAATGAACACATGAAAAGCCTGTTAGCAGTTGATATCCACTGATGGAATTTCTCTGACGATAAAAAGGCACAGTTGGCTGGGCACAGTGGCTCATGCCTGTAATCCCAGCACTTTGGGAGGCTGAGGCAGGTGGGCAGATTGCCTGAGGCAAGGAGTTTGAGACCAGCCAACATGGTGAAACCCTGTCTCTACTAAAAATACAAAAATTAACTGGGCATAGTGGTGGACCCCTGTAATCCCAGCTACTCAGGAGGCTGAGGCAGGAGAATCACTTGAACCCAGGAGGCAGAGGTTGCAGTAAACTGAGATTGCGCGCCACTGCACTCCAGCCTGACGACAGAGGGAGACTCTGTCTCCAAAAAAAAAAAAAAAAAAAAAAGCACAGTCTACATTCAATGCTGAAGTTGTTCAAAGCTGATGTGCTGTCTACTCAAACTGTCTTCTAATACTGTTTTCCTAGGCCCAAAGAATAACACATGTGCACACATGATAAGGAATATTGTAGTCATCTGCTTTATAAAATAGCACTTAAGCACACTAAGAACTTGAGAGGATCTAAACTTTTGTAAAATCAGTGGTAATTTCTAAGTGATTTTCATGTAATTTTTATTGGCTTGAGTTCTCTATCTACCCTCCTTCTAAAGTAAAAAAAAAAAAAAAAAGTTCGAATTCATCTTTATCAACATGAGAAATTCAACAAAGCTCAAGTGACTTCAATAATATTTTGATACATCTATCTAATGAATGTAAATTTTGGCTAACTGCCCTAAAGTTGGCTGGGTTTCTTGTTGAATCCTCTTTTAGAGAAGATCATAATAGCACCTACCCCCTGGCATTAGCCATGAGGCTCAAATAAAAGTTAATGAAGTGTTTAGTATAGTGTCTGAAATATAGTTAAGTACTATATATGTGTTAGGTCAAATAAAATAAATAGCAAATATGGTGATAAAAAATGTAAGTATATCTGCCCAGCTATTCTTCAGTGATTTCATTAGGAATTCTTAGTATGTCTTATAAACTTCATTTAATTTTTTTTGTTAAATTCTGATAAATTTATCATTTTAACCATTTTTAAGTGTATGATTTGCTGGCATTAAGTACATTCACGCTGTTATGCAACCACTACCACTGGCCATCCCCAGAACTTTTTTTTTTTTTTTTTTATACTTTAAGTTCTAGGGTACATGTGCACAATGTGCAGGTTTGTTACATATGTATACATGTGCCATGCTGGTGTGCTGCACCCATTAACTTGTCATTTACATTAGGTATATCTCCTAATGCTATCCCTCCCCTCTCCCCCCCACCCCACAACAGACCCCGGTGTGTGATGTTCCCCTTCCTGTGTTCAAGTGTTCTCATTGTTCAATTCCCACCTATAAGTGAGAACATGCAGTGTTTAGTTTTCTGTTCTTGCTATAGTTTGCTGAGAATGATGGTTTCTAGCTGCATCTATGTCCCTACAAACGACACGAAGTCATCCTTTTTTATGGCTGCATAGTATTTCATGGTGTATATGTGCCACATTTTCTTAATCGAGTCCATCATTGATGGACATTTGGGTTGGTTCCATGTCTTTACTATTGTGAATAGTGCCACAATAAACATGCGTGTGCATGTGTCTTTATAGCAGCATGATTTATAATCCTTTGGGTATATACCCAGTAATGGGATGGCTGGGTCAAATGGTATTTCTAGTTCTAGATCCTTGAGGAATCGCCACACTGTCTTCCACAATGGTTGAACTAGTTTACAGTCCCACCAACAGTGTAAAAGTGTTCCTGTTTCTCCACATCCTCTCCAGCACCTGTTGTTTCCTGACTTTTTAATGATTGCCATTCTAACTGGTGTGAGATGGTATCTCATTGTGGTTTTGATTTGCATTTCTCTGATGGCAAGTGATGATGAGCATTTTCTCATGTGTCTGTTGGCTGCATAAATGTCTTCTTTTGAGAAGTGTCTGTTCATATCCTTTGCCCATTTTTTGATGGCGTTGTTTTTTTCTTGTAAATTTGTTTGAGTTCTCTGTAGGTTTCCAGAACTTTTTTCATCTTCCAAAGCTGAAACTCTATACCCATTTAACAATATAACTCCCCATCCACCTATCCCCTGTAAATACCACTCAACTTTCTACCTTTTGGAATTGCCACCCTGGGTACCACATATAATAGGAATCATCCATTTTCATTTAAGACCTAAAGGAACAATGTGTTTATGTAGAGTTTAATACTGATGTTTTATTAAAATTAAGATGTTCTATAACAAATGTAAAAATATTCCATGTTTTTACAAAGCAGTAGAAGTCCATATGCTACAAATAAAGTCCAGTGCATTCTAAAAATACTCTAAAGGATGTAATATATGGAAAGCTGAGAGGCAATGATGGTTCTTCCTAAGCTTTCATGATTAGTTTTCAGTCTCCCTGCTGCTAAGAGGAAATATAAGGCCAAAGAGTAGCCATTGGAGAATACTAACAATATGGCCTCAGAAAATGTCTTGTTTTAAAAAAACAAAACCAGAAAAAAACCCACAAAAACCCTTTTATCCCAGAGAAAGTTGAAAAGTTGCTGTTCACAGCTAATATGAAGCCCAGAGTTTTGTTCTCATAATATTGACTTTGGACCAATTTCTTGCTGAAATTGGATAATACCAGCAATTAGGGATATTTTTGGTAGGTTCAATATGGACAGGCCAAATTAATGACCACTGAGTAATTCAGATATTCCACCCCTTTGCTCAGTGGCTGAGCTGGGAGATGCGTTGTGACTCCTGGCAAGTCAGTCTTTGGTGTTAATCAGGGTTTCTGAATATTTACGGAGAAGCTGCTTCTGAGCTATGTTGACCACCCCCTTAAACGTACACCTGCAATGGGGGAGGTAGGACTACTTGAACCATCCAGATATCAACACTGGTGATTGGTATATTTACATAATAGAAGCTAGAAGCCCCTTCCAGGCAGAGAGGAGGACTCAGGGTTACAGGATGCTGTGAGCCAAAATGGGAAAGATCACCTTAATTAGTGTCATTACCTTATTGTATTCTAAATGCTCCTAAGATTTTTAAAAATCATATCCTAGCAAGGAAGAAGTCAGTCATGGTGTTGGTAGAAACCTGATCAATATCAGAGGAGGCTGGTCTTGCTCCCAGCCACAGGTGTTTGCCAGAAAAACCATGGCAACATGAATTAGGAAACCGAGTTACGCATTAATTTGGCAACTCTTTATCATTGTTTTAGATGTACCTTAATAAGACGTGTGCTGTTAGCAACAGGTGTATACCTCCAATTCCAGGTGGAAAATTACCCAGGCTTTCCAACTACTTTGAAAATATGTGATATCAAATCAAGGTGCATGGTTTCACTGATAATCTGATGACAAAGAGACACTGAGCATGAGCTCTGGAATCCGGCTCCCACTGAAACAATATTCTATTCCTTACTGCGCAGCCATGGGCAAATAAGCCCCTGCGTCTTCTTCTTTTTTTTTTTTTAAATGAAGGATAATTGCATCTCTCCCAAGGTCTGTTGGTGAGGCTAATGACATGATAAATAGAGATTAACTGGTGCCTGGTATGTGGTAAATATTAACCAGCTCTATTACTATTTTTATGTCTTACCTTTTGTAGTAAGATGGGGTAGGAAAAAGTATGGCTTTTCTAGCTATGCAGTTCCATCGGAATTGATTTTTTTTTTCCTTTTACGGACTACTGCCTATTGTAAGAGGCAGGTAGGTGTTTAAGGAAATGTACTGTTTTTCTTCCCTTGCATAAACACGAGATAGTCTTTTTCATTCCTGCAAACACTTGAAATAGTTTTCCCATTAAGCACAGACAGGCCTTGAACCCTGCAGAAAGCTAGACTTTTGAGCTAATCTGAGCACATTTCCCAGCTCTGGAGAGACATCCTCCAGCTCAGCACAGTGGCATTTCATATAATTGGAAAAGAAGGAAGTTCTGTGTCTACCTGAGCACCGGACCCCTTGGGCGATGAGTCCCCACATGAAATTGGCACAATATTCACACCAATGTGGGCCTCGGAATGTGTGGACCTGTGATCCAAAAAGAAGCAAAATGTCAGAAAATTCAGAGTCATTTAAAGGCAGGTAGCCTCAGATATGGCAATGAAGATCAGCAGGAGCGATCACTGGGCTTCTCCTTCCAGTAAGGCAGTTGCAAACAGATCCTGAGAAAACAGAGATGTGCTTTGATCTTCGAAAATCCTTCATCAATACACATCAATACACAATGGGCATTAATGGCCCAGGACAGAGTCAGAAAGGAGCGTGGAGAAACAGTTTACAGGCCATGCCATCAGCTAAGGAGTAAGACTCTGACCACCCACAACAAGGCACTGTGTAGACAAACCCAAGATAGCCCAGGCTGGTCGCTATAACCTGCATTTAGCTCAGCAAGTTCTGGAAGGCAAAACTCAATTACTGTGTCCTTTAGACTGAAGTTTTCCCATCTCTACGGTATCCAGGCAGGTATAAATAAGACATGATTATGGGATAATTAAAAGGTTCCAAGTCTTTGAGCTACTTTCAAAAAAAGGCATTTTAAAAAGTAAAGGAGTTGGCTAAACATGCAGGCAACCAATAGGGCCTATGGAATTGCTTTCCCCAGAGATAGTGTCCATATTCAGTAGGACTTGGTGTGGCCTTCAGGTAAGTAAGCTGAAAATCTTTCCTGCTTGACCAAAGTGCTGGTCTCATTGATTGATGCCCCCAGCCAGTTGTTAAATATTCTGAATATCACAAAGTAAGGAAGGTCTTATCTCTGATTATTGAGGCATAGGTCCTCCTGTATTAAATTATGATTTAAAATAAAAACAAAACAAAGCAAAAATACTGGCATGAAAGAGCTTTAAGAAGCAAATGTGGCCATGGTCAATCTAAAATGACCATAGGCAGTCTATTGGGGGCATACAAACGTGCACGAAAATGTCCTGAATTTTTACAAAGTTAAAATATTATAAAACATTATAGAAGGCCTTTCAAAGTCATAAACCTCTATTAATAAATAAAAGAAATGTAGACAATGTTTCTGTTTTACAAACTGCTTTTATTTAACAAAAAAGCAGGATGACGAGTATGGTCACAATTTAGAAAGGTGTTCATCCGAGTTCTACCTAAGAAAAAAAGAGTCTCAGTTTGAGTTCTTTATTCATACATGTTAGTAATTGGGTGTACGTAAAGAGGCAAACAAAATGGATCTGGATCTCTTCTAAGGAAACAGATGAGTAAAAACAGAGAAAGAAGATAAGCTAGTTAATAAATTAAAAAGAGCTTACGACTGTAATAAAGCGAAGTTATAGTAGTCTTTCTGGTATTTCAGTTTATCACATGCAAACTGCCTATTATATAGTTCCTGCTTTGAAAATGATGCCAAAAATTTCTCAACATTTGTCTAGGGAATGACCCTAAGAAATGACAAAGCATTTTTAACAGGAATGCAGATAATTCATCCCAGAAGGACTCACAGGGCCAAATGTTGTAATTCACTTAGAAGCCTACAGAGATTGAACTCAGTACTAAAAGAGTTCCTCAGTAAAGTATCCTATCTAAAGTTGAACATTTTCTAAATTCAGCAATCATACATTTCTTAATATTTTACTAGAAATGCTCTTAATTATGGCAGCAAAGTCAATTGTTAATCTGCTGTGAAGATCAATTAAATATAATAAAATAATATGTAAAATGCAACTCCAGAAAAAAAAGTATAAAAATGGCTACAGAAGAAAAAAAGATGAGGCCGCTACTAGAGAGACCAAGCGGGGTCCAACCTTATCCAGAATGGTCAGGAAAACCTTTTTTGGAAGGTGACTAGATGGAAAAGAAGAGCCAGTTCTCTTCCATAGGGAAAGAGAAAGGGACACAGATCATTCCCAGCAGAAGGAATATATGGAAGCCTTGCAGGAGCAAAAGAACTTGGTGTGGTGAAGGAACTAGATGGCCAGGGTGGCCAGAACACCAAAAGGTGGGGGGAGAGGAATTGGGATGAAGTTGAAGGTAGGATAGGAAAAGTGACACAGGGCCTTAAAAGCTTTATTCATGAGTGTGGATTTGGTTTTAATCTAGGTACAGTAGGAAGTTCTTGGAAGACTTCACATAGATTTTTTAAAAAGATTATTCTGACAATTGTGTTGAAAATGAATGGGAGGGTGTTAATAGTGGAATAGATATGAAAACTATGTTGTAGTCTAGTTGAATAATGATAGAGTCTAACACCTGCATGCTGGCAGTGGAGATGGAAAGTGGATGAATTTGAGATATATTTTGAAGACAGAATTTACAGGACCTGATAATAGAATAAGTGTGGGTCTTTGAGGGAGAGAGGAGTCAAGAATGACTCTGAGATTCTAGCTTAGGAACTAGGTAAATGATGATACCATTTGCTGAGATGGGAAAGACACTCTTCTGGGGAGAAAGTGAACAATTCCATTTTAGATGAGTTAGGGTTAAATGCTGCTATGATATCCAAGTGTTAGTGTCAAGCGGGAACTCATAATTTGAGAGCTCAAAGGAGGAGTGAAGACCAGAGGTATACATTTCACCATCTCTGATGAATGGATGATATTTAAAATTGTGTGAATGAATAAAAAGTATAGTCATGCATCACTTAATGATAGAGATACATTCTAAGAAAGGCATCCTTGGGTGGTTTCATCACTGGGGGGGATCATCATAGGGTGTACTTGCACAAACCTAGATGGTAGAGCCTACTACACATCTAAGCTATATGGTATGGCCTATCGCTCCTAGGCTACAGACCTCTACAGCATGTCACTTTACTAAATACTGTAGGCAACTATTACATAAGAGTAAGGATTTATGTACCTGAGCATATCTGAACATAGAAAAGGTACAGTAAAAATATAGTATAAAGGATAAAAAATGGTACACTTATATAGGGAAGCTCCATTATAATCTTATGGGTTCACCATGATATATGTGGTTCACTATTGACCTAAATATTGTTATATAGCACATGACTATATTAAGGATAGGGAGTAGAAAACAAAAGAGAGCTCATCCCCAAGCACTCAGCGTTCAAACATTTAGAGAAAACCAACGAAGTGTTCCAGAAGCCAAGAGGTGAAGAATGTTTTAGGGAATGAATAGTCAATTATGTTGAATGCTAAGAGGTTCAATGAAATAAGTACTTTTAAATATTCACACAGATACATGGAAGTCATTAGCAACCTTAGCAAGAGCAATCTCTTTGGATGGCTGAGGGTAGAAGACTCAACTGAACTGAAGAAGGTAAGAAAGTAGAGAAATATGTTGGCACCTCCTCTATCAGGAAGGCTGGCTATGACATTCAGCAGAGATATAGGATAGCTCAGGGGAGACGTGGAGTCAAGGGAGGACTTTTTTAAAAGATGGGAAACACCAGGGCAAGTTGACTTGTTGATGAAATTGATAAAATAGGTGAGAGACTGGAAATGCAGAAGAGAGAAAAGATAAGCAAACGAGTCATGATCTTCAGAAGCTGAGAAATGATAGAGTTTAGGGTATCTGTGGAAGCAATATATATTTAAGGAGAAGAACAGTTGAGATCTTTCCAGAATTTGTAGTAAGAGACACAAAATCTTCAGATTAAAAAAACACTAAATGAGACTCAAACCAGATAAATAAAAATAATCTGTATCTATGCCGATTATACTGAAATTGCAGAACACCAAAAGACAAAGCAAAATCCTAAAAAACAACAACAACAAAAACCAAAACAGGTTATCTTTGAAAGGATAGAAATAGGTAAAAATAGACTTTTCTTCAGCAGGAAGAGATGAATAGATTACTGAATAATTTCATCAAAGTGCTCAGACAAAAGTATTGCCAACCTAACTTTTATACCCAGCTAATTATCATCTAAGAGCAAGGGTGAAGTAAAGATATTTTAAGACAAATGTCAAGAGTTTCCAATCACAGATCCTCACTTGAAGAAATACTAAAGGATATACTTCAGTGAGAAGAAAACTGAATCTAGGAGGAAGGATTTCCAGAAGCAGCGGTGAGCAAGAAAACTGGTAAATGTGGGTCAATCTAATCATGCCCTATTTGTATACAATGATAACAAGATGACTAATTTTAAGGGACTTAAACACAGGGTGAAAAAATGACATGGAAGTTTGAAGGGGATGAAGAAGTCTAAAGTTCTCATAATTTGGGAAATGTAAGAAGAGCTACTAATTAACTGAAGAATATTTTAAGTCAATTATGCATGTATTAAATTTTTGATAATTTTAAAAAGGGTGGGATGAAATCCATTAATCAAAAGCAATATATGGCTGGTTGTGGTAGCTCATACCTGTAATCCCAGTGCTTTGGGAGATCAAGGTAGGAGGATCACTTGAGGCCAGGTAGAGACCAGCCTGGGCAACACAGTGAGACCCCATCTCTAAAAAGAGTTTGAAATTTAGCTGGGCATAGTAGCACATGCCTGTAGTCCTAGCTACTCAGGAGACTGATATGGGAGGATGGCTTGAGCCCAGGTGTCCGGGGTTAAAATGAGCTATGATGGTGCCACTGTACTCCAACCTGGACAACAGACTGAGATTGTCTCTCTCTTACACACACACAAATACATAAAAGAAAAAGAAATATAGGTTTAATTAAACCAATAAAAAGCAGGGAAGGAGAAAAAAGATGCAATAGAAAAGCACAGTGATTATAAAAAAATCCTAATACAACTCTAATCAGAATAAGTGGCTCTAATTCATCACAAAAAAAGATTTTTAGATAACATTTTAAAAATCCTTTCAAGAAACACAAACATAACATGAGATAAATGTAAGAAAGACAGACATACCCAGCAAACTAGCCAATGGAAACCCAAAATAGAGCAAATATATATATTTGCATTATTAGTGATAGAGACAATAGAGATTTATTTTTACCAGAAGGATATAATTTTGAGCTTTTGTATGACAATACGGTCTCAAAAATATAAAGCAAAATTGAAAGACTTACAAAGAGAAATTGGCAAATCCACAATCATAATGATTTTGACATCTTTCACAGAAACTAGTAGATCAAATAGCTAAAGTTGCTCTATGAATACAAAAGGGATCTCATATCCAGCAATTCAAAGAACACACACACTTTTCAAAACCACTTGGAATATTCATACCAATTGACCACAAATTAAGCTTCAACATATATAAAAAATTGATATACATACCAGATTCTGAATATAATATAATAACATTTCAAATAGACAGTCAAAGGCCAGTATGTTTGGAACAGTACATTTGATACCAGTAGCATATATTGAAAAGACAAGAAACCAAATCACACATATATGGATACTTGGTATATCTCAGAAGTGGAATTACAAATTAATGGGGGAAGGATGTCAGACAGATGAATTATATCCTATTTTCATCTTATTTCCACCTTTCCAGCAACTCATTATTCACTTGTTTGTTTGATATTTACATGCTGATTGCCTGCTTTGAACTTGGCCCTGTACTAGTCCTTGGATATACAAAGTTGAAATAGATCAGAGGAATAAGAACTGCATGCACTCAAGGATCTCATTATCTACAAGAATAAACAGGCAATTACGCATCAGGTGATACAGCAGAACATGTAGGAGATCCTATGGTAGTATAATGGAGAGAATAATAAATTCTTCCTAGAAGTCTGGGGAAGGGGATATTGAACTGGGCTTTGAAGGATGGATAGGAATTCACAAGCCTGGGAAAGACTGAGCAGGTGGGGAAGTGATGGTGTTGACTGGGGAGCAGATGACTTGAGGAAGACATGTATAAAAGAGGAAACAGCATAACCTAAGGCCAATGAAGGTGGGCTTAGGTTTTGAAAGGCATTCTTTTCTAGCAAATGGTGTTTAAAAAAAAAGAATGACATCACATTGTTCTCTGAAACATTTTGAGTGGATGAAATAACCACCTGTTAAATATCCCTATACCTTGAGGTAAAAATGAAAATACAGTATTTAGAAATTACGTGAGTGGCTACATGTTTACTACACACGGACACAATGCATACTGACAAAATATAAACTGGCCTATTGTTTCAGGAAAAACAGGATAGGCTAATCACAGATTTTTCTAAAATTTCACTTCTTTGCCCTGATTTTTAAAAATAATTGAGCACATCAGGATTGCATTTTTAATGCTTATTATCACTATCCATATTTACCAACATCCTTTCCCAACAAGCATCCCTACTGTCTTTGATCTCATTTGTCCAGCCAAATAAATGCATAGAGGTTTCAAATAGCAGGTAACGCCCAGTGTCCCCATACAGTCCCAAAGAAATAAAACAAAATGAAAATAGAGTGGGGATGTAAAGTTAAACATTATTTTAGGCCCATTGCCTACTTTTCTTTTTGGTGATGAGCCATTGTTTATTTTCATGACTGATATATTGTTCAATTTTCTTTTGGATCCACAAGGACGATCTCTAGACAGAAAGCTACATGTAAATGCTGAGGGCATGCTCTGAGCCCATTTTATTTGGCTTCTACTTATTATGTCTACTCTTTCATTGAAATACACCATATCTTAAAATTCACTGGTCAGCTTTTTCCATGTTCTGAAGTTTATTGATTTGCAAGAATATCTTTTTAGAGAAAGAACATTTTGAAAACTTTAGGGCAGTAACTAAAATATTCTAGACAGGAAGAAAATACTCCAGACAGGAAGAATGTCTGTCCAAGACTATTATACTAGGCACGGTCTGCCTGGAATTCAAAAACCACACCAAACAAAAAAGATGATATTACATGAGATAAGGTATGTTTGACAAATAGCCCAGGAATGGCTACTTTGTAAAAACAAGAGCAAGAAGAGTCATCCAGAGAGATCTCAGGCATTTAGCAAGTATCCCTCAACACAGCTCTTTCTAAATGAACAGGATGTTATTTGTCTCATATCTGCTGAATCTGGAAGGCAGTATTCTCTAGTGGTTTTATACCAGATATCTTTTGATGGGTCAATGTAGACACCACCCAAATGTATTAACATCAGCTCAGCCTGGGATCTAAACTGTAAGAAGAAATAAGTGCTGTTTATGACATACTGCAGTTGAGAATTTTTGCTTTTTCTTACCAGTATACATCATGATTTCTTAGCCTTGGCACCACTGATTAACATTTTGGGTTGGAAAATCCTTTGTAGTGGGGTTGTGCCTTGTACATTGTAGGATGTTTAGCAGCATCCCTGGCCTCTACCCACTAAATGCCAGTAGCACTCCCAGCTGGGACAAATCACAAATATCTGCAGGCATTGACAAATGCCCCCCAGGGGTTGGGGGGGCGGTGTTACGGTGTGGGGGGGTGAAGTTTCCTTTATTGAGAAGCACTGGTATAGACGGAAACGTTATTGTCTCAATTTGTCATTTTATTATTCATATTAAAAATCAGAATGTTATTCTTTTGCTTTGAAAAGGAATTTTTGGGTCAGAGGCAGTTTGTTTGTTTGTTTGTTTGTTTAGCTACCTTATGTTCACAGAAGACAGAGCTAAAGCCCCTTCCAGCTACATGTGGCTGGGTTTTGGAGGTCTAGTCTAGCCTTTGCCCAGGGCTAACTGAGAGGCTGCAGGGCAGGCAGCCTATCCTGTGTCACCCAGGTCAGCAGTACAGTCAAGGCTTCCAGATCTCTGCCAAGGACTCTTCCTATAATTTACTGTATTTCCCATAACCATGTGACATTCATCTCTTACGAAAAATTAGGTTAAACTTTGGACTCTCCCCTTTTGCAAGACCAGATGAAGTACTAACCTTGAAGTGACCCTTTTCAGATGTAAGAAAACACAGCAGAGGTGAATCAATCTATGACAGAGACTCCCTCTGAGTTCCCTCTGAAAGGCAGGAGAGCTGAGTTTCTCAAACCTGGCACCACAGATCCCTGGACTTCTCATTAGCAGCTGCCCTAGTTTAAGACAGGATTGCATTTCTAAAATCTTGATTGTCTCAAAGCTTTCTGGGAGTCTCCCCATTGCATAAAGTAAGATATTCTCATGCTAATCAACTTTGGTCAGGTTTATGAGCACGTCAACACCCACATCCTTTTGACACTTTCCTGCTCCAAAACCTCGAGTGGTTCCCCATTGCCAGTGGTGAGGTTTCTCAGTCTCAGCACTACGGGCATTGAGGGCTGCATAACTCTTGGTTGTGGTGGCCTGTCCTGGACGTTTAGTAGCACACCTGGCCTCGACTGGATGCCTCTGGAGGAAGGAGAGGGAGAAGGAGAGACAGAGGAAGGAAGAGATAATGAAAGTAGGGAGGGAAAGGAAGGAAGGAAGGAAGGAGTGGGGAGAGAAAGAGGGAGGGAGTTAGAAGGAGAAAAAGAAGAAAAGAGGGAGGGAAGGAGGAAGAGAGGGAGAAACTGGCTCCAGGTATACTCCCAGTTCCTGTTTCCACCCATCCCTGAGTTTTGAGTATTCCCTGGAGGCTTTATGAGCCCATCCTGTATAATAGTCTATTTAGCTTAAGATAGTTTCCAGGGGTTATATTACTTGAAAACAAGGAGTTTGTCTTCAATATAATGGTGGAGCAGGCTGAAGTAGGAGGCAGACAAAAACAACTTCGATTCATAGCACTCTGGGAGCAGAAACAACTTTTTTTTTTTTTTTTTTTTTTTTTAATAAAGCCATGTATTTCCAAACCTATTTATTCCAGTCTCACTTTGAGTCCCTCATTTTATATTTAAGGTGATGAGTTTTGTCTTTCTTTTGAATTTTCTTTCCAGACTTGTTTCTGGCAAAACAGCCTTTTCTGACTATTAACTTAAAAAACAAAACAAAACAAAAAAAAAAACAAGCCCCCAACCATTCTGAAGCCAATTTCTGCCTGTGTCAATTTGCAGGTGCAATATCCAGCTGTCCCTGTTCTCCAGGCACAGAAGTAGTATCAGATGGACAGAAAAGGGTGATGGACACCTGGGGGTTTGACAAGAAGGCAAGGCAGCCAAAACGCTGGGAATGACACAAAGGGCTGACACACTTTTATGAGGTCAACGGGGAAGAGGAAGAGAGAGGGGCTTGCATGTGGAAGCAAAAAGTCTTCTTCCAAAGCAAATAACCACTAGACTGAGAAGAATGCAAAAATGAATGAAAGGCCTATAAATCATTAAGGAGCCACAAATCCAAACTGGGAGGTGGTGGTGCTGCCATGTCTTGGACAGGTGTTTTAGTGGGAGCGTGGGGACATATTCTCAGCCTCTTGAACTTCTAGTCCTGGCCTCCACGATAGCATAGGGTGGGGGCTGCATGTTGAGAAGGAGCATGCTACCAGAGCACATGCACTGGAGTGTGCCATGAGAACGGGGTGCTCCTGGTGCATGCTCAGTCTGTCAGCAGAGTGGGGGACATAATAAGAGTAAGTAGGGCAACCATTTCCCCTGTGTCCTGAGGACGCTTTTGAAAGGCACCACACAGGACAGCTGTTGTGAACGGGGACAGATCCCTCCTCCCCCTCACCCGCCTGCCCACATGGATCAGACACGTGGTAGCACTGCACAGTCACTATCCCTGGCAAACGGGGATTGAGAGCTGGCCTGACACATCCTGGTAGGGCCTCCATCTCTCCTGCACCATCTGATGACCCTGACAAGGACCCACTCCCTGGAAGGACTCTAGTACAATGAACACAAGTGCATACAACACGCAAGCCACCCAAGAGGGCAAACTGCAGGGCAGGGAGTGAGGAGAGGGCTCCGAAAGCTCAACTGTAGGGAGATACGGTCCCTGCTTTCTGCCAATGTGAATGAACAGCTTGCGGGCCAGGACCTGTTCTAGACACTGGGGTTTCTGCAGTAAATAAAACAGACAAAAATCCCCACTCCATGAACCCTCTCTACTCACCACCCCCCATTGGGAGTTTCCCTCTGGTGAGGGGAAGGCAGGCAAACAAACATGTAAATATGTATTAGGCCAGCTGGTGATCAGTGCTAGGGAGAAAAGGAAAGCTGGTACAGGCTGGGCAGGAGGTGGAAGAGGGATGGAAAGGGAGGGGGGAAACACACAGTGAGGGGGGTTAGAACTTTCTGGGCCTCTGCTCTCCATCCATATTCCATATGGGGAAGAAGGAAGGGTATCCTGGAAGCGCATGGGGGTAGGAGAGAATTTGGTAGGAAAGAGTGATGCAGATCCCCATGCAGACTGGAGAGGCTGGGAACAGGAGCAGCAGGCTGAGTGGGGGAAGGGCCTGCTCAGGAGACTCTGATGGCTCCAGGGCCCAGGAATCATCATCTTTCCACCATCTGGCCCACCCCAGCTGATGATTTAAATGTGATGGACTCCTTTCTGTCCCCCAGGTCTCTCCCCTGCACCTTATTCGCTCCTGGCACATTTCTGACTCCAAGTGTTCACTCCTGTTGTTTGCATAGCCCGGGTGCGCTTTCTTTCCCCTGTATAGCCATCCTTGATCTACTTATTTACTTGGGCTTCAGGCAACTTTCCACCTCCCCAGGAGGATTCTTGGTTAAGGCTGAGAGAACAACCACACTGCCTCTTACACAGGATTCCCAGCACCAGGGAGCCCCCTCCTCTTTGAATGCTCACAGAAGCTTGTCTTTTACTCCTGTTTTTTTATACATCACCACAGGGCCAGCTTCAGGGCACATGTGACCTGTGCGGTGGCACAGAGCCCTGTCCTTAGCAAGGTTTAATGCGCTGCTGTCACAGTTCTGAAAATCTCAATAATTTTTTTTAACAAGAACCTCACATTTTCATTTTATACTGGGTCTCACACATTACCTGCCCAGTCCTGCATAATCAATCACACATATTAGTGTGAACTTATAGCTACATCATAAATCTGATTATAAAGTATAACATATACTCTGAATAAGAACCAGCCACAGCAAACAGACACTTCCAACTTACTATTAAAAATGGAAGCTTACCAGCTATTTTAAAGTTTTTTGGTGCCTCTTTTAATGAAGAAATGCTTGGTAAAGATAAAAGACAAAGAATAACTAAATTTCACCACTTTCTATCAGAACAATGAAGCATTAAGAAAATCCATGAAAACTTTACTTTAAAGATGTTAAAAATCAATAGCCATGGAAATTAGCCGTTGTGCCTGGACCAAGGGGTTGACACTTAGGAGCAATTAGATTACAGCTAAAGACCTTTTTTCATGGACATAAAAATCTTTAATGAAACTGTAAACTTTAACATTACTGACAATGCATCCTTTAGGTTGAGGCTAGAGATCCTTCCTATTGAGGGTTTCTGAAAATGTCAATTACAGTTCCTGTAACGGGTTGCATTGTATATCCCCCGAAAGGTGTGTTTCACTCCTAACCCTGGGTCACTGTGCATATGACCTTATGTGGAAACAGGCTCTTTGAAGATATAATTAAGATGACATCATACTGGATTAGTATGGGCCCTAAATCCCATGGCTGGCAACCGTATAAGAAGATGACAGATGTACAGAGACACACAGAGAAGGCTGTATGAAGATGGAGGCAGAGATTGGAGTGGTGTGTCTACAAGACAAAGAATGCCAAGGACTGCCAGCAACCACCAGAAGCTAGGAGAGAGCTGCAGGGCAGTTTCTCTTTCAGAGCCTCCAGAAGGACCCAACCCTGCCCATACCTTGATTTCAGACTTCCCAGCCTTCAAAATCATGAGCAAATAAATTTGTGTTGTTTTAAGCCACCAAGTTTGTGGTCATTTGTTATGACAGCTTTAGTATAAAGTACTTTTTAAAAGCTGGGAGAAAAATGTGTGAAATCTAATCTAAATCATCTAAGTCATCCATTTACTTTTTAAACAAACGAGGGATATAAACCAGTATTGGCTACAGGATGGAATACATTCAAAGAAATAACCACTATCAGGCTTTATTTCATTCTCTCTTACATATAATTAATGAGAGAAGAAGAAAGAGATGGTAGAAAAGAGACAAAAGAGAAGGGCATGAAGAAGAGAGGGTAGAAAATAAAAAATAGAAAAAGCTAGACATAAAAATACAAGTGAGAGGCACGAAAAGATAATAATAGATGCTAACATCAAATGAATACTTACTAGGTGCCAGAGACCATGGTAAGTGACTCGCATGTATTCTTTAAACCTCACAACACTCCCATTTTATAGATGAGGGAACTGAGGCAGAGACAGCTGAGCTCTTTGGAAGTACATGGTGCGGCCAGGAGTACTACGTGGGCTAAAGCTACCTCAGCACTGTGCTAAGTGTGGGGAGGAAGCTGAGCAAGCCTACTCCTGGGCCTCTGGGGTTGGCTGGCCCGAAGATTTTCAGAGCTCAGCCATAAGGTATTATTAGGTGGACCATTCAAAAGAGAGCTGTTCCAGTTACAGCAGAGTGCCTCTTTAAATCAACTACATAAACAGAGATGCAGTTATAAAACGAGCTAAATAACCGAGTGGTTTTTCTCTTGACAAACAGTTTTCATTTTAGAGAGAAGTGTGTTAATTTCACCATTCCTCCAGCACATACCTCTCAGTGCCTAGTAGGTACAAGTAACCTAGGAAATCCAGGCTTTAAGTGAGCAAAAATTGCATCAGCACACAGTGTTGAAAAGTATACAATTACTGCATGCGATGAGGCGCAACTGTCCTTTGGTTCCCAAAGCTTTTGTTCTCAGAGCTGAATTTTGCTTTGTTTAGACAAACTTTGTTTGAGAAGCAAAGGCAGTGACTGTGAGCTTTCTGAGAGAATGGAGCACAAGGTCCCAACTTAGGGAATGTTGGGGGTTTCTATTCATTCCTCTTGACAAAGCTCCTGGGCAGAGCAAAGGAAAGGGCTTTTTACCTGGGGTAATAGTCCTGACTGGGGCAAACAATCTTGTTATGGGGTGAGAAGACAAACTCTACTGGCAGATTCGAATGGCAGGTAGGAGGCCTCTAGATGAAAGTGCAGGCAGCACCTAGCAAAACCTATTGGCTGATGAGCATGAAAATGTGATTATTTGTCTTTTTATTGATTGCTTACTATATGCTATGCACATGATAGCCTTAAATATTAACCTGAATTACAAATCAAGAAGGCTTCAGAATAAAACCCATTAGAAGTTAATGTAAATAAAAAGCCAATGTAAAATTAAGGTCTGAAACACAAATTCCAAGCAGATGGCAGGGACACAGGATAAGAAATTTCTTCCTTTAGTTCAGTTCAGTGGCTTGTCCCTAAAAACCTGTCACTGTATTTATAGCCTGAGTTTGCTTTTTGAATGTTCTTCCAAAAACCATGTAAAGTTTCCACCTAGAGTTAGTTGCGGGTGAGAAGTGGGGAGATTGAGGGTGGAAAGGGCAAGGAAGGACAAAGAGGATGCCTCATCCTCCCCTGCACTCATTCTTAAGGACAGTGGCACCAACAGTACCACTGAATGCCACAATCAACTGTCACAGCTACTTGGGGTCTGCTAAGTTTCAAAGATATCTATTTAAAACACGGAAGAGAAACGCTCCTGTCTGGCTTGTGTACTCCTCTTGAACAACTTCTCTATTTTGTGCCTTTTCTTCTTTCAAGAGCTATAACAGTGAATAGCTATTGAGTTTTTAAGCAAATACTAAAAGAGCTGTTTTCCAGTGATAAGTAATATATTGTGTTAGCAACGGTACTACTTAAAAAATAAGATGTAACTATCTTTTTGTTTTAAAATGTCTTAAGATTAATTTTCCATTCAGGGATCTAACATTAAAAGGACTGAAATTAGTTTTGAAAATATCAACTATATATATTTGTGTGTTTTTAACACAAGGTCAGACACAGAATATACATGGACAAGCTACTCCATGCAAACATTATTATAGTACAGAATAATTCCAATTTCTTAAAGCCAAATGAATTGGAATTTTCAAGAAGAAGAAAAAGCATTTACAAGTCCATGAAGATCCATCCTCTCATCACTAGTAGTGTATCCACAGGATGCAAAAAAATCAAGGATTTCTGCTAAAAATCAGAAAAACACTTTCTTAAGGCCAAAAAATTTAATGAGGATAAAAATGGAAAACAGAGTAAAAAAAAAAAGCGGGGGGAGGCAGTTAATGCTCCAAATTAGACCTGTCAATATTCAGTGATGGGAGAAATATGAAAAGCTTTGGCATAGAAGAGGACCTATGAAATGCAATTCTTCACCCTAATGCTAAGTATGTAGGGCTGTATAATTCCATTCCTCAGTTCAATTATAGCATGCAAATGCCTGAGCTGCTGGCTTTCTAAAAACAGATGCAGGAAAACAGACCAAACTAACACCAATGTACATTTAATAGATGAATACTTGTCCTTAGAAAGGATCGGAAAGCAACAGAATAAAATCAGTTTTCCTCGTCACCTCTGACAAAAGGGTTATCTAATTCCAAAAGTCACTTGGGTTGCTGACCCTAAAGGAAACAAGAATTTTTTTAAAAGAAGGCAATTCACATTTTGCTTCTCCTGCCTATTGTTTTCTTCCTGGGTCCTCCCTCTCCACTCTCCCCAGCTTTCAAACTGCCAGCTTACTTTTTGGGGTGAAGCCTCTAACTCTAACCTGTCTCTCCTCCCCTCAACTGCAATTCAAGCTAGACAATGTGGCATCAGCATCCCTTTCCAGCCCTTCTTGGAAAACACTTGGGCAAAGGAAACAGGCCATAATTTTCTGATGGCAGGCCCCTTCTACAAGTACCAGTCTGCAACGAAGATAGCGGTCTTTCCAGTTTATAAATTCACATGGGAAATTCCACTTAACCCCCCACCAGGTTTCCAGATCTTTTTGTTTGGTCTGGTGAGCAGGATAAAGGCTGTGACCAAGGGTGCCCCCCTGTTAGCCGTACCTGGAGCACAAACAAAAGCTTCTGGATGGCATCTCCTGTCATTATTTGATTTCACAGCTGTCTACGCATAAAGGAAAGGAGTTAGCATCACTGAAAACAAAAGACAAAACACAAAACGAGAAACAGGCAACTGTTTTCCCTTGCTCGGAGACAGCAATATTCTTTACTGAGTGGAAAAGTACTGCTCAGCTCCCAGCAGAACATCTCTGACTGAGAGAGACTGGGCATGCTCTGTGTTTATTTCACTGGACATGGGAACGTGAAGTGGCAATGGGCCCAATTCTCCAAAACTAAGTCAACATCCAGATAAGGTGTTTCCAGGCATAAGCATTGAGGAGACTGCCTTCTGAGGTCTCCAGTTTGAACTGATAGAAAGCACAGGTGTTAAGCTTATAGCTAAATGTGGAAGCAAAGGAATTCGTTGTCTCTTGACTTTACAATCAGAAACCCGACGGAAACTATACACTGTACCTTTCCACCTGCCCTTTTGTAACAGAAGAAGGAATGCAGAGGCTTGCTTACCTTAAAGTTGTGTGTCTTCTCATAGTTGAAGTGGTTGTCGTTGTGTGTGAGGGCTGCTCTTCGAACCAGGGAGGAGATCTGTGAACAGGCAAAGAGTTTGAGAGGGGGCCAAAGAAAGCCGCCTTTGACACCCACCTTCACCCCCAAGGCTACGGCCAGCAGTTCTTGGCGTTTCCTGCCCTGCTTAGACTTCCGAACCACAGCACACTTTTTCTCATTTTCCAGCCACAGTTCTTCAGAGAACATAGTGCCTGGATCCCAGATCTTTCTAGTTTCCTCTGCAGAGCGCAGGAAGCCCCGTGCCGTCAGGATTTTCGAACCGCAGCTAATGTTAGGCGGCAGATTTGAGGCAGCTGGGTCCTGTCTGCAGCAGCCTCCGGCATGTGACCTCAAAGGCCCAGTTTGAGTGATGGAGGGGGCTCGGCTTCTGAATAAGGACGGGCCTGTTTTGTGCTATTTCTTAAGGCCGACGTGTGCCTGGAACAATAGCAAACATTCATGTGCACAGCAACCCCCAGAAGCGGTATCCAGTCAGCCACTGAGGATTCAGGGAGGCAGAGGCCGGCAGCTTGCTTTCTCCTGCCGCGGCACATTGCAAAGGAGAGGTCTCCCCTACTTATTAGCACATTTTACACTCAAACACACCAGCGCACATACACCCCAGCCAGCTCTGATATTCAAAGTGTGAGGCTGCATCCAATTAATCTGGGGCTCTGAACCCCATCCTGGGCTGAACTCCAACAGATTAAACCTTTAAACCCTGATGATTGTTTAATCTTATAGGGGTAAAGCCTATGTCTCTTTATTAAAAATCTGCCTTAGCACTTGAAAGCTTAATTTGTATTCTTATGCATGCATTAAATTAGAACAGTCTGAGTACCAAATGGGGTATCAGAGGAGAGCAAAGCTTTTCTGCTCTGAGTTCTGCAAAGTTGCAGAATAAGAGGCAGGATGTCTTGCCCCAGGACACTCCCTGGGCTCTCCTATCCTTCCTGCACGAAGAAAACTCTGCTCAAACCCACCCAGACAAGACAATATTCCTTACCTAAAATCAAAACATCATAGTTGCTTTTCTTTTCAATAAAACATCTTCAATGTTCATTCTGTTAGTGCCCAAGCCTATAAAAATGTCCTCCTTGCTCTTAAAAGCATCATCTGTTTGATGGTCTCCCATGACCCTAATTCTTTAGTCCTAGGTCTCCCCACGAAAAGAAGTAGGGAAATCCTGATGTCTTGGGAGTACTCCTGACTCATTGGTGAAGATTAATGCAGCTAATGCCAGACAGTAAAATTAATGCTTTAGGAAGTAGAAAACAAGATCTAGATAACTGGGCCTTTATGTAGATGGGCCGTCCTGTCCTCTACTGATACAAGGGCCCCATGCTCCAGCCCCTCCAAGCAGCCTTGTGAAGAGTAACCAAAGATCACTCCTTCCCTTGTGTAATTCTTTATTCCTGGTAATCACCATGATTTTAACTTGCCTCAAAAATTCATCCTCCCATTTCATCCTCGTTACCATCAATAATAACACCCAATTTTTATGTTAAGCTATTGAGCACAATAATTTACACTGTGTCAGAGGACGTTAGAATGTGTCAAAGGCACTTAACTCATTGAATCTGCAGCATAGGGGTGTGAGAAGCAAGATTTTTATTCCCAATTCTTTTGGATGAAGAGATTGAGGCACTGAGAGGTAAAGCAATTTGCCTAAGGACATGCAGCCTAGTTTAAGTGGCAGAACCAGGGCTAGAACACAAAGCATCTGTGCCAGCGCCCATGCTCTTCAACATTGTGTCCCGCTGCCTCGGTACACCCGTGTGCTGCCTCATCCTGCCATCAGTCCTGACAAATGCTGTATCTCAGATATTGGTTGAGTCTGGCCTCTCCCTACCTTTCTTTCCCCACGTAACTCAGACCCTTGTTATCTCTCCAGTCCACCTTACACATAGCTCTACAACAATCTTCCTAATCTACACATGCTTCTCCATAGCTTAACTGTGTCCTGGCATTGCTGGTTTTTCATGAGCTGATCCTAATGTACCCAGCTCATCCTATTTCCCTACACTCCCCTCCACAAATCCTACAACATCTCTTCTGTGACATACTTAACTGCTCACCTTGATAGCTTGCTCTGTTCTTTAGAATATTCTAGCATCCTTTCAACATATCTACATATTCACCAACATTTACATTCTAACTCTAATGTTACCCTTTCCAAAATGACTTCCCCAAACTCCCCATTGTAGGCTGTGTCCTCTGAAATCCCATCGTGTTTTATCCACATTGTTCTGATTGCACTTGTCACTTTGTCTGTATTATAGTGACTATAACAGCTCTTATCCCTGCCACACTGAGAACTCACTGTGACATGCTCTATGCTTAATTCACTTTTGTTTCCCCCACAAATATGTCTAATAAGAGTCCCTGCCACAGTAGACACTGAATAAATGTAAGTTGCTAGAAAGCACATGTACATACAGGAAGCCAGGGTTGTGGAAGAAGGTGTGCAAAGATGACTGCATGGTGTGGGGTCTCCAGTCCCTCCTGAGACCACCCATTCACTGCCTTGGCTTCCAGAGACAAGGTTTCCTCCAGGGGTCTACCCTCTTAATGAGCTTCACCAGGCCCCTTGGCCCCTCTTCCCACTGTCTGATTCTGAAGTACAACTGCTATGGCAGGGATTAAGTGAAGGCTTGGCATACCTTTGCAGGGCTTCCCATCCTTAGTCTATAGGTAAAAAGATGGAGAGAAGCAAAAAGGGTCCTTTCCCAACCTTCACTGCTAGCAAAGCAAGAGAGACCTTTCGATGGTGAGCCATTTGTGTAAGGGCAAATTCTGTGATATGGACTGGACTAATGACACGAAGATACCAGTTTTAGAATCTGATCAAATTAATGAAGGAGACCACTACTACTCCTGCGGCTCATCCTGCTACAAAATAACTATTTACATGGAAAGTGGGCAAAAGAATCTCCTCCTTTTGGTCTGTGGGTGGTTGAATACAATGAGATTTAATAATTTTTCATGTCTGTGCTTATATGTATAACAAGTAATTTTTATTTCCATTTGTGACAGTGATTTCTTTTTCAGCTATTGATTCAATAGAATTTACCCAAACACAAGACACATTCAGACAAGTGAAGGAACCACACACCATTCCCTGAGGATGCTTCTTTACAGGGGACTAGAAGTATTCGCCTTTGAGCAAGCATTACTGTGAGCAGTGTGGGTGACCTCAGACCACCCTCTCATTAAGGGAAAACTGATTACAGTAATCTCTTGGTGAAAACGTCCCTCTGAAATGACCCCATCGCACAGAGCTCTTTTTTATCTCAACTCCTCAAGGGAAGCTCCTTGCCTTGTTTTCTATGCTCCGTAATGTCTAATACAGTGTTCTCTATACACAGTGGACATTTAATACATTTGCTGACTGTCTTCTTCTAATGAAAATTTCTGCCTGACCTGTTTTAATATATACATTCATGAGATGAAGCACATTTCCCTACACGGTCTGTTTGAACCAGGGATTCTCACTGGAACGAATGGTCTTTTGGGCCAGATATCTGTTGTTGTGGGAGGTTGTCCTGTACATTGCAGGGTGTTCAGTGGCATTCTTTGCCTGTATTCACTAGATGCCTGTAGAGCCCCTTCCCCCAAGTATGATAAAAAAGAATGTCTCCAGACATGGCCAAATATTCCCTGGGAAGCAACGCTGTCTCTAGTTGAGAATACTGGGCTAAATTAATAACACAAATATTAATATTTATATCATGCTTACTATGTGCCAGGTATTATACTCAGCGCTTTGCATACACACACACACACACACACATATATATATTTTCATTTTTATTGGTTTTTTTTTTTTTTTTTTTTTGAGATGGAGTCTCACTCTGTCATCTAGGCTGGAGTGCAATGGCGCGATCTCGGCTCACCGCAACCTCTGCCTCCCAGGTTCACGTGATTCTCCTGCCTCAGACTCCCAAGTACCTGGGACTATAGGCATGTGCCACTGTGTCTGGCTACTTTTTGTATTTTTAGTAGAGATGGGGTTTCACCATGTTGGCCAGGCTAGTTTCAAACTCCTGACCTCAAGTGATCCACCACCTCGTTCTCCGAAAGTGCTGGGATTACAAGTGTGAGCCACAGCACCCGGCCCACTTTGCATATTTGCACTCATTTAAGATTTAAAACCCTATGAGGTAGGTACTGCTATAATTACCCTTATTTTACAGGGGAGGAAATGGAAGCTGAGAGTTTAAGTGACTTGCCCATGGCCACATAGCTGGTGAGTGGTAGAATATAGGCACAACTAACTGAGTCTATCTTTTCCCAAAGCCCTGAAGAACAAGTGTCTTTCCTTCTACTACACTTAACATCAAATTTACCCTTTTAACCATTTAAAAATGTAAAATCCAATGGCATTTAATGCATTTACAATGTTCTGCAACGATCACCACTACCTAGTTCCAGAACATTTCATCACCCCAAAATGAAACCCTGTACCCGTCAGTTCCACTCCTCATTCTCTTCTCCTCCCAGCCTCTGGCGAACACCAATCTGCTTTCTGTCTCTATGAATTTGCCTATTCTGGATATTTTGTATAAAGGGAATCATATAATATATGGGTTTTTATATCTGGCTGCTTCTTTTTTCTTTAGATATTTCACTTAGCATGTTTCAAGGTTCATTTATGTTGTGGCACGTATCAGTACTTCATTCCTTTTTTGTTGCTGAATAACAATCCATTGTATGGATATACCGCACTTCATTTCCATTCATCAGTTGATGGACATTTAGACTGTTTTCACCTTTTGGCTAATTGTGAACCATGCTACTAAGAATATCCTCATACAAGTTTTGTTTGAACGCTTGTTTTCAGTTCTTTTGGGTATACACTAAATCTAGGCTTTTACATATTGTTTAAACAGTCTCTCATCCCCATCATATTTACATTAAAAAATATGCAGTGGTTGAATGCTTGAATTACTGTCTTCCCCATTATAGTCTGTCAACGAGTAGCAGGTCTGGTGTTCCCTGGATTGGTTTTTAAAGAGGAGACGTTAGTTCTCCCTGAGCCCACTGTGAAAGCAGGTACTACTTAAGATACTTTTGGAAGTAGGTGGGGCTATAAATAAATGGTGACATAAGCTCACCACTTCCTTTTTTCTTCTTTTTTTGATGAATAAAGGTTGGGATTCTATTTTCTAAGCCCTCTCACTGTTCTTCTTTCTCTCTACAATTAGGATCCTGGATCCAAGAAGGAATCAAGTAATGAGAAGGCAATGAGAGGTTGTCAGATAGAGACAAGGAGGAAAGACCTGGGCAGGAAGACCTGGGAAAATGGAGCCCTTTGGGGTGTCTGTGGACGTATAAAGTGCCCAGGAAAGGAATGGTAGGAGAGAGACAAATACCCCCTCACTATGCTGGCTTTAATAACCTAGCATCATAAGCCCAGAAGGGACCTTAGAGGTCCATCTAAGCAATGGCTCCTCCTCCACCTGGCTTCAGGCAGGACCACCTCTCGACTTCTAGGGAACACAACATTGTGCTTTATCAGTACCAATTTCTAGAGAAGGTGATTTGCCACCAATCCACAAGCTTTCCACAAACTTCAAGTAAATTCCAGTGCTACATTTTAAGGAGGGCTCATTGAAAATGTCATCATTAGTCCCTGGATGTCTCCCTGTATTCCAACCACAGTGTCTGTGCTGCCGAGAGCTCTACAGTTCTGTTTATTGAGTCTGAATCTTCCTTAGGTATTGCCCGAGCTATACTCCTATTCCAAACACTGTCCTGCTGTTGCAGCCTCCTCTGCTTCATGGCAGTGCATGAAATGAAAATCAGTATTAGGAATGATGATGAGGGTGTGGTGAGGAGAGTTCTTTAATATCCCACTGGTGTTTGTGGGATAAGTTGGAGATCGATCAAAAACCGGGAAAAGTTCATGTGCATTGATCCAATTATTCTATTTCTAGGATTCTCTTGAAAAGGTCTTCAGACTAAGATCTAGATAGATAGATAGATAGATAGATAGATAGATAGATAGATAGATAGATAGATAGATACAGAGATAGAGATACAGATATTCATCAAAACAATATCAAGAAATGTGAAAAAGCCTAAACAGTCAATACAGGGGAAAAGTTAAATAACTTATGGCATATAAATGTAATAGGGTATTATGGAGACATTAACAAAGACAATTAAAAGAACATTTAATGATGAGAAGATTTGCCTCTGATATAATGTTAGGTGAGAAGTAGGCTCCTGAGTCATCTATAGTATAATTCCCAGATTTGTCAGTAAGTATATACAGAAAAAAATCAGAAGAAAACACACCAAAATACATTCAAAATACATTCAATCAAACTGCTGAAGATCAGCAACGGTTACCTCTGAGTGGAAAAATTTTAATTGACATTTATTTTCTTCTATATTCTTTTCTGTTTTTTTCGAGTTTCCTACAATGACTATGTTCTTATTCCATTATATAAAAATGATTTTTAAAGTATATTATAAAACTCTTATTAGATTTAGTGTGCATGGATGATAAATTCTGAACCATTGAGCTTGTCTAATCCCTCCTCCGGATTTTTACAGGGCAAGAGACCGAGAGCCAGAGAGTTCCACAATTGCCTCTTATCACAGAGCTATTCTACAACGAAATCTGGAAGCAGATCCAGACTTCGGCTTCTCCTGCCTCACACCTGCAGGCATCAGAACCCCCGGAGGGCTTGTTAAAACATACTGAGCCCCAGAGTTTCTGGTTCAGTCAGTATGAGATCAGGCCGGAGAATCTGCATTTCTGATCGGTACACAGGTGATGATGCTGCTGGTCTCGGGACCACACGTTGAGGACCCCCATTTTATTTTTCCACTGAACCTGTGGGCCGCAGCCTTGCCTGATAATTAGAACACACACGCACACACATGCACACACACACAAACACCTCATGCTCAAGCTCTACCTCTACCAAATTAAATCCAAATTTCTGGAGATGGGGGATGGGCTGTAAAAATCCTCCAGGGGATTGTAACGTGCTCTTAGAATTGAGTGTGACCACACTAATCTCAAGTGCTTCAGTTCAAGGGGATTGTTAGAAAAGATGAAAGTATGAACGTAGTCAGCGCTATTGACTAAATCCCCTCCAAAGGAATTAATATTGTTTCAAACACAAAATGTGATCATGTTTCTGCTCATGCTCACCCCACACCCACCTCCCATGATGCCACTTAAAACCTCCAGAGACTATTTAAGGCAAAGGCAAAAATCCATACCATGCCCTGCAGGGGCTTGTGGGGTCTGGCCCCTGCCACCTTTCTAGCCTCGCTTGCCACCACTTTCTTGCTGTTACCCTAAGAATGTATACACACATCTATTAGTATGATTTTAAAATTATGATCTAGGGTCCTCACTAGCCTGCTACCCTCATGAAACAGGCCCAGAATCAGGTCTCCTGAGGTTTTTTCCATGGAAGTCCTTGGCACCACATATGTGGCAGATTGGGGGTGTTGGCTGCCCACAGCCCACTGACACAAAGACTCATTCCTCCTCTCTGTTCTTAGAGAAATTTTACAAACATCTAAAGCTGAAAAATTATTTTTAACCTACCTATAAAAGAAGAGTTCTATTAACTCTTCTCTGGTGACTAGCATGATGCCAACATTGGCTTGACACTCAGGAAAGTTTTGTTGCAGAAAACATAAACATGCTCATTTTTCAGCAGCTCTCTGTCATCCTTTCCTTCCATCAGAAATGATTTCGACTCTTATGAAGAGTTACCATGCTTTTTTTTTTTCCCTTGGGCCATTGGCTCATCCCTGCACATATGTCTGGGGTACTGGTGTTGGGTGATGACCCTGGGTGTCCCGTTATTTCCTCAAAGCCACAAAATGTTATATCCTGCCCAGATCCAGGAACACGCAGCAAAATGCTGCAGCCATCCGTACAGCCCTGGATGGTGTGGGAAATCTATACTTTCCTTTGTTTTCACGTCCTGTGGGTCACACTGAAATACTTTTAATGGTTGGCTGGTGGTATATTAAGTGTATGCCTACTACCTATTTCTGTGTCTAATATGTGTGTGTGTGTGTGTGTGTGTGTATACATATATATATATACACATTTGTTTCGAAAAGCTTCTATGGGGATTTTGAGGGGACTGGTGGATAAGGAGGTGCGGTGATGTCCACTGTGGTTTTTTGCTATGGTACTGTGGATCTGGTTCTCTATTCCTTTTCGGAAGAGAAAAAACTAGAAATGCTAAGTGAAATAAGCTCCAATTGCCGAATGATAATCGAAGGTGTGGTTTTCTTTTTTCAACACTACTAAACCCAGCCTGCTTGATCCTATGTACTTTGAACCCTCTCACATACTGCCAAATGAATCATCCTTGCCCTTCCTAAGAACTGCCCTGTTTGTTATATTCTGTTTGTGGCTTTCACTCCTGAAAGAGGAGGAAGACAACAAAGACACATAACTAAACGCAAACACATTACTATGGCGCCAAATAAATGAGAAAGACAAGGGTGGGACCTGCCATCTTTCCTGCAATTGGGCTAGTTCAAGCTGTATAGTCCTGGTTTTATTTGAGGCCATTTAAGCATCAGGTGTCAACGATTAACCTGGCTCAGTCCTAAAACTGCTGCTGACCTCCGAACCTGCTGCATTCTGATCTGAGACAAGGTTCTTTGTCTCTGATGGCACACCATGCCCAGCTGCCATGCTGATTATTCTCCAGGGACAGATGGTTACTCTCGATGTGAGAGACACACAAAAGTGCCGAAGGAACAGTCTCACTGCCCCTCCTAGAATGCAATCCACTTCATTCAAAACAGTCACCATTCACCCAAACGGAAAGGCCTGTATGTACACTGAAATGAACCAAAGTACCTTGTTTAGCAGCAAATAAGTAACCTGATGCTTCTTGGGTTGGTTGATCGTGCAATGCTACAGTTGCCGTCCTTCTCACGTGATACCACCAGCTGTTCTGCTGAGACTGATGTCAAAAATTGTGGCTAATTTCTGATGTTTCTCACAGACTTTTTAGATGCAGAAATAAAAGATACTTCACCTCATAGAGGAAGACTTTGTGTTGCATTAAGGATCTTGCACATTTCAACACGTCATTGTTATTATTCGCTTCTGTGTTTTGTTTTGTATGCAGTTTTTGAGAGAGTCAATATTAACGACAACATGTTTTAACATCAGAGTGTAGTAATCCATTTCCTTAAATACGAACTTTAAAAGTCTTAGTCCAATTTCTCAAATGCTAAACTTTAGAAAGTATGGTAGGGTTGTTCTTGAGAGAATGGAACATTTGTTAAATCAAACTCCTTAAAACTTTTGTAAAACGAAGATCCAAGTACATAGTGTAAAACCTAAGGGAGAAGCAGGTATTACAAAGTTCCCAGCTACCATCTTCCTCCTTGTCCTAGATGACTTTCTTCTCATATTCCATATTCATTTGCTTTTCTCTGTATTTTCCTTGCTGATATATGACTCAACTACCCACTTCTGGCCAAAGAAGTAAGTGTCCCAAATGACTGACATGTGGGTTTTCCTACAAAAGTCAAGACACTCAATTTCTAGCTTATGGCATCAAACTGCAATATGGATGTTGGGTGTCTTTCTCAAACTCCGCTCACTCAGGGGAGCCTGGGAAATCCCTGCAAAAGGCCAGATATTTGCCAAATTGCATTTTCTTGTCCACTACTTTCTTGTCCAAATTATGGCAATTTGCAAAGCAGCACTACAGAATGTACCAAACATAGCTTCTAGCTACTCCTTTACCAGGTTCTTTGGTCAGCAGTTGGAGTAAGGTGCACCTTTATCTACAGGAAAAAAAAACCAAATTAACCAGTTGTTTTCTCCATGTGAACTGTCCCATGTTAAAAACAACCAAGATACCTAAGAGACAGGTTTTCAAAATTTCACAAATAAAAATATCTCCAATCCCTACTCTGCTTTTTACAGTGAACAGTCACCCAAACAAAACAGTCCTTGACACCACTCACAGCTGTGCAGCTGATACTGCTCAATATAGTTCTTGGGGATATTTACGAATGCAGTAGTCCTGAAACATGGATATGCTGACACATTCCAAAGTTAATCTAAGTTTATTTCTGGTCTCCTGTGTGAGTGGTGGCTGGGATTTCCAAAATCCACAATTGGTCCTTGTATTTGTGTTTGGGAAGACTAGCCCTAACAAGCATATGGCCGTGTCGTCCCTTCCCAAATGGAAAGTCAGAGTGTGTGTGACGATGCAGACACCTCTCAAGCCACTCCCTGCTCTGGAAGAGAGACTGTCATGCTAATGAACAAGTGTAAATATTCCAGGGGAAGACAGTTCAGTCTGAAATGACCACATGCAATTTGGCCTATAGCTCTGTTTTAATGCAATACAATTATTCTTTGATATGTTGCAAACACAGCTCCTTCATTCCTTCCTTCCCTCTCTCCCTCCCTCCCTTCCCTCTTCTTTGATATGTTGCAAACACAGCTCCTTCATTCCTTCCTTCCCTCTCTCCCTCCCTCCCTTCCCTCCTCTCTTCCTTCCGTATTTCAGCAAATAATTATTGAGCATCTATTATTTATCAGGCACTGTGTTAGGCCAGTGAGATAGAACAGGGAACAACTACTCTTAGAGAGTAGACAACAAACAAGACTAAGAAGTACATTACATATTCTTTTAAAAAGTGTTGGGAACCATGAAGAAAAACAAAGCAAGAACACAGGATAGGAAGTGATAGAGAGGGAGGTTACAATTCAAATCAAGGTGGTCAGAAAAGGTCTCATGAGAAGGTGACATTTGGAAATTTGGGCAAATATTGGCCGGAGATGATAGGTGAGCCGTGCTTAAATCTGGAGGAAGAACATTCCAGGCAGAGGGTACAGCACATGCAAGGCCATGAGATAGGAGCAATCATGGGAGACTCAAGATAGCAGAGATCAGGAACAGCTAGAGTGGTAGGTGCTCGAAGGTGAGGAAAGGGACCTAGGGCCTTCTGGGAAAGAATGGGACTCCCACTTTCACTCTGAATGACGTGAGCAGCCACTGCAGAGTCTTGAACAGAGCTGTGTGTCATCTGAATGACTTTACAAAAGCATTGCTCTGCCTGCTGTGTTGATGACTGTAGCGGGGCTAAAGTGCATGCAGGAACATCAGTTAAAGGCTACTGCAGAAATTCAGCTAAAGGATAGACAGTGGCTTGGATGAGGGTGGGAGCAATGGAGGTGATAAGAAATGGCCAGAATCTGGATACTGTTTCAAGGTAAAGTCTACAGGATTAGCTGACAGGCTGGATGTGAAGTACACACGAAAGAAAGAATTCCAGGTAATGGTGCAGTTTTGGGCCTGAGCAACTAGACAGAATAAGTTTCCATTAAATGAGATGAAGAAGACTCCAGGAGAAGCAAGAGTGAAAGAGAAGGCCAGCTGCTCCATTTTGTGTATAGGAACATTGAGACAGCTGGACTTACAAGCCTGAGGTTCCTGGAGAGACAGATACCAGAAATCTACTTATGGGTAGATGAATTTTAGAGGAAGAGAGTTGTGTAGATAGAGCAGAGCAAAGACCCCAGGACTAGGTTCAGGGACCTCCAACCATCAAGAGGTCAGTAAATTGAGAAAGAACTAGTCACAAATGAAGACAAGGAAAGCTAACACTCATAGGACAGGTATGATGGGGAGTGAGAAAGGACCACAGGGGTTAGCAATATGAAAGTAAGTGATCACCTTGACATGAGCAGTTTCCAGCAGCAGTTGGGGGAATCTGATTGCAGGTGTTTTAAGAATGGGAGAAGAGCACTTGGATCAGAGACTACTGTAGAGCCAGTGCTGGGAATACCGGGCAGCCAAGCGCTGCCATCAAAAGAGTGGGAACAGGTGGGATCCAGAGTTGGCTTGTTTCTCCTTTTAAAAAAGAAAGAAAGCTACTGAGATTTCCCTTGTCCATCATAAAACCACACCCCACGTAATAAAGAGTCTGACTCCATTTTTATTGTTTGCTTACTGATTGCAAGTCAAGAACAAGGCCAGTGCACTCCCTCCCTTGGTGCTGGTGGAAGTTCAAACCATGCAACCCCTGCTGGCATGAGAATGCTTTCCCAGCTCCGCCTCCTAACCACCACAGAATGCTGAGCCAGTTCTCCTGCCCAGCTCTCTCAAGCCATTGTATGGAACTGCCTGGGGGTCAGTCCTGCTTCCCCAAGAAAGTCTCATCATGCGAACAATAAAACTTTGTACATCCTTTTGGTGGAAGTATGGCATCATTAATCTCAATACCAAACCAGACTGGTGGTCAGGGGGGGTCTGTTTGGCTTCTGTGAAGATGCCATGGCGGCCCACTGGAGGTGAAAATCCCCTGAGATAATAACCTATAATGACCCATACCTCCTCCCAGTCCCCGACATGTTATCAGTTCTTAGAACCCAGGACCCACGCTGCAAAGACACGATATTCTTTTGTGAAGAAGCACACATGGTCCCTACCACTTAAAACGTAGTGGTAGTTTCTAAATCTTATTAGAATCCTATCAGCAACAAAATAGAAAAGAGAAAAAACCTAACAGTTATTGAGCTCACGTTGTGCCAGGCTAGTTAACCATTTTCTCATTTATCTGCACAACACTCCTATGCCACTCATTATTACCCTCATTTCAGATATGAGGAAGCTGAGCTTAAGAGACTTCTCACTATGCAAGCTTGCACAGCTAATAACTAGGAATTGAACCCAGAGCAAGCTACTTCCAGAGTTCATTCTCTTAAACTTCATGTGATTCTGCCTCCACTTATCTGTCCCCCACTAGGGTGTAATATCCTAAGAACCCTGGACTTCATTTTCTAATCTCTCTGGTACCAAGAAACATAAAAAGCACTTAGCAAAGGTTTATGATTAATGCGTGTGTCTGCAAACCTCCTGCCGATTTGCCCAGGTTCTCAAAGCCAGTTAGTTGTAGAGTCAGGACAAAAAGTCAGGTCCTTGAACTAAAGGACCAAGCTGTTTCCCCTATGCAACAACAGATCTGATCCATATCCATGCTCTCCCACACTGCACAAGTTAAACAACATGCCCTACCCTACCCGCTACACACAAACACGCATATCGAACAGAGGCAGGAAATTGCCAGACAGCGTACTTTGTTAAAATCATCTTAGGAAGTAATTTCGCCATGTGTATAAAGAGTTTCAAAATATTAATATCCTTTAAGATTCAGTAACCCAATTTCTAAGAATCTATCCTAAGGAGATGGTTTACAGCAACATGATTTCTAATGTAAAAAATTGAATATATTGTGCATGCTCTAACATTAGGAAATAGCTACGTATGTATGACACTCATGCAACAATAAAAATGATGCTTGTGAAGAGTGTACAATAACATGGCTGTAATATGCTTCATAAAAAATGTAGAATACAAAATGATAACCATACTATGCTTACAGGCATATTTAAAAAATCCCAGTGCGTAGAAAATCACTGTAAGGAAACAGAACAATGTCTACCTTTTTTTATCTTTTAAAACTTCTTTAATTATATTATGTTTATAATTGGTATGAGAAATAAAGACTTTGTCATAGAAAAACCAAATTTTTTTTCCCAGTTTTGTTTTGTATTTGAACTAGGAGAAAATGTTTCCCTCAGGGAAAAAATTAGGCAAGTTTCAAACAAAACTAGCAACTGAATAGATCTAAAGTATCAGAGTCTTTTGTGGTCTAGATCTCGCAGCTGGGACACATTTGCAGAAACTCTCAGATGTGCAAAACAAGTGGTTAAATAACTTTATTGGAAATGAAAATTCTTAATCTAGCAGGTATTAAGGAAGGATTCACTTTCTGTGGGACTTAAACTATGCCATTTTAGGGCCTCTGTTGACAGAAATGAAAATCATTCCAAAATGCAAGAGAGATCACTATGACATGTAAAAACATGATTTAGATTAAATCTCTGAAGAAATTTTTATCTTGAGCCAAGAGAACTAAAAGTTTTAAAATAAAAATACTGTATCATGCTGTTCTAATCATATACATTATTGTTTGAAAGACCAGGGGATAAAAGAATAATGAATATTATGTTCATATAACATAGATTTTCTCCAAATAAATTTATCTAGACCCAGAAAATTACATCTCACTATGTAGAGTATAGCTATGATAATTTTAGCTTTGGCCGGCCTTCCTGCCTGCCTGCCTGCCTTCCTTCCTTCCTTCCTTCCTTCCTTCCTTCCTTCCTTCCTTCCTTCCTTCCCTCCCTCCCTCCCTTCCTCCCTCCTTCCTCTCTTCCTCTCTTCCTCTCTTTCTTTCACAGTTTCACTCTGTCTCCCAGGCTGGAGTGCAGTGGCACAAACTTGGTTCACTGCAACCTCTGCCTCCGGGTTCAAGCGATTCTTGTGCTTCAGCCTCCTGAGTGGCTGGGATTACATGTGCACCCCCAACACCTGGCTAATTTTTGTATTTTTAATAGAGACGTGGTTTCACCATGTTGGCCAGGCTGGTCTCGAACTCTTGACCTCAAGTGATCTGCCCACCTTAGCCTCCCAAAGTGCTGGGATCACAGGCGTGAGCCACTGTGCTTGGCCTGTAATATTTCAATAATGATTTGGGATGGAGGAGCTTCCATTTTACATAACTCAAAAGTTTTCTAGTTTAATTTTTGTTTACATCAGTCTTACAATAACATGACTCCATTTAAAATTTTTTATCAATAATGGAAGGTTTCCAGCCGTCTCCTGAAGAGTTGTGTAAGAAGTCGGCACTGTAATTGGCCAGGCGCGATTTCAGTTGGAAATGCAGGGTTCTTATCAAACCTGTGGTCATAGAAATGGCAATTAAACTCTAAAAACGGTGACAAGTTTTTGTTTGCTAAGAATTGCTTGTTAGGAAGACTCTGGAGCTAAGCTGTTCAGGTTAACATTCCTGCTTCCACCCTTCCCAACTGGGTGACTTGTGCCAAGTTATTTAACCTCTTTGTGCCTCACTTCCTCAATGTGAGATGTGTATTGTAATAGCCCATTCCTCAGAGGATGAAAAGTACAACTTAAGTTGTAAGTTGGATATTGCTCAAATCTACAGCTGGCACAATTTTATATAGGTGTGTGCATGTGTAATTTAATGAATAAACTTTCATGATTACACAGATGATGTTTTCAAAGTAAAGCATAATCTTAAGAAGGTGTTGACACCTGAGTTTAGCTAAGACTAAATTTCCTTCATTTAATACAGTAAAAACTCCCTTTCTGACCTGCCACAATTCCTAAACATAAAATCATTTTAATTTGATCAGAATCACCAGAAAGCCAAAGAAGCTGGAAGGATTTTAATCACAAATGGCAGTTCTTCAGAGGCACTTGGCAGAATAAACACGAAGTTGCATGAAAGATGTGTAAATGTAGGCTGTGTCCTGAAATATTCTGATGATATCAGAAGGAAAAAAGGCAAGAAGGGGGTGTGTTTTAGGATGTGAATTTATAAAAACAAACAGAACGAAGGATTAGGTTGTAGCTTAGATTGGTCCTGGGGATGAAAACACGGCTGGCGGCTTTGGTCCTGGACTCCATCTGGCATTGCACTCAAGAAAGAGCCTCCCGTACTCCTAGAGAATGCGAGAAACAACAGCAGGGCAGCCTATGCACGTCTCCGTGGGCTCAAAACCTTCACACTCAGCTTCCTCATCTTGCACATGTAACTGGGTGCTGGAAGCAGATGGAGCTCCCTGTTCCTGTGACGCAGCAGGCTTCTTTAAGAGTTATGAAGCAGAGGACTCATTTCTAAGCACAAACCATCAGCTACATTCAGGAGTCACCTGGCCAGCCTGGGTGTATGAGTAGCCATTTTCAAAGGCAGTTACACCAAATCCAACCTTGATGCTTTAGACACCTAGTTCCAATGGTTCTTAGACTACTCATAGGACACTAAGCATATTTTATGCAGAGCCACTTTTTAAAAATAAGCTCCAGGATACATGTCCAGAATGTGCAGGTTTGCTATGTTGGTAAACATGTGCCATGGTGGTTTGCTGCACCTATCAACCTGCATGCAGACCCACTTCTATATCACCCAGTCCGGTTTCAAATTCATGTTCCTTAAAATATTAGTTGCTCTGTGATTAAATGCATTTCAAAAAGTCAACATATATCACTTTCTTGGAGGATTACAGGGATATCACTGTTTTAGAACCACCAGCATTTTCCAAACTATTTGCAAGGCCAGTGAATACCTATCAGAACTAATGTCCGGGAAATGAATACTTGATACCTCAGGATTGCTGTGTTGATTGAAACAGGCAATATACATAGCTTCTAGTGCCCCCCAAAAATAAGGGCTCAATAAAGGTTCACTATGATTATGTTTAATAGTAATTATGCTTTAAATAAGCTTAGCTAGCCGTCCTGCTGTTCCCTGAACAATGCACACATAAGAAGACTGGTGCTGGTCCTGTCAACAAGTCCTAGGTGACACTGTGGGGAGTGGAAAAGGTTGTTATGTGTCCTTTTTCGTCTATGAGGTAAGTCATTCGGGGCCAGTGGAGGGGGCGATGCCAGTCAAGGTAAGCACAGGATTACTGGTCACACCCGATGGCATAAGGTACAGTTCAGCCATGTCGGTTCCAGGCCGGCAGGCAGGGCAGGAGGCACCACTGCTGGGCGCTCAGTTCCACATCTATACACCAGCAGAGCTTGGACACATCTCTGGTTCTCATGGGTCCCTCAGAGCTGCTATGACGTCTTGCTGGTCAGAGCCCAGGGTGTCATCTGAATCCCAGCATTCCACATTGTGACCTCTTTAACTCGCTCGTGCCAGTGAGTCTAAAGTCCCAAGATCTCCAGGCCCTCACCCAAAGTCTTAATATCCACCCACCTTATTTTCTAAAGCCATGTGATGGATAAGAAACCATCTTCTTTAACAGTCCTTTAGCCCCAAATGACATCTTAAACAATCTGAGTCCACAGGAAACTGCCCTTTTACCCATTGCCCTGAGCACTTCCAAAAAACTGTTGTGCTCTGGTAAAAGCACAAAAGCCAAGATCCTAAGGAGAAAGAGTGTCTGTGGGGTGGGTGGAAGTATGGGGGCTGTCACTGCTTTGGGCATACTTGTGTGGTGGCAGGTGGTTACTCTGTGGTCAACTGCTTTGCCCTGGTTTCCTTACATGGGCTCTGTTGCTCCATTAGGAAAGTTCACTGCCACTGGTCTAGCTGGTAGTCAAGGGTTCCTCTCAAAATTGGCATAATCCAAGAGAAGCATTAAATTCAGAAAAAGAACAGCTTTTTCTTGCCACAATGTTGCCAGCACATTCTAGGGATAATGGAAGGCTGGGGACCTGGTTCTTCCCTCACAAAAAGAAATGATAGATATTAATGAAAATGATGCTCAAAGGGCAATGAAATAAGGTGAGATTTCCTTGTGTTGGAATTCTAGGGTTCAGTTTCTAAAAACTGGGGATGTGGGGTTTCCTAAACAGCTGTAAAACTCTTTTACATTCCTCTGTTCAAGGTAGAGTTGGGAGGTAGGTCTCTTCCTTGGGAACCTGGATAAACTTGTAACTTATTTCTACTAATAGAATATGATGGAGGAAATGCTATGTGATGCCTGAGGTTGGGTCATAAAAGGCAATGAAGCTTCTTCCTTGTCCACTGGCATCTTTGCATTGGAGCCATGAGCTGTTATGCAAAAAGTTCAACTATCCCAAGGCTGCCATATTTGGGGGAAGCACAAGCTGCATGGAAAGGCCTCATGCAGGCACTCTGATTGACAGTCTAGCTAACATCAGTATGCAAGAGCCTTCCCAGCTCAAGTGCCAGATGTGTGAATGAAGGAGATGCCCAATGATTCCAATCCCCAGATGTTGAGTTCCCCTCAAGCCTTTGAGTCTTCTCAGATGAAGCTTCAAACAGCATGAACCGGAAGCAAGCCATCCCTGCTGTACTCTGCTCTAATTTCTGACCAGATAGAACATGCAACCATAAGACAATGGATATTTTATACTACTAAGCTTTGAGGCGGCTTGTCATTCAGCAATAGTGTCCAAAGCAGGTTTTGGTGATATGGCCTATAGCAGCCCTTTCCACTCCTGAAGTGAAAAGGCTAATGTCCTTGAGGACCAAGCACATATGTTTGTTCAGGTTTATGTGAACTCATCAAGTTTTTAAAAAAGAATTAATGCTCAGCAGTGTCATATGTGGCAGTAAGTTTTATGCAGAATGCATTTGTATTTTGGCTTCCTGCACAAACAAAATGTGTATGAAATAATGACTATGTTTTTTCTTTTATGAGAAAAACACTGTTCCAAGTACAATATTAAAATAGGTTAAATGAATGGGAATTCATAGACACAAATGTTTCAGTATATATGATAAAAAAGGTAATTTTTATGTTGTAGGACAACATAAATATACAGTTATAATTTATTATATGTATGTATGAGACACTGCTCTAGGCACTTTGCATCCTATCTCTTCCTTCCTTCCATCCATCTACCCATCCATCCATCCATCCATCCATCCATCCATCCATCCATCCATTCAATCAACCAACCACTTAACCAACAAACCAGTTAGACAATCAAGCAACATTAAGTGGACAATTCCTATGCGTCAGGTTCCGTATTAGGCTCTGGGCATCCAAAGTGAAATAACACCTAACCTCTGTTCTCACTTAAGGTAGTTCATAGCCTAGAAGAAGTGTTGACAGCCTAGGAAGTCTGACATCTCTAAAGCTTTGCTGTGCATCATTACTGTGCTTCACACATGAAACATGAAGGCCCTTTCCTGTAGGCCTACTTTTTAGTCTTTGGCTATTCTCCATATCCTGAGAATATAAATAATTATTGCCTGAAAACAAACAAGTCTTCTGCTCAGTATATAGCTTAAATTTTGACTTTGTATGTGGATAAAATCCCAGTAGGTTGGGATCATGACTCTAAACTATACAGTCCATCTCATCTGATATCATCCTTCTTTGTTCACCTGGCTAACTCCTAGTCATCCCTCCACCCTCCCCTGGGTCTCCCACTCTTTCTTTTGGCTCTATTCACCCTAAGTTCTACATGGTGGTGTCTGTCTTGCTCATCACTGTATTCCTGTCTTTAGCACACTGCCTGGCTGTGTAGCATACAATACATGTTTCTAAATGAATAGAGAAATGAGTCCTTGAGAAATATATACTTGATTGGTTGCTCAAAACATGTGGTTTCCCTGCAATTTATTATGTTGTCCAGGAATACAGATGGAGGAGAATGGCTTCAGTTACCCTACATGAGAACAGAATTGATGATAACCATTTATCCTACACAGCACAAAGTAGAGAAAATCATTATCGTGAGGTGGAACACTATTGTGAGAAAAGACCAGTTACTACTTCTGTTAAGCATCTATCGAAGAAACCCTCTCATCTTACAGATGAGGAAACTGAGGCCCAGAGAAGCGGGGTGGTTTGTCTAAAGTCCCCAAATTGGTAGCAAAGGAGTTGCCTCAGAACCAGGCTTCCAGAATCCCGATCCGCTGTTCTGCTCCCCTGTGCATATGCAGCCAAGGACAGGGCTCCGTTCCCCCCACTAGCAGCCATTTGCTTCCCACCAATACCAAGAGATGGCTCTGTCCAAAGAAGCCACACCTGGAAAGATTCTGGACTCTAAGAATTACTGAGACTCTAATGAAAGGTCCTGAAGCCAAATCAGAGCCCCTCAGATCTTTGCCTCTTCCAACACTTCCCTCATGATCTCTGGCCTTTTAAAACCATCCTCTCCTGGCACCTGTGAAACACCCTTTGTCTGAGCAGCATCTATGTATTAGAAAGCCATAGAACATAAAGACCGGACAGTTTGTATTTATGTCACAAGAGAGCGCTTTGCCTTTAGAAGGGTACCCTCTGAGAAGCTCCCTGCTGGCTTAAGCCAGATAATACATAGGGAGGCACTAACCCAGGGTATGGCAAGTAGTAGGTGCTCAATAAATGTTGGATGGGTCTGAATTTGCCGCCAAATTTCTATTGTTACAAAAGATGATGGGTTTGCCCTTGCCCTCTGAAAGTGGAGCCTGTGAGCAAGATCTATTTGAGGGTCAGTGCAGTATGGGCCCTAAGAATTACCTGGCCAATAACGCAGTGGTTCCCTAACTTTATTCCACATTAGAATTGCTCAGCAGGCTTTAAAAATCCAGATGTCTACTTGGTACCCCAGATCAATTAAATCAGAATATCTAGGGGTGAAAGGCAGGTAGCAATATTTTTTTCTGGCGATTCAATGTACATATGCTAAGGAAAATTTGCTTTAGAAGAACACAAGGATCAGAATTGAGTGTGTGGCTGCTACCTTGGAAAGGGGCAGCCGAGCCTGACTTTCCTGAATGGCAGAGGGGGAGGCAGAGAATGCCTATTGTATTCTATTGTCTTGATGCCTCCTCCCCGTCCTGCTCCTCTTTCCTATTCTCTGCCTCTTCTTGTGGTTGCCTGGTTTCTAATGGTAAGGATAGACAAGTTTTCGGGCTTCCTCCACCACTTGTGGGTTTGCTGGAGTCATGTTCTTGCTTTCTTAGATACCTGAGACTGCCATGCAGTGAGGAGAGGGGGAGACATGGAGCCCTGCTGGGGTACAGGCTGATGTCACACGTGGCCTGCAGTGAAGGTGGTTGTCATAACAGAGGCCCCCGCCTGCTGCTATGGGCTGCTCTGTGAGGCTGGGTCAGCTCCTGGAATTGCTGCTTGACCTCAAAAGATAATTGTCTGTTCCTTCCCCACACTGGAAAATGAAACAGATGTATTTCATCTTGAGGCAACTGTGGGCTCTCCACCTGATCCACGGAGGTTTTATCTCATGAACAACCTGCAGGGGAGGCGAGTTCAGAAAGTCTCATCTGAACTGGGGAGAAGGCCCAACTGGCATGACCTTACCCGATTCCTCCAGGGCTGCATTCGCCTTTCAACCATAAAAGGAAAATTCCAAATGACACAGTGAAAACAAAAGACAGAGAGGAATAGTGACAGAAAGAGAATTAGTGGCAAAAGAGAAAGAAGTAAGGATGAAAACACAGGAGGGAAGAAACGTAGCAATTTTTCCAAAAAACCGACAAGTCTTTGGAAAGACATATGAGAATTTTAAAAAGTTAAACTGTGTGAACCTGAGCCTTTCATAGCCTTCTGAGCGGGAGAATCTGACCCCTGACGCACCGCGTTCCTGGTGAGGTGTGTTGCATAGGACAGAATACCAAAGGATTCCTGAGAAAATCTGAAACTACATAAAAGGGAACCAGGAACTGGTCCCTCCTGGTTTAGTGTAACTTAATTCAAAACCAGGGAAACTTCTTTGTGAAAGGATCGCTGTCAAATTCAAGGCAACAGAGTTCTTAACCGGTTGAATTTCATCTCTGGGCATTGCATCTGTACACTCCTGAATTCTGATATCCCGTCACACCATGGGATCATTACAGAAAGGACTTTGCAGATGAGATAGGCAAAGGGAAAAGCCAAAGTCAAATGTGGTATCTTTGGTGGGTCTGCTCTGCTAAAGCACGCTTTTACGTAGCCAAGAGAATGTGGGAAACGCAGACGCTTGATAGAGGACGTTTGATAATATTTTTATTTTATTGAATAGTTATATGCTTATTATACACACTTGGTGTCTTGACTGCTGCAACCTTGGCCAAGCAATCTGATGTATCTGGGCCCTCATTTTCCTCACTTCCAAAGTGAGGGCTTAGCTAGGATCACTTTCCATCTTCAAATGTTCCACACACATTAACTCCAGGCACTAGGAATACATTTGCCCTTGGGAAGTAAAAAGTTGGGGGCAGGGGTGAGACACATCAACAGATAATTATATAATACTGGAGAACAAAGGTAGGGCAGCTAACATTAGAATTCTACATCTATTTGTGATACATGGTGTGTGTGTGTGTGTGTATGTGTGAACAGCTATGCTCCTTATACAAACAGCTACTGTCTCATTCCCTTAGGAAACCAATGATCTAGTTGTGTAACTTGTCTCATAGTTTAGAGATTCAAAGAGAGTCAGTATATCCCACTAGTTTTAGAATCTGCCCCATCTGAAAATAGGGATCTAGGCTTCAATTATACAACACATCCCCCTAACCACACCTATGAAAACAGCTCATTGTATCTGCATTCCATTGGGAAAGTTTTAAATTAAGCAGGAATGAAAAACTATAACACTGTCTTTTGTGACATACAATAACAGGGGCATGGAGTTAAAAAGTTAACAAGGGATTTATGACTATAACACATGAAAGCTGTTTTTAAAGAGTGGGGAATTGAAACTGTAGTATTACTATGATTTATTTGTAAATTTCAGAGACAGTAACGTGTAAGAACTTAAAAATATGTGCTAATTCATAAACAGAGGCCACTGAATTATGGGTAAGCATGGCATTAAAATCACTCCAACACTGAGTGAGAGGTTTGGTCCCCAGTACAGCTGCACGATTCATCAACGTCAGGGCATCTTGCTCCCCAGTGATTCAGCTGACTTCCCATGCACTGAATTGGAAGCATGCACTGCCGTGTCAGGACATCCAAGCACTTCAAAGCTGCCCCTTTCAACACTCGGTTTCTCCTCATAATTACTTCTTGCATTTCCCTCCTGATACTCATTTAAATGCTAAATAAAGGGATAGAGTTCTCCAAGGCCAGAGACTTGCCGTTGTAACCTGGAGCAAACTCAGAGTGAAATTAAAATCAATTACACCCCATGTGGGTATAATTATAGCAACTTAATGAGTAGGAATATACAATGACTGTCTTCTGGGAAACAAACATACTTTGTTATGTGAGTGAGTGTGACAGGTACTGCTCAGCACTCAGACCGTTTCCAGAATCTCGTTCTCAGATTCATCAAATGAGGTTTGCAGAGGCACTGGGAGCTCTGAGATGGCCCGGAGGCTGATGACAATGCAAGGAACATCGTCTCCCTTTCCAAGGAGGTCATGACCCTGTTATCACTCAGCTGGGAGCACAGACGTGATTCTCTGTGCAGAGAATGTGGCAGTTTCAAGGATGTGTGTGGCTTGACTAAAGGACATGGTGTTGTCACTGCTGAGGCCAGCAGAGAAGGGACAGCCCGAAGGAAGCCTGAGGTCAGCCAGGACCTGCTCTGATGGTGGCACTGGTTGTGGTCACTTTGTCGGGGGCCTCACATTCCCGAGCTGCAGGCCATCGCTGGTGTTAACTCCCTGCGTGTCTATTCCACAGCTCAGAATGACTAGCATTAAAAATATTCAAGAGGTGCATCCTTAATAAGCTGAATATTTGTCCAGAATATTCTGGAAAAAGAGGCATACCAGTGTGCCTCTGTGTGACTGCAGCCTGAGTGACTTGAGGATTCTGGGCTGCAGATGGGGAAGATGAAGGGCAATGTCCCCAGGATCTTCCAGCTCCTGGTGCTTTCTGGAGACAAAGTGCAGGCTGCGGCGTGCCCTCCCCAGCCCAGGAGGCAGCCACCAGGGCCTGAGTCTGCACGCTCCCTGTGCCCTACATGCTTGCATTCCTGGAACCCTCCTAGTTGGAGACTGGTGCTTCTCAAAAGTGTCCTCAGATCACCTGAATCAGAATATCACCTGGAGTGCTGGTGAAAACACAGACTTCTGGGCCCCACCTCAGATCTAGACATCGCAATGGTGAGAAGAGTGGTGCGTGTGTGGGGGCAGGGGGTGTGTGGCAGGGGCAGGAATCTGCATTTTGAATGAATATGCCCTGGGGACATTCACGCACTGTGAGCTTGAGACTTACAACCCTGAAGCTCATACAGTCATTTATGGAGCATGAATGGGCACAGGGGAGTTTCAGTTTCCCAGAGAGTTTGCTCTCGATCCAGAACGGTTCTTCCTCTCTCCCCCTCTCTCTTTCTTCCCCATGGGCTGGGCCAGGCCACATGAAGGCAGCTAATGACGCATAACACACAGAGCAAACCTCAGTTCAAGAAGCAAACATTTGGTCTAGTTGAGGAGATAGACATCTGAACAAATAATCACACAATCCTCTGTGAAACAGGCTGCAGCACAGGCAGGTTCAAAGTGTTCCAGGGCCAGGGTAAAAGAAGCAATACATTCAGAGGAGCAGATGGGAGGTACAAGGTCAAGGTCACAAACAGCTTCAAAGAAGTGGCATTGAGACGAGCCTTGAAGGAAGGGCAAGCATTTGTCAGATTGAGAAAGAAGAAAAAGGCATTTAAAGCAGACAGCCAGGGAGAGTCGTACAAGTCTGAGACATTTAGGGACAAGTCTGGCTTGGCCCCCAAACAGTCAATATTATGATAGAGTTATTATTATTATTGATTTTGACTCCACCCGCAGACCTGCAGAATGAACTCATTCCCCCAAGGACTCTTCTTGGCTACTCTGAAGTTTAGTTGAGATTGGAAAATGCTTAATGGTCTTGCTCTGAGCATGTGGCTGCTGTTATTGTTCTTAGGTGAGCCGAGGAGTGGGGCTGCGAAAGGCTGGGCCACCACACGGCCAGAGGAGGCCATGGAAACAGGTTCCCACGTGGGCTGGGGGTAAACCACAGTCCTCAGACAAGGTGTCAGGTTATCCTCTGTTCTCTCCAGGGAGAGAAATGCATTGTTTGAATCCAATAGTTATCAAATAGCCCATGACACCCCTCCCCAACCTCTGGTGCCTGCCACTTGCTCACCACAGGCATGGCTTAGCTGAATGTTTTGAACTTTTAAAAATAATACTTGTAAGATGAATAGCTGAAAATGGGCTAGGAACAATGGTACCCATTCAAAAACTGGAATCCCACAGTTCCTGTAGTGGTGGGGAAAGCCATGCAAAGACACTACATAGGAAGTCAGGAAACCGGGGTTCTGGTTCCAGTTCTGCCACCTGGGTGACAGTTGGGTGACTCTGGGCACATCTGTTACCTTTCAGGGTGTCCTCAACTGTGCCGTGACTAGATGATCTCTAAGGCCTCAACTAGCTTTAAATGTATCACTCTATTGGATTATTTTTCAAAGCTGTAGCATCTGATTGACACTCGTATTATGATTACTAGTCCTGCAACACCAGCAAACTGGAAAATTGTACAAGGCAATCTTGGAACACCACAAGGACAGTCATTACCTTGCTGCTTATTATAATGTCAACCCATAGTACATTTTTAGTGGTGTGCTGGAATTGGCTCAAAACGTGTGCATTTCTTCTAATTCAGTAACATTACATCCGTAGCCTGGAATCAGCCATGGTGGGAGAACAGGATTCCTCACCCGCCTACCCCTGCCCTAAAGGGAAAACATTCCTGGCTGTTGAATGTCAGCAGCATTAGCAGCACACCACAGGTTATGATGCCTCTAAAAGGATCCATAAAATTGATTTTTAGAAATCAAATCATATTTTAAGTGGTTGTTTACAATATAATTTTAATACTTTTTAAAAGCAGTCTAGTTAAAAAAAATGCACTGAGGTGTTTTTTAAAGTCAGAACTGTTGACACATACTTTAGATACAGTAAAATTTACTTATTTTAAGCATGAGTCTCTGAGTTTTGACAAATGCACACAGTCACGTAGCCATGGTAGGACTGCACTTCCTCCTTCCATCTGAAGTTAGGATGGCCACGTGGCTTTTTTGGCTAATGAAATGGAAGTAGTGATAGGCGTCATTTTTGGGCAGAAGCAGCAGGGTCACAGAAAGAGGACACTGGGCAAAGATCACAGTCATCCTGCACTGGGCATGTCACATGGGAAAGAAATAAATGTTTGATGCTTTGCCACTGATATCTGGGGGTTGTTACTGCAGCCTAACCCGGCCCATCCTCACTGGGACACTCATGATTGTGGATTAGGTGGCTAAAATGAGATGCAAATACAAAACCTAACTCCTTTAACATACTATGCAAGGCCCTTCACACACAAAAAATCTTAAACTCCATCTCCAGTTTTATTTCCAGACCTTCCCTCCTGGTATTGTAGCCATACAGGGTATTTGAAATTCCCTGAATATGTAACAGCAATAATGACTAGCGCTACTAACATTTATTGAGCACCTAGTATGTGCCACACACTGCTCTAAACACTTCACACATATTGTCTTAGCTGAAGTCCCACATCTCTGCTCCCCTGTGTTCTCTACCTAGCATGCCCTTCTCCCCTTTCTTTGCCCTAAAATATTCTACTTATCCTTTATGATCCAGTTCAAATGTCATCTCCTTTGCGAAGTGTCCTAACAAAATTAGTTGTGGCACCTTAAGCTCTCAGAGCATTTCGTGCAAAATTTACATTATGCAATCATGATTTGTCGACGGCTGTGGAGTCCACCTCCCCTGCCCCCACCATTGGAGCTGGCACCCCGAGGCATTTATATGAGGTGGTGATTTCGGGCCGTGAGGGAAGGTGGGAGACTACAAGTCAGGATGAAAGGATGAGTAAGGGCAGCATTTTAGGATGCACCAGATTTCCACATCAGTAGCAGAAAAGCAAGTACAAAGCTGGCTAGAGGAATCAACTGTGACAGCGTTTTAGTCCCAAGGACCCGAGTGAATCCTTTAAAATGGAATCCTCTTATTATAGCTCATTAGTGGTTGGATTTAGATTTAGCCTGGGTAGGCCTTGATCTCTCTATCAAATCCAAACCACTCACTAATAAACCCTGACATGACCTAGTTAGGTTTTAATGTCGGGGGTAGTATGGGCGGTCCCTGCTTCCAGAATTTAATGATGCTTCTTTGGTACGAGCAGCATTGTCTGAAAATGAACTCAAGTGTTTAACCTGAATTATCAGGTTGAAATGCTATGGGGTGGGGGTCGGGGGGGGGGGCGGTCCTAACTCTCTCTCAAAGCTGGAGAGGCTCCTCTTCCCATGGGACGAGTGGTGTCCTCCCCCCAGGGTAACAACTTTAGTCCCAAGGTCCCCAGGTGCTGTGCGCTTGCCTTCCCAGACAATTCCTGTAAACAGCTGACACTCAAATCCAGGCTGCCTGGTGCCAAAGTAGTTTCATTATCTCCCCACTAACAAAAGTGCTCTCCCACTTGCCCTACAAAAAAGGAGATTATGGGGGTGGGAGTGGGACTGGGGAGGATATGTTCCTCCCTGGACCACAAATCCATTCAGTAGAATGCAGCGGCCTCAGTAGGCCCTTCTATCTTATCTGGCTGACCCTGACGTTGTCAGTTTCTTTTCCTCAATAAAGCTTATTCCAGGGCCTAACCCATATTGTGAGATGCTGTGGAATTTATCCATTGGCAGATAGCAGGTGGCAACTTAGAATGAACTCATCTTGCAGAACAATTCCCCTCCAAAAGCTGAAGAATCAGTGTCAGCAACCAGCTAGCATTTTAAGTGTCTGCAAAGCACATTAAGAAACATAAATTTGTCAGACCCTCAAAAGTCATGTGAAATGGAGACAGCTTTGTTGTTATAGGTAAGGAAACTCAGGCTGAGGAAGCACAAGCACTGCATGAGGTTCCACAGGGAGTAAGCAGTGGAGTTGGGATGAGAACTGAGCTTCTGATTTCTCCTCACTTGCGACCACGCCACACTGCTCTTGCTCTCTGGGACAGAATGAATGAGACCACCATCTCCTCTTTCACTCTTCCTATAAAATGTTTCATGCTATTGACAATTCAGCTCTATATCAAATTACACTTACACAGTAGAGCATGCACCAGCCAACCATGGCGAGTCTTGCAGAGAATGGGGAAATGTAATTCTTCCTCAATAGAGACTGAACAAATAAAGAGCACTTTTAGAAAAATCTAAGAACAAGTCAATGGGGTAGGTTTCTGTGTGCCACCTGATCTGGCTGATGAAAATTCAGTGACCACAGAGGCACACACAGGCAAAGGAAGCAGAAGAATACTGTACGGCAGGTGTCTGCAGGAATATTACAGGCATACTGCAGGTGTACTACAGGGCGAGACTTGGGAGGGGCAAGTGAGCTGCAATTTTTAAGGGGTGCTCACTCTCAGGTGCCAGCTCTGCCTTCACACACCTCCAAGAGTAAGGGCCTCCTTAACCTTTGCACCCTAGACCCTTCCCTTCCTTCACCCGAGGCCCAGCCTGGGGATACTGTGTCCTCACCCAGGAGACGATGGTCTGTCAAATCCTGAGGTGCAATAATGAAGGCTGTGTCTCCAGAATGACAGCAGAAGCAAACTAGAAATAAAATGAAGTTGGATCCAAACTGCCTTGCTCGCACAGTCTCAATATAATTTGTAGGGGTCCGTGCAAAGCAAAACTGCATGTTCTTTTTTGAAAATTATTAAGAACTTCAAAAAGGCAATAGCAGGGCATTAAATCCAGTGTGGCCTTTCTCAGTGCAAGGCCCTGCAAGGCCACACACACATGAAACCTGCCTAGAACCCTAAGGACCCTGCTGTCCTCCATGGGTGGTGTGGTGGTCATGATGAGCTTCCTTCTTTAGCCAGATTTACGCCTATAGGCATGCACCAGGTTGCCTAGGAGACCACCTCTAGGAGGTCCATGAGATGTCACATCAATGGCTACTAAAAAAGCACTGGAATGGGATTCAGAAGACACAAGCCCTGGGTTTGGGCCTGTCTCGGATGCTAACTAGGTTGTAAGATGGGGAGCTAATCACAGAATGCCTTCACACCCTAGTTTCCTTGGCGGGATTGGCTTATAGCTTTGAACCTCCAGGTCATGGACTCTCAGGGGCTCATGATTATTATATGTGGTTGGAGAATTCTCTGTATTTGGAACAAATACAGCTTCCTAAAGTTATTTCTCTTCTTCACATATATGACCATTTTAAAAGGTAATATATTGTGATTAATAAAAATACAAACTTATTTTTAAAACACTGTTGAATTTACAACAGCTCTTTATCAACTATGTCATTTTTTTCAATCAGTCGATTAAAAGAAAGCAGTAAGAAGTAGTTTCTGAAGACCTCTGTACTTCTGTACCCATTTCGCCATGGACTGGTAACAAATGGCTCTCCAACAGGCAGCTGTCTGTGCACCACGCTTAATCACAGTATCCATCTAGGGTCCTAATGCCATTATAAGCTGACAACTCACACGGAACTTGACCTGCCTTGATATCATTTATGTATTGAGTTGCTCTTTTCTGAGCATGTTCCATGTTCTGAGCACTGTTCTCAGCATCATAATAGACAAAAATCTCTTCCAACCCCAGTCCAGTAACTTGTGTTATTTACCATCCGTTCTTACTTGTGTGGATCAAGCAAAAGTTAAGGTGCTGGTGGTGGGGGTACGTTGTTGCTTCTCTCTCTTTCTTATTTATTACGGTATAAGAAGTAATGAGGCTGGGTGGCTCACGCCTGTAATCCCAGCACTTTGGGAGGCTGAGGTGGGTAGATCACGAGGTCAGGAGTTCAACGCCAGCCTGGTTAAGATGGTGAAACCCTATCTCTACTAAAAATAAAAAAAATTAGCTGGGCATGGTGGTGTGCACCTGTAATCCCAGCTACTCAGGAGGCTGAGGCAGAGAATTGCTTGAACCTAGGAGGCAGAGGCTGCAGTGAGCCGAGATTACACCACTGCACTCCAGCCTGGCGATAGGGTGAGACTCCGTCTCAAAAAAAAAAGAAAAGAAGTAATGAAGTAATGTACCTACCATTCATCTGATGAATACATCTGTATCAGTTTTCTGTGGCTGCTGTAACAAATTACTACAAGTTTGGTGGCTTAAAACAACGCAAACTGGCTGGGTGCGGTGGCTCACGCCTGTAATCCCAGCACTTTGGGAGGCTGAGGCGGGTGGATCATGAGGTCAGGAGATCGAGACCATCCTGGCTAACATGGTGAAACCCCATCTCTACTAAAAATACAAAAAATTAGCCGGGTGCGGTGGCGGGCGCCTGTAGTCCCAGCTACTCGGAAGGCTGAGGCAGGAGAATGGCGTGAACACGGGAGGCAGAGCTTGCAGTGAGCCGAGATCATGCCACTGCACTCCAGCCTGGGCAAAAGAGCGAGACTCTGTCTCAAAAACAAACAAACAAACAAACAAAAAAGCCAAGGCAAACTTATTCTCGTACAGTCTGGAGGCCAGAGGTCTGAAATGAGTTTCTTTGGGCTGCAGTCAAGGGCTGTGCTCCCTCTGGAGCTACGAGAGAATCTGTTCCAGGCCTCCTTTAGCTTCTGTGGGCTTCCTGCGTGCCTGGTCTCGTGGCTGCACCACGCCAGGATCTTCAAATCCTTCTCTGCTCCATCTTCCCTGGACTTCTCCTCTGTGTCTGTCTGTGAAATCTCTTGCTGCCTCTCCCTTAAAAAGAGACTGGTGCTGGTATTTATGGTCCACACAGATAATCCAAGATTCTTCTTCATCTCAAGATTCTTAATGTAATCACATCTGCATAAACCTTTTTGCCAAGGTAAGGTCACAGTTATTGGCTCCAGGGATTAGGATCTGATATCTTTGGAGGCCATTATTCTGCCTACCACAAAATGCTTAAAAACACACTCATTCTCACTACCTTCCTTTAGTGTTAATTTGAGCTTCTTCTGCTTGGATTACTTGATGCTTAGTGAGGAGACTGATGAGTCATGCTCACATGCAAACAAAAGTGTGCACTGCAAACAGAAGAAACTAACCTTTCTGCTTGCCTTCAAGAGATTCTTCAACTGATGTGAAATACACACCCTGAATTTCTTAAACCTTTACCACATCCCCTAGGGAAGATCCTGGAAGCCACTTCATGGAACTCAGAGTGAAAGACTAACCACAAATTGAGCTTGGCCTGTGATCGTTTTCTCTGGAAATAGAGAAAAGGAAGTGATATAAACATTCTCCAAGAGTGGTTTGCTTTAGAACAGAGTAAACACCAAGTTACCACCCAGCTCAGTTTGTCTTTGCTCTTTGGGCTCGGCCTTGGCCTAAATTATTTCACATGCTATGAACATCTGTATCCCTGCCTTCTGTAGCAGGGCCTTTACCTGAGCCCAGTGTCTGTTCATCAATGGCCAACCACTATAATGTCGATCACAGCCCACATTTATTTGAGTTTACTATAAGCCAGGCACTGTGCTCAACATACTACAGAATTCCATAAATGATTCTGAATGAATGTAGATAATCTTATTTATTTCCTAGCTCGAGGATCAGCCACTGTAAAGTACCAACAGTAAGTACTCTAGGATTTGTAGCCCATATAATCTCTGTCCTGTCTGGACCACTCAACTCTGCCATTGTAGTACAAACCTTCTCATATTTTATACTTCCACGAATGGACATGGCTGTGTTCCAATAATACTTTATTTACAAAATAATGCCTATTTACCCCTGTTCTGGGCCTGCAGGACAGATTCTGACTTATTAGTCTCCCACCATAAGAATCTGAATGATTTCTATTGATTTAAGGACAACTTCAGATTTGCTTTCCATTATTACCTCTTCAAACCAGGTTTCCTGACACATAGATTATTTTTTTTTTCAGACACTCACCTTAATTCCAACACACCTTAATTATTTAGAGCCTCCCGTTTTTCCTGCAATTCTCAAGTTGTTCTGCTTTTTCCCTTGTGTGAAATAATAAGGAAACACTTCACTCTGGGTTTATTCTGCTAAGCTTAACTTGCCAGCAAAAAAACTTAATGCTGCAAAGTTGTCAAGTCTCTCTTGTAGTATGAAGCTCCTACGGCTGAATTTGAGCAGTCATGTCCACGAGCTGGCTTGGTAACTTGTACATCAGAAATGCTGGGTTTGATAAGGGGTGAGGTAGCACCATTTTTTACAGTGCATTCAATTCCGCACACATTTAGTATGGACCACGCCCTATAGTGGATGCCAGGACTGGTTTCTGTCCTCAAGGAGTTTACAGTCAGGTTGGGGATAACAGAAGCTAACAATTATAGTACAGAGCAATAACTGCTAAGGTGGGGGAGATATAGTGTGCTCCGGGGCACAAAGCCTTCCCCGACTCCCCAAAACAAGTGATGACTCCTCTGAGACCTTAAGGATGAGAAGGAAATAGCCAAACAGTGAGAAAAAGCCCAGGAGAATATTTCAGGCAAAGGGAATAGAACTTGCAAAGACTTGGAGGTGAGTTACAGGGTGGTCTATTACAGAAATGAAAGTTCATTATGGCTAGAAAGAAGGAGGTAAGGGAAGTGGGTAGTGATCTATGAGGCGGGATCTTACAGGATGTATTAGGGAGACTGGGTCACATCTAAAAGCTTGGGGTGGGGGAGCTGGTGAAGAATGACTTCAAGCAGAGAAGTGACATGCTGGGAGGTATAAATCCTAAAGTAAAAACTAAAGAAAGAATTAGGAGAAAGCTGCTGTGTGCTTCTTTAAGTAGAGTTTAGAAGTCTACAGATGACTAGGTCAAGATCATTTCCAACGACCAAGAAATCAATGGACCCACTTTGAGCATGATGTTGTGAAGTTCTGGGAATATCAGAAGCTATTAATGTTCTAAATAAACCCAGAAAGTTTCAAAAATAAGGAAAGAGGTATCAAAATCCCATTCTTTAATAAAGTAAGGTATTGCTTACCCGTAAGTGAAAAGACTAGATAAAGAAAACTCAGAACTTGGAAATTAACATTGTGCATCAAAGGGCCATATCCCTGAAATATAAAGCTGCTTAGTCAGAATAAAGGTCATTAACCACTAGCTCATGTAAATGGGGGAGGTTTCTGCAGTTTCCTGCTTCCAGTGATTTGCAAAAAAAAACTTGCCAAATAGAATTGCCAAGCTTTTAAAAATACGGATGCTTGGGACTCATCCCAGACTATCTAAACCAGAACCTCTGAAGATGGAAATTTCTATTTTTTTTGCAAAATTCTCCCAGTAATTCTAATATGCACCCAGGGTTGTTATTGCTTGTTTGTTAATAGATCAGTTTTATTGGGGTTATGACCGACCTACAATAAAGAACACATATATTAAGTGTACAACTTGAAATGTTTTCACTTGTCACTCATATCACGTATCATGTATCTATATACCTGGAAAACGACTGCCACATTCAAGAAAATTAACATGTCCCTCTCCCCAAAAACTGTCCTCGTGCTCCTTTGAAACCCCTCCCTCCTACCACTGGTTTTGAGCTATGTGATTATGATGTGCTGGGTGTAGATTTTAGTGCCTAGGGCTTGCTAAGATTCTTGGATCTCTGGGTTTACAGTTTTCATCAAATTTAGAAAATTTCAGGCCATTATTTCTTCATGTATTTTTTGTGTCCTCCCTTTCTCTCTCATCTGTCTGGGGACTTTAGTGAGACATATATCAGACTGTTTGAAGTTGTCCCACAGCTCACTGATGGTGTTTTTGTGTTTTAAAAACTTCCTGGATGGTTTCTATTTCTGTCTTTAATTTCTCTAATGTTTTTTTCTGCAATTTCTAGTCTGCTATGAGTCACATGCAGTGTACTTTACATCTCAGGCATTAGAGTTTTCATTTCTAAAGGTTTGATTTGGATCTTTTTTTATATGGTCCGTGTCTCAACGTAACGTTTTGACCATAAGCAATCCAGTTATAATGCCCATTTAAGCACCCTTGTCTGCTCGTTGTAGCATCTTTGTTAGTTCTGGATTGACTAGTCCCCTCACGGATGATGTTTTGGCCTCTTCCCCCATCCGTAATCTTTCATTGGTTGACTGACATTCTGAATTTTACCTTGCCAGGGGCTGGGTATGTTTGTATTCCTATAAATGTTCTTCAACTTTGCTTTTGGATGCAGTTCAAGTTACTTGGAAACAGTTTGACTCTTTTGTATCTTGCTTTTGTGATTTGCCCGGCGGATCTGGAGCTGGGCTCAGATAGGGCTAAGTGTGGCCCACTCCTGAGATGGAGGCATCCTGAGTACTCTCCCAAGGCCCCATGAATGATAAGAGATTCCAGTCCAGCTGGTGGAGAAAGTCACTATTTCTGACCCAGTGTGATTAGAGGAAATGTCAACACTATTTCCTCTAATCCTTTGTGTGGAATCTTCCCAGCCTCGCTAGTTTTCTTACATGCATGCACTAATACAGCTGAATTTGCTGCACTGATATCTGCTGAATACTCCAGGCAGACCTGTAACAGTAACCCAGATCTCCATTTCTCTCTTTGGGCAGCTCTCTTATCTTCCTTACTGGGTCATGTGAACGCTAGCTGCTGGACTCACAGCAGCTCAGAAAGTCCCCTGGGCCCTGCCTGAGTTCTCCCTCCCTGCATCTGCCTGGACATTCTCTCAGGGCAGTCAGCTGGGGCAATCGTAGAGCCAACCTCATTTGTTTCAGACTCTCAGGGATCACTATCATGTTGTCTGATGTCCAGTTTCTCAAACACTTTTGAGATATGGATACATACAGGGATCTAAGGTATATAGTAGGGACCAAAGGCAGGGCAGTCTTAGGTCCCTACTGCTCTATCTAGGCAGGAATTAGTATAAAAAGGTGATTCTTTTTTGCTGTTTTTTTTTTTTTTTTTTTTTTTTTGTATTTCAATAGTTTTCTGGAGAACAGGTGGTGTTTAGTTACATGGATAAATACTTTGTTGGTGATTTCTGAGATTTTGGTACACCCATAACCCAAGCAGTGTACACTGGACCCAATGCGTAGTCTTTTATCAACCCTTGGGTGTACACTGAAATCACCTTGGCCCTGGTAAAAACTACTATTGTTTCTGTTCCCTACCCAGAGTTTCCGATGTAACTGGGCTGGGGTATAGCCTTCGCATCAGGATTTTTAGAAGCTCCCAGATGATGCCCATGTGCCTCCAAGGCTGAAAACCATTGAGTTAGATGTTCTCCTTTCAAGAGAGCTGCACATGTAGCCACTCCCAGCTCCAGAGTAAGGCAAGAATCTTGGGGGTCCTTGCAAACTTGGAATTCTGTAATTGCAGACCTAAAACTTCTTTGCCTTTGGTACTACCATGATGACTGAACTGAATCTGATCTCACCCATTTGATGATCCATTTATTTAATTTGTTAGAAAATGCTATAGAATTTCATCAAATTTACTCTAGCTCCTTAGGACTGAATAAATATTTACTGTTTGGTAACAAGAAACAAAAAAACAGGAACCCCCAACAAAAAGCAAACCTGGGTTGATTATAGCAGAGATTACAAATGGCAGCAAAAACAATAATGGGTTAAACATCTAACTTAACAAGGAAAAGTGCTTTTGCACACCAGTTTTACTGACCTCTCTCACAACAGTACAGGATTTATTATGCTAATCATTTACTGCTTAATTGGTTACAGCTAATTAAGATTACCATTATGCTTTAAGGACGTAATACAGAGCTAGATTTTGCATAACTTATGTAAATGATGGTAATAAAAAATCTACATGTACCAACACATTTTTGGTGGCCAGATGAATTCATTTCATGATTTCCCAGAGTCTGGCAATGAAAATGTATTAACTGAGTTCAGAGCCTCCCTCCGTTAACAGAAGACATGAGTTTGGGGCATTTGTTCCCTTAAGTCTGGCTAGGAGGTAGGGGTTCTCAGTGTTCCCAAAGAGAATCTACCTGGGACTCTTACTTATTCTGTGAGTCTGGGCTCCATACTAGTCTACTTGCATGTACTGGTGGGATTTCTCCAGAATCAACACTAACTTTCTGCTCCATAAGAAAGCGTGGAGGATGACTAACCAAACATACCAGCTGAGACCAACAGACTAAAATGGGAGACAGTTTTGGGTAGCCTATGTCTCTATCACTTCATTCTGCTCAGATCTCTAGGCTTCAGATTCAGAATAAACCTCTCTTCTCTTCTATTCAAGATTCTTCCACTTTCTCATAATCCTCCCAAAGTGTCTTCAGAGGTATCCAAACCATTGAATGCCTGCTAGAAACTAACAACCCCCGAAATGGATGAGGCAGATCTGGTGCCACATATCCTACCTAGTCCAAGGTTGAGGGTTGGCAAACTGTCCAAGAGTAGTGTGGTATGTTGTCTGCATAGATGGCTACTAAAAATTCCTCCCATCTCTGGATATGCAAGCCACTCCTCCCATTGAGAGGTGGAATCTAGTTCCTTTGCCTTTGAATCTGGACCAGTCCTGTGACTGGCATTAGCCAAAAAGATATGGCAGAAAAGATGCTATAAAACTTCAGAGCTTAGGTCTGCAGAGGCCTTGAGTCACTCTGTAGAGAAGCTGAACTGCTGCTGGAAAGAGAAGTCACGTGGAGAGAGAGAATGAGGCACTGAGGATGAGAGACTCTGAAGGGAGGCAGGCCCAGCCAGCCTCCAGCCATTCCAGCTACAATAGCTCAGATGCCAAGTAGGTGAGTGAGGTCACTGATGATTTCTCGGGCCCAGCTGAAATGCCCCAGACAAAACCATGTGAAACAGAGATAAGCCATCTCTGAAAGCCTTGGCCAACATGCAGAATCATCAGCAAATGCTTCTTGGTGTTTAAAGTCACTACATTTTGGGGTAATTTGTTATGCAGCCATAGATAACTGAAATGAGTGGGAAATAGCATTTACCAGTGTTAGTTACAAAGGGTTAAACAGAATTTATTCTGAAATATAAAAAAGGTATGCATATATAGACTTCAAATATTTACATTGTTAATCCATTTATTCGTTTGTTACAGGGACTCAAGTTTCAAAGACTGTATTACTTTTTCCATCAGCATAAATAAAATGTATAATGGTGATTTCTTTCACAATTCTAAACTACTGGAAGCTTGGAAAGTTGTTCTATAAGCAAAGACCATAGGTGAGTATCTCAGATAAAGCAAAACTTAGAGAAGCCTTATGTGGGAACCATAATATAATGGTAGACACTTTCTCAAGTATTTCCTGCCTTTTCCTGAACTCTTGTTCTAACAAGTTCTTGTCCAGTTCTTATTAGGTTTGACCATATGACCTGCTTTGGGCAATAAAATGTGAGTGGAGGAGACATTAGCCAGTACTGAGTGGGAGCAGGGAGAGCCTTTGTTTCACACCCTGCCATCTCTTTCACCCTCTCCTCTTTCCTGAGGCCAGCACGTCTCAGATAAGGGCTGCTCCTTTGGCCTAGGTCCTGCAATGATGATAACACAAAAAAGAGATGCAGCCAACCCATGAAAAACATGTGATATAAATCTTTATTGTCATGTAAGGCACTGAGACGTTGAGGTTGTTTGTAAACAGAGAAAGTAGACCTATGATGACAGACGTGTGTGCGTGTGTATATATACACACCCACACATATATAGTCATGTATTGCTTAATGACAGAGATAAGTTCTGAGAAATGCATCATTAGGTGATTCTGTCATTGTGCGAACATCAGATGTACTTACACAAACCTAGTGTACTTACATGAACCTAGATGGCAGAGTCTACTATGTACCTAGGCTATGCTGTCATATACGTGGTCAGTTGTTGACCAACTTCAGTACTTCTCAACTTATACATCCAAATGGGCAAGATGACCTCTGCTCTCATTCAGTTCTATTTCAGTTAGAAATTCAATGAAATTGAAAGCAATGGGGATTAAGTGGAGAGAATTATAAGAAATGGAAAAAATAAGGAAAAACCTAGGCAGCTTTCAGGTACTAATTGCTAAAAAAAAAAAAAAAAAATGGCTGTTTTAAAACGACCTCATATGTATGCAGTATCAGTGACAATACTGTTTACTTTAGCAGTAGTTAGGAGAATGGGTGTGGATACATGCCCAGTATAAACTGACATGAGAACACAGACACAATATATGCATATGACAGTCTTGCATGTGGGAAAATGAAATGGTTTAATGACAGAAATCCACTATGTCAGGCTGTATGCACACTGAAACCTGGCTGTGGGTAGTGGGAATTAGAAGTATATACTCTGAACCCTCAGAGTGGGACGGTTCAGTTATCAACAGATGATTCTGTTGTTATTTATACAGTCTGGAACTGAAAGAGCCCTTCAAATAACACTAAGCAGAGATAGCAACAACAAATAGAGCCAATCCACCTTTGAAATAAAAGCCCTGGTGTCCATACAGATCAGGTTGAGCTCAATCAACCCTGCACAGAGCAGTCTAATCCTATTTGGTTGGCACGTGTCTACCCTCCCTCCCACATACACCACTATAGCTTTTAGGCCACTGTAACCTGAGATGCACCCATCTGAGTCATAAGAATCTGACTTGATGAGGAGTTACAACTAATACCTTCCTGTTGCTTCTGAGTCATTTCTTTCCTTTCTTTCCAGATTTTTAAATTTGAGATGAAATTCCCATACCATCAAATGAACCATTTTAAAGTATACAATTCAAGGTTCATCCATGTTGTAGCATGTATCGGAATTTCATTCCTTTTTATAACCAAACAATATTCAATTGTATGTATATACCACTGTTTGTTTATCCAAGCACGTGTTGATGGACATTTGGCAGGTTTCTATCTTTTGGCTACCATGGGTTGTTCTGTTATGAACATTTGTATACAAGTGTTGTTTCAGTACCTGTCTTACACCGAGATGTGGAATTTATGAGTTACATGGTAATTCTACTTGTAACTTTTTAAAGAACTGCTAGACTGTTTTCCACAGAGGCTGTACCAATTTACACTTCTACCAGCAATGTATGAAGGTTCTGATTTCTCCACATCCTCACCAATACTTGTTATTTTCCTTTTTTTAAAAAAAATTATAGCCATCCTAGGGTGTGTGAGGTAATATCAATGCGGTTTTGATTGCATTTCCCTAATGACTAATAATGTTGGACACGTTTTCATGTGCTTGTTGGCCATTTGTATATTTTCTTTGGAAAAATATTGATTGAAGTTTCTTGCCTATTTTTTCATTAGATTGTCTCTTGGTTGTTGAATTGTAAGAGCCTTATCAGATATATGACTTTCAAGTATCTTATTCCATTCTGTAGGTTCTCTGTTCACTTTCTGACAATATCCTTTGATGTACAAAAGTTTTGATTTTGATCAGATTCAATTTTCTATGTTTCTTTCTTGCTCATGCTTTTGGCATCATATTTAAGAATCCATTGCCACATCCAAGGTGATGAAGACTTGCCATTTGTTTTCTTCAAATAAATGTTTTCTTTTAAGGTCTTAACTCTAATATGAGGTTGTTGATCCATTTTGAGTTAGTTCATGTAGATGGTGTGAGGTGGCCCAAATCAATTCTTTTATTTGAGGATCTCCAGTTGTCCCAGCACTATGTAATTGAGAGATTATTCATTCTTTCTCCCATTGAATGCTCTTGGCATCCTTGTCAAAAATCAACTGGGCCGGGCGCGGTGGCTCAAGCCTGTAATCCCAGCACTTTGGGAGGCCGAGACGGGTGGATCACGAGGTCAGGAGATCAAGACCATCCTGGCTAACCCGGTGAAACCCTGTCTCTACTAAAAAAAATACAAAAAAACTAGCCGGGCGAGGTGGCGGCGCCTGTAGTCCTAGCTACCCGGGAGGCTGAGGCAGGAGAATGGCGGGAGCCCGGGAGGCGGAGCTTGCAGTGAGCCGAGATCGTACCACTGCACTCCAGCCTGGGCGACAGAGCGAGACTCCGTCTCAAAAAAAAAAAATCAACTGGACATGGATCTCAACAAAAAAATCAAACTTATTTCTTCTATTTAACTGAGGCTTTGTGTCCTTTGATTACCACCTCCCCATGCTAAGAGAATAAATCTCAAATGTTCTCATCACAGAAAATATCAAATATTAGGTGATGGATAGGTTAATTAGCTTAATCTAATCATTTCACATTGTATTAAAAAATCATAACATCATTTTGTACCTCATATACAACTATAATTTGTCAATAAATAATAAAAAACAAAAAAATAAGTTCTAGTATCTTTCAAGTCAAAAAATTGAGAAATATAAAATAAAAACTTCTACCAAAAAATCAATTGGCCATAGAGGTATGGGCTTTTTCTTGATTTTGATGACGGGTTTGGATATCACACACTTTGAAAGCAGATTAGCAGTCCTTTGGACTGCATTTTCTCAAACTCCTTTGCCTCTCTGTGCATTTTTTTTTTTTTTTTTTTGAGACAGAGTCTCACTGTGTTGCCCAGGCTGGAGTGCAGTGGCATGATCTCAGCTCACAGCAACTTCTGCCTCCTGGGTTCAAGAGATTCTCCTGCCTCCTGAGTAGCTGGGATTACAGGCATGTGCCACCATGCCTGGCTAATTTTTGTATTTTTAGTTGAGATGGGGTTTCGCCATGTTGGTCAGGCTGGTCTCGAAACCCTGATCTCAGGTGATCCACGTGCCTCGGCCTCCCAAAGTGCTAAGATTACAGCTGTGAGCTACCACGCCCAGCCTCTGTGCACTCTTTAATTGTTGTTGTATAGTGACGACAACCAGTGTGCATTCAAGCTCTCTAACCTGTATTATTTTCATTGGTTACTGTTACTTTTACTTTTGCCATTGGCTAAAGACTGAATCGCACAAACATTTTGTATCCTATAAATGTTATGTTTGTGAGGTTGTCTTAGGTATACACCACATTTTAGCCACAAAAGGGCATATTTAATGCAGATAAACTACCATCCTATAATCAGTGAAGGGGATGAACCTGGCTAGATTTTGTTGTTTTTCAGAATTTGGAGTTGTGTTCAATGTGTACATAAATTTTTATTTCTAAACATACTCTACTAGGAGTCTTGTTTCTTTAAAAGATAGTTCTGACAAAATGATTTCTTGTCACTAGTATGTGGTTTACAGTCAGACTTCAAGCCTGGTTCAAGTCCCAGCTCCTTCTCTTACTAGGTGGAACTTGAACCAGTTAATTAACCTCCACAAGCCTCAGTTTGCCTGTCTGTAAAATGGAGATAATAACAACACCCTCCACAGAGTTGTGAGAACCTAATGAGATAATGTGCACGGAAATACTTTATAAGGTGCTAGACAAATGTGAGTTACTGTTAGTGTGGCTTTAATTCAACATCTGCAGTGGTTGTTTTACATTATACTTAAGTCATTTATTCAATCAAGAAGTATTTCTGACTATGTCCCAAGAACCACTCTGGACCATAGGCCCAAAGCTGTGAATAAGAGACACAGGAACCTCACTCATCTACTGAGCAGAAGCAGGACATAAACCAGCAAGCAAATCACTGAGGATGATGATGTCAGACAGCAGAGAGTCACATGGGGGATGTGGATGAAGAGGGCCTGGGTGAGGATGGTCAGCTGAGGAAGACCTTCTTAGAGGGGCAACACTGGAGCCAACACCTGAAGGACAAGAAAAAGCAAGAATGGAAAGATCTTGGGGGGAAGAAGACCCCAGGCAGAGAACAACAGACATGCAAAGTCATTCTAAGGCGAGAATGAATGTGGCAGAGTAAGGAACAGGAAGAAGCCAGTTAAATTCAGTTCAACAATTTTACTGAATGGCTGTTATATACCAGGCAAAGTTCCATCCTAAGTACCCAGAAGACCATGCTGAAAAAGATTAAGTCCTTGTCACTACATGTCCAGTTTGGCTTCTGGTTTTCTATTCCAATGGCACTCACATATGTGTAAATATTCATGATGACAACATCATGACACAAGACTGTTTAGTTTCTATACAACTAGGGAAGTCTCCATTTTGTCCACTGAAAACCAGTACAGGCAAAACCTCCTTAATTGGCCTGGTATGCAGCAGACTCTCAAGAAACAGTAGGTTTTGTAGGATGAATAACAGGTTAATGAGGCAAATGTCACATTCATTAGCCCTCTGATAAATATGAGGTAAATAGGCATCTCTAGTAACAGACCAGTCAGTGAATCAGTCAAACTAAGATAATAGGAAAACAGTATCTGTGCCTCTCCAACATTTGAAGAGGAATTCAAAATAATATTGTGAATAGTTCTAAACAATTGTTTCTACAATGTACAACTGTCTGTTTCTAATATTACTCTCAACAAAGGTTGTTTAATCAGCCAGTAATGGCTATCTAAAACAGAATGTTCCAAAGGGAGATACAAAATATGAAGGGATATTTCCTGAAAACAAAATAAAACGGGACAAAAATCACATGATCTCATGGCATAAGAGCAGAGGAAAGAGGTTCCCCAAACAGTGCAAAGTAGGTAAAGTTATATTGGCTATCCATCTTAATATGAGTACAAATGTGTAAAATAGGCAACTGAAATTTAATCTAAGGAAATAGTTAAACATTTGCAAAGATTTAGCTACATGGATGTTCATTGCAGAGTTGTTTCTAATATGGAAAAAAAAAGAATGAACTTAAACATCTAACCGTAGAGGTAGTTAAATTAGTTACAGTGCATTCATCCAATGAATTGCTATGCAGCCACTAAAAATGATTTTGTTAAAGGTTATTTGGTGATCTAGAAATATGTTCAGAACAAATTGCTTTAAAAAAAAACAGCCTTTGAGTTGTCAAATAATAAGATTCTAGGGTTACTTTATGGTTAAGATTTAAGTAGAATGGCATGAATCTCTTGAATCTGCATAGTGTTTATTTCAATAGGTAAAAAATTTAAATGGTTCTCTAGCTACTTCTGAGCGTTGGGGGCTGGTGTGGGGTATGCCTCCTCGGGAACTGCTTCCTGCTTTGGCTAGAGTTGCATGCTGCTCTGTGTCTTACCCCTTCATTGACTGTTCCTTTTCTGCCCACCAGTATCCATGACAGACATCGCCATTTTTCCCATATGTTCCACTCTCAAATCTGCATGTGTTGCAGATTTTACTAGACTAAGAGATAAGGGTGAGGTGAGACCAGGAGGGACAGCTTCGTTAAAATATCATCTAGCAATCCACTCAAAATTATATGTCAGACACCCGTGTTCTTAAAGCTCTTCAGCCATTTTCATTGACCTTGACTCCCCAACGAAGCTCTAGGCTCTTGCTCTGACCCCTCCGGGCTCCATGTATGTATATTTGTATATTTAACTTAAACATAAACGATATAATGCTTTTTATTTTATTCCTTTCTTTTTAAGACTAAGCTCGGAAGGTTTTTTCTTTCTAAATAATCTATATAGGTATTTTTTTTTCCCTAAGCAAAGAGTTATCTACCCAGGAGAGAAATTATGCTAAGCCTCTTAGCAGGAAGAAGCCGCTTTTGGATTCTTAAGGTTTTTGGCCTATTATGGTTTTAGAGATCTTAAACCCTGGGAAGATATGCACCAGCATATGGCCTTGGAAATCTCTACTAGGTCAGGTACAGATGCTCAACAAATGTTTTCTTAAAACTTTATTGTCTAATTTGTGTACAATGAAGATGTAATATTTAAATGACTTTTGTAAGAATATGGCAATAAAATATTGAAAAATTTAAAATTTAAGGATATAACAAATATATATTTACAGAGATGTAGACATTAGCAGGAAATAGTATCTCTGTTGGATTTCAGAAACCTTTATTATCATCTTTTTTGCTTATCTGAAACCTCTACTTATTATTCAGTGAGCATATTATGTAACAGTAAGATCAAAGAGTAAATTTTATTATCATTATTATTAATTTTAATAAGAAGCAATAACCTGATATTAAAGTGTAGCTTAAATAAAAGGTTAGGATTGATTGGAATATAAAAGTTTAACATTCTGGGAATTCCATGAATGTGTGCTGTGAGCCCAATACTTAGGAACCTATTTTCACTGAATGTGCACTGGACATTATTTATTCAAATATCAACCCAATGAAGAGAGAATCAGAAGTATAAGAAATTTGTTGGTTTATATTCACATGATTGGTTAATAATTTAGGGGTCAAATGGTGTGGTCTATAGTCTCTCTTTGGAGAATTCAAATACTTTTTTGGGGGTGTCACCAGGCACAATCTTTGGAAATGCATGAGACCAAATGCCATTAAGAATCAGAAGGCAGGGCTGCCTCTCTTTAGTCCAGGGTCAGGGTGCCCTTCATATAGCCATGCTGGGGACAACAGGGACTGCAATGAAACTCCAAGGTCAAAACTATACCTTAACAAAGGCTTGTTGAGCACCTATAAGTTGGCAGCATTTTTCCCATCAATATTCAAGCATAATATTCAAATAATCAGTATTCAAGCATAATAGTCAATATTCAAACAAAATATTCAAATATAAGCATAGGTATATAAAAGCCAATTTACCTACTTTAAAAAGTGTGGATAGGTACTGGGGTCCTTGACATGCTGCCTAGTCTTAATGGTCAAAGTGTAGTCTCTGGACCAGCAGCCCAGCATCTCTGGGAGCTGCTGAGAGATGCAGAATCTTGAACCCCAGCCCAGTCCTACCCAATCAGAATATGCCCTTTCAGGAGATTCCCAGGGCTGGAGGGAATGCAAAGGTTTGGGGTGTGCCTCTCTAGTATTCTATGGTCTCCAACTCGAGGCATCACTCCAGGGCTTGCCATGCATGCTGCATGCTGCATTTGTGTTTACAGGGCAGATGTTGCATCTTTAGGGCAAGCAAAATCTAGTGAGAGAAGACTGCTTCATTCCATACCTTAGTTAAAATTCTGGGCTGATTATATCCTAGAATCCAACTTTCACCCCTCCTCATGATCCAAAACATGAAAAAATTAAAAAAAAAAAAAAAAGGCTCTTCCAACAGCACTTAGAGAGGTGTGAATAATTTTTTTTCTCAGTTTAATGACTTATTTGGCTGCTGCTGGAAGTTTTATCCACTCCAGCTTGAAGAAATGTGCTTTGTCTGAATTCTTAGACTGGTGGTTCTTAACCTATGGCCTGTATCAGAGTTAACCAGAGGGCTTATTAAAATGTAGTCATGTACTGCATAATGACTTTGGTCAATGACAGACCCCATATACCATGGTGGTCCCATAAGATTATAATATTAAAATTTTAACTGTACCTTGTCTGTGTCTAGATATATTTGATACACAATACTCACTATTGTGTTACAGTTGCCCCCAGAATTCAGTACAGTACCATGCTGCACAGGTTTGTAGCCTAGGAGCACTAGGGCATACCATATAGCCAAGGTATGCAGTGGGCTCTACACCCAGTTTGTGTAAGTACATTCTATGGTTTTTGCACGATGACAAAATTGCCTGATGACACACTTCTCAGAATGTATCACTGTTACTAAGCGACATGTGACTCCCACAGTATCTGACTCAGAAAATCTGAGCTGGGTCCCAAGCATTTGCATTTCTAACAGTTCCCAGGGGATGCAGAAGCTGTTGGTCTCTGGTCCAGAGCCCACACTTTGGAAATCACTCTCCTCTCCTAAATCATTCACTTTTGGTTTCTCTCATTTGGCTCTTTAAAAATAATTGATGAACAGATGGATATGTTTACTGGCTTCTGTTTTTCATTCTCTCACTATGATCTGGTTGGTTTTTGTTTGTTTTTGTTCTCTCACTATGATCTGGTTGGTTTTTGTTTGTTTTTGTTTTTTGAGACAGAGTCTCGCTCTGTTGCCCAGGCTGGAGTGCAGTGGTACAATCTTGGCTTACTGAAGCCTTGACTTTCCAGGCTTAAGCTATCCTCCTAACTCAGTTCCCAAGGAGCTGGAACTACAGGTGCATGCCATCATGCCTGGCTAATTTTTTGTATTTTTTGTAGAGATGGGGTTTTGCCATGTTGCCCAGGCTGGTCTCAAACTCCTGTCCTCAAGCAATCTGCCTGCCTTGGCCTTCCAAATTGCTAGGATTACAGGCATGAGCCACTGTGCCTGGCCTGTTAATATCTTTTCCAAATACTGTACATGACAAGTTTCTGAGGGAAAGGACTATGTCTTTAGACCTGTGGTGACCTCCTCCAAAAGATATATTCAACCCCAGTACCTGTGACTATGGCCTTGTTTGGAAATAGGGTCTTGGCAGATGTAATAAAGTTAAGATGAGGTCATATTGGATTAAGATAGGCCCTAATCCAATGACAGGATTCCTTATAGGGAAAGAGGAATTTGTACACAGAGGCCCACAAAGAAAATGCCATGTGACAATGGAGGCAGAGATTGAAATGAGGTAGTCAAAGACTGCTGGCAACCACTGAAAACTAGGAAGAGGCCAGAGAATATCCTCCCCTAGAGCCTTCAGAGACAGCATGGCCCAGAAAATACCTTGACTTCTGACTTCCTGCCTCCAGAATTGAGAAGAAGAAAAAAAAAAAAAAAGTCTGTTGTTCTTTCTAGATCAGGCAACTCTACAACCAGGTTTGTCCACGACCCTTCTGGTTTATTCCTGTGTATCTCATTTCACTCTAAAAAATCTGTATCCATTAGTCACTGTAATATAAATAATCACTTATGGTCAAGACAAGGAAAATACACTGGTACTTCCTACCTCCGTGACCTTGGTTCTTGCCAACTCCCTTCAGTCCAGTACTTTCCAGTTGTACACATATTTCAAATCTCATTTCACTCACAAGACTTTCCTTGACCCCAAATGCCCTTCTTGGGTTTCCAGGCCTTATCACAATAGAACATAAAGCAACTATGACTTTGCATTCTATTTCTTTGTGTACACATCACTTTTGCCAAAGTGTAACAAAAAAGAAATCTCCCCCTACAGCATGTAGCACTGTGCATTTTGCATTACAGGGACATGATAAGTGTTGGCTGACTTAAACACTGAATGAAAGAAATAGCCCTAAATAAAGCACTCCTGCCAGTAAGAGCTGATCCCTCTGATGGAAAAACTATATCCACGCAAGAAGTCCTTTTGGTAACCATTTTCTGGAATGTCTTTTTATACACTAGGAGTTACAGAGCTGTCGCCAACAGAGGAATGCCGGAGCTACAGCCTCCCAGTTGTCAGCTCTAGTTCCACACAAACCTTTTTCTTTTGGTTGCAGCAGACAAATTATAGCTCCAGAGAAAAACATAATTATATTCCAAAAGGGACAGCTGCTGAAAATACCCTAACGATGAACAAAACAACAACGAGAGATAAACCAGGATTACCCGTGATGCACAGCTAGTCCAAAACAATCCAGGGATCATTATAAAATGATTTCACATCTGTTGTCCTTTGTTTTTCAGTCTAAAACTATGAAATACGAGTCTGCCAGGTACAGTTAAATCAATCACATTTCCATATGTATTTACTAATGATGTTGATTTCTTCCAGCACATACCCACACTCCCATTGTATTTATGGCTTAGTAGGCAAGTACAATGTAGATTTCTGAGTTAGGATCTTTTAATTGGCCAACCTTGAAAAGCTCCATTTCTTTCTGGGTTACCCCGATCAGCAAACTTGGAGACAAATTATGGGGAGAGGGCAGTGGGTAGAGTTCATAGCTGACAGCAGGAAGAGAATAGCAAACAATACTAGACTAGACTAGAAAAGGTATTAGCCTTGGGCTATCCCTTGAGGGAACTTGGAGGCCTGAAGAATGCCAATAGTCTATTGGGACATCACCGTATTATAGCAAGACATATCATTCATGCTTCTGGGTCAGCATGTTATGACTGAATGTTTCACCCTAGGAATAGCTACGGAATTTCACAGTGAGGCACACCATGGAAAGGCAGGGTATCAAAGGAACCACAGAAAACCGGTTCACAACTCTTAGACCCCATACTCACACTGGCAGTGAAAACAAACAGGGAAGGTGGTTGAACACTAGGAAAGGATTCATAAGGAGATTCTTTTGATCAACTCAGCTGTGAGTCCCTAAACCCCTAAATCCTGCAGAAATGGAGGGCACTTAACCGAAGTTGAGACCACCTGAGCCATCTTAGGGTGCGATTCCAAGGCTGTCAGCCTGCAGGGTAAGATGAGAGGGCCCTATCTGGAAAGCAACAGCATTTCCACCTAACTGAGCATTTCTCAAAATCAGGCCATCGGGACCATCTGGAAGGTTAAGGGACTTGAAAAAAGAGTTCTTTGTTGGAAAAGCAGGGGCTGACGGGAGTGTGGCTACTGTGCATTGCTAAGGTGGCCCTGTGGCCCTCCTTCCTGATTGCCCAATACAGCTGCTGGATGGTCTCAGTTCATGACTGTTGGCCTGGTGAAATCATGACTACCCCTGCCCCATTCACTCCCACTTTCACTGTCCGGTTTAGCTGACAGTTTAGAAGAAGTTATATTGCCACCTATGTATTTCTTCTGTTGCAAGAACTGCAGTCAGAGGGGTCTAGTGGAACAACCTTCTAAGAACCCACAAATGTGCCCACCATGCCCAGTAAGTGTGAAGCCTTCTTAGGATGGTATCAGTCAAGGAAGAACTCTCCCTGATCTTTGCATCCCTACCCTATGGGCAGTGAGCTAAGGAACAAGGGTGAAGTACGAGGGAAGAAGCTGATGTCATCCCTTGCCAGGCAGGCGGCACCCTCCCTAAGTCAGCCGTGGCTGAGGGAGGAGAGATTTAACTCTATAATCCAGCTTGGATTTTCCAGTATTATTCAGGACTAGGAATTCTGATTGTCAAAATACACCTGTTTTGAGATCGAAAGTGATGGTAGGGCCTTCTATTAGCTACAAGTGGCTAGAAAAGTCAGGGGACATGACAGAGCATTTATCCGAGGAGCAGGGGCAAAACTTCCCTAAATGTAAGGATTTTAACTGGACAGTTGCACTTTGATCATATTCTATGAGTCGTGGGTGTTCCCTATACCAGGTATGCTTACTGGTTAGGCTTGGGGGCAGATTTTCTGCCCCCCAGCTACTCTCCCTTTCTTACTTGCCAGCAGGTTCCTGACTAGGCTTAGGCAGCAACATGCAAGGATCCCAGGAATTGACTAAGGAGACAGTCCAAGCCAATTATGGCTCCTTGTTCACTTTGTCCATGACTGGCCTACAGGAGGGCATGGAACAGAGCAGTGAGGGACAGTCGGCTGGGGAGAGGCTTTCTCCTATAAAGGGTGGGATGGAGAAGTCCCTTTTTTTTTTTTTTTTTTTTTTTTTTTTTCGCTATCACCTTTCTTACCCTCTGCTTAGGACACTGTCATGTGATGCCTCTGTTAAGTTTGGCTTAAACGTGTCTCATCTCCACACACAGTGAATGGTAACCTACTCTGATGCGTAAACAGACTTTTTGATGTATAAACTACTCTTGTAGCTAAGCTTCAGCCAACCAAATGTGGCCAGTTGTTTAAAGCAGGCGCAAAAAAGGCCACGGCCCAGCTGTAACCAATCTGGCTGTTTCTGCACCTCACTTCCATTTTCTGGGCATCACTTTCTTTTTGCTGTCCATAAATGTTATCTGACCACGTGGCAGCTCCGAGTCACTCAGAACCTATTCTGGTTCTACGGGCTGGCTGATTCTAGAATCACTCTTTGCTCAACTAAACTCCGTTAAATTTAATTTGTCTAAAGCTTTTAACACCCGTGATGGAACAGCAATCTTCCTGTGCACTTGTTGACCAAATCAAGGGGGCAGGCCATGTAGTGGGGCTGGCAGAGGCGCAATGAAAAGATGCTGGGTCTATGACAAAACCATCAGCTCCAACACATCCTGAAACCATCATGTCTCTTGGCCTTTCTCTTCAGGAAACAACAAATGCCCTGCATGGTTTAAATCTTTTAGTTGGACTCTGTTATTCAACAAAGATTTGCTACCTTTAAACTCTAAGAAAATATTAAGCAATATATCCTATGCAAAGCGTGTTTCTTCTAAGTACAATAGAAATGGCTTCCTAAAGGGGAGCATCCTAAAGTGGATTTACCTTTTCTCCTTGAAAGAGTGTGCTTATATTCTCCACAGAGGTCTTATACTGCCAATTAATTATAACACAAACAGCATATGAACGTGAAGATATAGCTATGAAGCTTAAATAGTTATATGCTAATTACACAAGGGTTCCTATATATAATAAAGTCCATATATAGCCCAAAAGTACACCATATTGTTAGATACATTTCCAAATGTATACGTAAACATCTAAAATTAATCTAGTCACAACGAATATAAAAATCAAATTTCTACCTTACAATTTTGTCTAAGTCTGTACTAGGACCCACTCAAGTCCTGCTCTCAAAGCTTCAGTATAAAACTCAATCACATTTTCCAGGGAACTGAACCTTGAACACATATTCCAGGGAACCGAACCTTGAACACATATTCCAGGGAACTGAACCTTGAAGTATGGGTGTGGGTATGTGTGTGTGTGTAACTCATGCTTTGTTCCAAAAAGTGTAAGATGGGCAACCTGTGATGTTGCTTGTCAAAGGTCATCAATTTCTCAACTTATAAAGTAGATTGTATGTAATTGGTATCAGATATCAAAGTGAACCCAAAACAACACAAACGAAAGAGCCTCTAAATTTAGCTCCCGCCATCTTTTACTGTTAGTTTCAAAGCAGATCAGAAACGTTTTTAGACTATTTCATTCTTACTACAATACCACCTGATTCTAAAAAGACTGATATCTCTTCTTTTACTTAGTTGGTTAAATGCATAGCTATTTCAGATAAGTGTCTGCCAACTTTCAAATGACTGGGGCAAAAACTAGGCTCATTCTAGAATTGTCTGAAGTGGTCTGAGTATATGTAACCACATATTATTGCTCTTGGAGAACGCTAAACAAGATACTTGTGATATGCATAGGGCAAGAGGCAATAAACCCTTGCAAACAGTCAACTATGGTAAAGATTGGGAGGTGGTGACCCACCCATTTCTGCTTTCTCTTGAGCAGTAGCCAGTTACAGTCCCCATTCAATGAAAACGCAAGTGGAAATGATGTGCTACTTCCAGAACTGGCCCATAGAAACCTCCCTGATGCGGCCCAGCGAGACTCATTTTCCAGCTGACCGGAACAGCCTCTCAGGGTTTACATCATTGTGTTCTCCAACTCTGGTCTCAGAACCTCTTTATGTTATTTATTTAGGGCCCCAAAAAGCTTTTGCTTCTGTGGGTTGCATCTGTTTATACTTACCAAGAAAACTTCAGAATATTAATACATTAGAAACATAAAAATATAAATTTTATAGGCCCTACATGCTAATATCAGTAGTTTTTAAATAAAAATTAACCATATTGGCTCAAACAAAAAAATGACAAAAGTAGCATTATGTCACATTTTTGCAAATCTCTTTGTTATCTAACTTGATAGAAGACAGTTGGATTCTCACATCTGGTTATATATTTCACTTGTTATGTTGTGTTGGTTGAAGAATAAGAAAAAAAAAAAACTAGGCTTCTGCAGAGACACAGTTGGAAAAGGAGAGCCTTGTAGAAATGACCTGAATTTGAAATGGTCCCAGGGAACCCAGGGTTCTTGGATCTACTTTGAGAGCCAGTGATTTAGAGAGAGAGCCATATGATGTTAGGAGTCTGGGTTCCTAAATCACCACAAACAATGCAACCCAACCAGAAACATCCCCACTGGACCATGATCCAAGTGGGAAATGACCTTTGACTGCATTAAGCCACTAAGATTTGGGAATGTGTGTGTTATAGCAGCTGGCATTATTCTAATTAAAACGCTTACTCATGTGGTGGTAACCCTGTGCCAGGTCTATTTAAGCACTCTACTAACTCATTCACTCCTCTCTACAATCCTGCCAAGTTGTTGCTATTATAGTCCCCATTTTAGAGATGAGGAGACTGAGGCAGAGAGAGATTAAGTGAATTATCCAAAGCCATACAACTAGTAAACGAGTCTAGCTAGCTCCAGAGTTTGTGCTCCCAAGTGCTCCCAATTACTCTGTCATGCTGCCTATAACTTTACCCAAATATTTCTCATCACCATCTTGCACCACCTATTCCAAACATGTCACATAAACATGAATAAAAAATGGCCAGGTGTGGAGATTCACACCTGTAATCCCAGTACTTTGGGAGGCCAAGGTGGGTGGATCATGAGGTCAAGAGATCGAGACCATCCTGGTCAACATGGTGAAATCCTATCTCTACTAAAAATACAAAAATTATCTGGGCATGGTGGTGCGTGCCTGTAGTCCCAGCTACTCAGGAGGCTGAGGCAGGAGAATCGCTTGAACCCAGGAGGCTGTGGTTTCAGTGAGCCAAGATCACACCACTGCACTCCAGCCTGGTGACAGAGTGAGACTCCATCTCAATAAAAAAGAATAAAAAATATACACTTGCACTGATAGCTCGCTTGCTCAACAAATACATGAGTTGCAACCAGTTTGGATGGGAGTTGGTAGGGGATAAACAGGAGAAATGCAGTTACCAAAGACTATGAAATCGAGGTAGTAGAGTGGACGGAGATGTGGTAGGCAGAATTTCAGATGCCCCCTATGACTGACTTTGCCACCTAAGGTTACTCCCCTGATTATGCCACATGATATTATTTTGCATGATTATGTTATATGGTAAAAAGGATTCTGCAGATGTAATCATTCGACCTAAAGACGGGGAGGTGATCTGGGTGGATAATCATGAATCCTTCATTATTTATTTATTTTGAGACAGAGTCTTACTCTATTGCCCAGGCTAGCAGTACAGTGGCACAATCTCAGCTCACTGCAACCTCTGCCTCCCAGGTTCAAGAGATTCTTGTGCCTCAGCCTCCCAAGTAACTGGGATTATTGCATGTGCACCATACCCAAAACTAATTTTTGTATTTTTAGTAGAGACAGGGCTTCCCCATGTTGGCCAGGCTGGTCTCGAATCCTGAACTCAAGTGATCCACCCACCTCGGCCTCCCAAAGTGCTGGGATTACAGGCATGAGCCACTGCACCCAACTGTGCAGTGTAGTCATGAATCCTTTAAAAGCAGAGAGTTTTCTCCAGCTGTGGGCAGAAGGAGATGTCAGAGAGATTCAGAGTGTGAAAAAGACTTGACGTGATGATGGGGGGGACCATGTGAGAAGGAAGACGGGAGCCACTGGGAGCAAAGGCCAGTCCCTAGCAGACAGCCAGCAAGGAAGTAAGGAGCTCAGATCTACAAATTCAAGGAACCGAATCCAGCCAATAACTTGAATGAGATTGGAAGTGCATTCCTCCCCAGAGCCCTCAGATAAGAGTCTGCCTGGTCCATGCCTAACTGGGTCTTGTGATACTCTGAGTGGAGAACCTCGTTGAGTCTGCTGGACTTCTGACCTACAGAACTAAGTGAATATCTGAGTGTTGTTTTAACCTGTTAAGTTTATGGTAATTTGTTACACAGCAATAGAAAACTAGTAGTGAAGGTAACTCCAGAGAGACTGGATATGTCTCATGTCATTTGCTTAAGCAAGAATGCCTTTGCTAGGGTTAAAGGCCACGGAAGGAATCTAGGGGCAGTTGTCACTACTTCAAGCAACTAATGGCAAATAACCCTAAATACCAGCAAGTTCTCCTATACAAACAAAAATAAATATATAAAAGAAACTCAAACCACACACTTCCTTATAAATACTTCCACTTTACCACTGGCAACTTTAAACTAGTAGTCCATAAGTGTTTATTATTATTAACCATAGAAAAGGTAAGATATTTCTGAAGGCAACATTTTTGATGCAAAAATCCCAATGTCCTACAATCCATTAATCTCTCTTGCAGTCCACTCTTTTTTTTTTTTTTTTTTTTTTTGAGACAGAATCTTGCTGTTGCCCAGGCTGGAGTGCAGTGGCAGGACCTCGGCTCACTGCAGCCTCCACCTCCCCGGCTCAAGCAATTCTTCTGCTTCAGCCTCCTGAGTAGCTGGGTTTACAGGCATGCCTCACCACGCCCAGCTAATTTTTGTATTTTTAGTAGAGACCAGGTTTCACCATGTTGGCCAGACTTGTCTTGAACTCCTGACCTCGTGATCCATCCACCTTGGCCTCCCAAAGTGCCGGAATTACAGGCGTGAGCTACCACGCCCGGCCCACAGTCCACTCTTAAAAAGAAGTTCTGATAAATCTCAAGAGTTAAACACCACATTCATGCACATACCCTGTAAGATATGTGCAATAGATTCTCAGGGGTTTAATTGTTTTATATCAGTACAAATTAATTTATTTCAAGGGAGACATATACATGTATTTGAAAGTAAATTATATCAATATAATAATTAACTTTTATATACAGTATTGCTCTTCCTTTAAAAAAACATAGCCTTCTTATAATATGATAAGAAGTAGAAAAAATAAGATTACACCAGGGGAAAAGTCAGAACACCTACCCAAATATCCCACTTCTGCTACAGTTAGGTCTAAAGTTCCTAGAAGCTAAAGAAGATTCTTAGGATCCATAAGATAAGTGGAAATCAGTTTCTGAGAAGAATTTTTCCCACGACTCTTGGAGAAGTCTCTTTTATGGACTGTATTACTCAGTACAGGCTAGGGCATGCTGCAGGGTCAAAAGATCCCAAAACCTGAGTTACTCATATCTACCAAGATCTACATCTCACTCGTGCTCCATGTCCTCTGTTCCTTAGCTGGGGGTCTGCTCCGTGTCTCCTCCCTCTGGGACTCAGCTGGCAGCAGCTACCAACTTGAATGCTGCTGTTTGTGGTAGTGGGAGGAGAAGACAGCTCTGGGCGTCTTGCACAGGCAGACAATGCGCTCATCTGGAAATGTACATCATCTCCTTTCATACTTTACTGGTCTGAAGTGCCATATAGCCTCACCCAACCGCAGAGGGGGCTGGGTCTTGCATCCTATCATTGCTAGAGGGAGAGCAAATGAGTGAGATCTCTCAATCAACACCAATGGCTATCACAGAGATGGTTGTTAAGGGTGTGAAACAGTCCACATCACAATCAACAGTGTGTGAGTCACCTACATCCACTGCTTGTCAAATATCTTGATGCAGGTGCAAAGCACCAAGCCGAAGCTTGGTCAGGTAAATACTATAGTAGGTGGGGCCAGAATCACAAGCCCCAGGATGCAGCTCTGTCAGCCTTGATTAATATAAAGACAAAATCCTCCAGGAATAGGCCTCCAGGGTCCAGAGGGTAAAGGAGGTGAGGGAGGGTGGCTGTCTGACCAGACTGTGCTGAACTGCAAAGCACCTGCCCCATCTGAAGGCAGCAGGGTGGATGAGGCAGCACTTACTTTGGTTAAACTGGTTGCCATATGAGGCTGTGAACTTTGGCCTACCAGGTATTTTTTTTTTGAAAAAAGAGAAACTAGAAATCCAAATGTTGTAAAATCTCTAAAATTAAAAATATTTTTAAAAACAATGTACGAACCAGTCAAAACATGTCTGCCAGCCAGATGTGGCCTCTGCATTGCCAATTCATGGAGAAAGTCTAAGTTGCTGACTATTCTGAGAGTCAACGGTTGTGACAATTGACTGAGCAGAAGATAGTGCTGATGTTCCCTCGGGGGAGGCCACTGAAAGTGGGATCTCACCTAACTCCGACGGGGGAAATGAAAGCAAATGCCATCTTGTTTGTGGCCCTCGTACTGAAATCACTGCTGAAGATGCCCTGGTTCTATAGAGACCAAATTCCTATATATATATACAAACTAGGGAGATCAAGGGTCTTCCCTGTGTATTTCTCTATGTCCCCAGCATCTTGAACAAACCCATAAATGGAAGGTACTCAAAAAAGATATGTTAAAGCAATGTGGGAGGTTGCATGGAACTAATTTAAAACCTATTTCTGCAGAAGAACATGTCTGACGGCCTTTATTTCAACCAGAGATACCAAAAAATAACTTCTTCTTCAGGACATTCTAGACAACTGTAAATCACTTACTTTTTAGCACAATACTTCAGTGCTAAACAATGGACCTCTATTACAGTGGGTTTTCTGCCCTATAAACAAACAATTTCTATAGTGGCACATTAGGCAACCTCATGTTGTCCCCAAGTAGCCCACCATGAGTGGGAGGCAGAAGAATGGTCCTTTCCATGCAGCTATGAGTGGCAAGGACGTGGCACTGAGAGGTAGCTGCCAGGTTAAGACCTGACATTTGAGCCAAAAAGGATGCAGCTACAAATGAGGCACGGACCACAAACCAGCCTGCGGCCAGGATATGGGATGTCTCCATGGATTCCGGCAGAGAGAAGTGACAACTCCTGAAGTCCCATGGAAAGAAGATGTAAGCCCAGTGGGAAGTGGGGAGAGGGAATCCTTGCACTGGCCGAATTTACTCTAAATTGACAAAGACTATGATATTGCCATTAGGCAGAATGGAAGCTTGGGATGGAAATTAAAATGAATTAAAAGGCAAATAAAGTGGCTACTTTCCACTTTTAGCTTTAGCCTGAGATTTCATCCTTCCCGGAGAACTGTTGCTGGCCAGGTTTTCTAGGAAGCAGATTCCGAGGCCAGTAGCATGCGTAGGAAGCAGGATTGGGCAGGGGTGGGTGTGGCAAGGCAGTCTCAACAAAAACCCCAGCTGACCTCAAGGAATTCTAAAGTGTGGCTGGTCCTTCAGACTTGTCCCAAATTGCAGCAAAGAAGCTGAGGTTTTATACCCTCAGGTTACACAGTCGTTGGATGTGGGCTTTGGACAACACAGCTTCCTTCAGCTGGGGGCTTCTGCCCGCAGCCTGCCCAGCGGCTGGGGGAATGAGCCCTTCAGTCCTGTGGGGCGCAGAGGCAGTGCATTCCAGCAGCCACTGACTGTCAGGCGAGACAAGTCTGGCCATCACTGGGCTGGGACATAAGCATGAAATAAATGTCCCCGTCATTTCCTGCTTTTCTCCACCCCGGGTGCTAACATTCTATGAATATGGGAATTGAAAGCATTTCCTTGGTGTTCTTAATTCAGTTGAAATTTTTTCTATAGCGATTCATATAACACTTTGATAGGCAAGGTTTGGTACGAACAAACCAAAATCAAAAGCAGCCTGAAGAAGGAAGTAGAATTAACAAGTCAAGTATGTAAAAAGGAGCTGTAACAGTGTAAATTACGAAGCACACCCATAACATGGAAGCTTTTTCTCTTTTTCATTTGCATTTGCCTCACTTCTCCCAAAGTATATTCCTCAGAACATTAGCTTGAGAGATGTCCAGCATTGAAAGCTTTCCATGGGCAGACAAAAGTGGAAACCACTCAGCCTTTAGCCCCTCTGGGAGATTTCTGGGGTATGCTAGCCCACTGAGAAGTCCTATGAAAAAGAAGCCTGGTTAGCTTTGTAAGATGCAAATTTATCTGATTGCAGGTAACAGCCCTGACATCTCATGGAAATACCACATGATTCCAAAGAGTTTATTTACGTAAAGCAAGCAGTTTACTAAGTTGCTTTGCTTTTCTAAGTAAATACTCCTTTTTTGAAAACATCAGCAACGGCTTCTCTAACTATATATATATATTTAATTTGTGAAGGAAAATCTCAGCTGCGGCTACTTTGCTCCGAGAGCAGTCAGGGAGAGAAGCTGTCTATTAGATCTGAAAAATGACTAAAATTTGACCTTGATCATGCAGGAAACATCAGAGTCAGAGACTTCATTTTTTAACCATGATTCTGGAACTACCTTAAAAATCAGTAGTATACCCAGTGGCTATAATTGACAGCACACCTGGCGGTGCCAGCTGCTGCACCTGTGTGTATTTCACATGTATCAGGTCACTCAAAGGGCTGCTTAAAGCTCAGGCTGAAAGAGCTTCCATGCCCAACCTTCCACCATTCTTTTAAAAAAGATCCATTATAATAAAAAGTGCTAAAATCATCCTTTAAAGTAACACACGTGACCCTGAAGAGAAAGTCATTTAAAAAAAATCCTCACTTGGAAAACTAACACAAATACGTGAATTCTGACCATGTATACTTGCTAATTTAAACCAAGTACAGATATTTCAAGGGAGAACTCTACACATTTTTCTATTATAGTGGGGGAATTTTATGTCCTTATGTGGCATAAAAATATACCCATATTCAGTGATTTCCATGTTAACAGTCACCAAATATGTGTCTGGAAGTTCTGTGCGTAGCTTGCCTGACAGCATTTCTGTAGAAAACGCTGTCTGCTTTCCTCAAGTCCCTTGAATCATCCCCTCTGAAAGAGAAGAAAACAATACATATGGGCTGGTGTTCAAATAGCTTTTTAATGTGGCCATGGCAAGGACGGGGGTGCTTTCACACAAACCATTGGCCAGCACCTTCCTGTGTGACTTACATTCACAGGTATGTGGCTGCCTTCATGGACATTCACATACATTCTGTCTCAGACGTTTATAAGCCTTTCTCCTACTTTCTCCTCAAACAGCTATTCTTAATTTTCAGCTGGCCTTCTCTGAGCTAGAATGTTCCTGCCAAAAGAAGTCATTGGATGAATCCCTTTGGAGATGAAGAAATAAAGCAGGAGGAGGTGCAGGCATCAAGGAGCTTTGGTTGTCCCAGTAGTGACTTCTCTTATGTGTGGTTAGGGCAGCAGGTGCAAGACTACTTGAAACCCAATCATTTTTAGCCAGTAGCCTCACTTGCCTCTATGCACAGAACTTTTTACCAGCTCTGCCCTGACTTTTACTTCCTTCCAGAGATGTTTCCCTGAGGACACTTCTGAGAGGCATTAAAGTAGCCCAAAGGCAGGAAATGGGGGGTAATTTTTAATCTGGGGAGTCTGTCCTTGGATAGGCTGAAGATCTGAACAGTCCCAGCAGGGCTGACTCTGTTGTGGACTCTCAGACAGGCTGGCTTCAGATCAACCTCTGGTGCTGGGCAAGAGAAATGAACTTGAGTTGACCTTCAATGAAAGTACAAGAAAGGTGCTGGTACCAAGGATATGAACAGACACTTCTCAAAAGAAGACATTTATGTAGCCAACAGACACATGAGAAAATGCTCATCATCACTGGCCATCAGAGAAACGCAAATCAAAATCACAATGAGGTACCATCTCACACCAGTTAGAATGGCAATCATTAAAAAGTCAGGAAACAACAGGTGCTGGAGAGGATGTGGAGAAATAGGGACACTTTTACACTGTTGGTGGGATTGTAAACTAGTTCAACCATTGTGGAAGACAGTGTGGCGATTCCTCAAGGATCTAGAACTAGAAATACCATTTGACCCAGCCATCTCATTACTGGGTATATACCCAAAGGATTATAAATCATGCTGCTATAAAGATACATGCACACGTATGTTTATTGCGGCACTATTCACAATAGGAAAGACTTGGAACCAACCCAAATGTCCATCAATGACAGACTGGATTAAGAAAATGTGGCACATATACATCATGGAATACTATGCAGTCATAAAAAAGGATGAGTTCATGTCCTTTGTAGGGACATGGATGAAGCTGGAAACCATCATTCTCAGCAAATTATCGCAAGAACAGAAAACCAAACACCGCACGTTCTCACTCAGGTGGGAATTGAACAATGAGAACACTTAGTCACAGGAAGGGGAACATCACACACTAGGGCCTGTCGTGGGGTGGGGGAAGGGGGAGGGATAGCATTAGGAGATCTATACCTAATGTAAATGACGAGTTGATGGGTACAGCACAGCAACATGGCACATGTATATATATGTAACAAACCTGCACGTTGTGCACATGTACCCTAGAACTTAAAGTATAATACAAAATTTAAAAAATAAAGGAAAGGTGTTGGTACCATCTGCTTCTCTAGATTGAGTTTTTCTTTCCAAATTTAATTGTGGTTTAAAAACCCATATAGCCGGGCATGGTGGCTCACGCCTGTAATCCTAGCACTTTGTGAGTCCCAGCTGGGTGGATCACCTGAGGTCAGGAGTTCAAGATCAGCCTGGCCAACGTGGCGAAATCCCGTCTCTACCAAAAATACAAAAATTAGGTGGTGGGTGCCTATAATCCTAGCTACTCAGGAGGCTGAGGCAGAAGAATCCCTGGAACCTGGGGATTGGGGGCTGCAGTGAGCCAAGATAGTGCCACTGTACTTCAGCCTGGGCAAAAGAACAAAACTCCATCTCAAAAAAAAAAAAAAGAAAAGAAAAGAAAAGAAAAAACCCATATAATCTAAAATTTATCATCTTAAGTGTTTTACGCGTACAGTTCAGTAGTGTTAAGCATATTCACATTGTTGTACAACCGATCTCCAGAACTTTTTCATCTTGCAAAACTAAAACTTGTTGAACAACAATTCCCCATTTCCGTCTCCCTTCAGCCCCTAACAACCATTCTGCTTTCACATTCTGTTGCTGTGAATTTGACTGCTTTAGATACCTCATATTAAGACAGTATTTGTCCTTTTGTGACTGACATACTTCACTTAGCATAATGTCCTCAAAGTTCATGCATGTTACAGCACGGGACAGGGTTTCCTTCCTTTTGAAAGCTAAAGTATGTTCCACTGCATGCCTATACCACATCTTCTTTATTCATTCATCCATCCATAGACACTTGAGTTGCTTCTACCTCTTGGCTATTGAGAATAATACTGCTATGAACATAGGTATACAAATTTCTCTTCGAGATCCTGCTTTCAATTCTTTTGGCTATATACCCAGAAGTGGAATTGTTAGATCATATGGTGATTCTATTTTTGTTTATTTGGAGAACTGCCATATTGTTTTCCAAAGCAGCTGCACCATTTTACATTCTCAGCAGCAGTGCACAAGGCTTCCAATTTCTCCACATCCACACCAACACTTGTCACCTTCTCTTTTTTTAATGGTAGCTATCCTAATAGGTGTGAGATAATTTTTTTGTTTTTTTTTGAGATGGAGTCTTACTCTGTCACCCCTGACTGGAATGCAGTGGCATGATCTTGGCTCACTGCAACCTCTGCCTCCTAGGTTCAAGCGATTCTTCTGCCTCAGCCTCACAAGTAGTTGGGATTACAGGTGCGTGCCACCACGCCCGGCTAATTTTTGTATTTTTAGTAGAGACGGGGTTTCGCCATGTTGGCCAGGCTGGTCTGGAACTCCTGGCCTCCCAAAGTGCTGAGATTACAGGCCTGAGCCACTGCACCTGGCTGCTGTGAGATAATATTTCCCTGGGTCTTCGTTTGCATTTCCGTAATGATTAATGATGTAGAGCATCTTTTCATATGCTTGTTGGCCATTTGGGTATCATCTTTGGACAAATGTCCAGTCAAGTCCTTTGCCCATTTTTAAATTGGGTTATTTACTTTTGTTGTTGCTGTTGTTGAGCTGTAGGAGTTTTTAAAAATACATTATGGATATTCAGCCCTTATTAGATATATGATTTGCAGTATTTTGTCCCATTTCATAGGTTGCCTTTTCACTTCATTGATTGCATCCTTTGACACACAGAAAATTTTAAGTTTGGTATTATCCTGTTTGTCTATATTTGCTTTTGTTGCCTGTGCTCTTGGTGTCACATCCAAGAAATCACTGCCAGCCCCAATGTCATGAAACTTTCCCCTATATTTTCCTCTAGGAGTTTTATAATTTTAGGTCTTATGTTTAGGTAGTTAATAAATTTAATGTTAGTGTTTGTATTTGGTGTAAAGTAAGAGTCCAAATTCATTCTTTTGCATGTGAATATCCAGTATTCCCAATACCTCTAGACGGAGTTTTAATCTGGTAGTAGATTCAGATCACTGTGCTGGGTGCAAATTGGTGGTGATTATTTCTAACTATCTAACTAACAATTAAACAAAGCCTTGAGGTGTCTACCCCAGAAAGCCGACTCTGAGTTCACTAGAAACTTTATACACAGGCACACCCAAGACTGGCCTAACAGTCGTCAGTTCTCAGAAAATTTAAAAAAAGAACTGCCACCTTGTGCCCATTGCATACTGGTACGCTGAGAAGTCATCCAGACTGGCCCTTCAAAATTCAGAATTTCAGTTCATTGGAGTCCCTCTCATGGGCTTATTAATGAATATTCATGTTGCTGAGTTTCGCCAAGCAGGAGGCTACACTGGCAGAGCTACCACATACATAGAGTGCTAATCTGCACATCCTGTGGTTGTCAAGTTTGTTTAAAAATACTTGCATTTTAAACACTTAAATTAGGCACGCCAAGGAAAAAAGCACCATCCTGGCAGGTCTGGTAGTTCCGTGTTCCAAAATCGAGGGAGGAGACCACGAGTCCTGGTCTTTCCACCTTCCACCAATGAACTTTAGTGAGCTTAGCCCCTGGACAGAGGGAAACTGAGGGAAGTAGCAGTTAGGCTGTGGCCCAGGACACAACACTCAAAGGGGTGCATGCTGTCACTAAGCCCAGAGGGCAACCAGATAAGCTATGCTTCCAGATAAAAAAAAAAAAAAAAAAAAAAAAAAGAATTCATTTTCTCGACATCCACTCCCAAAATATGAGCTTGTGTTTGCTGGGCTCAGCTAACTATGGAATTAGGATTTCTTTAAAGCATCCCAATAAAGGCACCTACCACTTCCCAGTCAAATAGTAATTTCTGGATCTCACAACTCTCCTGCAAACCCTTCAGCAACTTTTCTGAAAATGCCAAGGACTCCATGTTTGGCATCCCACCCCCTCCCCATGCTTCCTTGAGAGGCTTCCGCAGCTTCTGTTCCTGCTCCCTCCTTGGGTGTTTGCCTGGCATGGCTTACATTTACTTAATTAGCTCCACTTCCACTCCAAAACATCCCATCTGAGGGAAAATGCATGAAACATATGAACGTAAGAACTTCCATGAAAGGACAAACTGTCTGCCTCTGAAGTCTGTCCGACCTGGAGGCTCATTTTGTCTTGGAAACAGCACTGTTCAAAACCAACGAGGTGCTCCAGCAATCCTTCATCTCTCCACTTGGCTCAGCGGACTGTATGGATTTCTGGCTCCTGAATTTTCTGCCAAGTGGGTGTGCTGTTCTCCTACAGATTCTGCAGAAGCAGCTCTCCAGCCTCACACGTGCTTTGTCCTAAGAGCTGCCATCTTCAAGCCAGGCCCCTGGCACGTGTCTTCACTATGAAGTTCTGAAGCACATGCTCAAGTTCCAAGGTTCTCTCCGGCAGGGGCCTTTCTGTGGCCCCATCTAGAATACCTTACTAGTATTTTTGCCTTATTTTTCTAAAAAGAGGGTCTTCCAGAGCATATAAACTGCAAGCTTCATGTCCACTCCTAGTGGACTGTATTCTAAAACTTGCAAATTGTGTTGTTCTTACCAGGATTCATATACCTTCACATTAAATAGATATTAGTTTGAACCACATGAAATTGCCTTATTTTTGCAAATCAAAAACTATCAGGTATCAACAGTTGCATATGGTTCAACCTAAATGACTTCTAGGTTTTCTACCTAATGGATCTTTCCCTACTTTTGGCTAACACAGTGAAACCCCATCTCTACTAAAAATACAAAAAAATTAGCCGGGCGTGGTGGTGGGCCCCTGTAGTCCCAGTTACTTGGGAGGCTGAGGCAGGAGAATGGCATGAACCCGGGAGGCAGAGCTTTCTGTGAGCCGAGATCCGGCCACGCACTCCAGTCTGGGCGACAGAGCCAGACTCTGTCTCAGAAAAAGGGAAAAAAAAGTTACAGTAAAAAATGTTACAAAGACAAATGAGCAACCTGGGAAAATTCCTTCCTTCCTCCCTCTCTCTTTTTTCCTTTTCCTCTTTTCTTCCTTCCTTTTCTCAATAAGCATTGATGAAGTGCCTTGGAAATACAAAAGCCCATTTGCTGCAGCAAGTCCTGCGGGGTCACAGAAATGAGTGAGGCGCAGCCTGGGACCCCGAGCAGCTGGGGCCCTGGCAGGGGAGCGCGCAGGAGAGGACGGGCTACAGAGGTAGCTGGTGTTCCGAAGAAAGTTTAGGTGAGATGCTACCCCATGGCATGCAAAGGAAGGGAAGGAGGCTTAGGAGGGCTCAGGCCACACAGCCACTGGCCCTGAAGCCCACGCTCTAACCACTGTGCAGCACCTCCTCTGCAGGGGAGATGCCTGCAGGGGCCAGCGAGCAGTTCCACAACAGGAGGAAACAGCATGAAAGCAATCACTATTTAGAAAACGCCTAAGGTGCAGTTTGCTTATATTCTAGGAGAGTCAGTATAAAAATGCTGGAAATATACATATACACGCATATATACACATGCATATGATTACAGATTACATCTAATTAATCACTGTCATTTAGCCTTAGTTCTCCAGTTGCCTTACATACTTAACTGTGCTACTCTACTGCCCCGACCAGCAGTTTCAAACTGTGGTTCCTAGACCAGCAACATCAGCATCTCCTGGGAAGCTGGGCTGCTGGTCACACCTACTGTACTAGAAATGATGGGAGACGGCCTGGAATTCTGTGTACTAACAAACCTTCTACAGGATTCTCAGGTATGCTAAAATTTGAGAACTACTGGACTAGAGCCAACATGATTAGCAGCCTCAACACTACTGCCCTTCTTCACCCCATTTGAAAGTGTATACTCTGAGTTGGAAGAAAACCTTTGCTCTCCTAATAACATTTCCATTTCAATAACCTTTAAACTATTTAATAAGTAGATAACTTTCTCATAGGTACTAAAGGTTAAGATTGTGAAGTTCAGGTTAATGAGTATTTTTTGTTTTATGATCAAATTCAACGCAGATAATATTTAAAGTCCATAGCTTTTCTAAGAAAGGCATATATGACAGTTCTGTCTTTGCAGGTAGGAGGCAGAATGAAGAAAGAATGCAAACACATTAATTCATTCATCAAACACTTATTCCAAGTGCATGTTTAAGGAAAATGGCAGAGGGCTTTGCAGAATAGAAGGTTATGTCTTGAACACAGAAGCCTTGTAGGTTAACGCAGCTCTGTGGGGCCCATTTATCCACCCCAGTGGAATAATGGGTTTTCTGCTTCCTCCCACTCTTCTCCCCAAACCCGGCAAAACTTCTAAAAAAACAATTTAACTAACTTAGGCCTTCAAAATTTACAAGTCTAAAACAATAATTAGCTGTGGTAAAAGTGTCATCATTTAAAAATGGAAAAGGTGGGCTTTTAAAAATTTGCCTGCAGCAACGGGTTTTGAAAGCAAAAATGCAGATGCCTCAATGTTACTGCATTGATGTCCCAGAGCCCCAGTCTCTGTCTCCAGCTCATCCTCTACCCTGCCACCAATGTATCCTTCTACAAGTCACACTGCAGGCAGCTCCTTAAGCCATTTGGGCATAAGGTCCACGCGTTGGAGACTACTTTACGTGGCCCTTCCCAAGCCCGCCCATCTCCAGCCTCCCCTCTCCAACCTGGCCATCTCCCTCCTCGGAGCCTTCCCCTCTACCAGCCGTGCCCCGAGGCTGGCCCAACTGCTCCAACTGCTCCCTTCCTTAGAAGGGCCTTCTCTGCCAGGCACGGCCTGTTTTGTTTTTGTTCCTGTTTTTGTTTTTTTAGGACTCCATTAGGGCTCTTCTGGCTACAGGAAACAGAAACTCCACCCAAAATAGCATAGAACAAAAAGAAACAGAAATGTACCAGCACAGAAAACCAAGGTGGGAACTTTCCACCTGAACCTCTCCAGAATGAAGCTCTCGGTTTAACACATTCTCCATCTCCAGCATCGGCTTTCTTCTATGGCTTCATTCTTTGATGTCTGACTCCCCAAGTGCCAGTCAGGTGGACCTCTCGCTCCGTGTTTATGTTCTGTGCCTTAGTAAGCCCAAGTGGAAAGAGTCCACTTCTTTCTTATCGTTGTAAGTGCAATTGGCCAGCATTGTGTTTGGCACAGATTAGGGGCTCAAAGAATATTTAATTGTTATTAATTATTAACAGTTAAGCATGAATGAATTAATGAATGAACCCACCCGTGGGGTGTGCTCAGTGCAATGAGAACTGTATCTAAGCTACAGAGAAGTAGCCAACTGAAGGTAGAACCAAGGCAGGCTTGTGTAGGTTAGGGAAGACTGCAGGGAAGGACATGCCCGGGATTGGTCCACAAAGCACGGTAGGAGCTCCCCAAGTCAGGACAGGAGCCTGGGGGAGACAAGGGAGAGGGACATTGCAAAGAACTGGAAGATGCTGTGTAAAGCCTGGAAGATGCTGTGTAAAGCCTGAGAGGCATTATACTGGCTGTTGGGCTCAGAAAACTTGAATTGCTCTGCTTTGCCAGGTCTCTTGGACACAGCCAGGGAGAGGGAGCAGCTGAGGTGAAGCGATGTGTGCATGTGTGTGTTGGGTGACAGGGTGATGAGAACAGGGTCCGAAAAGGCCTTGCATGCCACACTGGGGTCGGGAGGCTGGTCAATCTCAGGTGACCAGGAGCTCTTGAAGAGGCTTTCCTTCAAGCCAGGACGGCTGGCGGCAGCTCCTCTGCCCACTGGGTGGTCATGAAGAAGTTACTTCCACCGTTCCAATTCCCAACTCTCAGAGCTGTTGTGAGGATGGAAGGAGGTGACAAACTGAAAGCCACTCCTATAGCACCTGGTATGTAGTCGATACCCCGTGCGTGCTAGCACTTCTTCCTTTCCTTGTGAGCAAGTTGACTTTACACTGAACTTACTGGAGGGGGAAAAAAATCCAATGCATTAAAATCTCCATGTATATCATTTTACAATCCCAAAGTTCAGTGGTGTTTCAAAGCTACGCTGAGAGACAGCTGGGTCAGGCATCACTTCCTAACCTTCAGGAGGGTAACATCAGCCTCAGTTTCCTCTCATCTCAACGGGCTCCATCATGATTGGAAGAAGTTAGACGCATGCTTGTGTCTGAAGACTCGCATTTCAGACTCATCACCTTGAGATACAGTAAAAGTATACAGAGCTTTACAGTATTGCTCAATCCTTTTCAAATTCATATAGCTCAAGGCTAAAAATGCACGCAGAGATTGTTCTCTTAGAAATCACAGAGGCAGGCATGTGTATAACGAACACGTCTCTTCTTGAGGAATTCCCTCAGCCACACCTATTTCTTTATAAGAACAAATCAGCCCAGAGCAGAAGATGATTAGAGTCAAGCGCAGGGACACTGAGTACCGATATTGGGAAGAGGAAAATAATTCCTAATATAACGCTTTGTTTAGAAGCTTTAAAATCAGACACACAGCAAATCTGCTCACTTTGTCAATGTGGTCCAGTGGAAAGTACAGCCTGTTCAAAGTCAGACAAGCCACCTTCTAGCAACTGGGTGTTCGTGAAATGACCCGCAAGTCACAAGTTCTATGACCCTGGGCAGGTCGCCTGGCTGTCCTAAGCACCGGGTTTCTTGTTTCTTTGTTGGAAGAGGAGGAACGATAAAGTTAAGGGTTGTCACGAAGCAGAATGAAATAATGTAGTTTACGATAGATTAAAAACAATGATATGCTTAGACTTTCTGAGGGGAATAATTGTAACTTTCCTAAAATCATTTGGGATTAAACATAATAAAAGTCCCTTATATCATGAATTGTTTTACATGGAATTTATATTGTGGTAAAATATAACTGCTTTTACTCTGTTAAAGGTGTGTTGGGACATGCATAGTCCATAGTTCTGTGCCTTACTTCTTACCCTCAACTTGGGTATTAAAGTGTCTCTTGCAAATGACAGTGATTTGACTTTTCAAATAATTTTTTAAACCACTGAGTCACTTGAGAACAATCAAAGTTCCATGTGTAAACTTTAACTTTCTCTTCTGATACTTGGACTTCATTAAGTTCATAAATGGGGACTTAGGAACAAAGTGAAATATTAACTTTGCGGAAACTTCAAAGTGATTGTGCATAAGGAGAGAGAAAACCAACAGGGACATTTATAAACTACCATCATAAGACCCGGCCAGACTTTTTTTTATTGAAAAATGAGTAATGCTAGTTCTGCAACCTGGTCCAGAGGCCATGAAAACAAACCAATGTAGCCCTGACAGTTTCATTGCCATTAACGACAATGGGAATTATTCAGGGAACAAAATCCTTCCTCTTCCCACAGTTGATTCAGGACCTCACCCACCCACCCCTACAAATTCTTATAGGCCAAGCCTTTAATTCTGAGAGACTACAAGTGGAAGTTTGACCTTTCCTTTTTCAGAGTCTGCAGGTTCCCAACTGTTCATCTGTTGTACCAAAGATCTGAGAGGTCCCCCTTCCAACAGAGGGCTCTCGTGGCCACATCCAGTGCCGCAAAAGGGGCCATGTTTCATGCTATTCTGTTAAAAATGTTTCCCGGAAATATCACAAGTTGCTAAGACTCTGGTTTACCAGAGTTCATTAAGACTCTTTAGTGGCTGGGCACGGTGGCTCACACCTGTAATCCCAGCACTTCAGGAAGCCGAGGAGGGCGAATCACGAGGTCAAGAGATCGAGACCATTCTGGCCAACATGGTGAAACCCCGTCTCTACTAAAAACACAAAAATTAGCTGGGTGTGGTGGTGTGAGCCTGTAGTCTCAGCTGCTTGGGAGGCTGAGGCAGGAGAATCACTTGAACCCTGGAGGTGAAGGTTGCAGTGAGCCGAGATTGTGCCACTGCAGTCCAGCCTGGTGACAGGGGGAGACTCTGTCTCAAATAAAAAAAAAGTAATGAAAAAAAAAAAAAAAGAGGACTCTTTAGCAGAGTGCCTTAATCTTACTGAAATGCATTTAACTATAAGAAGTCTCTCTCTATATATATATGTTTTGGAGCCAGGAGGTAAAGGATGACAGCTGTATTCCAGCAGTGGTTTCTGGGTTATTTCCCATGTCGGCCTGATAACCAAGATGCTACATTCCTACCCATTTCAGTAAACACTAGAGGTCCCCCTTTTCTGATTTAACACCACCATTTTAAAGAAGGGTAGTGTGGATTATTGGATTAAAATTAAAATGAACCTGAAGTTGAATAGCTAAGCTTTCTCGATAATGGTGACAAGTAAGGTGAGTGGGAATGAAGGACAGCAGAAGGTGGCGGGGAGCTGACAGGTGTGTTCTAGTTCTTCTGGGGATGATGGGAGCTGCCAACTTATATGCAGCACCAACATCCACTTACCCAAGCTCAAAGGCAAGGCAGGAATGAGCTGCCAGCCAAACTGGAACATCCAGAGACAGAGGCGGGCCAAAGGGCAGCTCTGCGAGAGGCTCAGATCTGGCCTCAGGACTGAGCTTCTCTCTCCCCATCTCCAGGCTCTACTTTCTCTAGGCTCCATTCTCAGGCTCTATGGGGTGGCGGGAAGGTTTCAGCAGCCCAGGCTCTACTTCTTGTCTAATTGAGCCAAGCAGAAAGAGGGTGAAAGGCCTGGTTCCTGGAACTCATAGTAAAAGTCTGTTGTGTTCCCCTGGCTCTGACTTGACCACATGGCCACCCTTAAACCAAGCACCCTAGCCAGGTACATGGGGTCCTTCCGTGTGGCCTTGAATCAGAAATCCACCTCTGGAATTAGTGGGCAGATGTGACTCCACCAGAAGCTCCTAAACTAAGGTGGCTCTGGGTGGCAAAAATGACAGCTACTCACTCTGGGGGTGGAGTGGGGAGACTGCCACATCCTGAGGAAATAGACACAAAGATGGTAGCTGGAGAAGCCCAGGAGAGGTAAGAAAGTGGGTGACACCCAGTATGAGGCCAAAGAAGGAAAATAATGGGCTCTGCTAAAATCGTGTGTCCTCCTTCCAACCCTCCTGGCTCCATGTTGCTTTGAGCTTTGAGCTTTGGTATTTCCTCTGTACAGGAAGAGAATGAGACCCATTCGGCAGCTCCTCACTCGCCGCACATATCAGAACCACACCTGCAAAACTGTTTCCCAATGACACAGGCCCTAGGCTTGTGTTGAAGTCTAAATTTAGGCTTGTGTACTTGGTGTGTAGTTGATGTTAAACAGTGATACACAGGGGTTTGGAGATAGAGAAAGGTTTATTTGATTTGATTAAAGTGAGAAGGTAGGAAGGCAGATTTTAAAAATTTGTTTTAATAAAAACTAGAAATGGGGAGTTTTTAATGTGGCTAGGGAGTAAGAGAGGGAGATTTAGGGAACTGAGGAGGAAAGTCTGTGTTTTTAAAGTTTTAGATAATATTTTAAATAACTAGAGCATTATATGTGGCAGTCATTCTTTAAAAACTTCTCAAATTTATAAATCAAAATTTCAACTTCTACTTTGTCTCACTACTTTCAACTTTTTCTCCCCTTACAAAGGTCTAAAATAATAAGTCTGTCCTTCAACTTTTTCATCAACTCCTATAGCTTTTTCCCTCCAGTTTCTTCAAAAACAAAAATATCAAAGAGACAAACTCCCCTAATTAAAAAAAAAAAAAAAACAAATTAAAAAAGTCAAAAGTTAAGTATAATCTCAACATCCCATACTCAACAAAATACCCAATTTAGGTGAGGGGCTAAGATTCCTCAAACAAGAGTCTCTACTTCAACACTTACCAACTAAAAAACTAAGTGCCAACAGATGACCCACAGACGTAATGTAAATATACTCTCCATTTCTCACCTCAAATCTATTTAATTTAAAAAAAAACCTTTAATCAAGAGACCCGTAAACACATATCCAAGTTATCTTTTATCTTTTTAACATATCATCCCACCTAGACTAATATACATACATTCATATTTTATTCACAGCCAAAAAACCACCATATAATTACTAAAAAGACAAAAACAGCCCATCAATTTCACCTTAAAAATAAAAGTAATCACCCTACATCTACCAACAGTGTTCCTACAATTAAGCCAAACTAAAATATAAACAAGAGATTACCCTGACTTAAACATTATAAAAACTATCTTCCAGAATAAATTATTTTAAAGTCCCATGATTAAAAAGCCTTGATAAAATTCAAAACATTCAACAACCCCAGAGAGATCCCTAAAATTAAAACTCATATAGACTCAGCCTGTTGTCCCCCCACCACCTAGTGACAGCCACTGGGAAGAGCTCTGAGGTTGTGCTCAGGGCAGGCGCTCGGTGGGTCAGGTCCAGAAGAATGCCTCCTCATCGTAGCCTGTACAGTCCCCATAGGTGGATAGCAGTCCCAGGTGACAGCATCATTTACCTCCTGCAGTCAAAGGTGACAAAAGTGGTGGGATAATTCCTCTCAAACACCTCTCTGGAGATGTAAAAATATAAACATCTTGAAAAGCTGGGCTCTTCATCAAACTGTGGCCCACCAATGTTTAGGGATCCCCAAGATCCCTTCAGAGAATACATGATGTCAAAACTGATTTTATTACATTAATTGCCTTCTGTGACTGACATTGCAACTAACCTTTAAGAAACTACCACTTGTTGAATTGTTGCCTAGCATATATTTTAAAGCCCACATTTACCTGAAAAGGCTATACGAACATTCCTCTTTTTCCCAACTACACATCTGTGTGAGGCCAGAGCTTCTTCCTATACTTCAAACAAAACAATATATCCCAGGTTGAATACAGGAGCAGATGTGAGAAGCCAGCTGTCTTCTTTTAAGCCAGACATTAAACAGATTTACAAAAATGTAAAAACAATGCCAATATTCTCATCACTTTTTTATTTGGAAAACAGCGTTATGTTTCATGAAAATATGTTATTCATACTAACATATTTATTACCATTTGTTTATTACTATTATGTTGAAAGAATTAAGAAATATTTTTTATTTTTCTATTTTACTTTCTAATACAGTAAATATCAAGATTTAACCCACATAAACAGAAGCTCTTTGGGGTTCTCAGTAACTTTAAAGAGTACAAAGGGGTTCTGAGGCCGAGAAGTTTGAGCACTTCTGGACTAGAATTAGATTCCTGGGATGATTTTTACAAGTCCTAGGCCCACAGAGCTGCCCACATGCTTATGCAGAGAAGGAGCACAGGCTACAGGAAGACACCCCCAAGCCATTGTGCAGCCTTATCTGTGCTATAAAACTTGAGGGAGGTGGGATGACTCAATGGGTTCATTGCTGAAAAATTTGTTTTGGACATTTTCATACGTTCGGTTTGGTCCTTTGTGTCATCAGCATGTAACTCTCCTTTCAGCCACAAGATGGCACTATTTGCATAGAAAACACTTTCTCGGGGGCTGCGTCTCTAAATGAGCTGTTTCCTAGAGAGATTTTGGATGGGGACAAGTAAGGAGGGTTTGGCGTTTGGCCCATCATATCCCTCCACACGTTGAATGTATTAGGATGACTTTCCTCTTCTGTTCCTCTTTGAAAACACCGATATTGAGGAACTGGTAAAAAGAGATTCTTCCCAATATCCACCCAAAGAAACCACTACCTGACTCCTAAGAGATAGGCTAACTTTTCCTTGCCCCTTCATTAAATTCTTTAATCCTACTTCAGTTAATTGTTTCCCATCATTTATATTTCAGGCAATAATCTCGGGAAAGGAGCCATGAAAAGGGAGCAAAGCCAAACCCTGAACCAGCACAGGTAACCGTAACCACCAGAGTTAACTGTGCAAAGAATGTTTTCCCAAAGGACTTTTCATATGTTGTGTAAAAGTAGAGAAAGAAGGCTAGGGTCTAATTTACAACATAAAAGAGCCTCAGGAATATAAGAGGCTTGGGAAAAAGTGGGACAGGTGTCCTTGAAAGAAAATGCTCCAAAATGTCTGATCACCTTTACTCTGTTGTCTCCCCTTCCACCTAACCCAGGTTCTCAAGCCCTGCATCTGACAATCACCTGCGGAGCCAAAACAAGACGGACAGGTGCATTTCACCAGTGAAGACTTTGATTCCATAGCCAGGTGGGGCCAAACATGGGCATTTTTAATATATATTTTTAATTTTATTTATTTTTTTTGAGACAGAGTCTCACTCCATCGTCCAGGCTGGAGTGCAGTGGTGTGATCTGGGCTCACTACAACCTCCACCTTCTGAGTTCGGGTGATTCTCCTGCCTCAGCCTGCAGAGTAGCTGGGATTCAGGCATGTGCCACAGTGCCTGGCTAATTTTTTTTGTATTTTTAGTAGAGATGGGGTTTCACCATGTTGGCCAGGCTGGTCTTGAACTCCTGACCTCAAGTGATCCACCGGCCTCAGCCACCCAAAGTGCTGGGATTACAGGCATGAGCCACCAAGCCCGGCCATGGGCATTTTAAAAAAAATCTCCCAGAGTGAGTCCAACCTTCAGCCAGTTTGAGAACCACCAAGCCAACCAAATCAGCAATTGCTCAGACTGAGTGATAAATCCCAAATCATTAGGGAATTCTGGCTTAAACCAATGCTTGGTAAAACCCAGTTTCATGAGCGGATGTAATCTAAGTTAAATCAATTCCCACTGCATCCTATCCCTCCCCATTTTATAACTGTGAGTGGAAGGGCAGGAAGTTGGCTGGTCAGCATCATCACGGTACCTGTCACCTACTATAATAGCTAAGTTATGCTCATCTTCATTTACCCTTGACTTTCAAGAAAAGACTGGGTGTGTCAGTTACATGTTATTTCCAAAGAACCTCCTGCAAAGAAAATCTATAGGTTCTTTAGACCCTGTAATGGAAGCGATCTTTTCCAGCTCCACAACGCTTTCTGCATTAACAATTCAGGCTCCTTCTCTGGCAAATGAATACACGCCTCTGCTTGGTAAAGGGCAACGGGCAACATCATGTTTGAATCTACTGTCCTGAATGAAGTGGCCAAGCCTCTGCAGCCCCTAGGACCAAGACCCCCTCCACAATGGCACAGTTGTGGGTCCCATCCAAAAAAAGGCCTCAACAATCTTAACTCTAAGACAGCTGCTAAAAAGCATCCTTTTCTATCCAAGCCTCCTCGGTGTCACTGAAATACTTTCTATGCTATTGAGCCAGGTGCCTCAGTTTCCTGTCCTGCAAAACAGAATGGTTGCACGACATGGTCTCCACGATTCCCCTGCTCCTTCAGACTCCTGCTGCTCCTGATGCTACAAGAGTTGGTGGCCAGATCTTAGCCCAGTAAAGGAAGGAGCACGTGCTGACAGAAGGTGCGGGAGATGCTGAGGCACCCTCTTGGTGAATTTGAGATACACTGATCCTTAGGGTGAACTTGGGGCAATGTGTTAAATTTTAAAAGTTACCCATCCATTTTTCATTCAATCAGTGCTTGTTTCACCGAGTGAGGTGTGAGGCATTAGAATGAGGAAGCAGGCTGAGGAGTAGCCTCTGCCTTCCACTGATCTACCTCTGGGGAAAGAGACAGACATAGAAACCATAGATTTTTAAATGCAGGTGGGAATCGGAACTGCCTGAGGCTTAAAACACACATTGGTGGGGGCCACCCCAGAGTCCCCCACACAGTGGCTCCTGGGAATGTGCATTTCTAACCAGCCTCTCAGGTGATGTTGATGCTGCTGGTTCCCGAGGGTCATGCTTTGAGAACCACTGATCAAAACAATGACGTTGGACACAGGGTGCTGAACTCTCATAAAGGTGGTGTGCAGCACGCCAGAGCAGGGAGGAGAGAGGAGGCTGAGTGTGGCAGGTTCTATTCAATAGTAGAAAAGGACAGCTGCACTGGACTCCACAGGCTGCCAGAGATGCCCGTGGCACCCACCTAGCTCTCCAGCATGCCTGGCCTGGAACTGGGGAGAATGTAACAGCTCACAGGCACCCCTCAACCAAGAGGGGACAGGAGGTGATGCCTTAAATACTCCCACTTCAATTCCTCTTAGGAGCAGTTCTACCCGACTCCTGAGGAGGTGACCAGCTCCACAGCGTGAATATACCAGCCTCTCTCCTCCTCTATTTACCTGCCCGGCTTCTCCTCCTCTCCCTGGGATGCCTTTCCAAATTCCCTATCTGTACCAAACCCCAGTCTCAGGCTCTGCTTCTCCAAGGGGCCCAGGCTTAGACAGGCTGCAAATATCCTGTGAGAAATTTGAACTCTGTCCTGTAGAAAAAGCAAATAAGAGCTTTTCCAGAATTATAGCAACAACAACACTTGGATGCGCACAGAGTCACCATGGGGACACCAGCTATGAGATGCGAGCATGGCACTGGGGAGAACCACTCAGGACAGTCTCAACCTTGTACGAAGACTTCTGCTGGTAAGCAAGGGCTGGACATTCACTCCTTGGCCTGGCCACGGCCTCTGTTCAAGCACATTGTAGGGAATCATTCCTAGGCAAAGATACCAGGACAGGCCAGCAGATCACATGGTGGAAACAGTGAAATAACCAATGAAAGGACCAGCTTGGATATAAAGATGGGCAGCTGGAAAGGAAGAAAATAATTTAGAAAGAAAAACCAAACAACCAAACAAACAAAAATGTGAGTAGGAGAGGAGAGGGGAGAGGTTCTCCGCGAAACAGTTCATCTGTAAAGGAGGACAGCCCAGTAAGGTTGGAAGGCCTTCAGTCCAGAAAACATAACTCTCTTTGGTTTTGCAGGAAGAAAGTAGAAACCAAAGAGGGCTTCGGTGCCTGCCCTAAGAAAGCAAGAGGACTTCCCTCCTTCAAAGGCAACCAGTGATACTGGCTCTTGCATCCTTCAAGGGATATTTATGACTTTGCATGAAAAAAATATATGCAAAAGCTCTTTTTGGCTGGATGCGGTGGCTCATACCTGTAATCCCAGCTACTTGGGAGGCTGAGATGGGAGGATCACTTGAGCCCACGAGTTTGAGACTAGCCTGGGCAATAAAGCAAGATCCTGTCTTTAAAAAATAATAAAATAAAGTTTTAAAATAAAAATCAATAAAAATATTTTATTTTTTTTTCTACTAGTTTACTCAAATAATACCATACTGTACACACCACACTGCCAGGTCTTTTTCCATATAACAATTCCAGGTGCCCATTCCATATCAGCCCATATGAGGGTTCTCATTCTTTTCCTGGGGTTATGTGATATTCCTTAACATGGATGTACCATAATTCATTTAAGCAGTCTCAAATTGACAGACATTAAGGTCATTTTCTAATTTTTGCTGCTATAACAAATAGTGAAATGAATAAACTGGTATAACATATTCTTAATGTGCTTTTATTATATCGAGGGCATGGATGATTTTTTCCCCACTAAAACATAGATGAAATTTAATATGACAAACCATATTTACTGAATAAAAATGTATTATCACAAACACTGTTGTCATATGTATTGGATTTGTAGGGTATACTTTATAAGAAAATACTAGTTATTATAGCTCATAATAGCAGTTTTCTGTTTGGATGATCTGTTTTCAGAAACAGATCATGTAAATACTGAGTGACTTTTAGCATCACTTGCCTCAGGATGGCCAAAACCAAGGGTGCTGGCTCAAAGCACTAAGGGTAGTGAGCACAGAACGAGGCACATCTGCTCAGTTGATTTAAGAAGCTTTGAGCCTGGAATCAGGAAGCCTGGGTCTGATTCCTCACCCTGCCACTGTGAGCCTTTCCATAAGATAAGGATGGTGATTCCTGTCCTATGGACCTGGCAAAGTGGTTCTAAGGGATAAAACGGGAAATTAGTTCACATACGTGAAATGTGTTTAACACTAAATGTCTGAACCCATGTTAAATCTCCTGTTATTCCTTTGTTGCTTACAGTGTTGTATGTGAAGGTCAGTAGATAATCCATCTATGGAATAAGTTCTGAAATGCGTTTCATAGAAGAAATGACACTGGACGTGACCATTTTAATTAAATGCACCGAATGGTGGCCCACATACATCATAATGTTTTTAAATCCAGCCAAATAAAGAATCAGTGGGGAGACGGATCACTATTGGCTAACCATCACAACTTTTTTTTTCTGGCTTCCTCCCTTCCTCTCCATATCATCTACAGTTATTAAAATCAAGTTTACTGCTAACAATCGTGATTGGAGAGAAATCTGGAAGCCATTCAAATCTGATGGAGTAGGTAATCTCTTTTTGCCAATTAACACTGTGTTAGTATTCTTGGATACACAGGTAACATCATCTCTCTGGATTCATTTGGAAATGATCAATAAAACAAACGAGAAAATGAAATTTAAGTACTCTGGAAACAAATGCTGGTGTGTCTGGAACTGAGAAATATTAGGAAACCTGCTCGTTTCACTCATTAAAACCTTCAAGAGGTGTCCTTACCACAGCAAACAGGTACCCTCCCCCTACCCACTCTTCTCAGTGAAGCCATTCAAGTTTCCGGTCCCTCTTTTCTAGTCACTGACTCCATGGCAACGGGCCACTGACCTGCCCTTAAGGGAAACAGAATCTCTGGCAAGGCTGAGACTTTTAATAATTCCACTTGTCAACATAGGGCAGAGAGAAACAGATGGATTTGTACCAAGTAACTTAACACACCTACTAACAAAATGAGTAGCCCCCAGCAAGTGACCAGGCCCAGTGTCCACGGTGTCCCTTGGGACAACCAAACATCACATCATTAGTGTCCAAGAAAATCCACACCACTGACACCTGTCCATCAAACTGCTCAGAGAGTGTGGGTGTCTTCCTGCAATATCTTCTTGATTTACCATTTCCCAGAAAGGTAAATGTATACTGGGTGGCTCATTCAAAGTGATTATTAATTGGATTACTAATTTCCTCCACTATTTATTTTTGACAAATAAATACAAAAATATCTGCACAAGAGGGCATATTTTGAGTTACAAGTTTCCTGATAGGAATATTGTCCAGAAATATCAGTTTCTGTTGACCAAACTTCCCTCTCGGGGGAGGACAACAATCTAGAAATATCACTTTCAATATCCAGGATCTCAACTCAGCCCTAACACAGAAGAGACACTCCTCCTGCTCTCCTTTTCCTTGAGATGTTCGAGTGTGCATCCTGCAGTTTGTAACAGATTGCCTTTTTGGTGGCTTTGCCCTCTGATTCAGAAATATAAACACTGCTTCAGAGATTTATTTTACAATTCATCTTCTGATTTGTCATGGCTGGGAAGGTCGGCTTTCATATCTTCTATTCTAAATTACTTTGGAAGAGATTTTCCAAACAGACCAAGGAATGGCTTTTGTCTGGACCGGAACAAACTGAAAGTTGGGACTCAAGTCCTGTCTCTCTTTTGTTAACATGTAAACAATCAGAAACCCCACAATTTCCCAAAACAATTATTTGGAAAATAATAAACAGGTGCTTTGGAGACACTGGGTTATAAAAAGAAAATGGCAAATTATATTTTCACAGGCCCAGCTGCTGCACTGATGTGATTCTGTGGAAGGTTCTCCTAGGATCTGAAGCTCAATCAGCAAATCAACTGAGATCATCCCTGTCTGCGCGAATGAGACCACGGTGCCACCCCATCCTCCTCCCTCTCAGGGCTTTCTGATGAAGCCCCTCTGCCAATGCCAGTCCCAAGTCCGTCAGCCCGAGGCTCCTTTGCTTCCCATTGACACTGGACAACAGGAGGCCCGTTCAGGTTTAACGAGGATTAGCGACCACTGGAAGGAGCAGTGTGGCGGGGCTGTACCTCCTATTGGCTTCTTTCTATCTGTCCCAGCCCTAGTGTGCCTGAGAAGCTGGGCTCAGCACCGACTCTGCAGGGGTTGACTGGCGTGCCTGGCTATCACTTTCCTTCAGTGGGAAATGGATAGGACCAGGCAAAGCAGATGGTCCCTCAAGGGGCACATCCCAAAAATCTGCTAGCAAACTCTGGTGGTGCCTTTCAAACACACAGTAACTTACTGGAGAGGAAAATCAGATCTCCCCGGCCACCTCCTGCCACAATCCACCCCCGCCTGCATATGTGTCCACTTAGGAGTCCTCCTGCCACAATCCACCCCAGCCTGCATATGTGCCCACTTAGGAGTTTTTCAATCCTTGGTGAGGCATAATAACTTTGTCTGGGGCAAAGCACAGCCTGTCTTTCTAAGCTTCCTAGAGATAGCCACGTTCCCATATCTGTCAGTGAAATGCTCCCGTATCTGTCAGTGAAACCTGTTATCTAAGTAAGACCACCTTCAAGAGACCTGACCTGTGGATCATGGGCAGTCACCCAGTCCTAAGAGAAGCAAATACAAATACCACGTATTTGGCAGGCTGGGTGGAACTACAGATGGAGCCAGTGACACCTCAAATGGCAACTGAAACCGTATTTCATCATAACATGCTAATGGAGGTTTTTTTTTTTCTTTCAAACTCCAAATAAACCCACAAATGACTTGGTAGAAGTCCTAGGTCTGACTGTATGAATTTGAACAAATCATCAAACATTTCTGGGCTTCATCTGTAAAATGAGGGGCCTGGGCTAGAAGATTTTTTATTTTTTTATTTTTATTTTGAGACGGAGTCTTGCTCTGACGCCCAGGCTGGTGTGTAGTAGCGCGATCTCGTTCACTGCACGCTCTGCCTCCCGGGTTCACGCCATTCTCCTGTCTCAGCCTCCCGAGTGGCTGGGACTACAGGCGCCCGCCACCACGCCCGGCTAGTTTTTTGTATTTTTAGTAGAGACGGGGTGTCACCATGTTAGCCAGGATGGTCTCGATCTCCTGACCTCATAATCTGCCCACCTCCACCTCCCAAGGTGCTGGGATTACAGGCGTGAGCCTCCGCGCCCGGCCTGAACTAGATTTCTAAGGTCCCTTTGGCACTAACATTCTAGACTTCTTTGGGTGGGGGTGGCTCTCCTTCAACATTCCAGCAAATCGCACCTACAGTTAACCCGCCTGTTGACTCAGCATGGACTAAAACGAGAGGGGCTGTTTCCATCACACATAGCTCACCTTGTCCACCGCCGTGTGTTCTTCGTGTGTGACGTTTGTTTTTCTTGGTTCATTTTTAGACTTGCTCAGCTTTCTGGATACTTTTTCTCTGAGTAGGGTGGCATATCCAATGTGTTCATAGATGGGGTTAGTTGTCATTTTTGAAATGTACTCGGCAGCTTTTGTTTCTATGTACAGTGTTATCAAGCCATCTGTCACCAGATCGTGAATCGACTCAAACCTCTTCTCGCCCACAAAGTGTTTCCCGTCGTGGAAGAGCCTGTAGTTTAAGGTCTGGTTTCCAAACCTGCCCATGACAGAATGAGGGATTACAACCACGTTAGAAATAAGCACAGTGTGGAATGATAATAACAGCAGCTAATGTTTTTTGGATACTTAGTGTAGCCCAGGCACAGGGCTAAGCACTTGATGTGATTTTTTTTTCCCCTAATGATCATAGAGACCCTTTGAGATGGTATAACGGTTATGCCTGTTTTACTGCAAAGGCAACTGACGCTTGAAGAGATGGCAGTTCCTGCTTGAGTTTATATGCCTGGAACAAGGCAGAGGTGGGGCTTAACCCCAGGCCGTCACATGGAGTCGTTTGATCCTAGAAATCACTAAGGTCATTGTCAGTATCCTTCTCATTTGTAAAAGTCAGAGGGTAATGCCTGATTTACAACTATGTTACTTACAAACTTACTTAATGGGAACCAGCTCTCCTCTATACCTGGCAATTACTCTGCGAGGGATGCCCTGCCCCTCGTCCTGATGCCCCTTTATTATCTCATCTTTACCACCGCCAGCAGAGCACCCCATGCCTTCCACCCAATTGGTGCAACAGAAGGGAAGCAATAAAGTGTGCTAAACTCCCTGCTGGAGCCATTGCCAGCATCCCCACAATCTAATCTATAGGTTCCCTCCTCTCTGAGCCCTGGCCTTCCATCTACAGCCCCTGCTTGACTCCCCACTAGAACTGCCAGCATCTGCTACTGAAGTGCTGGGAAGATAGGAAAGTATTTTGCACACCTAGAGCGCGTGATATAATAGCTTTTTCAGTTCATCCTCATAATTACATTATTTAAGATATGTTGTAGACATATTGCAACTTGGAAAGTGTCACTGCACAGCCATAATAGGGAGACGGTGCATGGAACACACCACTGTGGGCCTCGGAAGGGCTTCCACGGACAGCATTCCCTCTATGGAGAGAGAGTTTTCCAATTCCGAAGAGTTCACAAACGAACTTTTGAAAGACAATTCAGTTCTGAAATTGGATACCTTCCCCAAAACGTATAGGGCTGTGGCGAGGATCAAATGACAGAAAACATTTGATCAAGGTTTGAAAAGTGCCACAAATGCGCTGTCTTTCCTGTGTTGTGATGTTTAATAGTTGTGATTTTGTGGTAAAGGCTCAGTAGAGCATGTTCTACTGGCTCGTTGGCCTGAAGGGTCATGACTGCCCTCACAACAGGTTCCTGGGATCAACAAGGTGATCCCTGAGAGAACCCCATGAGCAAATGCAGGTCTTGTGAGGTCTGCACGTGCAAGGCCAGGTGAAGGAGGCCTTCCTTCAACATGGGCTGCTGGGAGCTGAGGCAGAGACGCTGCGGCCTCGGCCAGCTAGATGGTGCAGGCAGAAGCAGCTGCAGAAACACTAGCTTTCCAGATGGTTCTCCAGTTTACTGTGTGTCCATACTCAGAGTCCCAGTGTCCACATCTACTGATAGCATCTGTGACTGAGGAAATGTATACAACTTCTGATAGACTGCTGGTACTTCAGAAACAAGTGAAGATACCAAGTAAGGAGTAGGGAGGGTAATTGTTTATGGTAGCAGGTTTCTGTTTGGGATGATGAGAAAGTTCTGGAAATGGATATGGAGATGTTTGCACAACATTGAGAATGTACTTAATGCCACTGAATTTTACTTAAAAATGGTAAAAGGAGGCCGGGCGCGGTGGCTCATGCCTGTAATCCCAGCACTTTGGGAGGCCTAGGCGGGTGGATCACGAGGTCAGGAGCTCGAGACCATCCTGGCTAACATGGTGAAACCCCGTCTCTACTAAAAATATAAAAAATTAGCCAGGCGTAGTGGCAGGTACATGTAGTCCCAGCTACTTGGGAGGCTGAGGGAGGAGAATGGTGTGAACCCAGGAGGCGGAGCTTGTAGTGAACCAAGACCGCGCCACTGCACTCCAGCTTGGGTGACAGGGCAAGACTCTGTCTCAAAAAAAAAAAAAAAAAAAAAAAAAGGTAAAAGGAGACCAGATGCAGTGGCTGATGACTGTAATCCCAGGACTTTGGGAGGCTGAGACAGGCAGATGGCTTGAGCCCAGGAGTTCAAGACCAGCCCAGGCAACATGGTGAGACCCCCTTCTCTACAAAAAAAAAAAAGAAAGAAAGAAAAAAAAAAATTAGCCAGTCATGGTGGTGTGTGCCTGTGGTCTCAGCTACTCAGGAGGCTAAGGTGGGAGGCACTTGATCCTGGGAGGCAGAGGCTGCAGTGATTGTACCACTGCACTCCAATGTGGGTGAGAGAGTAGGACCCCCCTCATAAAATAAACATGGGAAAAACGATGAATTTTGTGTTATGTATATTCTACTGCAATTCTTAAAAATGGGCAAACATCAGTGAAGCCACTTATACAGCAATGAAAACAAGGAGTGAAATGCGCCTCACCTGAGAGCCAGCGTGTAGCATCCTGGTTGCCGCTGGCTTTCTCTAAGGATGTAGGCACCCTCCACGCCTCCGAGAAGCTCATCCGCCTGCTCCCGGGAGATGATCCCATGAAACCTGAAGGTGCAAGACCATCATTGCTCTGAACAGATCACATACAGAATAAGGACCACAGAGAACTAGCCTTAGAAGGATGGTGGGGGCAGCCAGAATCGACAGCCCCCCAACTGAGTGAAGAGGGGAGTGATTGCTGCACATCTTAAATGACTTGGAACCACCCCTCACATGCTCCAAACACAAGTATTCAAGCAGGCAAACAAAAGGAAGAATGCCCAGTCCACCTGGCTTTCTGCTATTGTCTTTGCTCTCAAGTTGAAAATGAAAGTTGAAACAAAAAGCCAGGTTACTCAACCACCCCCCTCCCCCGCCTTTTTTTTTAACCATGGGAAATAACAGAAGAGCAATTGCCAGTTTAGCTCTCAGCTCAGAGAACTATGTGTTATCCTAATTGCAAGTGGACATTTATTGATTAGCAACCTGCTTGCTTCAGTTCAGGGTGGTGTTAATTTTAGAGGCTCATTATCTGGAAAACAGCAGTGATCATCAACATTCTTCCAGCTGGGTTGGGGAGTGAGGCAGTGCCAAGGGACTCCAAGCTTCTGGGAGAGGAGTAACACCTCTTTCTAGGATTACCCAACCTTGGAGAACTTTGGAGAATAAATCAGAGAATAAATATTCTGGATGGAGAAAAACTCCTTTACTTTCTTGAAAGGAAGAGGGGGAAAGGGAAGTCAGCTAAGCAAGTTCTGTATCTTCCTCAGGAATGCAGAGATGAAGTTAGGGTACAAATGGAGAAGGATACCATTTTTAAAAGTGCCTATCACAATATTTATTTCCTAACTCCATTTATCCTTAAAAAGTAGACCTTCCAAGCTGAAGCTTCTGTCCAAGTAAAGTGAGGTCAGAAGCAGCCCGTGGCTTTGTGCTTCAAAATCGCTTCTTTTTTTTTTTTTTTTTTTTAATTTTAATTTTTTTTTATTTTTATTTTATTTTATTTTTTTTTATTATACTTTAAGTTCTAGGGTACATGTGCATAACGTGCAGGTTTGTTACATATGTATACTTATGCCATGTTGGTGTGCTGCACCCATCAACTCGTCAGCACCCATCAATTCATCATTTATATCATGTATAACTCCCCAATGCAATCCCTCCCTCCTCCCCCCTCCCCCCTCCCCATGATAGGCCCCAGTGTGTGATGTTCCCCTTCCCGAGTCCAAGTGATCTCATTGTTCAGTTCCCACCTATGAGTGAGAACATGCGGTGTTTGGTTTTCTGTTCTTGTGATAGTTTGCTAAGAATGATGGTTTCCAGCTGCATCCATGTCCCTACAAAGGACGCAAACTCATCCTTTTTTATGGCTGCATAGTATTCCATGGTGTATATGTGCCACATTTTCTTAATCCAGTCTGTCACAGATGGACATTTGGGTTGATTCCAAGTCTTTGCTATTGTGAATAGTGCCGCAATAAACATACGTGTACATGTGTCTTTGTAGTAGAATAATTTATAATCCTTTGGGTATATACCCAGTAGTGGGATGGCTGGGTCATATGGTACATCTAGTTCTAGATCCTTGAGGAATTGCCATACTGTTTTCCATAATGGTTGAACTAGTTTACAATCCCACCAACAGTGTAAAAGTGTTCCTATTTCTCCACATCCTCTCCAACACCTGTTGTTTCCTGACTTCTTAATGATTGCCATTCTAACTGGTGTGAGATGGTATCTCATTGTGGTTTTGATTTGCATTTCTCTGATGGCGAGTGACGATGAGCATTTTTTCATGTGTCTGTTGGCTGTATGAATATCTTCTTTTGAGAAATGTCTGTTCATATCCTTGCCCCACTTTTTGATGGGGTTGTTTGTTTTTTTCTTGTATATTTGTTTGAGTTCTTTGTAGATTCTGGATATTAGCCCTTTGTCAGATGAGTAGGTTGCAAAAATTTTCTCCCATTCTGTAGGTTGCCTGTTCACTCTGATGGTAGTTTCTTTTGCTGTGCAAAAGCTCTTTAGTTTAATTAGATCCCATTTGTCAATTTTGGCTTTTGCTGCCGTTGCTTTTGGTGTTTTAGACATGAAGTCCTTGCCCATGCCTATGTCCTGAATGGTACTACCTAGATTTTCTTCTAGGGTTTTTATGGTATTAGGTCTAACATTTAAGTCTCTAATCCATCTTGAATTAATCTTCGTATAAGGGGTAAGGAAAGGATCCAGTTTCAGCTTTCTACTTATGGCTAGCCAATTTTCCCAGCACCATTTATTAAATAGGGAATCCTTTCCCCATTTCTTGTTTCTCTCAGGTTTGTCAAAGATCAGATGGCTGTAGATGTGCGGTATTATTTCTGAGGACTCTGTTCTGTTCCATTGGTCTATAGCTCTGTTTTGGTACCAGTACCATGCTGTTTTGGTTACTGTAGCCTTGTAGTATAGTTTGAAGTCAGGTAGCGTGACGCCTCCAGCTTTGTCCTTTTGACTTAGGATTGTCTTGGCAATGCGGGCTCTTTTTTGGTTCCATATGAACTTTAAAGCAGTTTTTTCCAATTCTGTGAAGAAACTCATTGGTAGCTTGATGGGGATGGCATTGAATCTATAAATAACCTTGGGGAGTATGGCCATTTTCACGATATTGATTCTTCCTATCCATGAGCATGGTATGTTCTTCCATTTGTTTGTGTCCTCTTTGATTTCACTGAGCAGTGGTTTGTAGTTCTCCTTGAAGAGGTCCTTTACATCCCTTGTAAGCTGGATTCCTAGGTATTTTATTCTCTTTGAAGCAATTGTGAATGGAAGTTCATTCCTGATTTGGCTCTCTGTTTGTCTGTTACTGGTGTATAAGAATGCTTGTGATTTTTGCACATTAATTTTGTATCCTGAGACTTTGCTGAAGTTGCTTATCAGCTTAAGGAGATTTTGGGCTGAGATGATGGGGTTTTCTAAATATACAATCATGTCATCTGCAAACAGGGACAATTTGACTTCTTCTTTTCCTAACTGGATACCCTTGATTTCTTTCTCTTGCCTGATTGCCCTAGCCAGAACTTCCAACACTATGTTGAATAGGAGTGGTGAGAGAGGGCATCCCTGTCTTGTGCCAGTTTTCAAAGGGAATTTTTCCAGTTTTTGCCCATTCAGTATGATATTAGCTGTGGGTTTGTCATAAATAGCTCTTATTATTTTGAGGTACGTTCCATCAATACCGAATTTATTGAGAGTTTTTAGCATGAAGGGCTGTTGAATTTTGTCAAAAGCCTTTTCTGCATCTATTGAGATAATCATGTGGTTCTTGTCTTTGGTTCTGTTTATATGCTGGATTACGTTTATTGATTTGCGAATGTTGAACCAGCCTTGCATCCCAGGGATGAAGCCCACTTGATCATGGTGGATAAGCTTTTTGATGTGCTGCTGAATCCGGTTTGCCAGTATTTTATTGAGAATTTTTGCATCAATGTTTATCAGGGATATTGGTCTAAAATTCTCTTTTTTTGTTGTGTCTCTGCCAGGCTTTGGTATCAGGATGATGTTGGCCTCATAAAATGAGTTAGGGAGGATTCCCTCTTTTTCTATTGATTGGAATAGTTTCAGAAGGAATGGTACCAGCTCCTCCTTGTACCTCTGGTAGAATTCAGCTGTGAATCCATCTGGTCCTGGACTTTTTTTGGTGGGTAGGCTATTAATTGTGGCCTCAATTTCAGAGCCTGCTATTGGTCTATTCAGGGATTCAACTTCTTCCTGGTTTAGCCTTGGGAGAGTGTAAGTGTCCAGGAAATTATCCATTTCTTCTAGATTTTCTAGTTGATTTGCGTAGAGGCGTTTATAGTATTCTCTGATGGTAGTTTGTATTTCTGTGGGGTCAGTGGTGATATCCCCTTTATCATTTTTTATTGCATCTATTTGATTCCTCTCTCTTTTCTTCTTTATTAGCCTTGCTAGCGGTCTGTCAATTTTGTTGATCTTTTCAAAAAACCAACTCCTGGATTCATTGATTTTTTGGAGGGTTTTTTGTGTCTCTATCTCCTTCAGTTCTGCTCTGATCTTAGTTATTTCTTGCCTTCTGCTAGCTTTTGAATGTGTTTGCTCTTGCCTCTCTAGTTCTTTTAATTGTGATGTTAGAGTGTCAATTTTAGATCTTTCTTGCTTTCTCTTGTGGGCATTTAGTGCTATAAATTTCCCTCTACACACTGCTTTAAATGTGTCCCAGAGATTCTGGTATGTTGTATCTTTGTTCTCATTGGTTTCAAAGAACATCTTTATTTCCGCTTTCATTTCGTTATGTACCCAGTAGTCATTCAGGAGCAGGTTGTTCAGTTTCCATGTAGTTGAGCGGTTTTGATTGAGTTTCTTAGTCCTGAGTTCTAGTTTGATTGCACTGTGGTCTGAGAGACAGTTTGTTATTATTTCTGTTCTTTTACATTTGATGAGGAGTGCTTTACTTCCAATTATGTGGTCAATTTTGGAATAAGTGCGATGTGGTGCTGAGAAGAATGTATATTCTGTTGATTTGGGGTGGAGAGTTCTATAGATGTCTATTAGGTCCGCTTGGTGCAGAGATGAGTTCAATTCCTGGATATCCTTGTTAACTTTCTGTCTCGTTGATCTGTCTAATGTTGACAGCGGAGTGTTGAAGTCTCCCATTATTATTGTATGGGAATCTAAGTCTCTTTGTAAGTCTCTAAGGACTTGCTTTATGAATCTGGGTGCTCCTGTATTGGGTGCATATATATTTAGGAGAGTTAGCTCTTCCTGTTGAATTGATCCCTTTACCATTATGTAATGGCCTTCTTTGTCTCTTTTGATCTTTGATGGTTTAAAGTCTGTTTTATCAGAGACAAGGATCGCAACCCCTGCTTTTTTTTGTTCTCCATTTGCTTGGTAGATCTTCCTCCATCCCTTTATTTTGAGCCTATGTATGTCTCTGCATGTGAGATGGGTCTCCTGAATACAGCAGACTGATGGGTCTTGACTCTTTATCCAGTTTGCCAGTCTGTGTCTTTTAATTGGAGCATTTAGTCCATTTACATTTAAGGTTAATATTGTTATGTGTGAACTTGATCCTGCCATTATGATATTAACTGGTTTTTTTGCTCGTTAGTTGATGCAGTTTCTTCCTAGCCTCGATGGTCTTTATATTTTGGCATGTTTTTGCAATGGCTGGTACCGGTTGTTCCTTTCCATGTTTAGGGCTTCCTTCAGGGTCTCTTGTAAGGCAGGCCTGGTGGTGACAAAATCTCTAAGCATTTGCTTATCTGTAAAGGATTTTATTTCTCCTTCACTTATGAAACTTAGTTTGGCTGGATATGAAATTCTGGGTTTAAAATTCTTTTCTTTAAGAACGTTGAATATTGGCCCCCACTCTCTTCTGGCTTGTAGAGTTTCTGCCGAGAGATCTGCTGTTAGTCTGATGGGCTTCCCTTTGTGGGTAACCCGACCTTTCTCTCTGGCTGCCCTTAAGATTTTTTCCTTCATTTCAACTTTGGTGAATCTGGCAATTATGTGTCTTGGAGTTGCTCTTCTGGAGGAGTATCTTTGTGGCGTTCTCTGTATTTCCTGAATTTGAATGTTGGCCTGCCCTACTAGGTTGGGGAAGTTCTCCTGGATGATTTCCTGAAGAGTGTTTTCCAACTTGGTTCCATTTTCCCCCTCACTTTCAGGCACCCCAATCAGACGTAGATTTGGTCTTTTTACGTAATCCCATACTTCTTGCAGGCTTTGCTCATTTCTTTTTCTTCTTTTTTCTTTTGGTTTCTCTTCTCGCTTCATTTCATTCATTTGATCTTCAATCGCTGATACTCTTTCTTCCAGTTGATCGAGTCGGTTACTGAAGCTTGTGCATTTGTCACATATTTCTCGTGTCATGGTTTTCATCTCTGTCATTTCGTTTATGATCTTCTCTGCATTAATTAGTCTAGCTGTCAATTCTTCCACTCTTTTTTCAAGATTTTTAGTTTCTTTGCGCTGGGTACGTAATTCCTCCTTTAGCTCTGATAAGTTTGATGGACTGAAGCCTTCTTCTCTCCTCTCGTCCAAGTCATTCTCTGACCAGCTTTGATCCGTTGCTGGCGATGGGCTGCGCTCCTTTGCAGGGGGAGATGCGCTCTTATTTTTTGAATTTCCAGCTTTTCTGCCCTGCTTCTTCCCCATCTTTGTGGTTTTATCTGTCTCTGGTCTTTGATGGTGGTGACGTACTGATGGGGTTTTGGTATAGGTGTCCTTCCTGTTTGATAGTTTTCCTTCTGACAGTTAGAAGGACTGTCTGTTGGTCTGTTGGAGATTGCTTGAGGTCCACTCCAGATCCTGTTTGCCTGGGTATCAGCAGCAGAGTTTGCCGAAGATAGAATATTGCTGAACAGCGAGTGTACCTGTCTGATTCTTCCTTTGGAAGTTTCCTCTCAGGGGTACTCCACCCTGTGAGGTGTGGGGTGTCAGACTGCCCCTAGTGGGGGATTTCTCCCAGCTAGGCTACTCAGGGGTCAGGGACACACCTGAGCAGGCAGTCTGTCCGTTCTCAGATCTCAACCTCCGCGTTGGGAGATCCACGGCTCTCCCCAAAGCTGTCAGACAGAGTCGTTCGCGTCTGCACCGGCTCCCGCTACTTCCCCTGTTGGTCTTCAGCTGTGCGCTGTCCCCAGAGGTCCAAAATCGCTTCTTAAAGGTGTACGGCAGTGATGGCCTGGAAGAAACAGGCTTTCTGGCTTCCCAAAGTTTGATTTTAAATCTCAGGAGCTGATGCCTGGAGGTCTTGGAGCAATGCTCTTCTGAGTGAGGATGAACGTTCTGTGCATCCCCAGTTCCGGTGGGAGGGATTGAGGCAGAGCCCAGTCTCAGGGGGTTTAACTGGCCCTGCCTAGCAGGTGTGGATTGGAACTGGGAGGCCAGTTTATTGGGGCCTGGAGCAGAGGTGTTGGGGCTTTGACAGTGAGGCCACTGGACTTAGGAACCTTGCGGAGGAGCCTCTTGGGCAGCCTGAGCCAGCATGGAGAGGGTAGACGGCCTGGGTGAAGAGCCCTGGGGGCAGCCTTGCGATGGGTTGGTGGATGGGTTGGCAGTGAATGTGGGGGTGGGTGTGCGGGGGGAGGGGACGTGCAGCGGGAGAGTGGGAGGGGCAGACAGCATTGCCAATATTCCCACACATAAGTAGAAAAGACAAAAGCTGGGATGTCGAAGACACAACCTGGGGGCCAGAGTAACAATAGCAGGACAGGGCACACAGAGGGACCTGCCCCAGGTCCCTTCAGCAGAAGGGACAGGAAAAGGGGGAGTCTCTAAACCTAAAAGCAGCTAGATCTTTTTTTTTTTTTTTTTTTTTTTTTAAGAGACTGACTCTCACTCTGTAGCCCAAGCTGGAGTGCAGTGGCACAGTGGCGTGATCTCAGGTCACTGCAACCTCTGCCTCTAGGCCCAAGCGATGCTTGTGCCTCAGCCTCTCCAGTAGCTGGGACTACAGGTATGTGCCACCATGCTTGCTAATTTTTTGTATTTCAGTAGAGACGGGGGGGGGGTCTCACCATGTTGCCCAGGGTGGTCTCGAACTCCTGAACTCAGGCGATCCTTGTGCTGGGAATACAGGCATGAGCCACTGTGCCCAGCCAAAAGCAGCTAAGTTTTATGTTTCCTTTTTTTTAACGCTTGATTTTGAGTATGCATACTTTTTCTATTTTTATTTTTAATTGATACATAATTATTGTACATATTTATGGGGAATGTGTGATACTTTCATACATAAGTACAGTGTGTGATGATCAAATCAGGGTAATCAGGATGCCCATCACCTCAAGCATTTATTGTTTCTTTATGTTGGGAACATTTGAAAGCCTCTCTTAGCTATTTTGGAGTATACAATAAATTGTTTTAACTATAGTCACCTTGCTGTGCTATTGAACACTAGAACTTAAGTTTTAATTCACTTGAATTGGCAAGTTTAAGTGATTGACAGCATCAAACGCTGTCAAGAACTAAATTAAATTCAATCATTGAAAAGAAGAAAATGACAATTTTGTGCACCTGAAGACCCAGTCTGTGGCTTGTCATCCCCTTTATGCATGGTTTCTAAAAATATAAAAAAATTAGCCAGGCGTAGTGGCAGGCACATGTAGTCCCAGCTACTCGGGAGGCTGAGGGAGGAGCCTCAGCCTACATATCTCCAACCTATAATATCTAATACATTAGTATGATTGCAACTTGGTAAGAAAAAAGCAAGCATGCACGAAGACCCGAAAGAGATGAAGGGAAAAGGTTAGCAATGATTCTCTTTCACGGTGGAACTATGGGTATTCTCCATCTTGTATTTTCCTTTATTTTCTAATTTTTCCAAGTTAATTGGTATTAATGTATTAATTTTTTTTTTATACAAGGTCTCACTCTGTTGCCCAAGCCGGAGTGCAATGGTTCAATTGACCTCCTGGGCTCAAGTGATCCTCCCACCTCCCTCCTGTGGTCCTGAGTACAGCTGGGACTATAGGCATGTGCCACCATGCCTGGGTAATATTTGTATTTCTTGTAGAGATGAGGTCTTTCCATGTTGCCCAGGTTGGTCTTAATCTCCTGAGCACAAGTGATCTGCCTTCCTTGGCCTCCTGAAGTGCCAGGACTACAGGTGTGAGCCACTGTGCCCAGCCATAATTTATTTTTAAAACAAAAGTAACACCTGTGCACAGCAGAAAATTCCAATTTCAAAAGCTGAAGGTACAAAAGAACTAAAAATGCAAAAGTCCTCTCTCCCTAAAGGTATCCATTGTCAATAATTTCTTGTGATTCCTTCTAGGAATAAATGTGTATGTGCGTTTCCTGAATGAAGCATGTATTACTTTTTAAGTGGAAGAAAAAAACACCATTCATTTAAAAAAAAAATAAACAGAAACACAGAATCTGAAGGTTTTAGGCTATATTACCATCTAATAAAAGATGTTCCTTTTGGTAGTTAAGAAAATACTTCCTTAGTCTCAAGACTCTCATATGCTTTACATGAATTGGGGGTAAGAAGATGAGAACTAAAAAGTCATTCAAGAAAACTTTTCTGCAAAAAAAAAAAAGGAAGAAATGCATAATAAACAGCTCCTTTTAGAATTCACATGCAAAAGTGTAGATGGTAGGTTTTCATTTTCTTCTATTTTTTTAAAATTAATTGTGCTATCTTAAAGAAAAAAACAAATAAGCATACTGAGGGAAAAAAGCCATACTACAACATAGATTAGATAGTAGGGACATGGGGTGGAGAGGAGCGGAGGCCAGTGCCCCCAGGCAGGCATTCCAGAGGTGCTGGTCAAATTCCCAGGGCGCTGCAAGGAAGGTTCTGAAATGCAGCTGTGGCAATTAGGAAGGTGCACCGGGCTGGGACCAGTAAGAGAGTCATTAATCATGAAGATGAGGCTCTGACGGGTAAGGGAATAAGAAGAAGGTTTAGGATTGGCTGTGAGAGCTTGGAAGGCAGACTCTAAAGAGACGTTGCCTCACAATGCCTCCAGATTGGACTTGGGAAGAAAAGTGATTGATGCATCTCCTCTCCCCTGGCCTATTCTGCCTGCCCTCTGTGATGTGTTGTACACAACATAGGCTTAGACTGTGAATTATTTTTATGGTCATGTGTATTTGCTGGGCAGTAGGGTTTTGGAAAAAAATGAAACAAAACAAGAGTTGAAATTAAGAGAAAAATGGAAAGGAGTATTAAGGCAATTTGGCTAATACAGCCAAGCCAAGAGAAATCATTTGGGTTTTATGAGAATGCAGGGAAGTGGGATACCTATCCAGACCACTGCACGGAGGTACACAAAAGTCAGGAACTCAGATACAACGTACCATCTTGGACAACCCAAACGTTTCTATTGTGTTGAGGTAGAAAGTGAAATGAAACACTGACAGACAGCCTCCATTATGAAAAATGCTGCCTCACGTTTCAAGTACTTGCCATGCACTCAGTAGCTCTTTCGTGGAGGGAAAAGTAGTGTAAGATGCTCTCCCTCCCACATTAATGGAAACCAAGCACTTGAGTGCTATAAAAAATATTAATTCAAAGGAGTCTGATTGCATTTATTCTTATCATTAAACTCTTGCACAATAGACATATGATGACCATATATTAGAAAATTTGTAATATTTAAATGACACATGAAATGACTACTTATTAAATTATTAAAACAAAGAATAGTATAATACATACTCTCTTCCATAATATTTTGGTCTGTTTTCCACCTATATTAAAAAGAAAACAAAATTAATAATGCATTTGAATTCAAATCAGCGAGATAAAAATGCTACTCAAATAAACAGAACTAGGGTCCTGGTAGTAATTTTATTACAGATTATATCCTCCAAATCAGAGATCTATGAAGCTATGGAGTTATAATCAGCACATTCCAGTATCAGGTAGGAATGATCTAGAATCACCACATTTCTGCAATCATTAGGCTCACTTCCCACCCAAACCCAATCATCCAATAAGAGAATTTCCAACAAAAACAAAGCGATGCTTATTTTAATATTAAGGAATTTGTAAGGGTATTATAAGGCTTCATCCTGAATGATAAAACAACTACTTCTGTCATGAATAAAACATAAGCATTTATTTTACTCTGTGCCTAATTGTTTTTATTATGGATTTATAATTAAAACAAGGAGTCTACCTGGATTAAAAAATAAAGCAGACTTAACTTGATCACGTTCCAAATAAAGTCAATATTCTAACATTCTTATTTTTTCAACATGTGGCTAATGAGCTGAAATTCATTTGACACCAGAGGTGCAGGCTACAGAGAACAAGATTTATGACTTGACTAAAACACAAACATTCCAGAAAGATCTTTCAATCACAGCTTTAGCCTTGAGGTTATCACATTCGATTTTTCTCACATACATGATCATCTGCTTTCATAAGAGCTTTGTGTTCACATGTTTATGATGTTGGAGTTGGTGAGAAAGTGACATGATTTCTCATGCTTAGCCTTTGTTCTTCTCCCCTAACTCCAGGGACACTCAAAACATAGTAGAGCCACATTAAGTTATGGGTTTTTATGAATGGTTATATGTATGACAGCAAGTTTATGTTTATTCACTGTTGTAGGATATGAGCTTGGCAGCTGTTTTATTCACAGTCATTTCTTCCTAGAGTCAAATGAACAGTTTTCACAGCAGGGCTCAGGGACAGGCACAGTAGCAGGATTTCATGATATGGGGCAGTTTCCTGGCCTAGCTCCATCCTCCAAAGGATGCAAATCTGAATAGATAGCAGGACACTAGGAGCTCAGGGAAAAGGCTCAGAAAGGCGGACTGGGGCTTTGGGGACCACACTCACAATGCTGCCTAGGATAAGCCTCGCTGGTACAAAACTTACCATCTAGACATTTCTAAATATGTGTTCACTCTTCTGTGCATTTTATACCTGAAAATTACTCAACCAAGCAGGACATCCATAACTTACTCTTCAAGGTTCAAAGCCCGCTCGGTGTAATTTGTGAAGGAAGATTTAAATAATATCATTAATAGGAGCAATATATCCAGGTATAAAAAGGCACCTGGTTATCTGATATCCTTTCTATAAATTATGTGTGCCATTATTCTATAGGCTGGTAAGCTTTTTAATGAGAATTGAATATGTTGTCATTTACATCATTCTTTTGGCTTTCAAAGTTCTTTTTTAGTTTTATAATATTATAGATATGTGACTGTAAAACCAACATGACAGAGAATAAATTTAGGACTAGAAAAGCTAATGAAAGTCAATGATATATAATGGCAGAAATCTCCATTCTTTGAGAGGTGATATTCCAAAATTTGAAGTGATTCTCCATATATGAGGACAAATTTTAAATTTCCATCTTTTTGGCTGAACCGTAGCACAAGTCTGCAAAATCTGGGTATAGCTCTCAACCCTATTCCCTTCCTGTATTTTATTTCCCTAAAAGAGAAGGAGTTACTTACTTCCCAGATGAGCCACATGGTAATACTACTAACTCTTGGCATGCAGGCAAACAGTTAATAAAAGCTGAATTTAATTATTCTTAACAAGACAACAAATTCCTTTCAGTTCACAACCAATCATAAAAATATATAGCACCCCTATGTTCTGGGCTCTATGCTCAGGCTAGCCATTGTACATGAAATAATGACCTTGCAGGTGCAGAGAGGAACGGCATGAGGTACTCAGGGGTGTTCTGCACTTGCAGCAGAGGGAAATGCTTAAGGAGAAATCTAACATAGACCCCCAAAGAGGGAAAATGATATTTAGGGTGCCTTGAAAGATGCCAAATAAGATTCTGCTCAGAAGAGAGTTTGATCCAACTGAGAGACAAATCTTCTGAAAATGAAAACCACTAGAAAATAAAAGAAGAGCCCTGAATTGTGTGGGACAGGCATGGAAGAGGGCCATGGAATAGGTCCCAAATATTGCATGAGATACATACTAACACATGATTCCTTGCATATCTGAAATTTAAATTTAACTAGGCATCCTAGTGCCTCCTTCCGTCTCTCCCTTCCTCCCTTCTCCCCTCCCTTCCCCACCCTTCCCTTCCCCTCTCCTCCCCTCCCCACTCACTTTCCCTCCCCTTCCCTTCCTCCCTCCCTCCCTCTCTCCTTCTCTCCCTACTCTCTCTCTCTTTCTTTCTTTCCTAAATCTAGCAACCCTATGTAGGGGACAGGAAAGACAGACTAAGAGAGAGTAAAGATAGAGGATGTGGTTGGCCATCTGATCACTGCTTCTACTGGTTGGGGGCCATTTTGACAGCAATCCAGTCTCTCCTTCCTTTTTTGTCCCTGAAACTCTTTTTTTTAATTTTAATTTTTATTTTTATTTTGAGATGGAGTCTCGCTCTGTCGCCCAGGCTGGAGTGCAGTGGCCGGGTCTCAGCTCACTGCAGGCTCCACCTCCCGGGTTTATGCCATTCTCCTGCCTCAGCCTCCCAAGCAGCTGGGACTATAGGCACCCGCCACCTCGCCTGGCTAGTTTTTTGTATTTTTTAGTAGAGACGGGGTTTCACCATGTTAGCCAGGATGGTCTCGATCTCCTGACCTCGTGATCCACCCATCTCGGCCTCCCAAAGTGCTGGGATTACAGGCTTGAGCCACCACGCCCGGCCTGTCCCTGAAACTCTTAAAGAAAATATATGTGTCCTTGTTAATGTCAAAGAGAAAGAGAGGTTGGGATCAAAAAAACAAAATCCTCTTCTTTTTATAAACTTTTTACTCACAGGAGTCTAAACAGTCTCTATTTCTATACTTCACTAAGCTTTAAACCAGTCAAGAGCTTAATGTTTAAGTTAAATGATGCTATACAAATCATACAATGTCCACATTTCTTCAAGGTGGATAATACTGGATCCTCAGATCCAGACAGAACAGGTGGTTGGGGGCTAAGGCTTCCAGAGACAAAGCTCTGCCAAGAGACTAGGAACCTCTGTGCTGTGCCCCCAGCAGTGCCTTAGAGAAGCCTGACTCACTCCCTGGCAAGGCTCCGTGTCAGCCATCAATGGAAACCAGGACCCACCTGTGAAACTGAATTTAATAAAAGAAACTGTAGCTCTCAATTTCTGTTTCCAATTGTATGACATTCTCTTCAGTACGTGTGAAGGCAACAGGATAGTTGATAAATAAAAAGTAAGGCAACTTAGAAGTTCGTGCATTCTCATTGAAAACTATGTTTGTTCAAATCAGATAACTTAATCAAAAAATTTAGGTGGTCACATGGATTCAGAAAGGAATGGAAAATGCAATATATCCTGACATGAATGAAAGTTGGTTCTGGAGCTTCCCTGCCACTGTGACTATCCTAGGACAGCAGCTGCAGCTGGTCAATCCATCACCTGGTCAACCTGGCCTTTGTGACTATGACTGACAGCTGTCAGATCTGCCATGTCCGCTCTTGGGATTTAGCGCTCGGAGTCCAAGACGTGAAAGCAGCTCATTCTTTTTAAGAGAAAGAAAATACGTGGTCATGTTAGATGGATTACTAGATCCTCTAATCCTTAGATGATCCAGCCGGCTCAAAAAGGAACACCTCTCTTTACAGAAGCAGAGCACCAAGTAGGAGGTCATTGAGAAAACACATGAAATGGGTCCTTCACAAGGCACAGAGGGTTTCAGTGTATATGGTGTGACCATGCAGAATGGTGGCTGATTCTTTTTAAAAATAAAACTGAACATTTTATCCTAAATAAGCATCAACTACAAGAGAATAGCCCCCCAAGGTAGGCACAATACATGCCACTTATATCCCTGTTGACCAGAACATTTTTGGAATTTCTCTTTTGGAACTACCTTAATATATACCACCCTTTCTTGTGAATATCCTTAAAGGTACACTTCTTGAAGTGTGGGCTGGTCATTCAAAACAGAAACTTCAAGATGCTTGTTGAAGACTGCAGACAGCATCCCCATCTCGGACCAGCTGAGCCAAAATTACAGAGGGTAGGGATATGACGTGTAATTTAATCAAGCCCCCTAGATGATTTTAAAGCACATACTAAAGTCAGAATCACTATATGTAGAAATATACATAAGTTTGTTTTTTTTGAGAATGGATTTGAAAGTGCTTGTTATTTCAGCAAACAGGTATATGTTATTTGGAGCCAAGACCAGTAAGTAAATGGGGTGAGTGACCAAACTAGGAAAAACATTTGGACAAAAACGAGGCATGATCATAAGATAATAGGATTTTCACTGTGACTTGCTCTGAAGGAATTTTAGAAGAGACATTCTCAACCCGCTCTGAGCAATGGGAACTTGGCAGAAATCGAAGCAGAGTTTCCCAAGATGACTGATGGGAAGAGACCATGCCCATGTAACAGATGTGTTAAAATAACATCTATGTTCAGACTTTATAGTTATATCTCAAGTATAATTAAATTGTTAGCACTGTGACTACTGGAGATGGGTTCCGTCCTGTCTAGTCCTGTCCCTACTATCCACAGTCCACACACCGTGTTCCCATATATGTGAGGCTATACGAATGTTATGTTTTCAGCCCAACAGCCTCATCGCCCTATGTTCATCTTCTGCACTCATCAAACCAGATGACTTGCAGTTCCGTAAGTGTATGCCTTCTAATGTGTCCATCATTTTTACGTGGTCTTGTTTTAAGATCCTGAATTCTCTTTCAAACGAGGCAGATCATATGTGGGTTAAGAAGGTAGGCTCTGGACCCAAACTGCCTAGGTTTGAGGCCAGATCTGTGGGAATTTAAGCAAGTTATCTATTTCTATACTCCTCAGTTTTCTTATCTTTAAAATGAAAATGATAATAAAAAGTACCTACCTCATGGGGTTGTTGTAAGAGCTAAAGGAATAAATATGTGTAATATGTTTGCAACAGTGCCAGGCACAGACAGCCAGTCACTTGCTATGAGCTATCACTGGGATCCAGAGAAGGTCTCCTCTGTACAGAAGAAAGGGTTAAGCCCATCCTTTGCCGTGTTCTTAGAGCTCCTTTTACATATCTTCAATAGAAAACTTATCTCACCATGTTTTAAATATTTATTTGCCATTTTTTTCTAACTGTTCTGTGGAGCAGCAATTTTGTCTTCATCATTCACGTATTTCCAGGATTTCTCCCAATGTCTGTCACAGAGTAAATGCAGATACCCCTCGTTATCTCAGTCTAGCCCATTCCTAAAAAACGTGTAGGGCAGCAGAGCTTCAAACAGCAAGAGCCTATATTCCGTTACTTTACATAGAAAAAAAAATCATTTTTACAGAATGTAAAAATATCCATTTTCCAAATATTACTAAAACGCCCCTAAATAATTACTTGACAATCTAATAACAATCTTTTCACAATATAAAACATTTAAAAACCAATTACCTAATTGTTTAACACTTAATGCACTAATGAGCAGGTATATTTGTGTGCAGTCTACAGCTGAATAAACAGGAATTTCATTATCCTTCTACACTGAGCATTATTATAATAAAAATAAATAATGCAGTGATATTACCAAAGATTTGAGAGTTACTATCTAACTGGACCTGAGTTGGTAGTGCTCCTAGGCTCCTGGCCTGAACAAATACTGAAGGGCTAAACCCTCAGGGAAAAGGTAGGGAAATTACAGATATAATGTGCTCTATGTTTAAACACGCAGCTGCTCAGGAGAACACAGATATGAGAGAAGCCCACCCTTCGTCTTTCAGCACCCTGCTACTCAGAGTGTGATCATGGGGCCGGCAGTATTGGCATCATCTTGGAATTTGCTAGAAATGTGGGATCTGCAATTCTAAGGGGATTCATAGAAACATTAAAGTTTGAGAAGCTGCCACACATGAGAGAACGTGTCATAGCTGGTTTCTAATTGGGAACGGCTTTTAGCAAGTCCTGATAGCAAATATTCAAATAGTGAGTATTCGGAAAACAAGAGTGGCTGTGCTCATTACATGTTTGCAGAATGAGATACAGAATATGCCTGTGGACCCTTGCTCATCAATCCAGTTACTGTGGGACTCTGAGTAGGTTATTACACTCCTTTGCATCTCATTTTTCTCAATTTTCAGTAAAACTGGAGTTATACAAATTGGCTATTTTAATAAGGTTGTTTCACAGATTAGACAAGATACCACATGTGAGACTTGGATCATCGTGACAATAGCTTCTCATTTATTGAGTAGCTACTCTGTGCCAGGCACAGTCCTGAGGGTTTCTTTCCTATTGCTTCATTTAAGTCTCTAAACAATGCTCCAAGGTAAGTGAGTGCTATTATTTTAAAGAGAACCACTAAATAGCTTAAGGTCTCAGAGCTAGTAAGCGGCTGAGTCTAGTCTGGGACCACCCCTAAGTACTGTGCTTCACTCCTTCTCCAGTAGATACTAATCAGTGCTAATGCCTTTGTTGGCTCTCAAAATTCTACAGTTTGACTAACTATTAGATTATCTGAATGGCCTTCAGTTTTCTTTGCTAGGACTCAACACCTTAACATCTCTTTTGAATGAACTGCATCCCATCAACGAACTGGCAAATGTGAACTTTGGAAAAATTTGCCTAGGATGGAGTGACATTTGGGGTCTCTCAAATATTTCCCCGTGATTTGGAACCACATGTATTCCCAAACTACCTGGTTTATTTCCCAATGTATTTTTCAATTTTAAGGAAGACTCCTCAGCATTCTGCAAAGCTTCAAAGAACAGTAGGGTGACAGCTGCACAGTGAGAGACAGGAAGCATAATCCTTAAATGAGTTTGCTTTATAGTCAGATTATCATTGCCTAGATAAACACAAGTTCCTTTATGTTCAACACAAAGACATTTACAGAATATTGTGAGTCCTCTGTAAACAAGGTTTCCAATTATTGAAAGAACAAAGCTTTTATAATCCCTCCGCAGCTGGTATATGTTAAGTTTTTACTTAATAGAAATAATTTAAAAACCTGATTTAGCAACCTCCTACACAGGGCAGCTAGATTGCTGGATTTTCTGATAGATAGATCAAGTAGGGGAGAAAAGGCTTTTGATGGGGGGATTTGTGCTGGTGATACTGCGCAATTTCATCCACAAAAAATAAATACAGATAATTCCTTTTTAATTAGAAACCAAGGATCCTCCATTGAAAAGGAGAGAAAGAAAATTCAAGTACTGAAATTTACACTCTTGTAGTCAAAGTGTAGAGCATAGAATGAAAATTGAGCAGACTCTAAAATCTCCCACTTCTTTCCATTTAGAATCTAAGGCCTAATTTTTTCCTCATGGCATTTCTTTAACACTTCTTGAAATCTAATAGGGCACTGACAAGGTAAATTCCTTCAGGTCTTGAATAGAATGTATTATAAAAGTCCACTGGTCAGTCTTTCTGTAATAAATCTCCTTAAAAGGTAACCAATTGCTTTGCTAAGTTTTGCACATACACACAAGTTGGATACTTCAGCAACCTGATCGAAACATTCTGTGAACTTACAGATGCACATAAGTAGATCAGCTTAGGGGTGCTCAAGACCAAAGCAGTTTCCAATCATTTGGTTTATTTTCTGGCTTCACTTCTGCTCCCCCAAATTTTCCAGAAATTATGATTATCAGTGATAATATTAGAGCAAACAAACATAAAATATTTTCTTTAGACCAGTGGTTCTCAACTAGGAGGGGAGGTGATTCTGCTCCTCAAGGGACATTTGTCAAAGTCTGGGGAAATCTCGTCACATTATTCTCTGCTCAGAATTCCCCGCTGGCTCCCCAATGCCACGTGGTCAAACCTACACAACTCAGCGGGACCTTCCCAGATCACTCTACTTAAAAGTGGGACCTCCTGTCCTTGGCATACCCCGTCCCTCTTCTTTGGCTTATTTTTTGCCTCATGACAGTTTTGACTGTCAGGAGTGGGGGGAGGGTATTCCTGGCCTCTAGCAGGCAGAATCCAGGGATGTTAATAAACATCACACAGTGCATGTGACAACCCCCTACAATAAACAATTATCCCTCTAAAATGTCAATAGTGCCAAGGTCAAGAAACCCTGCTTTAGACTGGAAGAACTTTGAACTGTTAAGTATTCCCAAGGAAGAATATTAGAAACTTTTTTTTAACCAAAAATGCAAATAAGCAACAAAAACTTTAAATACATTAAGTAAAATGGAGTAAAAGGAAGGCAGCAGGAAATATTTGCTTTCTATAATGCTGATAATACATAAAGCTAGCTTTTAAGAAAAGACAGTACCTCCAATTACTCAAGGAAATATATCAGATGAATACAAAATGGAACAGACTAAAATGTCAGTAAGATTAAAAAGGGAACCTCCTCCCTCTCTGGAAAAATTTTAAACAATGTTAAACTACAAAAAACACTAAAGAAATTTCTTTCTTGGGAGTGATCAGCCATGCTATGCATACATGTGAATTAACATTTGAATTCCTTACAGCTATGGGACTCCACACCTCACAGTATGTAGCTTTGAAATTTTGCCCTGATTGCTGGGTTGGAAACAAGACTTCTGCCACTCACAGCTTTCCCAGGTCCCAGAAGCTATCTCAGGAAGGAGTGGCTAAAGCACTGTCTAATGGCTGTCCAGGATGGGGCTCAGAGAAGTCCTGTTTTCTCAGGGTTCATTACATAAACACTATAAACAATATGTATTACAATCATAACAGAGGAAGGTAAATTGCCAACATTATTTATATTTAGATTTTAAAAGTGATGGGGGCAACTACACCCAGACACACTCATACAAATACCCATGCCTCATGCATTGAGCCTTTTTGCTACTGGTTCTGATCTTCTCCCAGTTCAGTCCTATTGACCTTGACCCAGAACTCCACTAAGGGCAGGGCCAGGAGGAGCAGAGGAGGAGCCAACATTTAACAATGCCTTCAGTGTGGATGTTTCAGGTCTCCCAACAAGCAAGCCACATGGAGATTGTAATTCCCATCTTGCAGATGGGAAAAAGAAGGCCTGTATGGTTAACATTACTTGAAGATCATGCAGAGGCATGGAGATGAGATCCAAACCACATCTAATTGACTCCAAAGCCTATAATCTTCTCCTACACCAAAAGGAAGGGAAATTGCCCAAGGATAACAGATATAATGTATTATAGAGAACATTGACTGTGCTGTTACAGATGGGTTGATATGAAAATTGTGGAAACTCTAAAACATGGCCATTCTGGAGACCTGGGTAGACTGATCGGTACTCACCGTACCTAATGGCTTACCCTTCTTTACTCTTCACCCCAATGAATGCTACCACCCAGGGTATCATCCACTCAATGCCCAAGCTATACATCATCATCTCTGACTCCTCCCTCTTCTCAACCCCACTTGCAATCTGCCACAAAGTCTTCTTCATTGTATGCAGTTCCTTAATTGCTTTTAAAATGGTCCCTTTCTCTCCATGTCCACTGGGCTATCCACTCAGCTAGACCATGAAAGTAGTCTTTTTACTGGTCTCCCTATATCCTTTTATCACCTTCCAATCTATCTTTCACACTTAAGTCAGAAAATGCAAGTCTTGTCACATTGCTCTCAGCTTAGAATTCTTCACTGGTTCTCCACTGCTGTATGGTCAAACCTACACAACTCAGTGGGACCTTCCCAGACCACCCTACTTAAAAATGGTAACTCCTCTCCTTGGCATACCCCATCCTTCTTTTCTGGATTATTTTTTCCCCATGACATTTATCATCATCTGATATACTATATATTTTACTTGTGTGTTATGACAATCAATTTTATGTGTCAACTTGTGGGGGCCATGGGATTCCCAGGTATCTGATACACATTATTTCTGGTTGTGTCTGGGAGGGTGTTTCTCAAAGAGATTAGCCTTTGATTCAGTGACTGAGTAGAGCAGATGGCCCTCCCTAGTGTGGGTCAGTACTATCCTGTCCATTGAGGGCCTGAATAAAACAAAGAGGCAGAGGAAGGTTGTATTCATGCTCCCTTTTCCTGATTGCTAGGGCAGGAACACTGATCTTCTCCTGCCCTTGGTATTCTTGGTTCTTAGACCTTCAGACCCAGACTGGAATCAACACCATCAGTTCGAGAGCTCTCAGGCCTTCCAACTACACCACCTGCAACACACACACACACACACACACACACACACACACACACACACACACACAGGTTTTATTTCTCTGAAGAACTCTGATGAATATATATATTTTTTACCAATATCTTCCATTCAAATGGAAACTATACAAGGGCAAAGATTACTGTGCTTTGCTTACTGCTATATCTCTAGAGTCTAAAACAATCCTGGCCCTTCCCAAGTACTCAATAAGTATTTATTGGATGAACACATGAATGGCATCTAGGATCTTCCCTGGATGGTCCTTGCTTGTGTGTGCAGAATATGTTCTTACTGACACACATGCTCTTGCCCCACGACATCCTCACCCCTCAGTTCTTCATGTTCCTCATACATAGCTTCTGCAGTTTCTGAAGCACACCCTCAGCTGCTTATACTTCTAGGCTATTCTTTGGTGGGGTTATGTCCTCTGCCTGGAATTCTAATATTTGTTCTTCAGTCCCTCTATGCCTTAGCCTGGCAAAATCTCACTGATTTTAAAAGTAAGAGCTGAAATGCTGCCATCTTGGGGAAGTCTCCTGCCTCTGAACTTTATAAAAGGTCTGAGTTAGGGCCATGGCAACCTTACTGGAATTGGGATTGTTGGCTTTTATGAGCTCTCGGTGTGAGCTCCTTGAGGGAAGGGCTCCTGTTTCTTCACCTCTGTTGTCCCAGCATATTGCTCACAGTGTTCACAGAGCTCAACCTCATGGCATAACACAATGAGTGAAAGGCAGGTTTGCTTGATGCTCCCAGATCCCTTTCTGGGGCTCACTGAAATTTCAAAAGGGGTCTCCATGGAAAGACTGGTATTGGTGGTAGCTCGCACCTTGATGCTTTATGCTTCCAAGCTACAGGACAAATCTTGTTCCCCTGTCTGCTTTCTGAATCTCCAGAGTGAAGACTGAAGACCATAGGCAACAACTGTGATTTTGAGCCAGTGATTCTGCTAATCCAAGTCCCTCACATTCTTTAGAGGGTGGACATGTGAAACAACATAAACCACCCAGATGCTCTGCCCCTGGAATTTGCGACTTGAGTAGAAACCATTAAACGAAGCTGTTAGAGTTGATTCGTATGCGTGGCAGAGCCTAATGACAACAATAACAACAATAATCATTAATAGTCATTGAGAACTTATGTACCAGGCATTGTTCTAAGCACTTTCTTCACATATATCAACCCAGTCAATCCACATGATTACCCAAGAGGTAAGATCAGTTACACCCATTTCCAGAAGACTAACTGAGGCACAGAGAAGCAGGGTGCAAAGGGGCAGATTGGATTACCCTGGAACTCTGACACTAACCATCACCTTTTACTGCCCAAGGTGTATCAGTTTTGCTTCAAATCCTTTCTCAAGCCCTCTGACCAGCTTTTCTTTCCATCCAGGGAATTTCCTCGTATCCTTCTAACCACAATTGGTCCACCCTCCTAGGCCCTGCTTTTTATTGCTAAGTTTAGTGAGAATGGACTTTTATTGCTTACAACAGAAATCTAAGTGATATTTCCATTAAATCAAAATCTCCAGGGCTGGAGCCAGGGTGTCTGTAAGGTTTGCCAGGCTCCACAGGTGATTCTGACTCACACCCAGGACTGAGAACTATGACTTTGGGCAGCAGTTCCAAAACCCTGAGAGAATAAACATTATCCTAGAAGCTTAGGACACCTTCCCAGTACCTTTCCATGGATTTTGATCCATTCTCACAGTAGGCTTCCAGGAACACCCAAAAGCCCAGCCATGAGTGGCACTCCTATATCCAGCCCTTCTTCCTAGCAGCCCACTTTCACCCACTCTTCTTTGCTACATCTTCCTTGGCACCATGATTCCTTGGCTCCATATGTTGGCTCCCAAAATCTGCCTTAGGCCCTCCTTGTTTGGACAACCCAATTAGGCACACTTTTCTGGCACTAGCCTGGCACTCGGTTGGCTAGTTTTTTGTACTCATCTTTGGCATCATGGAGCCACAGGTCCAGGTGAAATGAATGTTTTCTTCCATCAAGCCAGATCCCCAGGAGGCCATATTGGCTGGGCTGGCTGGCTGGCCTCCCAACTAGGGCCAGAGAATCAAACCTGATGGGCTGACTTGTCCATACTTCTGATCGACCAGATAGGGATTTTGCTTTAAAATAAAAAATACTGTAGAGGAGATTCAAAATCCAGGATTTAATCATGAAGAGAAATTTTATCTTCACATGTAATCTCATGTTCCTCCAGCTTCCAATTATGCATCTTCCTTTCTTTTGGACTTCAGTGCAAATGAGAATCTGAGAATATTCTCTACAGAGTAAGGCTTCCATTATTAAAAGCCATCTCTGTGCTACTAGATTGCCTATTCTTCCTCAAACTAAATAATTCTTGTTCCTTTGACCTTTTCTAATAGGTCCCATTTTCCAATCCTTAATTCATCTTCATTATTCTCCTCCAAACTCTCTTTAAATTCTCCACATACCTCCTAAGCCCAAAGAGCTTGAAGTACCCAATAGAATCGAATCAAATCAAGGGAAAACTAATGCTGCTGTTAAATTTCTAGAGGAAAAAAGATTGGGTGAGTACACTCATTTAATTCCTCACTCTTGTTAGTAAATTCCTTCCATCAAAGCTTAATGGTATTTGGGTTAAGTGGTACTATACGTACTTTGGAAAAGGCAAAGTGTCTATCATTCTTAGTCTTCTCCCAGAAGTTACTTTTTTCTCTCTCTCCTAGAAATGTAAGAGTATTAAGTGTTCAAAGTGATGGATAAAATTAATCTACCTAAAGAAAAACAAAGGAGAACAGAATCTGGGAGATGGTAGAAATTCAAGGCTTGTCTATTTTTGCATTATAGCTCTCTATGGAGTCTTTTTAGACAGGTTTTCTCTCAATCACCTCCCCACAAAGGAATTTTAATATTACACAGAGACTGTATATCTGTTCATGTTCTATATAGGTATTTGTGCTTTATACATATAAATAGTAAGAGGTTTTTTTAAAGAACCAAATTTCTCCACTTTAGGGGTGATACTGCCCCTTTGAGAACTCATCATCCCCTGATATCGTCATGACCTTCAGAATGCTTTTACATATATTCTCCCACCAGGAAGGTGGAAATGTATCTTTGCCTTCTTCTTATAGACAAGGAAGCTGCAGTTCAGTGTGGTTAACTAATTTGCCCACAGTCCTGCACAGGGATAGCAGCAGATTCAGAGTTAAAACCCAATTCCTGTTATCAGGGCCAGCACTCATTGCTCTATATTGTAATGATGACATAAAATCCAGGAGCCTGTTCTCTATTATTATTTTTTTTAACAGATTACCTACTTTAGCATTTCTGAAGCAAGCACTCCTCCCAAAATAATTCCCAACATGGTAATAAATAAAGAGTAGAAGTGCCTTATTAATGCTTGTCCTTGCTTTCAACTATTCTTTTTCAGAAAAGTTCTCTATTCCACATTAAAAATTCTTGAGCATGGCTTATAGTGTTTCCAACAGCTCTAATGCCAAGCCATCCTCCTGCCTGTCAGGGTTGTGCACCCAAGAGAATGTCTGTGTTCCATGGGCCAGAGCACATTCTGCCACTCTTCTCACACAGTCTTCATTTTTTCTTCTTGATGTTTTATAATGAAAATTTTCATACATACAGAAAGGTTGAAAGACTTTTACAGTAAACACCCATATATACATCATCTAGATTCTACAGCATTTTTACTATTCTTGCTTTATAGCATATATATTTTTTCATTCCTCTATCCATTCATCAATCCAACTTTAAAAACAACAGACTTCAGAGTTAACTGCAGATGTAGCACTCTTTCCTCAAAGGTGTTGGCATACAAATTATTAATCAGAATTCAAGAACATACAGGAGGCTAATACCAGCCTTGCTCTTGAAATTAAAGTCAGTTTAGCTTCCATGTTCAGATGTTGCTACCAAATAAACAGATTCCACGCACCCCTTGAACTTCCTGTTGATGGAGCGCTGTGCCACCTTTGCTAACAGGCTTCCATCTCTTGATGGGGAGAAAGTGACCATCAGAAAGCAGGTCAAAGAACACCTGCTTCTTGTAACTGCTTTGGCCTCTTTCATCAATTTATGCGAGTTAAACATGAAGGCCAAATCATCTCTCAAGATGGCTTGGGATCAAATTCATCCTAAATTCCAAGCTGAAACTCCTTTTTTTTCCCCACTAACATTTATGTAGTACTTGGAAGATGGTAGAAATTAAAGACCAATGCTTCTGATATATAAATGTCAGGCATGGTTCTAAGTGCTTTACATATATTAACCCAGTCTTTTTTTTTTCTTTTCTTTTCCTTCCTTCCTTCCCTCCCTCTCTCCCTCCCTCCCTCCCTCCCTTTCTTTCTTTCCTTTCCTTTTTCTTTCCTTCCTTCCTTCCTTCCTTCCTTCCTTCCTTCCTTCCTTCCTTCCTTCCTTCCTTCCTTCCTTCTTTCTCTCTTCTCTCTCTCTCTCTCTCTCTCTCTCTCTCTCTCTCTTTCTTTTTTTGATGGAGTCTTGCTCTGTCTCCAGGCGGGAGTGCAGTGGTGCAATCTCAGCTCACTGCAACCTCTGCCTCCTGGGTTTAAGCGATTCTCCTGCCTCAGCCTCCTGAGCAGCTGGGACTACAGACATGTGCCACCACACCCAGCTAATTTTTTTTTATATTTTCAGTAGAGATGGGGTTTCACCATGTTACCCAGGATGGTGTCAATCTCCTGACCTCGTGATCTGCCCGCCTCGGCCTCCCAAAGTGCTGGCATTACAGGTGTGAGGCACTGTGCCCGGCCTAACTCACTCTTTAAAGTTACTTTTAGTGTAAGACCAGGGGTCGGCAAACTTTTTTCTAGCAAAGGCTATAAAGTAAATATTTTAGGCTTGGGATCATATAGTTTCTGTCTCAAGTACTCAGCTCTGCCATGGTAGCATGAAAGCAGCCATAGACAATATATAACAGAATGAGTAATTGCTGTGTTCTAATAAAACTTTATTTACCAAAACAGTCTCCAGGATATAGCTGACCAATGCCTATGCCAGACTAAAAAGCATGAGGGTCCATTCTCCAAAAACCAGTTTCAGGACATCTTATTGTTAGCTCAAAACACAGAGCTTGCCAATGCCTCAAAGGCCTTTTTATTTAATGGTGGGTTGTTCATGCTCTTTCATTTTTTAATGCAGTGGGAGGAGAGAATCATTAATTTTTAAGCTACGGCATACTGATGCCAACTTAAGAAATCACAATGAACTGAGACAGAAAATGGCGAATTACATTTTTAAGAAACTGAGACTAATGAAACACTAAGGAGTCTGAGCTGCATCCTTGAATTGAAACGTGTTGATGAAGCATCACTAAGCCTGGTGTTTGAGAAGCCATGGAACCCTGAGAACCATGACAGAGCAAAAGGACAACCAGAGTAGTGTAATTACAGACTTGGGAGATCCAAGAACATTCATCAAACAATCGATGTGTAATTACCTAGAAGGATGCAAGGTGCTGGATGGCAACCAAATATGCCTTTGTTGGGCTGTGCCAAGGCTATTTAATTTCTTTCCACAGAAGATGGGGAAATGACACTGGCCATGTAAATAAGGAGGAAGAAAAAGATACCATCATTGAAGCAAAGCTTGCTATTCTGTCCAACCAGACAGAGACATGGTGTACTTAGAGCTAATGTCAAGTGAGATTGTGATTTGCTAAAGGACATAGCCAAAGAAGATTACTACCAATGGCTCAGTCAGCATCAGCCAGATGCCAGGCAAGTGGTAGACTGAGGCAAGGAGGTGGGCCTGGGAGAGCACCTGCTCTGGACTGGCTTTTATTAGTAAATTCGTTATCTAAAATCCTGAACTGAGAAATGCTCATTAAGCACACAGAGGATGAACTGAGTGAAGAAACTAGCATCTTGGAAAACAAATGCAATTAAAGCATTTCTGACATATGATAATGAATTTAGTATTTTCATTGAGGCAAGAGTCCATTAAAAGCAGGAGGAAATCTAGCAAGGATTTGTGCATGACCACAGATAAGGAAAACACCTAAAAGATCCCAAAAGAGCCGGAATTCATCATAGTATATGCTGAATATGAATGAACATGAATCCTCATATTAAGACTGAATTTGAGGCGGGGCGTGGTGGCTCATGCTTGTGATCCCAGCACTTTGGGAGGGTGAGGCAGACGGATCACCTGAGGTCAGGAGTTTGAGATCAGCCTGGCCAACATGGTGAAACCCTGTCACTACTAAAAATACAAAAATTAGCCAGGCATGGTGGCAGATGCCTGTAATCCCAGCTACTAGGGAGGCTGAGGCAGGAGGCTTGAACCTGGGAGGCACAGGTTGCAGTGAGTCGAGATCTTGCTACTACACTCCAGCCTGGGCAATACAGTGAGACTCTGTCTCAAACAAACAAACAAAAAAAAAGCAAACAAAAAAAAAACCTGAATTTGAAATAGCTTTGTTAATTAGTAATACAAACATAACATTAGAAGTATAATACCAGAAAACGGAGGGTAGAGGAAGGAGAGCAGGCTTAATCAAGTACTGACCCCACCCTTACAAGCAGGATTCACATTTGGTCTCTGCAGCATAAGAGAGTATAGGAAAGTTTGAAATAGCAAAGAAGAAAGACAAAATATTTTTAAAGGGTGGAAAATAACATCTAGAAGGAAGTACATCTGGGAAAAATAAAGAAGGCTATGGGTGCCTACACTGAAATCCATGAATAGTCTAGCACGAGTGCTGAGCAAATAGCATGCATTACCAGGAGGCAAGAGCATCATGAGTCTTCTATCTCTAGGGATTAGGGAGGAAGGATGAAATAGAAAGCAGAGAGAAGCAAGCACAGTCCTTAGAACAGTAGTTCTCACACCCGAGGGGGCATCAGAATCCCGTGAAAAGCTTGCTAAAACACAGATTGCTGGGCCCCATCTCCAGGGTTTGTAATTCAGGACATGTGGGATGGGCCTGAGAACCTGCATTTCTCACCTGTTCCCAGCTCATGCTGGGATCACATTCTGTGACTCACTGGATTAGAAGCCCAGCCATGGATATGAACTGTCTGGGCTGGAATCTGGCCTTTGCCCCTCTTGTGCTTCCTGTCTCATTTCCTCCTGTGTAAAGTGAGAGGGATAACGAGCCCCATGGGATTGTGGTGGGAGTAGCATCTGTAAAACTATGAAGCCGGTGCTCAGGGCACAGGAAGTACTCCTTATGTGACAGCTGTCATTTCTGTTAAAAGACTGACAATGAGTAAATAATTAGGTAATATCATTCAGTGTAGTCATATTAAAATTGAGGCTGTCTGAGATTGCATCATCCACATTTTTTCCAATGGAAAGCAGAATCAAGGTCAGAAATCTATGTCCAAGCCTCTCAGTGCTCGGTTGGACAGGCCACACTCCAGTAGGAGACACAGCTTATCTGGAGCCAAGTATAACCTGCCTTCATCAGCTTTATTTCTCAGTTACAGTTTAACCAGGTGAGCAAAATGTGAAGCATGTCTTTAAATCCTCACTATAGCTCCAGCATTATGCACCTGCTCCTTTTCCTGGATAACCCTGGTTACACCCCAAAACTTGTGGGACCTGACCTCTGAGTCACAGAGCAGACATAATATGGGGCTGCTGTAGGTAGCAACTCCTATGGAGGTATGACATTTATTCTGTGTTTGGATGAGTAAGGCTGGTGTTACAAAAGCCAGTGTCTCCGCATAACCATTGTGTCTCAGTTTGGATCCCCACTCTCACTACCACCACCACCTGAGATCAATGAGTAATGGGATCTTGGGTTCCAGCTGTCATAAGCTAGAGGAGGATGGCAGAACACATGTTGTAATACCTGATGCTATCAGTTATTCTTTTTTTCTAAAACAATGAACAATACCACATAGTATTCCAACTCTAGTAATTAAGGCAATACACATTTTCAAGGGAGATGTTAAGAAATAAAAATCAGCCAGGCGTGGTGGCTCACGCCCGTAATCCCAGCACTTTCGGAGGCCGCGGTGGACGGATCACTTGAGGTCAGGAGCTCGAGATCAGCTCGGTCAACATGGTGAAACCCTGTCTCTACTAAAAATACAAAAATTAGCTGGGCATAGTGGGCACCTGTAATCCCAGCTACTCGGGAGTCTGAGGCAGGAGAATGGCTTGAATCCAGGAGGTGGAGGTTGCAGTGAGCCGAGATCATGCCATTGCACTCCAGCCTGGGCGACAGAGCAAGACTCCGTCCAAAAAGAGAAATAAAGGAGAAGGGAAGAGAGGGAAGGGGAGGGGAGGGGAGGGGAGGGGAAAAAGAAATAAAAATCACCCAGAGAGATTAAAGAATCTTCTCCAGAAACTTTGCCTATTATCAATCACTGTTTAATTTCCCATTTATTCTCCTCATTCTACTTTTGCCTCATCTTATGTCTTGGCATATGCACTGTTCTCTGGTGGCCCTCTCCAGCTCACCTCAGCTGCTCCCCTTGGCTCTGAACTCCGTAACAGCTTGGTCTCAACAGCCCTTACCCAGTGCTTATGATTTCACCTTGGAAATGTCTAAATATGTTTAGGTGCACACTTGCGGGGTCTGTATTATTTTAGAAGAAGCTCAAAGTATTCCAAAGAGAGTGAATTTGGGGGTGGGGGAGTATGCATTTTGGTAGCTCACAGTACTTGTCAATAAAAAAGAAAGTTTTTAGTTGTTTTTTTTTTTTTTTTTTTTTTTTTAAAGCAGAAAACATTTGGTTCTATCTTTAGGGAAAAAAATCATATGTCAAAATTTTATTTTTAACATTGGTTTTACTAGATTTTTCTCCTGTACTACATCAAGTCTAAACCCAAAGCAAGTCCAGTTCAGAACAAAATTGCATCAAGAGAAAGGGCAGACGGCATTAGTGAGTGAGGTGACAGCCTGGAAGAATAATGATGGGAAAGTCCTTCATTCTTGATTGTGTTGACATTAAGGGGGAAAAAAAGAGACAAGTGGAGAAAGTCTAGGATGAAAAGAATAGGAATATTTTTTCTGCAAGGGAAGAAATAGCCTTCTGATTACTACTACACATAAAGCCAATTAAAAGGTAATGAGATTGATTTTTATTTGTGGCTTGTAGAATCAATCTCCTTACTTTAAGACATACCTTGTCGAGATGTCTTAAATCAGTAGAGTTTTCACATTCCCCCAAATGCACTTTGTTTTAAAACATTTATTTCAATAAATAAAAGAAGAAAGGAAAGAACTGTGGAATAATAGAAAATCCCTCAGAATTCACTTAAAATCTGTGATTCAAATGTATTTAGTTAGTTGAAAACGATATGGTCAATCAATATGGCTTGTTAAGATCTTCCAGACATGGCTAAGGCAAGATAAATGCCCTCGAGCTACAAGATTGTGAAGTCTGGATATGATTAATACAATTTTAAAAAGCATAATGAAGAAATGGAATGCTTTCGAAGGCTTACAGGAACAGTTTTTAGAAATAAAGATAGAAAAGAGTAAAAGCAGTAGATATTTAGAACACCAAAAACCAGCAAAGAAAATGCATAAAAGAGGGTAGGAACACTTAAAGCGTTGTTTAAAAAATGAATACAATTCACTGGAAGGTAAAATAAGGTAGTGAGATACTACTCCAACTTAAGATTGGCCACTGCTGGCCGGGCGTGGTGGCTGATGCCCATAATCCCAGCACTTTGGAAGTCCAAGGCAGGCAGACCACCTGAGGTTGGGAATTCAAGACCAGCCAGGCCAATATGGTAAAACCCCATCTCTATTTAAAAAAAAAAAAAAAAAAAAAAATATATATATATATATATATATATATACACACACACATACATACATATATGCATACACAAAAATGAGCCAGGTGCAATGGAGTATGCCTGTAATCCCTGCTACTTGGGAGGCTGAGGCAGAAGAATCATTTGAACTTGGGAGGCAGAGGTTGTGGTGAGCCAAGATCGTGCCACTGCACTCTAGCTTGGGGGCAACAGAGCAAGACTCTGTCTCAGAAAAAGAAAACAAAGAAGATTGCCCATTGCTGTCAGTACTTGGCCTAACTTCTGATCATCAAGGAAAAAGCTGATTCTGATCATGAATGCTAGAAATCTCTACCATGCATTTCTGCATTAAAAAAGTTTTCCAAAATAGACTATTCCATAGCAAGGAGAAGGAAATGAAGCTATATAAAATGGAGAACAATTTGAAATAATATTATGCCATTGTATTTTCCTTTTTTGAAATTGCTTTTTATAATCCCATATTCACTATAGCAATTTCAAAGGAGGCAAATGACACCAAATCATTTACAGTCACAAAAGAACTTCTGCTTATTTAGTGTAGGCTTGAGGTAATTTTAGAGGAACTTGACTTTCAATGAGTCACACAAGTAAATCTTGCCATTTTGGCCTTTTGGAGAGGCCAAGAAGAAACTTGGATTAGTCCAGGAAAAAATTTTAGTCTGTGTTTAAGTTAGTACCTTAACAACTGCCAAAAGTCTAGCTCACTACCCTAATAACAGCATTGAGTAAATCTGATATGCTATTAGTAATAGTTTGAGAATCCCAAATTCCTTATGCTAGCAGTCGCTATCCTTTTTTTCATCATTTTGAAAATTACTTATTTATTTACTGATTCCCCACTGTTGCTTGGCTAAGCTCACTGCTAAGGATATACCTATGATTAAGACTGATGAAGTCTCTGGAGCTTGTATTCTCCTGGAGAGACATATACAAGCAACAATCAAATATGTTAAGAAAGTGTATCAGAGAGTATATGAAGTGCCACAGACACAATAAACAAGGCGATATGACAGAGAAGCTCCAAGGATTGGGGAGGTGCTACTTTTTTATGGAGTTTAGGAAGGGCCTCTTATTATGTGAAATTTGACCTGAAACCTAGATGTGCAGAGAACCTGGGTCTGAGAATTTCAGGCAAAGGGCAAGTGCAAAGGCCCAGTAATAGTGACAGTGTTTTTTTCTTTTTCTTTCTTTTCTTTTCTTTTTTTTAATGAATGGGAATAGAATCCAGTGGGGCTAAAAGGCAGTGCACTTGGAGAAGAATGGTACAGACAGGGCAGTGACAGATGCAGGAGGCAAACTATGGCTCATAGGCACGGCAAGAAATTTGCTTTTATTCTAAGAGTAACAGAAAGCTATTGAAGGGTCCAATTTGTATTTAACGACGATGATTTGGGCTCCTTTCTGGTGACTGGAGTGTGTGTATGTGTACATGTGAGCTGCAGGGAACCTGCGAGGAGTGGAAGCAGGGGGATCAGGTGGGAGGCTCCTTATCTGCAATGAAATCCAGGCAAGAAATAACAATGGCCCAAACTACTCAACATTCATGGGGATAGAGTACAGTGGACAACACAAGATATATTTGGAGATAGACTTGATGCTAAGAATGGAGGAGAAAGGGGTGAGGGTAGGGAAGGAAGTACAGGTGTCTGAAGTTAGGTGCCGTCCAATGCAGCAGGGCCTAGTTCTATTCTGAACATGAGGCTGGTGGTGGCCTATGAGACAGCGACCTGAGGAGGTCCAGTGGACAGGTGGATAGAGGTGTCTGGAGCCCCGGGTAGAGGACTTGGCTAGAGAAACAAATTTGAGAGTCAATATTCCACACAGTTTGTGACAGATAACCCAGGCACACATTTGGTAACTAATAAATGCTTATGATGTGACTGACTGATAGTTGACAGAAAAAGCAGTGAGAATTCTGCATATGGGAAGATGTTTTGCATCTGTTGGCATGGAGTGTTGAGGAAATGCCAGCAGAGCACCAGGTGCTGCAGCTGCTCAATAAATACTAATTTGCAGTGGTAAAGCTTCAAGAAAGCAATGAACTGTTATTTCAGGACCTGACCCTGCCTGGCTTAATTGGCGCCAGAGCTGTTGTTCAGCTGCTTGTACCTTCTGTTCTTCATCCTCAGTATCTTTTTTCCTGGTGGCTTAATTCCTGACCTGGGCATCTTGCTTTCTTCTTGATCACTGCCTCTTACCCTTACATTCAGAGCACACTGTCATCACTTTGACTCTGTCCCTAATGACCAGCTCAGAGCCTGTTCTTCACAGGTTTCTGACTCTGCCATGAATCATGAACAATAACTGAGTACCCATTATGCAGCAGACACCATATTGGACACCTGACCCACATATGTCATTTATAGCAACCCTGCAAAGTAGGTGCTTATCCTTGGGTTAGGCCTTAATCTCCCTGAGAGAGTAAGTGGTTGGCTCTGTGTCAGGTAGCTAGAAAGTGGTGGAGCAAGAAGTCAAAACAAGTCCAAGCTGACTCTGCAGCTGAGCTCCCTGCTTTCCTGGATTCGATAAGTATGTGGATTTTGCCTGCTGAATCAGTCTGTACCCTTGACTCACCCAGCTCCCTAGCAAATTCTAGTAGGTAGTTGGTATCTATTGATAACCACCATGTATCAAGGCAGACTGGCCTACGTCTATACCCTAGAGGTACAGTGTTCCACATCTCTATAATTGCACACTTTGCTTGGTGCTCTAATGTGGGTATTTATCATGTGGAACTGGCAGGTCCTAACCTGGGAGAGGCTCATAGCCCAGGAAGGTATGAGTCATCAGAGAAACAACAGAGATTGAGTATACTGGAGCTACCACGCTAGGGACCAGGGAAGAGTAGCTGGGAGGAGATGGATTGAAGACCAAGAAAAAGGGCCCAGAGCTGTGTAGAAGAGGAAGATGTGGGCTCTTAGCTAAGGGATGAGATGTAACAGGAAAACGTACATAGAAAAAATAACTCATTGTTTTAAACAGCCTTTACTGCTTTATGTAAATGTGTAAATAAAGCTTCAATCTCCCTGGCCACAAACTCACACAGAAAGGCTTTCTGTCTTCATTAGGCATGTCTCCCAAGCATGGAGGTGTGTTACAAGACAACAAGACGTATGACTAAACACCATCTGTAGTAGGGGAAACTGTTTCACCATCATGCAAGAGAAAGTGGTGCCTTCACTTGCAGGAGGCCAGCTGCTGGGAGGCTTGGGAATTTGGGCAGTAATTATCTGCAGATAACATCAAACTGGAGGACAAACTAGAGAACAAAGGGAACTGAAGCTATTCCTGCAGACACTCATCTGAGCAGCACCTGTTCTTCAGGCAAACTTGACCTGTTACTATCTGACGCCTGCCTGGCTGGATGGGCCCCATGCTGCCTGCTGAGGCAAGGGAGCTGATGAATCTCCATTTCACGTTAGGTTTCGTGGCAGAAACGGGATATGGAATTCTAGAGGAAAGCAAGCATTGACCAGACGTCCCTCACTAAGATACCAAATTGGTAAGGTCAAAAGGTGAAGAGCATGGTTTAACAGGCAGACAAGAGGGGAAAGAAAAGACATGGGCACCATATCCTTTAGTCACAGCAGATGGTGATGGCACTGCAACAGCAAACAGATACACAGTGGATCCTCAGCCCGCTGGATGGCAGAAGAGTTTCAGCGGAACTCTAGGAAGAGTCTGTACAAGGATAATCCGAATCGCCTACCTCCACTGCTAACACTCCACCTGCCTTAAGGGACAACTGACATGGTTCCAAGGATTGTGAGAAACCGAGAGATGTTCTCTCTCTCTCTCTCTCTCTGTCTCTTTCACACACACACACACACACACTATACAAAAATCTTAAATATATATTTAATTACATCATACTTTTGTTGTCTTTTATTATAATATTCAAAATGCCAATAGCCAAGTCCTTTGCTATATTCCTCACAACAAGACCAGAGCTCAAATACAGTAGCCTCTCCATATATATTTACAGAATAAACAGATAAATGAATGACTATTTGCTATCTGTTTGCATTTCAAGTTCTGGTGCCTGACCTTGCCTAGTGTCTTTTTATTAATGCCCCTAGATAGAGTCTTTAGTTGTATTCTAATTTTACAAATATTTTTTTCATTGAGACATTTAAATTCCCCTACTTCCTTACACAAGGCAATAATTTTTCTGATGGAGAAACACTCAATAAAAAGCAGGAGTGAAGGAAACTTTAGCAACTTGTATCTTAGTTTGTACTGAGAACACTCTTATTTAGTGCATCTCATTCAAAAATTTGTATTTATCCTATTTTTCACTCATTTGAAAAAATATTGAATATTATTGGATTTGGTTATTGAATAACAAATATTATTGAATATAGTATTTGAATATATTGACCCCCAAGTTAGTGACAGGACAAGATCAGAGTACGAAATAAGTGGAACTCATCCTGGATTTTTCCTTAAGCACCAGATATTTCCTCCTCTCCAGCCATATGCCTGGGATGAGAAAGTCTACTATGTCCTAAAATTGAGATGACCTGATGAATTTCATTGCCCTTCAACAGATGTAAAATTTTATGTAGAAAAATGTATTAAACCATGATAACTTGGCTCTGAGTATGGGTATGCATGGACATAAGTCTTTGAAACAGGTTCAAAACCTGATCCAAAAAGTACTAATGTTCAAGAGTGAATCTCAAGAGTGTTGGAACTGGAGCCTTTCCCTCTTGATAAGGCATGCATGGCACTTTAAAAGCTATCCGCAGCTCTATATCTAATCCCAGTGATGACAAAAATAAGCAAGGACCCATGGGCCTTTGATTTGAAGGATATTAAGTATGCTATTAAAGAAACTGATCAGAATAAAAACAGAAAAGAAAGCCTTAGTCCTGCCTTTCAAATCTTGCTGGCATCCCACACTCAGAGAACTGATTAGTGAATTAAGGAAAGTTAGAATTAAAACCTCATCACTTTTTTGTCGGCCTTTATTATTTTAAAATGTCATGTAAATATGACAAAGCATAAAGATTTACTAAATATGGGCTGGGCGCGGTGGCTCAAGCCTGTAATCCCAGCACTTTGGGAGGCTGAGACGGGCGGATCACGAGGTCACAAGATCAAGACCATCCTGGTTAACATGGTGAAATCCCGTCTCTACTAAAAAAATACAAAAATCTAGCCGGGCGAGGTGGCGGGCGCCTGTAGTCCCAGCTACTCGGGAGGCTGAGGCAGGAGAATGGCCTGAACCCGGGAGGCGGAGCTTGCAGTGAGCTGAGATCCAGCCACTGTACTCCAGCCGGGATGATAGAGCGAGACTCCATCTCAAAAAAAAAAAAAAAAAAAAAAAAAAAAAAAAAAAGATTTGCTAAATATGGGCACTGAAAATACCTAGAGGTTCATTATTCCCTGTACTTTCTGTACTGTAAGCATTTCATAATAAAAAGTGCTAAAAGAATCGAAAGGATATTAACAAAGAAAACATCCAGAATACACATTTTTTGGTGTTTACAAAGGTTGTTTAATTTGCCTCGGTAATGGTTAAAAATAGGAGACATCTGCATCCAAGTTGGTTTGTTAGTATTTTTTAAATAATGTCTGATGTCAAAATATAGATTATGAAGATGTTAAATCTTTCGACACTCTAACAAACCTTAATAGAAATCAACTCCCAGGAAACCTGAAATCCCTCCACTCTCTATGTAGTGCTGACAATTCATCATATTTAACAAGGTGTATTGGAAATAGCTGAGTACTGACCTCCCGAGGACAAATGATTCTCTTGGGACGAGGTGCCTCTTGCTGTAACTGATATACTGCCAAAAAAAAAAAAAAGAGAGAGAGAGAGAGAGAAATAATTAGAATTAGAATACTGCAACACATATCAACATGCCTTCAAATATTTCCACCTAAGTACACCTCGAGAATTGCAAATATAAAAAAACAAGAGAATACAGGCACATTTTTTAGACTGGATAAAGTCAGATCATTAATATGGAAATTAGTTAGTCGCTGTGAATATAAACTTGCAAAATTGATTTTTTTATTCTTATAAGGCCAATTTAGTTTCGTAATTGTTACTGGCATTGTTCATTTTATGGCTTTCTTGGAAGACCAAATATGGCCAAAACTATTTTGATTATTTTAAAGATGAAATTCTACTTGTGAGTACCTGAGTAGTAAGATCACATAATAGGATTCCTGAATTTAAATGCCGATGTCTCTCGACATACCGGGAAAAGAACTGGCATTTTAAGAGGAGTGTGATTCTCTGAGATGTTAGTTATGTACAAAGATATAACTGATTCTGAGTGAGTGAAACACCAAGCCATTTCTCGCTCTTTTCTCCCTCCATTTTTGCCCTGTCTATCACACTGTGAATTCTCATCCATTTGATGACTTCCCATCCACTGTCATTCCTCTTTCCTGGGTGCTTTCTCATCTTAAATAATAATAACTCCTTCCTAACCTCATTTAAAGACAGACTTTCAGTCTTAGGCATGGAGGAAAGCAGGTCATTGTACATAAAGCAATCTATCAGACAATTATTGGTGATTTTTCAGAATATAATGAGTGATTTTTCTGCTGCTCAGCTAGTCTGCTTATTTCTGCTAAAGGGAAAAGCTATCCTAAGCAGGTACCTTTGGATTCTACTTCCGTGAAAATACAGGTTGAAAAAAAAGAAAGTTGATGTTATCTTCAGAATCCTGAAGAGGGAAGAATTAATTTTAAATGGAATAAATCTACAAAAAGTTTTAAAAAACTAGATCTGACAAAGTCTTCCTAGAAAATGTAATAAGATAAGCAAAACTTTCTGATCTATTTTTAGGTCTAAAAATAAAAAAATGTAATTGAAGGGCAGGTGATCATATGGAAACACAGATAAAAATGATGGAATATATTTTGTACTTATGGCTCCCCATTGCCTTTGGCTGAACGTGGTTATTTTCTTACCTAATTAGTATAAACTACCTGGTTTTAGCACAGAGAAGGAGCTATCTAACCCTCTATACATTTTGAAATGTACCACATTTCTAGGTGTAGGTCACCCACACTAATGTGTCACCTAAGGATGACTGTAGTCATCTGTGAAAGGAAAACAGAGTTCAACATAACCCTTTAGCTCAGGACACCAAAAATGACAGACAGATAAAAAGAAGGCTTCTACACACCTGCCTCCCTATAGAGAAAGAGCTTTCAGATCCCAATGAACCAATACACGGAAAGTGGGACTAGGTGGAGGAAAGATGAATGGCCTTGAATGTGAGATCATCAACCAATTGACACATACTGTTCACCTTGTGCTATCTCTTTCCATTGGCTTCCATGGCACCACCCTCCTGGTCTTCCTCCTTTGATCCTGGCTGCCTCTTTCCTATGCATGTTGCTGCTCCTCCTCCTCCTCTACCTGTCCACTGACCATAGGAGAGACCCAAGGCTTACCTTAGACCCTCTTCAGGTCTCATTCTCTTTCTTCTCCCTAGGGAATCTCCTCCAACTCTAACACTTCATTTATCTCCTACACACAAAGGCTCCCACATTTCAGCTCAGAACCCTCCTCTAAGCTCCAGGACGTATACCTTACTTCCTACAGATTCCTCCTGACTTTCTCAAAAGAAAAGGGACCTCAATTTCAATATGTCAAAAGTTGAACTCAAGAGCTTTTCCTCCAAATCTAGGCTTCTGGGAATTCTGATATCAGTGAAGGAGCCATTATTCATCCTATTTCTCTAGCCACCAGCATCCTAGAAGTTGTTCATCACACCTCAGATGGTCAGTTCATCAACAGACCTGTCACGTTTGCTTGGAAACATCTCCAAAGTCTGTCGACTCCTCTTCATCACTATCATTAACACCCTACTCCAAGTTCTGGACTCTTCCCATCCTGCAGCCTGCTTTTTCCCTGGTGGCTAGAATGACTGTTTTAAAACAAGACTATGTCACTACCCTCACATGCCCTCACATTGCTCTCAGAGGAAGATCAAATGCCCGAAATGCTTTTGCCTGTCTCCTTCTACAGTATTACCATGTGTCATGCTCTCTGCTCAGCCAAGTTTGTTTCCTCCCCTTTCCCTAAATATGCAGTGTTCCCTTCAACCACAGGGCCTCTGCATACGCTATTCCTTCTGTCTATGACATCTTCCTCTACTACTTCTCTACCTCTTGTTATCTGCCCCTTATCATCATGTCCTTAGTTCAAATATCAACTTCATGGAGGAGTCCTTCTTGACATCTCTCACACCAGATCCAAAGACATCACCCTAGTCTATGCTCTTACAATCCCCTGTACTTTCCTTTATATAACTTATCAACAATTATAGTTCTGTATTTATTGGTGTGAGTTCCAAAAACAATCATCTCTCCCTGCATGTTGTAAGTCCCGCCATGAAGGAAGGCATCATGTTTGTTTTTGCTTGTCTTGTATCCTCAGGTTTTGTTGAGGTGCTATGGATATAAATATAAATAAAACCACAGCCTCTACTTTCAAGAACCCTATCAGCTTTAGTGAGAGGTCCAAATGTTTTTATGAAATAGTACAGTAAGTACAGGGCTGGCAAGGATCATCTTTTCAAGGCTTAGTTTACCAATCTTTGTTAGAAGGAAACAGTTAAATTAACTATGGTACGTCTTCTGATGGATACCATGCCCCTGTAATAAGGACTGAGAAAGCTCTCTATGCACTGACCTGGATCGATACTCTTGACATTCTGTTAAGCAAAAAGAGCAAGGTAAAATACACACACACACACACACACACACACACACACACACACACACAAAACCATAAATACATAGAGTACACATTCATTTTAAGAAAGGGAGTAAAATAATAAGGTATATTCAGTTTTGTTTACATCTGTATAAAGAAACTCTGGAAGGAACAAGAAAGAAAGAAAAGCATTTACCTTCAGGGGATAAAAAGAAAGACAAGGACAGAAGTGGGACAAAGATTCCTCAATGTATACTTTATGTTGTTTTGAGTTTTGAATCATATGTATTGCTTATTCAAAAGAAAAAGCTATAAGAGATAAGGTCAGAGATTTAATACATGAGGAAGAGTTGGCCAATCAAAGACAGAGAAACAGTTGTGGACATTCCTCTGGCTACCCCAGTATAGCTCATGCTCTCCTTAATCACCAGGGAGGCTACATGGAATTCCTTTATTCCTCTGGAATCACTCCCAAAACTACTAAGCTGCTTTTTAGCAGGATGTTACTGTTAATGAGCATGCAACGGCCATCTCCTAAAATCGCAGAGGAATTGCAGAATTCATATTCAGAGAATCCTGCCCACTCTTCTCTTCCCATTGTCAATGCTTCTTGAAGCCAACAGTGATACATGGCTGAAATGGCTTTTTGAATACCATTTTTAATGGAGGTGGCAAAGGAAGCATACCTGTTACAAAAGAGAAGCATTTTTAGCTAAGTGCTCCTTTGCAATTCTTACAAGCAAATATGTGAGCATCTGCTATATGCCAGATACCACAGTCAGCATTATGTGGAGGCTTTGAGAATGAATGGAGAGTCTGGGAGAAAAGAAGGGCATGTGTCAGGAATAACATGTATTAAATCTTCTTAAGAAACCAGAAAAAATAACTTTGTGTCATTATCATTCTGGATAGGGGATGAGGAACAGTGCAGAGAAGTTAAATATTTGCTCCAGGGCATAGAGCTAAAATACATCCTTTTGATTCCAAAGCCCCTGGTTTGATTGTTGGTCTATATTTTTTAAGAGATGGGGTCTCACTATGTTGCCCAGGCTGGAATCAAACTCTTGGGTTCCAACAATCCTCCTGTCTCCACCTCCCAGGTAGCTGTGAATACAGATGGGTGCCATCAACCCTGCTTCCCTGGTTTATATCTCCCATGCCTCAGGGCTTTTGCAGTTACTGTTCCTTCCACCTGGATTACTCATTCCCAAGATATACACATGGCTCACTCTCTCCCTTCACTCAAATATCTGCTTAAATCTCACCTTATCAGGGAGGTCTTCCCTGACTTGCCTGTATAAAATTCCACCCTATCCCTCTGTTTCCTTATATAGTTTTAAGTTTCTTCGCAGCACTCATCATCATTAACACAATTAATAAACAAGACATAAATATTGTGTTTATTTATTTTGTGTACCATCTCCCTTGACTAAAATGTAAGCTCTTTGAGGGCAGCGACGTTCTTCTGTTCTGATCTAGAACAGATCATCTAGAACAGTGCTTGGCATCTAGAACAGTGCTTGGCACATAGTAGGTGGTGATGGTGGTGGTGTTGCTGTTGTTGTTTGAGATGGAGGCTCGCTCTGTTGCCCAGGCTAGAGTGCAATGGCACAATCTCGGCTCACTGCAACCTCCATTTCCTGGGTTAAAGCGATTCTCCTGCCTCAGCCTCCCAAGTAGCTGGGACTACAGGCACGCATCACCATGCCTGGCTAATTTTTGTATTTTTGTAGAGACAGGGTTTCACCATATTGGTCAGGCTGGTCTTGAACTCCTGACCTCAAGTGATCCACCTCCCTCGACCTCCCAAAGCACTGGGATTACAGGCGTAAGCCACCATGCTCAGCCTTGTAGTACATGTTTAATGCATATGTGTCCCTTTATTCCTCTTGAATCAGCCCAATACTACACTAAGCTGCTTTTAGCAGAATGTTACTGACAGTGTGTGTCGCAGGAGTCAAAGGGGCCATCTCCTAGAACCACAGAGTTCTAGATCTAAGAAGGACTACAGAATTCAGTGAGAGAATCCTATTCACTCTTCTCTTCCCACTATTAATGCCTCTGAAACCAACAGTGATATGTGGGATACCATGGGGAACTAGACCCTGAAGCTCACACTTCAGGCTTCACACTTGTGACTGAAGTGGCTTTGTGAACGTATTTTTAATTATTTGGTGAATGAACAGACTGTATCTAATGACCCATGGGTCACAATCTGTGCCTTCGAGGAGATACCAGTGATGGGGGACATGCATGGAGACACAAAACCAAGGTTGGCCAAGTGCTTTAATGGGGGAAGAGGAGGAAGCTATTCTATTTACTCAAGTGGTCAGAACAACTTCCCAAGGGAAGAGGCAGGGAGCTCTCCTTAAGGATTAGAAGGGTTCTGCAGGTAGAGAAGAGAGAAGGTTACAGATAGAGGGAAGAGGAACTGCAGTGAAAGGAAATGATGAGCTGACTGGTCAGCAAGAGGCCAGTGTGGCTGCTGAGCCAGGGTGTGGAATGTGTGAGAAGGCCATGTGGGGCTGGACCTTGAATGACATGCTGGGGACTGTCACTGTCCTCCTGTCTGTAACAAAGGGACAGTCACATGTTTGAGCAGAAGCCATGATCTACTCTGTTTAAAAATATTGGTAACAGGGATAAGGTTATTCAGAAGAATAAATGCTGCTCTTTTCTGGGCACAGACCATGTGCCAGGCACATTATATGCAACTTCTCACTTCATCTTCCCAAAAAGCTTCCAAGGTAACTGTTATTCCCCTCACTAATAAGGTAGCAGAGTTGCCTACCAGCTTTGAAGATGCTCAAGGTCATGCAGATCATAGGATGAAATCAAGATTCCTAGTCTCGATTTCCAAAACCCAAAGCCTGTAGTTTTCAGCCTGAGCCAGTGGTTGCCTAACTAGATGGTGGAGAGTGCCCATGAGGAGCTGCTCACATTAGAATCTCCGAGGAGTTGTTATAAAATAATACAGATTCCCAGACTCCATCTCTGGCAATGCTTACTCTCCCAGTCCGGCCAGAGGCCCTCAAATCTGTTCTTTTTAGAGCTCTTCAAGAGACTCATGCACATCTAGAAGTAGGAGCCACTGTCCTTTGCCTTGCTGAAAGAGGGATCAGATATGGGGAACACTGGAGACAAGGAAGCAAGAGAGAACAGTGTCTTACTGGTACACAGATAAGGTTGTGAAAGTGTGAGTTAAGGTAACACTGGTGCAAAGGCAGATGTGAAGGTGAGTTGATGGTCTCAGAGATTCAAAAGAGAATTGACAAGACTGGTTTACAAAGTGAATGGAAGGAGGGACCCTGAGCGACTGAGAGATTGAGATGCTACTACACAAATAAAGATGCAGGTGATGGAACATTTCTGGACAGTTCCTCTCCTATGTCAACAGGCTAAATCCCACAGCTGCATTCTCTAGGGACCCTCTGAGCTTTAGCAAAGAAAAATTTGGTAATTCACCAATCTCACAACCCACAAAGAACAATCCCAGCCAGGGGCGACTTGGAGGAGGGAAGAGGGAAGGCAAACCCCAGAAGCGAGGGACTGCCACCTCTCTCTCCTGGCCCCTTGGCTGCAGACATCATTATTTGATGACTTATTTCTCTATGAGCAGGTCTCAGAATCTGCAAAACTCTGTTCTATGCTGTTTCAAACAACAGAAGTTGGCAAGTAGGCACAGAAGCCTATTTGCCATCTGGGCTACCTAGCTGGCTATAAAGATAATGAGATGACAATCAATGACCATGGCAGCCATATAAAAATAGGCCCAATCTCTTCTCTTAGCTTCAAATGAGAGCCTGCCCATCATTTTCAAGGTTAGCTATAGCAGAACAAACATCCATGAAAAAAATCTCTGAGGCAGAGTTTAATATAACTGAAATTTATCACATAATCTGAAAACGTTGCTTCTTGAATTTTCCTTGTTCAACAAGCACATTTCACAAGTCACATGCAATAATGTATGTCAATTCTTGGGTGGTCTGTGAGTGAGAGGTGATGTGATAGAATTGCTTCTGCAGCAATGTCCCATATTTGTGCCAGGAATTCCCTGCCCCGGGCCCTCTGCTGCACACCAGAGAATTCTTAGCACCAGAGTAAGCTGTTTGGCAGGGGTGGCAGTCACTGGGGAACACGGAGGTGGAGCTCCCTAACTCCCCAAGAAACCCAAAGCAGATTGAGAAATTGAGAGCTCACTGACAGACTGTTTTACTTTTTCTTCAGTAAGAAAACTTGACTCACTCTGGGAACAGAATCAGACTGCTAATCGGTGAAAGCCCACAGCCTGGGTGGCCTTGAAGCTCAGGCCAGCTCCACCAGCTCCTAAGAGATCCAGCAGGGATGGCTTCTAACAGTCTACTTTCTCTCTAAGGAGGGTATATGGACCCAGGAGCTGAATCCAGCCACTTGGCCATGACACTGAGCCAGTATGACCCTATTCACTGCTCATGTCATCCCAGTTTTCATGGGAAAACCTTATGCGCAGGGAATTATAGGTACTTTAGATGTTTTCTTTGGCTCAAATTCACCCTCCAGCCTGCCATGGGAAGGTCTTGCCTTGCTAACAGAATGTCAAGTCTTTTTTTTTTTTTTTTTTTTGAGACGGAGTCTCGCTCTGTCACCCGGGCTGGAGTGCAGTGGCCGGATCTCAGCTCACTGCAAGCTCCGCCTCCCAGGTTTACGCCATTCTCCTGCCTTAGCCTCCTGAGTAGCTGGGACTACAGACGCCCGCCACCTCGCCCGGCTAGTTTTTTTTGTATTTTTTAGTAGAGACGGGGTTTCACCGTGTTAGCCAGGATGGTCTAGATCTCCTGACCTCGTGATCCGCCCGTCTCGGCCTCCCAAAGTGCTGGGATTACAGGCTTGAGCCACCGCGCCCGGCCGTCATTTTTTTTTTTGGGGACGGGGTTTTGCACTTGTTGCCCAGGCTGGAGTGCAATGGCATGATCTCGGCTAATCGTGACTTCCGCCTCCCAGGTTCAAGGATTCTCCTGCCTCAGCCTCCTCAGTATCTGGGATTACAGGCATGCACCATCATGCCCGGCTAATTTTGTATTTTCAGTAGAGACAGGGTTTCTCCATATTGGTCAGGCTGGTCTCGAACTCCCAATCTCAGGTGATCCCCCTGCCTCGGCCTCCCAAAGTGCTGGGATTACAGGCGTGAGCCATCGCACCCGGCCAGAACGTCAAGTCTTAATGGGGATTTAATTATCTTGTCTAATGGTACTATGAAAATCTCTAGGAGGAGATGACAGTTGCCCACACACTGAGGGGTTTCAGGCATAAGTATGCATAAGAGAAACCTGTGGGGTTTGATACATTGCACATCCCCCCACTTTTCTGATCCAGAGATCTGTGGTAAGGCTGAGGAATAATTATCATAAATATTCTTCCCAATTGATTCTGATGCTGGGATTCTGTAGATCAGGGTTCTGAGGCTCTAAATTTCATATCTGTAAAACAGGCACAAGCTATGCCTGCATGACCTGTTGCCCAGGGGAGCCTCCAGGGAGAGCTGTCAGCCACTGCATCTGCTGCCTAATTGGCACTTGGCCTCTTAAGAAAGAAAATCTTTCAGAGCATAACCATGGTGGTTGGCTTTTGAACTTGCCTGCTCGAGGCAAAAAGTTTATACAGTTCTGGCTTAACGTCTAGAATGTAGCTTTATTATTATTTTTAAGTGAACTTGAAAGTAGCTTTTCTTTCAGAGCATTGAAACCAAAGCTTTCTCAGTGACTTCATCAATGTTTCTTGTGTTCAGTCTTGAGACTCAAGAATTAGCGGCAGATGTATGGTACTTTGGGACAAGATTATTCTATGGAAACAGCTCAGTGAGCCATGAAGTTAGCTTCTAAGAAAAGGAAAGGAGCAGAGAGGGCAGGGACTTAAAGGCCATCACGTGGCATCATGGTTCCTTGAGTCAACAGCCGATCTTATCCATCTTTGTGGCCCAACTCTAAGCACAGTGTCTGGCTTAAGGCAGAGACTTAATATGCATTTGTTGAATGAAGGAGTAAAATTAATGAACACTATAATTTATATAAAATATTGAGAGAGCTGATTTCTTACTCTTACTCTTCTAAATTTCTTAGCCAGATATTTATGGTTGCCTTCCCAGCATCCATTTTCATCTTCCTGCTTCCAATATTACTCCAAATTTTCCAATCATGTTACACAGGGTTATATGGGGTTGATCCTTTCCTGAATTCCAGTGGTGAGTCCTGATTGGTTTAGGGCAGTCAGCACATCGTTGACCACAGTGATAGAGTCAGAAATGGGTAACCTAGGTCATTTAGGACTGAGACTCAATTCTGAGACTTTGTTAGATGTGTCAAGAAAGCAGACTGTCCCTTTGCCTGTTGCTTTTGGATAAGAAAGCCACTGCCCTGATATTGTTGATAGCTACAGGGGGATCCCAAGGGAAGAACACAGTAAGAGTAGAGTCAAATCTAGGAAAGCAGAGCCAAGAAAGGAAGAAATATACACTGGATTTTGGTAATGTCATTTGAGTTGCTGGAACAGTCATGTCTGAAGTCAGTGCCTCTGGACTTTTGGCTTAAGTCAATCAATGTGATTGAGAGTAGTATTCTGTTGCTTGCAGCCAAGAATAAAACTTAGAAACCGCTTCTTAAAGTGAATCATTAGAAACTGGCTAATTTTCTTTTCTTTTTAAATTAAAGTTTTTTAGAGACAGGGTCTCGCTGTTGCACAGGCTGGAGTGCAATGGTATGATCATAGCTCCCTATAGCCTCAAACTCCTGGGCTCAAGTGATGCTCCCACCTCAGCCTTTTCAAGTAGCTAGGACTACAAGGCATGCCACCATGCCTGGTTAAGACAAATTTTTTTTTTTTTTTTTTTTTTTTGAGACGGAGTCTCGCTCTGTCGCCCAGGCTGGAGTGCAGTGGCTGGATCTCAGCTCACTGCAAGCTCCGCCTCCTGGGTTCACGCCATTCTCCTGGCTCAGCCTCCCACGTAGCTGGGACTACAGGCGCCCGCCATATCGCCCGGCTAGTTTTTTGTATTTTTTTTTAGTAGAGACGGGGTTTCACCGTGTTAGCCAGGATGGACTCGATCTCCTGACCTCGTGATCCGCCCGTCTCGGCCTCCCAAAGTGCTGGGATTACAGGCTTGAGCCACCGCGCCCGGCCGACAAATTTTCTTGTAGGAATAATGCCATAATTGGGGCTAGTGCTTCATAACAAGAATCTGACATTAAATAAGTCAAAGTTATGGCCAAAAAACGTCAACGAAAACAAGGATATAGCTACTTACTTGTCTAATCATTGCAAATAATAAATTTTTAAACCAAGTCCTATGCTATGGCAAAAAATATACTGTATCTAGTAAATATATGAGAGAATTGATAGTACCGAAAGTTGCTAGATTTTTAAAAAGTGTGTGATGGAAGAATATGGATTCCATACATGATATGATAATGAGTTAGACATCAGTATCTAAAATTAACCTCTCAAAGGATAATCTGTGAACATTTCAAAGAGAAAGGCTTGGTAATTCCTGGGGTTCAGAACAGGTTTACCAACAGTTTATTTAAAATAAGACAAATTCAATATTCTGATAGCTTTGTTGGACTTTCATATCAGGAAAATGATATCATTTTAGCATATCTGGATTTTTTAAAAACATCTCATGAAGGCCCTCAGATTCCTTCTCCTAGTCATCCTTCAAGACCCACATGCAAATTTGACTTCTACAGTCTTCTTTCCCAGGAGATAGAGGAGTAGCATTTTGTTACCAGAATTCATTTGCATTTTAAGTTTATTGGTTTACATCTGTCTCCTTGACTAGACTGTACATTGGAGGGAAGTATAAACCACACCTTATTCATTGTTGATTTCTAACACTTATCCTCTGACATTTAGAATGTATTTGCTGAAAGATTAAATGAATGGATGATATTCTTGGTAATAAGATGGAGTAGCATGAGCTTGATAATTCATATGTGGTCTAACACCCAAACTCAAATAATTCATGGATCCAGGATGACCAAAAGAGAGTTCTTCCTCACTAGTGGTCTGCAGGGCTTTGGTCAACATGTTTTTGATGCCATGGATGGCATACTCCCCTCACTTTCAGAGATCTACATCACTAGATGCTCTCAGATGGAGCCTGGATGACTATTAGTTGGATATAATAAAGAGGAACTTTTGCAAGTCAAGTTTTATGATTATACAGAAAATTTTTTAAAAAACACAACTTGGTTAGATCCAAAAATCAAACTTTAATACAGAAGGGTTAAAACTGATATTGTTAACATTAAGCAGCAAAGATTTTCCAGCTTCCTCAAGACATAGAAGCACTTTTAAGAGATGTTATCGGGTGGCCCAAGGTGTCTTAAAAGAAGGCAAAATGAATTTGAGCCAATGCCATCTTTTCGCTTCAGCAAAGCTCTCTGGGGTGGCATTCTCTCAACAAATATTTATTGGGTCATTAATGTATGCAAGGCCGCGTGTGAGCCAGTGTGCAAAGCACAGGAAGTCATGGAACACCCAGTGCCTCTCACTACAGATATTCTGTTGATTTACTGTCAGAGCTCTTCACACTCCATTAGGAAACAAACAAACAAAAACATCCAATTACTAAGTCATTAGCACGGCCTTTCAAAACAGAAGATCAGAATGCAGAGCATTAGACTGGAAGGGCCCTTAGAGACCCAGCACAGCCCCATGATTTCACAGATGGAAGAACGAACTTATGTAACGAAGAACAAGGTGCCTCTGTATGTGCTGACAAGGAGAGATAAAAACAAGATGTTTGTGAAGTGAAACAAGCAAGCTGAAAGACACAGCGTAAAGCCATTTTTACACAACAACGAAAATGCCTAACATGAAGCACGTGCTTTTAAACAATCAGAAGGATCTGCCTCCCCAAATTCACAGAGTTCAGCAACTGGGAAAGGGGAGAGTGAACTGGAATATGGGGTGGGGAATTTGTGGATGTTGGGAAATTTTTACTCTCAGTTTTACATATTTCCCTAATGTCTGTCTTTTATGTAGCTCTGTATTGCTTTTGTAACAAATACATACATATATATTTATGTATGTGTGTGTGTGGCTGTATGTATATATTATATATCGATATATCGTATGTGTATGTGTGTGTGTGTATACATGCACTTATGCATATTATAAGATTTTGAATAGAATGGACAAGTCTTGGACACACGCAGGCTGTGGGTTCCACTCAGAACACTACCCCACTACTTTTTGTGAATACTTCACTAAGTTACTTAGCCTCCCTGAGCCATGGTTTCCTTACATGTGAAATAGAGATAATAACAGTCCCCATAGGCCTGGTATGGTGGCTGATGCCTGAAATTCCAGCAATTTGGGAGGCCAAGGTTGGTGGATTGCCTCAATTCAGGGGTTCAAAACCACCCTGGGCAACATGGCAAAACCCATCTCTAATAAAAATAGAAAAAATTATCTAGGTGTGGTGGCGTCTGTAACAGTCCCACATACTTGGGAGGCTGAGGGGGTAGGATCACCTGAGCCCGGGAGGTGGAGGTTGCAGCGAGCTGAGATTGCACCACTGCACACCAGCCTGGGTGACAGAGCGAGACCCTGTCTTAAATAAATAAATAAATAAATAAATAAATAAATAAATAGTCCCCATCTTTGAGAGCTATGGTAAGAATTCAGGAGTTGGCTGCTTGGTGCGGTGGCCAGCACAGGGCAGGTTCTTGATGGGGAGTGGTAACTCTGGCAGCTTCATTAGGAATGCTAACGACGATGGCAGAAGTGGAGCCTGAGCCAGGACCTGAGTCCCCTGGCTCTGGACACAGTGGGCTCCTCCTACCACAGTCCTGTCCTCTCTCACTGGGGAGTTCCCGAGTCAAGCATATAGTACTAAGGAAAGAGAAGACAAGACTTAGGTGATGACAGCCACCTGCCTTCATGAGGGGAGCTAGGCAGGTGACTGATGATCAGGCAGGATCTGTTTCTAAGAGTCACCCTCGGTGACCAAACATGGTTCTTTACTATCTGTTCATTTTTCAGCAGTTGATGTCACATAATATTTTATCCTTAGAATGATTGGCCAAAAACATAATTCACAGAAATCAACACATTCTCACTTGCCAATCAACGGTGTAAAAAAATAAATAAAAATAAAGCCCCAAACTGAAAGGCAGAGAGTCAGAAAGTCCACCTGTCTTTTCCAAGCATTTCTGAAATGGGCCACAGCTGGTTCTTGGAGCCCCTGGTAAGAGGAGGAGGCTCAGTTAATCCTCTCTGACTAATCTTTTTCCTCAGTGGAAAGAAAGATTTGAGTTTTCAATGCTGTGAGGTGGGAACACTTGTGTGGACCACATCGCTGGCAAGAATTGTTCAAAAAGGCTGGCCTGCTAAAGACTTCTGGGGAGATTTTCATTTCAGGTACTCACGGTATGATTTCCATATTGGAGGCTGGTATTCTTCAGCATCTAGAATAGAAAAAAAAAAAAAGAAATCCATCATCAGCCTGAACGTCAAGCTGTCAACGTGTGTCTTCTCTGGAGGAACAACAGTCTGTCTGCAATACTTGCATGTGGGTCTCGGGGGAACTCTCTTCTCATTTAGGGGGCAGTTCCAGGCTCAGGGGAGGGGATGTGCATGGAAACCTTGTGGACTCAGCACCACTTTCTTCAGCTCATGTACTGTGGCAGATCAATTGCTTAACAATTTTCATAGAGCCCAGTAAATCAAAAAAGATTTTTAAAGCAATTAACTTGATTGTACCCTCTAGTAATCCTTTCAAACGGTATTTACTTAACTTGGCATAGTAAACATATAATTTATCTCACAGTTTCCAATCAGACCTTTAGCCCATTTATTAAGACTTGAGGGCAAGATGCAAAGCGGCAAGTATGTAGTATTAAATCTGTGGAGTTGTGCAACTCAACCAACTGAACTCCTAAAATACTCGATCTGACAGCAGAGACACTGATGATTCCATTGGAATTGCATTATTTCCTTGAATTAACTCCAATGTGTGACTTAGAAAATTTCCACAAACCTCTCAGCAATCAGAAATGTCAGACTGACAGAGTTGCCACAAAGTGGAGAGGCTGAAATTGTTATTCATCCATCTAGGAAACAGACAATGAGAGAAAACCTGCTTGTTCAGTCAACTCAACCATCCCAATGCTGACAGCTGAATTTATAATTCTGATGCAGTTATTAGAGTCGTCCTGCACTCACAGCTAATAAGACCTTGGGAAACCGTGCTCTAACTTAAATAGGAGAAAAAAAATCTTTTTTTGCCAAACTACAGAATGTTGATGTGGGGGAACCTTGTGAGTTTTCTAGTTCAGCACCTTTAGATACAGAAACTCTGTTCTCATCATCCTCTACCTCTGGTGCACCACACAGCCTGCCCTTAGACTACCCTTGTCCTTGTGTTCCTGTCCTGTTAAACGTTTCTTGAGACGGAGTCTCATTCTGTTACCCAGGCTGGAGTGCAGTGGCATGATCTCGGTTCACTGCAACCTTCACATCCTGGGTTCAAGTAATACTCCTGCCTCAGCCTCCCGAGTAGCTGGGATTACCGGCACGTGTCACCACACCCAGCCAATTTTTTATATTTTTGGTAGAGGTGGGGTTTCACCATGTTGGCCCGGCTGGTCTTGAACTCCTGACCTCAAGTTATCCACCTGCCTTGGCCTCCTGAAGTGCTGGGATTACAGGCATGAGCCACTGCACCTGGCTCCATTAGACTTTTCTGACCTCATTCATGAAGTAAGGTGGTTTGAGGATGTTTTTCCACCTGAGAAACAAATAGTCTCTTCATAAATAAAAACTAACTCAAGGGTGGTATTCTTCCCCAAATCCTACTCACTTGTGCAGCTTAAATTGAATTATTTCACAATTATTACCTTGCTCTCTGGGGCCCACCATATCACAGTGCTCAACTAAATGCCTCTCATGCTCATTTCATACAAACAAATCTGTGTTGTTAGGACTGAATTGTCAAGAACCTACAGAGGGATAGTCAGCCACCTAAGCACACACACAGTCAGTGCATTAGTGATGGTTTACCATGTTATTTAAACTGGGTTTTGCTAAATCAATGTGTTCATTAACTCTGAATATTTTTGTCAAAGTAAGAGAATAGTGTCTTATAATAGTGAGACTTTAACCCAAACAACCAATTAATTTCATCCCATAGGTGACATAAATCAATTTCAATGGGTTAACATGAGTGTTTGTTTATAAAGAGTATTCAAACAAAATTAACCAAGTTGCTGAGTTTACAAAACAAATTCTAGTCCCATTCATACAACGCCACCTCATCAGAAATGCCAGGCCCTTTGTTTTTGTTTTTTGCTTTTTTGTTTTGTTTGTTTGTTTGTTTTTTGAGACAGAGTCTCACTCTGTTGCTCAGGCTGAAGTGCAGTGGCATGATCTTGGCTCACTGCAACCTCCGCCTCCTAGGTTTAGCCAATTCTCCTGCCTCAGCCTCCCAAGTAGCTGGGATTACAGGCATGTGCCACCACACTCAGCTAATTTTTGTATTTTTAGTAGAGATGGGATTTCACCATGTTGGCCAGGCTGCTCTTGAATTCCTGACCTCAAGTGATCAACGTGCCTCAGCCTCCCAAAGTGCTGGGATTACAGGCATGAGCCAACGTGCCCCGGTTCTCTATGTTAAAATGTTGAAGGCATCTTCAAAAATATTTTTTCAAAGACAAATAGATACACACATACACACACACACACACACACACACACACACACACGATAGATTACACAGAAATGCAAATCCCTGAGATGCCACCTACTCAAAGCTGTAATGTCTTATTATTTTGGATGAGGTTTATTTTATGAGGCAAGTACAACCTCCAGACCAAGAAGTGGTCAGACAAGTTCAGTATCTAGAGCACGGCCTTCTATATATATACTCAGGGAAGGTCTCAAGACAGAAGATGAAGTTCCCTTTCTGAAGGTCTTTAGTATGGTCCAGATGCTCCACTTGGATCTGCTACGGTCTTCTTACCTAAAGTCAGAAGTTCAGCTAAGGAGACCTCTAGCTGTCCATTTCAGTCTTGTTGTTCTGTGGAAACCCTCGAGTTCTGTTTCGTCTGAAACACTGGCCCCTAAGTTAATACTCCTTAGGCTATGGGCTACATAAACAACCTAGTCCGTTCCAGAAGCTCCTTGTTGGCAACATAACCTGGAGGAAGAAATTTGCCTGCAGAGACTGGAGATCACAACATTTCCTAGTGTAAAATCCTTTCCAAGGCCTTCCCTGCACGTGGAATAAAATCCAGGCATCCTACTGTGGCCCATGGGTCCTGCATCATCGGGAGCCTGCCCACCTCTTTGACTCCACTGCAGACATTTTTCCCTTTTTTCATTTATCATCCAACTACACTGGCTTTCTATCTGTTCCTAGAACAAGTCAAGCTCTTTTGAGTCCTTGACCTTTGCTCTGATGGACTCTGCAGGTAAAATGCCCTCCAATAGTTCGCTGCATGGCTCACTGGCTCCATCGCATAGGGTTCAGCTTGATGTCACCAGCCAGGGGCTTTCCCTGCCAAGTTCCTGTAAAGTGACCTTCCCTCTACCCCAGTCACTCTCCTCACAGAGAGCCGATTTTTCTTCATAGCACTACTGCCCTCTGAAATTATTTATTGATTTATTGATTTGTTATGACTGGTCTCATCCTCTACTAGCCAAACTCTGTTATGACTGGTCTCATCCTCTACTAGCCAAACTCCATAAAAGCAGGAATTTTGCTTCATTCGCTTCTGTGTCACCAGCCTTTAGATGGGTGCCTGGCGCATAACAGGCATTCAAAACAAAACAAAACAAACGTGTTAAATGAATGAATTCAAATCCTATCTCTGACAACTAATGGCTGAATAATTCGAAGGAGGTTATCTAGCTTCTTTTTTAAAGAACCTCCCAATGCTCATCTTTGTAAAATAGAAAAAATAAAAGTACCTACCTCATAACCTATCTCTTAGGGTCATTGTGGGAATTTTTTTTTTTTTTTTTTTGAGATGGAGTCTTGCTCTGTTGCCCAGGCTAGAGTGCAGTGGCACAATCTTGGCTCACTGCAACCTCTGTCTCCCAGGTTCAAGTGATTCTCCTGCCTCAGCCTCCCGAGTAGCTGGGATCACAAGTGTCCACCATCGCACCGGGCTAATTTTTGCATTTTTAGTAGAGACGAGGTTTCACCATCTTGGCCAGGCTGGTCTCAAACTCCTGACCTTGTGATATACCCGCCTCGGCCTCCCAAAGTGCTGGGATTACAGGCATGAGCCACTGCAACCGGCCACATTGTGGGAATTAAATGAGATAGTGTATATGAAATTATTGGGACAACATCCTGTCAATTTTTTATATTTTTCTGCAAGTTCTCAGCAGAGCCCCACTAATGTAGTTGTTGTTATTGTTACATCACTCTGCCCTGATTCTTCCCAGGTGAGCCCATGCTGTTGTCTTCTCTCTCTTTACTGCAGCCAATGACTGTCTCTATTCTTGCCCCCAAGATCTGAAGCCTGTCATTAAGTTCCAGGGCTGTTGTCATGGAAGGTTTTTCTTTCCCATAAAAGAATTCATAGTGAGGGGCCATTTGTCATGCTTCAGTGGAACAACTATAATTACCCTGGCCTTAGAAATATGTTTCACAAACCACTAAAGCACACTGTTAGGAGGCCTTGGTCAAGCGTCAGAGCACAAAATATTTTTAATATGTTGAAACCAATCTTTAGTGCCTCCAACTCTGCCCAACCAACACATACACGTATTTGCCCTAATTTCAAACAATACTTTTCAAAGATCAACTTGAGTCTTGCATAGACTGACACTTAAAAAAAAAATAGGTTTTCAAGGTCATTTAGTTCACTTTGTCATTTGGCAAATGAGGAAAATGAAATGCAGAATGATTAAGTGGTTACCTCAAGGTCATAAAACAAGTTAGAGGCAGAGGTGAGAGCTTTGTCTTCTAGAGCTCTGACACATCATTCATCCTTACCAGGCAGTCCCCCCTAATTTACATATATTGAAATCAAGAAAACAAAATTATTATATGTTACGTATGTTACTTCAATTCTTGTGAGGCTTAAAAGAAAAAATAAAATAAAGAAAATTAGTGGTGTGAAAAATTGTCATTAAGCCAAATGGTAGAACATATTCCATCTGTGCACACACCCCCATTGCATAAAGTCCAGGAGACACAAAGTACTGGAAATACTGACAAGATAAAGCATAATGCCTTTTGAAAATGTATTATTTTGTTAAACATTTTGAAGAAATAAGGAAAAGGGAGGAAGGAGAACAAGAAGCCCCGTATTAATTTAAAAAAAAGAAAAAAAACTATCCTTGAACTCAGAAGACAGTTACACATTTTTAGAAAGGAACAATGAATTACAAAGATCAGAGAGGCTTAGAAGGCATATTGCTTAAAAACTTTGACTAATATGTATCTAACCTTTAAAAAACATGTCAACCTTTTGACTCAGCAATTCTGTTCATGGGAATCTAGCCTAAGGTAGTAATTGAACGCATGTACAAAGATATACATGAACAAGATGTTCATCGCTGTGCTATGTGTAAGAGTAAACCTAAAAGCACAGAAAGAAGGGAGTGGTTAAATAATTATCATAGACTTAGTCATGAAAATGACAGTTTGGGTTACAGCTTTGTGGTTGAGAGCATAGCCTCTGGAACTAGACTGCTTAGGTTTAAAACCCAGCTCTGTCACTTACTAGCTGTGTGACCTTAACCAAGTTATCTTCTCTGTCTGTACCTCAGTTTTTAAAATCTATACAAGGAGAGTAATATCATCACCCAACATATAGTATTGTCATGAGCACTGGATCGGTTAATATTTATAATGCTTAGTCTGCAAACAAAAAATCACAAATATGTTTTATTTCATGAAAGCCATGTGCAGGAGAAAGCTACAAAAGAAGAGACTAACAGAACAACAACAACAACAAAAGACAGATTACTCCAGATAAAGAGTGCCATCAAAAAAATTCCTACTGAAGGATGGACATAACATAAATTAGGAGAAAAAATAAAATACAATGTGTAGTCTCATGCCTGGCATATGGTAAATGCTATACTAGCTGTTATTATGTATGTTTAATGATAAGAAACTATTTATGCTACATTGTTAAGTATTAACAAATCAGGTTATAAAATAATTTATTAAATATTATCTCATTTTTAATAAAAGGTTAATATTCATATACACAGAAATTATCAAGAAGACAATAAACCCAATTATTAAGGCTTGCTATACCTGACAGTAAAAATGCAGGTGATTTCTACTTTTTCTTCTTTTGCTTACTTGTATTTTACAATTTTCTGTACATATTGCTTATATAAAAATAAAAAATAATGAGAAATAAATTTGTAGGAGTGCTAGTTTTTTTAAAAAGTACACTGACTAAACAAATCACCACCTCAAAAATAAAGTAGATATAAAAAGACCCAACAAAAATAACTGTTGTAATAGCACATACAGCATGCACAGTATTCGTGCAGGAAGAGCTAGGAGTGAGACAAAAGGCAGTTACTTCTGCAGCAAAAGGCCATGTCTGATTCCCTTGGCCTTCCTTTAAAAATTCTGTGAAACAAATATCAATGAGTAATTCTAAGCAGCCTGGGAAACAGGTGTCTCCTCTCATGAAAGGATGGGGAAGGAGAGGGGAAGATACAGATGCTTAGAAAATGATCAAAACCCTTAAAAGATGGGTAATAAGACCATTGAAATAATCCATAAAGATTCTGAACATGTTAAGAAGAGGAAAGAAAAACAGGTTAAAGGGGCCTGAAAGTGCAGGTTAAAACTTGAAAGCCACCTTAAGAAAACCTTATGTGCTAAAGTTAACTAAACCCCAAAAAGATGATGCTGCTGTTCTGGTCTTTGAGGGAAAACAAAGAATTCTGGGATTAGCCCACAGAAAGCTTCTCAATGTCTGAGAAAGACTAGGGGACAACCAGGACAAGAGGGAATAGGTGGCATAAAAGCGTATCTTTCTGGATCAAGAGCACAGCAAAAATAAAGTCATACCTCTGTTGTTTCCACTGAACTTTAAAGTAATACTGAAAAACAGAAAACAGAAAAAGTCCAATAATTTAAAACAGAAAAAGTCCAATAATTTAAAAATGTATACTGCAGAAAGTTCCCAACCTGTGGGGGGAAAAAAGGCACCATTAAGAGATTTGTGTGAATCCTTCCAGATTTTGTTCTGTGAACAGCTGGAATAAAAATTTACAAAAATGGTTTCATACCATACATACTGTTCTGCAATTTGCTGTTTGAATTTCATGATATTGCTTCAGCATCTGTCCATGTCAGTACACATAGATCTATGTTATTTTCTTTTTATAACTGTTGCTTGGACTTCCATTACATGAGTATAGCAAAATATACTTAATTCATTTATGTTATAATTTCTAACTGATGGACATTTAGACTATTTTCCACTTTGGGCTATGATATGGTTTGGGTCTGTGTCAATTCAAGTCTCATCTTGAAAACTGTAATCCGTACGTGTTGAGGGAGGGACCCCGGTAGGAGGTGATTGGATCATGGGGGTGGTTTCCCCCATGCTGTTCTCATGATAGTGAGTGAGTTTTCACGAGATTTGACGGTTTAAAAGCGGCATTTCTTTCTTTGCTCTCTCTCTCCCTTGCCACCTTGTGAAGAAGGTGCCTGCTTCCCCTCCACCTTCTGCCATGATTGTAAGTTTCCTGAGGCCTCCCCATCCATGCAGATCTGCGAGTCAATTACACCTCTTTCCTTCATAAATTACCCAGTCTCAGGCATTCTTTATAGCAGTGTGGAAATGGACTAATACAGGCTACTGTAAACAATGCCATACTGATACAGGTGCAGTATAGATTCGGGAAAGTTGAACTGCTGGGTAAAGGGTCTGTGCATTTTTTATTTTAAAATGGCCTTCAGAATAAGTCAAGTCAATTGAAACTCTCAGCAATGGGTACAAGAATGTCCATTTCCCCATACCCTCCCTCACCAACACTGGGCTGTTATCAATATGCTCTTAATTTTTGATGCCTTTAGACTCAGTTAGAAAACTCACAGATGAGACTAAGAATACATTTGCAGGGAAGCAAACGGAGACACAGAACGCTCCTGGAAGTGAACCTGTGGAAACATATGGCTGTGGAGTGCAGGGAACATACGTGAATCCACACATTTGGGTGGTAGCAGCTGGAAGGCTGTATTCTTCCAGGCATTTTTAGCTCCAGAAATATGTTGATTTGATGGAATCACCTGAGGAGCAAGTGTAAAGGAATTTGGAGACTGATTAATGAAGAAAAATTAAAGAACACATGTGCTCCACTTGGCTAAGTGACAACTGAAGAGGAAATACCTGCAAACATCCGGGAGAGCCAGATTCCTTCACTTGGCTCAGTGGAGGATGACTAGACTCATAGAAAAACACAGGCAGAGGCTCTGGAAAATGAGAGGAGTCAAAGTTTCACCGATGTAGAGAATGATCTATTAAGGAAGTTGAAGATGACCTATTTTCTTAGAACAATTCAAATAAAGCTTTGTATATGGCAGCAGTAGATCATTTAAGAAACAGAGGAGAAGGACTGGGTTTCTCCCTGTGCCATCCCCTCTCCCAGAAAAGCCAGATCTGTGCTGTCACTTTTGATTTATTGATGCAAACATTTGTAAATGGGCTGCAGTAGGCTTTTTCCAGGGAAGTTGGGTGAAAACAGGTTTTTCAATCAGGCATGGAACAGCCTCACAATGAGACAGACAGTTCAGAATTTGTTGGGTGATTAGCTTAATGGGCCCAGAATGGGTTGGGATCCAAACGAAAGCAAACAACAACAGCAGGAGTGGGATGTTGTGTCTGTGCGCACGCTGCAATATGTCTTCGACACATACATTATGCCCACGCTTGAGTCCTTAGCAGTATGTCCTCACGGACAGAGTGCACGGCCTCTAGCTATGATCTTGTCAGGCCAGCACGGTCAAATGGTGCCAGGCCTGAGCTGTGAGACTACCTGGAGATCATCCTAACTGCTGCAAAACACCCAGATCTGAAGGCTGTTAGAGAGCTTGCTTGCTAATGCTTGTTCCCTGTGCAGGTCCCCTGCATTCCCCTGAGAAATTAGACATCCATGTATTCTCTTTGGAAACTCTGCTTGGGTAAGGGATGAAGGCCTGCTGTCGGTCTGACTACGAATCTCATATCAGGGATTTTTCTGTTTGAGTCCTACTTGCAGAGAATAGTTAGTAAGACAAATTCCAGGAATTATTGCTGGACCCTGAGGCTGGGCCCCAAAAACAAGGGAAGTGATTTTCTAAAGATGATGAAGCCATGGAGGGCCTTGGGCTGGAGTCTGTGGTCACTAGAGGGCACCAGGGCCACATGGAGCTTCTGTCTTGAGCCACTTATTCTGTGCACAGAGGCATGATGAGATTCTCCCATTCAATAGGTACTTATTGGATAAATGCAACAAGCCAGTCCTTGGGCACAATATGGTGAACAGGTAGAGAGGGCTTATGAAACTCTGTATGGTCTGGCCCCTGACCACCTCTCCCTGGTCATCACATTTGTCTCTCCTCTCACCACTCTGGCTTTTCTTTTGCTCCTTGAACACATCAAGACCATACCAGTCTTAGGGATGTCACGCAGTCTCTTCCCTCTCGCCTGCACATTGCTGGCTTCCTTATCATGGGATCTCAGCTTAAATGCTCTGGCTCCTCAGAGACATCTTCCTGGACCCGACAACCTAAAGCATTTCCCCAGATACTCTCTTCAATTCTTTGTAGAGCCTTTTCGCCATCCGAAACGTTTTGCTGTGTGGTTATATATTTCTTTAAGTTTTGTCTTCCCATGCTAGACAGATAGCACTGTGAGAGTAGGAACCTCATTGATCTTGTCCTCCAATGTGTGGGTCACCCTTAGCCTGTTGGGTACTTTTTGTGCATTAGAAAAAGCTGTCTTTTTCAGGCAGGTGTACAGCTTGGCAATGAGCACCTGTGTGTAGAGAAGATGCTTCCTCTGAGGGGCAGAGCCCCAATCCAGAGCATGTGGCCTGGCGAGGGGAGCCCAGGCTGTGTTCAGCCCCCACTCGCCCTCTCAGCTAAGCACAAATGGCACAACTGAAGTGGCCATGACTGCTGTAAACCAGGACACAGCAGGTACCCAAAGTGTTAGACAAGTAAAAGACAGAAACTCAAAACTTGCATTCTTTTGAGGGCCCTAAACAAATAACAAGGCAACTGTAACATAGCAAGAGGATGCATACAAGGAGCATTGATGGTGGTAGGACTCCTCAGCCTCTGGAGGCCTGCATGGGCCAGGGGCAGTCAGGCTCTTCCCACACCCTGATGGATCACCTCTGCCTTGAGTAGTCCTGTTCAGGGTCCTTCAAGAGCAGTCTCAGAGGAGTGAAACCTAACAGCAAGGCCTAAAGTCCCCAAAGACAAAGAGAAGAGTAAGCTCTGCTACCACAGCACATGGAGCCCAGTCAAGCAGGTAGGCTATTGCCTGGACATCTACTGCAGAAGCCCACAGTAAGGAGTGTCTTTGTGGATGAACGGGCTTTTGGAGGATACACAGGCTGAGGCGTGGCCTGCGGGAACCACAGGCAAGACAGGACATGGTACTGAGAGCCAGAAGTGGCTCAGCTTGCTGTCTGAAACAGGCTCTGCTGTGTCTGGGTGGGTGGCCAGAGGGTGTTGTGGAGGGGTGAGGGATTATATTGAAGAAGTAAGTAGGGGCCAGATAATTAAGCATTTTACAACCATGCTAAGGACTTACCTCTTCTAGAGGGCAGGGAAAATGCAAGCAGGGATAATACAGAGTTCAGATTGTATTTGAGAAGGATCATTACAGTTGAGAGAGAAAGTGGACTGGAGGATGAGAAGATGGGAGAAAGAGAAGAGAAGAGGCAGTGAGACCAATCAAGGGACTGGTCAGTAACCGAGGAAGGTGACACTAATGATCTGAACTTGAATGGTGGCAGTGGCGAAGGAGAAAATGGGATGGATGTGAAGGACATGGAGAAGACAGAATCTATAGGACTTGATGATAAACTGGATATGGACAAGGAAGGAAAGGAGGGAACATGACTTCTAGCTTGGGCAGAGGAAGATGAATGGTTTTTGGCTTAAGCATCTTGATGGGTAGTGTTGCCATTCACAGAAAGGGGCAGACCAGAGAAGCAGGCCTGGCAGATGGCGAGGCTCTCAGCTTTTGCTGCTGGAAAGCGATGGCTGAGGAATGGCCAAATGAACATCTCTAAGAGACTTGCAGTTCAGAAAAGAGGCCTGGACTGGAGATCCAGGAATGGAAACCCCAGCATACATATGGCAGCTGTAGCCACTGAAGTAGACACATGACACAGGGGGAACATGAGAGTGGGGGAGGGAGGCCTTTGACAGAGCCCCTGAGGAGCATCAGCACTGAAGGAATGAGAAGAAGAGGGAAAGAGGCAGAGACCAGAGCGATAGGAGGGAAACCCCAAGATGGGGTGACGTGAAAGGCAAAGCACAAGACATTTAAAAAGGGGGAAGTGGTTAACAGAGGCGGCAGCCGCTCCAGTGAGATACGCGTGGGGAGAGCTGTTGCTGCAGCAACATGGGGGTTTCTGATGACCTTGCAATGGGGTATGGGAGGAAGCCACAGGCAAGTGATGTGAAGGGCAAGTAGAAATTGAGAAAATAGAGCTCGTAAGAGGGAGGTTTGATGGAGAAATGAAAGCAAATGGTGGCAATATAGGGAGACAAGGGGTTGAGGGAGAGAAAAGACACAGGAGCTTCAATTCGGTTATTATCATTATTACCTTTGCCAAACCACTGGCCATGTCCCTGGTCTCCCTCTCTCCCAAGGCACTCTCCCCACTTGCTGGTACAAAGTGCAGATTTCTCAGAGCCAGATGGAGATGCTTTCCTGGTGGACAATTACCTCCTTTATTACTCACACACCTCCTCCCCTGCTATTTCTTTGGAGACAACCTCACCACCACTAGTTCTGTTCAACCTAGAGGCCTATCTCTCCTCCCCAGACATTCTGCCTTCCAGTATCTCCCTGCCTCTTTACAAATTATTTTCATCAAAGGAATGTTTTCCTGGCCTTCCTCCAGAAGAAGCCCTTTGGGGTATTCATTTATTCATCCAACAAATATCCACCCAGAGCTTACGCCCTAATTGGCACAAAACAGTGCACTAGACATGGGTGCAGATATAAAGGCAAGATGCAGAATCTAACCACAGGAATCAGTTAGGAGAAGAAATAAGACATCAACTTATTCATTCATTCAATGAGCACTAACTGCGTGCCTGCTGAGTATCCAGCCCCTGGCCACATGTACACATCACTATAACACAAGGTAGAAAGTGGAGTGTTATAAGATCAGGGCAAGATTAGACCTAAAGTGCTGCTGGAATGGAGGGAGAAGATTATTTTAATCAGTTATTTCTTAATAGTTATTCCTTTATTCAGCCCCTTCCTGAAGAGGTTAGCTCTTAGAGAAGGAGACAATTTCGATGTATCCCCAGTCAGCTCTCCATTCTTGCCATTTAGAATAGCCAGCATTTTCTCCTACTATAATGATATATTTTTTGGTGCATCTTGAGTTCGCTGTGGGCATTTGTGTCTCTTCTGATATACAATGGTTGTGGCAGTGATAGACAAACCTCTCATTAAAGCAACCCATAGATCATGCCCCTGGCACTTTTATTCCTAGCAAGCCAAGAAAGATTTTTTTGGCCATAGTATATTCGGAGTCAAAAAGTCCTGAAGCAGAGATGGAAGAGAAGGTGGGGTCTTCCACTAAAAGTGGAAAGGAATTTTTAAGTGCCTGCTTATTCCAGATTCTGGGATAGGCCCCTTCCATACATTATCTGGGATCTTTACAACTTTCCTGAATCATCTCTCCATCCATTCATCTGTTCATCCATCCATCTAACCATCCAGCCATCCAACCATCCACCCATCCATCTACCCATCCATTCTTCCAGCAAATATTTACATGCCAGGCACTGTGCCACAGGATAAAGATATAGCTGTGACCGAGGCAGGTCCAGTCACTGCTTTCAAGGTGCCTTCAGTCCAGCAACGAAGGCAAACGAACATCAAACAAGTGATTGTAAGAAATTACAAGAAGTGTTATGAGAGACAAAGTTTAGGGTGCCCAGGAAGCATGGAGCAGACATATCCCCGAAGGTATGTGTTTTTATCTCTTAGAAATGAGGGAACTGAAAGAGATGATAGTCACTTTCCCAAGGCCACATGGTTAGTGAAAAAGTAGAATTCAAATCCAGATCTGTTTGGCTCTGGAGTCCATTGATTTTTATCCCGATGACCCTAGTCCCATAGGGCGAATCAGCAGTACAGAAGCTAAAGTGAAATTTTCAGTTCTTTCTTATGTCTGGTCTGCTTCAATGATAGAACATGGTTTGAACATTGTAGAAAACAGCACTAGAGAATTAGAAAACACTCATGACATTATTTAATTTTCTGCCACCTTTTAGAACAAATAAAGTAAAATCTCACTGAGATGCCCTCCTCCCTCTCTCCCTCCCATCCTTCTCTCCTCCCTCCCTCTTTCTGTCCCTCCCTGTTCTTCCTCAAGGACCCTCTGCATATCAGGTACTACGTGCAACTCTTTCCCAGATTTCATTATCAGTAGAGATACTATTGATCTCTATTCATAGAGATACAGTGCTCAGTGCTGGCCTGGCAACAAATGGGCTGTCTGACCTAGCAGAGTCATTTCTCGCAACTGGCACCGTTCATAACAATTGGTGCGGTTAATATAATTGTAGTAATTCATATCAAGAATGGGCATGTCGGCAGCCAGTCACTCTGGCCCATGCTTGCTACATCCTTGTTTGTCTTACAGGCTGAAAGCAGAGCCTGCTGCAGTGGAACTGGACTATCAGAGGGCCACCGGCTTTACCTCTACACGTGAAGGAGGGAGCTCCAGAGAGGGGGAAAGCAAGGAACCACAGAAGGATGAGAACAAGGCAGAACACCGTGCTCTCATCAGTAACCAAGCAGAATCCTGAAAGATGATGGTGGGTTTCTTGCCCCAGCTCCACTCCCAGTTCTGGGTGATTATGGGCTATTCCCTCAACCTTGACCCACATGGGCCTCAATTTTCCCATCTGTGAATATAGAGACGGGGCTAGACACTCAGTAAGCACTCTCCTGGTTGGAAGCTCCAAGACACTTTCAATTCTCAGTCTCCTAGCAGCTGCATTCTCCCTACGCAGACCCTGTGATTGAAGCTGTTCCATGTGACTCAAAGCTCAAAGGCGGCATGTGGGTGCCAGCAGTTGTGGTGAACCCATCCTTCCTTCCTTAAGGAAACAAGTGCACCCTTTATGTGCCAGGGAATTACCTACATGTCCCATATATGTGCTGAGAATTAGTCTAAATGAGGACATGCTTTATCCCAAAATACACTCCTGGCCTGTGAGGAAAACTCAGGAGGTGAACTCCTGTCCTCTACCTTGTCCTGTATTTTCCCCCTGGGGAGGTGGGAGCAATTTGTCTCTTGGCTGTGTTCCAGCCCTTAGGAGCACTGTCCAGGTGGTACATAGTTGCCTTCCTGGTGGTCTAGCTCTGCAGCACCTGGAGGACAGGTAAATCTGCTTAATTTGGGGGCTCAGTGGTTAGCAAGCACACCTGGCTAATACCTTCCTGCCTGCCCTTTCTAATGAAAGTGCCACTTTAGCCTGGGCCTGCTCTGCAATGCTTGATTTCTGTTTGTTCAGAACAGGACTGCTGAATATTGAGACCCCCCAAGCAACCCCCCGCAGAAGGCAGTGTGCATTTTCCTGATGATATCTTCCCCCAAAAGATTTCTGAATATAAAAACTTTTCATAACATAAAGTAAATGGTCAGATATTTACTCATAATACTTAATTCAAATAGGTATATATACCTGAATTCATTAATTCAGTTATTTGTACAAATTAAAACTTATGCTTAAAATACACAAATTTAGAAATATTGCTTTCTGCAACTCACATTTCATGGAACAACTTTACTTTTTCCATGTGTATATTTGAGCTTCAAATGATTTTTAGTCATCTAAGACTTTCTTTTCCCACAGCACATCATGCTTGCTTGTTCTTTAATCTTTTGAAAGAAAAAAATTGTAAAGTCCCTGTCCAATGCTGCCACTGGGCACTTTATCCACTCACAGTCACACTTTCACATTATATAAGAACAGCTGGCTTTTATTCATTTTGAAGGTGGTCTCCACAACATAGCCATATTACATTGCTATACTGGCATATATATTATATTGTTATATACAGTATTGTTATTATTATTATTTTTTGAGATGGAGTTTCATTCTTGTCACCCAGGCTGGAGTGCAGTGGTGCAATCTTGGCTCACTGCAACCTCCACCTCTCAGGTTCAAGTGATTCTCCTGCCTCAGCCTCCCAAGTAGCTGGGATTACCGGCACGTGCCACCATACCTGGCTGATTTTTATATTTTTAGTAGAGACAGGGTTTCACCATGTTGGCCAGGCTGGTGTTGAACTCTCGACCTCAGATGATCCACCTGCCTCAGCCTCCCACAATGCTGGGATTACAGGCGTGAGCCACTGCGCTCGGCCAGCATTGTCATAATACGGCTAACAAAAACAAAATATTGTTATACTGCTTTTTAAAGTCATCTTTAAAAATCTGCTATGGAATACTATGAAGGCACAAAAAGGAATAAGGTGGCTAATATGGAAAGCTCTCCAAGATGTTAAATTTTAAAAATGAGGCATAGCTTGCGGTTTCAGTACATGAAACAGGTCTGGAAGAGACTGCCAAGGGCTGAGGTTGTGTCTGTCTGTAGAGGAGATCTTGGAGGCTGAGGGTCAGGAGAAGTAGGGAGATTTGGTTTTCACTTATATCCTTTTATATCATTTACATTAAAAAAAAGTGTAGCAAACTTTTTAAAAGGTTGTTTACAATTATATTTAGCACTTGTATATAAATATACCTAGGTTAAATTTCTTAGCTTCCTTTTTTAAAAATGATTACATTAAGTGACCACTACAAAGGTCCAAAACTATCACTGATTAAGATCATTTCAAGTCTATTGTGACTTTTCCAGAATGTCACTGAGGGTTCAAAATAAATTAACTGAGTAATCCAATGGCATGACAGGCTTTGTATAAAATAAAATCTAAGATAACATTCCTTTTGTGAAAGATAATTTTGACACATATCATGTAGTTATCTTAGCTTTTATTAATAGCCTTTCATTACGTTAAGTTGTTAGATGTTTTGCATACAGTGTCTTATTTAACAACCAGGGCTGGGTGCGGTGGCTCATGCCTGTAATCTCAGCACTTTAGGAGGCTGAGATAGGAGGATCACTTGAGGTCAAAAGTTTAAGACCAGCCTGGCCAACATGGTGAAACCCTGTCTCTACTAAAAATACAAAAATTAGCCAGGCATAGTGGCACTAGCCTGTAATCCCAGCTACTCAGGAGGCTGAGGCATGAGAATTGCTTGAACCTGGGAGATGGAGGTTTCAGTGAGCCGAGATCACATCACTGCACTCCAGCCTGGGTGACAGAGCAAGACTCTGTGGCAAAAAAAAAATACAACCAGCTTATAAAACAGGTATTATTAGTCCCATTGCACAGGTGAATAAACAGAGGAATAGTAAGGTTGCCCAGAATCATATAAATAATCACATATATTAATCATATAGTGGAGCTGAATATTCAAATCTAGCATTGTCCAGTTCTGAAAAGCATACTTTTTCATTACAAAATTCTGTCTCTCATACTGGACCCTGCAACGTCCTAGGACTGCATATGTATTATCACACTTCACTTCCAAACAGCACTATGAGGTGGGTACTCTTATCCCATTTTACAGACTTGGAATCTGAAGCCCACAGAGGATGGAGCCTTGCCCAAAGTTGGCCAACTCATTTGTATCCCATAAGAATAAATTATGGCCAATAACATGTACACTCAACAGTTCTCTTGGGAAGACTGACCTATCATATTTTATCATAACAATCAAACTCATTTATGTCACAACATTCAAGATGTTACTTCGGTCTCTCTATTAGTATATTAAGCCTGCCTTCACCTATTTCCAACCTAAACCTTACCCCTTAACTGTAAGACCAATAAAAACAGATGGGGCCCAGTCAGGCTGTCTAGTTGGCTCTGATTCTTAAAGCCTCCTGAGACTGGGAGCCTCCGATTTTCCTCTCCTTCTGGGTTTTGGTGTTCTGTGGTTTCTTATCACTTGCTTTAAAAATAACTACCAGGGAAAATATTTCTAAAGATCACACGCGCTGCATTAGCAACACTTCCGACACCTCATCAACCACACCACAGAGCAACAAACAGCACAGGAAGCATGTCTGTGATGTACAGGAAGATGCAAGAGTAAGGACCAAACAGCCGAAGCAATCCCTCACAACCTGCAAGATGCTAACTGAAAGCTCCACATTAAGCTCTGCATTCGCATGCATTTATCACTTCCATGCCAAATGCTTGAACAAATGTATGCAGGAAGGAAAGCCTTCCTGTCACCACGTGGCAGCCTGGGTGACAGCATCAGTAGGTCTATAATTAAAGGGTTAAGAGTAAGGCAAACAACAAGTGGTCCCAATGATTTCCGCAAGAGAAAGTATTCGCATTACATAACAGAGTGAGAAGAATAGACCCCCTCTCTGCGCTCTGCTGTGATCTGAGTGTTGCATGTCTTCATAGAGTTGGGGACAGCTGTACTGCGTGCTGGCAGCAGTCATATCCTCTTGCTGTTTGCACAGTGGAACATTTGTCTTCCTAATCGCAGCATGTGAAAGTTCCTGCTTCCACTACCAGAGTCTGAAACTAAAATTAAAACAAACCTTTCCTTAATAGGTAGCTCCTGTCTGAGACTGTTTGCACTGGTACCCTCTGTTTATCTATTTTCAGCAGCATGGTCATAAGGAGGAATTGTATATTTACACACCTGTGCCTTTATAAAAGATCATTTGTTCATGTTCTCCTCTGTCCATTTAACAAACATTTACCCTTCACTCTGTTCCTGATCCCAAGTTAGGCACTGGGTACACACAGATGACAAAGTCCTTTCCCTGAAGCAGCACCCAATTCTAGAGGGGAAGCAAGCAAAGGGGAGTCTATGGAGGAGTGCATGCAAGGGTGGCGGGTGCCGGAAGACAGGAGCCAGGTTCCTGGCAGGGGCGAGTGGGAAGCTAACGAGGAAGACCTCACAGAGATGACACTGGAGTTGGGCAGTGAAGGATGAGTAGGAGTTTGCCAGGCAGTGTGCCAGGGAGGGAGAGGAAGGTGGAGGTAAAAGGGTTGGAATGTTGTTTCCACTTCAAGTGAAAACTTGAAGTAAGTTTTCTGAGAAAGCAAGGAGACTTTCTGGTTAGAATGTTAAGCTTGTTTTTTTTTTTTTTTTTTTTTGAACAGAATCTTGCTCTGTTACCCAGGCTGGAGTCATTGTGATCTCAGACTCCTGGGCTAAAGAAATCCTCCTGCCTCAGCCTCTGGAGTAGCAAGGACTACAGGTGTGCACTACTGTGCTTAGCTAATTAAAACTTTTTTTTTTTTTTTTTTTGTAGAGACACAGTCCCACTATGTTGCAGGTTGGACTTGAACTCCTAGTCTCTAACTCCTGGGCTCAAGCAATCCTTCCACCTTGGCCTCCCAAGAAGCTAAGACTACAAATGCGTGCTACCACACCCAGCTAATTTTTAAATTTTTTTGTAGAGGCAGAGTCTTACCGTGTTGCTCAGGCTGCACTTGAACTCCTGGGCTCAAGTGATCCTCTCACCCTTGACTCCCAAAGTACTGGGATTACAGGTGTGGGTCACCATGCCCAGCCTCAAAGGAGTGTTTTCTCACAATGGATAGTTAACCATTTTTATTGGGAGTCAGTTCCTCAACAAAAGCCATCTTTCAGTACCTGTCTTACATAGCCAAATACTGGAGGATCAGGCAACCTTTCAAAGCTGACAGATTTCAGGCTTGCAATCTGTCAAAGGGCAGTGAGAGGGCCACAAGGGAGATTCTCCAGGAGGACTCTGCTGTCCCACCTTCTCTTGTAGGCAAGTGGCCCATTAGCTCTTGCTGCTCATGGAAAAACTCCCATCACAACTGTCCCCAGTGAGTATCTCCTGGCTTCTGGTAGAATGAAGAGGTGTGAGTCCCAATGCAAAGCTACCCTACTGGAGCTGTCCGTGTGTCCCCTCGGTTTTCCCTGGCAGCTTTACTCTCCTCAGCACCAAACCAGAGCCAAATGCTTGTACACACCAGGTGCTCAATAAATGTTTGTTTGCTCAACCAACTGGGTGACCACTATTAAAGTGGAGGAAGAAAACTAAGATTCTCTTTAGGAATGTCTGCATAGCCATCAGTACTGCTTTTTCAGTGCGAGGTGCAACTGAGGCAAATCATCTCCACTGTTCACAATGTTGACAGAACTAGTCAGACACAAGCTGATGGATCTGATTAAAGAGGAAAAGAACAATCGAGTTTATTGTAAGTCTCCTTCCTCGCCAGGATTTGCAGAGCACCTTACCTGACACATGCAGGCTCTAGTACAGACTACCAACTAGTATGGCGAGGATCTGGCTGTCAAAACTCAAAAACTAGAAAAGGAAAAAGGAAATAAAACAGCCAGAAATGACTAGATTTGGGTTCCCCAGAAAACATACTGAAAGGTCCTTTATCCTCAGTGTTTGTGTCTGCTGAAGAAGCACTTACTGAGAGCTTCCTATGTCCATGGCTTCGTGCCCTCTCTGGCAGGAAGTGGGCACTCCTCTCTGGGCCCTATCGGATCATTTATACCAACTACTAGTAATGTCTGAGATCAAGAGACTGAGCCTGCAGCAAGGGCTGTTTTTTAGGTTTTCATATGCAACCTTTGGCTTTTCAGGAATTGGTTCTATTTTCAGAATTAATCTGTTATATTGCAGTAGGCATTTCTACTGGGCCCAGCACCATGACAGAGAATCCATGAGTGACTCCACATTGTTCCACTCCTGTAAGCACCACTACATGAAACAGATGGCTGCAGAAAGAAGGCATGCTGTGTTCTTGACTACCACTGAAATGCTTACTGGCGATTTTAGATGCCTTTTTAGATGCCTTTTATGTCACCAATATTTTTAAAGCTATTATATTCAATCTATTCAAAAAGTATCCACTGATTAAGATAACTTACCTCTCAACACTTAGGAAATGAATCATTCCAGGTGTCAATAATGTCTTAGAAACAATGCAAACACTAAGTATACAAATACACTCCTGCACATCTTCCTGTCCACACATGGAGGGGTATTTCTGCATTTGACCTTCCCACTCCACTCTAGTCCTTTGACCCTAGCTTTACACTTAGGGGACAGAGTCACGACAAGCATGAAACTTCCTTTTGTTGTTGTTGTTTGAGACAGGGTCTGGCTCTGTTGCCCAGGCTGGAGTGCAGTGGTGCAATCACAGCTCACTGCAGCCTTGAACTCCTGAGCTCAAGTGATTCTCAGACTTCAGTCGCCTGAGTAGCTAGAACCACAGGTGCACACCACCACACCTGGCTAATTTTTAGAACTCTTTGTAGAGATGGGGTCTTACCATGTTGCCCAGGCTTGTCTTGAACTCCTGGGCTCAAGCGATCCACCAACCTTGGGCTTCCAAATTGCTGGGATTACCGTGCCTGGCTGAAACTTCTAAAACTATAGAATTCCACACAGAATTACATTAAGAATGTTTCTAATTTTTCACCTTTGTGGTTTTGTGATGTCAAATTGCCATGACTTGATATGCCAACATTTACTACACTCATCATGTGGGGTAAAATAGTCACTATGAAATTGAATTTAGGCTCCCAGAACTTTGGGAGGCCAAGGCAGATGGATCACTTGAGGTCAGAAGTTTGAGACCAGCCTGGCCAACATGGAGAAACCCCGTCTCTACTAAAAACACGAACATTAGCCCAGTGTGGTGGTGCATGCCTGTAATCCCAGCTACTCGGGAGGCTGAGGCAGGAGAATCCCTTGAACCAGGAGGCAGAGGTTGCAGTGAGCCGAGATCCCGCCACTGCACTCCAGCCTGGGCAATGGAGGGAGACTCAGTCTCAAAAAAAAAAAAAAAAAGAAAGAAAGAAAAGAAATTAAATTTATCATTTTATCACTTGGCTTTTGAGATGTATTTAATCTTTTCTTACAGCAAGGTGGTCAAATCCATTGATTGTCAAAAGCCAGGTAGTCTTCAAAATGTCCAGAACTGCAGGACTCCATGCACACAGCACTGCACGTTTTCTATCATCATTTACCCTTTTCTCACCAGCTCACACACATTCATCTTGTCCCTGACTCTCGGCCATTACTGCTGAAAATCCAGAACTCACCACTATGAAAGATACTGCTTCCCGCAGTCACTGGTTTATGGGTGGGTTGGGGTGACGGTGGAGCATAAATTGGAAAACCAGAAAGAAGTCTCCAGCTGGAGAAGAAATCAGCCAGGAAAGCGCTAGCGGTAGGAATAGACCATGTTCAATATGAAACCATGCCATGATTTCCTGAATTTAGAGCAGCATTCTGCCCCTAATTCCCAAGTCTGCTAGCGCATTATGTTCATACAACCTGCTTCCAGTTTTTATTTTTAAAACTATACAAATAGAATGGGCTAACTTAAAGCAATCAATTTCATCTGTAGTTCTTTTTTGGATCCTTTTTCCTCAAGAGACCCCAATTTCTTCCTGAAATGCTCTTAGCTGCATGTGCCTCTCCCACTCACTGTGTCATCTCCTCTCCAAAGCATGGTCATTTTCTGAGAATAAGACTCTGAGCAGGGCTCTGAGACATCTTTCAACAGCAGCCCCGGCATGAAGCTCTAACGGCTGTGGGCTCAGAAAAGGGCAGGTCAGGGTATGGTGGCGTAGTCCTCCACTGACGCCTGGTGTGGGACAGCCACAGAGGATGGGATGCAGAACCAGGATGTGCCTCCCCTGTTCACATGCTGCTCTGCACACCCCAGCCCAGCTCTGTTCTGCTGGGAACCCAGCATCCTTCACTTACTCTCTACTTCCTACTTCCCAGCTCCACAGACTACCACTGTCAGAGACAGAAGAATGCCTCTCTCTGAGCTGTGAGAAGGGAGAGACGGTGGGTGCTTCTCAGCTCACTGCAGCCATGTTTCCTTTGAATGAACCCCTTATGACGGGGTTATGTCCACATAACCCCGTCATAAGTTGAATATATCATCAGTCAAAAATGCGTTTAGTAAATCTAACCTACCAAACACCATTTAGCTTGCCTTAAACGTGCTCAGAGCACTTACATTAGCCTAGAGTGGGGCAAAATCGTCTCACACAAAGCCTATTTTATAATAAAGTATTGAATACTTTACACAGATGGACATTTTGTAGACATGATGGGATGTGAAAACATAAAATATACTATCCAAAAATCACTTGGCAACACAGTACGCTGTGGAGGATGGGCTGCTTACCCTGGAGATGGTGTGGCTGACGGGGAACTGTGGCTTACTGCCACTGCCCAGCATTGCAAGAGAGCGTTTTAGGGCATATCACCAGCCCGGGAAAAGATCAAAATTCAAAATTCATAGTATGGTTCCTACTGAATGCATTCCGCTTTTGCATCCTCATAGAGTCAAAAACTGTAAGTCGAACCATGATTAGTCCGGATCGTCTATATTAGCAGCTAGCAGCTGTATTTAGAGTGCTCCGTTCCAGGCTAAGCACTTTGCAATTATATTTTCATTTCAGCCTCCCAAGAACCCCACAGGGTAGGCACGATCCTATTCCCTACTTTAAAGAAGAGCAAACAGAGCTTCAGAGAGAAAATTGCCCCAGAAAGCCCAGCTGGTAAGGGGCCAAGCTTGGGTGGAGCTTGGGCAATCTCGCGCCACTGCAGGAGTTCTCAACCACTGCTCCAGGAGGCTGTTTATTTTCTCCTTTGGATGGATATAAATCATATTAGAATATTTGTCTTTTCTTTCAGATCACACAAGCCAAATACTCACCCAAATTGTATTTCTTTTTTTTTTTTAAGACAGAGTCTCGCTCTGTCACGCAGGCTGGAGTGCCAAGGCGCAATCTTGGCTCACGGCGCAATCTTTGCCTCCTAGATTCAAACAATTCTCCTGCCTCAGCCTCCTGAGTAGCTGGGATTACAGGCATGTGCCACCACGCCCGGCTTTTTGTATTTTTAGTAGTGACGGGGTTTCACCATGTTGGTCAGGCTGGTCTCAAACTCCTGACCTCATGATCCATCCATGTCGACCTCCCAAAGTGCTGGGATTCCAGGCGTGAGCTACCGCACCCAGCCCCAAATTGTATTTCTTAGGGGAACATTGCACTTCTCTTCTTTTGACCACCCCCTGCACTCCCTCCCTCTCCCAGTCAATCCAGTGAAAAATCACCGTTCGTAATCTCCCGATTTTGAAGGGAAGAACTGATTCTCCAACAGGGGTGGTGTCTGCTTCTCCCAGGGGTCTCTTCCATGCCACGGTGTTGACCTCTACCAACCGCACTACTTTAGTTCCGTTTCCTCTGGCTTCAGGTTGGGTTCAGTCAATGGAAGGCAGGGGCAGGAAAGAGGGGATGGCGGGACAGATGCTGGAGGTATTGTTCTCTCCCTGCTCCAGTGCTGCAGTTCAGGCAGCAGACTTGACCCCACATGGCCACCACTGTCCCAGTTCTTCTTCTGTGCCTCTAGCTGTCCCCAGGATCCAGTAACACGATTTCCTCTTGTTGCGCCTCCAGGCCCGGGGTTGGGAATGGCTTCCTACTCTTGGCCACTCCCAGATGCTTCAGACTCTCTTAGTTCTCTCGACGCGCTGATACCTCTGTCAGCAGACCCTTCATTAACTTCTCTTCAACATCCCAGCTGAGTGTGCCTTCTGTGTCCACAGGGCCCTGACAGATGTCCTCCATCACCCCCTAGACCATAGCAAAGGCTAAGACAAGACCTGAGTATGACTAAGATAATTTATTTTTTGTAGTGATCTGACTTGCTTTTTATAAACTGGAGTCATATATGTTGCCCAAAAGGAGAGGGAACTTGGACATCCTTCGACATTTTCCATAACTCTGTCTCTGTTCTACATGGCAATGTAGGGAGAATTTCAGGCCCACAAGCAAATTTACTCCCCACTGCGACGTTTAAATGGGTTAAATTTAGAGTATGAATAAACATTGATCCTTGCTATGTACTGCAAAATTTCACATCTGTAATAAACTTCCCATGCTATACCGTACATCTTTAAATGGACTCACTGTATGCAAGGAGACTTTCATCTGAGCCTCTGCTTTTTCTAAAAATAAAAGCAGTAACACCACCACCAACACTCTCCCCTTTCCTTTTCTGTGATGTATTCTGAGCACAAGCAAGGCCTCAAAGTTAAGGGGTTGTTTTCCTTTTCTTCATATAATACGCCTGCACAAAGCTGCAATTATGGGATTTCTAAGAATTTCAATGATATGTTCTTGATGCTAAATTATTACTTTGTTTTTCTAAAACACACACTTACACACAACATCCAAGAACATGAATTTGTCTCTGGAAGGTCAATCAGCGGCCAAATTTAATTTCAAAAGACAAGTTTCAGAAAGGCCACCTTCATGAATTCTTCATTAATTGCAATAAATAAATAAATATCCATCTAAGCGGGGGACTCTATTTTTCTTATGTTGTCTAATTGTGTAAGGTTCTCAGAATGGTAACAATTCCCAACTGTACTTACACAGAAATGACCCAATCTGACCCTGTGCATTGGGATAAAGGTCAACGGTGCAATATCCTGATCATCTTATACACCCAGAGCCCAGTGTGAAAGCACTTTACTGCGAACCACTATGCTGAATGAGGCCACTGTTACTTTACAAAAGAGACTGGCAAACATAATACATTTCAAGATAACTTTAGGATATTAACATACGGTGAGGTGGAACACATTATTTCAATAAGAAATGGGTTACATCAGTAAATGTGATTAAATACACAAAATCCTGTTACAACAACCTGACCAGCTGTTGACTAGGTACTTTGAGAAACAGTGAAATATAGAAGATGATTCTTACCTTCAAGGAGTTGATAGTCTGGTCAGGTTCAAGCATAAAAAGAGAATTAACAAGCACATGAACATAGATACTGAAAGGTGAGATATGAATAGTCCAGACAGTGAGAGCTCTGGGAGTTCAGATAAGTGAGAAACCACAGAAACTGTCATCTAGATTCCTCAAGAAAAATATTTCTTCTCTGAAAAGCAACAGTTCCTGTTTTAAGAGTTGTAAGCGGAAACTTTAAATGACCTAACTCAAACACGTTTTCTTTATTGTAGAGATTTGCCGACTAAACAGTATAATATTAAAACACTTTAGGATCAACCAAACAATGGTAAAAATGCACTTATTTCTTAATCTGTTTCTGCAGTTTACAGACACACTATACATTAATTATTACTGAGCTGGCAGGAAGTACACACAACTCAAGAATAGCCGGCTTTCAGAGAGTGAGGGCGGTGAAATTATATTCTTTCCTCACCACTTGTCTATCGATCTTCTTAGAGCAATTTCAGAAATGCCGCAAACAAATAATTTACACCTGATAAGAAAAGACAGGCCCGGAGAAGATAGGTGATCAAAAAATGAGAAAAATCTCTGGCTGGCCCATGTTCTATTATGAAGGGCACACTGTCACACTGTCCCAACTGCTGGCTTTTTTTTTCTTTTCTTTCTTTCCTTTTTTTTCTTTTGCCTGATCTGAAGGTTTAATGCTAGTGTGGAACACAAGGAGGAGTTCAACCCTTCCTGTCTGTTTGCCGTCAACACTCATAATTTGCCAGCCATGCTGCTATTTCATTTCACTGTAGTGCACAGCAAATCGTGATCAAGCTCAGTAGAAACAGAAGCCATTCTTGGGTTGGGCCAATGATCTTCAAAATGCAGAGGAGGGAGTCTCTTTTTCCTCCTCCTTTTTCCTTCCAGTCTATCTGCTGTCCCATTCATTTTGACTTATTTGGACTTGAAAAGCAACATTTTTCAGTCTGCAATGAATAACTCCAGACAGTTGTGAAACTGCTAAAAGGATTCCATGTGGCCCTTTTAAGTAAGAGCATGATTCTTCAGGTAGCTCATAATCAGTTAATGGTGCCTCGAATGATTTTTAGCTGTCATAAGCACCATGACTGTTTCCTGAAGAATTTAGAGATGTTTCTTCAGAAATGACAGCAGTTATTGCAAAACTTTTCTTTTCATCAGTAGACGGTGGAATTTCTTTTCTTAATTTCCATTTATGAAAACATGTCTTGACTTGTTATTTTAGCCTATTGTAAGCATTTGACCTCCAGCGTAAGTCACAAGGAGAAACAACCGTGTTTACCTGAGACTCGATTTATAAAGTAGTGTGTTGATCAGGGTCTGAATTAGCCCTTATCTGTTGTTCTTTTTTTTTTTTTTTTTTTTTTTAATTCAGCAATAGTGTGTAATTCAAAATGTCAGGAAATGGTAATAAAAGAGTGAAGGCTTTTTTCCTGCCTAGTAATTATGCTTGAGTATTCAAGTTATAATATGCAAAATAAAAACGATGGTTATTTAGCATTTAGAATTTTTTCTTCACACCATACTGTTGGTATAAAAGCCTCTTTTATACACATATCTTTGATTATCTATCCACATGTGCATTCTCTATATAAATTCAGCCCAAGTTAAACTATCAAAAGAAATGCTTTTGTTGTATCTTCATCTCAGTCTTTTTTGGCCATTCATCAGCCTGAGACTAAGGGGAAAGAAAAAAAGACTTTGAACTGGAGTAAAATGAACTCGCCTGTACTCTTGTAAATCTAATCTGAGTGTGTACACTGGACAAGGAGTCTTGTCTAAAAAAGGAAGTGTTTGCCTAAGTTGAATAAAGAATGACCATGTAGAAAATACAATTCAGACTTCTCAGATTCCCGATGCAAGGAGGAGGGTCATTGTTACAAAGCCAAGCAGAAATGAAGACGCTGCCCAGGATGAACTCTCTTTAAAGACTCACAGGCTACAGTCTCAAAGAACAAGCATTTTCATGGACACTAACTACCTCTGTGCCTATGGATTATCTCAGCTTTCTGTTCAAAACGTCTATAGAATCCATGTCTGACAATCAAACATTATGCTTTGGAGAGGTTATTTTCTCTGAAGGTCCTGATTTTTTAAACTTTTTTTTTGTCTTACCCATTTTCTCTGGAAGGTTGAAAGAAGCACAAAGAAACAACATTCTGGCTACAAAATGAATAAAAAATAAGTGCAAATACCAAACTGTTAAATTAACTTTAAATTTTATGATTCAAGGCAGAAATTTTAAATGTGTCAAGTTGTAGGCGGTATTTAAGGCCATAAACTGGTTATTATCCTATAGCATTTATATGGCGCTCTGGGCTCCAGATGCTTCACAACCACTAATTACACATTTCTCTGGCTATCCCAATATGGGAGCACAGCGTCATTAACCACATTTTACAGGCAAAGAATCAGGATTTAAGTGACGGGCCTCAGATTACAGACTGAACAGGAGGTAAAAAGAAGGAATCAGATACTCAGAGTCTCCCAGTCCAAGCACACATCTTGTTTAAGCTCATCTTGAAAATGGCAAAGAATTAAATATTGCTCCAGATATAAAATATTTTATCTCAACAATGGAAAACTAGAAGCTTCGGCACTCTCCAGAAGCAAAACCAAAGTCCCCGAAGCTGATCCACAGCAATGGTCCTCAAGTGTTAGCAGACATCAGAGTCCCCTGCAGGGATTAGCAAAACACAAACTCCTGGCCCTTATCTCCAACTTTTCTGGTTCAAACAGTCTGGGATAGAGCCTGAGAATCTGCATTTTTAAAAAGTTCCCAAGGGATGCTGATGTCAGTGGTCTGGGGAGCTCAGTTCTGTGAAACTGACCTCCTACTTCACCTCAAAGCCGTTTCTCATACACCTTGGGATCATCCCTCTCTCCAGCATTATCTCCACACTGGTGCTTCCCTTCCTGTTGGCCTTGCTTTCCAGCTTCCTCATCCCCTGACTTACGTCAGATGTCCTATAGGCAGAAATGAGGCCATGCAGCAAGGTGATTAAGAGCCTTGGTTCTCAGATATATCAGATTGCCTCCATTCAACTCAAGTTTGAGCACTTCCATTGCTGTATGTGTAAAATGGGATAGAATAACATCTATCCTATAGGATTAATTTAAGGGTTAATTGAGGTAACCCGTTAAACCACTGGATACCTAGCATGGAATAAGAATTCATTCATAATTATTATTATCAGTACATATTTATCAACAAGCATTTGTGGAACACCTACTATACTCTATGAAGGATCATGGAGGTAGAATGACAAGTCTGATCCCTGCTCTCAAGGAGCTCATTAGCTAATTTTTGAGCTAGATGGGGTCCTCAGAGTCATCTATGATACTACACTACACGGACACTACTAAGACAAGTCCATTAGTAGGAAAAGACGAAACAAACCAAACAAGACAAAGCAACAACAAAAACCTTTCTTCAAATGAAAGCTTAGCCAGAAGACCAATAGGTAAGCATGGAGCTGCTCTGGGTGAACAGGAACAAGGGAGGACAGGATGTCCCTCCACAGCTTCATCCTGCCTCTCCCCATCTCCATCCTGCATCTCCCCAGGCTTCCATGGAATGCAGCTCTTCTGACAATCAAACAATTGGCCGGGTGCAGTAGCTCAAATCTGTAATCCCAACACTTTGGGAAGCCAAGGCGGGAGAATCACAAGGTCAGGAGATTGAGACCAGCCTGGCCAACATGGTGAAACCCCATCTCTAATAAAAATACAAAAATTCGCTGGGCATGGTGGCACTCTTCTGTAGTCCCAGCTACTTCGGAGGCTGAGACAGGAGAATTGCTTGAACCCAGGAAGTGGAGGTTGCAGTGATTCGAGATTACGCCACTGAACTCCAGCCTGGCGACAGAGTGAGACTCCGTCTCAAAAAAAAAAAAAAAAAAAAAAAAACAAACAAACAATTAAGCATTTCTCTAAAATTGATGAAGCTAAGACCCAAAGAGGTGATGTGAGTTGCATATAGGACACACAGCCAACTACAGTGGTAAAGATGGGATAAAATTAGGAGAAAGTATCTTAGAATCACATGTTGGGAATGACCTTACAGATGATTTAAAGTTGATCCAATGTTCTCATGTTATAGAGAAGGACACAGAGGTCTCAGAGTCTATTCAGAAGCAGATCATGAACATACGGTCCAGCTTTCCTAACTCCTGATTCAAGTTGTTTTTGGCTACATCTCTTCTCACTTCAGTTCCTGCAAACATACTCCAAGATGGAGCATTTCCCCCTAAGAAAACAGGGGTGGCTCTTCACCATGTAGTGGTGCCAGGTACAGTGTCCTGGGAAAGAAACATTTTTCAGACCAGCCATAAGTGAGCAGTTCAGGGTGTTTTCCTTTAAAAGCCACACCCACCCCTGCAACTGCATAGGCTGAGTTAGCAGCTTTGCAAAGATATAAGGACCTCACAGGTTGTATTATGTTTCAAAATATAATCCTTCTCAGAGGTACTCCCATTTTAATAAGACTCACTTAAAGACCGAAAGTAACATTTGCAAGAATTTTGTGAGGCTCAGAACCAGGAGAACATCAAAGAAGGCCTGAGACAACTGGCTGCCTTTCATAGTATGGTGCTGGTGGAGGTCAAAAAGAGTGCTCAATTCCTTTTCCAGCTGCCATTGGCTTTCCCGCTAAGGAGGACTGCCTTTGGATTGCCAAGTACAAAACAAAGAAAGCAGACCCCAAGCCATGATAAATGGGTAGGAGGAAAACATATATTGCTTCAAATGAATTCAGATCTCACATCTGTGCAAACTGTATCACGGGCTTAGAGGAAGATCAAATGACATGGCCAACCTGCTGGGAGAGTCTGTTGAGGAAGACAAGATCCATCAGAGCAGGACAGAATCAAGGAATTAGGCAACTACCTACATTTTTGAAAAGGAAGAAAAGGAGAATTCTCAAAGGTACAGGTGGCTCAGCTAGAAATTGATCCCAGAAATAATAATGGATGGACTGTAAAGGGAGTCAAGAATGGTGGTGCCCTAGGAGCCAACTCAATCCACAAATCTGAGAGACCAGAGAAAATGAAGCAGACAAGGGGGACTTCAGCAAAGCATTTTAGACACAGAGACAGGTAGATCAATAACTTGATGACTGACAATTATAGAGTTACAAAGGGTATGCATTAGTTGATAGAAAAGTATTTCTTGTTCTTATCCCAGGGAGTATTTCATCAAAAGCAGGGAGCATTCTTATCAAAACTATCCATGTACGGTGGATCAAATTAAACTTCACTGTATTTACAAGAAATAAACCCTTCTCTTTCTAGAATAAATGCCCAGAAGCTTGGATTATCACCTGCAGGGGGTGGTTAATATATTAGACAGCAAAATGTGGATTTAAAAAGACCTGAATAGCTTGGCACCAAATTCAATAAAAATTTCAGTTGTAACTTTCTGCTAAAAATTTTTTTTAAAAAAGTTACAGCTGATGTTAGAAGACACAATCTAGCAGGGGTACATATGGTACAGATGCAGAGATTGTCAACAGTGTCACTCTAATAGTAATGAAACAGGCTTGGCAAAAATTGTATCAGTGAGAAAAATTGTAACAGTGAGCTGAACTAACCCAACCCCCATCCTGCCTTTCCCTAAATTATTCCTGAGCTTTTGAGCCAAGCAGACTTTGAAAGATATTTAGGCTATGGTTTAAATGATAAAAGGTCTCCCCCAAAATTCAAGCACTTTTATAAAGCTAATGGGAGGCTATCAGGCTGGGTGGAGGAGAGGTGCATGCATGCTGCTAAGGTGCAGGTGCAAACAATTGTCAGCCATGATTCCAGAAGTTACAAGATATGCAACTTCAACTAGTCCTGCAAATAGCATCACTATTGTAGAACCTAAGATGGGCCTTTTGAGATATCTTTTCAAATATTTTGAATGTCTTGATACTTATGGCTCCAACTGGACCCACCAAACCCACTCCCGTGCCTGCCCCCGACCTCCCAAAAGTGATTCAACCCATAGGAGGACAGCTTCAACCCTCTATAATTTCATCTCTGCCCCAACCAATCAGCAGCAAGCCCAGCCACCCCATCCCTTCCCCCAAACTGCCTTTGAAAAACCCCTAATTTAGGAAGTTTGATGAGATTATTTAAGTATGAACTCCATCTCCCACGTGGCAAGGCAGCCTCATGTCTATTAAGCACTTTATTTACTACATTTATTTACTACAATGCTGTGGTCTTTCTTTATGCAGCAGGCAGGAAGAACCCCTTGGGCTGTTGCAGTAAAGTATGACAAAGCTACCAAAAACTCCATAAATCTTAGGCTGTGGTAGCAGAACAATGAGGTGGTCATCTGCTTTGGTCAGACTACCTGGAGTGTAGTGCTGGGATTGGAGTACCTCTGGAGAAGAGGATTCAAAACCACATCATGCAAGACACAGCTGAAGAAAGTTGAGTGAGCAATGTCTCTGAGTGAGCAAGGTGTCCGTCTTCAACCATCTGAAGGGTCAGATGTTGATGTGCTCTGCGAAGTCCTAGGCTGTAGAGAAACAGAACCAGTGCCAATACAAGGAAGCACTTTCTTTTTTGCTGGGGGGAGCGGAGGGACGGAGTCCCCTTTTTTGTTGGGGGGAGCCCAACTCTGTGGCCAGGCTGGAGTACAGTGGCGTGATCTTGGCTCAACTGCAATCTCCACCTCACAGGTTCAAGTGATTCTCCTGCCTCAGCCTCTCAAGTAGCTAAGACCACAGGTGCATGCCACCACACCCAGCTAATTTTTGTATTTTTAGTAGAGACAGAATTTAACCATGTTGGCCAGGATGGTCTTGATCTCTTGACCTCGTGATCCTTGGCTTCCCAAAGTGCTGGGATTATAGGCATGAGCCACCGCACCTAGCCACAAGGAAGCACATTCTAGTGGTCTCCAAAAGTTGCTTCAGGAGGTCGTTCCCCATCACAAGAAGCTATTAGGTATGGCTACACAGTGCTTTCCAAATCAGGGCGTGTCTATCCTCTAACTCTAGGCTGTCCCTGACTTGGATAGTGTTGACCTGACTATATTTGCAGTAAATAATTCCTTTGTGGAATAAAGACCTAGGATTTCATATGACCAGCTGAAAAAGCTACTTCTATGAGCCACAGAACCGTACTGAAATCCCAATAAAGTCAGTGTAATGATATGTTGGCATTATAGACAGCTTTCATCTATGGAGCTCAGGGCATTTTCATATCAATTATTGCTTTTTATCTTTACAATACTCCTACTAAGTGAGAAGAAGGAGGAGTAGGAAGAGGAGGAGGAGAAAGATAAGCAAGTTTTATTTCGCCCATTTTGTAGCTGAAGAAGCTTGGGGAGATTTGGCAAAGGCTGTTCCATTGTCACAGAGGTGTGGGGTTTGGAATTTGTAACCTGGTTCTTTACCAATTTCTATTGCCATGCGTTAAAGCCACATCCCACCTTTCTGCAGGACACTGTCCCTGCTACAAAGCATTTGAAAGCAACCATAATCAAGGACTGAGCCCGCACACTTGGTTCCAGGGAAGGCAGAGACCTGCTGGTGGACACAAACAGAGCCTTAGGAAATGGTGTGAGAAAAGCCACTTGGCCCCTAGGAGTGGTGACTGACAAGCAAAGCCAGTTTGAATAGCCTTTTACCTCATATTACCTCATTTTCCTCAATTATCTGAGGGGTTGATAATTCTCTGGGATGGGAAGCAGATCCAAAATGGCTTTTAACAACACATGAAAATATCCAAGGGCTAAGAGCACTCTATTTTATGTTTCTATTATGGTATTTAACACAGTATGCCTTAAATTAGATTGGCAAATGTCTCTCTGACTAATCCATAAGATCTGCAAAGGAGGTGCTAAACCTTCCTTGTCTGTCAGAAGGTATAGAAAAGTGGGTTCGGCTGGGCACAGTTGCTCACGCCTGTATCCCAGCACTTCAGGAGGACGAGGTGGGCAGATCACCTGAGGTTGGGAGTTCAAGACCAGCCTGGCCAACATGGAGAAACCCCGTCTCTACTAAAAATACAAAATTAGCCGGGTGTGGTGGTGCATGCCTGTAATCCCAGCTACTCGGGAGGCTGAGGCAGGAGAATAACTTGAACCCAGGAGGCAGAGTTTGCGGCGAGCGGAGTTTGCGGCGAGCGGAGTTTGCGGCGAGCCGAGATCGCGCCACTGCACTCCAGCCTGGGCAACAAGAGTGAAACTCCATCTAAAAAAAAAAAAAAGAAAAAAAAGAAAAAAGAAAAGAAGGTTCAAGCACTGTCCCTGAAATTAGATTACTGGAGTTCAAATCCCAGCTCTACTACCTATGAGGTGGGTGACCTTGGGCAAGTGGGTCACCTGCTCTGTGCCTGGTTCCTCATCTATAAAACAAGGATCACAGAAGTATACCCTCCCTCAGAGAATGGCTGTAAGGAACAGATCAGCTCATCTATTAGTGCCTGGCCCCTAGCATGTGCGTTCCACATGAGTGTCCATTTTCACTCCACAGACTGCTGAGCACAGTAAGCTCTTAGCATGGCAGCTGAAACCAATCTATTCTCTATTCACCTGCAATAAGATCTTGGGTTGTCTGCACAAGAGGGACAATACTAGAAAAGCACGTGTAAATGAAATGCACAGATAACCCAGAATCTTAATTTCTGAAAAAAAATTTCAACTATTTTCTGCAATAAAGCTTTGCAACCAGAACTGCTAACAATCTGTAAGGATCTTCCCTAGACCACTTAGTAAAATAAATAGTGAGGTTTTAAGGCGATCTCATTCTCAAGGAAGTTTAAAGCCACTTTAGAATGTCCCATGAGGGAGAAATTTACCAACTGCTCCTAGTATTGGACCTCATTTTAAGTGATTCAGATTCTGGTGCCTGAGAATAAGTCGAGATGGGACCCACGTGGTCTCTATGCCTGCAGTAGATTCACCTTTGCAAATAGGATGTGAGGTGAAAGGAAGAAAGAACATGTGAGAAGACTGGAGAGAAAGGACCAGGTGACCCCCACCTGACAGAAAAAGATGTTCCCTCATCCTGGAAGGAGTACCAGGAGAAAGAGAAAGAAAGCATGCAAGGACAGAACCCCAGGAAAATAGGCATCTAGTGTGAGTGACAAGACAGTTTGATAACAAATTAAGATTTGGGAACAGTCATTAATATTATTACTATTCCAATTAGCATCTGGGGTCTAACTAGCTGTTAGATATGAGTGAGGAATGATGCCATATCCTAGAAATTGCTCTGCTGGTTTTGATGTTTCTTTCATATTTACTTGACTTTCTCTTTTTCCATACAGAGAATTTTTTATAATAAAAGTTGCAGAAAATGTGTGATCACAAATCTGTGGGGAGGCCATCAAAAAGCCACGCTGGCCAACCTTTGCAAGGATGCCCTTGTTATTCAGACCTGCAGGGCTCTGTCACCCTGATTAGCACCCCTCTGCAGGGGGGCGAGGGGGTGACAAACGGGTATCTTCCCTTGAGACAGACTGCAAAAATTAGAAGCCATGATTTGGTGGCTCTGGGACTCAATTCTCCTGTGTCTCAAGTTCATGTTGTCACTCGGCATGGTGGTTAAGAGCTCTGCTCTGGTCTGACAGACGAGATGTGGTTCTAATCTAGTTCTGCCACTTTCTGGCTTTGACCCTGGGGAAACGCTTTCACTTCTCTAAACCTCTGTTGCTTCCTCTTTAATAGAGAAATCTATTGGACCCACTCCTCAGGGACACTGGAAGGATTCAGTGAGCTGATGTAAGCGCTGAGCAGAGTTCCTCACTGAATATTGATGATCAGCATCCTACTCATCAATTCCCCACTTTACACATATTTTTCTCTAGTAAAGAGCCCCAAAAATGCAGAAATAACCAAAAGCCAGTGATGTGGGGGAGGGGAAGGGGCACAAAGGCACTGGTCATGGCAACACTGGCTCATTCACTGTGAAAAAGCTAGATGTGATGAAGGGCTTGGTGCCACTCAGTTCCACAGTAAACAAATGCCCAGATGAGCCACGGCCCTGTAAGAAAATCCCAACACTGCAATATTGTGAACAGACAGCCTCAGGCACCCATGGTAGTGAAGAGAAATGCTGGAAATAAAGTAGCTTTGTGGAAATGGAGGCCAACTCGGGAGTGCTAATCTCACAGCGAAATCTCATGCTAACCTAGTGTTATCTTTTATCCAAAGAGCTCCTGAACCCTTTGACCTTATATCAAATATAAATCAACAATTTTGGCAGCTGCATTGTATCTGAATGGTGTCTACAGGATGTTAAATTAAAGGACATCTGGGAAAGCACCATGCACCATGCCTGGCACCAGAGAATACAAATCATACTTTTGTGCTCGTATAAAAATAAGGTGATAGTTGACTTTCTGCACCAATCATGAAGGTGCTGAGCTAATTTGCACCCACACCTTTTTTCTCCTCCTCCCCCCAGCATGTAGAAATCACTCAACCTCAACTCACTTGGAACCTAGTACTTGAGGTGATCTGTGTTATTTTTGTTAACAAAGGTGTGCTGAGAACTGATGCTTGAATCTTTTTCTTTTTGTGATGATTCCATCAAATTGTTTCATGCAGGAAGACCTTTACAAAACTCCCAAGAAGTATATAAGAGTTTATGGTAGCAAATGGCTTTTAAATGTGCAAATTTCACACACATAGTTCCATGTTTATGCACGAAACCATGTCCTACAGAAGCATCCCATTTCTCCCTCAGTTCCCCTGTCTTGGCCTCTGCCCTGTGTCTGAGGGGAGGGGCTACCTCCCAACTGGACAAAGAGTGGAGAACAAGTCAGCTTGTGGTGTGCACTGCTCTGGGACTTGTACTAAGGAAACTGGAGCTTCCAGGAGCCATAAGCACCTCTGCACAGCCCTGCCAGCCGTGAGAGTCAGGCGAAACAAATTTACAAGGAAATTAAATTTTTCCTTTCTATTTCATTGGAAGATGAGATTCCTCTCTATTGTTAGGCCCAAACTATAATGTTCCTTGCAGCTTTCTTTTAAAGGTAATAGCTATTTGTTACTGTGCAGAATCTGTTAATTTAGGATTATAAATTAGATACAAGGTGGTTCACTGAACTAGTACAAGTTTCTTGGCTTAATCAATTTGCAAATGCCAAGGTAAAAAAAAAAAAAAAAATCAAATGACTGCAGCAAAAGTTACCAGGAAAAAAAATGACTGTGACTGGCTTGGGGAACTACCTGAGGTGCAATAAGAGCCTGTGAAGAAGTGTCTCTCTTAGGGCTCTGACCTTGCCCTTGTCTCTTCTCACTCTACATCCTCCCAGGACAGGTTCATCCGCCCCCTCAGGCCCGGATGAATTCCCCATGGCTTCTCCATTCCAGACCTCTCCAAAATGCTCTGGGAAAGAAGTTGACAAACTTCCTGTAAAGGGCTGGAAAGAAAATATGTTAGGCTTTGTGGGCCACCTAGTCTCTGTCGCACCTATTCAACTCTGCCCTTACTGTGTGAAAGTAGCTGGAGACAATATGTAAGCCAATTAATTTGGCTGGGTTCCAATAAAACTTTATTTGCAAAAACAAGCGGAGGCCAGGAGTTGGTCTGTGTAGCCATAGTTTACTGATCCTTGCCCTAAGATCCAACTGCCTACTAGACATTTCCACCTGAAAAATTCCACAGCTGCCTCAAAACCCCACATTTCAAGGCTAGACAAACTCTCTTTAACCCCTAGTCTTCTGTAAACACAGCAACACTTATGTGCCCAGGGCTAACACTGGGGCATCATTTACATTCTCCACCCTGGCATCCCACAGTCAAACACCACAAATCTTTTTTTTTTTTTTTTTTCCTTTTTTTTTTGAGACAGGGTCTCGTCCTGTTGCCCAGGCTGGAGTGCAGTGGCACTATCTTGGCTTATTGCAACCTCTGCCTCCTGGGCTCAAGGCATCCTCCCTCCTCAGCCTCCTGCGTAATGTCTACAAACACACCACCACGCTGGGCTAATGTTTGTATGTTTCGTAGAGACAGGGCTTCTCCAGGTTGTCCAAACTGGTCTCGAATTTCTGAGCTCAAGTGACCCACCTGCCTCAGCCTCATATCTCATATGAGTCCCACTTTAATTATATGTTCCTTGAGTGCAGGGACCATGTCTTACCTGTGTTTCTAATACTCTCTCCCTCCTATTGTCTAATTTAATGTCTAGCATACGAAAGAGGTGCTAAAAGTGTTTGATGAATGAATGAATGAACTGTTGTAGCAACTCTGGGGCAGTGCTTCTGAAACTTCAATATGCATGTATGTCACCTGGAGACTTTGCGAAATGCAGATTCTGATTCAATAGGTCTGGGCAGGGCCTGAAATTCTGCATTTCTATCAAGTTCCCAGGATACTGAATGCTGCTGGTCCATGGACCACACTTTGCACATCAAGGATCTAGGAAATATCCTTTGGTCCCAAAGTGCCCAAGCACAAAGAGATTCTTCCCAAATTCTGACGCATATGTGGATTTTTTTCCACGGTCATTTCATTATATCATTACTTGTACCAATTTACAACTCCAGAGAAATTAATAACATAGTTTATGGTATCAAGTGACTTTTAAATTTGCAGAGTTTACACACATTTCCATTTCTGTGCCTCAGACTATTTGCTGCTTCAATTACTTCCTCCTTCCCTATCTACTTATATCCCTTGGTGCCCACTTAATTTAATTTAAACATAACTGTGCTCATTATCTGCATAGCAGTCCTTCTACAGATGCTCTGCCAATGCAAGCCTTATCAAGATGTGCTACTTATCATGATTGTGCAAATGTCTTAAGCAAATTATTATTGTTCAGAAATTCAAAAGAACAATCTGTTTTCCCAGAACCCTAGTACAATGACCACATCGAAACCTATTTTCAAGCTACCTACACCCCTTTTTGTAGCAACAAATCTCTTTTTTTTTTTTTTTTATCAGCAGAGCAAATAATTACTGACAGGGTTCCAGGGACCACATGATTCCCCACCTACAACACACCCTCCAAAAAAGGAGACTATACCAAGGTTATCTGGATAGACTCCATACTCTACGAAAGCTTAGCTATTTCTTTGGCAAATCAGAAGTATAATCCCAACACTGTGGCAAAAAAAAAAAAAAAAAAAAAAAAAAAAAAAAAAAAAAAAAAAATCACACTTCTTTGTATGAATTCAGTAAATGTTGATGTCACATTGGGGGCAGCAGCTCTAGCTACATTCAACTCTACCTGAAAACTGGCTTTTAGTATATGCCATGGATCCATAACACATAGGCTAGTCTACAACAAGTAATTTCAGCATTTTTGGATAATTACATTTCCTCCGACAATTTCTAACGAAACTGCATGATGCTGAATTGTGTCAGAAAATAGGTGTTACAGTGAATATGTGATTCTAACCAGGCTTTTTTACTATGGAATTGTAGTAAAACGCACTATAACCAACTCACATAAATTGCTCTGTGCCTATACTTATCTCTAATGAAGGGAAGCAAATTGCCTTACCTGAAATTATAAAAGAAAATGATTACAAAGGTATGGAAGTTTATAGGCATCTTATAAGACCCGATTTTATTATGCATTATATAGATGGCAAAAAATTCCTATTTATCCAGAATCTAAATGACCAGGAAGCTTAAATAAAATGTGTTTAATGGGAATTTGTTTTTATGTGCTGAATTGCAAAATCCCGAAGGGTCTTTAAGATCATCAAAGAAACATTAATGCTCACAGAACTTTAGAGCTGTAAGAGATGGGGAGTTCGTATGGCCCAACTTGTCCATTTGACAGCTGCGTGCTGAGCCCAGGGGACAGCATAGCTTGCCCAATGAATTCGTGACAAAGCAAGACCTAGATTTCAGTTTCCCTCATACCCCACAAATGGTCTTTGTGCTCTACTGGTTGAAGGTTACTAAATACCACCATCTTTTGTGTATTCTAATTCTTAGAAATTTCATAATTCATGCATGGCCCACCCTCACTAAAATTTCAACACACATCATGATACCTCAGAGCCCCCTTCCCACTTTATCTTCTCTCTTAGCATTTTCACAATTTAAAAAAATCATCTGTATTCGCCATTAGCTGGCAAGATTCCTAAGGACAAATAATTATTTTTTTTCATTGCTGGATCACCTAGAACAGTATCCAGCACAAAGTGAGAGGTTGAGAAATAGTTGATGAATGAAAGAAAAATGAATCGTTTATGATAATCCTCAAACATATCACTGCATTATCAGAATGTGCCATTTTTTATGTCATCTATTTGACATTTTTCCAGAACTTCTGATGTGCCAGGCATTTTACAAGGCTGAGGTGAATCACAGAGTAATAGGTTTATTTTATTCATTCAGGGAGTTTAATTTAAGGTGATCCTATTGTTGTAACCTCCTAATGCAATGTCATCTCTTATCAGCTTAATTCTGCAGACTGTAGCTACGTATTACTCCCTGAAGGAATTATTTTCACCTTCAACCTGAAGTTGGGACTCATGATTCAGCAATCTGCTTTCTGGGATCATACAGGGGAAATTGCAATCTTTGTGCTAGCTTGCCAAAGCTGAGAAAGATGGAGCAGATCAAAATAAGCAGGATTTGCCAGGCAATTTTGACATATTCTCCCTCTCACATATAACAATCACAAAGTAATGCATTTCATAATGAGAAGATCCTTGCAGTAGAAGCATACATAGTATCATGTGTCTCATGTCCTTGTTTCTGAGGTAATCCACAAAGCAGAAATAAATATATGGTTTTGTTTCCCAGAAATATGAAAAAATAATAATTTCATAAGAATTCAGGACATTATACAATATTATCATAAGTGAATACTAAATTACAGTAAGGTTAACTCTTCTACATTCAGGATGCTGATATTTTACAATGGAATTAGTTCTGAGGGATTTGGTGGCACTTGGAATTCTCTGGCCCACAAACCCAAGATGTCGTTTTAATCAAGTGGCAGTTTACGGGACACCTGGTATTATTCCATTCCAAAACAGCTTATAAGACGCTAGAAAAATAAACAGCAGTAAAGGCTCAATTATTCACCCTTCAGTGGAAGTGCAAGTAATTTTTAAAAAATGTTTCCATTTCACTTTGGATCCCTACCTATCCTTCTCAGTTCATCTTAAATGGTCACCTTGAATGCTCTGCCTCCCTGCTCAGTGAACTCTCACTTCTTGGAATTTTCAGTGAATTAATACCTTCTTTGAATTTTTTTGTTGGTGGAGGTGATGTTACTTTCTAATTCTTCTTCCAGGTTAAAACAGTTTTACATTTACTTTTATTTTTCATTCTGACAAAATACACACAACATCAAATTTATCATCTTAACTTTAAAGTGTACAGTTCAGTAGCATTAGGTACACTGACATGGTTGTGAGACCAACCTTTAGAACTCTCCTCATCCTGCAAAACTACAACAATGCCAATTAAACAACCAATCTCCATTCCTCCCTCACTCCAGCCTCTGAAAACCATCATTCCACTTTCTCTATTTGTGAATTTGACCACTCTAGGTACTTCATACAAGTGGAATCATACAGTATTGTTTTTTGTGACTGTCTTATTTTACTTAGCGTAATGTCCTCAAGGTTCATCCATGTTGTAGCATGTGTTAGAATATCCTTCTTTTTTAAGGTTGAATCATATTCTATTGTATGTAGAGTCCATAGTTTGTTTGTTCAATGGGTACTTTGATTTCTTCCACTTTTTGACTATTGTGAATGATGCTACTGTAAGCATGGTGTATAAATATCTCTTGGAAATTTTGCCTTTAATTATTTTGGATAGATACCCAGAAGTGGAATTTCTAGATCTTATGGTCCCATGCTAATATCAACATTAGTGTATAAATTGATAAGCACTAAGGACAGGAGATTAAAAAAGAGGATACCAAGAATACACTGGGTAGAATGGCTCTAATCAAATAGGAATGGCACTCCCTGGACAGAGGCTGAGAGCCTGTGACTCCACGAGGCTCTTGCATTGTGCACAATTTCTAAAAACGATGAACGCCTGTAGTAAGTTATGTTCATAAACCACCTTAAGATCCCCATTGCTGCTGTAGAGGAGATAAAGGGTATGAATATGAAGAGCCAGAGGGCAGAAGAAGGAGAAAACAAGAATCAAGGTATCAATAAGTCTCTTGGAGGAATTTTCCCAAGTGGACCATTGTAGGAATGAATGTTTTCAGGTTTAGGAAGCTTAATCTTTGCTTCCAGGGTTGGTCAAATACTATAACTCTAAAGACAGCATTTCTCTAAATGAGATGCTTTCCTAGAGTGTGGCCCATCTTGGCAGTCAACGGAGAACTCAGGAGAGGACTGCAGGGAGTCTGGGGCCTCGGGGAAGGGCCAAGACTGCTTCTGCCTTTTCCTGAGACTGAGCTGACACCTCCGGGAACTCAATCAGGGAGATCATCTGCCTCACCTGCTCTGTGAAGGTGTTCTCACTACTCCAGGGTTCCTCTATTTCAGGAGAATCCTCCCAGTTTGGATTCATAGGACCTCAGCTACTTCTTCCCCAATCCTCCTTAAAATATGACCATTTGTTCCTGGGGAAAAACCTGAATGCAGGCATTAACCCAGGAATTCCACTTATCTCTGGAAGTTCTGAAGAGGACTAGGGCTGAGGGAAAAGCTTGGCTTTGGCATTGCGTGGGTCATGGGTGACTTGTGAGCTGGTTTAGTGAGGCTGGAAATCCACCAAAGAGTTGTCAAAGAATTGAGTGGACTGACAGGGACAGAGGAATACTGACAACATGTTTGGAAGCGAGTGTGACAAAAAAGAATACATGTAAAAGATAAAGTTCTGGAAATACGAGTTGTATGATTACCCAAGATTCAGGCAAACTACTGATAAATGCAGAGGCTTCCTATGGTCACACTACGGCCATCAGAATTCAGTGTAGGGTCTGAGGAACGAATGCTTTGCATTCATGGAGACTGGAGCGTGGGGAGGCAAAAATGGAGAAATAGCATTTCTGGTGGTACATTTTAAGCAGTATTTTGCAAGTATAATAGGTTATTTCTATTCCTGTAAGACTCCATTTGTTTTAAAATAATGCCATTATTTGGGAATAGTCTGAGTTTCTTAATACCTCAATTTCATCTTAACAAATGACACCCTAGAAAAATGTATTCTTCAAGCAAGAGAAGCAAATTTTTTTCCGAGCTCCACTCTAAGGCAGTAAGTAACATGTCGAAGAGCATGTTCTTCTGCACACTCCTTACTACTTAGGTGACTTAGACTATTAATCCTTTTGAATCTGTGCTGTGTTATAATAAATCAGAAATCATATCGACATTGTGAGGTTGCTCTGACCTCTATAATAAACTTAGCTTCTCTTCCTTTCTTCTGCCCCCAAATAAAATCTATGGCACATGGTGACACACATTTTGGTCAGATTAATTCCTCTCCATTTTACCTACAGTTTGAAAGAGAAAATCACATTGTGCTTGATGAGTTTTGATCAACTGTTCAAAAAAACATATTTGGCAAGGTTCAGGGGAAAGGAAATTAAGAAGAAAGCGAGAGAAAGAATGAGGTAGGAAGAAGCAGGAGGGATTGAGATGGTTCCTCAAGAGAACAGGGGGAGAAAAGCAGAAAAAAGTGGAAAAGATAAGAAAGAAGAGCATGAAGAAATGAGAAATGTATTGCTATTTCAAAAAACTATGTTTCAAAGCATTGAGAAGCATCAGGTGTCATGATGCGACCACTGACAGCTTGCTTGTATCTGATCAGTTGCAGAGCTCTGATATGACAAATGAAGGATTTGTACTAATTTCCAGTACTGTAGTTGCCTCAAATCATACCCAAAATTTAAAAGGAGAGAATTATAATGTAATCTAGTGAAGCATGGATACAGGAGCAAAAATGTCATCTAAATATTACCTGAACCATTTACCTAACTTGCCCTTGACATTTTCTTCTAGAATCTAAGTCACCCCCTCCTCCACTATTGAGGGCAAGACTCTTGATCTGTTTTCTTGCTTACGCATTTCAGGTGCTTAAAACAATGGCTGGTACATGGCAGATGCTCAGTAAATACTTGTTGCATAAATAGCCATTCAATAAGCATTTATTATGAGATCCTGATACACCAGCCCCTGGGCTTGGCACCAAAAAAATAGAGATAAATTTAACACACGATCCTCCTTCTACAGTATGGTAGGGGAAGAGAGACAAGTGAAAGACCTTAGAAATATGAGAAGCAGCAGCACATATATATGCTCAGCATAGAGACGCTGGAGCCATGCTGCCTGTGTTTGAACCTGAATCTTATTAGTCCCTATCTGTCAGATCTTTGCAAGTTGCTTAGTCTCTTTGTGCCTCAGTTTTCTCATCTGTGAAGTGGGGCTATGATCCTCACAGGGCTGCTGCCAGGATACAGGAGAAATATAAAGTACCTGGCACAAAGTAAGTGTCAGGAAGTGCAGTAGAGATTAAAAGTTTCTGTGAGAGGATTCAGAACAAAGAGTGAGGCATAAAGAAGGATCAGTTCTGGAGACAGAAGTGGGGACTGTCAGGAAAGACTCCAAGAGAACAGGTGGCCCTTGAGCCTCTTAAGATGGATTGCATTTGCCAGGCTGTCAGTGACAGGAAAGACAATGGAACAGTGTAAGTGAAGGCCAGGAGGCAGGGAGTCCCATCAACAGGTGACAAAGGTGGGGCAGGGAGAATATGATGGAGGGACTGGATACAAGAGATGCTAAGGAGGCCAAATCTACAAGTTTCAGGGGCTTAGTAAGTGTGGAGTAGGAAGGGAAAATGTCTGTAATTAAGACAGACAGAAAAGCAGGCTATGGGGCTTTTTAAATTGCACATTAATGACTTGTGTTGTTTAATAATTCTCTCAATAGTTTTCTTTTTAATAAACAAGTAATTATTAGGAGAATGTAGTCAGTGTCATAAACTGAATGCTTGCATCCCCCTAAAATTATTATGTTGAAATCCTAACCTCCAATGTGATAGTGTTAGGAGGAGGGGCTTTTGGGAGATGATTAGGTCATGTGTGTGGAGCCCTCAGAAATGGGATGAGTGCCCTCGCAGAAGAGACTCTGGAGAACCGCCTTCCTCGTCCCACCATGTGAGGACACAGTGAAGACACAGGCCCTGTTTATGAATCAGGAAATGGGTTTTCACCAGACACCAAACCTGTAAGAAACAAATTTCTGTTGTTTATAAGCCACCCACTCTGTGATGTTTTTGTTATAGCAGCCCAATTGAACTAAGACAGTCATCTAATTTGTAAAATAGCATTTTAGATTTTTATATCACCTTTCAAAAGAAATATGCATTAAATACAGAAAATTTGGGAACTTCTGTTGTGCACTAAGAATAAAACAACAATCACTCATAATCCTATTTACTTCAATAAGCACCCCGTTTCAATCTTTATCTTTTCCATTTAAATCTTTATCTTTTCCATTGTTTATATTAGTATACATTTTAATTGCAAATATGGGATCATATGGTATCCACTGTTTTGCAGCTTTATTTTTAAAAATTAAACATGAATATGATTATATTCATTCAATATTCTTCTACATGTTCAATTTTAATGGTTTCAAGTATTCCACTCTACGGATGTATCATAATTTATTTTCATCTCCTCCCTTATGTGAATGTATAAGTTGTTTCCAGTTTTTTTCTATTACTGAACATTCCTGTTGATACATCTTTGCCCACATCCTTGATTTTAGTATTCATTTTAATGTATTTTATCCGTGTAACCATGTTGAAGTAGGGAGAGTAAGTTAAATACACAATGTAGTTTATTGTACTTTGCACAAGAATTAATCCAGCCACAGCTTCTTGGTCCCCCCACCTAGGAAATGCCATGTGCCTGCCCCATGAGAGACAGAACAAGGTGGGAGAGACCCATTTGAAGTGGGGAGTCCTGCCTGGCCAGTGCTTCCAGGGAAGAGGCACTTGGACCCCTTCAGCAGCACTCCCTGGACCCTGGACAACCTGGATCCATGCAACAGCCACAGCAGGGCCCATGAGCCCGCGAGGTCTCCACCCTCACCTGCGGGAGATGAGGCAGCAACCAGCCTGAGTGGCAAAGTCACCCAGCACCTTCCTTAGAGCCCTACTCAGAAAATGGGAGGAGAAGCACATTTGGTGACAAGGCCAGAACCTATTCCCATCAGCTCCTTGATCTTCGTGAATCAACAGAAGAAAATACAAACTCCCAAAGTTCCACAACTGGATTTCATTATGCATCATTTATTTCCTTGGGTTAGGCATTCCACTTCTCAGACTGCCACATGCCACTAGCTCATGCTAAGCCAGAAAGGACAATGACAATGGGAAGGAAAAGGAGAAGCAAGATTAGAAAACTCCTTCATCTGAGGTGGCATGCTCCTACCACGGGGGCCACTGTGAATATTGATAGGAACAAGTGGTAGGAGGAGAGGAGCCACATAGTTTGTCCTCTGTGAGTGGAGAAGGGAAGGGTGGGGGAAGAGTTAGGATGGTATCTGAAGGGGTCTACACTTCCTCAGAAATACAAGAGCAGAATTAATCAACCCAAATAATAAGAGCACTGCCACTCTCAGGCTGCTCATCTGGAAGACTGGACTCAAATTCTAAAACTGAAAGAGCAGTGACCTTCCAAACACTTTTTGAACTGTAGCCCAAAGTCCTTTATTTCTAACTCAAAAAAAAAAAAAAAAAAAAAAAAAGCTTTTGGTTGCTTCTTGAAATTCATTCTTGTAAAAGACTATGACCTCTTTATTCTGTCCTTGCTATAATAGTGGATACCCTCTAGACAAGATCTATGCTTTCCATTCATTCACTTGTTGGGTCATTATTCATCATCCATTCATCACATATTAATAACTATTCTTGGTAGGTAATCTACTCTGTGCAAGACATTGCATTGCCAGGTTTGTGCATATGGTAGTGAGCAAAACAGACATGTCCCTCTCCTCACACACTTCTGGTCTTGGAGGGGAACACAATTAAAGAAGCAAATTAATTATTGAGTATAAAGTGCAATGGAGGAAATAAATAAGGTGTCTTCATAGAGGCTAATGAGGCAGATCTGCTTAGCATGGTTATAAGAGGCATCTCTGAGGAGAGAGCAGAACAGGGCTATTATCCACCCAACTATTGAATTTTCCTCCTGGGCACACAAGAAGACTACATGCCCAGCCCTTCACATCCAGGTGGGGCCATATGGAAAGTGGCCCAGGTGATGTTGTTCATTCCAGGCCCAGCCTACACAATCCTCCACGCATTCCTTATTTCTCAGCAGGTGACTGCAGAGACCCTGCTAAGGATTCCGAGAAGGCACCAGGGGAAAGAGAGGTCACCAGCTGGAATGGCTTGGTGGCTGTATGGAACAAAGCAGAATCCCAATTCCTATTCCTAATAACACACACACACACACACAACCACCTTGGACTGTGACGTGAGGGACACATGCTTTACTGTTTTCAACCACTAGGACGATGCGTTGTGATAGCACTTAGACTCTTCTGACTAACAGAGGAGGAAGGGTTAAGCTAAGGCCTGAAAGATGGGAAGAAGCCGGTTCTTGGAAGATCTGGAATAAGGGTATTCAAGCCAGAGGAAACAGCATGAGCCAAGGGCCCACGGCAGGAAGTCTGAGGAACGGAAAGACAGCTGGAGGAGTGGGAGCTGAGAGAGTGCAGCATAACATAAGGTAAGGCTGGAGAGACAGATAGGAAGGAGAGAAAATGCAGGAGCTTGCAGACAACAGTTAGAGTTTGGATTTATTCTACATTCTCCATATTTTTCCAACTCCTTTGACACAGTTATTTGTATGCCAAGATACCCAGTAGACACTATTAGCTGATTTATTTAAAATGACCAAAATCCAGAAAGATGCAATGCTAAACGCCTAAGTTTTCTATTGCTGCTTTAATAGATTAGTACAAATTCAGTGGCTTAAAAAAACATGAATATCTTAAATCATGGAAGTCAAAAATTCAAAATAGGTCTCATTAGGTTCAAATCAAGGTGTTATCCGGGCTGGGTTCCTTCTGGGCAACATCACCTGGGCCACATTCCACATGGCCCCAATTGGATGTGAAGGGCTGGGCATGCAGACTTCCTGTGTGCCCAGGAGGCAAATTCAACAGCAGGGTGGAGGCACTAAGGAAGAATCAGTTTTGTCCACCTTCCTTGACTCCTGGTCACTTCCTCTCTTTTTCAAAATCCAGCAGCAGAGCATCCTTCAATCACTCTCTGACTCTCACACTCTGCTTTCCCTTAAATGGGCTCTTGTGATTACACTCGGCCCACTCAGATAATCCAGGGAAATTTGCCCATCTCAATCAAGGTCACCTGGTTAGCAATCTTACTTCATCTGAAATCTTAATTCCCACTTGACACGTAACAACATATTCACTGGTTCCAGGCATTAGACGTGTTTGCAGGGACCATTATTCGGTTCACCACAGTAGGAATGCCATTACTTGTAAATTGATGTTGACTAATCATACTCACCAACCTTGTAACTCAGAGACTCCTTTTATTCTTTCCCTTCACACTGGGTGATGTGAAAGATCTGATCTCCAAAACAAACTGAACTTATTATGTAGTTACTGATAGATAATGATTCCATTAGCTTTTTTTAATTAGGCTTTTAAAAATATATAAAAGAGGCTGCAGACCCCTAAAAATATCTGAAGTGATTGTAAGTTGGGAACCATCAGATTTACAGACAACTGAGCTTCTCAAATCTTAGTTCCCTTGGTCTGGTTAAATGATTGAGCTGAAGGGGAATCAGTGAACACTGACAGGATCTATCCAGGCACATCTCTTTCCTGCTGTCCCCAAAATGGGAGGTTAGGGATGCCCTCTTGAAAATGTCACCGTAAGAAAAATATACTCTTAAGAGGAAGGAGGCTTGGACATTACCAGTCACATCTTAAATGCAGAGGACTAATTATTCCACATGCTTCACACCTCTGGATGGAAACACTCATTATTGTGTTAGAGGACAGAAATCTGGCAACTCTGCAGAATGCAAATCACCCAAAGCCATTCCACTCAAGCTGGCCTGATTACATTCGCTGTCAGCCCTCAAGGATGCTAACAAAGCTACTGGGACAGGAGGGAGTTCATGGCAATTCTTACATATTGATTACACTGGATTAAGTGATTTGCTACATTTAAATAATAAACAATACACCTGAAAAATCACCTTGGACACAAGATTCCCTGGACATTTGTTCTTGGGGGTGAATGTGTCACCAGGCAAGGATATAGCAGTTCATTCAGCATGTGCTCTACCGCCTTGGGCTTTAATACTCAGGGTCCGCCTTTCCTGCCACAATCCCTCCTCTCAGTTTATACTCATCGTCTGACCAATAAGCACTCTCTTAAGTGACACCTCACAAAGGAATTTTGCCTTCCCATCACATCTCTTCTACATTTTCTGCTTTGTGAATCCTCTTTATTATTTATTAAACAAGCAACTCAATCAGTGCATTCCTCCTTTCTTTTGCATGATGCCAGTGCTTCCATTTTCAGAGATACTAATAATTAACTTCCTAGCAAATGCCTACCTTGACTGCAGTTTTTAATCTTCAGATATCCTCCCAGGAAACTGATAAAGCAATAGAATGCTTTCAAGTCTGCTTCTTAAGACACAACCAGTTTAGGGACCAAAGATTTATTGACTTACACTGTGCACTATTGAGTAAATCAATGAATAATCACATACCAGCTTCCATAACAAATCCTAAACGGGCCCTAACTTATGATGGGACAGAAAGCAAATTATAGTATTGGGAACATCCTGAGACACTTGTCTGACAATTATTGTGCATTTGGCCCACAATCTTCACTGCTTCTCCTTCAGCTACACCATTCGAGCAGACCTAGAAGTGAGCATTCCAGATATGAAACACAGAAATCTAATACACTAATAAAAATTCAAGTAAATGTGTGTTTAAGTTTGGATGGGGAGAAGGAGAGGGAAAGAGGAAGGGTTCACGAGAGGGGAGAGTGAGAGAGAGAAAGGAAAAGGAGGAGGAGGAGGAGGAGGAGGAGGAGAAAGATGAGGAGGAAGGAATGAGAGGACCGAAAGGAGGAGAAGGGAGGAGAGGGAAGAAAGATTTACATATAAAATAGATGTACTTTCTTATTCAGAAGAGTAAAATTTGGGCCCAAAGAGTTACCTTCTGGGCAGCCAATGTGGCTTTCTACACAAGTAAACTTTATCAGGCTTTTCATTCTGTGCAATGCCAATCAAATAGCTAACTCTACAATTGCTTTGATTACTAGTCTCTAAAAATTATCCAGCTATTGACTCAACTTTCCATTTTATCATGCTTAAGAGTTAACAAATTCAAATTTCCTTCCAAATTACAAGCTTTGTAATAAATCAAGATAAGTATCAAAATTAAAAAAAAATTGATCTTTATCATAGAAGAGACTATCCCTGTTAGAAAGCTGGATGCTGAATATTTTATGACTTAGAGCATGTAGAATATGGACAGCAGGTGAAGGGATGTTTTCTCCATGCCATTTCTTTTATTCATACCTAATGGGGTTGCCTGACATAGTAAGAGCTTTAAAAAAACATTATTGGATAAGGATCTTTTATACTTCTTTGAAACCTTATAAATACTCTTCTTTTTCTGGAATGATTCATGAGGTCCTCAGAAAAACACCCCTTTCCCCGGCAACAATCACTGGGAATTTCCTGCCTGCCTGTCGTATCCTCTGTGCAGGCAAGCGCTGGTTGTTTAGAGCTCCTTCCTTGGCCACTGGAAATCTGGAGGCTCACCCTCCCTTCAGTGTCACTTTCCCCTCCAAGTAGCTGTCCAGGAAAGGATCTAAGCTGATCCCATGCCAGTTGACCTTGGGGCCTGGCTCACATCTGCTTCACGGGAAACAGACATATCCTCCGCCCTGACAATTTCTAGATACCCAGTCATCCCCTAAGGCTACAGTCTCAGAGCAACCTGCCCTTTAGATTTTTCAGAGTGAGTCAGGTCTCAGTCTATTGTAATCTCCAAAATGCGGATGACGCTTATTTAAACCGTTCAAGAGGTCCAGTTGAAGCTTCTCTCTCTGGGCATGGGGCAAGAGGCTGGCATCCCCCTATATCTTCCTTTCTGGAGACGGCGAGATTCAGAACATAGCACACAGTTTGCTCCAATATTCGACGTGGGTGAGGGCTTAAGAGTCACAAAACCAGTTCATGTGCAAATCTTTGCACTCCTGCAAGGGGGTCTTGGACCAAATTCTTAAATGGCACATTTAATGTATTGGGTACCCAGGCAAAACCTGGATTAAAACATTTCCATTTAACATAGTGTTAAGAATACTCCATTTTATCCTAAAATATGAAACGCTAGAGTTCCAAAGCAGATTCATTAGGACAGTTACGGTTCACTTGATTACATTTTACATTGTTTCATGGTGTTTGGTTATGAGGTATCATCTCTCTCTACAAATTACAATTTGGCTAAGCCTCTCTGAGTATGTTTATTTGCTCCTTCAGTCATTTTTGGTTTCTTAACTCTCAGCTACGTCTCCCACCATATAAATCTCCTGGGGATACCAAGGATTAGGCTTCAGCAATCTGCAAATTGGGTTGGCTCTGTTCTGTCTCTCATTTATGTCCTCTACTCTTCTTGTACTTCTACTGAACCATGGGGTTGAAACATTCGAATTAGGATGTTGTTAAGTACTAACTCCAGTGGCTTTTTGTGTGTTTTTCATTTTGTCCCTCTACCCAGTGACCCTGACCTATTCAATCTGCCAAAGACATTGCTTTCACTACTTTTTTTTTTTGTTTTTGAGATGGAGTCTCACTCTGTCGCCCAGACTGGAGTGCAGTGGCATGATCTCGGCTCACTGCAACCTCTGCCTCCTGGGTTCAAGCCATTATCGTGCCTCAGCCTCCCGAGTAGCTGAGATTACAGGCTCACACCACCACACCTGGCTAATGTTCGCATTTTTAGTAGAGATGGGGTTTCACCATGTTGGCCAGGCTGGCCTCAAACTCCTGACCTCAGGTGATCTGCCAGCCTCAGCCTCCCAAAGTGCTGGGATTACAGGTGTAAGCCACCATGCCTGGCCCGCTTTCATGACTTCAGAAAGAAGGGAATAAACAAAAGAGCAGAAAACTAAGAAATGGATTATCTTCTGCTTCAAAGTCTTGAGCCCTGGTGTGATTTGGAAGGATAGGTTAAAGTGATCCAAGGCTCTGAAGAAAGTCCTATAGGCTGGGGGAAGCTAGTGAACGGATGGAGGTGGCGGAAGGGTATTAGATGTTGGGGAGTCCCTAGGGAAGGGCCCTAAACTCCATCCACCTCCAGGCAGATCCTGAGAGGAGTGAATAATAACCTCCTAGGTGGAACTGGCAAAAAAAAGGGAAGGGGGCACGGCACGTGCCTGTGCTGGTAGAGTCGAGGAGGACAGGGAGGTGTCAGGGTGGATATGTCTGCTTGGTGTGCCTGCGCCAATGACTGAGACAGCCCAGGTGGGCCCTAGTGCCCCAGCACATCACAAGAACAGGTGAATGATTCCCGCAGGCCCCAAAGGCGGCACATCAATGGGAATAAGGCTTGTGCAGCCTGCCAAGTTTCCTTCTAGAAAGAAGGATGATCCATATGCATCAAGTATATCATGAAAATAACTCAGAGAGAGCCAGACTTTAAGCTTTCTTGCTGTGGGGAAGCTGTTGCCAGCACAGCAATGACTAGGGAGATGAATGGGGACAGGGAAACAGACGCCAGCATCAACGCATAATTGGCAAGGCACAGACAGCCTGTTGCCTCTGATGTGAGGTACTGAGTGAGACCCCTGGAACCTAGATGGACCTGGAAGATGGGCAGGACTGGGATCTGAGCACTCTAAGCTGAATACTATTCCATCACATGTGTATAATGGAACAGTACTTAGCTTGAAAGAGGAATGAAATTCTGATGTGTGCTATGACATGCTAAACTTTGAAGACATATGTCAAATGAAATAAGCCAAGCACAAAAAGCATATGATTCTACTTATACGAGAAATGTGGAGTAGTCAGTTCAAAGACAGAAAGTAGAATGGTGGCTGCCAGGTTCTGGACGGAGGAGAATGGAGAGTTATTGTTTAATGGGTACAGAGTTTCAGTTTGGGAAGATGAAAAGCCTCTGGAGCTGGATGGTGGTGATGGCCGCATAACACTGTGAATGGGCATCAAACTGTACACTTAGAAATGGTTAAAATGGGGCTAGGCACAGTGGCTCACATCTGTAATCCCAGCACTTTCAGAGGATCGCTTGAGCCCAGGAGTTTGAGACCAGCCTGGGTAACATAGTGAGACCCTATTTCTAAAAAAAAAAAAAAGAAAAAGAAAAAATTAAAAAATTAGTTGGGTGTGATGGCACATGCTTGTAATCCTAGCTACTCAGGAGGCTGATGTGGGAGGATCACTTGAGCTCAGGAGTTTGCAGCTGCAGTAAACCGAAATCACTGCACTCTAGGCTGGGCAACATAGCGAGACTCTGGAAGAAAAAGAAAGAAAAAGAAATAAGAAATACGAAGAAAGAAGAAGGAAGAAGGAGAAGGAAGGAGAAGAGGAGGAATAAGAGGAAGAAGAGTAGAAAGAAGAGGAAGAAGAGGAAAAAGAGGAAGAAAAGGAAGAAGAGGAGGAGGAGGAAGAAGACGAGGAAGAAGAGGAAGAGGAGGAGGAGGAGGAGGCGGTGGCGGCGGCAGCTAAAATGACATTTATGTTATGTATATTTGACCACAATTTTTAAAACTACACTGTGCTAAACTACAGCTCTAGAGATCACTCTGTTAGAAAAGGACAGCTACAGGTCAATTCGAAAGGCTGAGTGTCCTTACCCTTGGAGTCCTCCAGCCTGTGACATTAGGTCCCTCCCTAGGGCTCCTCTGGCTTTGCCCATGTTCCTCAAGGGGAAGTGCATCTCACAAACTTCAGTGCCACAGGTAGATGGAATGGTGTTTTGCCTCCTATCCCCAAAGTGGCCAGCTTCAGTCTAGCTAGGGCGGCAGATGGCTTCGATGAAGACAGTGGAAATATACGTTTAAGTTGGAATTTCTGTAAATTTTTTTCCTACACAAAAAAATCCTCAAACATGGACCTATTTGAAGAGAAAGGGGGAGGAAATCCACCACCATGATAACAAGCACTTCCTTCTGTACAATGTGTTAAAATTCAAAGAGTGCTCTCATTTTAGTGCAATTTTTTGAGATGACGTAGGGTGAGTAGTATAATTCATATGCCATAGATGAGATGAGATGAGGCACCGCGATGTTAAGAAACTTGCTAAGGTCACCTAGCCAATCAAGAGCATGAACACAGACTTCAGCCCAAGTGCCTGGAGTCCAGATCTGCAGCTCTTTACAATGTACCAGGTTCTCTGTTCAGAGAAGGATAAGAGGCACCCTGAGTGGGCTTAGATCATCTAGAGTTCAGGACACAACAGAAAGGCCAGGAACATCTGGGATCCTCTTAGGGCAAAGCACCTGGTGCTGCACTTAGATTCCAGATGAATCAAAAAAACTGTGTGTCTGTGTGTGTGTGTGTGTGTGTGTGTGTGTGTACCTGTTTGAGGCCCTGCTTTCAAATATTTTGGGTGGCAAAGAGTAATTTTTAAAAGCACTCTATAGAAGAAACTAGGAACTGCTAGAAAAACATAAAATCATTAAATTTACCTCATTTAAGGATGCATGAGGGAAACCATTGTTAGGGTTTCCTGAGCTGACATTATAAAAGCTTTTCTTATCACAAGCTTTTTAAGAAAAAATGACAAAGGACTTTCTAGACTCTGTGTTTATTAGGGGACTACACAAATGACAGTATTCAACACAATTAACAAATTTTAAACTTGTCATTTATATGTTTAATAAAACATTACACCTTTAATTTTCAAAACTGACTAAAAGAAAATGAAAAGATACTCATTCAATTTCTGAGAATTTTCATCTTATGGTTATTTCATGCATATAAAAATAAACACTTTTAAAAAATATTGTACATGGTAACACATAGCCCTAAGGAATATCATGTTTTACGAGATAAGCTCATTCCTTTCCTGTGTTTCATCAAATGCCTACAAATAAGTCACATCTTAAATGGGGGTGAAGACTAGGTATACTTGCTGCTTAAAGAATTCCTGAAAAAAGGGGTTTTTGGAAAAGATTTCTTTTGTTATTCAAATAATCACCTGCTAATTTATCTGCTTCATTAATTCAGAATTTCATGTTTTGGTGTTTTTTGAAACAACGAAACTTTTTAAGTCTGAAAACTGAATCACTACTTTTTTTTAGCTTTACAAATTTGACCCACCATATCATTTTGTTGACTCAAAGTATTACGCTGCATCTTTGGCTATTCTGAGCACAATTAAAAGTAGAAAATAGCATCACTCAAAATTGGGAAGAAATACAAAAGGGCAATGTTTTCCCAAGATTGTCCATTCAGAAGCCAGTGTCAAAGGCCCAGGGAGGCATTCCTGCCCTAATGAACTACCTGACCCCTCGCCCCACCTCCTCTCCCCAGCTCACTCTAGTTTCTCACATTTCACTAATGGCCAAGTCCTGTCTCTTCTTTCAGGGTCTTTCTCGCCTCACCCTCACCTCCTATTTTCTCTGAAATGCCCTGAAGGCTTCAACACCTCAGTTGGTCTATTGCATCCGGTTCCCTCATCCTACACTCTGCTTACCATTGCTTCTGCTAGAAATTCCACATTCCTCAGCTTGACATGAAAGAACTTCCCTAATCTGGAAGGTCCTGCTAGTTGGCTTCCTGCCTCACAGACTGAATCCCAGGTTCCACCCTGGAACAGAAGAGGCCAGGCTCCTCCCCACTGCAAAGGAACCAAACATACCATGGCTCCACCCCATGCTCCCATCTTTCTTCCCAGTCTAATTTGCACTCAGTACCCTGGCCCTTCTGGGTTCCTACCTCCAGTTTTTCACTCTATGTTACTTTCTCTGTTTGGAGTCCCATTTCCCCATCCCCGTGGTCCATCCCCAAGTTGCTTCATCCTCCAAGTCTTCCCTGATTCTCCTCCTTGGAAACTTATGCTTTTATCTGTACTCTCATGGATAGTTGTCTACTTGTTTCTTAAAATGCTTTCTACATTATCAGTTATTTGTGTTTCTATCTCAGTCTTCCATGCTTTCTACGTAATAGAAGCTCAATGGAAATACAGGATTTATGGGATCAAGCAATATTAGTAACCTCATTTCATAATTGCATTACTTTTATAAGAAGTCAGAGTTTTGAGTCATGTACATTAATAATAGTAATATATTACATCCATGTTGTGCTTTCCAAAACTATTATCTATTATCTCAAGACCCCTGACAAAAGTGACATCCCCATCCCTATTTGATGTATGAGCACAGTGAAGCAAAGAGCTAGCAAGCAGTGGAGGCAGTGTTGCTGGATACAGTGAGCAAAAATTTCTGAAAGTACTAGAACAGAAAACACTTCCCAAAATGAAGCTCAACCTGACTGCACATCCTTTGTTAAGGTCTCCAGACAGCACTGCCTATGGGGTCCGGAATGTCTTGATTTAGGTGCACCATCATGAACACACATGATAAACAAGATTTCAATGAAACCAGACAGTACATTCCCTTATGACAACAGAAATCACTATGGATCAGTACTGGTTATGTTCCTTAGTCAGACAGCCAAGTAGAAAGGAGTCCCCAGAGAAACTCCGACCAGCCTGCGCAGTGGGAGCACGGGGTGGAGCCATGGGACATTTGGTCCCTTTGCTGTGGGGAGGAGCCTGGCCTCTTCTGTTCCAGGGTGGAACCTGGGATTCAATTTGTGAGGCAGGAAGCCAGCTAGCAGGACTCTCACTCCGCAGAGAATCCCTGCTTCCCCTTTTTTCCCTTTTTGCCCAATAAATTCCATTTTGTTCACCCTTCAAAGTATCTGAGAAAAAATAAGCAGTCTTTGTAAAAATAGTTATCCTTGTGCACTTTACGTAAATAATCAGGCCAAGTATAAAACTAAAGTCTATTTTGCAAACAACTTAGTCCTATCACAATTTTTTTTTAACAAAAATGAGGACTGGAGAGAGAAATTATGTTTCAAAACTTATCATACATTTGTCATTAAATTCTAAACTCATTAGTTGTTTTTAAGTTTTTGCCTACATTTTTAAACTAACCTGCTTGTTCCTGTAAACCAACCAGCAATCTCCGGCTGCGGCTCAGAAGGAACAAATGGGATGAGGCATTTAAAAACCTGGATCGATATTCTAGTTCTAAGCAATTCTCCTGCAAATCCTGCCATGTGATGGGAATAAATAGGATGCCTAACACTGGGAGGTTTCCTTTTTGGGAAAGTAAAACCAAGGGAGCTAACGAAACCAAGCACCATGCACCAAAAACTCAGCAAGCATTACTGTGGCCACCAGTTACCTGGGCAAGTCACAAGACATTCTTTTCTATCCCTTGTTGGAGAAGGACTCAATTCCACAGCTTCCCCTTAGCATTTGGCTTATAAGGAGTCCATGCAACCGCTCCCCTCCACCCCCGCCCAAACACATTTCTGTCCCCAACTTAATTCCAAGCTTCAGGTCAAAGCCCTGGTCGCGGGGAAGGGGGGACGGGGGAAACTGGAGCTGAGAAATCCAAAGGCAAACAGTAACCTAGGTTAAAAAACAGAGCACAGGTGAGCATGGCTAATTCCTGCTGATTAAGCCAAGACTCTTGTTCCATAAATAAGGGTCATGCTACTATCTATGGCATAAATGAGGCCTAGGGAACTCCAAGGCTACTAACAGTAGTGGGGATAGAAACATAAGTGAGAGCGAATCATTCTTATGCTTCAGGCCCCCCTGCTTCATAGGTGAAAGCCGCTCTGGCACCCACAAGTGGTGCCTGCCAAGGTCACCAGGCCTCGGGGATGCAAGGATGGAAGAGAGAAAGCAGGGAGGGGCTGTGGGGGGTGGGGAGGGAACCCAGAAGCCCAACATGCTGGCAAAAGGGTAACGTTTTAGTACCAACTGGGCTTTTAGCCGCCCTCTCTGCAAACTGCTAAAAGGCCTCGGGATTTTTGAGCTGTCCTTACCCTCCCCAACCTTGTTTCGTTTTAATACATGTTTTCTAATAACCTGGTTTGTCTCTTCTCAACTTCAGGCCATCAAACTCCAAATGATCACGCAACCAGAGCCTCAGCTGATGGCCCCTTCTTCCGGGGACCCTCAGATTGGTCTTGAGGGAGCTCTGACTGCCATCTCCCCAAAACAGCGCCCCTGTCAGCAGGAGGCTAGGATGGGTCTTGGTCCTTATCCTTTCTAACTGCAGTCAGATGTATTTCTTCAGAGAGGGGTATGAGACAGCCAGCTGTAAGGGGCCCCAGAACACTAGGAGAATGGGGTGGAGCCACAGAATTCAGTGCCCTTTGCAGGGGGAAGGAGCCTGGCCCCTCCTGTTCCAGGGTGGAACCTAGGATTCAATCTGTGAGGTGGGAAACTGACTAGCAGGAGTCTTGCTCCGCTGAGGGTCCGTTTCCCCTTTTTTCCCTTTTTGCCCAATAAATTCCATTTTTCTCACCCTTCAAGTGTCTTCGAGCCTAATATTTCATGGCCTTGTAACAAGAACCCTGTCTTTACCTGAACTAAGAAGAAAGTCCTACAACGTTAGAACAGATCCCCTTTCTTAATCCAGAGGAGCCATTAACAGAGCATCCTCCTGGACTTGCTCAGCTCCCAAACGCGAATCTCCCCTCCAGTCAGGATCCTGTTATAGAGGTAAGTTTGTGCATGAATTCAGGCTACAGGCAAAGTGTTTACCCATAGGAAGTCACTCTGTACCTCTGCAAGACAATTCATAGTAAGTTCATTACACATCTGGCTGTAGTTGTGCCCTTGAGGACTGCTAAACAGATTTAGAGCACTTTATCTCTTCTGTCCCTCGTTTTCCCAATGGTGTACACATAAGCCATTAGAAAGAAGCACTTTTAAAAAGCATTCAATAAAAGGAAACCCAGCCCTATAACATGCAAATACCTTCAAGGCCAAAGCTAACTGAGTCTGTTTGCTAGGCAAATGAAGCTAACTGAGTCTGTTAGGGAAATGCTCTCTTGAAGGTACCCTTCCTCCTCTCTGGAATCTCTATTGTTTTACTCCACAGCACTCAGAAACTACAAGTCATTTACCCAATATCATTGAGAATCCTTACAAATACAGCATTTTAGCATATGCTTCAACAAAACACATTAGATACAGCTAGAATTTTTAAAAGGTGATTACAGCCAGGCATGGCGGCTCACGCCTGTAATCCCAGCACTTTGGGAGGCTGAGGCAGGTGGATCACTTGAGGTCAGGAGTTCGAGACCAGCCTGGCCAAAATGGCGAAACCCCCATCTCTACTAAAAATACACAAAATTAGCTGGGCATGGTAGGCGCCTGCAATCCCAGCTACTTGGGAGGCTGAGGCAGGAGAATTGCTTGAACCTGGGAGGTGGAGGTTGCAGTGAGCAGAGATCGCGCCACTGCCCTCCAGCCTGGGAGACAGAGCGAGACTTAGTCTCAAAAAAAAAAAAAAAAAAAAAAAAAAAAAAAAAATGGTGATTACCCATGGACAGACCTTTCACTTTTTAGAGTAATCCTGGCCTAGGGCTTCTCAGCTACAATACATATTTCTTTAACATGGCCTATTTCTAGCCTGTGGGGCCCACAGACAGCTCAGCTGCCAAGATCGCACCAACTCTCCTTCCTCTGGGACCCAATGCCCAGCATCTCAGGCATCAGTGAAGCCTCTCACAAGACTCTGCTGGCTCAAGACCCTTTGCCAATTTGCCTAATCCCTTCTGCTGGCAAAGGCAGTAATGCCACAGAGGCCAGATCTGCATTAGTCAAAAACTTGCTTATCAGGGGCTCACTTAGAGCCCCCAAAAGCACTTGCCTGCTCTTACTAACAAATACTGTGAAAAGAAGTAAGTAGGCTCAACAGACAAGTCTCACTGGGATTTGACCATGCTATCAGATGAAAAAATTGGTAGAAAACACCTCAATAACCACAAACCTATTTCCTCACAGCTCTGTCTCTCTCTCTTGTCTTTTTTTAAATTAAATTTTATTTTATTTTTATAGATGGGTAGGCTTGAACTCCTGTGCTTAAGTGATCTGCTTGCCTCGGCCTCCCAAAGTGCTGGGATTACAGGCGTAAGCCACCATGCCTGGCCCTGATTTTTTTTTTAAAGGGGTTGTTTCCATTTCATTACAATTCTGAGTGCCTTCAGTGTCCAAGGCATTTTCTAGGTGCTGAAAATACCAAAAAAGTATGATATAATCCTTGCCCTCAATGAGTTTATGATGTGTGTGTGTGTGTGTGTGTGTGTGTGTGTGTGTGTGTGTTCACAGCTAAACTGAGGGATATAGTCAGCCCTTCGTATCCCTGGGTTCCACATCTGTGGATTCAACCAACCACAAATCAAAAATACTTGAAAAAAATGGATGGTTCCATCTGTACTGAACATGTATAGACTTTTTCCTTGTCATTACTCCCTAAACAATACAGAGTAACAACTATTTACATAGCGTTTACATTGTATTTGGTATTATAAGTAGTCTAGAGATGATTTACAGTTTATGGGAAGATGTGTGTAGGTAATATGCAAATACTACGCTATTTTATACAAGGGACTTGAGCATCCATGGATCTTGGTATCTGTGGGGGGTCTATGGAACCAATCCCCCCAAAATACAGAGGATGACTGCCCTGTGGCTTGCTTGTTCTAAGGGGCATAGCCCACAGGGGGAGTCCATGAGGACTGCAAGGGTCTGGGAAGGCTTCACACACATTTTTGCTGGGCGGTGAAGGGAATGGAACTTCAGCAAGCAGAAACAGAGAAGGAATTTTTGAGGAAAAAAATATATGTGAGAACAGGCAGGGAGGGGATGGTGTTGTGTGCACTCAATGTGCTGACACGCTTGGGAAAAAAAAGTGGTGACCTGCAACATTGCTAACTGGATAGTAGGCTTCAAAGACAGAAAGGAGAGATTTGTTACATTTTGAGCAGAGTCTCTCAGGTCCACATTTTCAATGCCTCTGAATCAAATGTGCTGACTTAAGATCTCAGCTGCTTCTCTCTGATTCTGTCCTTGTCTTTCAATGTGGCATAAAAATGGCACCTTCTTGCGGTTACAAGGCAGGCAATAAGGACATATGCCCAATTTACAGCTCTGAGAAAGTGTTTCCGTGGATACAGAAAGGCTGGCAAAATAAGAAAGGCATGCCACTTTCCAAATATTTGTTTTTGTCCCCAAACACCCCTGTTTTTCCCAAATCATATAACTGTAAGAAAATTATAAATCTTTTAAATCCCTGTACAAAGACTCCCAAAAGTATTTCTTCAAGTACCCTACTAGCAGTACCGTGAATATTCATTCATTCATTCATTCAACTAATATTTATTATGCACCTATCACATACTAGGCACTGTTCCAGGTGCCGGAGATACGACAAGAGAACACAACAGGTAAAAATTCCCACCCTCATAGAGCTTATAGTCTAGAGCACAGAGACTGACAATAAATGAAATAAATACATAAAACAGATAGTGAGATGTGCTGGGGGAAACACTGTGGGAAAGGAGCACAGGTGGCACCTGTGCCTTTCGAGTACGTGCTTGAATGAAGAGAGGGACGGAGAGCCATGCAGACAGCTAGGAGGAGCGCATGCAAAGCAGGCCGCACAGCAAGTGCGGAGGCCCTGAAACACACCCGACCTGGTTGCAGGAAATGCAAGGAGGCCTGTATGTCTGGAGCTGAGTGAGGGAAGGAGAGAGGAGTGCAATGTAAAAACAGAGAAGTAACAGTGACCAGAAGTCTGAGGGAGGACAGTGCAGTTTGTGGAAGCCAGAAGAGCACCTTCAAGGTGGAGGAAGTGATCAACATTCGCAAGTGTGGCTGAGAAGCCAAATAAGGCAAGGACTGAGAGTGGACCATGGAGTTAATATTGGGGGGTGGGAGGGAGGCATTAGCTGCCCTCAGAAGAAGGGGGTAGGTGGAGTGAAGGGTCAAAGCCTGGTCGTCATTAATTCAGGGGAAAATTGATGATGCAGGAGTGAGAAGGGGCCATTGTCAGCAGGACTGAGGGGATGAGGGGGGAGGGAAAAGGATTTAATGGACTAGTGAATGGGGCTCTTAGGCAGCAGCAGGGACAATCACCTTCAGAAAAAGCAGGGAAGGCAGAGCATCTGGGCCTTGAGATTGGTAGCTGCAGACAAGTGCTGCCAATCCTGACTCTCTCCTGACAGCTCTGTCTTTGCGATGGAAGCGGGGAGTGGGGCATGTGGCAGGTGAAAAAGACGAGGCCCAGCATGCAGAGGCTGGCTCTGAGTGCAAAGACAGAGGAGTGACATCATCTGACTTACATTTTGGAAGCTCCCTCTGGCTTCTGGGTTCAGAATAGACTGAAGAGGGGCAAGAGTGGAAACAGCCAGTTAAGAGGTTATTGTAATCCATGACAGATACATTTTTCCCCCAAGACTAGGGTGTTGACAACAAACTAGAAAAATATCAGATTCTGAACACATTTTGAATACAGATAAAGGGGGAAGATTCAATGAAGTGCAGGGTGTTTTACTTTTCCCCCAAACCAATACAACAAAACCAAGAGATGTTATTACAGCATTGAAACCAAAATCAATAACATTTCAGTTGCTTTTACTGACAACGATCCAGTTTTTAACTAGCAAATATTCCAGAACTGTGGCAGTATCAATAAGTGATGCCAGTGAATACATAAAAATCTGTTGGCATTGCAAAGCATTATAGAAATGGAAGCTGTAGTTAAAAGCAAGGCATCTGTGTCTGTTCCAATATGCCAATTGGCAGGGGTGAATCAATAAATCACAGAAGTAGTGTAGAAAAATATTTCAAGCCTTCCAAGATCAAAGAATAGATTGTAAAATATTAACTTGATGTCCTTTTAACTATTTTTTCTCAATATTTATTAGTGTTTGACCTCCCTTGAAACCTGAGTTCCATTATAAGCTCTTTTGGTTAATGGATTGAAAGGTTGTTTTGGAGCACTCCGGCTTCCCTAAGTATTTTCTATTCTCCAGTGAAATACTATTAGTCTGCATTTTACAGTAATGCTCCTCGGCATATCAAAAACATGCATCTCTGTAAGGGTGCTGGCCTGTCTCTCGCTCCATCCTCTGCCTCCCATAACTACATAGATGTAGATACTCCTACAGATAAAGTGTGGATATACAAATTTGCACATCACGGTAAAAGTGTCATAAAATCCTCCACCCCTGGTGGTTCATAAGGCCTACTTTAAACATATTGAATTAAATATTTAGGGCTTGCAACAGCCAAAATACACAAGAAGCCAAGTCCTTCTCTTCGTATTTATAGCAGGCAATAATACAAAACTTCCAGGAGAGTAAAGGGCAGAAGTCCTTCCTGCTCTTTCCCTATCTCAGGTTTAGTTTGGAAAGCATTCGGTGCTAACTTTTGCTACACAGATGCTCTGTGCCATCCTAAAGGGTATACAGGATAGATTCATGTAAGAATCATGGCAGTTTTTGATCAAACAATTCAACTTCTAGGATTTAATACTTAAAACAAAATTAAGGATGTGCAAAGATTTAGCCACAAGAATGTTCATTGCAGCATGGTTTATTAGAAAGAAAAACTGGGATCAACCTAAATATCTAACAATAGCTGACTGGTTAAAAAAAACAAAGTTCCATCCATGCAACTGAACTATGCATAGCCATTAAAAATAATGTCAAATACTTAAAGATACGGAAATATGTCCATGGTAAATTCTGAAATAAAATTAATATGAACAGTCTGACCACATTTAAAAAGAAAATATATATTTACATGTATATATGTACATAAAAGGCAATTAGAAGAATTACCTTTGTTGCAGTAGGGAGTCAGGCAGACACAAGCAGGGCAGAAGAACCCCCCTCCACCCCCAATCAAGAATGTCAGGAGACCATCAGGTGATGGTCAGGCAGTTGTTAATCTGTCTCTCTTAAATAATAATTGGTTGCAGCCGGTGCCAGGGAAAGGCCGGCTCCCAACAGATAGAAAACACCTGAAACTGGTGATCAGCCACTTCCCAGTAAGATCTTAAGAGTTGGGTGAGTGGGCCCAAGCATGCGCACTAAGAGGCAAAATGGTGGACTTTAACTGGTATATGACCTTCCTCTAGAAACACTCCACTGGTAAGGAAAAGCACCTCAAGTGAGCATGCGTACAACTCCAGTAAACACACTGCACCTGCGGCCCCTCCCAAGTGCTGGCAGGCCACTATGCATGCGAACAACCCACCCTCAGGGAAGAATAAGGGGAGAAGAGATGCAACCCCTGGAAAGCATGCCAACATATAAACGCCAAGTCAACGGTCTAACCACACAATTGAATCTCTCAAGCCTACTGCTTGGTCCTTCTCTGAGTGTCCTTTACTTTCTTTGGTTCCTGCTCTAAAATTTTTTCATTACCTTTCACTCTCACTCTAAAACTTGTCTTGGTCTCTCACTCTGCCTTATGCCCCTTGGTTGAATTTTTTCTTCTGAGGAGGCAAGAACTGAAGTTGCTGCAGACCCGTATGGATTCACCGCCACTAACACTTCTAAATGTAGAATTTGCAGGCAGGTCATCCATTTTGCTCATCTATACTTTGTTCTCATTTGTCCATAAATATCGTATTACTTATGTAATTGGCAAAGTACCAGTAAAACTTACTAAACATTATTCATGGTGGCACACATGTCTCACGGGAATACTGCCTGGCCAAACACAACCCCTGTTGCTCCTGACCTTGCTGGCTTTCTAGATATGTGGCTGTGTGTGAATCTAAGCCCCAAGATGGCCCAGAGATGGTTTTCTTCCATGAATCTCTGACAGTCTGCTCAGCAATCAGGCTGACTATATTCTTCAGATATCAAATGGAAGGAAACAGGAACAGCAACAGAGATTCACTATCCACAGAACCACAAGGAACAGAGCAATAAACACAAGCTTCAGGTGGGATGTGCCACAGTGTCGGGTTCCTTTGCCTAAAAGCAAAAGGGGCTGTTCAGAGACAAAACGTAACCAGAACATCTGTTAGGGAATAAGGGTTAGGGAATAAGTGTATGCAGAGGCCAAGAACAAAGGCCCAGAAAGAGAACATGAATGCAGCATGTTAGGTCAAATGGTCCTTGTGCTTTAAAACAGCACGGTTAGGGAAATGCCAGGTAATTTCAGGAACAAGTCCCAAGCAATTTACAAAGATTCCTTTAAATTAAGAATGAAGTCCCTAAAGATCCAAATTCTAATACCTTGAACTTCAAACAAACTGCTTTAAAAGCAACACTAAAACCTTCAAATGGAAAGTAGATTAAGTGCATGCTCTATCTGTAAGAGCTTACTTACCACAAACTCAATTACGTGTTTCAAAATGAGATACAGGTTGGTTTGGATTTACTGATAGGCTTGTCCTGATAACTAAGAATGACAGATGTAAGGGGAGAAAGCTTCAGTTCTCTTGGTAACATTTAAAGTCAAACTTCTGGGTAAATGCATATGTAGGTAGCCATGCTTTGCAAAGCAAAACAGTGCCGCGTTGATAGGCAAAGTCAACACCCTATTGACTTTTATCTTTTGTGCCATCTATTTCAATGTAGGAAGTGCTGGGGCGTATTTGTCTTTGAAAGTAGTCAAGTTCCCCTCCCCTACATCTACCTCCACCCTGCAGGGTAATGCTTGTTCCAAAGAAGTATTTTCTTTCTGCCATCACCCTCTGTTCAGTTCTAGAATTTGCTCTTATCCAATGTTGGCCTGTTTTCCAGTTCTGAGCAGAGGGCAAAGCATGTGTGCCTCCCTCTCCCGTCGGCTTACTCATGCCTAACCCGCAGTCCTGCTGGCCTTTGGGACGCTGCCAGCATCCCCCTCTCAGAGACATCTGTTGCCTTGCTTAAACCAAGAAGCCTCCCAAGCATGTGACGGGGCCATGCAGAATTAGAGAGTGCCACCTCCAACAAGAGGCGTATGTCCACCTCGCCTCTCCCTTGTCATTTCCTCCTCTAGCCTCAGCCTCAACAAGTGGCCGAGCCTCACACAAGCTGTCAGGGACAGATGCTACGTGAAAAGAGGAAATTGGACTCAAAGATGCTACAGCTTTTTTAATTAAGTCCAACCTACAAGCCAAATAGCGAGGCATGAAATGAATACTTACTTGCAAATAAGCACCACGTTTCTCAAAAACAAATGCATTGATTCGGGTTGGTAGGCACCTCCTTAGCTTTCTCAAAAATCGTATTGTTCCTCATTCAGTGCCTCAGATAGTTTCACCTCGGCAGTGGGAAGTGCATTTTGTGCTGGAACCTGGAGATCCTAAGCTTCCTTTTGTGATTTTCTTCCTCCGCCATCCCAGCGCTAGTTGAGTTGGCACGATGAAGCGTGTCCACACATAGCCAAATGCTCATTCTCATCTATTCGTCCCTTGCCCCCCTCACTCCTGCAAACCCCCTGAGTGCCCAGTACATGCCTGACCTGGCTTTCCATTCTAAGGAAAATGAAGACTAACACTGTTGTGGTTTCTGTCTTCCCAGCTCCCTAAGCTAGTTCTACTTATTCGCTTTGTCTCCATTTCTTTGTCTCCATTTTCTCTAGTTTACTATTTGTTTTCAATTCTGGTTCCTTATTGTTCCTCTCTGCGTGCTGCCTGCTAATTAAAGCTGACTAGAGCCACTGCTGCTATTCTCAGCTGAAACGGCCAAGCTCCTTGATTATTAAAACAGTGAGGACTCAGGAAGACCACATGGATTTCTGAGACAGAAGAAAATGGGGGAAACAAAAAGATTAAACAAATCCCTTTGGATATAGAAAGAAAAGAGATGGGAGTAATCCTAAAACACACACCACAAATTCTAAGGAATCACAAAACGCAGATGAGTCTCATTAACAGTTACATTTTTTCTAATTTCTTTTCCATCATTTCACAACTACAGAGAAAATTAAACATGTTATTTTAAGGTGCTGGAGAAAGCTCTTATACACTTCAAAATTAATAAGGAAGGAACCTCAGCTATCATATCCTGCCTGTTTTACAGACTGGGAAACCAGCGAGAATTGACTTGTCCAAGGCCACATGGCCAAGCAGTTGCTGAACCCAATGGAGATTCCTAGGTTTTCTTATTTGCTCCCTCTTCCTACCCACAGCTCCAGCCAACTACCCACCTTCCCCATTCAGTGTGTTTTTAAATTTTTAATTTATGTCTAATATACTATTTATTTTTTTCACATTTTATACTTTTATCATATTGTCATTTTTAAATATTGCATGAATTGGAAATAAAGGACATAAAGTATATGCTTGTTATAAAAATCTAATTGCAATGTTCTGAGGTTCCTTAAATAATCATGACATGCAGTATTTTTTAAAGAAATGCTAAAGACTAAATTTCAAACAAATGCAAGCAAGAAGATAGGAAGAAGAAGGAAATTAGCCAGTTCCAAGACCTTGCTCATCACTGGACAATAATCAAGAAAAGAATATCCAGGTTTGGATTATTTCTACCTTAGGGTCATTACGGAAGACAAAATGTAAACCTAAATATGAATCTGATTTCACTGAATCTACTAGTTAGGGCTCTTTGGGTTAAGTGACAACAAACACAACCCAAATGGGCTATCAGCAAAAGAAAATTTATTGTTCTTCGAGCTGAAAAAAATCAAAGGGTGGGTCTTATTTTAGTCATGTCTTGGCATCGGGCTCAAATGATGACTAACACTTGTATAGTACATACCAAATGCTGGGTGCTGTTCTCAGCATTTCACATGACTCACCTGACCCTCACTACAACTCCATGAGTAGGTATCATAACAACTCCCACTTCGCAAACGAGTAAACTGAGGCACAGAGACTAATCTGGATAGAGTGACCACATTTGTAAGTGGCAGAACAATTCAAATCCAAGAAATCTGGCTCTGAGTCTAGAATGTAGTCACTTCCTCCTCATGCCCCCAGAGTCCAGATTGGCTCCATCTCTCATCTCCACTTTCTCTGTGTTGGTGCCATCCTCTTTCAGATCCCCACTTCCTGGGGGCAAGGTGGCTCTGACAGCTTGAGCCTCAAAACCTGAAAAGTTCAGTGAAAAAGACCAAGCGTATTTTTGCCAGGAGACTCAGCAAAAGTCTCTGCCTCTCGGTGCCTTGAATCAAACAACTGAGAATATATCTGACTGGCCAGACCTAAGCTGCATACCCGTATAAAGTAGAGTGTAGAGGGGACTCCACAAGAAACAAATAGACTGAAAAGACAGGAGAAGAAAAGGGCCCCCATCCCCAGAGGAAGGGGAATAGTTATCAGAGATGGTAAATGAATACTAGGTGAATGCTGTACTGTCAAATTTCACCACAACTAAAACACTTCTTTTTCAATGATCAAACAGAAGCTCTTGGTCTTCAGGTAGCATAGGTATCCTATAAGACCCATGGCAACTTTCATTTTTATATAAACGTATGTGAATAAAGGAGAAAGGTATATGAAAAAATAAACCAAGACAGGACAGTTGAGATGTATTTATAATCACAGACTATGTCCCCCAAGCCCACTCATATGGGCTTTATGGTCTCTCTAAAGGAATTGTGGAATCACAGCATCTTCACTTTATAGTGGATCTGGGAACTCATCCATCCCAAGATCCCACATGGAGCAGAGGCTGTCCCCAGGCTGTCAAGAACAATGACCCCACTTTACAAAGCAAGTCTTATTTTCCCCCTTACCCTCTGCTTTAATATAAGGTGTGGCTGGCAGAGAGAGGGAGAAATGGAAGGAAGAAAGGGTGAGGCTGCAGAAGATGCTGGCTTCGCCCCTGCCCCATGGAAACCTCAGAGGTAAACATAGCCTTGTCCCTTCATCTCCCTCCCCGCCCCATCCCCATGTGCAGACCTCACCTCTCACTGCACCCCTCCCACCCCTGCAACTTGTCCTAACTTTTACACTGAAGCCCTACCCTACTTCTTATGATAAGATACCCCAGAGAGATTCCTCCTCCGAAATAAAGATGAGCCCTGCCACAATCATTTAGGTATTCCAAGGTTCACTGGCATCCTCTAAGTAGTCTTTATCTTTTCCCAAGGGAATCTGAGTAAGAAAAAAAAAAAAAAAAGATGGGACAGAATGGAATCATGGCGGGGAAATGGTGTTTATCTAAGGAGGAGCAAACTATAGAAGGGTGGGTATGAGACACATCCTGGAAAAGAGGCTCCTACGTGTTTGTGGGCATGCAGGAGGAGCTCTAGTGACCTCCTGGCTTGGGAAGGCAGAGAAATGGACTAATGCCTTGTACTTGGCGGCCGGGAAATAGTTCATCATGTTTCTGGTGGTACCTTTGTGAGTTGGATGACTGCCATTAGATGATACAATTAGTTGGATTTGCCACTGCTTGAAGGATCCAAACACTGGGAATAGTCATCAATATGGTGCTAGAGGGCTCTGATCTCAGCCCTGTCTGCTTCCAAAATTCTGTCAATAACTCCGATGAGGATATTTACGGCATATTTGTCCAATTGAGAGTTGAGGTGATGCTAGGGAGAAGAGCAATATTGTTGGATGACATAATCAGGATCATCCAAGATATGCACCAGATCCCTGATGAGACACAATAGTGATGAATGTGAAGCCTGTATTCAGGTTAAAATAAACACACGTAAGTACATGTTGGTGAAGACATACCCTAGCAGCCACATATGTGAGAAGGGAATTTTGATTGACTCTGCGTGTGGTATGAGTCAGCACTGCATTGTGGTTGCGGAAAAGCAAATGTGGTCTAACGCTGCATTCATGGAAACAGAATATTTAGACTGTGGCTTATGCTAGGCTTGCTGTATTTTATGTGAAGCAGACCACACCAAAAATTTTGTGCTTAGTTCCTGACCTGACTCTAAGAGAAACACAGGCAAACAGTAGGAGAGAAGGTACTGGCAGCTCCTATGTGGTCATGGAGATGTTTTGTCTGGAAAATAGAAGGCTTCCATGAAACACGAGAACTGTCTTTAATGATGTGATGCATTGTCCTATGGAAAAAGTGTTCCATTTGTTCTGTGTATCACCTTTGGCTGGACCTGGACCAATTGTGGGAATTACGGTGAGCCAGATTTCAATGCCACAGAAGACTTTCCAAAGAAACAAAGTGTCAGGATGTTGTAGAGGGAAATGTAAAGATGAGTCGCTGGATCAGATCAGAGGTTCTCAAACTGTGTTCCCCAGAGATTCCTCAAGGAGAGGAGTGCAAAGAACAGAAGCGGTTCACACACCCCACTGCAAGTAGAGCAGCTCCCCCAGTCTGCTTGCACAGCGGCCATCTGCTGCAAAGGAAAAGTCTGATTAAGCAACTGGGCTAGATCAAAGGTCCTCTTTCAACCCTGAAGTTCCAGGATTTAGTGATTTTTGAGATGACTTCTCCGAAGAGGCCGCCTGGAGAATGGAGGATGCATGTGAGCTCTGCAGCCAGAATTACGAGTTCGGATCCTTGTGCATTCATCTGCTATTGCTACAGAGCAAATGAACAGAAACTTAGCAGCTTAAAACGACACCCACTCCCTAGCTCACAGTTGCTGTGGGTCAGAAATCCAGGTGTGGCTTAGCTGGGTCCTCTGCTCCGGGTCTCCCAGGTTGAAATCATAGAGTCAGCTAGACCGCGCTCCTTTCATGAGCTTAGGATTCTCCTCTCAATTTATGTGGTTGTTAGAAGAATTCATTTTGCTGAGGCTGATGACTGAGGTCCCCATTTCCTTGCTAGTTGTTGGCCAGGGAGCGCTCTGAGCTCCCTCAAGTCTATTCTCAGGTTCTGGCCACGTGGGCCCCTCCCATAGGCTGTTCACAACATGGCTGTTTGGTTCTTCAGGGTCAGCAGAGGAATCTGGAGCTTCAATTCTCTTTCTTTAGGGAAAACCTGGAGCCTCTTTTAAAGAGCTTGCCTAGGCCAAATGCGGTGGCTCATGCCTGTAATCCCAGCACTTTGGGAGATAGAGGTGGGCAGATCACCTGAGGTCAGGAGTTCGAGACCAGGCTGGCCAACATGGTGAAACCCCATCTCTACTAAAAATACAAAAATGAGCCGAGCATGATGGTACATGCCTGAAATCCCAGTTACTTGGGAGGCTGAGGAGGAGAATCGCTTGAACCTAGGAAGTGGAGGTTGTAGTGAGAGGAGATCACGCCACTACACTTCAACCTGGGACAGAGCCACACTCCATCTCAAAAAATAAAAATAAAATAAATAAAAATACAAAAATTAGCTGGGCGTGGTGGTGCATGTCTGTAGTCCCAGCTACTCGGGAGGCTGAGACCGGAGAATCACTTGCACCTGGGAGGTGGAGGGTGCAGTGAGCCACTCCAGAGTGAGACTGTCTGAAAAAATAAAAGAGCTTGACTTAGGCCAGGTTTATCCTGAATGTCTCCCTTTTGATTAACCCAAAATCAACTGATTAGGGACCTTACTTTTATTATCTGCAAAAATCTCTATATTCTTGCTGTATAATGTAACCTAATAAAGAGAGTGAAATCCCATCATGTTTACTAGTCCTGTTCACACTGAAAGGGAGAGGATTCTACAGATTGTGTATACCAAGGGAGGGGAAACTTGAGGGCAGCCCATCTTCGAATTCCACCAATCAAACCTAGCTTTTCCGCTCACTGCTTCTGGCCTTGGGTAAGCTGCTCAGTTACTTCCTCTGCTAGTGGGGAGAATGATTTCTCAAGGGGTTGCTACGACGGCTAAGTAAGTTAATACACAAAGTACTGAGAACAGTCACCTGCCACCAGGTAAGCACGTAAGGAAAGCTCTAAGGTACTGTTATGCAGGAATATGTGGTATTCCCAGGGCTGACTGAATCCAGTGGAGGTCAGACATCAATGTGCTCTCAGGCAGGAGCAGAGTGAGGAGGTCAGATAACACAGCTTCCAGGAGAGGTGGCTTCTCTTTTCTCTCCTACTGGCCAGCTGTCCTCTTTGCTGCCACTTTTGTTATTTGGCTTTCACTTCCTCTACCACTTGGGCCATCCACCATCTGCTGATAACGTTCCTTTTCTCTGTGTTTTCATTTTCTTCTTCTTCTTCTTCAGTCTTTTCATCTTTCTCTGTTGCTTCTTTCATGATTCTTATTTTTTACACTGGAAGATTTACCATTATTAGTCATTGCCAGCAAATAAGATTGTCTTTCTCTGCCACGTGATCACGACATTCGTTCTTTTGGCTAGTATTCACTGCTCACAGGCTCTCACAATATTTTTAAAGCCTATATTTGGTATTGTTTCAGAAGACTAAAGGTATTAAATTTTATTTTCCCTTTAGGTAAAAAAGTTCTCCTTTACTGAACAGATACATCAGAAAATAATGTTTTATCTTTCAAACCAACTCAGCATTGGAATTTACTTTTAATAGAAAAATCCACCAGTACAGTTAAAACTATTTATTTTATAACAATTATTTTTCAAAAACAATTTTCAGGAACCTTCTATAGTGTAAAGTGAATCATCCCTGGTTTGCAATTTAGTTTGTCAATGTAACATATAATGAGCCACTAGCAAAAGGAAAAAGGAAAGCTATTTCAGTCTGCGAAAGTCCATGTAGACAGCCAAGAGCTATAGCTGTAAAAAGTATTTAAAAAACATGACACATTTCGGCACTGTACCTTGCACATAGTGGGCACTCAGTGGAAATTTCTGGAGTTAAATTGAGATGTGTCAGTCACAATCTGTTGAACTGAACTGAGGAGCTATCTCAATAAGAGACAACCATGAATCCCTGTAATTCTTTCTTTTACCTAATACCAAACTCCAATGGGAAACAGAATTTACAACACAAACAGAAGAACCAGTAGCAACGAACACAGCTTGCATGGACAAATGAGCTGACATGCATTATCAGCTACATCTTTACTGCTTGTCGAAAACCAGGTGAGGTCATAGTTCCCATCCTGGCCTGTTCTATCACGCCACTGCCGAGTCAACACAACTGTCTCTATGTTATTTATGGAGGAGGCGGGAGGGAGTCCTGAGTGTTCCCACCACCCAGTGCCGAGGCAGCAGAAGCTGTCAGCTGACACCCTCCGACGCACAACATACTTAGGCACAACACAAGATGTATTACAGGAGCCCCACAGCCATCTGCACTTCAGGGAGATGAGGACAAGGAGGCATCTCCCGTGTCAAAACAACCCCTGATAAATATCTATCAGGGGAAAATGGCTGGACAGGGCTGTAAGGTGTCTCCCCTGACATGTAACCATCACTTCTCCCAGAAGCAGGTAGAAGAGCTACTGTATAGAGAAAGAGGGGGATAAGGATCCTTTGGATATGTTGACCCGTTTCCAGCTCATGAAGTTGTTTTAAACATATTATTTCATGTGATCCTCATAGCCACAGGAGACCTTGCCAATAAGATAGGAACTTGGAGCCACTATGGAGAGAAATTTGGCAACAAACATCAAAATTACAAATACACATTCTCCTTGATGCAGCAATTCCATTCCTAGGAATTTATCCTATAGATATACTCACATTGTGTGTGAAATGAGGCAGTACTCTTTGCAAGAGCGGAATATTGAAACAACCTAAGTGTCCCTAAATAAGGGGTTCCTTCAATAGAAACTGTGCTGTATCCTTCCATGCATAATTTTCAGTATGCAAAAAAAGCAAGGCACAGAATAGTGAATAGTAGGTTAGCATTTCTGCAAAACAAAAAAGAAAGAGGAAAAAAAAGAATATGTGCACACACAGTGCTAGCTTGTACATGCAAAAAATACCCCTTGGGCCGGGCGCGGTGGCTCAAGCCTGTAATCCCAGCACTTTGGGAGGCCGAGACGGGCGGATCACGAGGTCAGGAGATCGAGACCATCCTGGCTAACACGGTGAAACCCCGTCTCTACTAAAAATACAAAAATCTAGCCGGGCGAGGTGGCGGGCGCCTGTAGTCCCAGCTACTCGGGAGGCTGAGGCAGGAGAATGGCGTAAACCCGGGAGGCGGAGCTTGCAGTGAGCTGAGATCCGGCCACTGCACTCCAGCCCGGGCGACAGAGCGAGACTCCGCCTCAAAAAAAAAAAAAAAAAAAAAAAAAAAAAAAAAATACCCCTTGAAGGGTACACAAGAAAATGGTGTCTCTGAGAAAGGAACTGGCAGATTGAGGACAGAGTACAAGGGAGGCTTTTCACTATTTACCATTTGATGAATTTTGAGTTTCATAACGTCTAAATCTATTGCTTATTCATATGCTTAATTTTCAAAAGCATATGAGGTGGGTCAGTGTATTTTTATCACACAATGTATATAAGGGGGTTTGTAAGCTGTAAGCCCTATACATATTTTATTTATTTTGAGACAGAGTCTTGCTCTGTCGCCCAGGCTGGGGTGCAGTAGCATGATCTCGGCTCACTGCAACTTCTGCCTCCTGGGTTCAAGCGATTCTCCTGCCTCAGCCTCCTGAGTAGCCGAGATAACAGGCACGCGCCACCATGCCCGGCTAATTTTTGTATTTTTAATAGAGACGGGGTTTCACCATGTTGGCCAGGCTGGTCTCAAACTCCCGACCTCAGGTGATCCACCTGCCTTGGCCTCCCAAAGTGCTGGGATTACAGGCGTGAGCCCCCATGCCTGGCCCCTACACGTACTTTAGTTATGTGTTCCTATCACTCATTGGTTTTTGAATGAAGAACTCAAGGCGGAGGAAGGTAGGCAACTTGCCCACGATCACACAATTGACAGTCACAGGCTTTCTAGGCTATTCTCATGTTCCAAGTTTATGGTTGAACATCTGCCTTCTCTGTTCAGCTGTAAGTAACAAAGCCTAAGAACCACATCTATACCCAGTGCCTTGTAGAGTGTCTAGTACTTAGTAGGTTTGTTTACCCGTAATTCCTCTCTCTTAGGTTTCCTGTCTCACATTACCCACAGCCTAATGGGTAACTCCAACTGTATGTTCCTCAGATGCCTCAAAACCAACAAGCCCCCAAACTCAAGCCATTAACTTCCCTGTCCCTCTAAAACACTGCTCCTCTTCCCTATTTATTTACTTATTTAGAGATGGAGCCTCGCTCTGTCACGCAGGCTGGAGTGCAGTGGCGTGATTTCAGCTCACTGCAACCTCCGCCTCCTGGGTTCAAGCGATTCTCCTGCCTCAGCCTCCCAAGGGCACCCACCAACACGCCCAGCTAATTTTTGTATTTTTAGTAGAGACAGGGTTTCGCCATGTTGGCGAGGCAGGTCTCGAACTCATGACCTCAGGTGATCCACCCACCTCAGCCTCCCAAAGTCCTGGGATTACAAGCGTGAGCCACCGCGCCCGACCTCCTGTTCCCTATTTTTAATCATAAAGAATACCTCCTCACTGACTTTCATCATCCCATCAACTCTGTCTCCTAAGTGTAATCACACCTTCTAGTTGCCATCCATCCTAGCTTCCACTTTCTGACCTAGGGGCCTGTTGATTTTGACAACAGCCTCTTACTAGGACCTCTGCTTCTTTTCTTACCCACCACCCTAATTCAGACCCCTACTGCTGCTAGAATCATTTTGCTAAAACAGACTTGATTGCATTTGTCTTTTACTTAAGATCCCTCTTTTGGTCTGCATCACCCACGGAAGCTGGGACCTCTAGACTGGTTTCCAAATCCATCTTCCAGATTCAACTGCACAACTCCTCTCCCATGAACCACACACTCCAGGCCCACGTCACACCCTGCTCCTGCCTTAGACATGCTGGTCCCTAACCCAGTAATGCCTTTCCTCCTGTTTTCCAACTGGGAAGCCCCATTCCCTGAGTTCCCTGACACCTCAGCCTTTCACTCCAGCCTCTCACACCCACAAGAGCCACATGTATGTACCTCTATTACAGCACCTCTGATACCATCTTGTAGCTAAGTGTTTCTATGAAGGTCTTTCTCTAGTGAAGGTATTCCCAACATTTGGAACAAATGCAGGTCTCTATAAATGTTTGTTGAACAAATGCACTTCAATGTCTAAACAACTAACTTGACACTTTGTGCACATGAACTGTTAATATCTAAAGTGCCACCTATAGTAATAGTTTTCCTTCAATCCAACATTTTTGTGGTATCCCTATTAAGAAGAACACCTGCTGTGTGAGGGATGATAAGGAAAGCATACGCTGATTTCTGTATTTTTCGGGGGTTGGAGCATAATTCCAATAACCAAGAGAAATTCAGTTGCCCTTTCAACATTTTAAATAATTTCCAGTTGCCCTTTTGACTTTGTAAATAATTACAACCTACAATTTCGGGAATACTGCATTAATATTCCATAAAAGAAAACTGATGTGCTGAATCCCTTGGGTGAAAACGATGCTGCCACTCAAGCTACAAGCATGAGGCAGTTATGGAAGGTCCATTGCAGAGAGAAGGAAGCAGGACCCTGAGTGAAGGTGGGGGTTCGGGGGGACAGCTGAACCTCCCTGGGGACTTCCTCGGGAGGGAGACAGGCCTGGGGGGAGGCAGCAGAGGGAAGTATGTTCATGAAGGGCAGTCTTCCTTATCAAACAGGTGGCAGCCTCGTGGGTCTAGCTAATCCTTCTAATTACAGAGGAGCTGGCTGCCAGCCAACACCAAGGGGGCCAATTTTAACTCCTCATGAGGGAGGGCTAGCAAGCCAGACAAGACCCCCGCCAAACAGGTGGCGGTTCATGGCCGGATTTCCAACTCAGCAGGGCACTGGGGTCCTCGGCAAAATAGAGGCCATCATAGAAGTTCAGCCATAGAGACTGGGCCAACCCTGCGGAGCCTGCAGCAAGGTGGTGGTTTGGAGGGTACGGGGTGCCCAAGGCTCTCCCAAGACACCACAGATACCAGCCCTAGAGAAGCAAGATGAATTGTAATCTCACTGGCAATGGGATGGAAACTACTAACGAGCTGCCTGACTTGATCAATCATTGGCAAACTGTGGCTCATGGGCCAATTTTGGGCAGCTACCTGGTTTTTCGTTTTTTTTTTTTTAAATAAAGTTTTGCTGGAACACAGCCATGCTCATTCATTTACGTATCATCTATGGCTGCTTTTGCTCTACGAAGGTGAGTAGTTGAGACAGAGACCATATGGTCTGCAAAGCCTAAAATACGTATTGTCTGCCCTTTATAGAAAAAGATGGCAAAACCCTGGTCTAGTAAATGCCCAGGCTGCACCTCAGATCAATCGAAATCAGAATCGCTGGTGGCAAGACCCAGGTATAAGTACTTTTTAAAGCTCCTCAGGTGATTTCAATGTGCAGTCAAGTTTGCAAACCACTGCTCCAGCCTGATGCAGTGACTCGGAGGGGCAGCTGAAAAAGTCATAGTAAGTTTCCACCTCGGCTGAATACGTCACAGACAAGGTGGTTCAGTGCTTGAGCTCTGGGGAAACACAGGCCTGATCTCTATCTTCACTCTACCACATACTTACTTGCTATATGACTGTACACACTCAACCCCTCTACACCTCAGTTTCTCTGCCTGTAAAATGGGGATAATAATGACACCTAACTTACAAGGTCATTGAGGGGCTGAAGGGGAGAATATGTATGGAGCTCTGTCATTGTGACTGGTAAACAACTATACTCAATAAATGTGAGCTAAAAGAGGTAGTGGGGGAGAGTTAGGCTGAGAGGCTAATCCCATCATGGTTTAGAGCAGCTGGAAAAACTGCAGAAACTCTCAGGTCTGGCACATGTGGTGTTAGAAACTGCTGGGAAAAACCACAGTATGTGTGCAATGACTATACAGCCAACAGGTGTGGGCAGACTGGTGTATGGTTCAGGACAGCTCTAAAGACACTCCACTGCCAAACTCTGCCCGCTTCTCCCCGTGCTTAAAAGGGTTCCCTGTTCTGGGCCCTAGCTGACATTCTAGAATACAACTGTAGCTGCTGGTGAATGCTTGTTAGAGACTTGATACTGAACCCTGAACCCTGCTGCTTGGATCACATTCTCAGACTGTGGAGCACTTGTGGGTACCTGATACCTGCTTTGCAGATGCCTCCTGCCTGCCTACCTTTGTCCTGCCTTCATGCCAGTGTGGGCTTGACGTCAGCCTGCCAAATTTGTAGCCAGGTAACACATGGTGGGCTCTGGTTGGCTATACACAGAGGACTGCTCCCTTGGGCAGACAATCTGGCCCCTAGAGATGCTCCAATGATATCCATGCCTTGATCATTCAGTCACAAAGTGAAAGGCATGCTGCAAAATCTGGGGGGCTCCTTGCTCAGTTAATGATCTGCATCTGGGGTGGAGGAGAGGGTCCCTGCATTTCACAGACACAGGCATGGGTCTTGTTCAAAGTGAGTGACCTCTCTTGTCTGGTGTAAAGATGAGTGGCCCCTTAAATGCATGATCAGTGAAGTGTTCTTATGAATCCTGGCAACATGTGGTAACACACTAAATCAAGAAATGGTGAGCCACAACCTTCCTCAGCTGAGCCAGGGGGATGGCTGTTTGCAGTTGACCAGCCCTTCTTGCATTTCATTTAAGGCTTGTGTTAGAACAAGATCAAGCAGAAAATCCTGGCCAATACCTCCCTGAATTTAAACAATGCATATGTAAGGAAGAGAGGCTTAGCACTATATCAGTCCTCTACCTGTGGGGTCCTGCACCTAAAACTGGCATCATATATAATGATCTAAAATAGCTGGGGGTCAAGCCACAATTTTAGGGCCAGTGCCTCAACACAACTGGAAAATCCAGGAACCAGCTAGTGGGAGGATCTAATTATAATGCTAATAATGACATCTATTTACTGGGAGCTTACAAAGTGCCAAGTGATTTATTTACATGCAATTTCTTATTTAATCTTTACAATCATCCTATGAAGACTTGGAGAATTCAGTACTTGCGCAACCACATAGTTCTTAAGTGGTGGAACTGAGATTCCAATTCAGATTTCTCTGGCCCTAAAGCTCCCAGGAGACCCCACTTTATGCTATAAGTTGTACAGCCTCGGCAGAGAGAGCCCGTGATGCCTGCCGCAGAATCATCGTGCTCCACCAAACTGCCTTGGACAGAGACAGGAAAATAATATCCAGGCCCCATGGGACAGCCTCCAGTCAACCTGAGAAAAACTGCATCGCTCCACAACCTGGAAAGTTCTGCCTCACTCCCAGGGCTCTTCCCCTGGGTTACAGCCTCTATACCTCTTTTCTACATTCTCAGGTTCCCTTCAGAAACTCCGTGTGGATTTCTTTCCCAGCCCCTCCTTACACTGTCCCACTCAGGTGCTACTTGAAAAGCTCTTAGTCTTGCATCTGATCTCTCTCAAGTCAATGATTTACTCATTAAAGAAACAACCACTTCCTTCCCCCAAATACTAATGATAAAATATCACTATTTAAAAAAAAAAATTTTAGATTCAAGAGAACATGTGCAGGTTTGTTACACGGGTATATTGGGTGATGCTGGGGTTTGGGCTTCTAGCTAACCTATCACCCAAATAGTGAACATAGTACCCAACAGGTATCACATCTTTTATCTTACCCAAAAAGCACAAAAAATCTAATTCTGTCACCTGCAGAGCACAATATTGCAACCTGCTGAGTTCGAACTGGGATGTAATCCCCTTCCACCTCCCTCTGGACCACCAGCCCTGCTACTGCAATGGTGAAGGGCACCAACTCCGGAACCAGCCTGCCTGGACTCAGTCCTAGCCCAACCATGTGCAACCTGAGTGACCCCAAGAGACCCCACTTTCCTCCTCTGCAAAATGGGAATAATAATAGTACCTCCTTAAAAGGGCTGTGTTGAGAAGTGAGACCGTATATTACATACCGCGTACTTAGCTCACTGCTGGCACAAGATAAACACTCCACAAATATTAGCAATTGTTCTTACTAGTTGTGATTATATTGCTATTCTTGCCCTGGTTATTATATACGCATTTATTTTAAAATTATTGCCCTGCTTTCAAAACGGTGCAGATAATCATGGAGTCTTACACGTGGGAAAACACTCAGGTACAAAGTTGAAGTGTTCTCTTGACTTGTCCTCAAAATATAGTGCAGTACTTTTAATGGTATGTGACACTTTATCCAAGACTTGACCACATATTCTCTAACTTAATTCCCAAGCCAACCTTGAAAATCCTACTTTGCAGATGAGAAAACCAAGTTTCAGAGACACCAATAATATTACAATAATGTCTGATATCTATTTTGTACTTTTTATGCATTATACACTATTTTAAGAAACTTGTATGTATACCACCGTTTCATTTTCAAAACAGCCCTATGAGATTAAGATGATTGCTATACCCATTTTACAGGTGAGGAAACTGAGATCCAGAGAGGTTAAGTAACCACCAAGATCACAGGGGGCAGAGAGAGAATACCGGCTTTCTAATTCCCTAGTGTGTGGCTTGCACACAAGAGTTAGGCTTAGCAGGGGACAAAGAGAGACCAGACTCAGGGCCTCGCTATGGTGGCATAGTCACCACCCTCCCCAACACCCTCCCCACACACCCTTTCCTCTGTGCTGGGTGATCTCTGACTCTCCTCACTGTAACACTCCATGATCGTAAATGAATCTACAGACACCATCCTTCCGCCAGCTCTGGAGAGATCAGAGCACTGATGCAGGTAGTTTTCCCAAAGGACAAAGAACAAAGCTGAATATTTTTCTAGCCACATTGAAAATGATATTCCTGTGTTAGAATAACATCAAAATGCGTTGTGTTTTGTTTGTTTTAATAGCTTCTCTTTGATCTGCACTTTGGCCGCAGACTCACTGGCTGTATCCACTGACATTCTCTCCAGCGGGCATAGTCTGGCGCTGAGTGAAACTAGCCCACAATCCTTGCAAATCACTGCTTTCCATTCATGCTCATTTCGCTAGTGCCGCCGCTCAGCCACTGTCTTGATTAATGCAGGAAAAAGGAGGTTACGATTAAGTGAGATGATTTTGCACCCAGGAAACAGCAGATGAGTTGGATAAACTGCACAGTTATTGGTGAGTAAAGAAGCAGATTTAAGCTGCCCTTGGGTACTAGAAACAGGAAGCTCAGAGAGACCTTGGAGCAGCTGCTCCTCTCTTACAAAGCCTTTGGTAACTGTGAAGAGGAAAAACGTCTGTGTTGTGCAGACGAAGTGGAGCACATGCAAATTGAGGTTCAGATGCTGAAAAGCAGGGAAAGGAGCCTGTCTCATGCTCTGGATTATCCTGTTGCCAGTCCATGAGCAAGAACTTGGCCAGCCTATCCAATAAGACATTCAACATCAATCTTATTCTAGCTTGTCTCGGGGATGCTTTCCGAAATGTTCATAAGCACTATTCAAATGCCAAAAGCCATAAAAAGGATTATTTGCTTGGGACACCATGCCCATTTTCTGCTAATGCAGAAATGTCATCATACAAGATGGCCACGTATTAAACACAGAGAGCGGCAAGTTTTGGGGAGTGTGCACCTAGGGAAGCAGTTCTCAAAGCATGGTCTAGGGAACCCTGCAAGTCCTTGAGGCCTTTTTACAGGGGGTCTGAGATATTGATACATTATTTAACTTGTTCACTCTTCTTTCCCAAACGCACAGAGAGTTTTCCAGAAAGTGCATGACATGACATGGCAACAGACTGGATGTAGAAGCAGATATGAAATCCAACCACCTTCCATTAATTCAGACACTAAAGAGAGCTGCAGTAAAGTAAAACAATGACATTGTTTTGGAAAATATTATTTTTCAATAATAAGAATTTAAGAAAAAGACAAGAGACAACAAATGTTGGCAACAACAAGGAGAAAAGGGAAATCTAGTATACTGTTACGGGGAATGTAGACTGGTACAGTCATGGATAACAGCATGGAGAGTCCTACAGAAATTAAAGTTGGAACAATCATAGGACCCAGTGATCCCTCTTCTGGGCATATATTCAAAAGAGACAAGCTCATCACTTCAGAAAGACAGCTGCACTCCCATGTTCACTGTGGCATTATTCACAATAGCCAAGATATGGATACAAACTAAATGCCCACTGATTAATGAACCAATAAAGAAAATGTGGTGTGTATATACACATGATGGATTATTATTCGGCTTTAGAAAAGGAGATCCTTCCATTTGCTACATCATGGATGGACCAAGAAGACATTATATACAGTGAAGTAAGCCAGACAAAGAAAGATAAATATTGCATGATCTCACTTATATGTAGAATTAAAAAAGTTCAAATACACAGAGATAGAGAATGAAACAATGGTTACCATGAGTAGGGGGTGAAGGGTAGAGGAGAGGAAATGGAAAGATGTAGGTCAAAGGATACAAAATAGCAAATATGTAGGATGAACAAGCCTAGAAATCTAATGTACACCCTGAGGACTAAAGTTAATAAAATTGTATTATATTAGGGATTTTTGTTGAATAAGTAAATTTTCTTTTTTAAGCCAGTCAAATTTAGAATTTTAGCTGCTCTTTCCATACACAACAAATGTAATTCTGTGAGATGCTAGGTATGTTAATTTGTTTTACTATTGTAACCATTTTACTATCTATATATATCCCATAATATCATGTTGTAAACCTCAAATATACACAATAAAATTTGTTTTTAAAAATGTGTGTTGGCATATGGTTTGAAGTAAATTGACAAATTATTTTTTAAATTTCAGAGTTTTAATTTCTAATATGGCAAATATTGACTGATATAAAATATTCTGGGACCTCAATTATTCTTAAGAGAATAAAGATATCCTGAGCGCAAAAAATCTGAAAACCACCTAGAAGAATGTGGCAATTTTCTTTTTAACCCAGTGAAAGCCTTCCTTTCTCCTCCAGCCCCATAGTCAAGCATCTAAGGGCTTCAGATTCACCCATTTTCTTGGTCTTGGGCACAGGTTCTTTCTTCAGTAGCTTCATTGCCTGCCTTGCCCCAAATCCATATGACTGAATCGTATTTATTCTGCTCACGGTTTTGGTCCAGGAGGTTCACAATAGTTTATTCTCCCTGAGAAGGCAGAGAGAATGGCTTTCCTTAGCCCCTCAGCTCTCAACCAGGCATTGTCCAGTGCAATGAGAACTGTCATTTCTGCCTGGACCATTAATCAATAAAGACAGATGCACTTCTGTGGGCTGACTGTGGGAGGGAGGTGAGTTTAGACCTGGGACCTGAGAAACCATCCTGAGCTACTGAGACCATGGCAGACCCCATGTCTGTCACAGGGCAGGAGAACAGCCCATCAGTCAGTGGGCAGCACGTTAGAAATCAAGCATCCCCTCCACGTCTGAAAGTCACGGCAACACCAAAGCCACAGGCAGAGCCACACTCTCCGCAGGTTCCACGGACCTTGGAAGCCCTCCTTGCAAACAAAGCTGGAGCCCTTTCTCCATCCCTCTCCTGCAATCACAGTGACATAGTGATTCACCTATAAAGAACTACTGTGTGGATTTCATCTATAAAGAACCAGTGAGTCCCCGCTAGACCCGGTATGAAGTGTTGGTGGGGAGGAGAAGTGCAAAGGTGAATAAAAAATGCTCCCCCGCTGCCCTCCAGCAGCTGCTCATAAGCAGCAAAGTGATCGGACTCCAGTTTTAACTCATGTCTCTTACTTGGCCTGCTTTTCAGAGGCAATGAGAATGTCTGATGAGAAAAGGCAAGGCCACCAAAGAAAGCAGAGAAACGAAAGCCCTAAATAATTAACAACGCTGGATAACCAATGTCTGAAACAGAATTGATTCTGCACAAGAAGTCACTCTCTGTTTCTTCCTTATAAGTGTTATTTCTTAACCTCAATTTTCAACCTGAACAGCAAGCACCTGATTCCCTACCAAACTGAAAATTGTCCTGTGTTTCCTGAATGGGCTCAGGTTCCCAGGCAGGATTCATCAGAGGAGCTCTTAGGAGGCATTCAGCCAAACAGACACCAAGCCCAGAGGGCGTGTGAGAAACGGAAGGGACTGGGAACGTTTTTGAATTGCAAAATGCTTCATCTTTAGAGGACACTCCAGAAACATAAAGTTCTGTGTTAAAAAAGCTGCCAGTGAAAATACGTTTTATCATTACCTGTTTATCTAACACAACCAGGAGCAAACAACCAGTGGGTTTTCAGTAGGTGCAGACAATGACCAGGGCCTTGAACTTGTCTCCGGGCTGTTGGAGTTAGGCAGGGACCTACCACAGCGGAAGTTAAATCACACTTGACGCTTAAAGACCACGAAGGTGATTAAAAGAGGGAGTTGGTGACACAACTCCACCCCTTTCAGTCCACTTCCTCTCACTTCTTCCACCCCCACCTCAAGGTTAATCGTTTCGGTGTGGCAGAGTTTTGAATCCTGGGAACTGTCTCATTTTAAGCCTCTTCTAATATTTTACAAAGATTATCAAGATAATGTAGTTCCACATCTCTGGCACTAGGAACATCAAAAGCCCATTAATTAATTACATGCTTTTAAGGATTATCTGCGTGGAAAATATGAGAATCATAAATGTAAATACATATTACAAAATCACTATTCCTATCAGAAAAAAATGACATCTTTTTCTCTCGGTCATGAATTCCTTTCTCCCACCTTCCCCTGCTCTCTCTTTCTCTCTCTCCAGTGCCTTATCTCTCTCTTCTTAATCAGTAACCACAACTGCATTCTATGATTTCTAGCCTTATGCCATACTCAAACATTTAAAAAATGACTCAACAATCAATATACTTTTAGATCATTATTTATTTATTTATTTATTTATTTATTTATTTATTTTTTGATACAGAGCCTTGCTCTGTTGCCCAAGGCTGGAGTGCAATGACATGATCTTGACTCAATACAACCTCTGCCTCCCAAGTTCAAGTGATTCTCATGCCTCAACCTCCCAAGTAGCTGGGATTACAAGTGCACACCACCATGCTTGGAATTTTTTTGTGTGTTTTTAGTAGAGACGGGGTTTCACCACATTGGCCAGGCTGGTCTCAAACTCCTGGCCTCAAATGATCCATTCATCTCAGCCTCCCAAAGTACTGGTATTCTAGGTGTGAGCCACCTCCTCCGACCTAGATCATTTCTTAAACGTCAAAACTGAAAACCATGAATGCGGCTCCTTCATTTAAAATGCAGCCTGAAGGGAAGTGCATGGGCTTTTCTAGAAAGCATGCTGGGTTCAGAATCCAGGTTCAACTGTGTAGACTGAAGCAATAAGACTACCAGCAAGCAAGGTTACCATTAAGATAAAATAAAATAATGCCTGTGAAGCATTTAGCTCAATGCCTGGCATGGAGAAAGTGTTCAACAAGTGACAGCTATTATTATTATCAGGAAGCATTTATGATTTAGGCCACAAGTCAGAAAAGGCAGAGAATGAGAAGGACAGAGATCATACATAGCAGGAAGTGTTTCTTAATTCATCTGTGCCTTCTTTTTAAATTGGTTTTACAGTGGACTTCTCCATTCCCCAGAAGCAGGTAGGCAGATAGCATAGGTAGTATTATTTCACCTGATGAACCAGAAAATGAGGGAGGGTCAGAAGCCTATTAGAATTATTTGAGGGGGAAGGTTTCACAGTCATTAACTGGAAGAGATGAGACTATGATGGGAGCCACACCGTTCCCAGCCCCTGGAAGGGGATTGTTTTCTCTGTTTGCCTGACATCCTCAGTCCTTTTCATTTATGATCCTTCCTCATCTTATGAACTGGTTGCTAAAGAATTTAAGATTAAAATGCTAAAGTTCCTCTTACACTGTTGATGGGAATGTAAATTAGTATAGCCACTATGGAAACCAGCAGGAAGGTTCCTCAAAAAACTAAAAATAGAACTACCATATGATCCAGCAATCCCACTGCTGGGTATTTATCCAAAAGAAAGGAAATCAGTATATTGGAGAGATAAGTGCACTAACAAGTTCGTTGGAGGACTATTCACAACAGCCAAGATATGGAGTCAACCTAAGTGTCCATCAACAGGTGCATGGATAAAGAAAATGTGGTACACATACACAATGGAATATTATTTAGCCACAAAAAAGAATAAAATCTTTTCATTGTTAACAAAATGAATGGAACTGGAGGACATTATGTTAAGTGAAATAAGTCAGACACAGACAGACAAATATTGCATGTTCTCACTCATACGTGGGAGTTAAAAAAAGTTGAACTCATGGAGATAGAAAGTAGAATGATGATTACCAGAGGCTGGCAGAGTAGTGGGGAAAGGGGAATAAAGAGAGGTTCCTGGGCACAAAAACACAGTTAGATAGAAGGAATAAGATCTAGGGTTCAGTAGCACAATAGAGTGACTATAACTAACAATAATTTATTGTCTATTTCAAAATAACTAGAAGAGTGGAATTGAAATGTTCCTAACACAAAGTAATGAGAAATATTTAAGGTGATGAATATCCCAATTACCTTGATTTGATCATTACACATTATATGCTTGTATCAAAAATATCACATGTTCCCCACAAAAGATATGCAACTATTATGCATCCATACATTTTTTTTTAATTAAAATGCTAAAGTCAATGCAATAGAAAGCAAATCTCTAATTATCTGACCATGGCCCATTTGAGTGCATCAAGGTGTTTCCTCTCACCCATTAGGTGGAAGCAACAGGCTCCCTTCCTTTCCTGGGACAGTGCACCTGCTTTAGGGTGTGAGGCCCCTGAGGATGGGTGTTGGGGAGAGAGCTGTGCCTCGTGCAGGGCCTTGGTTTCCAGCAGCCCAGCTGTTGTGCTGCCTTCTGTGGCTCCAGCCCCATTTAGCACAGATCATTACAGGCTGGCAGCTGTCAATTATCCAAGCCAGAAAGACTCCCCATGGCACTCCGCATCTGGAAAAGCCTTCCCTGGGAATTGGTGCAGAAGCATCCGTGCATTTCCACCTCTATTTATCATCTTCAAATCTCCCTGGAGGTTATTATCCTCCAAATGCAAAGATCAAGAGAAGCTGAAAATGCACATAGTAATTTTTATCTTAAAAAATACTCTAGCTAATCCTAATACTCAACAAGATTATTTTTTAGATGGTATGAAATTGAAGGACATTTTGTGTGTGTGTGTGTGTGTGTGTGTGTGTGTGTGTGTGTGTGTGTTGTTTTCTGGTTAAGCCGTGAATGAAGGACATTTTTTAAAAACCATTAGAAATGGCTGATAAACTAACAATTTATACTTCCTCTTATGTTATCAAAAATGGATGACATTTTTTAGCCCACTACATATACTAAATATGGATAATTTGTTCCCGAACCCTTAGTTCCAAGGGTTTCACTAAACAAAAAATAAAGATACCCAAAAGGACTTCTGTCCTAACACATACATCGGAAAAATGTGCTGGGTATAGGAAGTAAAATGTTTCAGTACAAAATATTCAGCCTCCTCAGTGGAAAATAACCTTCCATAACACAGATCAATAACACACTGCTTCCTGTTTACTCTGCCTAACTGAGGACTTTACTATAAAATCTGATTACTGTTATCAGCAAGAAGCTGATTTGGCTGCTCTAAGGAGAGTCATCCAAATTAAAGATCCCCCAAGTCACAGCTTGAATGATCCTAGCTCATGTACACAGAAAGCTCTAGAGCCTCTCCTTGTCCATTGGGAGGACTCTGTCTTGAAGAATGGCCTGATTCAACTTAAATTGTTCATCTAGGCAGCAAATAACAGATTCCCACAACAGGGACACATCGACATTCCAATCCATGGAAGACTGAAGAGAATTCAAAAGGGTATTAGTGCCTTGTTCTGGGTTTTAGGATTCACTCCATCAAGCTCCTCTCTGTGGAAAAGTAGGTGGCCTTTTGTATGCTTTAATAAACCACAGAAAAATATGCACTTAGGCCACACATGGTGACTCACGCCTGTAATCCCAGCACTTTGGGAGGCTGAGGTGGGAGGGTCACTTGAGGTCAGGAGTTCGAGACCAGCCTGGCCAACATGGTGAAACGCCTATCTCTACTAAAAATACAAAAATTAGCCAGGCATGGTGGCAGGCAACTGTAATCCCACCTACTCATGAGGCTGAGGCAGGAGAATCACTTGAACCTAGGAGGCAGAGGTTGCAGTGAGATCTCACCACTGCACTCCAGTCGGGGCGACAGAGGGAGACTGTCTCAAAAAAATTTAAAAAAAAGAAAGAAAAAAAAAGAAATATGCACTTAGTGCGCCTAATGTACAGAGGACGCTGAGTTGTCCCATGGAGATACAGGGTTGTGCATTGGACGGCATGCCTGCTGGGCAGAATGCAGGAGAGGTCACAAGGCACTTCAGGCAAATGCCCATGGAGTAAAAAGTTCTAAGAGCTACTACAGCAGAAGGTGGGTGGGGCTGGAAACAAGTAAAAAAGCATCAAAGGGAAAGGAGGGATTGGACCCATATTGATTCTTTCCATTAAAAAACTTCAGACACAAAGTGTCCTTGGCTTTTCACCTTGAGGAGGGAGAAGGGTCAATTGCACTTCATCTGTGCTCTTTCAAAAGAGGAGACAGAGGCCCAGCCTAGGTTTCTGGCTAGGTTTCTCGACTAGAAGAGGTGGAGGCTTCCTGGAAGGAGGTCTGGACCTAGTTTGGATAGGAAGGGATGGCAGGAAGGAGAAAGGTAGGCAGTGCTCAGAACCTATCTGCCGCTCACGTGGAAGATGCACTACAGCGGGAAGAATCAGGGAGTGGACCTGAGTTTCAAAATCCTGCTCCACTTTCCCTGGCTGGATGACCCTGGGTAAATCATAATCCTTTCCAAATCTCAGTTCCCTAGACTGTAAAATGGGGTCATGCCTGCCATGATAGGGGGCCTGTTAACATTAAATAATGCATTTAAAACTTGAAACACAATCTCTTCTTGCTCATAAATGATCAATAAATGCTGGATCCCACCTGAATTTCCTCACACCATCTTGCCACACACCAGAATAACAAATACAAGGACCACAGTCTCATAACTGACCGACAAAAGTTGTTGTTGTTCTCTCTGGCAGACAAGATGGTTAGTTTGTGGTTTAGGAAATATATTCTTCCTGTTAGAAGGTAATACCATCTCCTGTTTCATGTCTTATTGGATCACCCATTCCTTAGACCCTTTGTGGATGGTGATGGAATGAAGAAGAGGGAGGAGGGAGGAGTTACAGAAGAAGGAAGTATTTATCAAGCCTTCACTCTCTGGACCAGGCCCTCTGGTGAATGCCTAGTGAGGAAGGCCTAACGGTGCTCCAGTTTCCTAGGAAACTCTTCTTGGCACCCTCATACTGGAAGTCGGTGGCTTGTTTTGGGGAACACACACACATTTTACACACATCTTTGATAGTCATTTGGGCAGGATGTCTCACCGCCAATGGCAGGACTAATATCTAAGTTGGATCTTTTTTAGGGGGAAGATGGGGTCTTGATACTTTGTTCAGGCCTTGAACTTTTGATCCTTTCACATCAGCCTACCGAGTAGCTGGGACTACAGGCACAAGTCACAGTGTTCAGCTTACTGTACTGGGTCTTTTTGAGGTAAATCTTCACTCATGTGACAGTCAAATTTTTACCTTTTAAAACAGACTTCATGAGCCTTTTCCTTCTTGTTACACTCATCCATCAAGACAGAGGCTGCTCTCTGTACTACAGTAGCTGACATCAACAGCCTTTCCTCCTCATCTGTCACTCACCACCCAGGCCCAAGGATTCTCCTCCCTGCATGCCAGCCCACTGCTTTCCTAGACCAGAGAAAGGGCCCTCTTCTCTCATGTCTCTCTCAAGCCTGCCTCCTGCCTCCAAGAAAGTAAAGAACTTTCCTAGGAGAGTGACAAAGTCAGGTACATCCATGCTAACCACAAAAAGTTTCTATTTCAGTCATTCTGTCTTCACTCCAGGAGACCCTATTGTCTACCCACATCTCTTAAGCAATTTACAAAGCTCTGTTAATTCATTCACAGCCTGCTCACTTCAGGGACATTAAGGAGGCAGAAGTCAAACTCAAAAGAGCACGAGGCTTCCAGAGGTTTCACGAGAGTGGGTTTGGCCAGTGTAAGTCTAATAGAGCGAGTGGAAGTTGTGCCCTGTTCTTTGGCATCAGATCAGATAGCAAATCCAATCAGTAATCAGAGAGTAAGGAAGCCAGGTGGGAAACCAAGAGCATGCTGAGGAAATGGGAAGGCTGCACAGTCAGGAGGCAACATGGAGCTTTCTGGAAACTTGAAGTTGCTTCTAGAATCAGGAGAAGTTGAAGGAAAGGGGCAGCATTGTGAACTGTGCTGGGAAATAGCCAGAGACACCACAGAAGGGCAGACCAGGATGCCATCCCTATTCCCTCAATGTCTCTAGACTCTAAAAGCACGTCCCCCTATTTACTCAACATCAAGTTTCCCAAAGGCTCCACAATAGCTACTTTCCACACTCCTGATTTCACTATGATTTCAGAGAAATGGTTAGTTCTGAGATCATTTCCCAATAGATCAAATTTTTGCTAAGAAATAACAGATCTCCTTTAAAAAAGCTAATGATTAACTCTACCTAAATTAGATTGCTTTTTTTTTTTTTTTTTTTTTTTTGCTTTTCGCTTTTAACAGTCAACTGACTTTTTAAATTTTAAAATTCTTATTTTAAATTGTGGTAAAATACACATAACATAAATTTTACCATCTTCGCCATTTTTTTTATTTCAAGTTCCGGGGTACACGTGCAGGATGTGCAGGTTTATTATACAGGTAAACGTGTGCCACGGTGCTTTGCTGCACCTATCAACCCATCACCACCTAGGTATTAAGCCCAACATACATTAGCTATTTTTCCGGATGCCCTCCCTCCCCCTGTACCCCCATCTTCACCATTTTCAAGTATACAGTCAGTGGCATTAATCACATTCACATTGTTGTAAAACCATCATCACCATTCATCTTCAGAATTGTTTTTCTTTTGCAAAACTGAAAGTCTACACCCATTAAAATCTAGTTTCTTTTTAGTAAGTAAGGTTCACTGTAATAGACAAAAGTAAGAGAAACAATTAGTCAAAGAAGAAAGGGATTAGGGAATTGAATGAAGCCAACACAAAGAAAACAATTATATTTAATCTATTCTCTCTACTGATTTCAAAGAAAGATTTTTATCATCTAAATTGACACTCTAATCCTGATATAATTTAACTCTCTTTAATGTACACTCTGTAGTTGAGCCCAGTATAAACAGTTTTAAGTATTAACCATAAGGGTTACTTTTGTGTGTGACACAAAGCAAGGTTAACACTTTCTTTGATATGTGTTAAGAACTATGTGTATTTGTGATATGAAATATTCTACATGGTGCTAATTCCAAATACCTGAAGTCTTCCTTCTAAGAATCTTATCAAACTAGTACTGTGATACACAGAAGAGACCTTCTGTGCAGTTGGATAGAAAGCTGTTTTTTGGTTGTTGTTTTTTGAGGCAGAGTCTCACTCTGTCACCCAGGCTGGAGTATAGTGGCACAATCTTGGCTCACTGCAACCTCTGCCTTCCAGGTTCAAGAGATTCTCCTGCCTCAGCCTCCCAAGTAGCTGGGATTACAGGCTCGCGCCACCACGCCTGGCTAATTTTTGTATGTTTTGTAGAGATGAGGTTTCACCATGTTGGCCAGGCTGGTCTTGAACTCCTGACCTCAAGTGATCTGCCTGCCTCGGCCTCCCAAAGTGCTTGGATTACAGGCGTAACCCACCAAGCCTGGTGCACCACTTACTTTATTGCTCTTTAAAATAATCTAATTTTAAAAGGTTTAGGTATAATGACATCTAACATACAATTTTGTTAGGGCAGAGCCCATATATAATCACTAAACTGTGCAGATTTGCTTCCTTTTTAAAGTCATTCCATTAGGTGACCTCTATGAGCAGCCAATGCTGTTATTTATTTGAAGTAATTTCAGTAACGTGTTTTGCCCACGTATTTTCTGTGGTTCAAAGAAGTGAACTATAGTTCTAGTTAAGGCAAAAGACCTTTGTAAGAATTCCAGTGTAAGGCAAAGTCCTAAAATCTGAGAGATAATTTTTTCAAGAGAAAATAAATTACTGTACATTTGGATAGATACTCCAGACAATATGCATGGGCTAGAGAAATACTTGCGGTCCTTAGGGTGGTAAGCAGGAGCTCAAGGTTCTAAGAAGGAACACCTGAGACAGGGCCCTGCTGGGGGAAAACCCAGCATCCTTGCAGGGAAGGTGAAGATAACTGACAACTGCTCTCAGTGGGTTTGGAGATGAAACGGAAGGTACTAGCAGACGTGGAAATGACAGAGCTTGGCCAAGTTAGGGAGGCAATGGATACAGTGCAAACACCAACGCCCTCCACCGGTCATTAAGTAGGCTGTGTGACCTCAAGCAAGTTACTAATCTCTCTGAGCCTCCATGTACTTCCCCATTCTGTAAAACAGTTGTTTGGAGAATAATAGGAGATGATATATAAAACACAAGAAAAAGTAAATAGCCAGCTGGATAGAGAATTCCTGAAGACACTTGATGAAGGATATCTATTATGACTGAAAATTCAATGGGGGGGTATCATTATCACCTTCAGAGTTTCTCTTTGAAAAGGTCATTCCCAAATCTGCATTAAAAAATCAGGCTCTAGGCCGGGTGCGGTGGCTCAAGCCTGTAATCCCAGCACTTTGGGAGGCTGAGACGGGAGGATCACGAGGTCAGGAGATCGAGACCATCCTGGCTAACACAGTGAAACCCCGTCTCTACTAAAAAAAAAAAAAAAAGTACAAAAAAACTAGCCAGGTGAGGTGGCGGGCGCCTGTAGTCCCAGCTACTCAGGAGGTTGAGGCAGGAGAATGGCGTGAACCCGGGAGGCGGAGCTTGCAGTGAGCTGAGATCCGGCCACTGCACTCCAGCCTGGGTGACAGAGCAAGACTCCGTCTCAAAAAAAAAAAAAAAAAAAAAAAAAAAAAAATCAGGCTCTAATTTCTCCACCAAAAGGGTCAAAGTATGTTAGAAAGAAAATACAATTGCAAAGTGGCTTATGAATTGGGATTATTTCTAAATAACATCCTCAAAGAACTGTGAATTACATTTGTCAGAATGAGATGAAACGTGATGACGGCAACAAAGGACTTGTTTCCTCTGTTATTGGAAGAAACCACCACAGACACCACCAAATAAAACAGGTCCGGTGTCCAGAATTAGCAGGCTGGAAAATCACACTGCTGAATAAAATATTCACCTGAAAAATGTACTCCAAAATCGTGAAGGCTAAAGGTAGTAAGAGGAAACACTGAGCTATGGAGTCAGAAAATGGCTGACCCACAGGGACGCTTCTTACAACGGATCCTGGCTAGCAGAGCTACATCCAGGGCTGGAAGGTGGAAGCCCTGGGCACTGCTTCTGCAACCCTCCCTCGCCCCACCATGGCCACCCCTTCTCCAGACTCCCCGCTCCTCACTGCAATGGACCTTCACTCAGTGGCCCCAAAAGCTTTCTGAATCACACCTCTGATGCTCCTCTCCAGAAGGTTACTCAGTTCCACAAATGCAAGCATGAAAATACTGCCAATGAGAGACAGCAAAATTAATCACACTGTACACTACTTTACAAAGAATTTTACAAAATAAAGTACCTAATATTTTAATTTTATTTTGTAATGGATAACGCACTGACATGACTCAAATCCAAAGTTAGATAGAAGATCCGGGCGTGGTGGCTCACGCCCGTAATCCCAGCACTCTGGGAGGCCGAGATGGGCATATCACCTGAGGTCAGGAGTTCAAGACCAGCCTGGCCAACATGGTGAAACCCTGTCTCTACAAAAATACAAAAATTAGCCAGGCATGATGGCGGGTGCCTGTAATTCCAGCTACTTCGGAGGCCGAGGCAGAAGAATCGCTTGAACCCAGGAGGTAGAGGTTGCAGTGAGCCAAGATTATGCCACTACACTCCAAGCTGGGCGACGGAGCAAGACTCCATCTCAAAAGAAAAAACAAATTAGACAGAAGAATCTACATAGAAAAGTCTGACCTCCACTCTGGCCTCTAGGGGTAATCATTTTTCATTAGTTTCCATCTATATTTCTACTGATTTTCTTCCAGCTATACTAAGGTATAACTGACAAATACAAATTCCATATATTCAAGGTGTACGATGTGATGATTTGATGTATGTATACATAGTGAAATTATTACCACAACCAAATTAATTAACACATCCTCACCACACTTTGTTACCATTGCTGTGTATGTGGTGGGGGAGTGAGGCCACGTAAGATCTACTCTTTTGGCAAGTTTCAAGTATACAATAGAGTATTAATTATAGTCGCCATGCTATATGTTAGGTCCCCAGAATTTATTTATCTTATAACTGAAGTTTGTACGCTTTGACCAACTTCTTTCTTTTTGCAAATAGTACCAATATACAAGATGTGTATACATATGTGTGTATATACATTATATAGTGAATACGTAACGACAATACATACACACATTCTTACCACACCCTATTTTACACAAAAAGGAGCACCCAATATCCAGTCTTCTTGCACCTTACTCTCTTCCTTCTCTACATCCTACAGATCTCTCCACACTCACACATAGAGATCTTCCTTCTCCTTTGGTTTTGGGGTTTTTTTTGTTTGTTGTTTGTTTGTTTGGGTTTTTTTTGAGACAAGGTCTCAGCCTCAGTCTGTCACCCAGGCTGGAGGGCAATGGCACCATCTCGGCTCACTACAGCCTTGACCTTCAGGCTCAAGTAATTCTCCCAGCTTAGCCTCCTGAGTAGCTAGGACTACAGAGGCACAGCCCCACATCCAGCTAATTTTTGTATTTTTTGTAGAGATGCAGTTTTGCCATGTTACCCAGGCTGGTCTCAAACTCCTGGGCTTAAGTGATCTGCATGCCTCAGCCTCCCTAAGTGTTGGGATTACAGGCATGAGCCACTGCACCTGGCCCATTCTTTTTTTTTTTTTTTTTAAGCTACATAGTACTCCACTATGTGCTACACCACAGTCTATATTCTACTAGTTCCCTATTGCTGGACACTTGGTGTTTACAATCTTTTGGGATTACAATAATGGCACAGGCAATAACCTAATACATTCGCTATTTCACACTTGTAAAGATAGAAAGATGGAAGTGGGATTGCATGTGTACTTCTGTTAGATGATGCCAAATTCCTCTTTGCAGAGGTTGTACAGTTCTAAGTTCTACACACTCACCAGTAAAATAAAGTTCTGGCTTCTCTTTTGAAAGTTTTCCTCATTTTAATGTTTTTATTTCTGTCATTTTGTGGGTCTCATGCTTTTGTAGCAGGCATATTTATAGAAGGAATAATCAGAAGCTGTGTCCTTACTACTACAAAAGAATAAAAACATTTCACCACTCAGAAGTGTCAAATTAGTAGTACAGATAGCAAGTGCACAACTTTGGAGGAGCTAGATATTCTGGGAGATGAAACAGACTTAGACTTTATGGAAGAAAAGGGAATTAACAGGCCCTGGAGAAACAGAAGATGAGGCGAACAGAGAGATACTTCCAAATTCCAAAGCAGAAATATTCACCAAGTGCGCCAAGAAGGATGAGCAAATTGACTGGACCAAACAAAATATTGTGTAGACTCTTGAGCACAAAGCTTAGAAATGTAGTTTGAGGCCTGATTGTAGAAAACCTTAAATTCCATAAGGGATCATCTAATCTTTATGACTTAGGCTATACACAGGGTAACCAGATGTCCTGGTTTGCCCAGGATAATCCTGGTTTATCCCTGTTGCTCTAGCATCTCTTTTACTCTCAAGAGACCCAGTTTGGATGATAATTACATAGTCGGTTGTCCTAGCTATAGGGACCACCAAAAATCTGTGGGCAAGAGAGAAGATGAAAGCAGTATTTCATCAAGATAAATCTGAGGGGCCGGGTGCAATGGCTCACACCTTGTAATCCTAACACTTTGGGAGGCCAAGGCAGGAGGATCACTTGACCCCAGGAGTTTGAGACTAACCTGGGCAACATGGCAAGACCCCATCTCTAGGAAAAAAAAAAAAAATTAGCCAGGGGTGGTGGCATGTGCCTGTAGTCCCAGCTACTCTGGAGGCTAAGATGGGAGGATTACTGGAGACCAGGAAGTTGAAGCTGCAGTGAGCTGAGATCACATCACTAAACTCCAGCCTGAGTGACAGAGTCAAAACAAAAACTGTCTCAAAAACAAAAACAAAAACAAAAACAAAAGTAATAAATCTGCATACTTGAGTATACAGAATGGATAAAGGAAGAGAGGCGGGAGATAGGGAGAGCAGGACATCACCAGGCCGAGTAGCAGGAGGAAGGACAGAAGGCCTGACTCTGCTTCAACTAGTTTAGAGCAGGGTCATCTGTCTAACCTCTCTGAAGCTGCCATTTCCTTATGTGTAAAAAGAAGACAATGGATTGGACGCAAAAACATCTTTTCAATTCTAATTATCCAGGCCCCAAGAGATTAGAGCTGTAACCTAGGTGGTGGGATATGTGGAGGAGTGGAAAGGAGAGAAGATGAAGGGATGGTGGAGGAGAGGGAGCAGTCAGAACAGTTGTGCCCAAGGAACAGGGAGAGCTGAGTTGCTGACACTGGCATATGGAAGAAGTGAAGACCACCAAACTGCTGTGAGACACTCCCTGGCCTGGTTTTATTAACACATGTGCTGTATTGAGATGACCGCAGGACACTGAAGGGGCGATTGAAAGACACATATAGGAGGACACAGTGGTGTGACCAAGCCAAATGGAAACCAGGGCTAGGATGGACCACACTTAGAGCCATCTGGCAAATGGCCTCCGTGAGGGTTGGTGGTCGTTCACGGTACTCAGGTATGGTCAAGGAAGATGGCAGCGAAGACAATGGGTGAGTAAACCTATCTTCTGATGGAGGCATCTGAGTTTCAGACCAGGCAGCCCGGGAAAGCAGGGCAGGTTTTTAACAGCAAGCCTAGTTGACAGTCCCAGACTTAATTGCCAAATGCTCTGAAGGAAATCTATTGCCTTACTCGGGATGTATTTAAGGAAAACTCATGCTACCCAAATGGCCTGGGCTCCAAGAAAGTATCACATACATTGCTTTGGGTTTGTTTCCCCCAATGACAAAAGGAATTTTCAGCCAGTACTGCTTACTAATAGAAGGTCTTTGGTTAACAGAAGGCCCTGCAGGTAGGTTTGGATGGGGGTGGGGGCCAATCAGTTCCTCCTCAAATACTATAGAATTGGCTCCCTGGACTGCCTGAGTTCCTCTAGGTCCCCTACCCTGGAGCCCGCATGGACAGCTTTCAGAAGATCATCGAAGATCACCTGTGCCAGACCAGCCTGATATAGCCATAATTTACGTTGACTAGAAATTGAACTTTAAGTCCTTAAACAAATGATCCATGAGCACTAGCTTCCTGCAGAAGATACTAGGGAATGAAGAGATCCACCCAGCTTCTACCACTTCTTTGTAATGAGAACAGAAACAAATAACTAAATCACCTAGAGGCAAGCAGAACTGCATACACCCAAAAATCACAAGGTAAAGGTTAAAATATTGTTCTTGTGTTCAAATTGAAAGAACAAAAAATGCCTGTTGCTCTACTTTCGAATGTTCACATACAAACCTTTTCTTGTCAAGAAAGAACACTTGGAATCGATAAAGAAACATTAAAACTATGTGAGAATGCGTCATTACACTCCAGCTTTATTAGAGATAAAGTATTCTCACACTGTCACATGGTTCTGTGATTCTGAAATAGACTGAGAAGTTATCTCAGTCTTGAGGGCAGGGCTATGTCTCATTCGTTCACCCAAAAACATCTGGCACACCATGGCATTTAAATCAAGTTTATGGCATGGAGACCTCTCACTGGGTCTAGAGCTGACCATAACCTAAAGGTGGAAGCTCACTGTAACATCACACCTAGTTGCTAACACGAACGAAAAGAAAGAAAAAAGACACGTGTTACAAGTCAAATCACTCTTGTCTGAGAAATGTCTGCTCTGGCTATCAGGAACTTAAATACCAAAGGAAAGGTAAATTGGATTAAGTTACATTTGGAAGAGCATTCCAGTAAGAGGCTTGGTAACTTCTGATTGCATTTAATAGCATTAAACTGAATCAGTTTCTAGATAATGGTTTTTGCATGCCACAAGTTGCATTGATAGATTCTGTCCTTACGGAAGGTATATCTGTGTAAAGGACTAAGATGAAATCAGCCTGCAAAGAGAAATGATGTCAGTAAACCAGTCCAATTCTCCACAACTGCCTACTAAAGAGAATATATAAAAGATGGGAAGGGAGACATCAATCATGGCTGTTTGTTTTTATAAAAACCCATTCTGAACTTGAGTCACCCAGCTTGCTGGTGTCTGCAAGATCAGTTCCAACTAATTGCCCAGTTGTCCCATTGCCTGTATGACATGGTCTATAAAACGTAAACCTAGATTGAAAAGAAAGACAAGAAAAAAGAAAACCCCCAACCAATATATATACACGTATTTTTTTTAAGAGATCACTCATCTTCTTCCTCTGACCTCATGGCTGGAAGGTTCTAACAAAGGCTTCTCAGTGTGGAGGGTGTTCCGTCTCCTCCTTGCCTCATGATTATTCCTTCCCACGCCCTAAGATTTAGGACTGGTTGGGGGTCACATGGGCCAGGCCACAAGAGTTGCACTGCACAGCTGCCACAGGAGCCCTGCCTTTGCCATCCTGACACTGCTGGGATGGGGCTGGCTGGGCTCTGAAGTGAGCTTCATGGCCTTCCCTGGAGCCACACGCCTGTCTGAAACTGAGTACCTGAGACAGTGACCAGGCAAAGGGAAATGCAGAAGCAGGTCTCCCTCTGCACACAATCCACCAGGCATGCCCAGGGAAAATTACTTCCACCCCTCTCCTCTTCTACGGCTCTCTATGACCATTAGTAACCCACTGTCCATTCCTGGGTGCCTGTCTGGCAGGCTCCTGGGATAAATGGACCTGAACTCTTTACTGTGTTCCCCTGGTCTTCTAGTACCTCCTCCTAGTGGTCTCGCCGCTCTATGACCTGCAAGCTCTCTTGGTGGGACAACTGCATGCCGTTGCTCAGAATGACTTCTATGCTAGACACTGTGCATTGCTAGCTGAGCACTCTGACCAATCTCCTTTTAGCAAACCCGCTTGAACTACAGAAACTGGAAAGCTGAAAACTACATTTCCGAGACTCCCTGGCAACAACAAGTCTAAATGTGACCCAGGCTCTGAGGAGCAGACACATTTACATGACATCTGAAAGGAGATGGTGTCAAGCAGTGGCTGTACAGAGAGATTGGCCCCTCCTAGAGACCTAGGATGTGTGATTTTTCTGGGGCAGCTCGCAGAGATTCTCATGTCCAGTCCCTGGTAACCAATGCTGGGTGTGAGTGGTGGTGCCAAGGGAGTTACTACTAGAGCAGTCCTGGTTCTCTAAGGTCCCTAAAACCCTGTCATAAGTCATTTTCTGCTTAAACTCCTTAGAGTGGCTTCTGTTGTCTGCAACTAACAACATTAATCAAAACAACTTCTTATCTTATACCTTAGGTTTTTTAATACTTAATGTAGTGTCTCCTCCTCATTGTCACAGAAAGTGCTTCAGGTACATGCCTCAAATTTCACTTGAGAAATGGCAAGTCTCAGTTACTTTGAATATGTTTTATATCAGCTTTGTAGACTAGCATTCACTTAACAAGGATCTATTAAAGTGGTACTGGGTACCAGGTACTGAGATGACCATGGTGCACATATAAGACATAGCTCCTGCCTTCATAGAGCTTACAATCTAGTAGAAAAAGAATAGTGGCTGGGCGTGGTGGCTCATACCTGTAATCCCAGCACTTTGGGAAGCCAAGGCGGATGGATCACGAGGTCAGGAGTTTGAGACCAGCCTGACCAACATGGTGAAAACCCGTCTCTACTAAAAATACAAAAATTAGCTGGGCTCAGTGGTATGTGTCTGTAATCTCAGCTACTCAGGAGGCTGAGGAAGGAGAATCTCTTGAACCTAGAGGCGGAGGGTGCAGTGAGCCGAGATCATGCCACTGCACTCCAGCCTGGGCAACAGAGCAAGACTCCGTCTCAAAAAAAAAAAAAAAAAAGCTACATTTATTTAGCATCTACTCCTACCAAACACTATAATTGACACTTTAAATATTTAACTCATATAATTATCAAAATAACAGACACCATCATCCTTATTTTACAGTTGAAGGAACTAAGGTTCAGAGAGGATAAATAATTTGCCCGTGATCAGAACTTTATGCCTAGTAGGGGATAAAACTGAATTTAAATTCACATAGTTGACTCTAAAAGCTGCCTCCAATATAAACTGTTAATGCCTTGAGGATAGGAAATCTATTAAGTTCATCTTTGAATCTTATAGTTGGAAGGCTCATCTAGCCCAATTTCCCACCTATTCCAGAGTCCCTTTTATAGCAGATGCTGCTAGTTTCCTGCTCCAAATCCATAATTCCCTGCTTCCTCACAAATAGAATGCCTAGTTTGTTCAGAGCACCACCGAATCCAGCTAAAAACTAAATTTCCCAGACACTCTCACATTTATTAGAGGTCATGTGACCCACTTCTATTCAATAAGAATCCAGCTGAATGTGTTGAGGATTTCTGGAAAAGTTTTGCCGTGTTAACATGAGCCACCTCTTCCTCCTTGACACTTCTTCCTGCTGGAATGAGCAAGTAAGGCTAGAGGTAGGGCAGCCATCTTCAGGCAGCAAGGATGAATGCCACATGTAAGGATGACAGGCCGGAAGAGAGAAGGAGCCTGGGTCCCTAATGGCATCAGGAGGCTTCTACATCAGCCTTGAAGACACAGCTCAGCACATCTTATTACGTGAAAACTTTCTTGGGAATCCCTATTTGATGAAGCCCCTATAGTTGAGTTGCTGTTACATGGACTGAAACTCAGTCTCTAACTGATATACTGTCTTTAACATTCTGGATGACTAAGAATCGACTTATGTCTTTCTCGTGATGGGAAACTGTCCCATGAAAAGCCACTTACATGTTTGGATGGTCCTGTAGAAAATATTTTTTCTTCTCCTTAAACTGAAATCTCATTCTCTATAAGATGCATGAGAATGCAATTTAAGACAAACAGCAAATAAATACCATCTGGGCATGTCCCAAGTACTTGCAGACTATCTCATGTAATCCTGTATAATTGGCTGGGCACAGTGGTTCACATCTGTAATCCCAGCACTTTGGGAGGCCGAGGCAGGTGGATCATGAGGTCAGGAGTTCGAGACCATCCTGACTAACACGATGAAACCCCGTCTCTACTAAAAATACAAAAAATTAGCTGGGTATGGTGGTGGGTGCCTGTAGTCCCAGCTACTCGGGAGGCTGAGGCAGGAGAATCTCGTGAACCTGGAAGGTGGAGGTTGCAATGAACTGAGATTGCACCACTGCACTCCATCTGGGAAACAGAGCAAGACTTTGTCTAAAAAAAAATAAAATAAAATCCTGTATAATCTTATGTGGTATTATGCCCAATTTGCATAATGAGATCACAAATAAGATCACATTCTAAGGTTCTGGATGGATGTAAATTTGGGAGGACATTATTCAACTTACCACAGTGGCAAAATTTTTACCTAAACCTCAGTTTCTCGCCTAACCCAGAGCCTTTCTATTGCTGTTTGTGGGTTAATGATAATGAATTTGGTCTATTTCCGTATATATAGCATGTGTGAGATTGTTTAGATGGATATAAAACTTAAAGCACCTTCAAAAACCACTGTCACCCTTATTTTACATGTTTGAATCTCTAAAAGAAGTGCCATGCATCAAGCCCTATCTTCAATTACATATAATTAGGTTCTATTTTTGTAATGAATACCTTACTAGTTCCAAATCTGGCTTCATTTTCACAGTTGAAAGTAAACACTCACAGTTTACATGTACTGACATATTTCTCTTCATTTCAGTCACACAACACTATGTTGAGGAAAGAGTGAAATCTCTATTTATCAAATATTACTAATATGTCTGAATTATCTTATTCTCTCTGAAATTCTGCGTAAGTATCAGTTATATAAAGTTACCTTGAAAACACTGCCTTGCATTTATTCAGTACTCACCATGTTCGGTGCTTTATATGTATCTCATCCCTATAACAACACTAAAAAGTAATCTTATGAGAAGGCAGGTATTTTATTTATTTTATTTTATGTTATTTTATTTTCTTTTTTTCAGACAGAATCTTGCTCTGTTGCCCAGGCTGAAGTGCAGTGGCATGATCACGGTTCACTGCAGTCTTGACCTCCCAGGCTCAAGAGATCCTCCCACCTCAGCCTCCTAAGTAGCTGGGATAACAGGCACATGTCACCACACCCAGCTATCTTTTGTATTTTCTTACAGAGACAGGATTTTGCAATGTTGCCCAGGCTATTCTTGAACTGCTGGGCTCAAGCGATCTGCCAGCCTTGGCCTCTCAAAGGGCTGGAATTGCAGGCCTGAGCCACATGTCTGGTCTGGTATTTTATTTTAAATCATAATCCCTCGCAAAACATCCTGCATGGTAGATACATAACAAATGCTTACTGACTAACTTTAGTACTTCTATTCAACTTTGCCATCCTTGCCCATAATCAATAAGTGATAATAAAATATGGTAATAAAATATTACCAAATTGTAAAGAAGTTCAGGCAAGCTGGGTGCAGTGGCTCATGCCTGTAATCCCAGCACTTTGGGAGACCGAGGCAGGTGGATCACCTGAAGTCAGGAGTTCAAGACCAGCCTGGCCAACATGGTGAAACCTCGTCTCCACTAAAAATACAAAAATTAGCCTGGCCTGGTGGCAGGTGCCTGTAATCCCAGCTGCTTGGGAGGCTGAGAGGCAGGAGACTCGCTTGAGCCCTGGAGGCAGAGGTTGCAGTGAGCCGAGATTGTACCACTGCATTCCAGCCTGGGTGACAGAGGAAGACTCCGCCTCAAAAAACAAAAAAAGTTCAGGTAAAAAAAGGCAAGAGTCTTCTTACTAGGTGTGGTGCTCCATGTACATTATAAGACATCAACAAGTAGGAAGCAACTTAAGGTTTAACCGGATCAGAGTTCCTAGTCTAAAATAGCTAATTATTTGTAAAGTATTTTTATATTATTTAAGGAGTCATGCTCTAATTCATGAAAGTCTCGCGTCTTCTGCACCTTCCTACATCAGAAACCTCTGTTGCTGTTGCCTGATTCCATGAGACATGCACTCCTTAACATGCGTGAAGCATAACTAGGTTAATCTCCTATCTGTAACATTTCAGGATAAAAAAGAATTTTAACTCTGTTATAGAATTATCAAAGAAGAACACTTTGGTCATTTAAGGATTAGAAAGCACTTCTGATTCAATGAATCTCCTATCTAATTTTGGTAATGGCTATATAATTTCATTTTTGCAATGCAGATAAAAGGATATTTTTAAATGGGAATATATCGATAAAGGTGGTGCCATAAAAGCTACAAATGGCTAATTCCTGCTCTCTTTCTTTCATCCCAGGAAGTGCCATGACATTCTGCTTGTTAGTAGAAATCTGAGCTAACTGATGTCTATGGGAGTGAACAGAAGCAAATATAACAGACAACATAGTTGCAGATAAATAATAAAATCACGTCTCGTGTTAAATAAGGTTAAGTCGGTAAGGTCTTGGCAATGCAGATATATTCAGAAGCCTTAGACTCTCTTCACCAGGCAAGAGAGTAGAAGAAAAGGTAATTCTTATACATGGTTTTACAACTAAAATTGCCACTTGTTTAAATTCACATTTTTACACTTTTAAAGAATGGAATTGGTTATTGGTATTCATGTCGCTACGATTCCTGAAATATCTTTCCTATTTTTTCCTTATAGATGTAAACTATCACAAAAGTAAATGTAATATCTGTATTTTTTGACAATTTATTCCATAATATCTTTCACACTGGAGTGGTTATTAAGCTTAAGTTGCTTTCCTGGAAGCTGCAAGATACACGTGGATGAATACATTCTCTACACTCAAATAACCTGTATTCCAGCAGGAAAAAGACAAATGGCTTAGAGCAGAAAGGCCGCAGGACAACCTAGGGGGTTGTGATGGTTAGGTTTCAACTGGTCTGGTTAAAGAACACTTAGAAAAGAAACCTAGTAAAGCATTATTTGGGGAGTGTCTGTGAAGGTGTTTCTAAAGGAGGTGGACATGTGAGTCTGAGCGCGTTAGGTGGGGAAGATCAGCCCTCCATGGGGGCAGGCACCATCCAACCAGCTGGGGGTCTGGAAAGAACAAAAACCGAGAAAAGGCAAAAGTGTCCACCTGTCTGCTGGAGCTGGGACACACTCTTCCTCTCCTGTCCTTGAACAACAAGCCCAGGCTCCCTGGCCTTTGGACTCCAGGACTTATACCAGCAGCCCCGCCGGTCCTCAGGCCTTTGGCCTCAAAGTGAGAGTTATGCCATCAGCTTCTCTGGCTAGGAGGCCTTTGGACTTGGACTGAGCCATGCTACCAGCATGCCAGAGTCTCCAGCTTGCAAATGGGCTATTATGGGGCTTCTCGGCCTCTATAACCACATGATCCAATCCCCCAAATAAATCCCCTCTCCTATCTCTGTATCTATCCAGCTAGCTAGCTATCATATTGAGCCTGTCTCTCTAGAGAACCCTGACCGATACAGGGGCAAAAGAAGAAATTGCTTTTGACTACTGGAATCACAGAACTCCTCAAGAGGAAGTAACAACTGATCTGGAACAAGAAGAACAGACAGGCGCGGTGATGGGAGAGGGCACACAGGGTACAGGAATGGCATGACAGAGACACAGGATTCTAAACCCAGCTCATCTCCAGAGTCACACGGACAGAGCTTAAATCATGAAGTATTCAGGTTCCAGCACCCAACTTACTGGTGTGTGTCTCTCAAAGTAGAGCCTGAGAACTGTATGTTTTGTTTCCCCAGTAGATGCTGCTGAGGGTTCAGGTTTGAAGCACTGGACAAAAAGTAACAATCTACAGGAAATATTCAGAGCACAAGAGAAGCAGAGAGGACTGTCTGAGGCCTTGAAATGCCAGGCTTAAGAGGGAGGGAACCACCAGGGGCTCTGTGGATAGCACAATAACATGATCAGAACTGCGTTTTGGGTAATGACAACTGGCAGTGGCCCAAAGGCAGACCTGATGAGGAGACTCCAGGCAGGGAATTCATCAGCAGGTTGATCGTGGCCATCCGGGTGAGACACAGGGCCCAAACTAATGTCACAACAGCAGAAGTGAAGAGGAAGAACTGAAAGCTGCAGACAACAGGGTGGGAGACTTGGTTAATGAGCTGGAGGCAGACTAGGGTCGCAGGCTGGCAAGGGAGCAGGCTGAAGGCAGGTCTGACTGCAAGGCCCAGTGTCCCATGTGGCTGCCAGTCTACAGCTCAGGTTTCTGGTCCGATAGCACGTGTCACTTCTTCCTGATATTGCCACCAGCTGCTAGGACCACTGCCTGCTATAGTACTTTCTCTCCAGACGCTCGGGCCCACACTTTCAGCTGCCTGGCCAGACTTGCTCCCATCACCTGCAACACAGTCAGATCAGATCTAATGTCTGTGCTTCGCTGCAAGGGACAGGGCCTACTTTCCAAGCTCCAGATGCCCTCCAGCCCTTCTCAAACCCACTGCCAGCTGGCTGGTCTCTGAGCTCTGCTCTTACAGACATGGTGGACTGGCCTGCTCAGGCATCAGTGCCTGAACAAGGCAGAGAAAGCACATGGTTTCACATGCAATGATGCTCTTTCTATAAAAATGACGAGTCAACTAAAATCAAAAACAGTGTAAACACTGACCACCTGAGGATAAAGAGCAGGGAGGATTTGGGGGTTGCATGATTTTTGTTTTGCTTTGCTGTGTTTTTAATTGGAAAGCAAAGCCACGGAAAAAGAAAGCTGGCAGAGGAAACAACAGAATAGCGTCAACGCTCCTTTCCCAGTGGATCAGGCGGTGATACCACCAAGGTCAAGGCAGGCTGTGAAAGGGCAGGGCTCGTGAGGCACCATCGGGGCGGTGAGGCTTTTTTGTGTATTTTGTTTCGTTTTCTGTAACCCAGGGGCTGACAATCTTTGCAAGGTGGAAGAACAAATAAATTCTGGCCCCTTCTCAGCCACTTCACAGACACTGCACAACGCTGGGGTGCTGAGGCAGTCTCTGGCAAGCTGAGCTCAGGAAGCAGGTCAGGCTGGCTGTGGGCAGAAGACTGGGGGAAGCATGTGGCCCCGGGGCAAATGGTCACCTGATTCTGTGGAGGTGTGGGCAGCCACTTCCCTGAGTGCCGGAGAAGGGTGAAAGGAGGCAGCCAGGCCTGTGTGACACATGTGGCAGGGAGGAAATGCCTGTTCTGGCAACTTTGGGTCACTGTGTGATTGCATAAATATCAGCAATATTTGAAACAAATCCAAAATTTGTGGTTCTTACTATGCCTCTGATCTCACTCCCCAAGCTCCAGATGCCAAACTTCTCTCCCTACTCTTATCTCTGCACTTGCTGTTCCCTCTTCCTGGAGTGCCCTCCTATCCCCCATTCTCAGCCTGGTGAAATCCCATCCATATTTCAATTCGAGGCAAAGGTGCCACAACTTCCATGAAATACTCTTTGACACTCCCAGGCTCAATAGACCCTACACCCTCCTCTGATCTCATACAACACAAGGTACACACCTCCATTATGACCCCCACATGATGCATGCCACTCTACACTGCTATGGACTGAGTGTTGGTGTCTCCGCCAAATCCTAACCCCCAAGGTAATAGTATTAGGAGGTGGGACCCTTGTAAGGTGATGAGGTCATGAGGGCTGGCCCTTCATGACAGGATTAGTGCCTATAAAAGCCCCAGAGAGCTCCCTCATCCCTTCCACCATGTGCGGGCACAGTGAAAAGGCATCATCTATGAGGAAGAAGGCTCTCACCAGACACTAAATCTGCAGGCGCCCTGATCTTGGACTTCCTGGCCTCCAGAACTGTGAGAAGTAAATTTCTGTTGTTTATATGCCACCTAGTTTAGGATATTCTGTTATAGCAGTCTGAATGGACTAAGACATGTACTTACGTGAGCTACGTTTCAGCCATGGATGTGCCTTATTTACCTTTGACTCCACAGCACCCACAAGCAGGTGCTCAATGACCCCTGTGAACCATATGGATCACACATCAAACTCATCACTTTCTAACAGGAAGATCAATGAATAGAAACTATGCCAATAATGGCTTTACTTTGACCCTTCACTCCTTGGAAACAAGGAGGGAAGAAGTTCTGATGGTCTCCCAGAAGACTATTCTGGTTTAGTAACTACCAGCAAACAAGTCCCTCTGAGACTGTCCACTCTACATCAGTGCCCACCTACCCCCACCCCTCCCAGCCACGCAGACTAGGACCAGGAAAGAGACAAGAGGTCTCTGGGAACCTCTCTGGTTCTGCCTGAGACAAGAAGCAATTCTCTCCAAGCAGCATAAATCCCACAGGTTGATGTCATCACGGGTGTTGCCACAGACTCTTCTAGAAAGCAGGGGAAAGTTGCTTTACACTAGGGGTCTTCCTCTTGGTAACACAACTTCCTTAGTATGTTACCAAGACTTTGCCAAGTGCTCTATGGATGTTTGTTGAATGACACAAAATTTCCTGGTCACATTTTATTAGATATTCTTACCTCACCCTCAGAGCCTTCCTAATGGAAAAGAAGATGAAGTTGGCATTAATGCATTCATTTTACCTACGTGTACAGAGTCCCTCATTATCAGGAGCCCAGCAGCAAAGGCTTCAACAAGGAAATATCCAAGATGTATTTGAAGCATGGAAAGCATTTCCACAAGCTGAGAAGTGTGGAAGAGAAGTGTTCCAAGAGGCCTGAAAAGCAGAGTAAAGGCATGGAAATACGAAAGTAGTAAGTGTGTGCACAGGGTGCTGCCAGTCCTTGTCATACAGTCCCAACCAGGGAGGCAATGTCAGTCCTGGAATTAGCTCAGGTTCTCAAGCCAGGCATCCATGTACTGGCTGTGTAGCTTTGGGCAAAACCCTTAAATTCTATGGCCTACATCTTTGTTATCGGTAAAATAGAGATGATAATATCTTGCAGAGTTGTTCTAGGAATGCATAATGCACGTAAAGGATGTGGTTAAAAGTGCATAAAATAAATGAAAGATATTATCATTATTACATTATAAGCTTCTTGAAAACAGATTATTTCTTACTCTTACTTGTCCCCACTGAAGTACCTGCCACCTTGTTTTGCCCAAATTCAAAAGATACTAGGTATGTGCTGACTTAAATTTATCTCCTTGCCACTTCATTTCTATTACCGTTCCTTGGTTTCTGTTTTCCTCTTTAAAGAACTGTTCACTATCTTTTGTTAGCCTGATTAGATACTGAAGAGAGTCCATGGACACTGGATGCTTGAAACACAGATCCTATCGACCTTGTATTTACAGATTAGTTAAGGACTGCTTGAAAAATTCACAGTCAACTGTAATAAATAGTAAAGTAATAAAGTTCCCATAAAGAAGAAATTCTATGAGGTTCAGAGTCTTAATTTAAAAAATAGGTAGGATTTTAATAAGCAGAGAAGAGGGAAAGACAGAAGGCACTGCAGGTAGAGACTTTACTGAAGAAATCAATACAGGAAAGTGTGGGGCATATTCAAGAAACCATAGGTAATCTGGCCTGGTCAGTATGAACAAGAAATTGAAGACACAGCCTGAAAAGCAGTGTAAAGTCAGACTGAGAGACAGCTAAAGACCAAGATGAAGATTCAGTACTTATCTCATGAACAATGGACAGCCACAAGTGATGGGGCCTGGGATCACAGAGTTTGAGATCTGGAAGGTTCATATAGAGGGAGAGTTCACACCTCCTTAAAAGACTGGGAAACCGAAGCAAGGGAATTGAACTTGCTCAAGGTTACTCTGCTCATTATGGCAGAATTGGGATGAAAACCCCAGTTTCCTGATTACCAGTCAAGATCTGTAAGCTCCATACCAGGGAGATGACAACATATGGCACACACATACACCACTTCCTTTTCCCTCACCCAAGGCAGATATTTCTAATCGATTGGGGCTCCTTCCTGGTGGTGAAGGTCCAGCCTCACCATCCTCAACGCAGAGCTTCAGTATCTGCCGATAGTCGGCGCTGCCCCTAGAGGTGAAACCTATCAGACTTCAAGCCCTCACCTTGCTGCCTTAATACAAAAATGCTTGCTTTGAAATTCCCACAGAGAATAGCAGAAATGACTGAGGGAGGACTCAGTCACTTACAAGAGTCACTTGGTTGGTGCATCCCTCTGCGTAGGAGGTGAACTGTATCCATCATGGTCTTAGACATTCTGTCACCAGCCAATGAGAGGGGTTACCCAGGGCCACCTCTATCTGTTCTCTACGCCACCTTGTCTGCTCATGAAAATTACAACTGAGAAGCAGAAGGGGAAATCCCAGACTCGGAAATGACAGCCCAAGAGCATCAATAAGTAAACACATCGCTTAAGATGATGACAAGGAAAGGGGAAAGTGGGTGTGGGGAAAGAAAATAATGCATTAACCCACAGCACCATTAAATGAAACTAAGCACCATTCAATGTTTCCTTTTTAGTTTAGAAACCACTAACTAAAAATGAAGAAAAAAAATCAGGAAGTTCCCTCCTCAGTGTTAACAATAGAACAATCCAGTGTGCTGTTATAGGAGCAACTTCTTTTTAAAAAGAGAGGCACTGAATGTTCAGATCAGCCAGATCTTAACTGGTAGTTTGACTTGGGTGAACTTTGACATCTAAAAATAGAGTTGTGATGGAGATCAACTGTAATTAACTTCAGACTTATTTAAATTATGTATTCAACACTGAAAGGATATGCTGGCAAGAATGCTAACAACAAATGTGGGAATTTTGGATTCTCTTTCCTCTGTAGCCTCGAGGCTTGGTGAAATTCTCCCTGACTGTCTCTTCTAATTTGTCCCATCCTAACCAGTGATGAGCACCTACCTGCAAATATTTTGCAAAAAAACTTCTGGAGTATTTTAAGATCCTTCTCATTCAAAATCTGTACAACATACACAAAGTAAAATTATAATAAACTATTATAAACTCCCTACTTTAAACTGGTAGATCAAAATCTGAATGTAAAAATAGGCAAATGAAGATATTGTCATATAAACGGTTTTATTAATTTCCCCAAAGGACTCCCCATAGAATCCCCTTGGAAAAAAGAGTGCATGCAGTTTAGATGATTCAACTTAGAAAACTCTGACTGCTCTACAGTTTTTCAGGATTACACTTGTGACCCAAAGTGAAGTTCATCTACATTCAGTGGACTATGATGGTTTCAAATTGGGTGGAAAATGCCAGGAATAGAATTGTTCTATGAAAAATGAGGCATAAGAACAAAAGAAGTCGCATATTTTTAAAAGGTTGTTTTTTTTGTTCTTGGAGTTTTACCATAACATTAAAAAAACTGAGTTCCATTTTTTGAAAAGTAAAATCCTCCCCATGCCATATTTACAAAACTTAGTAATTGACTGATTAGATTAAAATAGAATTCTAAAAGAACTAAGCCAGCTCACAGAAAACACAAAATACGTCCATTAAAAATGGTTCACAAATATCTCCTTCAGTGATATTTATTTGTATGTTTGCTTCTTCATTATATCAATAATTAAGGTATTAATACAATTAATCTCTTTCCCTGCATGTGAGAGTATTTTTTACCATGTGTGGAAGGTTTAAAGCTCATTTCCAGGAAAAAAAAAAAAAAAGTTGTCATGAAATAAAAAGACAAGCATTCACCCTGAGAACCACAATTACTGCTTTCCTCATAGAAACGTCATCTGAATCTTTCACTTTTATTCCTTTTTTTTTTTTTCCAGAAGGAAAGTCAGTTCTGTATATTTTTCCAGACTACAAAGTATCTCACTTCAGGATTTTAGCATTTAAACTTGTACCCTTCTTTATCTAAGTTTGCTCTTAATTAATGTAAATAAGCATCAATGAGAAATTGCAATACTTTCTGAATATAATTGGCATTGGCATGGTATTCTATTTAGAGCCTATCCACCTGAACTCAGTTCTAGAAAGAAAAAAAAATGTGTTAAAAACTGAGAGGCCCATTCTGCTACCACCAAGACAAACTGCTGATGCCTTGAAGATGCTACTATTGGCTGAAGGATTTCATATAAACACAGTGTTGACATCACAGTCAGTAGTATACAGAGGGCAGCCACAGTTAAATGTGCAGCTCCCATAGACCTTTGAATTAAGGCAGGGTCTCTGACGATTGGCACTTTTAATTTTTACTCTCAACAATGCCAGAGAGATAGTTTTATTACAGACACAGTAGCACAGTCTCTGGTTGCTGGAGGTTTGCTATCTGCCTTCCAAAGCCTTTGGTGAGGACTGTGACGTGGCAGAAATAGATATATGTCCTATAGAGGCAGCCTACCTAGTTTCCATGCCTGTTTCTGTCACTCATAAGCTATATGACTTCCGGGCAAGTCTCTTAACTACAAAGAGAAATAAAAGAGTTACACAACCATAGGGTGGTTGTGAGAATTAAATGAGCTCTACAAATGCATCTGTGTATACAGCCCTCAGGACAATGCCTTGCACATGGTAAACACCATGGAAGTATCTCATATTCTTATTATGTTCCATATCTTATATGCATAGCATGAGATGTCTAGGTAATTAATGAAGATTACATCAAACTTTCTTCTGAAGTTGCCTCAGTGGATGGTGGCTCTCCTCTTGGCATAAATTTTGGGAGAAGAAAGGAGATTTTTATTTATTTGTTTACCTCTCAAACTAAAATTATGTTTGCCACTCAGCCCTCTAGTTTGCCACTAGCCCATCTAGCAGATGGGAAACTGTGAGGCCTCCTTTCCTCCTGCTGGACAAGTTCCTTCAGGACCTACTACCTGGCACTCTCTCCTACCCTTTCTCCCTCCTCTCCTGCCCAGCTTTGCCCTTTCCTTCACCCTTTAAGGAAAAGTGTGACTGTCACTAAGACTACAGAGTTCCCTAAACTGCCCCCATGTTCTAGAAGGCTTTCCCCCCATGGTCTGCCTGGTAGACTCCTTTTCATTTTCCAAAACTTGGCTAAGCTACCACTGAGACAGCCAGGTGGGAGGGGGTCCCCAGAGAATCTCTAACCAGCCTGCGCACTGGGGGAATGCACACTGGGGTGGAACCTTGGGAAGTTCACCCAGTTTGCATTGGGGAGGAGCCTGGCCCCTCCTCTTTCTGTGTGGAACCTGAGATTCCAAAGGCCAGGTGGGAAGCACTCTAGCAGGGACTCTGGCCTACTAACAGTCCCTGTTTCCCCCTTTTCTTCCTTTTCACCCAATAAAACCCTGTTTTAGTCACCAAATGGTCTGTGAGCCTGAATTTTTGTGGCCATGGGACAAAGAACCTCGTCTCTGACTGAACTAAGAAAAAGTACAGGAATAGGAACAACTCCAGTCTCCAACTCCCAGCGCGAGCGACACAGAAGACCGGTGATTTCTGCATTTTCAACTGAGGTACTGGGGTCATCTCACTAGGGAGTGCCGGACAATCGGTGCTGGTCAGCTGCTGCAGCCTGACCAGCGAGAGCTGAAGCAGGGCGAGGCATCGCCTCACCTGGAAGCGCAAGGGGGAAGGGGATCCGTTTTCCTAGCCAGGGGAACTGAGACACACAACACCTGGAAAATCGGGTAACTCCCACCCCAATACTGCGCTGTAAGCATACAGGCATTCCAGGAGAATATATCCCACACCTGGCCGGGAGGGTCCCACGCCCACGAAGCCTCCCTCACTGCTAACACAGCAGTCTGCCGCGATCTATCCGCAAGGCAGCAGCGAGGCTGGGGGAGGGGCGCCCGCCATTGCTGAGGCTTAAGTAGGTAAACAAAGCCGCTGGGAAGCTCGAACTGGGTGGAGCTCACAGCAGCTCAAGGAAGCCTGCCTGTCTCTGTAGTCTCCACCTCTGGGGACAGCGCACAGCTGAAGACCAACAGGGGAAGTAGCGGGAGCCGGTGCAGACGCGAACGACTCTGTCTGACAGCTTTGGGGAGAGCCGCGGATCTCCCAACGCGGAGGTTGAGATCTGAGAACGGACAGACTGCCTGCTCAGGTGTGTCCCTGACCCCTGAGTAGCCTAGCTGGGAGAAATCCCCCACTAGGGGCAGTCTGACACCCCACACCTCACAGGGTGGAGTACACCCCTGAGAGGACACTTCCAAAGGAAGAATCAGACAGGTACACTCGCTGTTCAGCAATATTCTATCTTCGGCAACCTCTGCTGCTGATACCCAGGCAAACAGGGTCTGGAGTGGACCTCAAGCAATCTCCAACAGACCAACAGAGAGTCCTTCTGACTGTCAGAAGGAAAACTATCAAACAGGAAGGACACCTACACCAAAACCCCATCAGTTCGTCACCACCATCAAAGACCAGAGACAGATAAAACCACAAAGATGGGGAAGAAGCAGGGCAGAAAAGCTGGAAATTCAAAAAATAAGAGCGCATCTCCCCCTGCAAAGGAGCGCAGCCCATCACCAGCAACGGATCAAAGCTGGTCGGAGAATGACTTGGACGAGAGGAGAGAAGAAGGCTTCAGTCCATCAAACTTATCAGAGCTAAAGGAGGAATTACGTACCCAGCGCAAAGAAACTAAAAATCTTGAAAAAAGAGTGGAAGAATTGACAGCTAGACTCATTAATGCAGAGAAGATCATAAACGAAATGACAGAGATGAAAACCATGACACGAGAAATACGTGACAAATGCACAAGCTTCAGTAACCGACTCGATCAACTGGAAGAAAGAGTATCAGCGATTGAAGATCAAATGAATGAAATGAAGCGAGAAGAGAAACCAAAAGAAAAAAGAAGAAAAAGAAATGAGCAAAGCCTGCAAGAAGTATGGGATTACGTAAAAAGACCAAATCTACGTCTGATTGGGGTGCCTGAAAGTGAAGGGGAAAATGGAACCAAGTTGGAAAACACTCTTCAGGATATCATCCAGGAGAACTTCCCCAACCTAGTAGGGCAGGCCAACATTCAAATTCAGGAAATACAGAGAACGCCACAAAGATACTCCTCCAGAAGAGCAACTCCAAGACACATAATTGCCAGATTCACCAAAGTTGAAATGAAGGAAAAAATCTTAAGGGCAGCCAGAGAGAAAGGTCGGGTCACCCACAAAGGGAAGCCCATCAGACTAACAGCAGATCTCTCGGCAGAAACTCTACAAGCCAGAAGAGAGTGGGGGCCAATATTCAACGTTCTTAAAGAAAAGAATTTTAAACCCAGAATTTCATATCCAGCCAAACTAAGTTTCATAAGTGAAGGAGAAATAAAATCCTTTACAGATAAGCAAATGCTTAGAGATTTTGTCACCACCAGGCCTGCCTTACAAGAGACCCTGAAGGAAGCCCTAAACATGGAAAGGAACAACCGGTACCAGCCATCGCAAAAACTTGGCAAAATGTAAAGACCATCGAGGCTAGGAAGAAACTGCATCAACTAACGAGCAAAATAACCAGTTAATATCATAATGGCAGGATCAAGTTCACACATAACAATATTAACCTTAAATGTTAATGGACTAAATGCTCCAATTAAAAGACACAGACTGGCAAACTGGATAAAGAGTCAAGACCCATCAGTCTGCTGTATTCAGGAGACCCATCTCACATGCAGAGACATACATAGGCTCAAAATAAAGGGATGGAGGAAGATCTACCAAGCAAATGGAGAACAAAAAAAAGCAGGGGTTGCAATCCTAGTCTCTGATAAAACAGACTTTAAACCATCAAAGATCAAAAGAGACAAAGAAGGCCATTACATAATGGTAAAGGGATCAATTCAACAGGAAGAGCTAACTCTCCTAAATATATATGCACCCAATACAGGAGCACCCAGATTCATAAAGCAAGTCCTTAGAGACTTACAAAGAGACTTAGACTCCCATACAATAATAATGGGAGACTTCAACACTCCGCTGTCAACATTAGACAGATCAACGAGACAGAAAGTTAACAAGGATATCCAGGAATTGAACTCATCTCTGCACCAAGCGGACCTAATAGACATCTATAGAACTCTCCACCCCAAATCAACAGAATATACATTCTTCTCAGCACCACATCGCACTTATTCCAAAATTGACCACATAATTGGAAGTAAAGTACTCCTCAGCAAATGTAAAAGAACAGAAATTATAACAAACTGTCTCTCAGACCACAGTGCAATCAAACTAGAACTCAGGACTAAGAAACTCAATCAAAACCGCTCAACTACATGGAAACTGAACAACCTGCTCCTGAATGACTACTGGGTACATAACGAAATGAAAGCGGAAATAAAGATGTTCTTTGAAACCAATGAGAACAAAGATACAACATACCAGAATCTCTGGGACACATTTAAAGCAGTGTGTAGAGGGAAATTTATAGCACTAAATGCCCACAAGAGAAAGCAGGAAAGATCTAAAATTGACACTCTAACATCACAATTAAAAGAACTAGAGAGGCAAGAGCAATCACATTCAAAAGCTAGCAGAAGGCAAGAAATAACTAAGATCAGAGCAGAACTGAAGGAGATAGAGACACAAAAAACCCTCCAAAAAATCAATGAATCCAGGAGTTGGTTTTTTGAAAAGATCAACAAAATTGACAGACCGCTAGCAAGGCTAATAAAGAAAAAAAGAGAGAGGAATCAAATAGATGCAATAAAAAATGATAAAGGGGATATCACCACTGACCCCACAGAAATACAAACTACCATCAGAGAATACTATAAACGCCTCTACGCAAATCAACTAGAAAATCTAGAAGAAATGGATAATTTCCTGGACACTTACACTCTCCCAAGGCTAAACCAGGAAGAAGTTGAATCCCTGAATAGACCAATAGCAGGCTCTGAAATTGAGGCAACAATTAATAGCCTACCCACCAAAAAAAGTCCAGGACCAGATGGATTCACAGCTGAATTCTACCAGAGGTACAAGGAGGAGCTGGTACCATTCCTTCTGAAACTATTCCAATCAATAGAAAAAGAGGGAATCCTCCCTAACTCATTTTATGAGGCCAACATCATCCTGATACCAAAGCCTGGCAGAGACACAACAAAAAAAGAGAATTTTAGACCAATATCCCTGATGAACATTGATGCAAAAATCCTCAATAAAATACTGGCAAACCGGATTCAGCAGCACATCAAAAAGCTTATCCACCATGATCAAGTGGGCTTCATCCCTGGGATGCAAGGCTGGTTCAACATTCGCAAATCAATAAACGTAATCCAGCATATAAACAGAACCAAAGACAAGAACCACATGATTGTCTCAATAGATGCAGAAAAGGCTTTTGACAAAATTCAACAGCCCTTCATGCTAAAAACGCTCAATAAATTCGGTATTGATGGAACGTACCTCAAAATAATAAGAGCTATTTATGACAAACCCACAGCTAATATCATACTGAAGGGGCAAAAACTGGAAAAATTCCCTTTGAAAACTGGCACAAGACAGGGATGCCCTCTCTCACCACTCCTATTCAACATAGTGTTGGAAGTTCTGGCTAGGGCAATCAGGCAAGAGAAAGAAATCAAGGGTATCCAGTTAGGAAAAGAAGAAGTCAAATTGTCCCTGTTTGCAGATGACATGATTGTATATTTAGAAAACCCCATCGTCTCAGCCCAAAATCTCCTTAAGCTGATAAGCAACTTCAGCAAAGTCTCAGGATACAAAATTAATGTGCAAAAATCACAAGCATTCTTATACACCAGCAACAGACAAGCAGAGAGCCAAATCAGGAATGAACTTCCATTCACAATTGCTTCAAAGAGAATAAAATACCTAGGAATCCAGCTTACAAGGGATGTAAAGGACCTCTTCAAGGAGAACTACAAACCACTGCTCAGTGAAATCAAAGAGGACACAAACAAATGGAAGAACATACCATGCTCATGGATAGGAAGAATCAATATCGTGAAAATGGCCATACTCCCCAAGGTTATTTATAGATTCAATGCCATCCCCATCAAGCTACCAATGACTTTCTTCACAGAATTGGAAAAAACTGCTTTAAAGTTCATATGGAACCAAAAAAGAGCCCGCATTGCCAAGACAATCCTAAGTCAAAAGGACAAAGCTGGAGGCGTCACGCTACCTGACTTCAAACTATACTACAAGGCTACAGTAACCAAAACAGCATGGTACTGGTACCAAAACAGAGATATAGACCAATGGAACAGAACAGAGTCCTCAGAAATAATACTGCACATCTACAGCCATCTGATCTTTGACAAACCTGAGAGAAACAAGAAATGGGGAAATGATTCCCTATTTAATAAATGGTGCTGGGAAAATTGGCTAGCCATAAGTAGAAAGCTGAAACTGGATCCTTTCCTTACCCCTTATACGAAGATTAATTCAAGATGGATTAGAGACTTAAATGTTAGACCTAATACCATAAAAACCCTAGAAGAAAATCTAGGTAGTACCATTCAGGACATAGGCATGGGCAAGGACTTCATGTCTAAAACACCAAAAGCAACGGCAGCAAAAGCCAAAATTGACAAATGGGATCTAATTAAACTAAAGAGCTTTTGCACAGCAAAAGAAACTACCATCAGAGTGAACAGGCAACCTACAGAATGGGAGAAAATTTTTGCAACCTACTCATCTGACAAAGGGCTAATATCCAGAATCTACAAAGAACTCAAACAAATATACGAGAAAAAAACAAACAACCCCATCAAAAAGTGGGGAAAGGATATGAACAGACATTTCTCAAAAGAAGATATTCATACAGCCAACAGACACATGAAAAAATGCTCATCATCACTGGCCATCAGAGAAATGCAAATCAAAACCACAATGAGATACCATCTCACACCAGTTAGAATGGCAATCATTAAGAAGTCAGGAAACAACAGGTGTTGGAGAGGATGTGGAGAAATAGGAACACTTTTACACTGTTGGTGGGATTGTAAACTAGTTCAACCATTATGGAAAACAGTATGGCAATTCCTCAAGGATCTAGAACTAGATGTACCATATGACCCAGCCATCCCACTACTGGGTATATACCCAAAGGATTATAAATTAGTCTACTACAAAGACACATGTACACGTATGTTTATTGCGGCACTATTCACAATAGCAAAGACTTGGAATCAACCCAAATGTCCATCTGTGACAGACTGGATTAAGAAAATGTGGCACATATACACCATGGAATACTATGCAGCCATAAAAAAGGATGAGTTTGCGTCCTTTGTAGGGACATGGATGCAGCTGGAAACCATCATTCTTAGCAAACTATCACAAGAAGAGAAAACCAAACACCGCATGTTCTCACTCATAGGTGGGAACTGAACAATGAGATCACTTGGACTCGGGAAGGGGAACATCACACACTGGGGTCTATCATGGGGAGGGGGGAGGGGGGAGGAGGGAGGGATTGCATTGGGGAGTTATACAAGATATAAATGATGAATTGATGGGTGCTGACGAGTTGATGGGTGCAGCACACCAACATGGCATAAGTATACATATGTAACAAACCTGCACGTTATGCACATGTACCCTAGAACTCAAAGTATAATAAAAAAATAAATAAATAAATAAATAAAAAATAAAAAAAATAAAAAAAAAAAAAAAAAGAAAAAGTACAGGCCGGACACGGTGTTTCACACCTGTAATCTCAGCACTTTGGGAGGCCGAGGTGGGAGGATCACTTGAGGTCAGCAGTTCAAGACTAGCCTGGCCAACATGGTGAAACCCCGTTTCTACTAAAAATACAAAAATTAGCCGGGTGTGGTGGCGTGCACCTTTAATCCCAGCAGTGCGGGAGGCTGAGGTGGGAGAATCACTTAAACCTGGTAGGCAGAGGTTGCAGTGAGCTGAGATTGCCTCACTGTACTCCAGGCTGGGTGACACAGTGAGACTCCGTTTCAAAAAAAAAAAAAAGAAGAAGAAGAAGAAAGAAAAAGTCCTGCAACACCACTGCTCCCAAAACCGCCTTGACACCCCTCCCACTCCCCACTGCCCCCACCCTCATCTTTGGTCTGTGGCATTGCTGGCCTGTGGTTCTTTTCATGATGCTATGATTTGTTTCTTTTCATATTTGTCTCCTCCAAGAGGCTGTGAATCTCATGGGATTTTATCTTTTTTCTGTACACACAGCACATAGTAAAATAACTGGTCCCTAGCAGGTATTCAATAAATAATTGTTGAAAAAAATATATAGTTTCTTCTACCTGCCCAAGGCTAGCTTTCTCCCTCAGACTGTCATTCAGCTACGATTTTGCAATCTTTTTCACCATCAAGCATTTAAGACAGATGTCAGATGTGCTGATTCAATAGCCCCTACCTGTCTTGCCTGAGAGATGGAATCAATACTCATTCTGCTCTTGAAGCGAAATACAACACTGGAGGGAAGGGGTGAAGGCAAAAGAGGACCAAATGCTCTTCAAATAGTTTCCGGGGAAGGTGCCTCATCCTCCTTTTCAGAGAAGCAGGTCCTTGGGGGCCAGGCTCAGGGGACAGTGCCCCAGGAGCCTTCCTAGGGTGCAGGTCATTCATGGCCTCAGCCTGCACTAGGGAAGCCCAAGGTGGATACCCCAGCTGGCTCCATCCAAGGGCCAAATGCCAAATCCTGCCAGTCAGCCCATCCAGTGGGATCATCATTGGTAAAAGGGTGACTGCCTGTGGGCTGGATGTGGCCTCAGATATATTTTGTTTGGCTCACAGGGTCTTTAAAAAAGTTTGAGTTAGCTGCCAATGTCTAAAAATTAGCAGACTATGCATTTTTTTTTTTTTTTAATCTAGATTTCTAGCTTAACTAGAAGAACGGGCAACAATGGGTCCCTATACCTGGTAGGAGCGCTTCGTGGGAGGGAACCAGTGCTGCCCTCTTTAGGTGGGGCACGTGCTCTGCAGTTTCCCACACTCCTCCCCTCACTCAATTACTTCAACTCTCTGAGCACTATGCAAAGGAGTTTGCTACTCGGGCCAGGCTCAGCAAGAGAATCCAAGTACTGAGGCAAGGACATGTCATCTGGAGGAATCAGATCAGAATGTGAGAAGAAGCCCTGAACCAATGGGACATGAGCTTTTTTAAGAACTTTGAGACTTAGGCCAAGGTAGTAAAGTGATACAAAAGGTAGGGTTGAATGAAGGCAAGAATTAATGTGACAGAATTTTTAGAAAGTGTGACAGTGGATGGCTTTTTGAGGGGGGTGTGTGTGTAAAATTTCATATCTCCAGCCAGGACCTCTTTTCTGAATTCCAGATCTGTTTATCCAACTGCCTATTTGACACGTCTAATGGGCATATCAAACTGAACATGTCCCAGTGGAACTATGGATGGTTTCCCCAAACCTGCTTCTCCTAGCATCTTTTCCATCTCAGTTAATGGCACCTCTATTCATTCTTCCAGTTGCTCAGGCCAATAACTTCGAGATTATCCCTGATTCCACATGCTCTCACCCCCATGTCCAGACCGTCAGCAAATCCTGTTCTAGTTCTACTTTCAAACCCTTCAGAATTCAAGCATATCTGACTCCCACTGCCATCACTCTGGCCTGAGCAATCATCTCCCTCTTAGATTATTGGAACAGTCCCATAAATGCTGCACCTAATTCTGCCCATGCCTCCTGTAGCCCCTTCTCCGTACAGAGGTCAGACCGATCATATGAAAATAAAAGTCAGGTCGCATCATTGCCAGTTCAGCACCTTCCAATGATGTCCCATGCACTCAGACTGACAGAGCCTCTGCTGTGACCTACACGACCTCCTAAGATCTGTGAACCACCCTCTACTCACACATGCCAACTTCCTTCTTACTTCTCTGCCCTGCCTTGCTCGTTTGCTCCAGCCACTCTGGCCCTGTTGCTGTTCTTTGAACACTCCAGGCATGTTCCCACCTCAGGATCTTCGTCCCGGCGCTTCCCCTACCTAGTATGTTCTTTCCCCAGACATCCACTAACCAGTCCTCTCAGTTCATTTAGGCTTTGCTGAAAGTCCCCACCTTGGGAAGGCCCTCCCTGATCATCCTATCTCAAATTCAGCCCTTCTTAATACTTTATGTCCTCATATTTGCCCCATTTTTCTCTTCTCTAAATTGTACCTATTTTTGTTGTTGTTGTTGTCTGTAACTCTCAGCTAGAATATAACTCCTTAAAGACAATCCTCAATACGCTTATGTGTCTTGTTAACTACCATATCCTCAGTGCCTAGAAGAATCCATGGCACATAGCTCATGATCAGTCAATGTTAAATAAATGAATAAATACATATTATTTCTATATGCTATTTTTTAAAATCATACTTAGATATGATCACTCCCCATGCAAAAGTATTTAGTGGTCTGCCTGATGAGATGAAATTGGTGGACAATACACATATTAGACCTGAAGTTTTAATTTCATAAAAAATACATATGACCGGGTGCGGTGGCTCACGCCTGTAATCCCAGCACTTTGGGAGGCCAAGGTGGGCGGATCATGAGGTCAGGAGATCAAGACCATCCTGGCTAACACGGTGAAACCCCATCTTTACTAAAAATACAAAAATATTAGCCGGGTGTGGTGGCACACGCCTGTAGTCCCAGCTACTCGAGGCTGAAGCAGACACATCGCTTGAATCCGGGAGGTGGAGGTCGCAAGTGAGCCAAGATCACACCACTGCACTCCTGCCTGGGTAACAGAGTGACACTCCTAAGAAAAAAAAAATACATATTGAAGTATGAGTGTGTAACACAGATTCAGATGATGGAGTGACAGAGACTTGCAGGACCACATAACACAATGCCGTGCCGTGCAGCAGGAAAGATAGTTCTGCTCCTTTTAAACCTCCTGGCCCCTTGGAAGCACATACAAAGGATGACACCATGGCTAGAATTTTTCATGTGCAAGAGCTGTCCACTCTGCACCAAGCATTATTCAACCCCTCCTTTGTCCACTGGTCTCCTATATGCATCTCTCATTTCTCTGGCTTTGGAACTTTTGTTTGTCTGACTCTGAGGCCTCCAGCTCCATTGCCTAATCTCCTGGCTCATAGCTGATCTCCTGCCTCCAGGCTCAACCCTGCAACCTCCTTTCCTGTCTGCTTTAGCCTAGAGGGTAGATGTTGGACAGAAAGGAACCCAGGAAAGTTTCTGGCAAAGGCACTTACTCCACTGAGATGCTTTTAATTTTTTCCTTTCTCTTTTCCATCAGACTTTTGAAGTTATCTGGAAAAAAATATTCAAGTTTTGTGATGACTTCTAACTAAGAAGACATAAAACTGAAATCTTCAGAATAGCTTTAGTCAAACACGTGTTGAAAAGGTAGGTCATATTCCTCCAAAGATATGCGGTGTGAAGCACACTTGAAAAGGCATGGGATGAGGAGTTACTGAAACAGTCAGGAATCTGATGAGGAATTTACAGACCTGCAAAGGCAAGGCATGGAGCCTGGAAATCTAACACTTTCCACCAACTTTTCCCATTGAGCCAAGTGTGAGATAAGACACTGCTAATTCTAATCACATTGAAACATTTTCTATCTCGTACATTATAACGGAAAATGGAAAAGGGCCATCTTGGAGTTATAAAGGTTTGTGTAGCTCCAAAAACTAGATGGAACTTAGGTGTTGGTTGAAAGGCCGTTAGCAAAGAAAGCACTTCAGCTGTTTTGGTGCTGTCATCCTTGGCACCTTGGGGTAGGCAGAATAATGGCCCCAAAGATGTACATGTCCTCTTCCCTGGAACCTCTGAATATCTTACATTACACAGCAAAGGGGACTCTGCAGCTGTGATGAAGGATTTTGAGTTGGACAATTATCTTGAATTACCAGGGTGAGCCTAACGTAATCACAGGAGGCTTTATAAAAGGGAGGCAGGAGTCAAGAGAAGTGATGACAGAAGCAGAGGTGAGGGTGATGTGGGGCCACGAGCCAAGGAATATGGTCAGCCTTTAGAAGCTGGAAAAGGCAAAGAAATGGATTCTCTCTTAAAGCCCCCAGAAGGAACAGAGCCCTGCCAACCCATTTGAGAACTCTGACCTTACATAAGTGCAAGCTGGTAACTTTGTATTATGTTAGCCACTAGATTTGAGGTACTTTGTTATAGCAGCAACAAGAAACCAATACATGTCTCTGATCTCACTCCCATGTTCAGTCCTTCAGCAAATCTAGTTGGAGAATGTCCTAGGTCTTCCAGGGACCAGGCTAAGAGAGAAGATATTGAAGTTGTGTGTGAAACCACAACTCATGTAGTGACAGCTCTTCACTGACGGCACGGGAGCAACCTTGCAAATGGCCACGGCAAGTTCTATGAAGAGGGCTGCAAGAAATGCCAGACACATTAGGACAACCAAAGCATTTACTGAGTCACAAAGATGGGCTTCAAACCAGGCCTGGGATGATCTCCACCCTCACTGTCAAGTACTCTCTAGGAGAACCTGTAAGAGTAGTTGGGATCCACTATTGCAGAAATCCAAGAGACAGGCGAGGATATTACTCACTGGCCCCAGTATACTCTTATCATGCCTTTTATCTTCTCACAGAAATTCCACTCTTCCCCTCAGGCTCTCCTTATACTTCTAAACTCCTTTCTCCTCCAGGGAAGCTTATCTTCAAGACAAGATCTGATTAACCTATTTGCTAGAAAGTAAACAATGACTGCAACATTTAAAGCGTACCTCCAAGGAGTATCTGCTTTTTTTTCCCCCTTTTCCAACTTTCATTTTACGTTCAGGGGCTACATGCATAGGTTTGTTCCATGAATAAATTGTGTGTTGTGGGGGTTTGGTGTACAGATTATTTTGTCACCCAGGTAATGAGCATAGTACCCAACAGGTAGTTTTTGAATTGTCATCCTCCTCCCACCCTCCACCCTCAAGCCGGCCCGGTGCCTGTTGTTCCCTTCTTTGTATCCATGTGTATGCAATGTTCAGCTCCCACTTATAAGTGAGAACATGCGGTATTTGTTTGTCTGTTCCTGTATTAATTTATTTACGATAATAGCCTCCAGCTCCATCCATGTTGCTGCAAAGGACATGATTTTATTCTTTTTTAAGGCTACATAGTATTCCATAGTGCACATGTACTACATTTTCTTTATCCGGTTTGCTGTTGATGGACATCTAGTTTGATTCCATGTCTTTGCTATTGTGAATAGTACTGTGATGAACATGTGCTTGCATGTGTCTTTATGGTAGAATGATTTATATTTTGGGGGTTATATATCCAGTAATAGGGTTGTTTGGTTAAATGTAGTTCTGTTTCATTAGTAAGTTCTTTGAGAAATCTTCAAAGTGCTTTCCACAGTAGTTGAACTAATTTACACTCCCATCAGCAGTAAGTGTTCCCTTTTCTTCACACCTCACAAGCATCTCTTGTTTTTTTGACTTTTCAATAACAGCCATTCTGACTGGTGTGAGATGGTATCTCATTGTGGTTTTGATTTACACTTCTCTGATGGTTTGTGACTTTGAGCATTTCTTCATATGCTTGTTGGCTGTGTGTATGTCTTCTTTTGAGAAGTGTCTGCTCATGTCCTTTGCCCATTTTTTTTAAATGGGGTTATTTGTTTTTTGGCTTAAGTTGCATAGATTCGGGATATTAGACCTTTGTTAGATGCATGGGTATTTGCTATTTAACAAAGATCAGAATAAGACTATAAGTGCCTTGAGGACTAAAACTACATTCAGGTTCTCTATCATTGGCATCTCTCATCCCTAATACCACGCCTGGAACTAAGTTGGCCTTAGATCAATACTTACTAAATGAGTTAATAAAATTGTACCAGTAGACAGCATATCCCCTCCTATGCTATCTCCTCTAAATGTCAGCACTTCCTGATACAGAGATAAAAACCTGTTTTCGTGACAGCTCTAAAACAAATGAGACCTTGGGAAAAGGCTTACTAAAAATAACCATCATGTTTATGTTACTTTAGCTTTCAAATCACTTTCTAGAACACCAACTTAATTATTCTAATGATGCAAAATCTTTCTTCAAAGTAGTGAGTACAGAAGGGTCATGTGACTTGAGACATGACATTGCCACAGCAGATGAGAAATGGAAAATAAAATTTTAAAGTTTCAATTTGACTGAACAACAAGGGGTACAGATCTCTAAATTACCATGTGCTTTGAGAGCATTCACAAAGCCTTCATTTACTTAGAACTTCAAAGCACAAGATCACTCTGTCCAGAAAGCTCCTATGTTCACCCTTAAAACCTCATCATTGACTGAGACTTTAAAAATCCCATGCAAACTTAAGAGTTATAACCTGGGGCCAACGGAGGGCTTCAATGAGGTTTATGGGTAGGCCCCATTAAATTTTATGATTTTGTGCAATGAATTATTTTCAAAGAATGAGTCTGATCGAGGAAGGTTTAGAACCTGCTGCTTTAAGAAATGGTACCAGACATTAAGTCATTACCATAAAGAAAATCTGTCCTTTTTTGGTGTTATGATCTCAAATAACTAATCTTTTCATTCAGTCAGTTGGTCACCATATCAGTTTCTTATTGCTGCAGTAACAAATTACCATATACTTGGTTGCTTAAAATAACACAAATTTATTATACAACAGTTCTGGAGGTCAGAAGTCTGAAACGGTTCAAGGTAAAATCAAGCTGTTGGCAGGGCTGCATTCCTCCTGGAGCTCTAGGGAAAGAGAATCCATTTCTTGGCCTTTTCCAGCTTCTAGAGGCTGCCAGCAGTCCTGGGCTGGTGGTCCCCTTGCATCTTCAAGGCCAGCATCGGCCCGTTGAGTCTTTCTCACTTTGCATTCTTCTGAAACTGACCCTGCTGTCTCCCTCTTTCACATTTAAAGGACCCTTATGAATATATCAGGCCCACAGGAAGATCCAGGATAATCTCCCTATCTCAAGATCAGCTGAGAGCAACCTTAAGCCCATCTCCAACCTTAATTCCCACTAGCCACACAACTTATTTACAGGTTCCAGGTGGATGTGGACATCTTGGGTGGAGGTGCATTTTTCTACCTACCACAGTTACTTAACACCTGTTTTGAGCACCCACTTCTAGTATGAGATTTTGTAAGAGATTTTTGAGGATAAACTTTCTGACGTGTTCCTCACTTTTCAGGTGACAACAATAAAAGATGATGACAATAGCTGCCATTGTGGAGCATTTGCTCTGTGCTACTCCATTCAAGGCATATGATATGACTTAACTCATTTAATCATAAAACAGCCTAGGATTTAGGTGATATGATTATCACTATTACAGAGAAAAGGAAATGAGGCACAAAGAGCCTGTGTTTCCTGCCCAGATCACATAACTAGTTTGGTGGCAAGGTGCAGTTTAAACACAGGCACACACTGGTACCTGAGCTCTGAATCTGTACTAGTTTGCTCTCTAGTATGACTCTGAGAAAACTTAAAGAAAGAGGGGGCATTAATTAAGGAAACAAAAGCAATATAAATCGTTGAAATAATGTGAATGTTCAAGCTAAATAAGGACAACGGAAATTAAGATAAGTCATAACAAGGATGTTTAAAAGGTTGGACCATAATATGTACACGTGAGGACAATTCAGTGAAAATAATCAATGAATAGTCATTGTCACCACTGTCCGTTTAAAATAATGTCTGTCATAAAAATAACTTAAGTTTTCATAGGGAGTATAAATAACAGTTAGAAAGAAGCCTGCAAAATTTAATGGTATCCTGCATTCAACAAGTATTCAACAACTCTAAAATATGTGAGTGCACACCGATGGGATACATGATCAGCTCAGATGGAAAGGAATGACCTCAACCAAGCCCCAACACTGTGAAAAAGATGCACTGCTATTCTTGGATGGAAATAAATATATCAGATCACTCATCGTGTTTCCAGGTTTGAAGCTACCAGAATGAAATTAAGTCTGCAAAATTCAAGGATGACTGCTTCTTAGACATGGAAATAGTATCTGTTGAATATAACTCTACAGGGAAAAGAAAAGGGAGAGCTAGAGACTATTGTTTCTCAAAGGGAGAAAGCAGCTGGTACTCCGGGAGAGTAATTTACTAAGGCTTCCTGGCTGCAGACATAAAAGGATGAGAAGAAATCTGACAAGATGAGAATAAGAGTTGGCCACTAAACTAGAGAAAAGGTTAGGAAAGTACAAAGGATTTTTTTTTTTATATAGCTTTGAAAGGAAGACTGAAAGAAAGGGTAAGAAAAGAGAAATTTTTATTTTAAAGTCTCATTTCACTCTGACTATAAAAAAAAAATGACAGCAAGGTCCTGAATCTATTGTTTCCCAATGAAGTCCTCATAAGACGTCCTAGGTTTACAAGTCTGTTTACAAATCCAAAGAGGAATTTCCTCTCTGGCCTTTCTCAAGCACAGCCCAGGGTCTCAGTAGTCAAAGCGTGCTGTTTCTGCTCCTAACACAATCACCAGGAATTCTATGATTCAGAAACAAAGACACTGGAGGGAAGAGTTGTTGCTGTTTGTGTAAGGAAAAGTGGTTTACCCTTCAAGTGACTGATCCATTCTGTAAGATTATTAGAAGTAAAAACAAATACTTAAGCTGCAACAACCTGCAGACACTCAATTAGTAAGATGACCTGTTCAGGTAGGAATCATGATCACATGTGATGATAAAGATGAACAACAAGCAACATACGACCAAAAAAGGAAGCACCGTGTTTAACTAAAAATACAGAATGTTCAAGAAGCAGCCTGTATTGCCCTTATACACTGTAACCAATAATTTAAAGTGCTAATGATAGTATCAGAGCTATAATTTGGTCCCAAAAGAAACGTCTAAAAGGCTAAAATAAATACGTTGGAAAACATCCACCCCCAAAAGTGCAGTACTAATTTTTTTTTCATATTTCCACAGCAGTGCCCCTATGCAATCTTTGGGCTTTGCTGAGAACAGTATGCCACCATTAAGGAGATATCTCTTTGTTGCAGTTGCTTAATAGCTCTGTACATCAGATGAGGGAAAATAAATGGCACAGCACACAAGGTGGTGATGGGCTGGCTCTGCCTAATGCAGTAAAGACAGGTATGTAGATAATATTGTCCTTTTATATAAAAATGATGCCATTGAACATCCTCCTCCTCCAAAACACACACCTTTTCTCCTACCGGTGATGAATTTTTGCTCATTTCACCATACTCTCCCAGTTCTTCTGCTATCACATAACCTGTTTGCTGTGGTTGCAGAATACTGTGGCAGTATTGAAATAGCGGACCAAGTACCAAGGTCACACTGGCTCCTTGTGCAACCAACTTTGAGTCAAAATTAAGCCAGCAGATACACAGTGATGTACAGAATATTTTTCCCCAAAGCAAGCACAGTACTGGGTCAGACACATGCCATATAGAATTGTCACTACAGGAAATGAAAAAGGTTTTATAGATAAGACACAAAAAAATATTTCAAGATTTGGGAATGTTAAACAGGGATGGATATTTTGTGAAGAAAAAAAGACAAAAATCAGACCATTTGATCATCTTTAAATATGTAAAAATCTTTCATTGAGCAGCTGAAATAAAAACAACTGAATTAAAGATTTGTTTGTATTTTTAAGAAAGAGGAGTGGCCGGGTGCGGTGGCTCACGCCTGTAATCCCAGCACTTTGGGAGGCCGAGGCAGGCGGATCACCAGGTCAGGAGATCGAGACCATCCTGGCTAACACGGTGAAACCCCGTCTCTACTAAAAATACAAAAAAATTAGCTGGGTGTGGTGGCACGTGCCTGTAGTCCCAGCTACTCAGGAGGCTGAGGCAGGAGAATGGCATGAACCCAGGAGGTGGAGCTTGAAGTGAGCTGAGATCATGCCACTGCACTCCAGCCTGGGCGACACAGAAAGACTTCATCTCAAAAAAAAAAGAAAGAAAGAAAGAAAAAAAGAAAGAGAAGGCCTGGCACGGCGGCTCACGCCTGTAATCCCAGCACTTTGGGAGACTGAAGCGGGAGGATCACTTAAGGACAGGAGTTCGAGACCAGCCTGGCCAACATGGTAAAACTCTGTTTCTACTAAGAGTACAAAATTTAGCCAGGCATGGTGGCACATGCCTGTAGTCCCAGCTACTCAGCAGGCTGAGGCACGAGAATCACTTGAGCCCAGGAGGCAGAGGCTGCAGTGAGCTGAGATCACGCCACTGCACTCCAGCCTGGGAGACACAGCAAGACTCTGTCTCAAAAAAAAAAAAGAAAGAGGAATTGGGTTTACATTATTTTATAAAAGATTTAGGTAAGTTATTTTTACAAAGAATTTTTGTTTAGTTAGAATTGGGATATAGTAAGACAACACAATGTGTGTCCCTAGAAATCTTAACTAGGCAAACACTTTTCTGAGGCAACCAAATACAAGCATTCCAGAAAACAGCCAAATGATCTTAGATAGCCTTTTAAAGCAAAGTTGGCAATTTTTTCTCTAAAGGGCCAGACAGTGAATACTTTACACTTTCCAGGCCACACAGTTGCTATCATAAGTATTCATTTCTGCTAGGGTAGTGGGAAAGCAGCCATCGACAATACCTAAACAAATGGGCATGGATTCTGATAAAACTTTATTTATTTATTTATTTATTTATTTGTTTGTTTGTTTGTTTGTTTTTGAGACAGGGTCTCCCTCTGTCTCCCAGGCTGGAGTGCAGTGGTGTGATCTCAGCTCACTGCAGCCTTGACCTCCTGGACTTGAGCAATCCATCTCCCTCAGCTTCCCAAGTAGCTGATACTACAGGCACATGCCACCAAGCCCAGATAATTTTTGTACTTTTGAAGAAATGGGGTCTCCCCATGTTGCCCAGTCTGGTCTCCAACCCCGGGGCTCAAACAATCTTCCCGCCCTCCGAAGAGTTAATATTACAGACATGAGCCACCGTGCCCGGCTCCATTGAAACTTTATTTACAACAAAATGTGTCAGGTTGGATTTGGCTGGTAGTACATCATTTTCCAGTTCTTCAGTCTAAAGGTTCTTTCCAGTTCTAGGATTCTAAGCTGCAAAACACAGCTGTAGCAAATAGTGACAAACCAAATGAAAATGAAAAATAACAGTATACTACTGAATCTGAATGGTGTGTCACTGGAACCAGTGCCATTCTTTCTATCTGGATCTTGGGAATATAATTAATAGATCTTCGTAATCAGCTCATTAGGATAATACATCATCAGTGATTTTTTTTTTTTCCTTTTTAGCAAAACATAAAAATGTTTACATATGTTTATAGCTGTGATACCCAGACTTTGTAATCCAAGTGTATAATATTACAATCTGGTGCACTAGGAAGCATATGCCATCTGCTCAGCTTCTTCATCCTGCCTGCCAATGGTAAGTATTTTTAGATAAGGTAAAGACATGTGTGGGTAGACACTACCTTTGTCCTTTTTCTAGCTGCTACTCTTTTGTCACTCTGTTATCTCATCCTTCTTCCTCACCCCACCCCACTCTTGCAAAGCACATTGAAACAACACCCTTATTGCAAGGAGGAGCTCAAGAGCGGGAAGGAGCTGGTCAGTCCAGGTGAGGGGGCCACAGCTGGGCAAACCACTCCAGAGAGCTTTCAGGGTGAAAGCTGGCAATTGAGTCCATCCCTGAATCCATGGACCAGAAAGGAGAGCATGTCACTCCGCTCGGAAATCAAGCCCAACTGGAGTGGAGTGGGAGCAAAAGGAAGAGTGGGCGTGAAAGCAGAGCTCAGGAAGGAGGGCGGCTGCAGCACCAGAGGCCCATTTTTTTTGGCACCCTGCCCCAGGGCATGTGGGTGGACTGGCCTCCTTGAAACCTTGGGGTCAAAGGAGACAAACAGCCCCCCTTACTACTGTTCCTGAAGCCAAAGCACCTTGGACTTTGATCACATCAAATTCTCTGCCCTTGATGTATTTATTTCCCAATATTGCCCAATGAGGTTTTGTGTTTTTCTGTTTGTTTGTTTTGTCTAACTAGTGAAAGGAATCACATATTGCTGGCCTAGTCATTTTAAAGATGTAATACACACACATATATGTTTATTATGCATATTCATATTACACATTCACATATAAATATGTGTATATGCACACAGTCATGTGTGGCTTAACAGGGTATGCTCTGAAAAATTCATTGTGAGGGGAGTTTGTGTTGTGCGAACATCATAGCGTCTGCTTACATAAACCTAGACAGCGTACGCTGGAGCCTATTGCTCCTGGGCTACAAACCTGTAGAGCATGGTATGATACTGAATACTGTAGGCAATTATAGCGCAATGGAAAGTATTTGTGTATCTAAATGTTGGAAAAGTATAGTAAAAATACTGCATTATAATCTTATGGAACCACTGTGGTATATGCAGTCTGTCAACGACGGAAACATCATGGTGTGGCACAAGACTCTCTCTCTGTCTCTCTCTCCACATACACACACACACACACACACACACACACATATATATCAGTGTGTGTACAGGTTTTTTTTTTTTTTTAAGGCAGCTTCTGTGTTAATTAGAAGCAATGACTTGTAGATATACGGATTTTAAGGTAACTTGATATCATGTTTAGAACTCAGAAAATATATAGGGCTGAGAATTTGTCATACAATCTGAAGCCTTTAATTTAGCAATAAGCTTGCTGGATGCCAGCATCCATGGATGAAGGAAGATTTTTCAATCTTGATGTATGAATGGGAAACGCAGGCTAAAACAAGGAAAGAGTGAAATTCTTTTGAACTTGGACTACAGATACTTAGTGTGTATCACTCGGATTACTTCTATTCCAAGTGACAGACGACAGAAGCACCGATTCCAATTGGCTTAAGTGAAAGAGGAGAGGGAAAGTGCTGAGAAAGTCAAAAGGTCAGGAACAGAACTTCAACCACTACTGGATTCAGGTTCCAACAATGAAAATCAGATTTCAGTTCTCCATCTCTCAGCTCTGCCTCCACAGGAGTGTGGTCTATCTCAGGTCCCAGGCAGGCGACAGCAAAATGACTACGGTTCAAATCCACCAAGCAAAAGTTAGAGCAATGGCCAATAATTCCAATGAGGTCATCTTCCCTTTCTGGCCCAATCCCTGAGGTTCTGGGCGAAGTCGGAGTCATGAGCCACCCCAGCAAGCTGCAGACCTATATGGACTCATGATAAAGTGGACACCATAAGAAGATTAGGGGCTTTTACCACGAGAAGGAGTAGTTCTCGACAGCAGACAAGCCTTTAACAAGGAACTCAGTACATCCATCCCTCTAGAACAAGGAACAATTTAATGATGTACAGGATGCTGATGGCAGAAAGGAGATCACTGAGTTGGGAAAGTGACTCTAAGTCAGAAAAATACGAAAATGGAAACTGGATAGTTTAATGTAGGCTGCAGTACCCAGCAAGGCATGGAGACATCTTCTCAAGAAGCTGCCTGCTGCCAGCGGGGTGCACCACTGTCACAGTGGGAGCTGTTGGGAAAACAAGATCCACGAACTCTGCCGAAACACATCGTCTGCAGTAATGCTAGACTAGACACTGAAGTAGAATAGTCCTAGAATAGTCTAACAAAATGACAGCATCATGTCCCATGTCGCCATAGATCTAACGTCTTGAGGTCAGGGACCATTTATGACACCCTCATCTGCACAGCAGTGACAGGAACTGTGTGTGTGTATTCATTACAACTTCATTCTGAAAACACGAATGCTTTCTACATATGTCACAGCGTTGGCAGCCTTTTTCATTCTCCATTTTGTAGATGGGAGACTTAAGGACTAGGTTAAGGAAACTCATTTCAGGGAAAAACAAAGACAAAAATAGGTTATCAAAAACCTTACAATAAAATTATCTTCATTATGTTATTTGGGGCACACATGGAAGACATTAAAAGCAAAATTAGGATCACCAGGATAATTCTAGAGGAAACTTGAAAAGTCATAGCATAGCCAAATTGATATAAATTTTACTCTGATTGTATAAATGGATTTTTATTTTGATTTTTTATACTGAGTGAGTGTTCCACTCCCTACATTGCTATATATGTAACAGCATATGACATTTTAGCCACACTCTTAAAATACACAGACTCAAGCTGATGCTAGTGGTTACTGTGCACTGAAAATAAATAGGATAAAGCTCTGTGAAGTTTCCAAGAAGGAACTAAGACAGTAACTGTCTTCATGGTAGGAAATATTGTTTATTTTTCTATTGAAAAAAAACATTAGATGTGCTGTTTTTCAGCTGACTATAAAAAATCAGTGACTCTTGTTTGTGTTTCACGCTGCTGCACTCTGTGGGCCGGGCTATCCCCAGACTTACCTAGCTTACATCATGGAAGTTTTCAAAAAGCCTAAATACTTAAGGACTTTTGTTCCTTTTTCCCCCACTCATAATAATAGATTTCTGAAAGACCATTTTAAAATGTTAAATTTCCCTTCATTTTTCCAAGTATTTGTAACACTACAGGCAATCAATTGAGAAAAGACAGCTCATTGTTCTGTTTTTTCCCCAGAGTATTTATGTCTCAAAAGATATTTTTTAAGAAGAAAAGTTACTTAATACATCTCCCTAGCCAGCCCAGAAATTGTTATAAATTCAAAATTCATTCTTGTACAATGTTCTAAATTATAAGTAATCTTGCTGTGTTAGTTTAATTCTATCCTATTTATCTTCTCAAGTAGAATGACACATTGCAAATACCATTTGGGGAGTTTTATTAATAAATGCCTAATCCCATGGCTTGTAGGACATGTCTCAGAATAATGTTTTAACTACAGCAATGCTCAGTGACGAACACCGTTTCAATAGTAACTGTCCCTCAACGTGAGGCAAGGCGTCTTTTCCAGTGTGATTAGTGGTGATTCCTCAAAAAAAGGTCTCAAAGTGCTCACAGCAGGTGATTAGCTCCAGTCTCCTTGGGCCTTCAAAACGTAGCAAGGATTATCAGCTTTGTTCTACTTCTGGATTAGATTTTCCATATCCTGTAAAACCAGGATAGGAAATGAAGAGAGATGCTAAACTACAGCACTAATGTCCTGTACAATCAAACTCAGTTTTGCAAAACAAATATTTGGAGTTAATGCTCTAAACATGCATATACACCTGTCTGTAGAAATGGATAGTCAGAAGGCGCTCAGGCACACACACTTGCACACAGTTCTTCATATATTGGTTTTGGTGGGTTGATCTGGGAACTTCATCACTGTATATGATATTGTTTGCTACTGTTTCTTTTAGAGTCCATACATATATATGAGCCCAAACAACTACTCTACAATAAAGTTTACAGATTTGATAGCAACAAATCTTTCCAGGCTAATTCTCTATATCCAGGTACAACAGGACAATGTTATGATTAGGCCATGCTTTCCTCCTCTTGATTTAGACAAATTATGGATTAAATTAAATTACTCGTGAAGCATTTGATGACAATCAGGAGAAAAAATTACATTTATATTCTATCTGTTTTAAATCTATAAGGAGTTTGAAAAGGGCTCCATTTCAGATCTCTGGCTTTAGCAATTGCCTGCAACTAAAAGCAATCTTGCTGTGATTGAAAATGGAGGTGTCAACTCAGGCAGGCTACAAATTGCCAACAGAGGGAATAGCCATTTTAAATTACTTCCAAAGCCCAAATAAATTATCCTGAATGGAAATCTGCCTTTATCCTTATTTTCTATCTCCAGAGATGATATGTGTTTTACTCATTATGAATCATTCTCTCCATTCCTTTCTACTAAGGTAAAGAACAATGAGAAAAATACACTTACAGACAGCCCTACACTGGGCTCTGTTTATGGCATAAGGCATACAACAAATAAGATTATCTGGTGATTTAACATATGAAAAAATATAACTTATGTTTGAATAGCACTTTAGCAACTATAAGATTATTTTAAATACAGAAATGAACACATGGTGGAAAATTCTCTGTTAACTTTAAATCCCCATACGGATTAGCTGTTATAGGCCATTTCAATTGTTCCTCACAATAATCTCTTTGGTAAACAGAGAAGATATAACCTTCCATAATTTCTGCAGATACTTAAAACTGAGATAAAGATATTAAGTGACTAGGGTCACACAGTTAGTAACGGCAGAAATGGCCCCTGAACCTTTAGCTTCTGAATTTCTCTCTTGTAATCTCTCCTTAAACCAAGCAGGATTTAGAAATAAGCTCTGTATATTCAACACACATAGAAAAAACGTTTGTACTGTGAAGTTCCTTCTCACTATAACTTAATGTTACTTAGTTATCAATATAACTTAATGTTACTTAGTTATGAATATAACTTAATTAAAATTTAATCATATCTGACCGTGGCCTAAAAGTCTATCCTTTTCAGTTATATTTACTGTGTTTACACAGAGTATCACTTAATCACAAATTGTTTCATAATTTTTCATAATTGGAACATTTCTGGAGGAAAAAAGAACTACATTAATGACTAAGAAGTAAGGGCTTCTTAATCTGGACAGCAATCCCACCTAATTGGTCGTGTTTCAGAAGTGGCCCTTAGAATGTTCCAATTTTAGAACATCAGCTGTGACAGTCCTTCCCGCCATGTTTATTTGCTGCTGCTACTCCTGCAGTGTTTTCAACAGTTTGGCCCACCTTTCCCGTGATGAAAGGCTTCCTGTTCTTGAAATAGAAAAGATTTGAATTTTATGGCCTATAGGGTTTTAGGGAGCCAAGTCAAAAGAATTTTAAGAGTTTTAAGTCAATAAGAAATGGTGCATGGGTATGGTGTCAATATATCACAGCTAAAATTTTCATTCACTGCTGGTGGAAGGACAAACTAGAAAGGGGTTACAAACCTGTTGGGCAGTGTTGTGTAAAGCTGAATATATTATATGTACCTCATGACCTAGCAATTCCAAGTGTATATAACAGAAATGTGTACATATATGCATACATAAGAATATTCATAGCAATATTTTTTGTAATAATCTCAAATTGGAAGCAACCCAAAGTCTATCAGTCACAGAATTAATAAGTGTATACAATTAAATTTATAGAAATTGGAATCTCGCCTACAGCAATAAAAAAGAATGAACCACAGGTAGACATAATATATAGATAAATCTCAATATATGGATGTTGAGTAAAATAACCCAAATACGAATGTCTACATAAGTAAATCTTATATGATTCCATGCATATAAAATTCAAAAACAGGCAAAATTAATTTACAGCTATGAAGTCAGCATAGTGATTAATATGGGGAGTGGTGATAATTAATATTTCATTGGAAGACCTGAGTATATTAGCTATAGCTACCTGGATGGTATGAGAAGGCTGTGGACACAAGGCAAGACTAAATCAATGAGAGGAGTTTGGGATGCCACTGCCAAAAATTGGAAAAAGATCCGATCATATAGGATTTGAACCATAAGGACAGAGTGGACAGAGTGAATTATTTTCTCCAGGTCACCAAAAATCTGCAATAATAGCTTAACGTTGTCAGTCTTTTACATTTTAGCAATTCTGGTGGGTGGGTGGCGATATAACATTGTTATTTTTATTTGCATTTTTCTCATGACTAATAACGTTGAGCATCTTTTTATGTTTACAGTAAATTGTGATATTCTCTTCTATGAAAGCTTTTTCACGTATTTTTCCCACATTTGAATTGGGTTGACTATACTTTTCCAACTGCTGTGTAAGATTCTTGACATACTTTGGATACAAATACTTTGTCAGATATGCATATGTCTGTAACCATTACTACTGAACTCTATTCTATTCCTTTGTGCTCTATTCATGTATCCTTGAGCCAATATCATAGTATCTTAATTATTGCAGTTTTATAATAAGTCTTAATATCTAACAACGTAAGTTCTCCATGTTTTTTCTTCTTTAGTTAGTATTGCTTCAGTTATTCTTGGTGCTTTGTATTTCCACTTAAATTTTTGAACCAGCCTGACAATTTTCACAAAAATTAACTGACTGATTTTTATTGGGATTGCATTGAATCTATTAATCAAATTAGGAGAAACTGTATCTTTACAATCATCTAATCCAGGCACATGATTATATCACTCCATTTATTTAAATAATCTTCAGTTTTTCTCAATATATTTTGCAGTTTTCATTGTAAAGGTTTTGAACATCTCTCATTAGATTTATTGCTTCTTATTTCTGAGTCCTCTCTTCTGTTCCATTGGTCTGTGTGTCTGTTTTTGTACCAGTACCATGCTGTTTTGGTTACTATAGCCTTGTAGTACAGTTTGAAGTCAGGTAGCATGATGCCTCCCACTTTGTTCTTTTTGCTTAGGATTGTCTTGGCTATTCAGGCTCTTTTTTGGCTCCATATGAATTTTTAAATATTTTTTTCTAATTCTGTGAAGAATGTCAATGGTAGCTTAATGGGAACAGCATTGAATCTATAAATTACTTTGGGCAGTATGGTCATTTTCACGGTACTGATTCTTCCTATCCGTGAGCATGTAATCTTTTTCCATTTGTTTGTGTCCTCTCTGATTTCCTTGAGCAGTGGTTGGTAGTTCTCCTTGAAGAGGTCCTTCACCTCCCTTGTTAGCTGTATTCCTAGGTATTTTATTCTTTTTGTAGCAATTGTGAATGGGAGTTCCTTCATGATTTGGCCCTCAGTTTGCCTGTTATTGGTGCATAGAAATGCAAGCAATTTTTGCACATTGATTTTAAAGATCTAAAAGCAGAAATACCATTTGACTCCGCAATTCCATTACTGGGTGTACGCCCAAAAGAATATAAATCATCCTATTATAAAGATACATGCATGTGTATATTCATTGCAGCACTATTCACAATAGCAAAGACATGGAATCAACCCAAATGCCCATCAATGATAGACTGGATAAAGAAAATGTGGTATATATATACACCGTGGAATACTATGCAGCCATAAAAAGGAATGAGATCATGTCCTCTGCAGGGACATGAATGGAGCTAGAAGCTGTTATCCTCAGCAAATTGATGTAGGAACAGAAAACCAGACACCCCATGTTCTCACTTTTAAGTAGGAGTTGAACAATGAGAACATATGGACATATGGGGGGAACACCACACTGGGGCCTGTTGTGGGTTGAAGAAGGGAGAGCATCAGGAAGAACAGCTAATGAATACTGGGCTTAACACCTAAGCGGTGGGTTGATCTGTGCAGCAAACCACCATGGCACATGTTTACCTATGTAACAAACCTGCACACCCTACACATATACCCCGGAACTTAAAATAAAAGTTGAAAGAAAAAAAAAATGATTTACTGCTAGGTACTTGATTTTTTAATGTTACTATAAATTATGGTTTAAAATTTCATTTTTGAATTATTTCTTGCTAGTATAGAGAGACTTGATATTTTTTACACTGACCTTGCATCCAGCATTCTTGTTAAAGTCACATTATTTTCAATAATTTTAAATTTTCTGTGTATATAATTACATAATTTGTGGAAAACAGTTTTACTTCATTCTTTTCAACCTTCATGACAATTTTTTTCTTGGCTTATTGTATTGGCTAGAATTGCAAATTGGTGATAATGAGCACTCTTTTCCTGTTCCCAAACTCAGAGAAATAATTTATTACTTTATCATTAAGTATGCGGTTACATAACATCAAAGAAATTCCCTTCTATTAGTTTGTTGAGAATTTTTATTATAACCAAATGTTGAATCAAATTAGCTTTCTCTACTGAAATAATTACATAATTTTCCTCTTTGATTCTTTTAATGAGGCTTTGATTGGTTTTTAAATGTTAAATCAACCATGGATTCCTGGAATAAATCCCATTTGATCATGACGTATTCTTTTATATATCCCTGAACTTGATTTGCTAAACAAATATTTTAAGATTCATGAAAGATACTGGGTGGTGATTTTCTTTACTAGTAAGTTCTTCTCAGACTTAGGTTAGGATAATTTCACACATGATTTAAGAAATGTTTCATCTTTTTCTATTTTCCGTAAGAGTTTGTGTAAGATTGGCATTATTTCTTCCTTAAACATTTGGATGAATTTATTACTAAAGCAATATTGGTCTGATTAAATATAGGGGAATTTAATTGTCACTTCAATTTAAATAATAAATTTAGGATTTTTCAGATTTTAAATTTCTTCTTATGTCCATTTTAGAAACTTGTGTTTTTAAAAAAAGTTGTCAATTTTCTCTAAGTTGTCAAATTTATTGACATAAAACTGACCATATTTCTTATTATCTTTTTGATCCCTATGACATGTTGTAGTGATCTTGTTTTTTTCTGAAATTCATAACTTGTATTTTCTCTTCTTTTTTCTTTGATTGGTTTGCTAGAGATGTATCAATTATATTAATCTTGTCAAAAAAAAAACACAGTTGCTTTTGTTAATTCTCAAATATTACATATCATGTCCTACTTCTATAATTTCTGCTTATTTTTGCTTTTTCTCTCTTTTTTTTTTTTTTTTTTTTCTTGAGAAGGGTCTCCTTCTATGGCCCAGACTAGAGTGCAGTGGCGTGATCTCAGCTCACTGCAACCTCTGTCTCCCAGGTTCAAGCAATTACCATCTTTGGGTTTAATTTGCTGATTATTTTCTAGTTTCTTGAGTTGGAGGTTTGAATCATTTATTTTCCCCTTTTCCTTTTTTTTTATTTTTTATTTTTTTATTTTTTGAGACAGAGTCTTGCTCTATCACCCAGGCTGGAGTGCAAAGGCACGATCTCAGCTCACTGCAACCTCCGCCTCCCAGGTTCAAGTGATTCTCCTGCCTCAGCCTCCTGAGTAGCTGGGACTATAGGCATGTGCCACCACGCCAGGCTAATTTTTTGTATTTTAGTAGAGACGGGGTTTCACCGTGTTAGCCAGGATGGTCTTGATCTCCTGACGTTGTGATCTGCCCACCTTAGCCTCCGAAAGTGCTGGGATTACAAGCATGAGCCACCGTGCCAGGCCAACTTCCTTTTATCATTAACAAATATCCCTCTTTATCTCTCATGATAATTTTTTGCATTAAAGTCTACTTTGTCTGCTATTAATATGGATATAGCTTTCTTTTAGTTAATTTTTGCATGGTATATATATTTCTAACATTTTACTTTCAATCTTTCTCAGTCTACATAGTGTATCTTAAATTTTAAACTTAGTAAAGTATCTTAAAACCTGCTAGATTTAAACTTACTACAACTGGTTATCTGTATCCAGTCTGGCAATCTTTTAATAGGATTGCTGAAACCACTTACATTTAATATTATTACTGATATAGTTTCTTATAAGTCTACCATCTTAATTTGTTTTCCATTTACCACACCTATTCTTTGTTTCTGTATTTCTTCTTTTCACTTTCTTTTTAGTCAATCAAGTGTTTTTTTTTTTTGTTTTTTTTTTTGTTTTTTTTTTGAGACGGAGTCTTGCTCTGTCGCCCAGGCTGGAGTGCAGTGGCCGGATCTCAGCTCACTGCAAGCTCCGCCTCCCGGGTTCCCGCCATTCTCCTGCCTCAGCCTCCCGAGTAGCTGGGACTACAGGCGCCCGCCACCTCGCTCGGCTAGTTTTTTTGTATTTTTAGTAGAGACGGGGTTTCACCGTGTAGACCAGGATGGTCTCGATCTCCTGACCTCGTGATCCACCCGTCTCGGCCTCCCAAAGTGCTGGGATTACAGGCTTGAGCCACCGCGCCCGGCCAATCAAGTGTTTTTTAAATTATTTTTCTCCCTTATTAGAATTTTAATTGAGCTTCCTATATTATTATTTTAATGATTACCCAAAAAATTATAAAATACACCTTTGACTTATTTCAGTCCTCTTTAAATTCGTAATTTTAACCTTTCCTAAACAATGTTTCTAAACAGCTTCCTGCCCAGGGGTGGGAAGCAGTGAGTGTTTCTCTCATTACCTTGACTACACATGAATAAATATAATTTGGCCTTAGCTCTAGGAAAGTCGACTTTTTCGGGTCTGAATATGGCCCAGGCCACTGTGTTTTCAAAACCCATTCCTCATGATTCAGGATTTATAATAAGCACTGGATCAGTCTCTGACAGAGCCTGTCTGCATTTAAAGCAGCCGAAACTTGTCTGTATTAGAATCTAACTTTAAAAGGCTTATCTTACTAGGATATAACTTTTTAACACAGATACTGTATGATTCCACCACTCCACATGCCTACCTTCACGAGGCATGACTTCTGCTGTCTGGTATTTACGGTTACAGGTAAGAATGAAAGAGAGTTATGCTGGCGAGTGAGGGGGTGGAAGGTCAGGGTTGGGAGACAGGTGGGAGGGGACATCACAATCCCTAATGAAATGAGACTAACATCACCCAGGGCCTTTACAGCTTTGTAATTAGTTCCAATTAACTGTTTCCTTTTAACTGTCTTTTTTTTTAAATGTAAGATGGAAAGGGTTAAAACTACAGGCTAAAACTAGTTTTATTAATATCTGAACTCTACCAGTCAATTTTATGTTTTAAGCAAAAGTGAATGTCTTCTGATTGCAATGCTAGCTCATCAGGATGATAAGCCATCCAGGGAATCCTGGTTAAACTGCTCTACTCTCAGTTCCTTCAAATCCAGGAAGAGACATACATGTCCTTGCGCATAAGCATTAGTTCACATTCAGATTAAACTACTGCCTTCCAACCTGCTGCCCAAGGGATGATGCTGAGATGGCAAATTATCAGATATGTATCTTTTATTCAGATATCCTTAGGAGCATGTGCACATTCTAAAGGAAATCACTTTTATTTGCTCCAAGCTATTAAAGTAAGAACTAGAATGAAAAACAGTAAACCCAAAGGACTTTAGGGCCTTAAAGACATCCTATAACCTACATCCCAACTAAATATTTGTATTCAAATAGAAAGCACTGTTAGGATTCTTTCATCGTGAAGATTAATTTTCTATTTTAATTAGAAATATTTGATACGTCATAACTTTCAGGACATTTTTGGCTAACAAAAGTGCTAAGTGCTTGTATTAAATATTTTCACAATGGCCCTCCTGGTCTACACATTTTAACGCAGGTCATGATTTTACGGTCTCTTTTCCATTCAAACTGAAAGACTGATAGAGAGCCCTTGAGTAGTCTCCAGATAGGCTGCCTAAGCTAAGGAATGTCCCGCATGCATTTAGTTAGTTAAAAACATGCTGAGTCTTACATAATTACTGTGTTGAAGCAACGGCAGTGGTAGAGCAATAGGTCAGATAACTACTGTGGTTTACTCATTGCAAGGCACAGCCTGAGATAATAAAAAAATAATTATATGCACGAACCAGATTTTCCAAACCGCTTATTTAGTTTTCTAGGTCAGTATAGCTGGTCAAATCCCTCTGAAAGTTAAGTCTTCCAGCTGACCACAAACGGTTAGGTCGCTTACATTACTTCTGTAAAATGCTGCATATATTTAGATGTTCAAAGGACTATGATATTTATTCTGACTCTCTGGAGGTTTTTCCTCCTAATAAGTACTGTTAGTACGCTAGGGAGAAAGAGCAGATCAAAAGCAGTGCTCCTGTAAAAGCTTAACACCATCTTCATTACCACGTAGTTAAAACCTCAGGTACATACAAATAAGTTCCGAACTGCTTAAGACTGAATCCATCCAACAATGCAAACATAGCATTCGCGTTTCATAAGTATAGTCAGTTAATTTCCCCTTCATTCTGATTCATCTGAGCCTCAATAATCTGCACTAAAAAATTGCCATGGTATTATTTTACCTTTATAGAAGAAAAAATGATATGTCAATTGGTCCTTGTGATTTCCAGGCTAGATCAGCGGTTTCCACTACCTTAAATTTAAAGCATCCACTATCTTAAATCAACACAGACCTGAACCAGCTCACTGAGAGGCTGGGGAGAGAGAAGAGCTCAGCCTCAAGGAGGCAAGAAGCAGGAAGAAGGGCAGGGGCCAAAACCTTGGCGGAATGATAAGCCAAAAAGTGACAAAGAAAGAAATGTAATTTGATAACGGATCTTATTTGAACATTTCCACAAAGTGATAATAGACAGTTTTAGGAAATATGGCCAGTGGGTTTCAAAATGGGCATATTTGCCCATTAGGAGGACACAGCACTTGATACAGTTTTTGGCAAGCTTCCAACCTTGTCAATTATCTCAATCCTAGTGCAGTCTTCAATCCTGGTGGGATTTCCACCTACCCAAGCGTCCTCTACCAATTTCCCCAACCCTAATTGTCTTTTCCTTCCTCTCAGATATACTGCAGTCTCCATGTCTCTGGAAATTAATCACTATTTGAGAGATTAATTGGAATTTTCAGGCTATTAATTGTAATTTCCTCTTCCTCTGGCTTTTTTAATTTTGAGGAAAATCTACAAGGACTCTTTCAGCAACCAAAATGTATACTAAAAAAAAAAAGCAGTTCCAGCCTCGCCCAACAATAGCTGCTTCTCTGTCATTTCTACTCTACAGCTTGCCAGTCACTACACCTGGAGAATTACTTAGGCTTAGTTACAAACTCCATCTGGGGATTTTAAGAAATTGGCTTACATAATAAGATTAATTATATATAACTATTTAAATGTTAAATGATATCATTTCCACTCTTTAAAAGAATGCATTCATATTCAGAATCAGTCACTTAAGAAGAGGAGTACATGATTTAAAACCAAAAGAAAAGACAGTAGCTAACACTTTGTCCCATAGGTTATGGTCCTTGGAACATTTTCTTTCCCTGAGAAATTGAATCTGCCTTATTACACAGACATACACTTATGTGCGACATCCCACAAAGACATATATATATATACACTCACACATACTCACACACTAAAGACCTAACTTTCCAGCAGAAGCAAATCCTTGCCCTGGAATGACATAGCAACAAGTACTTTTAATTCCTATTGAACCAGAAGTAAATGTCTCCTGGCACAGAACATAAAATTGTAACTCAGATAGAAGAAAACACCTTGGCCGGGCGCGGTGGCTCAAGCCTGTAATCCCAGCACTTTGGGAGGCCGAGACGGGCGGATCACGAGGTCAGGAGATCGAGACCATCCTGGCTAACACGGTGAAACCCCGTCTCTACTAAAAAAATACAAAAATCTAGCCGGGCGAGGTGGCGGGCGCCTGTAGTCCCAGCTACTCCGGAGGCTGAGGCAGGAGAATGGCGTAAACCCGGGAGGCGGAGCTTGCAGTGAGCTGCGGCCACTGCACTCCAGCCCGGGTGACAGAGCGAGACTCCGTCTCAAAAAAAAAAAAAAAAAAAAAGAAAACACCTTAGGAAACAGACTTAGATTAGTGTGCTGATTTTAAAAAATGCTTTCCTGGTATTAAGGAGTTACAACTGCAGTTCTGGCTCCAGGCTAAAAAAGACCCTTAATGGGGACCTCTGGGAGGCCTCCCAAGACTGTGACATTTACAGAAGTAGAAAGAATGAGAAGTTGGGAGTGCCTCAAGTAGCTAGAACCACATACTCTGGGAAAAATGGACAGCGAATGCAGAGGACGGCTTCAGGCTTCTTTTCTGTCTAGGGGCTGTACCCGTGCCACTATAAGAGTCCCCACGCAGAACTTCTCCTGGCATCTACGAAAGGGCACAAAAATCTCAGATTGGGTAATAATTTAAGGGAAAAGTTTGAACTAAAATATTTAATTGTTAATGACTTCACAAGTTCTGCAGAGTTTCACAGAGTTCGGATTCACTCTCAAACTGTGGACTGTGAACTCCTTTACAGTGAAGTTCACGTCTCCATTTACTCATTCATCCAAAAAAAAAGTTTCTAAGAAGTTCTGGTGTGGCAGTCTCTCTGCTAGTAGCTGGTGACCCAAAGGCCCCTCCCTTCCTGGAGTGACAGCCACTGAGAACAGACTGAATAAAGAGTCACACGTGGACTGCTACATATCTCTTTATGTCCTCAAAGCCAAGCATGGAGGCTGGCATCCACTCTGCACTCACATTTTATGAAAGAGAGATGAGAAAGAGGAAAGAGAAACAATGAGAAAAATAAGGTTCAGGATACTGCCATCTCCCTGCCAAGGATCACAGATAAAATATTTGGGTAATCAACTAAGTAAGGGACATTCAATGTTGGATTCATATATAACATACATTCAAGTGTAAAAATATGTCCCTATCTCCATCTGAAATTATGACTATTAATCATCTTCAGAAATGACAAAGTTTTCAGTAATGTAGCCCATATCAATTAGTTTCTGGCCAATAAACTGTTGATGAAGATTAGGAATGATACCACAGGAAGACGAGCATTACCGTATTGACTGAAGATAATAAATTCATGAAATAGAAGGAATTCTGTAAGAGTTGAGATCAACTTGAAGGCTCCTGTCAAAGAGTTAATACTGATCCACAAAGGCATTCCATCCTGATAGAGATGAGGTTTCCTAGAAAAGCCAGGTATTTTTGTTTTTGTTTGTTTATTTATTTATTTATTTATTTATTTATTTTGAGACAGAGTCTCACTCTGTCACCCAGGCTGGAGTGCAGTGGCACCATCTCGGCTCACTGCAAGCTCTGCCTCCTGGGCTCACGCCATTCTCCTGCCTCAGCCTCCCAAGTAGCTGGGACTACAGGCACTCGGCCACCATGCATGGCTAACTTTCTGTATTTTTAGTAGAGACGGGGATTCACCGTGTTAGCCAGGATGGTCTCAATCTCCTGACCTCGTGATCCACCCGTCTCGGCCTCCCAAAGTGCTGGGTTTACAGGCGTGACCCACCGCGCCCGGCCGAAAAGTCAGGTTTTAACGAGGTTATAACGTATGGATAAAAGGGAATGACAGGCCAGAGGACTAGGGAGAGGATACTCCAGCTCCTGCATAGGAAAAGAAGTAAAACATTCACAAAATGTGAGGGCTGCTACTGCGTGCCAGAAACCATGCTAAGTCGCTGCGGTGGTACCGTGATGACTAAGACATAGGGCCTTGCTCTAGGTGTTTACCGATGATTACTCAAGAGCCACAGAAAAAAGAGGCCATATTTGAGCATAAACGGAAGTCTAAAAAGGGAAATAGGATCTAACTGACTCATTTTTGGAGATGAGAAAGTATTTCTTTACCGGGGGGCTTTAGCGGCATCCAGAAATGCCATCCTTGGAATCAGGAAGGAGAAAACATGATCATGACTTCATTTCATTAAGATCACTGGTGTTTCCCTTCTGAGATTAAAGTGAATAAAGACACTGCTGATCAGACTAAAAAGGGCAACTATTGCTTGTGTGAATGCATGCACAAAGGTTACAGTAACGCAGTACTCTTTTTTTAAAAAAAGAGTCCCTATCTTTTAGAGATACCATCTGAAATATTTACAGATGAAATGATGCCAAGCCTGGGATTTGCTTCAAAATAATCCTGGGTATGGGGTGGAGTGAAGGTGAAACCAGGCTATGATGCGATCATTGTTGAAGCTGGATGGTAAGAGGTTCGTTATAGTTTTCTCTTTACTTTAAATATATTTGAAATGTTCTTTATAAAAAGTTATTAAAATATACATTTGTAATAAAAGCCTGCTGAATATGTAGGGAAAGAAGAAACTTTTAAATGATCATTCAATAAAATAGTGCTACTCAGTGTAGCAAGTTAAAAAAATTAACAAAATCTCCTTGAACATTATTATTAAATAGCACTATGGGCCTATAGGGTGTTCTATATACCGCAACCATGCCTTGAGCAGGCTAACTGAATTTACTACATCTTTGGAGTTTCTAGACCAATTTCTGATCTGTTTTTCAAAGTGCCAGTCACCACTCTAGAGTGCATCCTGAAATCAACTTGTGGGCCCTGATAGTTTTTACATAAATGAATAGAAATACAATAGAAAAGACAGTATCAGAGCACATCACACATAACAGGATGAACTCTCTTTGTGGAACTTCTGTTTCTCTCTCTCTCTCTCTCTCTCTCTCTCTGTGTGTGTGTGTGTGTATGTGTGCCCGCATGCAGCATTTGTGTTTAGTCTAATCTCAACATAATAGCCAGAATGGGTCTGTTAAAACCTAAATCACGGCCGGGCGCAGTGGCTCACGCTGTAATCCCAGCACTTTGGGAGGCCAAGGTGGGCGGATCACCAGGTCAAGAGATCGAGACCATCCTGGCTAACATGGTGAAACCCCGTCTCTACTAAAAAAAAACAAATAAATACAAAAAATCAGCTGGGCGTGGTGATGGGCGCCTGTAGTTCCAGCTACTCGGGAGGCTGAGGCAGGAGAATGGCGTGAACCCAGGAGGCGGAGCTTGCAGTGAGCCAAGATCGCGCCACTGCACTCCAGAATAGGTGACGGAGTAAGGCTCCATCTCAAAAAAAAAAACCTAAGTCAGACCACGCCACTGTCTTCTAGAACCCTCCAGGGACAACCTATCTCAGTATAAAAGCCAGAGTCCTTACAGTGGCCTACGAGGCCCTCCATGATCTGCCTCCTCCTCCCTGCCAGTCCTGTTTACCCCTTTCTCACTCTCCTGGTCTTGTTTCTGTTCCTGGAACACACCAGGTACACTTTCGCATCGGGATTCTGCAGCTGCAGTTCCTTCTGTCTGGAATGTTATTTCTCCAAATATCTGCATGACTGACTCCCTCACCATCAAGTGTTACCTTCTCAGTAAAGCCTTCTCTGACCGCTAAACTTAAAATTCAGACCCCCTTACACCAAGCATTTCCTGTCTCCCTTCCTGCTTTATTTTTCTCCATAGAACTTATCACCCTCTAATATACCATATAAATTAATTAGATATAATTATATACAAAAGATACACATTTATATATACAAATTATATATAGTTCCTTTACTGTCTGTCTGTATTTAGAAATGCCACAAGGTCCAGAATTTTTGTCTGTTTTGTTCATTGCAGTATCTCTAAAATCTAGAACATGGTAAATAATAAGCACATATTGAATGAAGTATGGGTGTGTGCACGGTGTGTGTGTGGGTGTATGTGTGTGCCCGTGTGTGTACGTGCTGGGTTTCATAGTGTAGGTAACATTCCAAAAGGCTTGTATGACACTGCCTTGGAGCATACTTGGACTACTTCTGGGCTTACTAAGAGTGAAGGCTGAAAAGCAAGTACAGTACAGACACCCAACAGTCCTCATGTCTTACAGACTGGGTGCCTGGAACAAATGATGCCAGTGGTAATGGCTACTTGAAATATGTGTGCATGTGGGTGTAACTGATTTACACACAAGAGTGTTGTTCCCTTGGGGGACCACCAAGGCACCATAAATTGGCAAGAGGAAATAGGCAGAATCAGAAAAATCATAAAAATGTTTAAAAGCCTCAGAGATGATCTGGGCCAAACTAATAATTCTACAGATGAGCATCAAAGTCACAAAATGATAATGTAATTTGCCCCTGGACACACAAAAAGTAAATGCTGAGACAGAACTAGCATAGGCTTAGGTCACATGACCCCTCATCCAGTGATCTTTACACACCCTGGCCCATCATAAAAATGAAAAACAATAATCTGGTCTCCAAAACCCTCTGCCTATTCCCTTTTCCTTGGGAATAACCTGAAATTATTTCTCCAATTAGGCACCAATACATTTATTCCACTGGACTTGACCATTTGTAGGAATCTCTGTTTTAAAAACAAAGAGCTGCTAATGATCACTATTTCTCATAAATGAAAGCCTTAAAAATTCCCTCCCATAGCAACCAGCAGTGGATTGAATCATCTACTATGATTCCCTGCCTTTCTAATAATATAGTTCCAACTTACATCAGGCCCAGGGATGTTAAAGCCTGTCAAGAATCAAAACCTTCAACCCTCACTGTCCTACTTCTCATTAGAGCTAAAGACTCTACCCAGTTTTAAATTAATGGATTTATATTTTTTCATAACCATAAAGCACTAACAAGTGAAAACAACATATGAGTTGTCAGTCATCTTAACGTAGTAGGTTAGCAGAACATTTTTTTCAGGGAGTGATATTATTACAAAGTGAACAGGTGCACTAATTGCCTGATTCACAACTAAGACTATAATAGGTTTTTTGACTATGAGAGGCCATGCGTCTTGGAATTCTCAGTGTTTTGTTGGTGGCCTTAGAGATTCTAAGGGCTGAGGACATTCATGACATAATTGTGGCGGATGTTCTTGGTTCCTCTTCCCCCTTAACAGAACCCTATTCTGTTCATGCCTCCTCACCCCTTCAGGAGAGGCTGGCCCATCTGCTCTCCAGGAAGGGGGTCACAACTGGACTAAGTACATCCCTTGCCAGTGACTGGTTAACACCTAAGCATGTGACAAAGCTGTGGCCAATGAGGCAAGGGGAACTTTGCTGGGGCTGGGGGGAGGGTAGGTGTGTCTGAGAAAGTCTTTCTTATCTTCCACAGGGCCAGGAGGAAGAGATTTCCCCTTCTCTGTTTCTAGATATGATGCCAGGGGACTGCTGTTGTCATCTTGACACTGTAAAGACAGTGAGGCTGAGGACAAGGCCCCCCCGACCAAGAGGGCAGCGCTGAGAGGAGACAGAGCCAAATACTGCAGTGTCTACAACCACGGCACCTCAGCACTTCTTTTTAGGGTTTTCTGTATTTGCAGGTGAAACATCCTAACCCTTACAATAATTGCATCCTGGAATGGTCTGGTCAGGATGTGAGGAGGTGTGAATGTGTTATACGTGTTGGTGTTAGCATGAGAAAAGTTTGCGTGAACAGCAGGTCCCAGGAACAGTGAGTCTTTTGTTAGAGATGGCTTAGCCTGTGACATTAGAAAGCAGGGGGAGCAAAGTCTAAAATCTGAGATGTCAGGGGAGCTGCAGAGGCCAGCACAAGGCACAATACCATCCCCACATGTGCTGCTGTCATAGGGGGCCTAGGGTGGCCAGATTTCACCTGAGGGAGGACACAGAACAACAGAGCCACTGTAGCCCGTGCCCACTTCCTCTAGGGGTTGCCAGGAAAACACTCTGAACGAGACCTTAAAGAAGAAGTTCCAGTACTTGCTTTGTCTTTACACTCCCATGAAGGGGCATTTTTTGTATTTTGTGGGGGTGCCTGTCTCATTTGTCATATGGGAAAAAGGAAGAAAGGCCATGCACAACTTGAAGGGGAGCCAGCCATCCTAGAAATTCACGCAGGCCATAGGATATTGAAGCCTGCCCAAAAAGTGGCTACCAGGGACTCAGTTCCCCAAAGACATCTGTCTTTAACTTCATTAGTTCCATGCCGGGGCCAGTCTTCCTCCAACTAACAGAAAGTTTATCTACCTAGAGGAGTCTCTATACTTGGGAGGAAAAAGAGGACTTTTGCAACAACCTGGCACTCAAAACCAGCAAATATTAAAAACTACTCATTGACTAGGTTCCTTATAGTGAACAATACATGGTTCTAGAAAATTTACTATTTATAGTCACTCATATTTTCCATGTGATCTGATCAAATGCATTTTTTCTTTACTTGTTTGGGGTAAAAGTAAATACTGTCAGAACCTCTGTGACAGCTAGAAGCGTGTAATATTTAAGTCTCTCTAACAAAGTCTTTATAGTACAATGCTGTGATCTGTTGTGATCAAAGGGTGTCGGTTCTTTGATTAGAAACAACAAAACAGCCAGCAGATGATATCCTTGGAAATGTCTGTACAAGCATCCATCTAGTGGGGGCATATGGAGGCAGCCACAGACGCATCACTGTACGAATAATACTCGGGAGCATCGGGCACACAGTCGGGAAACTTGCTTCCTCGATGACTCACACTCTACTTCCAGGTCATAGAGTTGTGCCCAGAGTTTAAAAACCTGGATAAAAAGCTAATTAACTAGTCATAAGAAATGCACTAATTTCTTTGTCCAGCATTAGTAGAGGAGACCTGCTGCTCTCCCTCATTCTTCAGTGAGAAGGAGGGTGCCATGGCCTTTTGGGGATACTGGGGAAGGGAGGCATTTATCTAGTGGAGGCTGAGCTAACCAGCCCCAGAGAGCAAGTCTCTATGGAACTATCTGAGAAGGTCAGGGGCTGGCTGCAGAAACAGATGAATGTGGAAATAAAAAGGGGAAGAAAAGGGGTACTCCCATGTGTTGAGCAAGTTATCAGTGAATATGGATTGAAACGCCTCCCATCTGATTACAAGCATCCTGTTCAGGAAGGACTTAACCTATGGGTCTGTTTTTTCTATTTGCTCACCTTCTCTTTCTTACAATATCAATTTCTTTGCCTTCTTAAAGTAATGGCTTTATTGAGATATAAATCACATACCCTACAATTTACCTGTTTAAAAGTAAACAATTCAATGACTTTTAGTTCATTCACAGATATGTGTTAACTATTAAATATTAACACAATCAAATTTAGAACAATTTCATTACTGCAAAAAGAACTAATACCTATTAGCAGTCACTCCCCATTTCACTCCTAACCTCTCAGCCGCAAGGGACAACTCCTCTACTTTCTGTCTCTAGGATTTGCCTACCTTGAGTGTTCCATATGTGTGGAATCATACGGTATGCAGTCTCTCACTTCTTTCACTTAACATACTGTTTTCCAGGCTCATCCCTGGTGTAGCACGCATACAGCATCGCTTTTTGAAAATCTCCCTGTGGCTCTCCATGTTGAACTCTAGCTTTACTACTTATGTTTCTTCAGTGTTCACTCTTCACTCCTGAAATGTGCTTGTGAACCACAAATCAAGGTAAAAAGCCCTGATTCAGATAAATTCATGTGATTCTGCTCAGAGTCTTCTGTTGCAAGTATGTACAAATAAGTTTAAAAAAAAAATTTCTAGGCCAGGCATGGTGGCTCACACCTATAATCCCAGCACTTTGGGAGGCCGATGCGGGTGGATCACGAGGTCAGAAATTCGAGACCAGCCTGGCCAACACGGTGAAACCCCATCTCTACTAAAAATACAAAAATTAGCTGGGCGTGGTGGCATGCACCTGTAATCCCAGCTACTCAGGAGGCTGAGGCAGGAGAATTCCTTGAACCCAGGAAGCAGAGGTTGCAGTGAGCCGAGATCACACCACTGCACTCCAGCCTGGGCGATAGAGTTTGTTCCATCTTGGGGAAAAAAATTTTTTTCTAAAAGTTACTGAAGGCGTGTGGCAAATGTGAACTGGTGACAGGGTCCTTGCAGAACTTACTTACAAACAAGAGATAAAGGAGAGGCTGCAGTTGCACTCCTATGACAGTTACTGAGTGCCTGTACATGCTAGACATTGTGCTAGGCACTGGAGATCCAGCAGTGAACAAAACAAAAATAGCTGCCCATGTGAAGCAGGTATTTTAGTGATACATGATAAAATTATTTTTAAAAGAAAAGCAAGGGAATAAGGTGAAAATTCAGAGCAGTAGTTGCCTTTGGAAGGAGGGAATGAAATATGATGGGGAAGGAAAGGGAGAGGAATACAGAGGAAGACGCAAGGCTAGGTAATGTTCCTATATTGGGTGGTGGCTTTCCTAATAATTATGTGGCTACGCTACTACTGATTTTTTTGTATATATTGCATCTTACCTAAAATGTGTATACATTTTTTTGCATAAAAAAGAACGATTCCTTTAGATGGGAAAATATAAACAGCGGTGTTCCTCGGATTGACTGAGCTAATTTAAAATGTTGGGACTGCAGGATGCATACTGGAATCTTACACAGAGTAGAGAAATTCTAAGTTGGCATGATTACACTTCAAGGATTTGAAAGGCTGATGAAGAGCAAGGTAAGGTATCTAGGAGAAACTTTTCCAGCTATCTTAGAAGATCACGAGTTCTGAGTGGTCACTTATCACTCGAAAGGAATCTGTGGTGCATCTTATTAGAACATGAGTTTTATGAGATCAGGGACTTTCAGGTTTTGTTCACAAATTTTCAAGTTTTTTTCACAGCCATTCACACATTTGATTCTAACAACTAGTATTATTAGCCCATTTTATGGATAAGAAAATAGAAACTCCGAGAGCTATTTGGTGCTGGTGTTTGGACCAGATTCCCAGCTTCCTAGTGCTTGTAACACAATGCCACCCTTGGACTGTGTGGTTCCAATGAACCCACATGAAACCCAAAAATGGATGCTAAAAATAAGTTTCAGAGAGTTAAATTTAAAGCAATAGGAAGAAACACCTATTCGTTCTCTAAGTAGAAAATAGCTGAAACTCATGAATGTAAGAAGGAGCACAAGCTGAAACTGCAGATGGATTCAGACATGTTTACATTAACTCCTGAATGACAGATTTACACTCAGCTATTTATGAAATGTAAGATGTCTGCAGGGCATCTCCTCCCTGAAAGGCTGTTGTGCATTTTTACAAAATACCCTTAGTGCTATTACTTTAGAATATGGAACCAAATAAGTACTGTGGCAATTACTATATTCTTAAGCCAAATGACATCATTTAACTCAAAATCATGTCTTACATGTGTAATTGCTTAGGATTTGCTGTGATTCTATTTCTAATCTTATTCTGATATTAATTATTTCAGGAGAGTTTACAAAGCTTCTGTCAATTGCTTTTTCCTCTGAAGAATTCATATTCCGAAAAAAGGCATGTGGATTAGTTTGGCTGCTTAAAGCAAGCATAGGACTCCGGCTCTCCTGAGACCAAAGTTCAATCCTAGGGCATATTAACATCACATAGAACAAAAACTTCTGTGCCCTGGTCACCGGGAGTACCTTCAACCCTAGGCATTGATCATGAGGCAGATCCAGAGAGGATATTTGGCTAGAGCTACCCAGCCTCCCAACCAGAAATTAACAACTCAAAGGGTACATACTGAAAGAGGGTAGTGCTCTCTGTGTATATGAAAATCAGCAGAAATAGTATTATTTACCAAATAAGCATGGTTTACTGGATCTCACTGTCTCTGAGGACAAGCACTGTAAAACAAAATGGCTATTTTTTTGTAACAAAGAGAATCTGAATGAGCAACTTAAATCAATATTAGGCAGCCAAATTATGTGTATTAATATCTACATATTATTAGTATAATCCCAAGTGAATTATTTCATTACTAAAAGTAATGTTAGGCCTGACTTTTCGTTTCCCTTGATATTAACTTATATACGATATAAATTTGATTGGAAGTAACTTTTGTTTGGAACCTAATCCACTTCCGTTCTCTGTGTATACATATATATACACAAATACATATATACATATATGTGGATGTATGTAAACCCACATCCTTCTCCATGGCAGGACATCACAGTACAAAGGCCATGAGACAAGAGTTTTCTACACACAAACACACAGAGAAAAATGTGTGCTTTGTTTCCTCAGCTTCTCTTTCCAACTTCATAGCATTGCAAGCTTTCTTTGGAAGGAAGGGTATATATAAATCTAACAAAAATATATGAAGTCTAGAATTATACTGAAGCCCAAACAAAACAAAACACAAAATCTGTCTAAACAAGAATCTGACAAATGTCCCAACCTGTTCCTCTTTATAGAACTTCACTTGAAAATCATTGTAAAGACTCAGAAAAATTAAGGCCATCTCTCAATGTCTGGGACTAAAACCAGTGACCTGAGAATCAGGGCTGAGCTGCGTTGGTAAGTTTCTGCCTTGGTGAATGGAAGGTAAGTTCTGCTTGGTGAATGCAGGGTAAGTAGACAGGGCTACAGGAGCCACTGAGCAGTGCATCAGCAGGTTTTGTACGGCAGATTCTGTGATCAAGGCTAGAACATTCTCACTGGAGTCATCCAGACCAGAGCTGTCCAATACAAATATAATGTAAGCCACACATGTAATTTCAAATATTCTAGTAGTTACCTTAAACACATTTTTAAAAAAAAACAGGTAAAAGTAATTTTTTTTTTTTTTTTTTTTTTGAGACGGAGTCTCGCTCTGTCACCCAGGCTAGAGTGCAGTGGCCGGATCTCAGCTCACTGCAAGCTCCACCTCCCAGGTTTACGCCATTCTCCTGCCTCAGCCTCCCGAGTAGCTGGGACTACAGGTGCCCGCCACCTCACCCGGCTAGTTTTTTGTATTTTTTAGTAGAGACGGGGTTTCACCATGTTAGCCAGGATGGTCTCGATCTCCTGACCTCGTGATCCGCCCGTCTCGGCCTCCCAAAGTGCTGGGATTACAGGCTTGAGCCACTGCGCCCGGCCGATTTTTTAAGTATATTATATTTAGCTATTTGGCTTAATAGATCTTTTTTTTTTTTTTTTTTTTTTTTTTTTTTAGATGGAGTTTCACTCTTGTTGCCCAGGCTGGAATGCAATGGCACGATCTCGGCTCACTACAATCTCTGCCTCCCGGATTCAAGCGATTATTGTGCCTCAGCCTCCTGAATAGCTGGGATGACAGGTACGCGCCATCATGCCCAGCTACTTTTTGTATTTTTAGTAGAGACTGGGTCTCACCGTGATGGTCAGGCTGATTTCAAACTCCTGACCTCAGGTGATCCACCTGCCTCGGCCCCCCAAAGTTCTGGAATTACAGGTGTGAGCCACTGTACTAGGCCTAGATCCAAAATATTATCACCTAAACATATATTCAATATTTCAAAGGTTATGAATCAGATATTTTATATTTTTTGGCTTTGTACTAAGGGTTTGAACCCTAGTGTGAATTTTACACTTGTAGCACATCTCAATTCAGACTAGCCGTGTTTCAAGGGCTCAGTAACCACATGTGGCTGTCACACTGGACAGTGCAGGTCTAGGTCTTGAGAATCAGACCCTTAGAGGACAATGACAGCCCCCACCCTCTGACAGATGCTGCAGGAGATCTACTGCGACAGCCACGCTCCCTGCTTCCCCTTTCTTTGCTGTGCCAACACAGTCTCTTGGGCTTATTCCATGGAAGCAACATCATGTAAGAAAAAGCATTTTACATTGCTAATATGGCATTATGTGAAGTAATAAGTAAGCGCTAGGTTTCACTTCCTTGAAAAGGACAATATCCAGCCAGTACTGAGGGTGCAGAAGGCAATAATGGGGCCCGATAAAATCCAGGAACTGGGCCTCCGATGAGAAAAGATTGCATAAGGTTATCACCCAAGTGCTTCTGTGATTCATATTGCCCTAAATCTATGATCTAAGTTGTCAATAAATAACAAATCACCATGTCACAGTCTTTTGGTTATTATCGTTTCTGAATCCAATGGCCTCAACATTCACCTCTTTCTTGACAGTTACTTGACACTTTAAAGATACCTTCCACCTTCCCATTTTGTTTCACTTGAGGATGGTAACAGAAGTTCAAGGAGAACTGTTTCCTTTTCTTAGAAACTGTCATGTTCCTGCATCTTATTTGCATGCATTTCACCCCAATTAAATGTGCTGAAAATTCCAAAAGCTAACTTTATTTTCTAAAAACCAATGCAATTGCTTTGCCCTGATGTGGGCTTTTTGTAGAAGTAAAAATCCTTCTAGCTAGCCGCTGATGGCCAGCTTGGTAGAAAAGCTCTTTTAAATAACACGGCTTGTATATGCCACTAGCAACCTCAGTCCACACATTCACAGTTTTCCTTACGATGTCTTTAAAGGAGATACAATGGTAAGATCCAAACGTTTTTTGGACATGGGCACTTTTTCCTCTTTGAGGGTGAAATCAGAACTCACTGTGGGTTTATTTGAAAAAGAAATTGAGTTGCCATTAGGGAAACAAGAAATCACTTTTTAAATAAAGCTTGAATCATACCTCAGGACTAGAGAGTTTATAAACATTTTTAATTACCCTCCCCAATATCATCCTCTAGCTGTCATTCCACAGTTTCCCTCAAGGTCATAAAGAAATTACTTTTTTAAAAAGTCAATTTGCAAAATTAGTGAAAGATAACCTAAACAGCACAAGAAGCACATACAGCAACGGGAGAGCACTGGATCAGATTTTCTCTTTTTAGTTTGTTGATTTTACATTAGTTTTGTCTCTATCTTAGAGAATTTCCTGTAAAAAAATGATAAAAATGTTTTGTATCTGTGTAGTCCAATATGGTAGCCACTGGCCATGTGTGCTATTGAGCACTAGAAACGTGCCTAGGGTAACTTAGGAACTGAATATTTTTACATTTAAATTTAAATAGCCATATGTGACTAGTAGTTACCACTGGACAACACAGCTATACACAGTTAGGGCAGACCTAGGCCACTTAAATCTTTGTGTCTTTATGGGCACAACAGCCTGGAGATCTGAGGCCCATTTAAAACATAAAGCACTTTATGACTTCTTTTTTGAAAGTATTAAGTAATTAAATAGCGCAGCCTCTATGAGGCCAGAAAGAAAAAAAAAAAAGTCTACAAGAAATTCTCTAAGGATGATGCCACTCTTTAGGATGAGCCAGGAAGTGGGTGCGGGGAGCATTAATGTCACAGGAGCTTGGGTCCTAGATGACAGTTCCAGCTCTAGCTCTGCTGTCAAGTAACTGAGTGGCATGAGATCATTTCTGAGTTCCTTGGGCTCTGATTTTCTTATACAATGTGGAATCTGTTAAACAACTACCAAGGTTCCTCCTTGTTCTCAATCTAGTCAGTCCAGCTCTTATTTCTTAGGACATTAAAATATTGGTTGATTGAAAATAATACTTTACATTGCACTACAAATAGGCTGAGGTTGAGTGATTTTGACAGGCCAAATTGTTGAAGCAAGGGAATGCTACAATTAGTTCATACTATACAGACTATATTCAGATTAGTCTCACAAAGGTGTATGATTAATTATAAATGAGGAGAAAGGCAGGTTATTTGCACAAGCAGCTAGTGGCTGGCTCTCCCAGAATGCACAGCTGAAAGGTTTGTGGCCGGCCAGTGGATGAGACACTCATCCCAATGCTTCAGCTTCAGGTCCCAGAGGAGAGCCACCTAGGTCCCATTGCAGAGCTCACTACCTATAGGGCCGGCCCATCTCTAACTGCCGTTTCCTCTAGCCATGGAGACTTTAAATAAACCTCTGCATTTATCTGTAGCTTGGAGACACATCGTTGTGTTCTGTCACACCAACTAGCCTGCACCAGAGACACAGGTATCCAACTTGACCCCCTAACCTGAATCCATGTGAGAGACAGAATACCAGCTTCCTTCCCCATGGGCCAAAGGGAAGGAAAAGCAGGAAGGTGCCTAGAGGATTTGCAAACTATGAACAGTAAAGAAAATCAAGTGTGGGATTGATGAAAACATCTCTAAATAGAGATCTGACCAATAACAGATGAGAGAAGAAAAAGAGACAAAATGGGAAGGGGAGGGGAGGGGAGGGGAGGGGAGGGGAGGGGAGGGAGGAAGGAAGGAAGGAAGGAAAGGGGAGGAGGGAGGGAGGGAGGAAGGAAGGGAAGAAGGAAGGGAGGAAGGAAGGGGAAGAAGGTGGGTAGAGGGAGCGGGGAGGGAAGGTAGGGAGGGAAGAAAAGGGAGAGGGGATGGGGAAGAATGGAGAAAGGAAGGAAAGAAAGTGGGGGGGGGGGAAAGCCATTTTGTTTTGAAAATTAAACGACATTATTTCAGAAGCCATGAAATAAGAATACATACATTCATAAAAGATAAATGATTGGTGGGTGATAGGGGATGCTATTAATTATATGTCTGTCTATCACTAGGTTCATGTCTTTTTGTCTGTATTTGCCTTGACAGGAATCTTGATCTTCTGGCAGAAAACTCTTCCAAAACATTCCTATGTGACACCGCTCATGTATAGGTGTTCCAAACCGAATGTCCAGTTATTTTCACCATTGTGCAAAAATGGGAGACCCTGCCCAGCAGCAGATGGCCCTCAGCAGGGCTGACACTCAGGCCAGGCCCCAGGTGGCAGCTCTCAGAACACACTGTCCAGCTAAACCCTGCACAGACTGGCCATGGAAAATACCTGGTGTTCACATTCCCCAAAAGTTAGGCAAATGACAGGGTCACCCAGTGCACTTCACGGCGTTAGTGGGGAGAACCACGTTTCAGCACAAGTTCACAAATCATTGGGTCCCCCTTGTCAAACACTGCAAATATGTAGCATGCTAAGAAAAATCTCCTTACCTCTCAGACTCTATCACTCAGTTCATCTGAGTAGCTACAATGGAAAATAAAACCTAGTAAGTTAAAATGAGGTGTGGAATGCTCAGGAGAAAAACAACAAGGACTACTACTCCTCATCTGAGTGAATAATTTCTCTCACAGAGTTAATTTTAGCTTTGCAAGTGTTTTGAGATAATATTTTAAATCGGAATTTGTGCATGTGTGATTTAAAATAAAAAAGGCAATCAAGTCTTTCTGCCAATCTAGGCGATGTGAAATTTAATTATCGAGCAGTTATCATTAAAACAAATGCAAAGCAATTTTTTACACATAATTGAATATTCCAGAAGAAAATTTCTGAAAAATCCAAAAGTCCAAAAGAAAACTTCTCAGTGAGAATGTCTGTTTCAATAAGATGCCCTGTTTTGTAGTATTGGATGCAGAGAATTTCTAGTTAGACATACATAAGTCTTGCCAGAATTACTATAGTTCAGTTTTGCCGTCTGCATCTAGGAATATGGAAGACTTACCTATGTTACTGGTTATGAATCCCCAATAATGAGTAATGAAAATTCCTATTTATCATTTCTACATCAACACCAGTGTGACAGCAGAAAACAGCATGATTCACCTGGCCCACATTACTGTTGCATAGAATCTAAAGAAATAAATACCTCAATCCATTCAGGAATGTTCTTTTCCCAATTAAGGTTTTGATGACTGCACCTAATACTGACTTTTTACCTTTTTCTGTTTGCATTTTAATTTTAAAAGTCTGTGTCAATTTTATTTTGATAATACAGTGTGTTTATGTTTCCAGATCTTAACTTCTTATTCTTGGTGTTCCTTTAATATTTAATGTTTTACCTTTTTCAGTTACTGAGAACATCTCATATCTTCTTTATTTATTGACTTGCTTGGGTTGATTTTTTTCTTGACTGTGAAATTATCCATTTGGCAATCATATTGCTAATATGCAAAAAGTTCTTATTTCAATTATAAAAGCAAACGTAACCCATGATTATTAAGAAGACTGTTTTGCAAATTGGCCGCTGTGTATTTCAGAATATAACGAAGTACCACAGGCTAAATTAGAAGCCTAAGGATAAGAACTTTTCTTTTTTGCAATTTAAAATAATAAAGGTAATCAAAGCTTCCTGCCAATCCAGGTGATTGTGAAATTTAATTACCAGTGGTTATCATTAAAACAAAGATAAAGCAATTTCTTTTACACATAATTGAATATTCCAGAAGAAAATTCGTGAAGAGTTCTCAGAAAATGTATTTTTAAATTAATTGTAACCTGATTATTTCATTTGTTATGTCTCAGTTGGTACCGTAGAATAAATGACACATTTGGGTGACGTAGTTCGACAGCAGCTAGTGAGAGAAATTTCTCAGGAAAATCAGGTAACTTTGACCTTAATGCTGAGCAAATTATTAGATCTTTACTCTGCAAACACAAACAGACTTAAATCTCCCGCTGCTATTCCTCTATGAGAGGTATAACCCATGCTGACTTCACCTCTGTCTATGCTGGACACTACAGAATCAACTGTTCCTTTTTCAGTGCTCAATTGCCCAAATGACCTATGGCTTCCAGAGCTGTTCCATCAAACCCACTGCTACCTGAACAGAAAGAAAACCTCCTACATCAGCAGCAGCAATGAGTGAGCTGGCAGCTCTGTGCATGATGCTGCTTATGGGCCTGTAAGCATAACTTTCCCAAGTGGAAAAGGATCAATGGCCCCAAGGAAGAAAGTCAAAATAAGGCCATGAACTTACCCATCTCCAGGCCTTTACCTAAGCTCTTCTCTCTTCCTGAAATGTCTTTTTCTCCATCTGTTTTCCGGAAAAATTCGACTCAGCTTTCAAGGCCCAACTCGTATGACATTTCCACTGACCCCTCTAATTTGACTAAGTCAATCCCTCTTCTCTGCACCCTCCTCCACAGAATTTGTTTTATCAAACTGGAGTAGAGGTTGCTATTTGCGTGTGTGTCTCGGCTGCTGGATGATAAGGGAAAAGGATCTTGATTCATCCTTCCATGCCAAACACTCAGGACTATGCCTGAAACCTGGAAGACACTCGCATGCTTATTTAATGAAGCCCAAAATTCAAGATCAAATTTAACATGTGATGAAAGAAGTGGATTGTATGTATGTTGGATTCATATCTGCACCTAAATTCTGAGCCCATGAATGCCTTCTTTTTCATTCCTTGAAGAAATAAAATTTATTCACATTAAGCATTTATTAAATGCTAGGCCCTGTGCTAAATACATACATTATCTCATTCAATCCCCAAGACACTCTATGAAGTAGGTCTTATCATCAGTATCAGCCTCATTTACAAATGAGGAAATTGAGTCTTGGAGAAGTTAAGTAACTCACTCCAAGATACCGGGCTGGTTGGTGGTGAAGCCAGAATTAAAAGACAACACTCCCAGAACTTCAGAGCTAGAAGGAAGCCTATAATTATCTTTCCCCCTTAGCCTTCTTGAAGCTGAGGTTTATAACTTACTGCCTGGCACATAGTAGGCCCTTGAAAATAGTGATTAATAGACTGATGGAGTGCCCTAATTTCTCAGGTTCTGGCGTTCGCCTGAGACAGCCCAGCTGCCACCACAAATAGGCTCTATTCTTTCTGCCCAACACCTCTCACAGGTGTGAATTGCTTGTGTCATCTGAATTATTCATGATCCACACAATGGTAAGTGTGCTTAAAAAGAGAACTACAATGCTGTATTTTTCAAGACAAAGTGCCTAATTGGGGAATTAGGCAGTATAAACTCATGGGCTAGGTTGATTCATGCCAAACAATAATACATCCATGCCCACTTTTTGAATTTCAGTTTTCACATAATTTCCCAGTTTCCCTTAGGATTAAAAATAGGGGTAAATAAAGCAGGAAAAAGAACCATCATGGGCATCTCCATCCTATCTGAAAGCAATTAACATCATCTAAATCTCATACTGTGTTGTTTCAAACCAATGTATTCTTCCGAAGGCTGTTAGGATTTTCAATCAGGTTTCTTAAGCTACATCAAGATCTGGAAATTCAGATGCCACAGCAGCTGTAATTCATGCCACCAGTAAATCATGTGACACCACCAGCTCCTTGTCCTTTCTCCTTTCGTCTTTTCTTTTGCCCCACCAGTTCATTTTCTAGTGGGCAGTTTTCTGAGAGGAATAACTAGAAGCTAATAGAAAGCCAACACCACTGTATTTTCAATTCAATGTTAGTCAACCAAAATGAATTGAAAAACAGCAGCAGTGGTTTGAGGGTACTAAAAATAAACTGTAGCATTTGCTGAGTTCTCAGAATTAAAACCACGGCGGTCAACTTGTTGCTGCTCTTAATAAGATATGACTTCTGCCCCATTGGCTGCTACTACTAGAAACTTGAACTATGTCACACACCTAACAACAACGTGTTTTCGATTAGTTGGCAGTGATCGAGAAAGGAAGTGCCATTTCCCAGGAACTAAACCTGCCAAGAAAGATTACAGATGGCTTTCAAGTGATCACCTTGTACCACATCACAATTGCACCTTAGTCAAATTCACCTTGCATTTATGATTTAATGAGTTACACATCGAAAGCTGTGGTTGCCTTTATGCCCTGCTTGCTATCCAATGCCTCCAAAAAGGTGTTTATTCCTTTGAGCTTAATTTGTGAATAATAATGAAAACAGCCCAACGGGACTTAATACAATATTAATATATTGAACTCTTCCATTAGGACTTCATGACCTTCTTGACCCTTAAATACCGTATACTACACTAAATGTCTTATCAGCTGTCCCTTTGGGTTTGTCATTAAAGTTTTCAATGACCAGAGAGGTAGAGGAATTCTACCTAATGCATCATTCTGATTAGCAACCTGTCATACTCAGAAACCAGTGGGTCTGCTTCTATTGATTCCTACTCCTTCAGATTCATTAGCAATTTTTTTCTCTTCAATTAGACCCGAGGGTCAACCATAGAGAAGCTGAAAGAAGCCTTCCCTTTGCTCAACCATACTTAAAAGAAAAAAAAAAAAATGTATGCCTTGCTGGTGAAATTACAGACAGTATTATTAGAAAATGTCTAAAGAGTCTCTCTCTCTCTCTCTCTCTCTCTCTCTCTCACACACACACACACACACACACACACACACACTCGTAAATATGCCAAGAGTCAGAGGCTGGGCTCGACCTCCCTTCCCCTAACCCACTTCAATCAGGATCAGAAAGACACATCCCTTCATCGCTGCTGTCTCAAACCCATGCCCAAGCGAGTGTCTCCACAGAGCTAATTTCTGAAACAAACAAAGAAAATCAAGTCTGCGAGGAGCGAGGGTTTGCTCCCCTCTGCTCCGGATTTGGGTGTCCAGGGTAGCGGACGAGGCACGGCAAACAGGTCGGGGCGCTCAGCTTCACCCCAACCTTCTCCGCCCCGCCAGCCCCCGCTCCAGCTGCGACAGAAAGTGCCAGCCTGCCCGCTCCTTTCGCTTTTCGTCCGCTGCACCCCAAGCCCCAGAACACCCGGGTCCGCACACTAAGGGCACCACCGCTCTCCCACCTCTGCGCTGTCAGATGTCAGGCGCGGAGGTGTTCTGGGCACCGAGGTGCTAGCGAACCAAACAAGTGTCACCCCAGACGCCTGCCCCCACTCCGAGAGAGCGGGCGGGACGGCCACAGGTAGGGTCTGTCCATCCCAGGGTGCGGAGCGAGGGCAGGGGGCGAGACCCGGCGCGGCAGCCGCGTCCGACGGGCTGAAACTCACCGGAGGACACCGAAGAGCCGGACAGGCTGGAGTTGCTGGACGCTGCCATCTCCGCCCGCCCCTCGCGTCGCTGCTCGCTCAGCCCCGGTGCGGGCGCCGCCGCCGCTGCCCTCGCCCGGCCGTTCGCAGCCTCCGCGGCCCCCAGCCCATGGCAAAGTCCTAGGGACGCGCAGAAAGCACCAGCCTCCGGACTCTGCCTGCACTTCCTGCTCCACCAGATGACGCGCTGCCGCCGCCGCTATTTATTTGTGGTTTCCGTCCCGCTCCGCGCCTTTGCACGCTTTTCTCCGGGTGTCAGGGGGTAGGTGGGAGCAGAGGGAGGCCGAGGGGCGGCCGGGACGGGCGGATCTCGGCTCCCGCCGAGCCCCTCTGTCGTCCGCGCTACCCTGTGCGCGGCTAGGACCAGGGCGTCCCGGCGGCCCCGAGCCGCCCAGCCAGCTCCCGCACCCTCTTCTGGGCTCCCGCCTCTCCGGCCGCACTTCGAGTAGCCCGGGCAGAGGCGGCGGGAGACGGACAGACAGAGCGACCTCCCCCTTATCCCTCCGCCCCAACTCCGCTCGCGCACACACAAAGGAAGGAGAGGAGACGTGGGCGCACGGGGGCTGGTTCGGCTACTGCGGGCTTGACAGCTCCCGCCAGTGGGGCTGGAGGGGGAGGCTGTGAACTGCTGGACACGGGGAGGCGAGACGGGGGACCGGGTCCCCGGGGTGCTGGGGAGGCCGGCGCGGGGCGCGGGGCGAGCGCGGCTGCCGCGCGCAGCGCTGCTCCTAGGGTTTGAAGGGGATGGGGAGGGAGGGTGTGGGGGAAGGTGGTGGGGCTCGCCGCGCCCCGCTGGGCTCTGGAGCAGCGAGACAGTGGGGGTGGGGGATCCAGAGGGCGAAGGCGGGATCACTAGGGCCACGGTGCTAGGCAGAAGGGAACCTGGGATGACAGAGCCACTGTGGAGCGCTCCTTCCATTCCCCTCCAAATTGTCCTTTGTTGCTCTGGGGCTGACGGCCCCTGCCCTGCAAGAAGGTGCGTTTCCTAAAACACCCGGGAAGCCAACCCATCTACACTTAAGTAACCCAGCCACGGACAGTGCCCGACGCGTCCATGGGCCTCTGAGGTTGGCCTTCAAAGAAATAGAGCCGTCCAAACGTGTCATCAGGCCCACACAAAGCCGGGTGTCAAAGAGAAAAAGATTCTTCTACTGTGCCTTGCAAAAAAGATTCTCACAAAAGACTTAAGACTTGGCAGCAGGTCCGACTGTGCCCTTTCAGGATAGGAACTGCTCAGGTGTGTGAGAGAAAGAGACTGGGGGACAAGGTGTGTCCCTTCCCCCTGTATTTAAACCTAAATTAATTTCACTGGGAGGAAATATCATGCAGATTTTTTTTAAATCTGTTTCATTCTCCCAGCGGGCTAATCTGTTCTTTCAATCCTAAAGCAACAGAAAACTGTGAAATTTGGAGAGAAATTGTTAGATCAAAGGGAAAAGCAAGCATTAAAGGAATGAAAGTACTCCCATTATATAGCAAAAATGGAAAGTGTTCACATTGGGGTAGTTCAACTTTTTAAAACATGGTTAAAAGAACGTAGTCAATTTAAAAATTATCAGGAGTGACACAGAACAGCAGCTAGGCCCTGGGGATTCCCATCAACCAAGCACCTAACATACAGTGAATAATGAATGTTAAATAATCACAGTATGCACCCACGTCACATTTTCTAGTTGATTAGAACTTAAAAAAAAAAAAAAAAAAAAAAATCCCTCCAGGATGCTATCCCAGTGTGTCTTCCCATTAAGGTCCACTTTTTAAAAATACAGCTTGCTAAATTGTTAAAGGCCTGTCAGCACTCTTCAGTGACGTCGGACTGTGTCTTCCTGACCCTCAACTGTATGGACCTTGAAACAGCCCTGGCTGGTCTAAGGAGACCCAAGCACCCCCGCTTTCCCAGCCCCCTACCACTATCCTTCTTTATTTTGTGGACCGCACGAAATCATGCAGTTCCTAATCTGGAGCCTTCAGGGACACGTGACCCATCACACACTTGGCTTGTGGATCAGATCAGAAGGAACTTACTATTTCCCCAGAGTTCTTCTGATAGAAAACAGCACTTACTTGTTTGACTAGTAATCTATGTATCCCTCCAGGTCTTTAGATGGTGGACTATCTGACTTGGCTATGTCACCTGGTCGAATTGTTACCATCTGGGCTTCGAAGACAACTGGGTTCAAACTCTGGCTCTGTCACTTAGCTGCGACCTTGAGCAAATTACTTAGACCTACTAAGCCTCAGTTTCTCCACCTTCCTCAAAAATCTGATAACACAGGATGCTGTGAAGATTAAATAAGACGCTATGTGGAAAGCTGCAGTGTAGCTGGCATGAAGTTTGTGTTCCAAAGTGATTGTAAGTTGCTCACTTTAAGGAAGGAATGTATAGTTTGAACAATTTTTGCTTTCTTCATTGCATCTGGAGATAACTAATCAACTGTGACCTGTTCTACTAGGGGGAAATGTCTTATCTTCAACCTATGGCTTATATTTCTTGTCCCAAATTGTGCAATGGGGTAGCGGGTTTCATTATTCATCTCTGAAATTTCACAAAAGGACAATAGATTCTGTTTCTGCAGTTTGGATACTCATATTTGCCTTCATAGAGTTTTAACTGGAGAAAGTAAAGCATGACTCTGTGAGGCAGATTATTTTTATTGTCCTAAATTGACAGACAAAGGGACAGGGGAGTATTTGCTGTGAAGGCACCACCTGAAGGCCCACCCTGTGCTGTACAGAAGTAGAAAAAAGCTGAGACTCATGTTTTCCTGGATCCTGGGCCAGAAGAGGGATACAAGGCCAACAAACATGCTTGCTGAACAGAGATGTGCTGATGGGGGAGGTCCAGTCTGTCGGTAGGAGATGAGCTATTACTTTGATACCCATTATTTTGAATACCAAACAGAAAGCTCCAGATTCAGAACTAAAATCTGAAAGTTGATTGATCATCTGGATTGATAAAGCCATAACCAATGGAGAAAACTCAATATGAATAATAATTCACTATCATCCTTCTTAGATTCAGGAGCCTAAAGGCTGGCTGCTCCTTGCAAAAATAGCTAGTATCAGTAGGTTATCAGGACATGCTGGAAATAAAATGCTAACATCCCTCTTTGGTAGGCTCAGGCACCTGTTTGTGGACCTTCTAAAATATTTCTCCAAATGAAAAAATGAAAAAGTTATCATCTATTTTATTCATTTATGTATTGCCTTAGTTCTAGGTAATACCTATTTGCCAGTGGAAAGGAGAAATCTTAAGTGTTTGGGAAGTAGAATTTTTAAAGACATTTCCACCTTTTGTCTCCAAATATTAAAAGACTTATGGGATAAAAGGAGTCTTGTGGATAATGTGGTCTTCTTAAGAATAAAAATTAGCATTTTGTTTTAACTTAGCTTTCACCTGGCATTCAAAGCCTTCCAAACTTACCTTTCCAATCTAGTCTCTGTTCCCCCCTTTCACAAATGCAACCCTCTTTCACAGTGGCCTATGCCCTTGGGGCTAGCAGCACTGGATTCTGCCATTCCTTCCTGCTTCCCATCCTACATACCAAAAGAGTTCAACTAGAATGCACCTTCTCTGGAAAGTCTTCCCTGATTCCCAAGGCAGAAAATAGCTCTTCTTCTGTTGGATTTCTCTAGCCCATCTACTGTACCTCTCAATGTGCAGATCTCGTGCTCTTATTTTAATGGTACTTTTGGTATATATTTCATTTCCTTAGTCCATTAATAGTGGACTTGGCATGGTGGCTCATGCCTAGAATCACAGTGACTCAGTAAGTTGAGGTGGGAGGATCCCTTCCCTTGAGGCCAGAAGTTTGAGACCATCCTGAGCAACATGAGACCTCATCTCTAAAAACATAAAAAATAAATTAGCCAGGCGTTGTAGTAAACCTGTAGTCCTAGCTACTTGGGAGGCTAAGCGGGGAGAATTACTTGAGTCCAGGAGTTCAAGGATGCAGTGAGCTATGATGACACCACTGCACCCCAGCCTGGGAGACAGAGTGAGGCCCTGTCTCAAAAAAAAAAAAAAAAAAAAAAGCATGGTGAGGGCAGGATCCTTGTTTGCCCAGCCCCTGTATTGTCTACCATACTTTGCATACAATAGGTGCTCAGTGGATGTTGTTCAATAGTTTACTCTTGAATAAATGTGCAAATTAAGGATATCTGTAAATGGTTCTCTTGTATGCCAGTTACTTTCCACATTAGTAGCTGTGACCACTGAGCTACAAGACAATGAGTAAGACATCTGCAGCAAAAAAAGAACTTGATGGTCATTTAAGGATACTACCTTTGCTGTGAACAATAAAGACTGAAACGGTGAAACGTAAGAATACAATTTTGATGGAGTAAATATTTGCAATCCCCACCCCACCTTCCATCACCAGCTGTTACAACTCACATGATTTATTGTTTGCAGGGTAGCTCTTATGGTGGTGTAATTTGTTTATTTTGTTTCACCATTCTTTTGAAGTTTAAAAGCAGACAAGAAAGCACTGCAGGGTGAGTGTGGCTGTCGTAGCAGGAGCTGTGCTCCCTCACTGCAGGCACTCTGGGGTGTTGCTTAGTGAAGGTCATTCCCTTTCCCTGTGCTAAACACGGAATGAAACACCGTATTCCTTACTTTCAAGATTAATCCAGTGGTCGGCATTCACAGGAGAATAGCGGGGCTATTCGTCAACTAGCTTTAAATATTTTATGGCAAATACTCAACCGTACCCTGAAAGTGGTCCTTTGGCCATCAATTTCTCAACATCAATATGCTCTTTTGCTTTAGTGAGAAATATTTCGCTCTGTAGTTTAAGCCTTATTTCAAATACAAAGACACCTAGTCCTGAGAAAGAGAACGCATTGGTTCTTCTGAGGCAGGCGTCACTAGGGGCAGGAGCTGAGAAACCCGCTGTTTCCTCAGGAGGTGCACAGGCGGCCCAGGATGGCTTAGTGAGCAGGCAGCTCAGACGCCGCAGGTAGCGGTCCTGCCTCTGAACAAAGAGGAGTCCACACCTGGGGTGCAGACAAAGGGAGGCCGCCTCTGCTACCCAATTCCCAGTTCACATCGCCTGCTGCTGGGGACCCCTAGTGGCGGCACACGACGCAGGCACAGGTATTCCTGCATCGTCTTTCTCACTGAGCTGCAGGGGGGCTCAGGGGTATTGCCTGGAGTATTCTATTTGGCTACTTAGCTTGGGCGGATCAGATCGGCACATGCAGACACTTAAGGCATGCCATCAGCTACAGTCTCTTTGACTGGAAAGACAGAGAGGGAGAAGGGGAGTGTGGGGGGGAAGGACAGAAAGAGAGAGAGAAGAAAGAGAGAGAGAGTTTTTCTTTCTGTTTGCAGAGAAAAGCAGGATAGCATTCAGAAACTAATTGAATATGTTTTCTTCTGCATGTTGCACTCTCTGGCTTTGTTCCCTGACATTTTAGATTACAAACATCTTTTCTGTCCTCAACGTCCTAAGAGAAATCTAGGATAAACTGAAGCGAAGCCAGCTGTAAGCCTGCTCTGGGCAAAAGCACGGAATGAGTTTGTATTTCTTGTCTTCTGGGAGGGTGGGGGGTTCCTAGGCCTTATACTCTTTTTCTATGAAAATTTGCTTTCATAATGGTATATATTTATTCTCAGCTACCTGTTCATTTATTCAAGCATTCATTAATTCACTCAGTCATGTTGACTAAGCACTCATTATGTGCCAGGGAGGATACCAGGCTGGGGAATAAATATATGAGGGAAACTGGCTGGGCGCGGTGGCTCATGCCTGTAATCCCAGCACTTTGGGAGGCTGAGGTAGGCAGATCATTTGAGGTCGGGAGTTCGAGACCAGCCTGGCCAACATGATGAAACCCCATCTCTACTAAAAATATAAAAATTAGCCAGGCATGATGGTATGCGCCTGTAATCTCAGCTACTGGGGAGGCTGAGACAAGAGAATCGCTTGAACCCAGGAGGCAGAGGTTACAGTGAGCTGAGATTGTGCCACTGCACTCCAGCCTGGTGACAGAGCAAGACTCCATCTCAAAAAAAAAAAAAAAAAAAAAAAAGGCATGAGGGAAAACTATACCCTTGCTGTGAGGGATCCTACAAAACAACCTCGACTCCTTCCTGTGACATTTACATTTCAGCTGGGACAAAGTTTAAAATAGCTATAGAAATGATTTCTGTTTGGGAATTATAGGTATTATCCATGCTGGTGACGACTTTCTTTTCAGCAGTTTTGTTGTTGTTGCTTTTAACAAAACGTCCAAAATCAAGCCTCAAAGCCTATTTCTAGACAGCTGCCTTTTTCTCATCCACAGTTTTAGCTTATCAGCCCAGGGAACAGAGCAGATACTGTACTCTGAATGTCCTCTGCCTTCACTCCCCAAGAAAATCTGAATCAATATTTTCATTTCTTTTCCTGTAGCAGCTATACGTTCAATAACAAAACAGAAATCCTTTTTTTTTTTTTTTTTTTTTTAAAAAAAAAGGAGAGTAAATGGGCATTGAAGGAAAGCTAACAGACACAATATCTGAGCCAATCTTCTGATACAGAAAACGTATTTTGGGGCCGGGCGCGGTGGCTCAAGCCTGTAATCCCAGCACTTTGGGAGGCCGAGACGGGCGGATCACGAGGTCAGGAGATCGAGACCATCCTGGCTAACCCGGTGAAACCCCGTCTCTACTAAAAATACAAAAAAAAAAACTAGCCGGACGAGGTGGCGGGCGCCTGTAGTCCCAGCTACTCGGGAGGCTGAGGCAGGAGAATGGCGTAAACCCGGGAGGCGGAGCTTGCAGTGAGCTGAGATCCAGCCACTGCACTCCAGCCTGAGCGACAGAGCGAGACTCCGTCTCAAAAAAAAAAAAAAGAAAACGTATTTTGGTCTTTTACAAATATTCCAGATTGTCTGTAAAACAAAGCATGTAAAAATGATTCCAGGAAAGTTTAATATGTACTTATGGAGTCAAAAAGGCCTGGGCTTCAATCCTAGCTCGTCATTTATTAGCTGTGTGACCCTGAGCAAATTATTTAATCTTATATTCTTGATCTCTGAAATGGGTTAATAACCCCTATTTACAGACTTGGTGATGATCGAATGAAGTGATAGATGTAATCCAGTGTCTAAAGCATAGAAGTCCAGTTAGGAATTCTAGGTGGCCTCTGTTCCTTAGAGCAAAGTATAGCCTGCTCACATCTGCTTCTCTGGAGTAATCTGCGAGAATTATGGTCTGATGCAAAAGTAATTTTCATCTCTCCCTGTCACCTCCATGTTACATCATCTCTATGCGAGTATATTAAGACATATGAGCCAGGCCTGGGCTTTGAAGATAAATCTGAGTTCAAATCCCAATTTAGCTACAGACAGTTTGGTGACCTTGGACAAATAATCTTTCACATTCTCAGTCTCCTCATCAGGTAAAATGGAGACAATAATATACTTCATATTTCTGTAAATGAATGTATGCCCAACAGTAATGTTATTAGCACTCAATTATATTCTGCACAGCAGGTAGTTTTCAACTGTGTTGATTCCTGGGGAGAGAGTGGATGTTGACAATACAGCAGGATCTTTTTTTATTTTGTATTTTTATTTTTTGAGAGGGAGACTTGCTCTTGTTGCCCAGGCTGGAGTACAATGGTGGAATCTCAGCTCCTGCCTCCCAGGTTCAAGTGATTCTCCTGCCTCAGCCTCCCAAGTAGCTGGGATTACAGGTGGGATTACACCACCACGCCCGGCTAATTTTTGTAATTTTAGTAGAGATGGGGTTTCTCCATGTTGGCCAGGCTGGTCTGGAACTCCTGACCTCAGGTGATCTGCCCACCTCAGCCTCCCAAAGTGCGGGGATTACAGGTGTAAGCCACCGTGCCTGGCCATACATCAGAATCTTTAGGAAGTGGCATGTATAATATAAAAGAGTATACTCAAGTTCTCTCTTTCTCTCTCGTGTTCTCTCTGACACACACACACACACACACACACACACACACACACACACACACACCACTAGATGATAATGCCTTACATCTGGACATGTCCCCACCCAGTCCCATTGGGTGAGAAACCTGGTGGAATTTCAAAGTAGATTTCAATAAAAGTATAGACAGATTACTTAAGCTCTCTGCCAAATTTGGCCCCTATAAGATGAAGGAGTAGAAACCAACATTTGATGACCACTACTACTGCGGCAACTATTATGACCACTCTCACGATGTTTTCTGCCATTAGTGATATAGAAAAGCCACTCTCCTTAAGTAATCATTTACTATGTGCCAGGATCATGCTGAGCACTTTGTATACATTATCATATACCCGTAACGATCATGAAGTGAGAATTGTTATCCTCATTTTCCATTTGGGGAAACCGAGGCTAGAAAACTTATATAATATCTTAATTAAAATGCTGAACAACTCTAGCTATAGATATTATCATCCCTGTTCTTTTTGGTTAAGAAAACAAAAAATTAGAGAGGGTAAGTAATTTATCAAGGTTACAGGCATTAATTTGAACACACCTTTGGCTGATTCATTCTAATACACACTGAAAAAAAAAAACCTTACCCTTTTGTTTTTATTTGAAATTTCAGCCTGCTGTTATGGTAAGTATTTTCCTGTTTGAGACTTTAGTCAGGTGAGAAGTCTTTAAAATCCATGTTCTTTGCTTGAATACTCATGTTTTTGTTTTTATTTTTCCTTCCTTCTCTCTCCCTCCCTCCCTCCCTCCCTCCCTCCCTCCCTCCCTTCCTTCCTTCCTTCCTTCCCTCCTTCCCTCCCTCCCTCCCTCCCTCTCTACCTCTCTCCCTCTCTCCCTTCCCTTCCCTTCCCTTCCCATCCCTTCCCTTCCCTTCCCTTCCCTTCCCTTCCCTTCCCTTCCCTTCCCTTCCCTTCCCTTCCCTTCCCTTCCCTTTCCTCTCTGTCACGCAGGCTGGAATATAATGACGCGATCACAGCTCACTGCTGCAGCCTCAACCTCCTGGGCTTAATCAATCCTCCCACCTCAGCCTCCCAAGCAGCTGGGACTACAGGCATGTGGCTGTTTTTTAAAATTTTTAGTGGAGACAGGGTTTTGCAATGTTGTCCAGGCTTGTCTCAGACTCCTGGGCCCAAGTAATCTACCCACCTTGGCCTCCCAAAGTGCTGGTACAGGTGTGAGCCACTGGGCATGGCCTACTTACGTTTTTCAATTTGAACCTAGGATGATACTGTCATTTTTCTTTGCCTAAAACATAAACTTTGGGGTAGGCCAGGCTCCAGGGAACTCATAGGACTTGTACTCCTGACCCCAAGGGCCCTGGCAGGGACAGGCATAGTATAGGGAGACTAAGAAATCATTTGCCCGAGTGCAGGGAAGGGATCAAAATTATTCCCTAATCAAAAACCCCATCCTGTTCAACTTCCAGTTGCTCAGAGTTCCATAGTGAGAACTTTACTTCTTAAACTTACTGAAACAATACAGTGAGCATCTGCTATAAATTAATCACCTCTGGGGAACTGAAGGAATTAAATAAAATAACGATTTTTACATGGGTGAGTTTCCCTATCCCCAAAAGCTGAATTTAATTCCAAGGGGGACCAACACATAGGACAGGGCTGCACGACCTTTAATATAACTACATATTGGTCTTGCTAAAACGCAGATTCGCATCCAGCAGTTCTGGGGCAGGCCCCTGAATTTCTAACAAGCTTGAAGGTGATGTGAATAATTTTGAGTAATAAAGGTCCTAGGGCGATGGTTTGCAACTTGGGGTATACATGAGAATCACTCAGAAGGCTTTTAGAAATCCCAGTGCCCAGATCACACTCCAGAATAAACAAATCAGAATCTGAGGGTGGCAGAAGGTAGAAACCAAACATCAGCCTTTGTTTTCTATAATTCCCAGGTGATTTTGATATGCTGCTAAGGTTTGGTAAGAGAGATGGGATTCAGAGAATAGATTATATTGTTGAAGAGTTTGGCTGGAAATGGTAAACGCTAATGTTGCTCCATGATTTTGCCAGGATTGTCTCTGGTCATGAAGGAAAGAGAGGGAATCAGATTCTTATCAAGATCATGTAACCACAGACATCATGATATGAGAAAATAGAATGAAATCTAACATTAGCATGAAATTTTCTCAGTCAATGTGGGGCAATTCTTCTTCAGATTTTGGTCCATGTTATGATCTTTAAAATATACTTCTCAATGAATAAGTGTAAACAATAGGCACTTACTTTAGGATCACTCCCACAAGAACAGCCAGCTGTCAGTGAGGCAGATGTTTTCCAGCAAATCCACTCTATCATTTCTCAATCATAAAGAAGATTAGAAATGGGATTTTCAGCTCAGATGGGGTTGAAAGGTGACGTTTATGCCTAAGAAATACTTCACACCACAGCTAGAAAAATTGGTTTGGAGAAAAAATATCTCACAACTTCTTGTGTGTTCTGAATATAAGAAAATAAAACCCTCATCTTGGACAGAAAGAGGTGGTATCACAGACGAATGCACTTGCCATCCATTCTCAACGGTGGCAGCAACAGAGAGGCAAAAATATTTTAGCTGACTCTATACCCAAAGATTTTCATCCTTATCCACATAAACTCCCATTCCTCAGGGCTGACATTGAAAGGGTGAAAAATTAAGTAAACCACAATGTTTACGGTGGTTAACTCAGGTGTGATGTTTAATTTTATGCATCAACTTGATTGGGCTGTGGGGTGCCCAGGTATGTGGTCAAACATTATTTCTGGGTGTTTCTGTGAGTTTTTGGATGAAGTTAACATTTAAATCAGCACACTGAGTAACACAGATTGGCCCCCAGTATGTAGATGGGCCCCATCACATCAGTTGAAGGCCTGGAGAAAACAAAAAGGCTGACCCTCCCTTGGCAGTAAAAGAAAACTTTCCTGATGGCCTTGGGAATGAATCATCAGCTGTTTTCCTGCCTTCAGATTCAAAATGAAACATTGGCTCTTCCTGGGGTTCCAGCCTGCTACCTTGACAGGAACTATACCATCAGCTCTCCTGGGTCTCTTACATGCCAAGCCATCCTGCATATCTGGGACTCACTCCATAATCAGTGAGCCAATTGCACACACTAAATCTCTCCTATCTGTATATCTCATATAGTCATATATTCTCTCATATAAATATATATATATCTATGAGATGTATAGATGTATGAAATATGAGATATACCATATATAATATTCCTAAATATATATATCATGTATATCCACTATATATCTTATATGTAGATTGTGTATATATATATCCTGTATATATTTCTTCTATGAATATCTCTTCTATCCATCTATCTATCATGTATCTGTATCTCCTGTACAGTTAGTAGTCCTTTGGTATCCATGGGAGACTGGATCCAGAACCCCTCCTCAGATATCAAAATCTGCACATGCCTAAGTGTCTTATATAAAATAGTGTAGTATTTGCAGATAACCTATGCATAGCCTCCTGTATACTTTGAATCATCTCTAGATTACTTACAATACCTATACTATGTAAATGCGATGAAACTCGTTGTTATGCTCCATTGTTTTTATTTGTATTATTTTTCATTGTTGTATTGCAATTTTTATCATTTTTTTCTAATATTTTTGGTTGGTTGAATGCACAGGTGTGGAACCTATAAATATGGAGAGCTGACTACATATGTATCTCCTATTAATCTATATCTAATCTACATATATCATATATCCTATACATATATCTTCTATATATCTCTCTCTTATTGGTTCTCTTTCTCTAGAGAATGCCACCAATTCAGCACTTAAAACATTCTGGGCCAGGTGTGGTGGCTCATGCCTGTAATCCTAGTACTTTGGGAGGCTGAGACCGGCAGACCACTTGAGGCCAGAAATTTGAGACCAGCCTGCCCAACATGGTGAAACCCTGTCTCTACTAAAAATACAAAAGTTAGCCAGGTGTGGTGGCACACACTTGTAAACCCAGCTACTTGGGAGGCTGAGGCATGAGAATTGCTGAACCTGAGAGAGAAAAGTTTCAGTGAGCCGAGATCATGCCACTTCACTCCAGCCTGGGTGACAAAGCAAGACCCTGTTTCAAAAAAAAAAAAAAAAAAAAAAAAGCCAGGCACGGTGGTTCACACCTGTAATCCCAGCACTTTGGGAGGCCGAGGCGGGCAGATCACCTGAGATGGAGAGTTCGAGACCAGCCTGACCAACATGGAGAAACCCTGTCTCTACTAAAAATACAAAATTAACCGGTTGTGGTGGCACATGCCTGTAACCTCAGGAGGCTGAGGCAGGAGAATTGCTTCATTCTGGGAGGCAGAAGTTACAACGAGCCCAGTTTGCACCGTTGCACTCCAGCCTGGGCAACAAAAGCGAAACTCCAACTCAAAAAAAAAAAAAAAAAAAAAAGTCTGCCATATTTTCCAGTTGCCTTCCTACCCGTCTCTCTCATACAATGGGAAGATTCTGGAGGGCAGTGATGATGCTTTGCTGTTTTCGTATTTCTCTTCTCTAACCCAAGAATCTTTCCTGTAATAGAATTTCAAAAATGTAGAATCCAGCTGAGTGTTTATCTTTGTTCCGGATTCTCAAGCCATTTAAAGGCAGCAGGCTGTCCTGATTTTCCACACGAAAGGGCAGAAACGGGATTAACACAATAGGATGCTGTCTATATTCTCTTCTACCCTGCCGAAGGAATTTAATTTCCTATAAGCCTACCTCCAGTTCTCCTTGGGACAGTTATACTCAAGAACCTCAATACTTCAGACCCTCTTTTGACATTCAATCTTTGCTGGATGCTAACAATATTGAGGGGCATTGGGTTTACTCAATTTGTATTTTTAGGTATGAGTGTATGTAATTGTGTAGACAAAGTATTTGAACGTTGAACTGATATTTTAAAGTTTTGATCCAAATGTGTGATATTGGATAAAAATACCCTAGGAGGTTTAATGTGGGTAATACAGACTAAACTCATCAAGTAGTTAAATAGGATTATCTGACAGGACTTATGAAAACGTCTGAAGAATATTGCAACTTTCTACGTTTTCATTTTGATCTGGGTCCTCATATCCCTATTCTGCTACCCTCTATGTGTCACGTCACAGTGAGGAGTTTTTGTGTTTTAATGCTGCTTATGATCTTATTTCATTATTGGTAGGTGGAACACTATCAGATTAATACAACTCTTTTAAGGCATTGAATAGAAAGATTCCACCACTGCTAACCTTCTTCTGCATTCCTATTTTTCAAACTCTATCATTACCTTCTCTTCTGTAGAGCATCCTGTCACCATCTTATAATAGAAGTTCAGCTCATTTGCATATGCATTTGCAGGTTTTCATTAAGAGGAAGATGGCACAATGATTAATGAGTGTGAGTTCTCATTTTGCAAAAGGAATATTGTCTTTTCAAAAAATATTCCATCTTTCAGAGCACTGAAAGAAACAGTCATAATTTAAGTAAGAAAAAGCCATTTACAGCATTTATGTTATTTAAGATGTTTTGCTTATAAAGTAATTCATGCTTACTGTAGACATGTTAGAGGCAAAAAAAGAGATAAGTAAGACAAAAAAGAAATCATCCATATTCCCTCCACCATGAATAAATACTTTGGTACTTTTCCCCCCTTTGGGAATTAGCAGTTTAGCAGCCTGATTTTTGCAGTTTACATTACATAGCAATACGAACATTCATGTGGAAAATGTTTGTTAGGACCTATATAAAAAATGTCTATTTTGGAATGTTAAGATTATTAGTGTCTACTTTATTTAGTTTTTCTAGATTGTGTAATTTTTTAAATGAGTACATTTTACTTTTCTAGTTGGAGGCAATAATAAAGCTACTTTCCTTTTGGAATGAACTTGCACAATTATTTCCCGTGTCATTATAGATTCCTAATGTGACTTTTAATGGCAGTATAAAATTCCTTTCTATTAATCTACAATAATTCATGTTGTTATTCCTCTGTTGATTGAAATTTAGGTTGTTTCACAGTTTTTGGCCTTTCTTGAATTACTCTTGGACAAACATCCTTACACATAAATCTATATGTGCCTTTCTGTTTATTTTCTTAGGCTTGATTGCTGTAAATTGAACACATCAGTGGCAGGGGCACCAGCTGCACAACCCTAGGAGCCACCAAACACAGTGTATTCTACATAAATGTTGCTGCCAGGAGCCCCAGTTCAAACTACAATGTGAGTAATGCCTGCTGGAGTAGAACAATAGCTGAAGCCTTGGTCAAGGCTGTGAAAATACTTAAAGCACTAGATAAAAATTGCCAAGCTGCCTTCTGGAAAAAAGTGTCTGAATTTATATTCATTCCAGAACTCACTACATATATCACGATCAAGAACTAGAATATATTTTAAAACACAAATTCTCTAGGAAAAAATGGCCTCCCATTGCTGTATTCATTTGTATCTAACTGATTACCAGGGAGATTAACTTTTTGCTTATGTCTACTAGTCATCTGTATTTCTTCTTTTGCAAACTGCCTATTCATATCTTTTGGCAAAATAATAGTAAGTACTGAGTACCAGTAATTGGCACCAAGAG